>NC_140488.1:65954189-67431689 GCF_964271855.1 Acomys minous | reverse complement strand
AAGTGACTTCCACATGTCCGTGGCAACCAACAGCTAGGTAGCTAAGTTGGATTTGAGGCCCATATAACAAGAGGAAACATTTCCTGGTACTTGACAGGAACAATGAAGTAGTGATTAGATTACTTAACAATTAACTACCAAGAGCTATAAATTGTACAAAATTAAAAGATTATATCATCCTATTTTAAGCCATATTTAGATCAAGATATATTATGGCTGAATTTAATTCATACAGGAATGATAAAAAATCTTCTTAATTTCATCCATTCTTACTCCACTAGTTATGAATGTTTATGTCATAATTAGTAGTTTAAAATTATACATTATCTGTCTATACATCTACCTACATGATTAAAGTTCCAATGTATGTAATAAGAGAACACATAACTGTTTTTTGTTAGATCTTGTGGCATATATCATCTAGACATCTTAGATTTCTTTTCTGTAAAGCAAAGGTGTTGTGGAAGTGTCAGTTTCTTTAAAGACTCAATTATGTTCTGTAAACATGTTTCTGTTTTAATACCAGGTATGGCATTTGTGGACTGCTCCTGTTTGTCCATAGCTGGTAACAGTCTCCTGAGATCCTGAGAGGGCATGTGATCTTCGTAAACAGAAAAAATGTCTCATGTGGTGGAGTGGTCTTTGCTAGTTGGAAAAAACACAAAAGCAGAGAGAGAGAGAGAGAGAGAGAGAGAGAGAGAGAGAGAGAGAGAGAAAGAGGGCTGTAAGAAGAACTCTTGGAGGGGATAGTTGTAAGAGGAAGAGAAAGCTGCTGGGTTTGCTGTTACTGGCTGAATATCCTGAGACAGGGATTGATTTTGCTCCAACAACCTTAAACATCAAGAAGTAACCAAAGAGAACTATGCCTTTTCTCCTCACTAACCTTCTTTCTTTCCTACCTGGTGTTGGGGTGTTGGAAGGGATTGGGGAAGAGAAGGGAGAAAGAGATATAAGGAATCAAAATATAGTACGCTTAAAAAATCAAAGCCTACATAAAGGTAAATATATTATCTGCTTTACTATAATTTTGAGGAAATTATATGACATGATTAATTTAAAGGAACTTAGAAAATCCTAAGAACTTACAATATCCAATAAGAGGTCCAACACTGTTGGTTTAGTAACATCCTTGGACCTTTACAATTTTCACCTACCAAATTGTTTGATTACTGCTAAAATTGCCCATTAAAATGATGTTACACAAAGGGTAGCCACAAGAGATAGAATACCTGTTAATACTCTACAAATAAGCCTACATGGAATAACATGTATGTTTACAGAAGAATAGGTTTTAGATAAAAACAAGATTAACATATTTCATAGATTTTTTTAAAAACTTTTTTTGAAGATTTATTTATTTATTGTATATGAGCACTCTATTTGCATAGATACCTCTATGCTGGAGGAAGAGGGCATTAGATCACATTACAGATGGTTGTGAGCTATCATGTGGTTGCTGGGAATTGAACTCAGATCCTCTGGAAGAGCAGACAGTGCTCTTAACCGCTGAGCCATCTCTCCAGCTCCTATTTCATAGATTTTATTGTGTTGAAAGAGTTGGTAGGGATTCAAGTAATACTCTTTTTTAAGATTTACATAAGTATTTGATTTCAGCAGAACCATTTAATCCTACATATTAAGTTTTTCTGACAGAAAAGTATCATGACATGAATATACCATGGTGGTTCCATAAAAATTAAACAGAGCTAAATAAATACTACCTCATAATGACACTATAACTATTGTAACATATTACATGACATTACTCATTTGTTTATGATAGCATTTTTATAAACAAATCTGCCACTCATAAAAAAGTGTAACACTTCTAATTATATAATGTGCATAATTAATGTAGTAAAAGCCAAATGTTATGCATTCACTATTGATCTTATCATTAATGTAGATCATAATATTTTTTTTCATTCTAAAAGTTAATTTTAGAAAAATTTCAGTGTGGATGAGATGGCTAAGTAAGGGAGACACTTATAAAGCCTGATATTTTGAGTTTGATGCCTGGAGCCTATATAATAGAAGTAAAGAAGTGACTCCTGAATGTTCTCATGCACATGCACACACACACACACACACACACACACACACACACACACACACACAAGAGAAAGAGAGAGACATGGGGGAGGAATAAAGACATTTCAGGACTGTCTTTGGAGTTAAGAGTGCTTGTTGTTTTGCAGAGGACTAGAGTTGGTTTTCCCAAACCCACCTCAGATCTTAATGTACTTTCAGGTCCATGGGATTGGACACCTTCTTCTGTCCTCTTCACATACCACATAGATGTTTTATGGATATCCTCCCCACACACATGTGGAGATGGAGATTAAAAAGAAAACAAATTTTTATTTTTTTTTCAATAATGACTCAGACTGTCATGAGATTTTCCAGAAGTCTTTGCTATCATAAACCATGGTGTAGTAGTCAGTGTTCTCTAGAAGAACAAACTTATAGAATGAATATACTAAGGGGAGTTCTAAGAATAGTTTACAGGCTGTGGTCCAGCTAGTATAACAATGGAAGTCTGCCAATATAAGGGCTAAGAATCCAGTAGTTCAGTCCACAAGTCTGGATTAGGCTCTAATGCCAGGGAAGGAATGGACATGTCAGTGAGAGTAAGCAGGCAAAGATGGCAAGCTTCCTTCTTTCAGGTCCTTTATACAGGCAGCCAGCTGAAGATGTGGCCCATATTAAAGGTGGATCTTCTCACCTCAAAGATCCAGATCAAAAGTCATCTCCTCACTCCAAATTATTTAATTAATAAAAAATGCCTCGAAGGTATATCCAGATCCTTGTGTTTTAATTAATTCTAGATGTAGTCCAGTTGACAACCAAGAATAGCCATTATACATGACAAATTCTTTTCCTTAATTCCTTTGAAGAGCTTCCAGAGGGACAATACATGGAGCTGTGTGACAGTGATACTGGTGATCTCAAATTTTTAATAGGTCTCACAAATGTATTTTCTTGAAAAAATTACAAGTGTACATATAATTTAAAAACAAAACCTTCTAGAATAAGTGTTAGAGTTTTTCATTCAGCCTACCTATGATGTCACTGCTTACCCACCATGGGGGCATAACCCTGTCTCTCTCTGTCTCTGTCTCTGTCTCTTTCTTTCTCTCCTCTCTCTCTGTCCCTATTCCTCTTCCTCTCTTTCTTTGGGTTACCCATTCCCCCTTTTCCTTCTCCCCACATGCTCATTTAACAAACTCTTTGACAACATAATATCTGCTGCCTGGTACCTTATTATACCTTATACCTTACCTTACCTTATATCTTACTGCCTTAATTATCAATCATAACAATAAGGGCATAAGCAAAAATTATTCAGCTCTAAAAGGTATTTGTCTTTTAAGAAGGTGTTATAAAATCATAAAATATTAAATAGTTTCATTAAGTTATGGTAATTTGTTACAGTACTTAGAGAAGGAAAGTACCATTATAATTGTCATAGTCACTGTTTGTGGAAAAGAAACCATAACCAAAGCAACTCTTATAAAAGCAAGCATTTAACTGGAGGCTTGCTTACAGTTTTAGAGGGTTGGTCCATCATCCTTATGGCAAGAAGTACACATGGAGCTGGAGCAGTAGCTAACAACTCTATATCTTTATCTACATACAGCAGATAGAGAAAAACAAAACGAGATTCACCCCAATGGCAAACCTCCTCTAAGAAGGTCAAAACAACTACAAGACCACACCTTCTAATCATATCCAAGCAGTTCCACTGACTAGTAACAAAGCATTCAAATACATGATCTTATGGGAGGGCTTTCTTATTCAAACTACCATAATGACCTCAGCGTAACCTATGTATGAGTATTTAGAAAACCTACAGTAATATATATGGCTAATGGCCAAGGTCTTTAAATTTGTTCCTCATTCCCTAAGTGACTCACTGAAGGCATCTTTCAGGTCTGTAAGATATAACCGTAGAAATACATAATCATACTCCTAGGTCTCAGGAGGTCCATATATCTACAAATTCATTATACTAGGATTTCTGCATTTAAAAAGCCACCATCCCTCAGCAACTTGTAAAATGAGTTTTCTGTCTAACAAAGGAAATCATTTACCTTTTGTCTGGCAGAAGGGACATATAGCTCTTCATTTTCAAGATACGTATGGCTGCATATCAAAGCCCACATTGGCTTCCAGGAATCCTCAGTCACTACTCACAAGCACCTGCTTTACATTTCGAAGCCCTCACACTAGAATTACACACACACACACACACACACACACACACACGAACATACACAAACCTCTATAGCAAACTCCCAGATCTATTGCAGCTCACTGTCTTCCTCTTCCGCAAAATTCACAATTTGTGTAATCTATGCTCCTTGCCCATGTACAATATGTTTCTCTTTCTCTTTGCTCTGAAATCTGCCACATGCTTCTGGACATTTTCTCTCTCTTATTCAGTATAGAAATCTCCCCAAAATGGAGCAGCCATTTTAGAAATTTCTTTAATGTAGTACTCCCACTCACATACTATTTTAAAGTCTTTTTCATCAATTAATTAATTTAATTTACATGCTAATCAAAGCTTCCCCTCCCTCCTATCCCCCATGTCCCTCCTTCTTACCTCATTTCCTCCATCCACCTGTCTGCCTTTCTCCTCAGAAAAAGGGAGGCCTCTCATGGATATCAACCTATCTTGGCATATCAAGTTGTAGTAGTACTAGGAGCATCTTCTCCTATTGTGCTTAGACAAGGAAGACCCATTCAGGAAAAGGGATCTCAAGGATGGAAACAGTCAAATACAGCTCCTGCTCCTACTGTTAGTAGTTTCATATGAACATCAAGCTGTACCACTGTTATATATGGGCAAAGGGCTTAACTCTATCCCTAGTTCTGTTTGGTGATTCAGTCTGTGGGCCCTTATGGACCCAGATTAGTTGGTTCTGCATTATATTTTGTGGTGTCCTTGATCTCTCTGGCTCCTTCAATCCTTTATCTCCCTCTTCCATAGAGTTCCCCCTAACCTCCATTTAATGTGTCACTGTAGGTCTCTGCATCTCTTTCTATCAGTTGCTGGGTGAATCCTCTAAGAAGAAAAGTATGCTAGGTGCCTGCCTAGAACTTTATAAGAATATCATTAATAGATTCAGGAGTGGGCTCTCTCTCATAGCATAGGTCTTAAGCTGGGCCAGTCAATGGTTGGCCTTTCCCCCAATTTCTATTCCATATTTACCTGTGCACATCTTGTTGGCAGGACAAATTGTTGGTCTAAAGTTTTTGGCTCGCTTGATGTCCCAGCCCCTCCATTGGAAGTCTTTTTAGGTAACAGGAGGTGGATATCTCAGGCTCCATATGCCTCATTGCTAGGAATGTTCACTTAATAGATTCCTAAGAGCTTCTATTGTCCTAGGTTTCTTGTTTATGCCAGAAATACCCTCCCCACCCTCACTGATTACAGTTCTTTCTCTCTATACTATCTCCCTCCATCCTTCCTACATTGTCCCTTATGCTTTCCTCCTCAACCCTTTCCTAGCTGATTCCCTGCCTCCATCTAACCATAATGGCTATTCTAATTTTTATTTGCAGTGAGATCCAAGTGACCCTCTTTGGTCCCTCCTTTTTATTTAGCTTCTTTGGGTTTTTGGATTGTAACATGGTTATCCTTTACTTAAAGTCTAATATCAAATTATAGGTGAGTACATACCATGTTTATCTTTTTGGGTCTGGGTTACCTCGCTCAGCATGATCTTTTCTAGTTCCACCCATTTGCCTGCAAGTTTCAAGATTTCCTTGCTTCTAATAGTTGAATAATATTCCATTGTGTAAATGTACCTATTTTTCTTTATCCATTCTTCAGCTGAGAGACATCTAGGTTGTTTCCAGTTTCTGGCTAATATGAACAAAGCTGCTATGAACATAGTTGAGCAAATTTCCTTGTGGTATGTTGGAGCATCTTTTGGATATATGCCCATGAGTGGTAGAGCTTGGTCTTGAAGTAAATCTATTACAAATTTTCTGAGAAATATGCAGATTGATTTCCAAAGTGGTTGTACAAGTTTGCACTTTCATCAGCAATACAGGAATATTTCCCCTTTCTCCACATCCTCACTTGCATCAGCAGTGATTTAAGTTTTCTATTTTGGCCATTCTTATGAGTGTAAGATAGAATCTCATAGTCATTTTGATTTGCATTTTCCTGATGACTAAGGATCTTGAGCATTTATCTTTAATAATTGAGTTTAGTTTTGTACCCCAATTTTTAAATTGGGTTATCTGGTTTGTTCATATCTAGTTTCTTGAGTTCTTTATGTATTTTGAATATCAACTTTCTGTTGGATGTAGGGTTACTGAATATCCTTTCCCATTCTGTAAGCTGCCATTTTGTCCATTTGACAGTGACCTTTGCCTTATAGAAGTTTTTCAGTTTCATGAGGCTCCATTTATTAATTGTTGATCTTAGTGTCTAAGTGGTTAGTGTTATGTTCAGGAAATTGTCCTCTATGCTAAAGTATTCAACATTATTCCCTACCTTCCCTTCTACTGGATTTAGTGTATCTGGTTTAATGTTGAGGTTTTTGATCCAAATGAACATGAGTTTTATGCAGGATGATAGGTATGGATCTTTTTTAATTCTTCTACATGAAGACGTGTAGTTATACCAGCACCATTTGTTGAGGATGCTTTCTTTTTTCCATTGTATAGTTTTGGTTTCTTTGTCAAAAATCAAGTATCCGTAGGTCTGTGAATTTATTTCTGGGTCTTCGGTTCAATTTCTGTGACCAGCCAATCTGTTTTTTATGCCAACACCATGTGTTTTTTATTACATTGTTCTGTAGTATACCTTGAAATCAGGGATAATGGCACCTCCAGAATTTTGTTGTTGTTGTTGTTTAAAGATTGTTTTAACTCTCCTGGATTTTTTTGTATTCCCCTTATGAAGTTGAGTATTATTCTTTCAAGTTTCCTAAAGT
This sequence comes from Acomys minous, assembly GCF_964271855.1. NCBI lineage: Eukaryota > Metazoa > Chordata > Mammalia > Rodentia > Muridae > Acomys > Acomys minous. Next base: position 67,424,733 of record NC_140488.1, on the reverse strand, counting down.
ATTAAGTTGCAATTTTGTGAAAATTGTGTTAAATCTATTGATATTGCTTTTGGTAAGATGGTTATTTTTTCTATGTTAATCCTACTGATCCATGAGCATGGGAGATCTTCTCTTCTATGATTTTGTTTAAAACCCTTTTTTGGGCATTGGAGACAGGAATCTTCTCTTTCTTTGATTCATATTATTTATAGGTTTCCTCTTTTCATGGTGTCCTTGGTTCCTTGCTTGTTTTGTGTGAGGAATAATGGCAGGTGCACTGATTTTTTCCATTGTGTCTTCTACACATGAGACTCTTTCCCCCATCTCTTGTATTCTGTTGGCAATGTTTACCTCTGGATTTCCTGTTTTCTTCCCTAAGTTTTCTATCTACACGATTTCCTCAGTTTTGGTTTTTTTATTGTTCCTACTTCCATCTTCAGATCTTGAACTGTTTTATTGGTTTCCTTCTTATGTTTGTTTGTGTTTTCTTCCATTTCTTTATATGGTTTGTTCAATTCCTTCACTTTTTTGTTCATATTTTCTTGTAATTCTATCAATGATTTATTCATTTTCTCTCTAAAGGCCTCAAACTTTTTGCCTGTACCTTTTTGTATTTCTTTAATGATTTTCTTCATTTCCTCCATTATAATTTTCATATATATATATATTTAATGGCATTTTCTTGAGCTTCAGTTATGTTAGGGCATCCTGGGCTGCTTGCCATAGGATAATTGGGTTCTGAAGATGCCATATTGTTCTGGTGTTTTTTGGTTGTGTTTTTATGCTAGCCTTCAGCCACCTGCTTGTCTATGGAGTTTGCTGGTAGATCATGTTGTCCACTAGAATTCTTGGGTGTTGGGGAAGAACCCAGGGCAGGAAGCTAGACATTTCTTTGGTGTCCTCCTCAGATTTTTGAGAATGGTCTCAGATGGACAAGTGGTTCTTAGGGACTTGATGGAGGTTCTGCTTTAGACATGTGATCCTGGGGAACAAGTGGGCTCCTCAGTAACCTGGGGAATCTCCTGACATGAAAATGAAGTCCTATAAATGGTATCTTGCTACTCATTTTTTGATCCAAGGTAAATGAGGTCCCACTTCCCAGCTACTCTGGTAAGTCACTGTACTCACTAGTCTAGGAGCCCGGGGTTGGAGCTGCTTGCCCAGGTATCAGAAGGTATCCATTCCACAGGAAGGTCTGAGGTGGGGCCCTGGAGCTGAGGTATTCAGAAAGTCTCTGCCACATAGTGGTGATAGTGAGCACCTGATTTAGGAGTTGTGTACAACGATCCTGGAAGATAAACACTTCACAGGAGGTTGTCTAGAAAGTCTCAGCTCAGTGACAGTGGGTGACTGCAGTTGGACCTGTGGTGCTTCCCAAATCCTGGAAGGCAGGAAGATGAGGTTGTTCCCCTAACTGGAGTCTGGGAGTTTTCCTGTGGAATTACCCAGGTAACCTGGGTTTGGAACCACGACTTTCTCACACTGTGAGCTCTTGTCTTGCCTGAGAAAGATAGAGGTTTGGGTTTTGGTGTCCACTGCATGGCCTGCCAGTTGCTTTGCTCTCATTGCTGTCCTATTATTCAGATACTATGCATACTCAGTGCCACCATCTTAGATATCCCCCAATAATCCTCTTTAATTTTCTTTTGTGTAATGATTTTAATCTCTTTTTGAATATTATGTTTTTGTGGTAATTGTTTTTATGTATGTAACTTGTGGCTGTGACCTAATCTTTTTCTTACATAGAGAATTTTGTCTTAGGTTGCATAAAAAGGATAAGAGAAAACAGTTGTCCTAACTTAATTGTTGGAGCTTGCTTCATCTATAAAAAACAAAATATACAAGCTAACAGAATGGATGTGAATCCAGGATCCATCCTTCTGCTGCTTCCAAGTAATATATCTCAACATGAATAATAGCCATTATCTGAAGGTAAAGAGTTCGAAAAATTGTCCAAATAAGTGGACCTAAGAAACCAGCTGCTTTAGTCATTTTATAACTGTAGAAGTACCTTTTATTATTCCTACATTAATTAACACAGCAAATTACTAAGGTAGTAGTTTTCTTTAACCAGCCAGTGCCAAAAAGACAGACACAGAGACTATCATTTATTTTTAAGCAGCAAGCACTATACTGGGCAGAATCTGAGCTACTCCAATCCTAATACCCTTAAAACCCACATATAAGCAGTCTGTCAGTCTGCCAGTCTAATGACTCCCAGGGAGGCTTCTATCCCTCAGTCTCTCTTTTTCCAGCCACTTGATCAGCCACCCTCATTGTTTCCTTCCCTTCCCTTGGAAATCTTCCCTTTCACTTCCTTTTCTTCTGCACAGATGATTGGCCAGACAGATATTTATTGGCAACTGCTATACCCAGTCAAGGTATTCCTCCACATATAATAAGATAGATGTCAAACCAAAACTAATTAAAAAATCAGAAATGAAAATGGGGGCATAATAACAGATATTCATTCAGAGCATCATAAGAACATAATTTAAAAACCTATACTAAACACAAATTTTAAAAATCTGAAAGATAAGAATAACTTTCTCAATAGATGCCACGTACCAAAGGTAAATCAGGAGGTACCACTTACCAAAGTCAAATCAGGATCAGATAAGCAATATAAATAGATATAACTCCTAGGGAACAGAAGCAGTCTACCACCACCACCACCACCACCACCAACAACAACAAAACCTGGGGCTAGGTTTTAGAAAGAATTTTTAACACACTTTCAAGTAAGAGTTAACACTAATATCCCTCAAATTATTCCACAAAGCAGAAAAAGAAGAAACATTGCCCAATTTATTTTATGAAGCCACAGGTATCATGGTATCCAAACCACATAAAGAACCAACAAAGAGAATAATAAACCAATTTCCCCTATGAACATACATAAAGGACTAATATATAATATATATAAAGAACTCAAAAAACTACCTATCCAAAATCCTAATAATTCTATTGAAAATGGGGTACAGATATAAACAGAGTATTGTCACTAGAGGAATATCAAATAGCTGAGAAACTCTTGAAGAAATGTTAAACATCTTTAGTCATTAGGGAAATGCAAATTTCATCTTATATAACATGAGTGACAGTTCATGCTGGCAAGGATTCATATGAAGCAAGGGGTACACTCCTCCATTGCTTATGGGAATACAAACTAGTATAATCACTAGGAAACCAATATGGTGGCTCCTCAGAAAGTTGGGAATGAACTTATCTTAAGATTGAGCTATACCATTCTTGGGCATAGACACATAAGTCACCTCATCCTACCACAAGGATACTTGCTCAAACATATTCATTGATCCTTAATAGATATAAACTGGTAACAACCTAGAGATCCCTCAACAGAAGAATGGATAAAGAAATTGTGATACATTTTCACAATGAATTATTACTCAGCTGTTAAAAGTTGACATCATGAAATTTTCAGGCACATGGATGGAACTAGAAAAAAAATTACCCAGAGTGAGGTAACTCAGTCCCAGAAAGACAAATATGGGATGTATTAATTTATATGTGGCTATTAGCTATTAAATAAATGGTGAACAACATACAGCCTAGACTCACAGAGCTTGGGTGTAGAGAAGAGGACTAGGGAGGATATGTTTATCTCCTGGGATGGGGTATTAGAGTGAATTTTATGGATTACTGAGGGTAAGTGGCTTGCAAACTGAAGGTCAGGTGGGGAGGGAGAGGGGACTTGGAGCTGAGGGGGAAGTGTGGAAAGAGACAGCTAGAGTTGATGTGCATTTTAGTGATAATATAGAAACCTAATGCTGTGGGAAAATCCCTGGATTACTTGGAGGTGATTCTAATGATATCTCCTGATAATGGAGAAGACAGAGTTTCAGCTGACTATGTCTTGACACCAGCTGACTCTTCCAGTCTCATGCAGGGTTGCATTCATTTGAGTTGTTGGACAAGGAAGTCCCATGGAAATCCCCACATCACCCTCACTGTTGCTAAGACAATGAATTGCTCTCTGCAAACGGACTCTGTGGTCCTATTGCTGAGGACAACATCTCCACAACCCACTGGACAAGAAGAATTTGAGCTGGAGCATATAAGGAGCCTTCACTCCTGTGTTCTAGTGTTCTTGGTGTGGGAAGGTACACTGCAGATTACCAAAAGGGAGGAATAAACACTAATCCAGTCAAGAAAACCTTTGACATGCAATATGCCTTCCTGCAAGATATGCTAGGGTAATGTTGGCACAGAAATTTTAGGAATAGCCAATCAAGTGAGATTTGACTTAAGGCTCACTCCATGAATTGGAACTCATACCAGATTCTGTTTGGGTGACCAAGATCCAAGCACTGGATAGCCCAAGGACATGGGGTGAAGCCAAGTGCTACTGTTCTAGAAGAAGAGATGAATGACAATGAATTATTCCTAGTTATGTGAGGCTATGATCACGGATTGGTGCCTTTTTCATCTATCATTGTATATGCTTCTTCCTGCAGCAGGTGGAAAACATTTGCAGGGACCCACTGTCAGACATTGCACGAATGGGGAGACCTTGAAACACAGGATTGTGGATGAGATGTTTCCACAAGGTCCCTCCTCTCAAAGCTAAGGTAACCTCACAAAGAGAAGGTGGAGCAAGTATAGGACCCAGAGGGGATGGAGCAAACCCAGGATAACAGGGCTCTTGGAATCAACTGAGTAGGAATCATGGAAACTGAAGCACCAAAGCAGGGATTGCAGAGATCTGCACCAGGTTGTATGCTTGTATATTGTTTTAGTTGGGAGATTCCAGAGTATGTGAATGAGTGGGTCTCTGATTCTTGTGTAGTCCTTTGAGGCAATTTTCCTTCTGTTTCATTGCCTTGTCCAACTTTGATGTAACAATTTTGCTTTTGTCTTATTACATTTTATTTTGTCATCTTTGGTTGTTGTCTCCTGGAAGCCTGTTCTATTCTGGTAAGAGACAAAGAAAGAGTGGATCTAGAGAGGAAAGATGGCGGGGAAGGGCTGAGAGGAGCAAAAGGATAGGAAATTGTAATCAAGATATCAAGATATGTTGCATGAAAGAGAAATCTCTTTTAAATAAATAAACAAAATTATGCTTCAGAACTAACATCTCTTGACATATATGATAGATGCATTAAAAAAGCATTGTGCATACATTCAGAGAATTGTTTTCTACTTAATTCCTGATGAATAAGGTAGTTGAATAGTGTTCCTGATCATAAAAAGAGTTGACATTATTTTCTTCTTTTATGCACCAAGATAATGTGCTTTTATAGTTGGAACTGGGAGAATGCAATAAGGCATTTTTACTGGTGGTTTCTGGATTTCAGAAAGAAAACTATGATTGGTATGAATTCTAAAAATGATAATTTTATACTTATGTTGTATATGCCGTAAGGGTTTTATATGTGCATTATAAAAAAAATGGGTACTTAAATCATAAAATTGACAATCAACCAATAAGCAAATGAACTGGACAGATAGTTCTCAATAGAAAGACACAAAAAGTCCAATAAATTAAAACAAAATTTTCAACCTCTTTAGCCATTAGAAAAATACAAGCTAAAGCTACTTAGATATTCTATCTCACTCCAGGCACAATGACTATGATAAAGGAAACATGGGAGCTTAAAAATAACATGAACAAAGGAGACACCAACTGACATGATAATGTGGAAGATGGAAACCTCATGAGGTCTCAGCCCTAGACAAGAGTTACAGGCAACTGAGAAATGCTCAGTGTGGGGGAAATAGTCTTCTTGAAGGAAGAGCACAGCAGCTGGTTACACACTACCAAATAATCATCCCTGAAAACCTACATAAAGTTATCATTATATGGAATGTGCCAGTTGTATTTACATATTTAGGAATATGTGTACATGAGTGTGTGTGTGCATGCGTGTGTGTGTGTAACAGCAATTAAAGAAAAGTTAAAGAATCCATGAGCTTGAAAGATTTCAATGAATTTGAGAAAGTTCATGGAGGTAATGGCGGGCTAGAAGGGGGGAAATAATGTAATTATAATATAATGTCAAAATAGAAAAAAAAGAAAACAAATGACAATGACTACTTGACAAGAGGAGACCTTATGCACTGCTAGTATGAGTATAAACTAGTAAAACCCTTATGGAAATCAATTTTGTGGTTGTTTGATTAGGTTGTTTGAATGCTTGGCCCATAGGGAGTAGAAATATTAGGAGGTGTGGCAATAGTAGAGGAGGTGTGGCCTTGTTAAGGGAAGTTTGTGTCTGCAGAATGGTGCTTTTAGGATTTAATTGCTCAAGCTATGACCAGTGTGAAACAAATCCAGTCTGGCTGCCTTTGGATAAAAATGTAGAACTCTCTGCTTCTCCAGCATCATGTCTGACTGTACACTACCATGGTCCTGCCATGATGATAATGGACCAAACCTCTGAAGCTGTAAGCAAGACCCAGTTAAATGCTTGCCTTTTTAAGAACTGACTTGGTTATGGTGTCTCTTCACAGCAATGAAAAACCAAGCTAGGGTAAGTATGTAAAGTCCTCAAAACAATTAAAAATAGAAATACCATATAACTCAGCTATGTCACTCCTGAGCATATTCCTAAAGGGTCTTTTATCTTCCCACAGAGATACTTGCACAAATATAGTCACTGTTGTACTTTTAAGATGAAAGTTTCTAGATATCAATAAAAGAATGAAAAATTATATATATATATATATATATATATATATATATATATATATATAGAGAGAGAGAGAGAGAGAGAGAGAGGGGGGGGAGGGAGGGAGCAGAATTTTATCCAACTCTTAAGGAAAAATAAAATTATGAAATTGTTACATTAATGAATAGAACTAGAAATTGTTATGGTAAGTGTGATGACTCATTGTCAGAATGACAGACATCAGATACTCTCCTATGTTTCTATGTATGTAAATAAGGAGTTGTGAGGTTGACTATAGACTGTTACACTAAATAGGAAACCATGAGAAGGGAACTGTAAGTGTTGAGATGTTGAGCATGGGGGAAAAATGTCACATGTATCATAAATGTAAAGTCTTTTCGGAATTAAAGAATACAAGAGAGGGAGGGGTAGTGAGGAAAAATGGCAACAAAAGAAAATTTTTATTCTTTGTAAGATAATTTAAAAATAGCCAGGATGAAAAAGCCCTGTATATATAGGTTAATAACAAATAACCCATACAAACCATGTTATTTAAAAAATCTCTTTATAGTTATTATAACATTTTCATAGTAATTCAGTGAGTTTATTCTTATGATTACATTTTGTACAATAGTTAGTGGTCTTGTTGTAAAAAAAACATTACGTGTTATATCATTTTTTGCAGTTTACTTATTTTATTTTTTAAATTTTATTGATGTATTCAGATTACAGCTCAATTGTTAGCCCATCTCTTGTATCCTCCCATTCTTCCCTCTCTCCTGCTTTCACCCTATTCCTCTCCCCTAGGTCTGTGACAGAAGGGGACCTCCTCCACCACTATATGGTCATAGGCTATCAAGTCTCATCTTGGCAGCCTGCTTATTCTTTCTTTGAGTGCCATCAGGCCTCCCCACCAAGGGGAAGTAGTCAAATATGGGACACCAGAGTTCATGTCAGAGTCACTCCCCACTTTCCAGATAACTGTGGAGAATGTCCTGTCCATTGGGTAGATCAGAGTAGGGGTTCAATGTTTACTGCTTGTATTAGATTTATCATGTTTGAATTAATATTAAAACATTTTTCTGATGCCAGTTTTAGAGTATATTTACTTTTGTATCAAATCATATATATGTAATATAATATAATATAATATAATATATTAAATTCTTAGGAATAAATTTTTTAAGAAATAAAGGAAGGCCTTCTGAGGCCAGGCACATTTGACATAAGATCTTTCAAAAACCTTGTCATTTATTACTTATGTGCATGGAAGGGAAGAAAATCATTTCCATGAAGAAATTTGTTGCCTTTGGGGAACTGCAGCTGGTGAATCAATCATGTCATGTTTCTGAGCAATGAGCAAAATCATGAAGAGGGTCCATTTGAAAGCTCCATTATTTGATGCAAAGGAGATTAGAATGAAGGCTTTGAGGCCTTAACTGAGCCCAATTTTCCCTCTTTTGTGCCCTCAACTAATTTTGTAAGCAGATAATTGCACCTTCCAAACAAGGTACAAGTGGGCAATTTTTCCCTCAAATATCCTAGCAGATGTTGTTAAGCACTTCTGGTGCAATTAGTCCTATACACCAATAATTATAGGCATACACATGACAAGCTTAAAAATGCCAAAACTTTAAAGTGCAATGTGATTCTTTTGGACTATTTGGAATAAACTGCAGATTGACAGAGATAATAGGCAAATTTTACACAGAACTTATCATTTTACAGAGTGCTTTTAGATAGACTGACTTATATAATTAAAAAATATATTGTGCATCACCTGTTGTAGTGCTAAGGATTGAATGTAAAGCCTTGTGTGTACTACCCTTGAGTTATATCTTCAGCCATTATATCACTGTTTTTGCAATGGGAATATATATTAAAGATTTAATACAATTTGCTCAGTTACTAGAGATAAAAGTATTTTCCAAATTCTGACTTTACTACAAAATGGTGCCCTTTACAATTCTTGGTTGAGATTTTAAATTATATTAATAATTATTTTTGTTCCAGAAATTCTATTAAATTTAAAGTCTTAGTCAATTTTCTGGATTGAAAATAGAAATTTGCAACTCATCAGCATATAATTGATGTTTGGAATTATGGTATGGAATTATATCATATGATTTATTGTGTATTGCATCATGTGATATATGATATAAGGTAAGAGATGAAAAGTTGAAAGATAGTTTATAAAATACGTAATGACTATTATGTATCATTTTCTATTTTTATTTTGTTGAAAGTAGATTTTTGACAATATATTCTGATCATGGTTTCCCATCCCTCAACTCCTTTCAGATCCTTCCCACCTCTACTCCTATTGAAATCTGCACCCATTCTCCCTTAGGTCCTTGGTCTATCTAGTCTCAGGTTTCCGATCACCCAAGAAGTGTGGGAGATTGGTTTCAATTCGTGGAATAAACCTTAAACCCAATCACATAATTGTTACTCCCATAAGCTTTGTGCCACTGTTGCACCAGCACATAAGACAAGTTATCGCTGTAGATCAAAGGGTTTGTAGTTGCTTTGGTGTTTACCTTTATTCCTTGGTAGAAGGAAGAATACCTTCAAATACCATGAACAATAGTCAGTAGTGGTAAAGGCTCTAGGTAGGATCCAGCTTGACTTCTTCAGTAAATGAGCTGTGTAGGTGTTGATTCCAGGAATAAGAGTTTATCATCATTGTTTGCAGAGAACAGTGTATAAATAGCCTTGCCAATAGTCTGGGTTGTTTGAGGGTTTCCATGGATCTCCTTTGGCCAACAGTGCAGTTAGATGTGCCTATTCCCAGAACTTTGGACTTCATTTGGTGATGAGAGTTGTACAGTTGAGGCTCTGTCTCTCTCATTATTTGGTAATTCTGTTTAGATCCTATTCATATATGTATATAATTTAGGAAGTGACTGTATTAGGATTCCATATGATCCTTATTTCTAGCTGTTTCTTCCTGTATTCACTCCTCACTCTCTCTTTCCTCCATCTCCACGTATAATAGTAGACCACTCCAGCCCTCTTCATCCACAATCATCTGTTCTATTTCCTAGTCATTGGGATATCCATCCTCACTTTACTTCCCAGTTCTTGACTCTGTACTAAACTGTTATGGTTATATAGATTGTAGCCTTCTAGTCAAAGACTTAGCAGCTAGCATCCACATATAAGCAAGTATATACCATGCTTACTTTTCTGGGTCTGAGTTACCTCACGCAAGATCATTATTTCTTGCTCCATCCATTTATCTATGAATTTCATTGTTTCACTTGTTTTAAGAGTTGAGTAGTATTCCATTGTATAAGTGTACCACATTTTCTTTATCTACTCATCCATTGAAAGGCATGTAAGTTGCTTAAAATTTTTGGCTATTATGAACAGTAAACATGATTTGAGCAAGAGTCTCTCTTGTAGAATGAAATGTCCTTTGGGTATATGCCCAAGAGTAGCAGAGCTGGATCTTGAATTATATAGATTCTCATCTTTTTAAATTAACCTCCACACTGACTTCCATAGTGGTTGTACAAGTTTGCATTCCCACCAGCAATGGATGCATGTTTTCATTATTCCATATTCTTGCCAGGGTGTGCTATCATTTGCTTTATTGAACTAAGCCATTCTAATTTGTGCATGCTGAAATCTCAAAGTAGATTTGGTTTGTACGTCCCTAATGACTAAAGATGTTGGCCATATTTTTAAGTGATTCTTAGCCATTGGAGTTTCCTATTTTAAGACTGATTAGATCTGTACTTCACTTTATAATTTGATTATTTGTTTTCTTGAAATCTGCTTTTTTTCATTCTTTCAAAAATATTTTTTAGATATTAGGAGGCAGAGATAGAGTTAGTGAAAGACTAGATCCGGGGTGGGTTTTTAAAATCTCAAATATCAACTCCAGTGACACACTTACTCCAACAAGTACACATCCCTTAATCCTTCCTGAATACTCAGTGAAGTGTGAACCAAACATTGAAATATATTAGCCTTTGGGAGCTATAAATAACCAAAGCACCACAAAGATGATTCAATAACATCTGGTACCTGAGTTTTCAATTCATCAAGGAGCTTGCTAATAGAAGAGGAAAGAATACTGTTAGGATACTTTTGTAAGGTGGGACTATTGTGGTTAATCTTTGTGTTATTTTGAAACACGATTTAACCAATCATTTAGACCAAGTATTTCTATTTGTGGTAATATTTCAGAGTATACTTAACATTGCAACCTGTAGCCTGTGTAAAGCTGATATTCCTCTGCACTCTATCCAGTGTGTTGAAGGACCGAAGGGCCATTTTAAAAAAGAGGAAAAAACATTTTTATATAAGTGAATCTTGTTAAAACAGAAATAAAGAATAGCAGAGAGTTAAAATAATTCTGTGTCAAAAAATGAATATTTAAGAACCAATTCTCTCTAAACCTAGGGAATCAGAATTCTCTTGACTTCAAACCCAGAATAGAACTCACATAATTGGAGTCTCTCATTGCCAAACCTAGACTTGGATTAAAAATATATCTTTGGCTCAGTAGGGCTATAATTTGTTGATTGCCAATCATGAAGTTAACCAACCTCCATATTTATGTGAACCTATTCATTATTATACATATAATATCCTATCTATCTATCTATCTATCTATCTATCTATCTATCTATCTATCATCTATCTTGTTATTTACATAGAAAGAGACTTGTTATCTACGTAGAAAGACAGTGATTTGCCTCAAAATTTGAAGGGTATGCAATATAATTAACCAAATTGTCTTGTCGACTTCAAATATTCACACATGCCAGTGACATGGCCAAGTACCAATGCATCTACTTAATCCTAAGTGGCATAAATTTTCTCATTGGAACAGGCTACACTGATATACTTTATTTAGCTTTGAGGGTCATGTAGTAGTCCATGTTTATGAAATTTGGGTGCCAACTTATAATAGAGCTGTTATAATACTGAGTATAATGACACTCACTAAATACTGACAAATTGAATGAATTTCTAAAAATTCTGGTAGATTTGAAAGGGACTCATGAGATAAAGCTTTAGAGTAGCTCCACAGTGCAGCACAAGGCATTCTGTTATGACATGGTACTTTGCTATGTCATTTGTAGACATGAGCCACCACATGGGTGCTAGGAGCCAAACCCAGCTTCTCTATGCAAAAGCAGGTAGTGCACTTGACCACTGATATATAATTTCACCTTCTAATTTTGCACTGTAAAAGGAAAAACTGATGTACATGATGGAATCTTTCCTCACAGCATTATTTTCTTGTTAATGTATTAAAACCATTGAGTTGTATATTCTAGCCTTATAATTTATAATATGTAAAAAATACCCACTTTTTCTTATACATTCTTTTAATTTAAATTGCAGCCCTTTAAAATTATATAACATTCAGGGACCCTTTGGATATTTCCTTATGCTTTCTAATATATACTATGTTGGTCATGGTGTCCCTTCACAGAGGTAGAACAGTTACTAAGACAAGCTATCACAATAGGTCAAAGTCTCTTACTGCATATTGTTCAGTTTTCGGTCTCTGTGTTGATTACTACATAATGTAAGAAAAAGTTTTTCTGATTAGGGCTGAGCAATGCACTGATCCCTGGACATAACAATGTGTAATTAAAGTTGTTTTGTTTTTATGTTCATTTAGCAGAAAATGGCAGTAGGTTTTCCCCCAGGGCTCATGGCCTATCTTTTCTCAGCATTTTTGCCTCATGAAAAGTTTCAAGACTAGGTTCTACCTTATGGAGTAGACCTTGACTCAAAGGAAAAAGTGGTTGGTTACTCCTGTAACATTTGTGGTACTATTGCTCCAGTGGACATATCTTGAAGTCCAGTCACTATTATATCTTGCAGGCTTCGTAGTTGTGTGAGACTGATGATTATTTTTCTATTCTGATAGATAGTATAATATATTTCAGTATTGTGAACACTAGTTAGTAATGTTCAAATGTCCAACTGAGCACCAGCACAAATTCTTCATGTTTGATTACACATAGAAGTGATGTCTTCAGCAACAGAACCTTGCCATAAGGTTGTAGAACTGTCTTAGTTACTTTTAAAATACTGTGATATTATATAAAAAAAGACTTTACTAGAGGATTTACAATTTCAGAGGGTAGAATCCATGGCCATCATGGCATTATGCCATTATGGCAACAGGCAGGCAGTATACCAGGGAGCATCCACTAACAGCTTATGTTTTAAGAAACAGATAAGTGACAGCTTTCGTGGGACATGCCCCTTGGGCTAATATGCAGATATAAGTTAGTATATACCATTTGAGTCTTTCTGTTTCTGGGTTAACTCACTCATCATGATCATTTCTAGCTCAATCCATTTAACCACAAATTTCGGGAATTCCTTCTTTTTAATAGCTGAGTAGTATTCCATAGTGTATATGTACCACAGTTTCTTTATCCGTTCTTCTACTGATGGACACTTAGGCTGTTTCCAAGGACAATACAGGCAGTAAACCTTAAACCCCTACCCAGATCTAGCCAATGGACAGAACATTCTCCACAGGAGAGTGGAGAGTGGGATATGACTTTCTCACATACTCTGGTGCCTCACCTTTGACCATGTCCCCTGGATGGGGAGACCTGGTGGCTCTCAGAGGAAGGGCAGCAGGTTACCAAGAAGAGACTTGATACCCTAGGAGCATATACAGGGGGAGGTAATCCCCCTCAGGAACAGTCATAGGGGAGGGGAATAAGGGGAAAATGGGAGGGAGGGAAGAATGGGAGGATACAAGGGAGGGGATAACCATTGAGATGTAAGAAGAATAAATTAATAAAGGAGAAAAAAGAAAAAAAAAGAAACAAATATGAGGCAAAGATAGCAAACTAGAAATGGCTTGGGCTTTTTGTTGTTGTTGTTGTTGTTGTGTCTTGTTTTGTTTTGATTTTTTGAGACAGGGTTTCTCTGTGTAGCTTTGGCTGTCCTGGATTTGCTTTGTATACCAGACTGGTCTCAAACTTACAGAGATTCACCTACTTCTACCCTCCAGAGTGCTGAGATTACAGACCTATGCCATGCACCCAGAAAGCATGGGCTTCTTAAATTTTAAAGCCAGCTTCCAATGACACACTTCTTTCAGCAAACCACATTTCCTAATCCTTCCCAAAATAGTTTTACCAACTTGGTGACTTAACATAAAAATAAGTGAGCCTAGGGCATCATTCTCATTCAAACCACCACAGTAATCAATAGCTTTTGCAATGGCTTACAGTGTTTGTCAGGGAGTTGAGGTTTCCTTTTTGGCCAACAACTCAAAAAGATGCTTGAGTAGTGGAGGTTTTACTTGGTGGCACAAAATATCTAGGTGGTGTGTTTTCTCCTTCATCATATCTTGACTCCATTTAAACTCCTTTCACCCAACTAGGCCACCCTGCCTTCATGGATCAGGTGGTAACCATCATTATGATGAACAAATGCATGATAGAGAGATCAGAAAAATAGAAAAAGCACAGAATATAGGGTGAACAGAGTGATGTGCAGCAGCCTACAGCTTATGCAGATGGAGACTCAGACCCTGAACCTACCTCCAGGCTGTGAGATCCTTCTGACTCTGGACAATGATGGAGGCTTGAGATGAGAAATGTTTCACCTTCTAGATTGGACCTCCTCAAAGGACCACCACGGTCTGTGATACCATGGTGATATCTGTGGACCATGCTGCTGCCCAAGGCTGCAACAAAGCCTGAAATCTTTATTGAAATATGTGGTGTGTGCCTATGAAAGATGCCTTGGTGATATCCTTGGGTTTTGCTGCCTAGTGTGGCCATCCAGATGTGAGTGGCATGTGTAGCCAGCAACCTGTGGTCCATTCAGCCACTTTTTCTCTTTTTTGGGGGTGAGAAGGCATAGGGGAGGGGCCAGATATGGGAAGACTGGGAAGTGAGCATTATCTGGGTGTATGATGTCAGATTACAAGATAGTCAAAAGAGAAACAATAATAAAGTTAAAAATAAAAGAATTTCTTTCACACACACACACACACACACACACACACACACACACACACACACACACACGTACATATATACATATACAGGCTTCTAGAGAAATACATTTCCATTTGGCTTTTGCTTTTTAGTGTTAGTTGATTCTTCTCAAATTCCTTTCCTCTAGCCTCCCATCCACCCTTATTTAATTCTTCTTTTCTCATTCCCCTTCACCTCTTTATATTTTCCCTCTTTAGAATATTTTCTCTGCTATTCTGTCACCACTTCCTTCCTGGTACCTTACTAGCTACCTAACTTCTGTGGTTACTGGAATTGAAACAAAAATATCTAAAGCTGAAAAACTAACATCTACATACAAAATAAAACATGAAATACTTGCTTTTTGGAACCTAGGTTACCTCTCAGAGTAATTTTTTCTAGCTCCATCCATTTAAGTGCAAATTTCAAATTTTTATTTTTCTTAAAAGCTGAATAGTATTCCATTATGTAAGTGCATCATATTTTCATGTTTCATCCATCAGATGATAGGTATCTACATAATTTTCAATTTCTGACTTTTGTGAATGGCCAACAATGAGCATGGGTCAGGAAGTATCTCTATAGTAAAATTTAGAAACCTTCATGTATGTACCCAAGAATGGACTTTCAGATAGATTGAATTTTCAGGTTTTAATGAACCACCACACTGATTTTCACAGTGGCTGTAAAAGTTTTCACTCTTACCAGCAATGGATGAGTGTTCCATTTTCCTCACATTCTCACCAGCGTCTACTGTTGTATTATCAGTCTTGTCCATTTTGGCTAATGTGAGATAAAATCTTATGATAGTTTTATTTGCATCACGTAATAACTAAGGATATTGAACATTTGCCTAAACATTTCTCAGCCATTCATATTAAATATTTAGAACATTATCTGCTTCATTCTGTACCTCATTTTTATTTTTATTTTTTAATTTTTTATTATTAATTTATTCTTGTTACATCTCAATGGTTATCTCATCCCTTGTATCCTTCCATTCTTCCCTCTCTCCCATTCTCCCCTTATTCCCCTCCCCTATGACTGTTCCTGAGGGGGATTACCTCCCCCTGTATATGCTCCTAGGGTATCAAGTCTCTTCTTGGTAACCTGCTGCCCTTCCTCTGAGAGCCACCAGGTCTCCCCCTCCAGGGGACATGGTCAAATGTGAGGCACCAGAGTATGTGAGAAAGTCATATCCCACTCTCCACTCTACTGTGGAGAATGTTCTGACCATTGGCTAGATCTGGGTAGGGGTTTAAAGTTTACCGCCTGTATTGTCCTTGGCTGGTGCCCCCTCGGCCCAAATCTACCTATCATAATGTTCTACTTGTAGGTTTCTAGGACCCTCTGGGCTATTTTTCTTGAAATTTAGTTTTCTTAGTTTTATATATAGTCTAGATTCTAATCATCTGTCAGATATGCAGTTAGTATTGATTTTTTTCCATTCTGTAATCTGCCTTTTGTGTCAGATGATGGTATTTTTTGATCTACAGAAAGTTTAAGTTACATGAAATCCTACTTGATCGTTGGTCATAATGTCTGTTCTTTTGGTGTCTTGTACAAAAATACTCTTCCTGTGACAATGAAGTTAAGGCAGCACAAATTGGATTACATGGTTTGGTGGTGTTTAATTTCTTGAGTTCTTAATATATTTTAGGTATTAGTCTTTTGTTGTATGTAGAGTGGTGAAGATCTTTTCCCAGTCTGTAGGCTGTTGATTTGTTCTGTTGGCAGTGTCTTTTGCCTTACAGATGCTGTTCAGTTTTATGAGGTTCTATTTATTAATTGTTCATCTTAGAGCTTGAACTATTGCTGTTCTGTTCAGGAAGTTTTCTTCTGTGGCAATGAGTTCCAGGCTATTTCCCACTTTTTCTTCTAACAGATGTAGTGTGTCTGTTTTTATGCTGAGGTGTTTAATCCTCTTGGACTTTAGTTTTTGTACAGGGTGATAAGTATGGATCTATTTGCAGTTCTATACATGTAGCTATCCAGTTAGACCAGCACCATTTGTTGAAGATGCTCTCTTTTTTCTGTTGTATGGTTTTGGCTTTTTTGTCAAAATCAAGTGTCTATAGGTGTGTGGATTTATTTCTGGGTCTTCAATCCAATTCTATTGATCCACTAGCCTATTTCTATGCCAATACCATGCCATTTTTATTACTGTTGTTCTAGGGTACAACTTGAGAACAGAGATGGAGATTCCCCTAGAAAATCTTTTATTGTACAGGATTTTAGCTATTCTGGTTTTTTTTTTTTTGGTTTGGTTTTTTTTTAACATATGAAAATGAGAATTGATCTTTCAGGGTCTGTAGAAAATTTTGTAGGTATTTTGATAGGGATTGCATTGAATCTGTAAATTGCTTTTGGTAAGATGGCCAGTTTTACTATGTTGATTCTCCTAATCCACGAGCATGGGAGATCTTTCCATTTTCTGATGTCTTCCTCAATTTCTTTCTTTAGAGACTTGAATTTTTTTTCATATAAGTATTTCTTTGTATTGGTTAGAACAAGAGATTTAAAATTATTTGTGGCTATTATAAAGGGTAGACTCGGTAGGCTTCATTCCAGGAATTCAGGGATGGTTTAATATACAGAAATCCACTAATGTATTCCACCATATAAACAAACTGATAGAAAAAAAAACACATGATCATCTCCTTAAATGCAGAAAAAGCATTTGACAAAATCCAATACCCATTCATGTTTAAAGTTCTGGATAGATCGGGAATGCAAGGCACATACCTAAACATAATAAAGGCTATATACAGCAAGCCAATAGCCGACATAAAATTAAATGGAGAGATACTCAAGGAAATTCCTCTAAAATCAGGGACCAGACAAGGCTGCCCATTTTCTCCATATCTCTTCAATATAGTTCTTGAAGTTCTAGCCAGAACAAGAAGAAGTGAAAAGAAAATCAAGGGGATCCAAATGGGAAAGGAGGAAGTCAAATTATCCCTATTTGCAGATGATATGATAGAGTATATAAGTGACCGCCCAAATTCCACCAGAGAACTCCTACAGGTTGATAAACACCTTCAACAATTGACTGGATACAAAATTAAATCTAAAAAGTCAGTAGCCTTCCTATATACAAATGACAAACATGCAGAGGAAGAGATTAGGAATAGTATACACCCTTCACGATAGCTGCAAGCAAAATAAAATATCTAGGAGTAACTCTAACCAAGCAACTGAAAAGCTTGTTTGAAAAAAAATTCAAAACTTTGAAGAAAGAGATTGAAGATGACATCAGAAGATGAAATGATCTTCCTTGCACTTGGATCGGGAGAATTAACATAGTAAAATGGCCATCTTATCAAAATCAATTTAGAGATTCAATGCAATCCCTATCAAAACACCTACAAAATATTTTGAAGACATTGAAAGATCAATTCTCAACTTCATATGGAGAAAAAAAAAGCCCAGAATAGAAAAAAACAATCCTATACAATGAAAGATCGTCTGGAGGACTCTCCATACCCGATCTCAAGTTGTACTATAGAGCAACAGTAATTAAAACAGCATGGTACTGGCACATCAATAGGCTGGGAGAATCAATGGAATCGAATTGAAGACGCAGAGATGAATCCACACACATTTGGTCACTTGATTTTTGACAAAGAAGCCAGATCTATTCAATTGAAAAAGGATAGCATCTTCAACAAATGGTGCTGGTCTAATTGGATGTCTACATATAGGAAAATGTAATTGGACCCATATTTGTCACCATGCACAAAAACCAAGTCCAAGTGGATTAAAGGCCTCAACATAAAACCAGAGACATTAAATCAGTTAGAGAAAAAAGTGGGGAAGAGCCTGGTACACATTGGCACAGGAGACAACTTCCTGAACAGAACACCAACGACCCAGGCCTTAAGGTCAACAATTAACATATGGGACCTCATGAGACAGAGAAGCTTCTGTAAGGCAGGAGACACTGTCAACAGAGCAAAGCAACAGCCTACAGACTGGGAAAAGATCTTCACCAACCCTACACCTGACAAAGGTCTAATATCCAAATTATATAAAGAACTCAGGAAATTAAACACCACCAAACCAAATAACCCAATTGAGAAATGGGGCTTGGAACTAAACAGAGAATTCTCAACAGAGGAATAACAAATGTCTGAGAAACTCTTAAAGAAATGCTCATCAGAGAAATGCAAATCAAAACAACACTGAGATTCCATCTTACACCCATCAGAATGGCTAAAATAAAACATTCAAGTGACGCCACATGCTGGCGAGGATGTGGGGAGAGAGGAACACTCCTTCATTGCTGGTGGGAATGCAAACTAGTACAGCCACTTTGGAAATCTATGTGGTGCTTTCTCAGAAAACTGGGAATAGGGCTTTCTCAAGACCCAGCTATTCCACTCCTTGGAATATACCCAGAAGATGCTCCAGCACACAACAAGAACACTTGCTCAACCATATTCATAGCAGCCTTATTCATAATAGCCAGGACATGGAAAA
This sequence comes from Acomys minous, assembly GCF_964271855.1. NCBI lineage: Eukaryota > Metazoa > Chordata > Mammalia > Rodentia > Muridae > Acomys > Acomys minous. The sequence continues at coordinate 67,405,658 of NC_140488.1, read as the reverse complement.
AGCCTAAGTTTCCCTCCGTAGAAGAATGGATAAAGAAACTGTGGTACTTTTACACTATGGAATACTACTCAGCTATTAAAAACAAGCAGTTCATGAAATTTGTGGACAAATGGATTGAACTAGATATGATCATAATGAGTGAGTTCACCCAGAAGCAGAAAGAGTCAAATTTCATATACTCACTTATATCTAGACACTAGCACAAGAGGCATGTCCCATGAAAGTCTTCACTTACCAGGAAAGTGGGTCAGAGGGGAGAACATCCAATTGGGACTTTAGGTAAGAGAAGCATGGGAGAATGGGGAAATAGAAGGATCCAGAGGGTCCTAGAAGCCTACAACAAGAACATTATGATGGGCAGATCTGGGCCCAAGGTTTCTGCCCAAATTATGGCACCAGCCAACGACAATACAGACAGTAAATTTCGAACCCCTACCCAGATCTCGCTGATGGACATGACATTCTCCACTGTTGAGTGGAGAGTGGGGACTGACTTTCACATGAAGTCTGCTGCCCCATTTTGACCATGTCCCCTTGATGGGGAAGCCTGGTGACAGTCAGAGGAAGGATAGCAGGCTACCAAGAAAAGACTTGATACCCTATGAGTATATACAGGGGGAGGGGGTCCCCCTCAATCACAGATACAGTGGAGGGGAATAGGGGGAATGCAGGAAGCAGGGAGGAATGGGAGGATACAAGGGATGGGCTAATTATTGAGGTATAATACGAATAAATTAATAAAATATTTAAAAAATTAAATAAATTAATTTTAAAAAGAGCTTTTGTGTGTTATACAAGTTTTAGATGGCTATTTTATTATTTTTATTTATGTCTTTTAAAGATATTTTCACTAATATCTTTAAACAAATTTAACAATGTCAATAAATCATTTTAAATTCTTATCAATAATATTTGCTATTATTTTCTATGACTAGGTAGGATATTCATTAAAGTTTCCATTTTTAATGTGTGGTGAGTCTTTTTTACATCTATCTTAGTTCCTATGCTTGATAATATGTCATTTGCTTTTTTGAAGAATACATATTCTGAACATGATACATCTGTATTTTGTCCTGAACCGTTCAAAAACCCATCAAAAATGTCTATAGTCTCCTAATTTCATTCAGCAGAATATCCACAGTGCTCTAATATTAGAGTTATCTCTGAATCTCCTATTAGAGCTATAGGCTTAACATCTTACAGAACGTGCAGAAATTCTAGACTGTTATTCATAATCAATAGCTTTTCAAATCTGATTGCTGAGTTTGGTTATACCAACTAAATAGACAAATGTAACTGTTTGACTACATTTTGTCCTCAAATTGATATTTCACAATCCCTCTGTAAAATTGAAAAGGCAAATACCAATTAAGGCATAAAATGCTTTTCTTTGGATCCTACAGGGATCATATGGAATATTTCCAATTAATAGTCTATAGGTATGCTTCTATATTAATTTGGAGTTCTACATTAAGTTGGAATTCTATAGATTAATATGTGTGAAAAATCTTTGACCCAAGAAGGTAAATAACATTTTCAAGTATGGCATTAATCTATTAAAAATGTACAGCAAACTTTAAAATTTACTCTCTGAAAACAGTAGCTACTCCATCATTATAAACATCTCATTACAAGCAAACTGCAGAGTGAGTGGCTAAAATGTAATGATTACCTTGACAGTCAGATTAATAAGTGTTTAATAAAGGAATGAACTGGTCCTAGCAGTGACAACTGTCTTGTGGTGATAGCCTAAAGCACTAGGTAGAGTTAAAGCCATTATGTGGCTAAGTCAGATAGCAGTAATTGAGTTTTGAGGCTAGAGGATGAGGATAATTGCCTCAGTTCTACACTTGGCTTTGGTCATGAAATGACTACTAAATGCTCTCCCACAGAATAAAGGGCCACTTAATTAATGTCCATCATTTGTCTTCTAGGGGAAATAATTGTATCATGTATCTATAAAGCAAAGAAGCATTACTTCTTCCAATAATTTAAGAGAAAAAGCATGCAGCAGAAGTACTATACTAGCTTATTTCAAACAAAAATCAAATCAAGCCACAACTAAAATAAAGCATCTAATAAAACCTGTTCTCAGCATCAAGATAAATCAAAACAAAAACAATAAAGTTATTCTTTTACTGTGGTTAAGTTTTGGTATAATGCTATTGAAACCATTTTGTCTGAATAGAAATACAAGGGCAAGGCCAGGTGAGCTTATTCCTTAAAAAGGTATATCTGTAGGCAACTTTTACACAAAATTAAATAATCTGTTATAGCATCCTTGAAATAATGTACTCAGATGTGTTTTTAATGTGAAGTTTAAGTTGAATGTTTGTAACATGATGTGATTTGATAACTGATGTCCTACCATTGGTGAATTATGCACAAGCAACACATCTTCATTTAAAGAGAAAAAGATATGAAAGATTACATGAAGAATACATTGTACTCAATACTCAGGTGAATTAATTAATGATGTACAGTTCCTCTGTGACAGAATAGTATGTGAAATTTTCACAAAGATTTGTACCTGTGATTATTTGAGTTCAACATGAAAATGCATGTGTGGGAAAAAATGTTGAAGCTGAAAGTCATAATAACATTAGGTTTGCATCTTTTACATTTTGTCAAATTGGTACAAATTGCTCCTTCTCTTTTTCCTCCTTCTCCTCCTCCTCTTTCTTCTCTTTCTCCTTCCTCATTTTGGAGTTAGTGTCAAAATAGATGTTTTTAGGTCTAGATAAATCTTTTAAGTTAATAATAATGAGACATGATATATATTTATTTACATTCAGAGTTTTAGACTCACCAAGAAAGAAAGGATGTTTTCTTAAAGGTTGCCAAATACAAATAGCCAAAACACTAAAAATGTAGCATTTATATAATTCCTGATTGTATCATGGTTCTTCTTGCTATGGGTAGTTTATTGTATATATGTGTAATATTATAAATGCATATGTAAAAAATAAAAATATTTAATAAAAGAAAAATATAAAAACCAGTTATATAGTACATAACAAGTCTAACAGAATTGCTGTGTGTTTCAGTTTCAGTTCGTACTAGTATGTAAACTCCCACCTGCCTATCATTTTGTCATTTACAGACTTTCAAAAGGAAAGCATCATGAGCAAGTCTGGTTTTTATCCAGAGGGTTATGCAAGAGCTAAAAATACATGAAGAGTTTAAAACAGTACAACAGAAACTATGACACCTGCCTCTGTCAGTCAGGAAGACAGCTGCAAAAGGAACTAGAAGTGCTTATTCAAGTGGGAATAGTTCAAATAGAGTGTGTATCTAACTGGGGACTGATCCATGAATAAATTAGGAGGAATTCTAATTAATGTTAATTTGCCCAAAATCTGTAATTGTTGTCTGTGGTGGTTGAAAATATTTGTCTCTTCTATCCAGAAATTCTTTGAAGTGATTTCATTGCTTGCCACCATATTCAAGTATGCAGACATTCTGAGATATTATGGGTGTTGGGGTTGGCCATTTTATACTTCCCACAACAAAACTATTAATAGATTTAATAAAATAAAACATGTACTGGCTATTTTATGTCAATTTGACACAAGCCAAAGGCATTTTGAAAAAGAGACCATGAACTGAGGAAATTTCTTTTACCAGATGGATGTGTAGTCAAGCCTGTGGTGCATTTTCTTGATTGATTCATTGTGTGAAGTGCCACTCCTGGAATGGTGGTCCTGAGTGCTATAAGAAGGCAGGTGGGGCAAGTCATGAGGTGAAAGTCTTTCAGAAATAAAACTGCCTGCCCTTTACATCAGTTTAAGTATCTATGTTTCTACTCTGACTTTCCTGGATAGTGGATAATATGCTGTACAATGATTTAAACACATTTCTCCCCAAAGTGTTTTAGTTGTTGTATCTTGTTATAGCAGTAAAACCCTATTAAGATATAACATTAACACACTCTTTCATATTGTATAACACAATGCTATGGTCCTCAGTTGTTTTCTAGATGGTGGTGGTGAGTTCGGAGAATGTTTAGTAGACCATGATGATTATAACTTACCAAAATATATTTAATCTAGAAAATTAATCATACTTTTGCAGATATGAATGACAAGTAAGCATTTCAAAAGAGTCTTTGTATAATTTTGATTGAAGAAAATGTGAACTTTTTTAAAAAAGAAAGCTTATTGGTGCAAAAATTGTTTCTTCCTGAACTCATATATATATATATACATATATATATATATATATATATATATATATATATATATATATATATATATATTTGGAAATGACCAGTTTACTTTAGCTTTATTATCTTATAATAGTTAAATTTTGAAGGAGTGTTAGAATATTTAAAGGGCAATCCTGGAAATCCTGACAAATTCAATTTATTTTGGTCTGTTTCTAAATATCCAGGGAGCTTGTAATTAACAGAGCATTTTATGGTCTTATTACAGCTATGTAATCAATGTTTAAAATGAATTCATTCATCGTAATTTTCCAAGTTGTCTCCATTCTCTTTATAAAATAGTTTCTAGTTTTACTGATGATACAGTCAAAGAGTCTTGTTAAAGTTAGGCTTGCTAAAGAATTGAAAAACCAGGGCACAATAGGTAGGAGTAGAAAAATTTCAAACACTCCAGACAAAACCAGCCATTGAAGGCTTTTATTGGGGTGACAAAACACACACATACAGCAGCCACACAGAGAAAATCAAGACCCTCTTCAAAGCCAAAATGTCCAGCTTCTTCTGAGGATTAGGGGTTTAAAAACATTTAAAGAGTATCTCCCCAAATTTAGGGTTGGTCACTTTGAAGACAGAAAGATTGATTGGCCGATGACTATTGTATAACCTGTCCTGATGGAGCCTTGAATTTGTTGAGCCAGTCCATCAGCAGGAGGCTTGGGGAGAGAGACAGAAGCCAAGAAAGCCTTTGTCTTAAACTGCCAGGTTTTTGTCTCAAGTCAGGAGGGTGAAGAAGTTGGCCATCTTGGAAATTTGTCATCTTTATTACCTAGCCATGGTCCATTTCCCCATCTGTCTATCAACGAGTCTGTCTAACTCCTAATCTCTCATTAATAAACCAAGATAACAACAAAATCTCATTTATGTTTATTATTTCTCAGTTTGTGTTTGCACTTATTATAATTCTTTCATAAAACTTGAAGAAATTGAAATTTTTCATTAAGTTGACTATATACTAAAATCTGTAAAACTATGCATTAAGTTTAATTTCTTGATTTGATACTTCAAAATTGATTGAGGTGTTTGGAAATAAAATTTGCAAAAAGAAACATATCCCTTAGATTTTAATGTCTTTAGATGAATTGAATTAATTCAATTAATAAAGAACTTGAAAATAAATTTATAAATAAGTAGCATTGGTATATTGAATTAACTATTATTTGTGTAAAGATAAAGACATGGACATTGTATTTAATCTTGCTATAATGTACAAAACTCCTGGCCAAAAATGAGGTTGTTACAATTGTATTCTTGTAAATTGCTTCCATCTTTACAAATCTGGTATAATTCCGAATTTGTTTATCATAATTTTAACACTGTTTCAAATACGGAAGGAAAATAATTTTAGAAGTAATAATTTAGGCTACAAGTTATAGCCATTTTCCTCAATGATTAGCTAGCACCATGGCTATGTGTCTGCATTAAGGCACAGCATCACGACAGAAGGAGGGTGTAGCAGAACAAAGAAAGTGACAGAAATGAGGAGGGCAGGGAACAATATTCTTCAAAGGCACCCCTTCCCACTCAATGATCTACTTTCTGTCCCCAGGCTCATGTATCTCACAGAATATCACCAAATGCTGGTGTGCAGTTCTTCAACACACAATCCTTCTGTCCAATACATGCAAGAATCAGTATGGAAATTTTACTATGATTTTGATTGTACAAGTTAGTCCACATGGTCTTAGTTTTCTAAAATATTAGTCAGCTCCAAGATTTAATCTCCTTCCCAACATATTTATCTTCTGGAGCCCATACAATATTCTATATTAGCTGAAAATCCTTTCACTGTTCATTTTTATAATTATAACCATTCAATAAAACTCTATGCTTACAGTATAATAATAATAAATAATAACACTCTCTTCTTCTATTTATAACATTTAGGTATGTTCTTAAGACACTATTACCAACAATCTTTTCTACAAACAACTTTTAAATCTCATAAATCATTTATATACAAATAATACTAAGACAAAGGAGGTCATAGATTCAAGAAAGAGCAAATGAGGTAAGAGATCAGTGATTAGAGGAAGGAAAGGGAGGTGTTGGGGGTAATTCCCAGCTTATAAAAATTAATAATAACCACAGAATACCCAAATCTGTCAGTGTTGCATTAAAAAAAGAAGAAATCAAAACACTTCCTCTTGGAGTGGGTAATTTTATCAAGAGTGAGCCTAGACTTGAATTGTTTACTTTCACTCTCTGTCTTCAATTATCTTCTTTCTACATTTTGATTGTTTTATGAATATGAACCTGTGCCTATGTAAATAATGCCTTATGTATTTATCTGTTCCTGTATTTGTGTCTGCGTCTCTAACAGTGAACCTTTGATTTGTATGTATAGAACATCATGGAAAACATCACATGGGGAGGGAATGAGGGATATTTTGTAGAAATCTTTAACAAAGTCTTACAAAGGATGAAAATTTACTGACTCCAACTGGCCCTAACTGACCCAGATAACAACAAGAAAATCCTACCAAGTAATTCCAGTATGCTGCTCCAACATTTCTTCTAGATACTTGCTTTAAAACCTATTTGTTACTTTCAAAAAATGACTACAATGATATATACAAACACACATGTGCTGGTCTCTGGGTCAAGGGCATGGAAGAATACATAAAATGAAATCTGTGCATTAGCTTAGATTACAAAAGCAGATTACATGGAGGAATTAAAGGCAAAGAAGGATGATTGATCCATTGTTCTCTTAAAATTAAGTTAAGGAAACAGGCAGAATACACAGTAGGATAGCAGTCTTAAGTATTAAGTGAGGTTCAGCTAAAAGTTCCAATCTCCAGATGTTGTTTTACAATTAGAATTTTAGACATGCAAGGATGGGAAAGATGTTTTCTTCAAGATTTCCAAATACAAATAGCCAAAACACTGTGAATGTAACATATATATAACTCTTGATTGTTTCAGGGCTCTTCTTGCTATAGGTAGTTTATTATATATGTGTAATAATATAAATATATGTGTAAAATATTTGACAAAACATTGAAAAAATCAAAATAATGTACACCACATGAAAATAATGTATTTATTTATTTGTTTTTTTATTAATTTATTCTTGTTACATCTCAGTGGTTATCCCATCCCTTGTATCCTCCCATTCTTCCCTCCCTCCCATTTTCCCCTTACTCCCCTCCCCTATGACTGTTCTTGAGAGGGATTTCCTCCCCCTGTATATGCTCATAGGCTATCAAGTCTCTTCTTGGTAACCTGCTGTCCTTCCTCTGAGTGCCACCAGGTCTCCCCCTCCAGGGGACATGGTCAAAGGTGAGGCATTCTCCACTCAACTATATACTCACTTATATCTGTATACTAGCCCAAGGGGCATGTCCCATGAAAGCCTTCACTTACCAGGAAACTGAGACAGAGGGGATGACATCCTATTTGGAAATAATGTATTTTTATTTAAAATTTATGAGTTAAAAAGCCCTTTGTGTCCATTGAAACAAAGTCATGAAACAGCACCTCTTATCAACCAAACTTGCTTCAGTATCTACCAACCTTCAAATTTCCTCTTCTCACCACTTAAAAAATTCACCACTCAAATTGAACACAGTAAGTCCAACATTTCTTCTTTCATATTTCTTGGGAAATTTAAAATGCAGGTAAATAGTCAATATGTTGACTCTTTTGTTCTAATATCTTCTTTCTTCTAAATGTCTGTTCCCTCAGCCTGGATAAGTTACTGTATTCACTGCAATGAATACAGTTCAGATCTTTGGAGATCATCCTGACAGCCACTAGTGCTACATTTGGATTTGGAATTGTAGCTATTTTAAATAAAATTTGGATTTATATATTAAATACATATCAAATACTAAATAATATTAAACTTATGTATCAATCATTTTAGTTATTTCATGTTGAAGTGATATTTTGAAAATATTTGACTAACAAAGTTAATTTATTACTTTTTAAACTATAATATAGAATCTTGAGTTTAATTTAGTTTGTATTACATTTCACTTGGACAGCTCTAAGGTGGATACTGCCGTTGCCACAAATTGCACATTTTTGGCATCTAAATATATATTTTCTAGGACTTAAGAAGTCAGTATGTTTTTACAACTACTGTCCATATTAATTCTACTAAACTATTACTGTGCAAAATTCCCGCTCATAACTTAACTTCACTCCTTAGAAAATTAAACTCACTGTGCACTACTCTAACCTCTTCCTTGCTTCTCTCTTGTTTTGTAATCCTTAAAACAACTTATAATTAAACATGTTGATATGGCTGAAATAAATATGTACTGAGTGTGTTCATTTTAATTATGCTTAGAAACCTCAAATTTTCTCATAATTCTAATTACAGTTCACATAACTTATAGCTTACTGTTACTTTTTATTATTTACATTTGACTAATGTAGGTGAAAATGACCCAAATTTATGAAACTGCAAAGAATGAAAAACCCACCTAATCATTTCTGCAATAAATACTGAAATTAAAATTTAGTGCTGTCCCAGTCTGTAGGCTGTCACTTTGTTCTGTTGATAATGTCTTTGCCTTACAGAATCTTCTTGCTTTATGAGGTCCCATTTATCAATTGTTGACCTTAGAGTCTGGACTGTTGGTGTTCTGTTCAGGAAGTTGTCTCCTGTGCCAATGAGTTCAAGGCTCTTCCCCACTTTTTCTTCTAACAGATTTATTGTAACTGGCTTTACGTTGAGATCTTTAATTCACATGGACTTGAGTTTTGGTGTGGTGGTAAATATGGATTTGCTCAATCTTCTGTACCAACCAAAGACAATGTATGCAGTAAATGTAGACCACCTATTCAGATCTGGTCAAATGAACAGTGCATTCTCCACAGTTGTGTGGAGAGCAGGGACTGACTGTGACATGAACTCTGGTGGCCCCAATTTCACCACTTCCACTTGGTGGGGAGGTCTTGTGGGCACACAGAAGAAGGGGAAGCAGGATGTCTGGATGAGACCTGATAAGCTGTTATCACATGGTGGGTTCAGAAGTCCCCTTCTGTCACAGGTCTAGGGGAAGGGAATAGGATGAAAGAGGGAGAGAGGGGGAACAGGAATATACAAGTGAGGGGATAACAATCAGGATGTAATCTGAATAAATTATTTAAAATTATTTAGTACTGTCTCAACAAAGGAAATTGTAGATCAATGAATGAAATTTTACCCGTGTCAATAAACTAACAATAATTATCTTCAAACTGAAATAGCAAGTGAAGGAAAATTTAACCTTTCATAAACCAAGTGAGAATTACCTTGTTTGCCAGAGACCTAAAATAATGGAAAATAACTAAATTCTTTTTACCCTAATATATAAAAATTTCCCTTATATAATAAATAGGAAGCAATTGATGCTTTTAAAAAGATATTAAAATTTAACTAGGATTGTTAACATTGTCTATAATGTTAACACAAAAGGTTGAGGCATTGCTTAATATAGTTTATATGTCACAAATATGTTGTGGTGGACAAATAAAATAATGGTAGGAAATTGCTAAATCAAGTATATACAAGATAAGAAAACAGTTATATTTATGTTTTTCATTTTCCATCCCAATCTGTTATTCCTATTACTACTATTATCACTTCATTTTATTTATATTATTTACATTGTTGAGAAGACGAGGAGGGAATTTTTTTATCTTTTTTATTGATAATATTCATATTACATCTCAATTGTTATCCCATACCTTGTGTCCTCCCATTCCTCCCTCCCTGCCGCTTTCACCCTATTCCCCTCCCCTATGACTGTAAATGAGGGAGACCTCTTCCCCCTCTATATGATTCTAGGGTATCAAGTCTCTTCTTGGTAGCCTGCTATCCTTCCCCTGGATGCCACCAGACCTCCCCATCAAGGAGATGTGTTCAAATATAGGGCACAAGAGTTCATGTGAAAGTAAGTCTCCACTTTCCACTTAACTGTGGAGAATGTCCTGTCCATTGGCTGGATATGGGTAGGGATTTGATGCTTACTGCATATATTGTCCTTGGTTGGTGCCATAGTTTGAGCAGAACCCCTGGGCCCAGATCTTCCCATCATAGTGCTATTCTTGTAGGTTACTAGGACCCTCTGGATCCTTCTATTTCCCCATTCTCCCATACTTCTCTCACCTAGAGTCCCAATAGGATGTCCTCATCTCTATCTCACTTTTCTGGTAAATGAAGACTTTCATGAGACATGTTGCTTGGGCTAGTGTGCAGATATAAATGAGTATATACCATTTGACTCTTTCTGCTTTTGGGTGAACTAACTCAGTATTATCATTTCTAGTTCAATCGATTTGTCCAAAAATTTTGGAAATTCCTTGTTTTTAATAGCTGAGTAGCATTCCATAGTGTAAATATACCACAGTTTCTTTACCCATTCTTCTACTGAGGGATGCTTAGGCTGTTTCCATGTTCTGGCTACAGACTGGGAAGAGGTCTTCACCAACCCTACATCTGACAAAGGTCTAATATCCAAATTATATAAAGAACTCAAGAAATTAAACACCACAAAAACAAACCCAAATAACACAATTGAGAAATGGGGCTCAGAACTAAACAGAGAATTCTCAACTGAGGAATATCAAATGGCTGAGAAACACCTAAGAAATGCTCAGTGTCTTTAGTCATCAGAGAAATACAAATGAAAATGACTCTGAGATTCAGTCTTACATCCACCAGAATGGCTAAGTTCAAAAATTTAAGTGACACCATATTCTGGAGAGGGTGTGGAGAGAGAGGAACACTCCTTCATTGCTGGTGGGAATTCATACTATTACAACCATTTTGGAAATCTATCTGGCACTATTTCAGAAAACTTGGAATAGGGCTACCTCAAGACCCAGCTATTCCACTCCTTGGAATATACCCAGAAGATGCACCAGCACACAACAAGGACATATGCTCAACCATGTTCATAGCAGCCTTATTCATAATAGCCAGAAGGAGGGAATTCTTATGCTTAAAGTTATTGTGCTAATATTTCACAACAAATTATTTAAAGTCAATGTAATATTTCATTTAATTTCCTGCATGCTATTATAACATAAAAATCATCAATATGAAGTTATTTTGTAATAACTTTGAAAGACCTTGGGTTTACAGATGAAATTTTCAATTTTGGATTAAATTTCAGCATTATTAATTACATCCATGGAAACATAAAATCATTTATTATATATGTTCTTATATAGATATATGCAATGGGTTTTGTTGACATGTTCTAATATGTAACACAATTTTCTTGCCACTTGATTAATAAATGCAAGAAAAATATTTTATATCATCTCTGAGTGAGTTCTTAGTGATTAAAAAATCTACTCTCAAACCATGTATACCAATCCATAATGAACTAATAAAAATGTTTTGCTTTCTTGTATTGACAAGTATTCCTAAAACTGTACCACACTAAGCTTATTCTATTTTCTTGCATTAACTCAATAGTATCCCTTGATACTTGGAGCTCTGCTGGGTATTTTTAGCTCATCTATGCAATCTATAATGTTAACTGGTTCTGGAATGTGGTATGTGTTAAACACTTATTCTTCAAGTTAATGTTCTTAGGAGGTTGTGTTAAAGTGTTAAACATGAAGCTTAATTGGAGTTCTCAGGTCTTTGGGATGATGTCCTTTGATAGGTATAGAGAGTCCTTTCCTATCTGTCTGTTTTCATTCCTATACACCATGAGGATAATGACTATACTCCGTAACATGCTTACAACATGCTATTATGCTTCATTTCAGTGTCAGCATTAATGATGCAAACCAGTACTAGACTAGAGGCTCTAAACTGTGATTTAAATATTTTTCTTTAGAATTTCTTATCTAGAATATCAGTTGTATTGTTAGAAAGCTGAGTAAGCCAGACATTTTTCACTAAATGGATATAATCCTTCCTGTTACTATACATCTAATAAGATGGAAAGGCCTACACAATTGATTTGCAAGAGGTGTTCCAAAAAATAATTGGAAAAGCAAGATAGAGAAAGTATAAAATAGTACCAGCAAATCTTAGTTGGTCATTTATGCTAGACGATGGCCAATATTTGGATATATTTTCCCCATGTTTTGAAACTTGGTCACAGATTGAACTGAAAGGTAAAGAACTAGACTATCTAAAAAGTGGTTCTGGTTTTTCCTTATCTATTTTTCCGAAAGTGATATTCCTTTCCTGGCAAACATACTGAGGATGTGATCAAAACCACAGGGACCACAACATATGGATTAAAAATGGACTGAATAGCTCATTCCCCTCCCTTCCACCATCCACTAATGCCTATTGATGGTATCCTACTCCTGGGAACCCCACAAGACAAACAATTGTCTGTCTGCCTTCTTTCTTTCCATCAAGCTTGTTATGTGAAAATTCATTTCCTGAAACGCACACTTTTCTATTATTTATTTTTATTTCACAAGACAAGAAACTGAATGCATTTTAATTGGGGTGGCTTTAGTGTTCATTGAGTTTCTGGGACCCTAGCAGTTCCAGGAGAGGTTCTATTGTTCTCAGCATTCCTTTATAATCAGCAATATAATATTTCTGGTCAAGTAAGATGTAGGCAACTGCAAAGCCAAGCAAGAAGAACGACCATGTGAGCTAAAACCAGTAAAGCAACAGAGGCAAAACTGGCCATGTCTTTGGGTACTAAGATCATTCCATAATTGTGTCAGCTGTCAAATGTGGAACTTTATGATAAATTAGAATTTACCCACAAAAGTTTAGGTATCCCCTTGGTGGAATACCTTCTTGACATTTTCCTGTTCTTCTCATTCAGAAGTGGTATATGTACAGATTGGCACTTTTACCATTATAAATTTCAAAGAGATCAAGGAGGAGTAGAGAGGGATTTTCAGGAGGAAAAAGAGAATAGATTTAAGTATATTATAATCTACTTAAAAAAGGAAAAAGTGAACTAAAGAGATTATATGCAAATATATTATATATTGTATATTTATAAAGATATAATTTATAATATATGATATATGATATGTTATGTATTATATGATATACAATATGTTATATATTATATATCATTTATAATGTTATATGTCATGTAATATGTTATATATTATATATAAAATGTCCCTCTTCTATGCCCCTCCTTGCATTCCTTTAAGTTAATGAATTTAATTAATTTTTATGAATTTCTGTTATATGCATGCATATACATGTATGTATCATATTTATTCATAAGTAAAATCTGCTGAGTCTGGCTAATATCACTTGTTTGCATGTTTTTAGGCATGGCTGTTTGGAAGTGGACAACCAATTTATGTGCTCTTCCATGAAGAAGACTATTTCTTCCACTATCAACATTTCTTACTACTTGTTAGCAACTCTTTTGTAGGGTGGAGGCCATGTGGACTTTCTCCCATCCACTTCAGCTGTATTGTTGTTCTTCAGCTCACATTTAAGCAGTCATGAGTGAAGCTTCTAAGATTAGGAGACATAATCTCAAAAGCACACTTCCTGATCATTTGGCTCTTACAATATCTCCTTTCCCTCTTCTGTAACGCTTCTTGAGCCTTAGGTTCAGATATGGTTTCCATAGATGTATCAATTTGGACTGGGCTCCAATATCTATGCATTTTTATTGGTTTTGGGTTTTTTGTACTGATCTACATTTGTTGCAAAGAGAAGTTTTCTATATAAGTGGGGAGGACTTTACTTATCATTGGGTATAAGAACAAACATTTATGGTATTGTTAGTGATTATTTTGGTTTAGTCAAGCAGTTATGTCATGGTCATATGTCTCTTCTAAGATCCACACTTTCACTAACTCTTGGTTGTTGGCTATTTCCAGTAGCAGACATGATTTCCCTCTTGTTGACATGGTCTAAAATCCAATTAGTGAGCTTTTGGCTAAGGCCAAGGAATGCATGACACTATTTTACCCTTAGGGTTATTGTACCCTGCTGGCCATTAATGTGCTGCATAAGCTAGGTAGGACTGTTACTTGACTTCTCTCTGTTGGAAGCTTTTGCATGGCATGTTCTGATACTATGAAAGCTAGTCCTCAGGGCAGGATCATTCAGGTCAGTTCTAGCTCTGGGGTCTCTGGATCCTGTGTCTGAAGTATATGGTGACTTTAAGCATCAGAGACTTACATTCCACTTCCTGAAGGAACCAAGGGCAATAGCAATAGGCTCTATATTTTATGAGTTTCTTGGACAACTCTGACCAATAGTTCCAAAAATGGCTTCTCACACTTGGCATTGGGTTTTTTGTTAGGTGGCCTTTGACTTTTGGAAGCACTGTCAACCCAGATGAGAAAAGTTCACTTAAACTATACATGTATATTTGTATGCCTATATGGATATGTACATATGTGTATATGTATACACAGGCTTACATATAATATACATTTTAATTTTTAGGTAAATAGTTAATACTATGATTCCTCAAAACATTTCCAGGTAGTCTTACTCTTTTTTTGACCCTACTTCTTCTGTATTTATTTCTTTCCAACAACAGCCTTCTTTTTTCCCATTTACCAGATCAGATCACTTGAACAATGCTATTATCCTCTCTAGTACACCCCAAATCCCTTCTCCAGAAATGGTCCCTTTTTACTTTCCTGGCCTCTGTAATTACTCCAGGCTATGTACTTATGTCTGAAGATTTTGAGTGAGTATCCTCCAATGAAAGAGAACATGTAACACTTGATATTCTGGGTCTGTGTTACTTCACTCTACGTGATCATTTTGATCCCCACCCATTTATCTACAAAGTTTATGATTTAGTTTTTCTTTACTGTTGAATAGCATTCCATAGTCTGTACATATATTACATTCTGAGTGTACACACACACACACACACACACACACACACACACACACACACTTCATTCTCTTTATCCATTCACTGGGTGAAGTACATTCAGTGTGTTTCCATTTTCTCGCCATTCTGAACAGAGCATCAATGAACATACTGAACAAGTCTATCTATAGAATAGAATATCATTTCCTCTGGTTATATCTCAAATCCCAAGGAGTGATATAGCTGGGTCATATGGTAGATATATTTTTAACTTTCAGTGAATGCTGGTTGTGAGTTCTCAGCACCAAGTATGATATTTATACCAACTCTCCCTGACTAAGGATCAGGGAATATCATGAAAGAAAAGGAGGAAAGAATGTCAACACCAGACCCTGAGTGTGATTGCTATGAAATACTGTCTTCTATATGTGGCATGGCTGCTGAATTACTGAACTCACATCGTCTATAATTGCTTGCACATGAATAAGCCAGTCAAACAGAAAGCATACTTGGAACATATGTAGGCCCTCTGCATTCATGTAACAGTAGTGCATCTTGGTCCTCACAACAGCAGGAGCAGGAGCTGTATATGATTCTGTTGTTTGCCTTGTGATATCTGTCTCCTAACTTGCCTGCCTTGCCTAGCAACAATAGGAAAAAATACACCTAGTCCTACTACAACTTGATATGTCAAGGCATATTGATGTCCATGAGAGGCCTCCCTTTTTTGAGGAGGTATTAGATGAGAGGATGACAGGAGGTGGGGTGAGCAGGAGGGACTGGGGGGAGAGAAGGGAGGGGAAGCTGTGATCAGGAAATAAAATAATAAAATTAATTATTAAGAAAGAAAAGGTTCTGTGAAATGATTCCTAATGATATTCTCCTGCTATACTCATAGATAAGTGACTAGCCCAATTGTCATCAGAAAAGTGTCATCCAGAAACTGATGTGAGCAAATGAGACCCACAGCTGAACCCTAGGCAGAGCCATAGGAACTCTGCAGAAGATGGGGAAGAAGAATTGTGTGAGCCACAGGAGTCAGGGACACTACAAACACACAGCCCAAATTATAAACTAAGCACAACTCATAGAGGTTCATAGAAAGTGAAGAGACAAATATGGACCCTATAGGGCTTGATCTAGGTCCTCTACAAAGACATTATGGCTAGTGTTCTTGTGGGATTTCAAAGTGTGGGAGAGATGAATATCTATTACACTTTTTTTTTTGAGATAGGGTCTCTCTGTGTTAGCCTTGGCTGTCCTAGACTCGCTTTGTAGACCAGGCTGGCCTCAAACTCACAGCGATCCATTTGCCTCTGCCTCCCGAGTGCTGGGATTAAAGGCGTGTGCCACCACGCCCGGCCTCTATTACTCTTTTGCCTTGGAATTTTAAGTTTGTCCTCCTAAAACCACAAAATATGAGCATTTATAGACAGTCTTATTGTAACATCCATATTTTGTGGATGTCCCTGGGAAACCTGCCCTCCCTTTTCAAGCAAACAGAGGAAGAGCTGATTTAGGAGAGAGAGGCAGTGGTGGGAGGGACTGGGAGGAGTGAAGGAAGGGGAAATTGCAGTCAGAATGTAATGTATGGGAAAAGAATAAGAGTAAAAATAAATAAATAAATAAATAAATAAATAAATAAATAAACAAACAAATAAACAAACTACTGGTTTTAGGAGGACAAACTTAAAATTCCAAATGTGGGGAGATATAAACAGAATGATCACTAGGACTTGAATGCCTGTCAGTTAAGCACTACTAGTGAACTCCATAACACTAAAAGACCTTGACTCATAGGAGGTAGATAACATTCCTTAGATTGACATGCATATCTTCTGTCTAGATTCTACATATATATGTACACATATACATTTCCTCTTCTATAAACATGAAACTGTAATATACAGATATCTGTACACATATTCACACACATAAACACACACAGACAAGAGAACAACACAGTGAAAACAGAACTATTTCATGACATAGCTATATACCCAAAGAACTCTCAGTCAACATACACCGAGACATTGTACACATATATTTGTTGTAGCCCTCTTCATAATAGCCAACTTGTGAAATAAGCATGGTGTTCATAAATTCATAAATGAATAAAACAATGAGCTATATGCCCAGTGAGATGAACCAGCAGATAGGGGTGCTTGCTATTACTCTCATGACCAGATTTTAATCCCCCAGACCTGCATGATAGATGGAGATACAAGTTCCACAAAATGTCATCTGATCTCCACAGGTGCACAGTGAATTGTGTTACCTGAAAACACTAAAATATAATACCAATTAGAAAGATAAATCAATTTATAATCATTTGTAAATATTGGATTCTTTTAAAATATATTTTATTGATTTATTCATATTACATCTCAATGGTTATCCCATCCCTTGTATCCTTCCATTCCTCCCTCCCTCCCATTTTCCCTTTATTCGCCTCCTCTATGACTGTGACTGAGGGGTCCTCCTCCCCCTATATATGATCATAGGGTATCAAGTCTCTTCTTGGTAGTCTACTATCCTTCCTTTGAGTGCCACCAGGCTTGCCCATCAAGGGAATAGGGTCATATATGGGGCACTGGAGTTCATGTGAAAGTCATACCCTACTCTACACTCAACTGTGGAAAATGTCCTGTCCATTGGCTAGATCTGGGTAGAGGTTCGAAGTTTACTGCATGTATTATCCTTGGCTAGTGCCATAGTTTGATCAAGACCCCTGGGCCCAGATCTGCCCATCATAATGTTCTTCTTCTAAAGTTTCTAGGACCCTCTGGATCCTTCTATTTCTCCATTCTCCCATGCTTCTCTCATCTAGAGCCCCAATAGGATGTCCTCCCCTAAATAATGGATTCTTATTCAGTCTCAAAAAGAATAAAACTTTGTTACTTGCAGGGAAACAAATTTGACTTGATATAATCATATTATAAGAAATAAGATAGACTCAGAGGGGCAAGTGTTGAAAGATTTTTATTTGCATATCTTAAACTATGTATGAGAAACAAAGGAGATTTGAGGGAGGCAGAAGTGCTGAGAAAGAACATAATATGCGAAGTAAATATAGTCAAAGTACATGGTATACTTTCATGATAAAGTCTTTAGGAAATACACCACTATGTGCAATGAATACATGCCAATAAAATTAAGCAAATGAGATATTTATAGAAAGTAATAAAATGTGTTTGTGGCTCTTATAGTTTCTAGAAGGATTTTCTAAATGGCTAGAGGATATGTATGCAGTTTTTAAAAAACAATAATTTTGGGAAGGATGATAATGATTTTACTGTGTGTGTATATGTGTGTTCTTTTGTGTGCTTGTGTTGATATACTACAGATATACACTTTTCTTGTATTGTATATGCTTCTAGATTTCAACAAAGCATTGTACACATTCACACAAGAAATGTGATTGCTTGTTGAAAGAATGAAAACTGTTATGAGAAAACTATTTTTAACCAGATTTCCACATTTTAATTTATCCATATTCAGGAACTATTTCCCCATAGGCACAAGAGTTTATATGAAAACTTTTGTGTACACATCATTTTACTATATCTTATTCTTGGACAGCTTTGCCATACTGGAATTTACTTATGAAATAATAGAAAAACTATTGCATTTAGACACTGAAATATCGTTACTTGCGTAGAATCAGTAGAAATCATGAAGTCTTTTCTATTTTTCTTAACATTGTTTCTGAGGATGCTACTTTTTAGGAGATGTTCTAAACTGTTTGACATTATCTCATTTGAGTGGTCCCCTGTAGCTGGATAGCATAAAGTTTGTCTCTCTTTTGGCCAGGAGAGGGCACTAGTGGTTCTTGAGATGGAAGCCCAATACTGGAGTTCTCAGAGAATGTAGAAGCTTTTAAAAAACTTTTTAAAAAATCTAGCACTTATCTACTTTTTATCCTCTCAGAATTTACATTTGTTATACACATGAATAGCTTAACAGGAGAACTTGGCAGGAGTTAGGCTCCATTAACAAATTGTCCTGGGTGTCAATTCTAAGGAAGACCTTTGTCTTGACTCATTAAGAGCTCAGCAATATACACATTTCCTAGGGTGGAAATCACATTAGATTTCAAAGTTATTTTGATGTGGTGACTTGTTTTGGAAGGATTGAGAAAGCTGTCTGAGAAACCTGTCTCAGCTGCAGTAAATGGCAAGATATATCAGAGCACTTTAGACAAGCAAGTAAATTATAAACGGCTTAAATGTTGTTATACTGGGTGTGAGTATTTGATTTGTTTAAAGAAAAAAGTGTGATCATTTGGAGTAACTGGTCTGAGTTCAGATAATCACTTTTCAGACTTAGCAAGACATTTACTGGTGAAGTAAGAGCTAAGCTTTTGTTTTAAAAAGCAACCTTTGTTTGCTTGTTTGTTTCCAGCGGATGATCTGTTTATTTTTAACATCATGTTTCTAAATAGGTGCCAAAATCAAATTGTGCTTTATTTGACTTCTGTTATTAACCCAGTAGGAAGACACTTCAATCTCAGTCAGTGAAGACTTATGAGGGTCAACAACAGCTTAGATAAAGTAGGCAAATAGACAGATGGTAGGATTCATGGGGTAGACAAGCTCTCAAATGTAAATTTCTTATTATTAGAATAATCTCTTTAGGGAATTCTCTTCAAAATTATTTCATGAAAATGTAAATATTTGATCCAGAGAAACACATAAGCACTCTATTAAAGCATATGATCTGGCAAGACCCAAAACACATTGCCAATGATACATGTAATTTTCATGGTAGGAGTAGAATGTGATGAGTTGGGACCACAAAATACTGCATATAAGTTGCAAGGTCATGGTTTAGTCCACATATAGAGCAGGAACATATTTGATGTTTAATAATAGATCTGATACAATGTTTAAAATGAAGTTAAAGATGTCCTTTGTTGATAGTTGTCTCTTCTTCACCCAAATACAATATTAGCATTTATGTAATGCCATTTTCCAAAGCAATATTTACTGTATTTTCATGGTGCTATTTTTTTCAGTTGGGGTTAGAAATGTTCTTCAGTGTTTCATTGTTTGGCAGTTTCATACCTTAATACATAACATTTTTATTATTATTTTAACTACCATTCCCTTTTCTCATCTACCACTCAATTCTTTTGAAACTTTTCTTCTCAACAGATCCCACTCTTACTTTCATTTATTTTTGTGCTGTCCATTGATTATTTTTTGCTGTTGTTCAGGTAAACCATTTTTTACATTTGTTTATTTACCTCTAGTTCCTGGTTGTATCCCCAGTCTTCCTCTCCCCCCAGTCCCCTGCTCCCTCTTACCCCATCTCCTGTTCCTCAGCAAAGGGGAGCTCCCAATCCCTTCCACCCCAACTCATCAAGATATATCAGGACTAAGAACATCCTCTTCTCTCCCCTGTGGCTTAGCACAGCAGTACTGCCAGAGAGAAGTGATCAAAAAGCTGGCAACAGAGTCCATGTCACAGATAGCCCCTGGTCCCATTATTGGAAGACACACATGAAGTCTGAGCTGCCCATCAGCTACATCTGTGTTGTGGGCCGAGGTCTAGTCCAGGCATGGATCTTTATTGGTGCTTCAGGCTCAGCAATCTCCTGAAACCTCTAGGTCCTTTTGTCCTTCCCCCAGCTTTTCCACTGGACTCCTTCTGTATTGTCCAATTTTTAGCTATGAGTCTCAGCATCTGTTTTGAAGCACTGCTGGGTGGAGCCTCTCAGAGAACAACTCTGCTAGGCCCCTATCTGCAAGCATGGCAGAGTATCTTTAATAGTATCAGGGAGTAGGTAGGCTCCCTCCCATGTGGTGGGTCTTAGGTTGGACATCCCCTCAGTTTTTTCTTTATCTACTGTCTTTATCCCTGCACATCTTGTAAGCAGGGTGAATTTTGTGGTGGGCTAGTATTCTCCCTCTACTAGGAGTCTTATCTAGTTGGGGCAAGTCCTCTTCAGTGTCTATGACCCCTGCTTATAGGAGTCTTGGCTAGAGTTCCCCTCAGTGTTCCCTTCATATCCTCCTCCCATGAACCTATGCTGACTTAGGTCTCCAGGTTGTTACAGAGAAGGCCCTGCCCACAGTTAATCTTTTCCATATAGGCCTTCTGTCTTCCCACCCCTGTTCTACCAAGGACTAATCTCCACCTTCATATCTCCTATCTTGTTCCCTCTCTTCAACCATTTCTGCTTACTTCATTTCCCTTTCTGAGTGAGAATTAAGCATCCTCCCTCGGATCCTCCTCATTACTTACCTTGTTTTGGCCTGTGCATTGTAGTATGTTAATCCTTTACTATATACGTAAAATACACTTATAAGTGAGCAAATATGATGTCCTTCTATTTGGAACTGGGTTACCTCACTCAAAATCATCTTTTCAAGTTCAATTTGCCTTCAAATATCATGATTTCTTTGTTTTTAATAG
Organism: Acomys minous; assembly: GCF_964271855.1. NCBI lineage: Eukaryota > Metazoa > Chordata > Mammalia > Rodentia > Muridae > Acomys > Acomys minous. The sequence continues at coordinate 67,384,277 of NC_140488.1, read as the reverse complement.
CCAAGTAGTATTACATTGTGTAAATGTACCACAGTTTCTTTATCCATTCATCAGTTGAAGGACATCTAGATTGTTTTCAGATTCTGGCAATTATGAATAAAGCTGCTATGAACATAGTTGAGCAACTTGTTGTGTGGTGGAGCATATTTCAGGTATATGCCCAGGAGTGGTATAGCTCTGTTCAGGATTTTCTGTTTAGTTTTATGCTCCATGTTTCAGTTGGGTTATTTTGTTTGTTCACGTTAATTTTTGACAACTTTATACATATTAGATATAAAGCTTTTGCCAGATGTAGGATTGCTGAAGATCTTTCCCAAATCTGTAGATTGCTGTTTCATTCTATTGACAGTGTCCTTTGTCTTACAGCAGATTTTCAGTTTCAAGTGGTCCCAATTATTAATTATTGATATTAGGGCCTGAACTGTTGGTGTTCTGTTCAGGAAGTTGTCTCTGCACCAATGAGTTCAAAGGTCTTCACCATTTACTTGTCTGATTTATTTAGTGTATCTGGTGCTATGTTGAGATCTTTGATCTTGGACTTGAGTTTTCTATATATAGACATCAGTTACACCAAGACCATTTGTTAAAGCTACTGTCTTTTTTTCATTGTATGGTTTGGTGCCTTTGTCAATAATCAAGTTTCCATAGATGTGGGGGTTTATTTCTGGGTCTTTGATTTGATTCCATTCATCCATCAGTCTATTTCTATACCAGTGCTATGCAGTTTTTATTACAAATGCTTTGTAGTAGAGCTTGAAGTCAGGGATGGGGATACCTCCAAAGGTTCTTTTTTTGTGTGTATGTGCACAATAGTTTTAGCTAGTCCTGGTTTTTGCTTTTCGATGTGAAGATGAGAATTGTTCTTTCAAGGTTTGTAAATAATTGCATTGGTATTTTCATGGGGATAGCTTTGAGTCTGTAGCATCCTGTCTGTAGATGGCCATTTTTACTACATTAATACTATGAATCTGTGAGCATAGGCTATATTTCCATCTTTTGATATATCTTTCAATTTCTTCAGAGACTTGAAGTTCTTCTTATACATGACTTTGACTCACTTGGTTAGAGTTACACCAAGATAATTTATATTATTTGTGATTATTGTGAAGGGTGCGATTTCCTTAATTTCTTTCTAAGCCAGTTTATCATTTGTGTATGGGAAGGATACTGATTTTTTAAGAAAATTAATCTCGTATCCATCCACTTTGCTGAAGGTGTTTTCCAGCTGTAGGAGTTCCCTGGTGCAATTTTCAGGCTCACTTCTTTTATGCTGTCATATCATCTGCGAATAGCAATACTTTGACTTCTTCCTTTCCAATTTGTATCCCATCAATCTCCTTTAATTGTCTTATTGTGCTAGCTAGAACTTTAAGTCCTATATTGAAAAGATATGGAGAGAGTGGGTAGCCTTGTCTAGTCTCTGATTTTAGTGCGATTGCTTTGAGTTTCTCTCCAATTAATTTGATGTTCACTACTGGTTTGTTGTATATAGCTTTTAATATGCTTAGGTATGGGTTTGCTATCCCTCATCTCTGCAAGACATTTTATCATGAACAAATGCTGGATTTTGTTGAAAACTTTTTCTGCATCTAATGAGATGATCATGTGATTTTTTTTTCTTTCAGTTTGTTTATATGCTGGATTACATTGATTGATTTCATATGTTGAACCATCCCTGCATCCCTGGGATGAAGCCTACATGCTCATGGTGGATGGTGAATTTGATGTGTTCTTGGATTTGGTTTTCAAGTATTTTTATTGAGGTGGTATCACTAAGGTTTATTGGGGTGTCCTAATACAGATGCATGGTGCTCTTAATGTGCAAAGCCTGGACATTTGACAGTTCTTTTTGAGCAAGGACATAAAGAAATCAGGTGGATTTTGTAGAGCAGCTCATCATCAGTCATCTTCACATGGCCAAGAGCAACATTCAGACAAAGCTCTTTCTTCATCTGGAACATGATTGTGGATTTCACCTCATCAACCTTGGCCACCATGTTTACCATGTTTTTATTATATGCCAGCAGGGAAGGAAACTTGCCAACCTTGTTTAGGCCTGGGCCCAGGATATGTGGGATCTGCTTGATCAGAGACTCTGAGGCAAAAAAAAGCATCATACCTCTTAGCTATTTTTTTAAATCAAATTCTTGTTCTTACTAAGTTTCTTCAACACCTCAATGTCCACCTGGGGGATATCCACAGCCTTGGCCTCATCACAGTGCTGCTGGTCCCCCATGATGTATACTGAGATCTTGCAGTGAAGAGTGGATTTACGCTTGACAGTGCCCAAGAAGCATTTTCCCTTTTCAGGGTCATAGCTCTTCAGGTTGATCTGCAACTTCACCATATCGAGAGACTTATGGCTCTTGTGCTGGGTCCCATGAAGGACTTCCCATACCGCCCTGCACAGGTTGTCAAGAGAGACTTTGCTGCTCATGGCTGCTCCAGCCATGAGAATCAGAAGAGTGGTTTGCAAGTATTTTATTGCATATCTTTGCATCAATGCTCATGAGTAAAATTAATCTGAAATGCTTTATTTTTTGAGTCTTTGTGTATGTTAGGTGTCAGAGTGACTGTGGCCTCATAGACTGTGTTTGGCAGTATTCTCTCTGTTTCTATTTGCTGGAATAATTTGAGGAGTATTGGGACTAGATATTCTTTGAAAGTGTGGTAGAAATTTGTGTTACAGTGATCTGGGTCTGGGCTTATTTTGGTTGGGAGAATTTTCTTAAGGGTTACAGGACTGTTTCAGTACTTTCCATGATCTTGATTTAACTTTGGTAGGCGACAGCTATCAAGAACTATATCCATTTCCTTTAGGTTTTCCAATTTTGTGGAATAAAGGCTTTGGAAATAACACCTAATGAGTCTTTATATTTCCTCAGTGTCGGTTGTTGTCCCCCTTTTCATTTCTGATTTTGTTTGGAAACTCTACCTCTGCCTTTTAGTTAGTTTGGCTAGGGGTTTGTCAATATTGTTGATTTTCTCAAAGAACCTGCTCTGGGTTTCACTGATTTCTTTGGTCTATTCTTTTTGTTTCTAGTTTATTGATCTCAGTCCTAAGTTTAATTATTTCCTGCAGTCTACTGCTTTTACATGTGTTTGCTTCATTGTTTCTTAACACTTTCAGGTGAGTTGTTAAGTTGCTAGTATGTGATCTCTCCAATTTCTTTATGAAAGCATTACTGATATGAATTTTCCTTTTAGTACTGTTTTCATTGTGATCCATTAGTTTGGATATGTTGTGCCTTCATTTTCATTGAAATTTTGGAAGTATTTAATTTTTTTTTTATTTCTTCTCTGACCCAGTGGTGACTGAGCAGGGAGTTATTCAGTTTTGCTGAGTGTGTAGGCTTTTTGTTATTTCTGTTGTTGTTGAGGTCTAGCATTAAACTATGGTGGTCTGATAAATAACAATGGGTTAATTCAATTTTCTTGTTTAAGTTGAAGCTTGCTTTGTGACTAAATATATGGTTGATTTTGGGGAAAGTTCTGTGCAGAGCTGAGAAGAAAGAATAATCTTTTATGTTTCAGTGAAAAGTTCCTTAGATATCTAGTAGGTTCATTTGATTTTTGACCTCTGTTAGTTTAATTATTTTTTAATTTAGTTTCTGTTTTGATGATCTGTTCATTGGAGAGAGTGGGGTGTTGAAGTCTTCCACTATTAATGTATGTGGATCTATGTGTGGTGTAAGTTTTAGTAGTGTTTCTTTTATAAATGTGGGTACCCTTGTATTTGAGGCATACATATTCATGACTGAGATATCTTTTTGGAGGAAATTTCCTTTGATGAGTATCTTTTCCCACCTTTTTTGTTTAATGTTGGTTGAAAGTATATATTATCAGATATTAATATGGCAACTTCAAGTTGCTTCTTTGGCCCATTTGCTTGGAGAACTTTTTTTCCAGATGCTTTTTCCCAGGTAATGTCTATCTTTGTTGTTGAGATGTGTCTATTGAATGCACCAGAATGGTGGATCTTGTTTCCACCTCTATTCTGTAAGCCTGTGTCTTTTTTTCCAATACAGGGTTTTTCTGTGTAGCCTTAGCTGTCCTGTACTCACTTTTTAGACCAGGCTGGCCTTGAACTCACAATGATCCACTTGCCTCTACCTCCCCAGTGCTGGGATTAATGGTGTGTACTACCATGCCTGGTTAGCCTGTGTCTTTTTATTGGAGAATTGTCTATTGATAGTGAAAGATATTTGTAACCAATGATTATTCTTTTTGTTGTAGTCTTGGTGGTGATAGTGTGCTTGTGTTTATTCATTTATTTATTTTATTAAACCTTTTTTATTTTTTACATATACATTTATATTATTATGCATATATACAATAGGCTACATATAGCAAAAAGAACCATGATGCAATCATGAATTATGTAAATGTTACATTCTTAGTGTTTTAGCTCTTTGTATTTAACAGCCTTGAAGAAAACATCTTTCCTATCTTGGTGCATTGAAAATTCTGATTGTAAATCAGTCTCCATCACATCTTGTCATTATCAATTTAAAATATCTATCTAGACTTAAAAACATTTTAACCCCTAAACAAGTAAGCTTCACTGTAAAACTAAGCTACCTGGTCTTCAACTCCATCAGAGACCTGAGAAGGAATAAACTTGATTACCTGAATATGCAGGGAGTGCAGGTACAGAGACAGTTTGCTGCCTGTATAGTCACCCAAACTCTCTATTATCTTGGAGCATCTTCTTCTGCCTTTTGGCTCTATATATCTGACAGACATATTTGTGAGACAGGAACTATTGAAGATTTCCTTACCCTTTCTAGGCAGAGTTTAGCCATCAACTCTGCCAGCATCTAAGCTTGCCCTTTTTTAGGAAGAATTCTGTCTATGGTCAAAATGAGGACATTTTGAGCAGTGGTTTGTCACATTTGAAGCCATCTCCATAAGGAGGTTCTTTGATGTTCATCATCCTTTTTGAGGTAGGCTGGGTGTTGCCAAGAGTTAACCTGTCACAATGTCAGTTAATCTTTAAACTAACAAAAAATTTTAAATGTCATATTCTGCATGTCTCTGAGGTTTTTGAAAACCTTATCTAACTATTCTATCTTATCTTTCTATAGAATCATGTCTATCTGCCACACATAAGATGTAAATTCTTGTGAAAACAGTAGACTAGTAATTGACATGACCATGATTTGATCAACTAACAATGAACTTGCATAAATTAGTTATCCTAAACAGCCTGCAATAGCATTTTCAAAGTATTAGAAGTAAACTTTGTATTATATTTGAGTTATATGTGTACAATATTTCACATTAGAGTATATGAAGGATCTTACATTTGAATTCTATGCCATGGTATCTAGAATTAAACTTATTTTGCATCTATATACAAAATTCTATACCAGTGAATTAAAAATAACCTGTGAGTGAGTGACAATTGAGACATTAAGTTGAGGAGTAGATTCCCTAATCTACTTTTTATTCTCTCTTCCCTATACATTTCTGTATTCCCCATTCTTCCTTTTCAACCGCTATCTCCAAACCTAAGAATGTACGATAAAGGAAAAGAGCAAGATCGCTGAGTTACCTTGTTTTCTCTCTATATTAAATGAATAATAACTTGTAATCATCTTCCATTGATAATAACTCTCTATAGCCCATGAAAGCAACCAAAAACCTACCCAATCACTCTCACAGGAAGTGGGGCATCTATCTCTTAAGGTTTCCTCTGGCTGATTTGGGACTAATAGTACTTTTATATGGGGTATTTGTGTTTTTGCCTTCCTTTCCTTCTGCTGTTATGAAATTATCTATATCCTAACCTGTGTTTTTGTGGGTGTAGTTGACCTCCTTGGGGTTGGAGTTTTGCTTCTAGTCACTTCAGAATCGCTAGGTTGGTTCACAGATATTGATTGAATTTGGGTTTTCCTCATAATATCTTTTTTTCTCCCCCTATGGTGATTAAGAGCTTTACTGGATATAGTAGTCTGGGCTGACATCTGTGGTCTCTTAGTGTCTGCATGACATCTGCCCAGGTCCTTTTGGCTTTCATAGTCTGTGCTTAGATGTCAAGCATGATTCTAATAGGTCTGCCTTGGTACGTTACTTTGACTTTTTACCTTTCAACTTTTAATGTTTTTATTTGTTCTGTAGAGTTAATGTTTTGGTTATTATGAGGAAAGAGGATTTTCTGGTCTAGTCTATTTCACATTCTGTTGTCCTCTTGTATGTTTAAATGCATCTTTTTCTTCATGTTGGGGTCATTTTCTTTTATGATATTCTTGAAAATGTTTTCTGGTCCTTGGAGCCTGGAATCTTCTTTTTCTTCCATTCTTATTCTTACTTTTCATCTTTTTATGTTGTCCTTCATTCCTGGGATATTTTGTGTCAGGAATTTTTCCATTTTAATATTTTCTTTGACCCATGTGTCAATTTCTTCTATTGTGTTTTCTGTGCCTGAGATCCTCTCCTCCATCTGTTGTGTTCTATTGTTGATGCTTACCTCTGTGTTTCTGTTTCCTGCTTTAGGTTTTCTATTCACAGGATTTTCTCAGTTTGTGTTTTCTTTATTGATTCTATTTCCATTTTCAGGTCTTGAACTGTTTTATTCATTTCCTTCATCTGTCCGATGGTATTTTGCTGTATGTCTTTGATGGCTTCTATTTGTTTGATTGTATTTTCCTGTATTACTTTGAGGGATGTATTAGTTTCCTCTTTAAATGCCTCAAACATCTTCATAACTAGTGATATACCATAGTTTTCCTGTATTTCTGTGGCATTGGAATATCCAGTGTTTGAGGTGGGTTCTGGTGAAGCCATATTGCCCTAGTTTTTGCTGATTTCGTTCTTTTGCTGGCTACTAGCCATCGAGTTGTCTATGATGTTGGCTGTTTGTTCTCAGAACCTGCTGGATTTCTAGGGCTTTTTTGATCCAGTGAGGTCCTGCTGGTCTCCTTAAGACAACTAGCAGATCTGTGTAGAAGGCTGCATCCATCCGCAAATCTCTTTAGTCTAAAGCCCTCTAGGGGGGATGTGGTTGAGTTTGGGGAGACAGATCTGAGGAACAGGGACAACAGTGTTTTAGAACAGCTTTTTTCTAGCTGAGAGGATTCTGTTCTCCCAACAGTCAGATTCCCCTAGGCTCTGCTACTTTGGACCCTTGGACCCTTTATGCTCTTGTTGTTCACTGGATCTCCCCTGGAGGACCAGTAGGACTTACAGTGTACCAGTTGGTGCACTGCCCTGGGCCAGTGGGAGGAATCTCATGTCAGATTACTGAGCAGAAGTGCCCCTGGACTGTGGACCTGCACTTGAGTGGTTTGGAAGATCTGGGCAGGAAGAAAGCAAGGGTAAGGTAGGCTTGAGGCACTGGGCAGGCACCAGCATGCAGCCCTGGGTAGGCTTCTGGTGGGCTGGAGATTCAAGCCATGGGAAGCACCAGGCAAATCCTGCCAATCATTGTATTTTTGGACCTAGGATATGGCCGAGAGAGGGCCTGGAATTGTGCTTCCCCAGCTCCCAGGACATGCCCTCCTGTCTGAGAAACACCAAAGTTGGTGTTTCGGGTTCAGCTGCCAGGTTATTCACTGGATACATAAGTGTCTGACCTTTTGTCACTCAGATATGGTGCACCCTTTCAACCCCCAACTTGAAAATCTTGTCCACTGATTTTAATTAGAGGTGTTTGGTTGGATTTTTGTTTGTTTAATTTTTTGCCTGAGTGTTAATGAAGGATTATTTATTGAAACAAGGGAATCTTATTAGTGTCTACATTACTGAAGAAAATAACACTTCACCTCACAACCATTATTAAATACTAACATCCCCTTACTTAATTTATCCCATAAATGGTCTCAGTGACAGGAATCACATGATTATCTCAATATATGCAGAAAAGGCCTTGGACAAAACTGAGAAGCTAGGAATGGAGAGACTGTATCTTAAGTCTATTAATGATATTCATTTTGACAGCACAAGCTTTATTTTAAAAGTTCTTTCACAGTATCACAAATATGTCCACTGAGGTTAATTTGATATATGAAATATAAAATATGTTTTATATTTATTCTTTTTATTCTAAAACCATTTAAAATTTTGTAGTTGTAGCATTTTAACAGTATTTATCATATAAACCCCTTATCATATGTTTATGGGGTTATAGATATTAAAATGACTGCTTAAATATTTTCAGTTTAAATTTCTGCAAATCTTTAGTAAAAATGATTTCAGTACCTCAAATTTATTAAGAAAGACTATTCATTTACTAGTCTTCAGACGCTTTTCAAGTGCCAATCTTACACATCTATAAATATAACATTTCATTGAAATAAACTAATCGATACTGATTACAACTGATTTACTTCTGAAAAAAAAGGATTCAGCTGTAACTTGTCATTCTAATTTCAAAAAGGCCTTTAAATATTACTAAAGTATAAACAAATACTATGCAGCTATATTCTATAGTGAATGGCTTTTCTAATCAGAACACCATATGCTTTGTAGTATCATCTGTTATATTGTTATCATTTTAGGGGTATTATCATTACCTATTTTACTGTGGTGTAATAAAATCATATGAAAATGCATACTAATGCGTTTGCAAGTTAGTAGGACTATGCCACATAAAAGGTCTGTTGTTTTTGTGTAGGCCACAAATGGTAATCGGAGGATTACAAAAGATAGTTTTTTCCCTAGGGAAAAAACACACACTCAAGAAAACACTTAAATGTGAATCCAAAATTACATGATATTTGTTTTAAGATGCGTTAATGAGAAAGTCAAGGTAAGTCTGAGTTCTACAACTGCTATTCATTCTTGGGAGATTTGATTTTATAACATTGAGAAGTATTGCTATAGCAACAAAATAATTTATGAGGACATGTATAACAGAAGAAAGGCCATAAGAATTGTAAATGGAGGATCTTTATATCCTTAAATTCGACCTACGTTTCTTTTCATGAGACCTAACAAACAGGTACAGGTATATTTCAATTATTAGATTTTTACTTCCAAATTTTCATTCTTTCTGGTCTTTTGCATTTCTCAGCCATTGAGAACTAGTATACATATTCTCATGCCAGAGAAGAGGGCTGTAATTAACCAACACCAGTGCATACTTTCTTGATTGATAAACTGAGGTTGCATGAGTTTGTGTTGACAATTTACAAATAGCTCTGTTAAGACCTGTGTGCAATAGTTGTAGATGCACAGCCATTAATCAGAGCCATCAACTGGCTTCCTAGAGTGGTTTACAGCAGCTTTTAATGTATGTTTTGCTAATTGGAAGTTACAGTGTTGCTGTGAATTCTCAGATGAATAACTACTTCAGAGCCTGCCTGTGGATGAAAAGCCCTCTATATCTTCCTCTGGAAGCACAGGTTAAAATTGAAAGAAATATTCTCGTACTGAATTTTAAAACCTCAGAAGTTAGAAAATTCTACTATCATAAAAACAAAGCAAGAGAGGTTTAAAAATTACTCATGCATTTCTAGACTCATATTTAAAATGGTGTCCTTTACTCTACTTAAGGGCTGTGTTTAATGCGCTTCTGTGTGTAATTCTTTGACAGAGACCATTTTTCTTGCCTCTCAGGTGGCTCATATACAGATATTTATGCCTATTATGCAAAAATTCTTTGTTGTATCACAGAGGCATAATAAGCAGATTGAATGTCCCCAAAAGCAAACACCATACGCAAGAATCAAATCTTGTATTTTGGCTATTTTCTTAGTTGTGGTTTCTATTGCTGTACTTAAACAGCTTGGCCAGAAGCAACTAGAGGAGGAAAGGATTTATTTCATCTTACAGCTGATAAGTCTATCACTGAAGGAAGCCAGGCCAGAAACTTAGAGGCAGAAACCAAAGTATAAGCTAAGGAGGAGTGATGTTTACTGGTGTGTGTTCCACTAACCTTGGTTTGCTCAGTTTGCTTTCTCATACACCCCAGGACTACTTGTCCAATGAGATGGGCCTTCCTATATGAATCATTAATCAAGAAAATGAACCATAGACTCTTAAAAACATGGTCAAGTAAATAAAGGGTTCTTATTATTTTACAAGTCACTAGAGTACTATCTAGCAAGTTGCTGTCTGTTCCATACCTTGCTTTACTTCAAAACTTTCTAAGTTTAATGTCTTACATAAAGGCGTTTGGGGCATTGGGGGTTTATTATGTGCAGGGTAATATAGTTTGTAGTTTCATGAAAAAATGTCAAGATGCTCAATCTTGTGAATATCTAGTGCAAGCAGCCATATCTACTGTGAGTTTATGACTGCAATTGCTTGGTTGGGCCTAAGAGGTATCATTTTTGCAGTTCTTTGTATCTTATTTCATAATCTTCTCTGAGCCTTGAGGAGGGGTGGAAATTTTTCCTTTTTTGGGCTAAATACTCATCTATCCCCTTTTCTGAGTTCCTTGAGTAGCCATAAGTCTTTGCATTTACCACCATTAATTGCAAAAGAAACTTCTCTGGTTAAGGCTGATTGCAGCATTTCTTGATGGATATAAGCAATTGTTTTAGGTTGACATTTCACACCATGCCAGTTTAACAAAACAATAATAATATCTCCTCTCCTTATGCTTTCCCTCCCCTATGTCTATACTTCGTTCTATTGTGGTCTTTTTACTACATTTACATTAATTAATATTAGTTGTTATGGCTTCAAGTCAAATTAGAAAGTGGTTGGTTTTACTCATGACTGTCCCTCCCCTATGTCTATACTTCGTTCCATTGTGGTCTTTTTACTACACTTACATTAATTAATATTAGTTGTTATGGCTTCAAGTCAAATTAGAAAGTGGTTAGTTTTACTCATGACTGTCCAGTCATGTCACTTTAGAAACAGTAGGCAGGTGTCACCTTGCAGGCTAATATTGTAGGTATATAGAGTTCATAGCTGGATAAGAATATGGATATCTTTCCTTCTTCATCAATCTAAAGACTATTATTTTGTATCACGAGATCTAGCCCACAGGAAGAAAGTTATCTGTTTCTTGCTACCAATGTGTGTGTATGTGTGTGTGTGTGTGTGTGTGTGTGTGTGTGTGTGTGTGTGTATGTGCGTTGTCTTCAGCAATGTCATCTTATCATCTAATTCTGATTAGCAATAAAGAAGAATAACAAGATCCTATCTATATTATTCAGATGCTGAAAGAGCTTACCTGACCAGGATCACAATGGGGGGTATCTAACACCTGGCATTGGCATTTTTAATGAATTTATTTATTTATTAAATTTACATTCCTACTGTAGGAGCCTCCCTCCTCTCCTCCTAGTCCCACCCTTCCTCCCTCTTCACCCCTGCCCCTCTCCTGTTCTTCAGAGAAAGGGAGCTGCCCCACCAATGTACCTCAGCTCATCAACTCAAGTTGCATCAGAATAATTGAGCACATCCACTTCCTCTGTGGCCTTGTAAGACAGCCCAACCAGGGAGAAGTGATCTAAGTGTAGGCAACAGAGTCCATGTCAGAGGCATCCCCCATCCCTCTTACTACGGGACACACATGAAGCCTAGCTGCCCATTAGCTACAACTCTGTAGATAGCCTAAGTCTAGTCTATGCAGGGTCCTTTGTTGGTGCTTCAGTCTACCCAAAAACCTCTGGAGCCTGGTTAGTTGCCACTGTTGGTCTTCTTGTGGTGCTCCTATCACCTCCAGGTCCTTCTATGTTTCCTTTACTTTTCCACAAGATTCCCTACTCTTCACCCATAGCTTGGCTATGAGTTTCAGCATCTGTTTTGATCCACTGCTGGGTGGACCCTTTCTGGGGACACCAATGCAAGGCTCCCATCTGCAAGCATAGCAGAGTATCATTAATAGTGTCATGGGTTGGCTCTTTACCATGGAGTGGGTCTCAGGATGGGCCAGGCAGTGTTTGGACATTCCCTCAATCTCTGCTCCATCTTTTCCCCTGCTTATCTTGTAAGCAGAGTAAATTTTGGGTCAAAGTTCTTCTGTATGGATTGGTGTTTCACTCTTTCCACTGAGCTTTGCCTTGTTAGAGGATGGTGTCTTCAGTTTCCATGACCCTGCTCTAAGGAGTCCTACCCCCATATCCTCCCAGAAGCCTACCTGATGTTAGGTCTCCAGCTTGTCATGGAGATGCCCCAACTGATAAATAAGGACTTTGAACATTTCTTTAAGTGCTTTTCAGCCATTGAAGATCCCTTTGTTGAGAATTCTGTTTAGCTTTGTGCCCCATATTTTAATTGGATTACTTAGTTTTGTTGTATTTAATTTATTGAACTCTTTGTATATTTTGGATATTAGCTCTCTGTCAGAGGTAAGGTCAGTGAAGATCTTTTCCCAATCTGTAGACTGTCATTTTCTTCTATTGTAGTGTTATTTGCCTTACAGAAGCTCCTCAGTTTCAAGAGGTCTCATTTATTAGTTGTTTATCTTAAAGCCCAAGCTGTTAGTGTTCTGTTCAGGGAGTTGTCTCCTGTGCCAATGAGTCCAAGGCTGGTCCTGAGTTTCTCTTCTTTTATATTTAGTGTTTCTGATTTTATGTTGAGGTCTTTGGTACACTAGGCCTTGAATTTTGTGGAGGGTGATAAATACGGATTTATTTGTATTTTCTACATTTGTATCCAATTAGACTAGCATCATCTGTTGAAGATGCTTTATTTTTTGTTTTCACTTTATAGTTTTGGCTTATTTTTTTAAAAATCTAGTGAATGTATGTGCCTGGGTTTACTTCATAGTCTTCAATTTAATTCCATTGATCAACCTGTCTGTTTTTATCCAAATACCATGCTGGATTATTATTATTATTATTATTATTATTATTATTATCATCATCATTATTATTACTATTATTATTAACGTATAGTACAGCTTGAAATCAGAGATAGTGATATCTCTATAAGTTCTTTTATTGTATAGGATTGTTTTAGCTATCATTAATATTTTTAAAATTTTCCATATGAAGTCAAGGAGTGCTCTTTCAAGGTAAATAAATAATTGTATTGGAATTTTGAAGGAAATTGCACTGAATCTATTGATTGCTTTTGGTAAGTTGACCATTTTTACTATATTAATACTACCAATCCATAAGCATGGGGGATCTTTCCATCTTCTGATATTTTATTCGATTTCTTCCTTTAAGGCTGGAAGTTCTTCTCATACATGTTTTCAATTCTTGGTTAGAGTTATAAAAGATATTTTATATATTTGTGGCTATTGTGGAGGATGTTGTTTCTTTAATATCTTTCTCAGCCCATTTATCACTTGTATAAAGATACAAGTTAGAGTTAATTTTTATCCAGTCACATTGCTGAAATTGTTTATCTGATGCTGGAGTTTTCAGGTAGCCTTTTGGGGGTCACTAACGTATATTATAATATCATCTGTGAAAGCAATACTTTGATTTCTTTCCCAGTTTGATAGTCATTGGTTTCCTTCAGTTTTCTTATTGCTTTAACAGGACATCAAGTATTATATGTAAGAGATACAGATTGAATGGGCAGTCCCTGATTTCAGTAGGTTTCTATCAGTATAATTTGATGTTGGCTATAGGCTTGCTTCATGTTGCCTTTATTGTGTTGAGGTATGTGTCTTGTATCCCTGATCTCCTTGTAGACTTTTGACATTAATGGGTGTTGGATTTTGTCAAATGCTTTTTAGACATCTAGAGAAATGATCATGTTTTTTTTATTTTAATTTGTTTTTAATTTAGATCACATTGAGGGATTTTTATATATTGAACAACCCTTGCATGCCTGGGATGAAGCCTACTTGATCATGTTGGATGATTTTTTTTTAATGTGTTCATGGATTCTGTTTGTATTTTACTGAGTATTTTTGCACCAATGTTCATAATGGTAATTAGTCTGAAACACTCTTTCTTTGCTGGGTCTTTGTTGTGTTTAAGTATCAAGGTGACTGTGGCCTCATAAAATGAGTTTGGCAATATTCCTTCTGTTTCTATTTTGTGGAAATTTTTAAGGTATGTTGGTATTAGCTCTTCTTAGAAAGTCTGGTAGAATTCTGTGTTAAAACCATCTGGCCCTGGGCTTTCTTTGGTTGAGAGAATTTTAATGACTACTCCTATTTCCTTAGAGGTGATTGGTATATTTAAATTGTTTACTTGATCTTGATTTAACAGTGGTAAGTGGTATATATAAAGAAAATTGCCCATTTTATTTTGGTTTTCTAATTTTGTGGAGTAAAGGTTTTTAAAGTAAGACCTAATAATTCTTTGGATTTACTCACCATCTGCTGTTGTGTCCTTTTTGTTTCTGATTTTATTAATTTAGGTACTATTTCTCTACCCTTTAGCTGCTAGTTTGGCTCAGGGTTTGCTTTCTCTTTTTTAAAATATATTTTATTAATTTATTCATAATACATCTCAATTGTTATCCCATCCCTTGTATCCTCCCATTCCTCCCTCCCTCCCATTTTCCCCTTACTCCCTTCCCCTATGATTGTGACTGAGGGGAAACTCCTCCCCCTGTATACACTCATAAGGTATCAAGTCTCTTCTTGGTAGCCTGCTATCCTTCCTCTGAGTGCCACCAGGCCTCCCCATCCAGAGGATGTGGTCAAATATGGGGCACCAGAATTTATGTGAACGTCATACCCCACTCTCCACTCAACTGTGGAAAATGTCCTGTCCATTGGCTAGATCTGGGTAAAGGTTCGAAGTTTACTGCACGTATTGTCCTTGGCTGGTGTTATAGTTTGAACAGGACCCTTGGGCGCAGATCTGCCCATCATAATGTTCTTCTTGTAGGTTTCTAGGACCCTCTGGATCCTTCTATTTCTCCTTTCTCCCATGCGTCTCTCTCCTAGAGTCCCAGTAAGATGTCCTCCCCTCTGTCCCACTTTCCTGGTATGTGAAGATTTTCATGGGACATACGGGTTTGCTTTTTTCTATCTTGTTGATTTTCTCAAATAACCAGATATTGGTTTTGTTGCTTATTCCTACTGTTCTCTTTGTTTCTCATTTGTTCATTTCAGCCCTGAGTTTGAGGATTTACAGCCATCTACTCTTCTTTGGTGTGTTTGCTTCTTTTTTTTTCTAGACTTTTCAGGTGTGCTGTTAAGTTGCTAGTATGATATTTATTAACTTTCTTTATGAAGGCATTTATTGCTATGAACTTTTCTCTAAGCACTGCTTTCTTTGTGTCCCATAAGTTTCAGTATGTTGTACTTTCATCTTCATTGAATTTTAGGTAGTCTAATTTCTTTATTTTTTCCCTGTCCCAGTGGTCATTGAATAGAAAGTTATTCATTTTCCATGAATGTTTAGGATTTCTGTTATTCTTTTTCAAGTCGAGCTTTAGTTCACGGTTATCTGATAAAATAGATGGGGCTATTTCCATTTTTTTGTATCCGTTGAGACATGTTTTGTGACAGATTATATGTTCAATTTTGGAGAAAGGTCCATGAGGTGCTGAGAAGAAAGTATATTTTATTTGGGTGAAAGGATCTATAGTTTTCTCTTAGATTCATTTAACTTATGATATCTGTTAGTTTCATTATTCTCATTTTAGTTTCTGTCTTGTTCTCCTGTACATTGGTGAGAGTGGGGTTTTGAAGTCTCCCAATATTAATGTGTGGGATCAATGTGTGATTTAAGCTTTAGTAATGTTTCTTTTACAATTTTTGATACCCTTGTTTTTGGGACATAGATGTTTAGAATTGAGATATCCTTTTGGAAGATTTTTTTGGATGAGAATGTAGTGTCCTTCTTTGTCTCTTTTGATTAATTTTGGTAAAAATTCTACTTTATTAGATGTTAGAATGCCTACTCTAGCTTGTTTCTTAGGTCTATTTGCTTGGAAAACTATTTTCCAGCCCTTTACTCTGAAGTAAAATTGATCTTTGTTACTCATGTGTGTTTCTTGTATCATATTCATTCTGTTAGCCTATGTTTTTTTTTTTTTTGGTAATTGAGTCAATTGATTTAGAAAGATATTAATGACCAATGATTGTTACTTCCATTTATTTAAATGTTGGTCTTGGTAGTGTGTTTGTATGCTGGTCTTTTTTGGTTTTGCTGCAGTGAATTTATTTACATCCTGTGCTTTTGGAGTGTAATTAGCTTCCTTCAGTTGGAGTTTTCTCTAGAGCATCTTCTATATAGCTTCATTTGTGCTTAGACATTGTTTAATTTTGGTTTTGTCATGAGATATCTTGTTTTCTCCATGTATAGGGTTTTAAAGTTTAGTTGAGTATAGTAGTCTACGGTGATGTATATGGTCCCCTAAAGTCTGCAAGACATCTTCTTAAGCCCTCTGGCTTTTAGAGTCTCTCTTGAGGAAACAGGTGTGATTCTGATAGGTCTTCCTTTACCTATTACTTGGCCTTTTCCCATTGCAGCTTTTAATATTTTTCTTTCCTTTGTATATTTAGTGTTTATTTACTATGTGGTAGGAGGATTTTTTCCTTTTCTAGTCTATTTAGTCTTCTGTAAGCCTTTTGTATATTTGAAGGCACCTCTTTCTTTACATTGAAGACATTTTCTTCTATGATTTTGTTGAAAATATTTTCTTGTCTTTGGATCTAGGAATCTTCTCTTCTATTCCTATTATTCTTATGTTTTGTCTTTTTATGTTGTCCTTAATTTCTTGGATGTTTGGTGCCAGATTTTTTAATTAAATATTTTCTTCAATTGTACCTTCCGTATCTGAGATTATCTCCTCCATCTCTTATATTCTGTTTGTGATTCTTCCCTCTGTAGTTCCCATTCTCTTCCCTAAGTTTTTTCTCTCCAGGACTTCCTCAGTTTATGTTTTATTTATTGTTTCAACTTCTGTTTTAATATTTAAAATGTTTCATTCACTTCCTTTACATGTTTGATGGTATTTTCCTATATTTCTTTAAATGATTTATTCATTTCTTCTTTAGTGGCCTCTATGTGTTTGATTGTTTTTTCCTGTATTTCCTTATAGGATTTACTCATTTCCTCTTTAAAGGTCTCTGTTATCTGCATAAGTTTAGATTTAAGGTCGTTTTCTTGTGTTTCAGCTGTGTTAGGATATCCATTCTTTTCTGGGATTCTGGTGGTGCC
The DNA here is from genome assembly GCF_964271855.1 of Acomys minous. Lineage (NCBI taxonomy): Eukaryota > Metazoa > Chordata > Mammalia > Rodentia > Muridae > Acomys > Acomys minous. Next base: position 67,367,292 of record NC_140488.1, on the reverse strand, counting down.
ATAGTGCCCTGGCTTTTGTTGATTGTGTTCTTACACTGGTCTTTTGCCATATTAATCTTTTTGGTGCTGGGTGGTTGTACTTAATGCCTACTAGGCTTCTTGGCCATGTGGAAGGAGCCCTGGGCCAGAGGCTAGATGTGACTTGGGTCTGGCAACCCTCCTCAAAGACAGGGACATAGGCTGGATGCTGAATCTGAGTGAATAGCAGGCACTTTTCCTCTTCTGCTTCTGTCTCAGTGGTATCTATAGGCAGGGGGTTGGGAGGTGTCTATCCTCTGTGATCCTGAAGTCTCTAGCAGGTCTCTTGAGAAATTATAGTAGAACCATGTGCTGGAGATGGGAACTGTTCCTACCTGGTAGCCAGGCTCCTTCCTCTTGCTGGAGAAGCACAGATGCTGGCATTTTGGAAAAGCAACATAGTCATTCACTTTCTCAGCCATTGCCAAGCCTGCTGTGTGCTACCATCTTGGAGCAAGACCCTGTGTGATCCTGTTGTCTTGCAGTTCTCTTCAGGGAGATGGAAAGAACGGTGAATCAGGGTCTAGGGTAGTGTCTCTGGAACCTAGGAGTTGTCCTTGGGAAGACAGAAAGAGTTGCATGTCTGAAACCTGGAACTATGTGTTTCTGGAACCATCATTGAGTAGGCAGAAGGTACCAGGTGGCCAGAGTTTGGAACCATGTTACTAACACCCAGGATCCCTTCTCTAGTCAGGGAAGCAGGAAGCTGGTATTATGGAGGCAGGAACACTCCAACTTGCTTGTTCCACAGTCACTGAGCACCAGGTACTCAGACACCATATTTCCTGGGTGCTGCCATCTTGGATTCTTCATTTATGCTCCAATCTCTGCAATATTTATCAGAAAAAATTTTCATATTATATATTTTGATAGTTTTTTGTCTTCTAAAATTCCTCCCAGATCATCTCTACCCTTCTAACTATCCAATTTAATGTTTATTTATCTTTCTCAAAACCCCATAAAACACCAACTGAAAATCAAATTAAATAAACAAAATACTGATAAGAGAAAAAGAAATCCCAAAGTTATAAGAAACAAAATACCTACTAAATTACCATGTGCTCATTTGTATTCACCAACTACTCCTGGGCATGAGGTGTTCATAGAAGACACCACTGGAGGAAATTGATTTTCTTTCCCAGCATGTATCTATTGCAATTATATTTCTAGTAACAGGTGGAATATCATGTTCATTTCACCTGGCTGGGGCACAATCAAGCTTAAATTTGTACAGACTTTGTGTGTGATGCCATATTCTCTGTGAGTTCATATATGCATTCATCCTGTTGTCCTTGGTAAATACTATTTCCTTGGAGTAATTCATTACTTCTGGCTCTTAGAATATTTCTGCCCACCTGTTATGTATGGCTTTGATGAAGATGTCCTGTTTAGGACTGAGTGTTCCAAAGTTTCTACTCATTTCAAATTGTCCAGTTGTGAGCTTCTGTGTTAATTCTCATCTACTTTAAGAAGAGGTTTCTCTGATCAGGCTTGAGTGAGGCACTAAACTATGGATATAACAATATGTCATTAGGAGTCAGTTTGTCACTATTTTCCTTTAGCAGAATAATAGTAGTAGAATAATAGGCCCTTGGGCCTATTTCTTTTGTTATTATTCACCACTTTAGCACCATAAAGTATAGGTTCCATATCATGGAGTAGGCCTTAAATCCAATCAGAAAATTGTTGTCATAGATACTTTTCTATTTCTGTGACAAAACTCATGGCCAAGAAAAAATAAAAGAAAGAGTTTAAATTTGGGGTTCATTGTTCATGATTATCATTGTAAGGAACATGACAACAGACAGGCTTGACCCTTGTGAAGTAACTGAGAGATCATATCTAGGCAATAAGAGTGAGAGCTATTTAAACCTCAAATCCCACTGATAATGACCTACCTCTTTTTAATAAGATTACAACTCTTCCAATAGGATACATCTAATTGTTCCCAAACCATTTCCCTGACTGGTGACCAAATATTTATATACATGAGACTATGGGGGAATTCTTATTTAAACCACAATAAGCCAATTTTTCCCATAGCATTTGTGCCACTAGTATACCACTGTTGTATATCACAGGGTGTTAGTTAGAGATATTGATGGTTATTTTTCTGTTCTGATAGTGTTCAGAGTGCTTTCCAATATCATAAACAATACTCAATAGGTGTGAGTGTTCTAGTTTGGCACAAGTTTGACTTCTCTATATTGAGTGAGATATGTAATTGGTGTTTTCAGTAGTAATGCATTACCATTAGTTTGTAGAGAGTAATCAAGAACCTTGGCAATAGTCTGTGATGTTTGGACATTTCTATGGTCTTCCTTTGGCCAACAACTTAACAAAATATCACACATTTCTGGCACTGGGGTGAGATTTAACATCATGGTATTAGATGACTAGTTGGAGCATTGTATCTTCTTTTATTTGGTATATTTTTATGTGCATATTTTATACACATTTTATATGTGTATTTATATGTATATCATTTAGGAATCTTCTATCTTGTTTTTCAAGTGGCATTTAGTTTAATTTTTTGACCTGTCATGGCTTTGTATAATGATTTTCATCTTCTACAAAAACCTTTTGATAATGGATGAGAGCTTTCTGTGGATATAAGGATAAATATTTAAAATGTAGTTAGAGATTATACTGGTTTAGAAAAGTTACAGCAGTAGATTCTCCTTTAGGTTTCTATGACCTCATTAGTCACAGGCAGTTGGTTAAACATATGGTGTCAAACATGAATTCCCTCCCATTGAGTGAACCATTATTTCAATTTGATGACTGTTGGTTAATTCCATGACATAAACGCCAGTATTGGAGCTTTCAGAATATCATTTTGTAGTTTGTTGACACTATTGCTGGATAGTACTACTGCATGCTTTTTATCTGTTGACAGCTTGAAGGGATCCTTCCAAAACTATGAGAGCTGGTTCTGAGTGGGAGGCTTCCAGATCAGATCTGTATTGACTCTTTCAAATTCTATGTTAGAAGTGTTTTGTCTTTAGTATTAGGAGCTTACCTTTTTTCTGGAAGGTGGCAATGACAGTAGTCTATATTATATTTGGGGCTCAGGAATTCCATTGGCCAACAACTTGAGAGATTTCCAATGTTTGGCACTGGGGTTTTACTAGGTATTCTATGGTTTGGGGGAGAAGCATTGTATGTATAATATGTAATTTTAAGTAGCCATGACATAATATTATTTAAATAACTTTAAAAAGAAGTTATTTTTTGGTACATTCTTTTTTTTTCTTTTTTCTTTCTTTCTTTTTTTTATTAATTTATTCTTGTTATATCTCAATGGTTATCCCATCCCTTGTCTCCTCCCATTCCTCCTTCCCTCCCATTTTCTCCTTACTCCCCTCCCCTATGAGTGGAGAGTGGGGTATGACTTTCACACGTACTCTGGTGCCTCATATTTGACCATGTCCCCTGGAGGGGGAGACCTGGTGGCACTCAGAGGAAGGATAGCAGGCTACCAAGAAGAGACTTGATACCCTAAGAGCATATAAAGGGGGAGGAAGTCCCCCTTGGGCACATCCATAGGGGAGGGGAGAAGTTATTTATTAAAATTATGTTTTATTAATTCTTTGAGATTTTTCTACAGTATATTTTGATCATATTTACCTCTCCTCCAGTTCTCAAATCTACCCTCTATACTCTCACCTTCCTACCCATCAGACTTTGAGTTTTCTTCTTCTTTTTTTTTACTTGCAATGTTATTCTGTTACATGGACATAATATTAAATGGAATCCTAATAATCAATTACTTTGTCCATAGATCAGTGTATTTCTCAACAGAGAAGCATCTTCTTGCAGAAGATGGCAGTGAACACAGAGGCCCTTAACTGGTCAATGTGCAGAGAATAAGAGACTCTGGAGTGCTCAGTTCTGTGTGGGACAAACGCATCTCATTCCCTCATCAAGTTTTAGGAGTATCTGCAGAGAAGGGGAAAAAGATTGTTAGAGCCAGAGACAGAGAATAACTTCAAAGAAACAATGTTTTATAGATACAGTAGTGAAATGGCACATATAAACTTGCTAATTTTGACTCACACAAGCCTGAGACAGGCCACATTTTAGTACTGGGGAGTCAGGGCATAAAATCCAACCACTATCTGAGGAGCGGCTATTGGCATTTGATAGTTGACAGTAGAAGGATGCTCAGTTTTATTTAAATTTGTGACCCCTATAGGTCCAAAGCTATTGGCTGGGCTCACAAGAGTAATTGGGTAAGATAAGGTAGACTCTGGGGCCTTACTTCTTTTATTGAGAATTTCATACATGTATTCAACTTGCTACCTTGATCTTACTCATATTTTATGACCTTCCTCGAACTCTAGCACCACTCAACATATGTACGTGCCAACTTCATACTTCATTTCTTTTATAACACATTGAGTCCCAGTAGTATTGTCCATATGTACATAAATGTGGTCATGCACTGGAGCATGGCATGAAAAATTTCCAAGGTCAAAATCCAAAAGAAATTGACTCTCCTTTACTGAGTAGCAATCAATGCAATAGGCTTCTTCTCTTTGGTATGGATGTCCAGTTTTGACAATGAATTTATTTAAGGAAACACCATTGTATTTAGTCTGTATGAATTTGTATATATAAACTTTTAACTTCATTTTTCTAAATATTTTGCAATATCATTTGGAACTGAATAATAAAATATTTACAGAATTGATTTTGACTCTTTACAAATTATTTTGGCATTTACAGAATTTTGTGCTCATTCAGTCTCTTAAATTGTTTTTCCCCCTAAGGTGAAAAATAATTGACATTCAGCAATATGACTTTGGACCTTATAGAGAGACTGAGTAAAGTCTTCATTTGCATATCCACATGACTGGGTAATATGAACATTTAGTAATTATTCACTTAACCTGCAGACATTAAAGACATTAAATATTCTATTTATTGTATCTTCAGTTTCTTTGATCATTTAAAATATATTCGGTGTACAGATGTTTCACTTCTTTAACAAAACTTATCCTTAAATACTTCATTCTTTTTGATATTTAAAAACATGAATCCCATGGAGATTGAACGACTCTCTACTGAATGACTACTGGATAAGAAGGAAATAGAGAACAAAGTTAATTATTTTTTGGAATTCATTGAAAATGAATACAAATAGACTGAAATTTATGGGACACAATGAAAGCAGTGATAAAAGGAAAGTTCTTCATAAAGAAATTAAATAAATATCATACTAGCAACTTAACAGTATATCTGAAAGGTCAAGAACTAAAAAATGCAAATATACTCAAGATCAATTTTGGTGGGAAATCCTCAAACCCAGAGATGAAATCAACAAATTAGAAACAAAGAGAACAATAGAATGAATCAACAAAACCAAGATCTGGTTCTTTGAGAAAATCAACAATATAGACAAAACATTATCCAAACTAGCTAAAGGGCAGAGAGATAGTACCCAAATTAATAAACTCACAATTTAAAAGAAGGATATAACAATAGACACTGAGAAAATCTAAAGATTCATTAAGTCTTACTTCAAAAACCTGTACTTCACAAAAGGAACACCAAAATGAAATGGGCAATTTTCTTAATAGATACCACTTACCAACGTTAAATCAAAATCAAGTAAACAAATTACTTAATTACCCCTAAGGAAATAGGAGCAGTCATTAAATTCTCTCAAGCAAAACAAGCCCAGGATCAGATGGTTTTACCACAAAAATACCAGGCTTTCAAAGAAGAGCTGATAACAACACTTCTCAAAATATCTCACAAAATAGAAACAGAATAAACATTGTCAAACTCATTCTATAAGGACACAGTCACCCGGATACCTAAGCCACACAAAACCCAACAAAAGAATGAGAATTTCAGACAATTTTCCCTTATGGACATTGGTATAAAAATGTTCAACAAAATACTTACAAATAGATTCCAAGAACACATAGAAAAATCATCCACTGTGATCAAGTAGGCTTCATCCCAGGCATGAAGGGGTGGTTCAATATACGAAAATCTGTCAATGCAATCCACCTTATAAGCAAACTGAAAAAAAAAGCATATCATTTCTATAGATGCCTAAAAGCATTTGACGAAATCCAACACCCATTAATGTTAAAAGTCTAAAAATGATCAAGGATACAAGACACATACCTAAATACAATAAAGGCAATATAAAGCAAGCCTATAGCCAATATCAAATTAAACTGCAAGAAATTTAGAGCAGTTCCACTTAAATCAGGGACAAAGCAAGGTTGACCACTCTCTTTGCATCTCTTCCATATCATACTTGAAGTCCTAGCTAGAGGACTGACACAATTAAAGGAGATAAAGATGATACAAATTGGAAAGGAAGAAGTCAGAGTATAACTCCCTATTTGTGGATGATATGACAATATATATAATTGACCCCCAAAAATTTACAGAGAACTCCAACATCTGATAAACACTTTCAGCAAGGTGGCTAGATACAAAATTACCTTAAAAAAACCCAGTATCCTCCTTTTATATAAGTGATAAATGGGCTGTGAAATAAATTAGGGAAAAAACATCCTTCACAATAGCCACAAATATTATAAAATATCTTGTTGTATTTCTAACTGAGCAATTGAAATTGTGTACGAGAGGAACTTCCAGCTTGGAAGGAAGAATTGAAAGAAGGTATCTGAAGATGGAATGATTTCCCATGTTTATGTATCAGTAGGATTAACATAGTAAAAATAGCCAGTTTACCAAAAGCAATCTACAGATTCAATGCCATTCCCATCAAAATTCGAACACAATTCTTTACAGACATTTATAGAGAAAACTTGAAATTCAAATGGAACAATAAAAAAAAACCAGGATAGCTTAGACTATTCTGTACAATAAAAGAACTTCTGGAGATATAACCATCCCCGATTTCAAGCTGTACTTCAGATCAATAGTAATTAAAAAACCACACTGTATTTCCATAAAAACAGACAAGTTGATCAATAGAATCATCTTGAAGACAAAAAAGTAAATCCACACACCTACAAACACTTGATTTTTGAAAAAGAAGCCAAAACCATACAGTGGAAAAAAGAAAGCATCTTTAACAAATAGTACTGGTCTAACTGAATGTGTGGGTGTAGAAGAATGCAAATAGATTGATATTTATCACCTAGCATGAAACTCAAGTCCAAGTCAACAAAAGACCTCTTCATAAAATCATATACACTAAATCGGATGAAGAGAAAGTGTAGAATACCCTTGAATGAATTGGCACCGAAGACTACTTCTAAACAGAATACAAACAGCTCAGGAACTTAGATCAACAATTAATAAATGGGAACTCATGAAACCAAAAACTTTCTGAAGGACAAAGGACACTGTCAATATAACAAAGTGGCAGCCTAAATTGGGAAATATATTCACCAGTCCTACATATGACTGAGGGCTGAGATCAAAAATATGTAAAGAACTCAAGAAGCTTGACACCTAGAAACCAAATAAGTCATTTATATAATGGGATACAGAGGTAAACATAGAATTCTCAATAGAGGAATTTCTGTTGACTGAGAAGCACTTAAGGAAATGCTAATGTCCTTAGTAATTAGGGAAATGTAAAACAAAATGACTCTGAGATTCCATCTTAAACTTCCTAGACTGCCTATGATCAAAAACTCAAGTGATAGTACATGCTGGCTAGAATGTGTGATGGTGGGAGTGCAAATTTGTACAGCCACTTTGGAAATCTATTTGGGGGTTTCTCAGAAAATTTAGAATAGATCTACCTCACGGCAGAGCTATATCATTCCTTGCCATATGCCCAAAAGATGCTCCACCATATGACAAGGACACTTGTTCAACTATATTCATAGCAGCTTTATTTGTAATACCCAGAATCTGGAAACAACCTAGATGTCCCTCAATTGAAAAATAGATGAAGAATCTATGGTACATTTACCCAATGGAGTGCTATTCAGCTATTAAAAACAAAGTCATCATGCAACTTTTAGGCAAATGGATGGAATTAGAAATGATCATCCTGAGTGAGGAAACCCAGATCCAAGAAAGACACACATGGCATATACTCACTTATAAGTGCATATTAGCCATAAAATACAGAATAACCATACTACAATCTACAGACCCATAGAAACTAAGTAACAACAAGGGCCCAAGGTGGGATGCATGAATTTTATTTAGTAAATGGAGGGAGGAAACTAGGTTGTAGAGGGCTTGGGAATGTAACAGGGGTGGGGATCAGGTGTTGTAGGAGTGGAGCTGTGGGGCAAGACCGAGAAAGAGAGAAGAACAGAAATCAGTGGAGGGCCATCTTTGGGACAGGTTAGGCTCCTAGGAGTCTATCAAGGTGACCCTACTTGAGACTTCTAACAGCAGAGGATATGGAGCCTGAAGTTGCCACTTTCTATAGCCAGGTGGAACTTTCAGTCAAAGGGAGGAACACTAACCCACGTATAAAGCCTTCCACCTGAAATTTGTCTTGTCTACAAGAAGTGTACTGATAAAGATGGAGCAGGGATTCAGGGAATAGTAAATCAGTGACTGGCCTGACATAAGACCCATCCCATGGGAAAGAGACAACCTCTCATTATTAGTGATACTTTCCTATGTTTGCAGACAGAAACCTAGCATAACAGTCTCTGAGAAGCTTCATCCACAGTTTATGGAAACAGATGCAGAGACTCACAGCCAAAGAATAGGTCAAGCTTGTGGAAAAGTGTGAGGAAGTATGGAAGGAGCCTGAGAAGTCAAGGACACCACAAGAAGACCTACAAATAAAGTAACCTGGGCCCCATGGGAGCTCACAGAGATGGAACCACCAACCAAAAGGCATGTATGGGCTGGACCTAGACCCACTACACAAATGTAGCAGATGTGCAGCTTAGTCATTATGTAGATCCCCTAACAACAGAAATAGGGGCTGTCTCTGACTCTATTGCCTGCCTTTGGATCCTTTTTCCTATCTGTGCTGGCTTGACTGGTCTCAGAGGAAGATGATGCCCTTAGTCCTGCAGTGACTTGAAGTACCAGGGTGTATTGGTACCCCTTGGGGGCCTCCCTTTTTCTGAGAAGAAGGAGAGGGGGAGTACTGTGTGAGGAGGGGACTGGGAAGAGAGAAAAAAGATGACTGGGATCAGGCTGTAAAGTGATTTAATAAATAAATAATTGTAAAATACATCAATTAATTTATTTTAATTTTTGAGTATATTTATTATATGTTGTACTATCCTATGTAAGTACAAGAGCATTATGTATACATGATTTATTTATAATACAATTTATTGAATATATATTATGATATATATATATATGCATATTTGTTACAAATAGTATTAAAACATCTTTGGATTTTGTGACTGAATTTAATAATATAAAATGATTATGTGCAATTATAGTCCTTCTCTAAGTAGCATACATACATTTTCATAATAGGAATAAAATTCCACTGTGTATATACATTGCACTTTCTTTATTCATTCTTCTATTTTTAAATACCAACTTAAGTTCAATATCTTAGTTATGGTGAAGAGTGTTCAACAACATTGATATACTAGTATCTCTTTGATATGTTGACTTGATGTTCTTAGGTAAATAAATACTCACATATATACTGGGTTTTGTTAGTGTGAGTGCTTCTATCATTCTTATATAGTAATTGGTCTTATTAAGTGATATTGACTTTTGTATGTTGATTTTTGTATCTTATTGTTTTACTAAATTAATTTAATTCTTTTATTTTACATGTATATAGATGGTAAAGCCTTAATTTTTCACTCTCATTCTGTATATTATAAACTAACCTTATATTATGTAAATACGGCCCATTTAAAAAATAACATGAATTATGATTTTCTTTTTTTTCTTTTTAATTTGTTAACTTTACATCCCAAGTATAGTTCCCTCTCTCATCACCTCTGGATCCCACCCTCTTTCCCTCATACCTTCTCCCTCCCTCCTCTAGTCCTCAGAAAGGGGTGTGCTCCTCCCCTAACATCTGACCTCAGCCTATCAAGTCACATCTGGACTGCCTTTGTCCCTCTTCCTCTGTGGTTTGGCAAGGCTGCCCCCCCAGAAGGAAGTGATCAACGTGTGGGGGCCAGAGTCCATGTTAGAAGCAGTCCCTACTTCCCATATTATGGGATCCACAAGGAGACTATGCTGCCTATCTACTACATCTGAACAGAGGGTCTAGGTTCTCACCATGCATGGTCGTTGGTTGGTGCATCAGTCTCTGCAGCATCCCCGTCCTCTACCCAGATTTCTTGGCTCCATTGTTTTCTTTGTGGAACTTCTGACCCTCCAGGTCCCTCTATTTCCCAACTCTTCCATAAGACTCCCTGTTCTCCACCCCAGAGTTTGGTTGTGTGTCTCAGCTTCTGCTTAGATATCCTACTGGTGGAGTCTTTCCAAGGATCTCTATTGTTGTCCTCTTCATGCTCCTTCTCTTCAACTGCTTCCAGTGTCTATTCTATTTGTCCTTCTAAGTGAGAATTAAGCATTCTCTCTAGGGTCCTCCTTGTTACTTAATTTCTTTAGGCCTGTGTATTGTGTGGTTATCCTGTATTATTTGACTGTACGAGTATGTGCCATGTGTGTCTTTCTAGGTCTGGGTTACCTCACTTAGGATGATTGTTTCTAGTTTCCTCCATTTGCCTGCAAATGTCAAGATTTTCTTTTTTTTTAAGGTGAGTAGTATTCTATTGTGTAAATGTACCACAATTTCTTTATCCATTCTTTAGTTGAATGAAATCTAGGTTGTTTCCAGATTCTGGCTATTACAAATAAAGTTGCTATAAACGTAGTTGAGAAAGGGTCCTTGTATGCTGGAGCATCTTTCAGTTATATTCCCAGGAGTAGTATGGCTGGGTCTTGAGGTAGAACTATTCCAAATTTTCTCAAAGTGCTGGATCTGGGCCTGGATGGCAGCTGAGTGGATCTGTCAGCTGATCTTCTGTTACCAATATATTCCTTTTACTTACTAAGAACTAGAACATTCTCAAAGATAGATTGCATAACATAACAACAAACAAAAATTAATTCAAATATTTGGGGTCTTTTTCATACTGAAGATCCAAATTTTTTATGAATCATGCTTATACTATTATATTGTTCTTTATGCATATTATTACTATTGTCAATGCGTTTAGACTTTTCTTACTCAGTAAGACATTTTTGAGTATGAGCACCCTCTTTTATCATTTCATATAAAGTAGATATGGTGGTACTTTATATTCTCAGCTATGTTGTATCTCATTCAATTTTAAATGTTAGGTTTTCTGGGTACAGTATACTCCATTGGCAAGTAGTTTTTCCTTCATTATTCTGCAAACATCATGTCACTTTTCTTTTTATATTTCAGTGTAAGATTTTGAATATAAGGTGCATTGAAACAACACTGGTTAAGTTTATTTTACTGGTGACCTTTCATGTTATTGTATTTGGATGTTACACACTTCTGTAGTTTGGGGACATTTTGTGTTGTGATTGTTTTGAAAAAGCTTCCTCTTTCTTTGTCATCCTTAGTCTATTCTTTAACATAAAAACAATAATTACACGATCTTTTGGCATATTCTTTGGTGGTAAATAATGAGTCTGTATTTGAAAACATGTAAATAAGTAATACAAATTGAGTAACATATATAAAGTAAACAATTTGATTTGGCAAATATATGATTATGGAAGAATGTAAGAACAAAATTCATAAACATTATGACAAAAATGAAAAGGTAAGATCATATCAACCCAGCTGTATATATAAAAATCAGTACAAAGTTCTAAGTTTAGAGTGATGATTCACTTCATCTAAACAGACAGGTCTTCCTTATATGAAAGTAGCAACAAATCATGTGTTCTAGTGAGCCAGACACATATTCCTACAGAGTTAGGTCATAAAACTATGTTTTCAAAATTATTGCTCTGTCTATCATTAATAGCTATGTTCTATTGCATGATAATAGGTTACTCTATATTGCCATTTTCTGGAACTTCTTTATTCACATTTTATTGTTTCAATGAATACTAATAGCACAACACTGCTTGTTTCCCCATAGACTGAACATGATTATTTCTAAAAATACTTATTTTATTTTGTTTTCTTTTCATTGACAACCATATCTTTTGTACCTGAGACTGACAAGTTGCATAAAATATAATTTTCACAGTTTTGAAAGTCACACAAGCAAATACTCAGCAAATGTTTTTCAGTATTTACAGTCTGTAATATATTCTCATAGTCTTAGCAGAAACAGAAAGACTAAGATTAATTTTACATAATTTCTTTCTTCAGATTTGAAGATAGATATTAATACATTTCTACTCAGAAAAAAATTAGTTCAGTTATGAGCCAAGTATATAAAGAAATGTGTGGTGATATAAGGACACATATCAAAGAATGGAGTTTAGATTTTTTAAACAGTATTTCTCTGAGGAAACAGCTACATTTGCAGTGATTAGTTTTCTTTTATTATTTATTTATTTATTTATTTATTTATTATTTATCCATTTTATTATTTATTTATCCATTCATGTATTTGTGTGTGTTTATGTGTTTGTGTCTATGTATCTTGGTCTAAACTTGTTTATACATTAACTTGGGTATGACTGTAGAGGTGTTGATGCATTAACATTTTAATAGGATTAACAAAGTAGTGTATGGGAAACACCCATTCAGTCAGTTCAAAACCTAAATAAAATAAATGTCTTATTAGCAATGAAATTAATGAATCTAGACAAACATGAAAAATGAAATCCAGTAGAATAATCCACCAAAACATGTATACTTATATAACAATGTATATATATTATGTTATATATATGTATATATATATATATATATATGTATGTTATATCTTATATAACAATGTATACTTCCATGTATATATTTTTCCATAATCTGTCTGCAAACTTCAGTAGTTAAAGTGCAGATCAAATCTCAAGGCTAGTATTTGTGATGCTTGTACAAATTTTCATATTTACTGAAACCCAGATGAATATACAACTTAAGTACTTTAAGTTTTGGTCAATATCATACCTTGGCATTATGAATGGCAAATAGAAAGTTTAATATATGAATGAATTGTGAAGAATGCAATGTTACATATAATCCTATTACAACCATTACTATTTTCAAATACTGGCTAAAGCACATAGCTGTGTTACTTTGAACAATATAATAAAAAAGAATAACTTAGTCTGATAAAGCTATAAAATTATAGTTAATGAAATTATAAGCATAAAATAATTTTAATAAAAATAAAGGATTATGATATTTGCATTTTGGATTAGGATGTTTCTTTTTATTTTTCTTCTTTTATGGATTTTTCTCCTTTAACTAGTTGTTTATACTATATACATTTATTATCATAAATGATTTATATGTAATAATATATTGATTATATTTTCAGACATATATTTATATAATATATTATCTTATATTCACCACCTGATTCTCCTTTATTTTCACTAATTCCATTCTTTCAAACTAATATTCATTCTAATTTTTCCTGAGCTACATCCAAACAGTAATACCATTAGATATGCTAACACGGAAGGGAGAAATCTCATAGGATGGCCCTACCTCTAGACAAAGCACTATACACAACTGAGAACAAGGAATCTTCCCCAGAGATGAGGACCCTAATTAATTATTTAATATTATGTCATCAGCACTGAAAGCACATAAATATAATCAATACTAAACAGATTCATCAGATTGTATGTATATATTTGTGTGGTGTGTATGTGTGTGTAACAGCAATTAAGGGAAAAGAGGACATGAATTTTGGAGGAAGGATGATGCTGAGAGGGGCTGGAGAGTTTATGGTTGAAATTATGTCACTATAGAAAAGATAAAACATTGTATTTTATTGATAATTTCACATATGCATATAATGTTCTAATGAAATCAATCTTCCATTTGCTTCCTTAAAATTCCTTTTCTACTCCCTATAATTTATATAGTTTTTCATATCCAGTACACACTACCATCCTATATTTCACTCTTGCTACTGCTGAACCCCTTCCTCTTTCCATCCAGTTTTCCTTTTTGTCAATTAGAGTTTATTGAATGAGTTTATTGAATGAATGTTAAATGTGAGCTATTTGCTGAAGCAAGGCAATTTGGGTGTCTATACCATTGAAAAAATAAAAAATTGCCTCCCCACAGCAAGGAGTAACTTCTAGTATCTTCTAAAAGAAGGATAAAGGCATATGAAACTATCTCTCATCTATAATAAAGTAATTATGGGTACAATCTTGTGCAGATCTTGTGAAAGTAACCACTATGACTATGAATTCATTATTGCAAAAGTGTTAAAATATTCAGAATATAAGATTTCATTGCATGCCTATTCATCCTCTAGCTCTTACATTTGTTTTCACCTCCCTTCCCTGCTATTTCCTGAGTTTTTCTGTAAGTGATGTGGATGCATCATTTAAGGATGAGTGCTCAAACGTCATAACAAATTCAAATATAAAAGATGAACAAAAATAAATAAGAATGATGGTAAAATTATTTACAGCAGTTAAAAAGAAAAATGTACTTTTATGGACATACAGAGAAAACCTGGAAAATAAAGTATCTTGTCATATGAACTAAAATGGCTAAAATAAAACAAATGCACACTTATAGCAACCACACACTGAAAACACCAATCTGCTCAAGAATATGAAGAAAACAGCAACCTTATATATTGCTTGGAAACATATAAAATGCTACAGCTGATTTTGGAAAACTTTGTAATTTATTAATAGAGTAACTAAACACTAATATATGTTTCAAATTACATACTTAAAAACATTTATTTTATGTAAATAGGTGCCATACTGTCATGTATGCATGTGCACCACATGTGTACCTGGTGCCCACAGAGGCATTGGATTTCCTGAAATTGGAGTTAGGAATGGTTGTGAGCCACCATGTGCATGCTGGAATATGAACCCAGGTACTTAGCAGCCAGTGCTCTTAGCTACTGAGCTATTTCTCCAGACCATCAAATTACACCCATAACTAGACTAAAATATAGGTGCACTTCATCCTAGAATGTGAGTCAAGTTAGATTTGGAAGCTACATGTTCAATGGGTATATTGAATGTTCAAAAATGAAAATTTATGGGGATGGAGAGATGGCTCAGAGATTAAGAATACTGACTGCTATTCCAGAGGTCCTGAGTTCAATTCCCAACAACCACATGGTTTCTCAAAATCATCTATAATGTGATCTAATGCCCTCTTCTGGCCTGCAGGGATACACGCAGGCAGAGTACTATACATAATAAAATTTTAAAAATCTTTAAAAAAAAGGGAAAGAAGAAAATGAAAATTTACATGGCTGAGGATAAGTACTGAACTAACAATAGCTTAGTGTGAATGAGATAATGCCAGTTTCCTTTTTAAGAGAAAGTCACTGGAGAAAAATTGTGAAAAGGATGTAAGATATACATTGCCACTTATTGATTAGCTGATATTAAAAAGAATGCTTTTTGTAGTTCTTAATTTTTCAAGTGAGAATTATGATTCTACATCTTCATAAAGTAATTATGAATATTATAAAAATTTCAACTATTAGTTAATATTTATAGATAAATTAATATGTGATAAATATTTTGTTGAGTACATTTTACATTATTTCACAGATATTTTTTAATACATTTATCTTATTACACATGTATAAAACAAACTGCATGTAGCAGGGAGAACCATGTGACAATCATGAGAATAATAAGTTCTATACATCTTAAATTCACAGTGAATTGGCCATCTGCAGTCGTCCCGTTTGAAGTAAGTGTCTTTCCTGTCTTGTTGGGTCTAAATTTCTGAATGAAATTCAATATCTAGCCTATTTCAACTCTAATAGCTTAACTTCTTTATCTTGATCTAAAATGATCTCATCCCTAACCACCTAAACTTGGTTGTAAAACTATACTATCTTGTCTTCAATGCCCCTCAGAGATTGAGAAGGAATAAAACTTAAATTCCTCAGTGAACCAGCAGTGTTGGTTAGCAGCTTCTAAAATGTAAAAATTGACTTAAGACAGTTTATTGCCTGACCAGTCACCTAATACACTTTATGATGTTGGAGCCTCATCTTCAGATTTCTGGCCTAATTTTTCTGCCAGATTTGTTCACAGTGTAGGAACTATTGAGGACTTGCTTACCCTGTCTTGGCAGAGTGTAGCTGTCGACTCTGCTTGCATTTTAGTTGCCCATTTTTTAGGCAGATTCTGTTTGTGGCATGGACAAGGACATTTTGCCTAGTGGCTGGTTTGCCACATTTGAAGCCATGTTTATAAGGAGGCTCTTTGATGCTCATCATCTTTGAGGTTGGCTGGGTGTTGTCAGGAGTTAACTTGTCTTGTTGTCAAGGCAATTTAGGATTGTAAGAACAACTTTAAATGCCATATTATGTGTGTCTCTGAGGTTTCTGAAGACCTTATTTAACTATTTTACTACATATATTGATGAGGAGACCTGGTGGCACTCAGAGGTAGGATAGCAGGCTACCAAGAAGAGACTTGATATGAGCATATACAGGGGGAAGAGGTCCCCCTCATTCACAGTCATAGGGGAGGGGAGTAAGGGGAAAATGGGAAGGAGGGAGGGATGGGATGATACAAGGGAGGGGATAACAATTGAGATGTAATATGAATAAATTAATAAAAGAAAAAAGAAAAAGGAAAACCAAAACCAAACCAAACCAAACCAAACAAACAAAGATTGTCCCTAGTTTGTTCCTTTCGCCCACTGTAGTGAGGTGGGGAGCTTGGTATTCCTGCTTAAGAAATAAGTCCTATTTTCTAACTTGATTTCTCTGGCTTCTAAACAAGATCCATACCACTTGCCACCATCTTCGAATACCTAAGTTTTTTTTCTTTCACTGATATTTTGCAATGACTCTATGGTGTAAGAATTACACTTTAAACACTAACTGACTGATGACAGTATAAGAGAAATGTTTTAGATTTAGTCTATAATAAATTTAAAAATATAAAAAATTATGTATTTCAAAGATGGTCAAAATACTCTATTTCCCCTAGCAACATAATAGTAAAGTGATTCTAAATTTGCCTAACTCAGGTGAGATTTTTTATTAATGTGTTTAGTTCCATCTCTGTTGAGTAATGATGTGAGACATGATAAACAGTACTAACATTGCAGTAAGTTGTGAATTGGGCTTCCCTCTATTTTATCTGCTTTCTAGGAAACTTCTTCCAATGTGAGTACAAATACCACCATACCTACTTCTCCTGTGGTCAGTAATAACAAGTAGCATTCCATGCACAATTACCACCAGAACTCACATGAACCATCTCATTTTATGTCATGTAAAGCATATTTTTTTGCTTGAGAAAATGGAGAGCTAGCATAATAGTTGAAATATTCAAACTGTCACACAGGCCTGTAGAAATGAAAATTAATTCCCTTGATCACTACTAACCAAACAGATTAATTTAATCATTATCATTGAACACTTATTTTCATACACTTAGGATCTTATAGAGGGTAAAGAATTCAAACTTGGAATAAGCTACAGTGATACTGATGAAGGATTATTGCAGAGTCCAAAGCCAGGGTACACAACACAATAGGACCCCGTCTGGAGAAAAATATCAAAATGGATTTTGATATTACAAATAAATTGAGCTCCTTTAATAACTAGAATATATTTCCTTCTAAGAACCTGTAGGTTGATTTTCAATCTTACTTTTTGAAACACAAAATATCTTGATGAAACTTGGTTAATGTTTATGAAAAGAAAACAAGTCTGGGTGCAAATTGATATACTCTAGAAAACAAAAAGCTGATGAACATGTAACAAGAGCAAAGACACTGGCTTGTAAAATTTTATTAAATAAGCATGCTTCGATTGCCGCTTGTTTTGTGCATATTTGTCTGCATTTATAGTAGTGACTGTAGCTGGTACTCATCTAACCCTTTGCCTCTCCCTCTCTTTCTTTTCAAAATGATATGAAGATTATCTTTTTGTTGATGGGCCATTATCTCAGGCAGTCAGGTTATAATATAATTGATTAGACCAAAGAGTTCTTTACATTCCAGCTTAATTATAATTTAGTCTTAAGATACACTTCGGACTGATTGACAGTATGATTCCTTGATTAAAATGATACACACTCATATCTTTTAACTATGCTGTGGTCTCCATAATAGCACAGTTACAGATCTCTTTTGTTGGGAAGGAAGACAAATCATTTTATTGTTTTCTGTTAATTCTATTAAAGGCACATTTCAGACATTTCACTGAAGTTCCAAGTGTGCTTCCTTTTGGGACTATTTTTCTTCTATGATGACATCCAGCCTTGAATGTAAAATAAGGATATTTTAAGGGAACATGTAATAGGAAACATAATTAACAGAAAGGTAGTGATTAAAACATTTGCTTTTAGAAATATGCTTTAAACTTAAGCTTAATAAAATTATCTTTGAATTAGATACATTTTTCCTTCTGTATAAAGCAGTCTGTGACCTTTCTGATACAACATGCTAGTTCTTTACCTTTAATTTCCTTTTTCTATTATATATTAAAGTATGTGTTTTCTTTCAATGCAAATATGAAAAAAGTTATGAAAATTATACAGAAAATCAAGAATGATTGTAGAAAATGAATGGCAAAACTTTTGTGTCCTATAAACGTCCTCAAAAGGTTTCCCCATCAGTAGAAATTGTTTTCTTTTCCCATGATAGTTTATCCAATACGAAGTGTTCAAGCTGAAACTTATTTATATGTGTATATATTTGTATATGTGTGTGTGTGTGTGTGTGTGAACATGTAACATTAATTGTATTCAGTAAGAGTTATACACATACGTGTGTATAAAAATGTATATATACATTTTATGTGTATCTGTATATATGCATATATAAATTATAGAAGTAACAAAATTGGAAGGAGACAAGGGAGGTATACAGACTTTGGTAGGAATGAAAAATGACAGATATATAAATATAGTGAATTCTAGTATGAAATTCTAAAAAAAAAAAGTCAAAAGAGGGAGGGAAGAAGAGAGAAAAGTATAGTATTAAGCTGATTTATTTAAATGAAAATTGTTCTTAAATAAAGGATGTCTAAGAGTGAATAAAGAAATTATCATAATGAGTGAGTTCACACAGAAACAAAAAGAGCTAAATGGTATATACTCACTTATATCGAGACACTAAACGTCCCCATGAAAAACTGTACCTACCAGGAAAGTGGGTCAGAGGGGAGGACACCCTATTGAGACTTTAGGTGTGAGAAGCCTGGGAGAATGAGGAAATAAAAGGATCCAGTGGGTCCTGGAAAACTACAGGCGGGTCTGGGCCCTGGGATCCTCCGCAAACTATGGCAACAGCCAAGGAAAATATAGGCAGTAAACTTCGAACCCCTACCCAGACTAGCTGATGGACAGGACATTCTCCACCGTTAAGTGGAGAAGGAGATCTGACTTTCACACAAACTCTGGTGCCCCGTATTTGACCATGTCCCTTGGATAGAGAGACCTGGTGGCACTCAGAGGAAGGATAATAGGTCACCAAGGAGAGACTTGATACCTTATGAACATATACAGGTCCCCCTCAGTCACAGACATAGGGGAGGGGAGTAGGGGAGGAAGAGGGAGGAAGGGAGGAATGGGAGGATACAAGGGATGGCCTAACAACTGAGATGTAATATGAATAAATTAATAAAAAAATAAAATAAAATAAAGAGGTGTGTGTGTGTGTGTGTGTGTGTGTGTGTGTGTGTGTGTGTGTGTGTGTGTGTGTACAGTCAGTATGTGGCTTCTCATTGTTTTTCAGATGCTGGTCTTATCTCTGCATGTTCCCTACTTTAAGGACACAGTATCTAGATGGTTTTTTCAATTGATTACTCTTCTATATTTCCCATTTATTTATTTAATAATTAATTAATTAATTTAATCAATTTGAAGCTTGATCCCAGCCACCGCCCTCCTCTCCTCCCAGTCTTACATTCACTTAGGTCGTCTTACTCATTCCCCCATTTGTTGTGGAAGTTTTGGGTTATATGTAAAAATGTTTTTGTGGCCTGCTCCAGTTTGTCCATAGCTGATAGCTGCCTCCTGAAAAGGTATGTGATGTTTGTCAGCTATGAGGTGCCTTGTGCAGGGGTGTTGTCTTTGCCAGGTAATAAAAGCTAGAGTGAGAGAGAGAGACTGGAAGATCCAAGAACAGAAGGTTTAACCTTCCTCTCAGTGCCGCCAGGCATCCCTACCAAGGAAAAGTGGTCAAATACGGGGCACCTGGTAGCACTCTGAGGAAGGGTAAACAGGCTATCTGGGTGAGACCTGATAGGCTGTGGTCATATGGTGGGGGAGGAAGTCCCCTTCTGTGACAAACCTAGGGGAGGAGAATAGGGTAAAAGAGAGAGGGAGGGAGAAACAGGATAAAAGTGAGGGGATAAAAATTTAGATGTAAACTGAATATATTACTTAAATAAGAAAATATTTTTTAAAGATAAAGAAGCAGGCTGCTGATGTTTACTTTGTTTGGTCCTTGTTCCAAAAAATATTCTACCCCTATTTTGCCAGTATAAGAATTATGCACGTTCTCCCTTACTTTCTCAAAGTTATCTTTTACTGAAAAGACGTAACTAATTTTCTGTGGATATTTCTTGGACTTAAATAATGATTTGAACTTTGCATTTGCCCTCAGTGAGAATGTTAGAAAAGTACTTATCAGTTGAGGTTGAACCCTCCAAAATGGACTCTGGATTATCTCTCCTCTTCTTTCAAATTTTTCATTTATTTCTTTGGTACTGAAACTATTATTCATAGCCATCAACTAACTTGCTGTCCAGCTGCTCTTTCATTACTCTCCAGAGATTCTAGCAGTCTATGCATGGATGTCACTCACACTCTTCCAACTCCCAAAGTTTATTTCATTTCTTTTTCT
Source organism: Acomys minous (assembly GCF_964271855.1). Lineage (NCBI taxonomy): Eukaryota > Metazoa > Chordata > Mammalia > Rodentia > Muridae > Acomys > Acomys minous. The sequence goes on along the minus strand of NC_140488.1, from coordinate 67,346,387 downwards.
CTTTTATGTGTTTATCATTACATACATGGATTTCCACATGTGTCATTGCTGATAGTTTTCTTTCTCTTATGGATATATGATTCCATTAACTATCTTCTGTAAGTCTGGTCTGGTGTCTAGGATCCCTTGGTTTTGCTTGAATTGGAAAAAATATTTACTTCCTCTTTGTTTCTGAGATGGAGTATTATTATGTACAATGTTGTTGATTATGATTAGTTTTGCTTTATAGCATCAAGTACATCATCCAATTTTTCCTTGATCTGTAAGGTTTCCACTGTGAAGTGCAATTTTAGTTGAAAGGTAATTTGCTTAAATTTAACTTATTGGTTGTTCTGGGTGGTTTTATGTCAACCTGAAATAGGAGGAACCCAAGGTGGTGCCACCAAAAACACAGGGTATCTGATCTGCAGAACGGAGACTACAAACCAGACTGGGAGCTACAGACCACAAGACCTGAAGAGCCTTAGGTGAGTGGGGTCTGCAAAGTGCAGAGTCCAGGTGGGACCGGCCTCAGGCCACTCAACTGGCCCACAGAGGACCAGTGCCCAGTCCCCAGAAACTGGACTTGTACCCGCAAGGGAGCTGCTGCATACCTAGGGACTCTATATCTGAGGCTGAACTGTGGGCAGTGTATCTCCAACCTGGAGCTGCAGGCCTGGGAAAAACACAGGAAAACAGGGGGATTCTGACCTCAGACCATTACATGAATCCTGTGAAAGCCCCAGAGGTTAGCAACCACACAGGCACTAAATCCAAAGCCCAGTGCAGCTGAGGGTACTTTGCACAGAACAAAGAAAATATTAAAAGTTGCAAATGAGAAAGGCCAAGTCATACATAAAGGCAAAAGTAACAGAATGACACATGACTTCTCAACAGAGACTATAAAACCGAAAAATGCCTAGATGGATGTTGTGCAGAAACTAATAAATCACAAATGCCATCCTAGACTACTATACCCTGCAAAATTTTCAATCACCATAGGTGGAGAAAATAAGATATTCAATGTCAAAACTAAGTTTAAACAGTACCTAGCCACAAATCCTACCCTACACAAGGTACTAGAAGGAAAATCCCAACCCAAGGAGGCTAACTACACCCAGAAAAACTCAGGAAATAAATAGCCCCCCCCCACACACAACCAGCACCAACCTAAAAAAATAAAAGCAACTAACAACCATTGGCCATTAATACATCTCAATATCAATGGCCTCAACTCCCCAATAAAAAGACACAGACTAACAGAATGGATGCAAAAACAGGAGCCATCATTCTACTGTATGCAAGAAACATACCTCGGCAATAAAGATAGAAATTATCCCAGAGTAAAGGGGTGGAAAAAGGTATTCCAAGCAAAAACACCCAAGAAGCAAGCTGGAGTAGCCATTCTAGTATCTAATAAAATAGACTTTCAATTATAATTAGTCAAATGAGATAGGGAAGGACACTTCATACTCATCAAATGAAAAATACAGAAAAATGATGTCTCAATTCTGAACATCCATTCCCCAAACATAAGAGCACCTACATTCCTAAAACAGACACATAAAAACTGACATATTAATAATGGGAGACTTTAACACCCTACTCTCCCCAATGGACCGATCTTTGAGACAGACACTAAACAGAGAAATAATGAAACTAATAGATGTCATGAATCAAATGGACCTAATTTATCTGCAGAACATTTCCCCCAAACACAAAAGAATATACCTTCTTCTCAGTACATCATGGAACCTCCTCGAAAATCAACCAAATATTTTGTCACAAAGAAAACTTCAATATATAATTCTGCAACCTCATGGAAACTGAACAGTTCCCTACTCAATTACATCTAGGTTTGGGACAAAATAAAAAAAGAAATTATATCTTTTTTAGAATTCAATGAAAATGAAGGCACAAAGGGATACAATGGAAGCAGTGCAAAGAGGAAAGTTCCCAGCACTAAGTGCCCTAATAAAGAAATTGGAGAGATCCCATACTAGCAAATCAACAACATACCTGAAAGCTCTAGAACAACAAGAACCAAACACTCCACCCCAAATACAAGTAGATGACAGGAAATTATCAAACTTGGGGTTGAAATCAATAAATTAGAAAAAATAACAATTCAAAGAATTAAAGTAAGATCTGGTTCTTTGTGGAAAATCAACAAGATAGACAAACCCTTAGACAAAATAACTAAAAGACAGATGGAGAGTATTCAATTCAGCAAAATCAGAAATTAAAAGTGAGACATAAGGACAGACACCAAGGAAAACCAAAGAATCATTTGGTCTTACTTCAAAAGCCTATAGGCCACAAAATTTGAATATCTAAAAGAAATGGACAATTTTCTTGATAGATACCACTTACCAAAACTGAATCAAATCAGGTAAACAAACTAAATAGTCCTATATCTCCTAAGGAAATAGAAGAAGTCATCAAAAGTTTTCCAACAACAATAACAACAACAACAACAACAACAACAACAACAACAACAACAACAACAAAGAAAGCCCAAGGCCAGATGGATTCAGCACAGAATTTTACCAGACCTTCAAATAAAAGCTAATATCAATAATCTTCAAACTATTCCACAAAATAGCAACAGAAAGAACATTACCAAACTCATTCTATGAGGCCACAGTCACCTTGGTACCTAAAACTCACAAAGACCCAACAAAGAATGAGCATTCCATACCAACTTCACTTATGAACATTGATATAAAAATACTCAATAAAATACTCGCAAACTGAATGCAAGAACACATCAAAAATATCATTTACCATGACCAAGTAGGCTTTATCCCAGGCATGCAGGGATAGTTCAATATACAAAACTCCACCAATGTAATACATCATATAAACAAACTGGAAGTAAAATCCCACTGGGACATTTCGTTCGATGCTGAGAAAGCTTTGGACAAAATTCATTCACCTTAAAATCTTGGAGAGATCTGGGATACAAAGCACATACCTAAACATAGTAAAGGAAATACACAGAAAGCCTATAGGCAAAATCAAACTAAATGGAGATAAATTTAAATAAATTCTGCTGAATTCAAGAATATAACAAGGCTGTCCACTCTCTGTATCTCTTTTGTCTATGGTATTTGAAGTTTTAGCTAGAGGAATAGGACAACTAGAAAAGGTCAAATTGATACAAATTGGAAAGGAAGAAGTCAAAATGTCACTATTCATGGATGATATGATAGTATACATAAGTGACCCCAAAAATTTTACCAAGGAACTCCTACAACTGATAAACTCCTTCAGAAAAGTGGCTGGATAAAAAAATGAACAGAAAAAAATTTGTAACCATTCTTTATACAAAATACAAACAAGCTGAGAAAGAAATCAAGGAAACAACACCTTTCATAATAGCTACAAAAAAAAAACCATAAAGTATATTGGCCGTCGATTCTGCCTGCATCCATAGCTTGGGTTTTCAACCTTTCATTGCAAGCGAGTCTGATGTAAGTATATAAAGAAATGATACACCAATAAGAATAGTGGAAATTAAAAGAAAAATATTTTTTAATTTAAATATAATAGAGATGCTACAATGGCTATTCTTAGATGTCAACTTGACTGTTTCTGTGAGAGACTTTTTCAAAATTAAATCACTTGAAGTGGGAGGATATAACTTTAGTGCAGCTATTTTAAGGCAGGAAGATCCACCTTTATCCCGGACCACATCTTTTGTTGGCAGCCTATATAAAAGACATGGAATGAAACCTTTCTCTGATCTTGACCTGCTTGCTTTTGCTGGCAAATCCAATCTTTCCCTGGCATTAAAGACTGCTTGTTTGAGATTCTAGCACATACTGAAGACTACCAGAAACATTCAGAATCACAGACTGAACAACTACTATATTCTTGGACCTTTTGCTTGTAGACAGCCATTGTTGGACTAGCTGTACCACAGTCTGTAAGTCCTTATATATATATATATATATATATATATATATATATATATAGAGAGAGAGAGAGAGAGAGAGAGAGAGAGAGAGAACCCTGATTAATACAGATGTGTTAAAGGCATTTTGGTAAAAATGAATTCTTTTAAGATAATCCATCTAAGTAAATAGGAATAAAGCAGAATTCAAGAAAGCCATTCCTTATGCCAGATATGGTGCTACTGATCACAGTGTTTTAATAACCCTTTGAAAATTACTAATTTTATTTGACCTTCAGCACTCATAGTAACTAAATTTATTTTTTGTCATTTATATATTCTGGAACAGTCATTTTGGTGTTGTTTGTATGTTTCTTTATATTATTTCTATCACACAGTGTAAATATTTAGAAATATATTATTGTTTTGTTAGATACATAAAGTAAGAGTAACATTTTTGCTTTGTTAACATCTGAATAACTATAAGTCTCTAATATAATGGAAATTATGGAAGTATAATAATATAAGGCAATATCACAGGAGATCCACACATAATTTTCTGATTGTGAGCATCTGAAAAAAATGTAACACAAGCTGTGGTAGAAAAATAACTTCCTAAATATTGAAAACAGGAGGACTTAACTCCATCTCTCTTTCTCTCTCTCTCTCTCTCTCTCTCTCTCTCTCTCTCTCTCTCTCTGTGTGTGTGTGTGTGTGTGTGTGTGTGTGTGTGTGTGTGTGTGTTTACAGCTTCTATGATAATATAAAAATATGTAGGAAACCTGCTATGGAAGGCAGATGTTGGTCTTCTTACCACCCACTAGAAATTAAAAGCCAGTTTCTATGCTTTTACACAGATGATATTTATGGAATTAAGATATTATGAGGGAAAGACCATAGTGAATAAATAACATGATGTTGTCTCTGCAGTATTTTAATTTTTGGACATTTTATAATGTTCCAATATGAGCTGAGTATGAAAGAAATAGACAGTTGCAGTAGTATTGGAAGAAAGTAAAACTGTATCTCCAAAGCTGTCTAAACAGTGTTGAATAAATCAAATGCTGGACAAAGGCAAATGTGCATTGTTACCATTGCCAGAACTACATTCTATGAACAATGCCAGGAACCACAGCATGTAGTAGAAACTAGATTTGATGATTTCAAGAAAGTTGGCTTATAACTCATTTCATTATTCCTTTCATTTTTCTTTCTAAATTTCAAGTAACAAATTTGACCCTTGAAGGCATGGGGACTGATCACAATTTGTGCCAAACTATGGATGAGTTCCAAAAAGTTAATGCATAAGACAGGAGTGGTGGTGACAAGGCTTCACTCTTGGGAAACTGGGCACCACTCCCTTGTAAGAGTGCTTAGGATACTGCATGTGGGAACAATCAGAGACAGACAAAGCAGACACAGACCTCAAGGGGAAGTAGCAGTAAGAATTGAGTCAAACTGGAAGTCTTTGCCAAGAGCTTGGTTGAAAACATGGCATTGATGGAAATTCTTTTTCTGAAAGTACAAGCAGGAGGTTGGGAAAATAGATGAATAAGCTCCAGTTTTGGGTGCAGAAAATCATGATGGAGTACCTGGAAGTAATTAAAAGTTCTTCTTTTTGCCAGGAAAGTAGACTGGGAAGATTGTTTCAGTCTGTTTTCACATTGTGTTAAGTGTTTTATAAACATATGTATGCTGTTGCATGTTCAGAGGATGTACAAATAATTAATTTATTGACTTGTTCAACATTTGTTTAGTGGTTTTTCATGTCAGTCAGCAATTAAAATATTAAGAGCTTACTCTGAACATCACACTGTGACAGTAAAAGAAGTTTTTAAGCGGAATTTAATATGGTTCTTGTATAAAGACTTTCTTGTATTAAGTCTTTGTATAAAGACTTAAGAACTAATTGAAGACACAAGAAAGCATGGATATATCATAAATATGTTGAATCTAGGTTTCAGAGGAGAAATACCAACAATAGGTGCTACAGAATTTCAGAGAGAGAATAAAGTAAGCAAACAAATTAAATAAGATAAGATTAAAAACAATATAGGCCACAGTCTGGAAATCTATGAAAAAGGAGTAAATTGGAAGAACATTGTGGAAATGAGAAGAGATATAAGAAAATATGGGATTTAGTAAACAGAAAAAATGATTCATTGATGTATTTAATATAATTTCTAAATTTCTGAAAATTAAAATGCGAGACATGGGAAGAATGTGCAGTTCAGTTGTACTGTGGCAATGTTTTGGGGCATGTTTTATGATATAGCATACAGTGGAACAAAGAAGTAAATGAGAGTTGGAAACAGATAGTTTTACTTTGTGATAGTTCAATGGTTGGAAATGTGAGCCATGGCCTAACCCACAGGAATGATAGAACAGTTAGATTCAATATAAGACACATGTTGTAGATAATCCTAATTTTATCCTGGACAAGGAGAATTGTATTTGTAAACAAGCAATCTATGCTTTAAAGTAACTTGTAAATCATGCAAATGTGAGAGCATATTGGAATCCTTAACCAATAATTATATCACTTGAAAAACAAAGCATATTAATAAAGCAGCATCAGATATGGTTTTTTTTTTTGCTGTAAATTTCCATTACTCTATAGTTAAGCTGTACTTTGACTGAGAAAACTACAGGAAAGGAATATGATATAAAATGTTATATGCTTGCTAAATGCTTAATAATTTAAGGGTGGACTATATCATTAAATTATACAATTTATTAGTTAATTGTGTAGGAAATTGTTAAGTTGGATAAAACAAGTAAATTCACATTTTATTATTATTTATTAAATAAGAAATAGGAAATTCAGGATTCAGAATGAGACAGATCCTAAAAATAAAAATCAATAACATCAGATTTTGTTCCTCTTTCTAGGATATAATATACAATAATATTTACATAAATTAGAACCAGGCAACATATTCTTAGCAATCAGTAGAGAGAATAAAATTCTGTAGTGTTTAAAAAGTAACATTGTAACTCAGACCAAGAAAGACAAAGGTAACATGCTCTCTCATTTGTGTATCCTAGCTATGTATCTTGACACTGGAGTTTATAACGTGAAATAACAGCAGAAGTCAGGAATGTAGATATGGACCATGAGGACATAGGGGAGATAGACCTCTAGTGGGAGTTACAGGAGGGCATATGTGCTATGAAAGGAGCATTGAGAATCTCCAGGACATAAAGAAGTTCTTCAAGTTGGGCCAGGTAAGGATACCTCCCTAAAAGAAGGACGGGCATAATGGTCAGAATTTTCCTGATGAAGCTTCAAAACAGTACCCATAGAAGAAGGCATAAATGATTCATTAAAAAATTTCCATCATTCCAATATCCCCAAGTTGTACAAATAATAAAGGCCACTCAAGAATGCAACTCGTGGAAATCAAGGCCAAAATGTGGGAGACCTCATCACAGTGATTGCATCATTCGGCTCAGCTTGGCTGGATATTTGTTAATAAGCTGTGCTGGCTTTATGAATGTCACTGTAACCATTATATATGGCTGTGCCAACTTAGATTCACCTCTCTTCTTTCTGTGAGTGTAATATCTAATACTTCTGGCACAGTGCATTTCTTGCAATAATAGCATATAATTTATAATTGATATAAACTATATGCACAAACTTGGAGCTAAAAAAATCTGTTTCCTTAAATGGCCTGTTAGCATGTACTTGTAAGCGTAATAAGAAAAATAACTACTAAAAATATTATGAGCTGTTACTTCCATTCTTTACTTTAGATCTTGAGATATGTTAGTCCTATGTAACTGCAATGTTGTATACTCCAAGCAACATCTCCCCATTTCCCCTATGCTACAGCTGCTAGTTATCATTTTTATATTGTGTCTATATAAGTGTGAATTTTTGTAATTGTTATATTCTGCATATATAAAAGATTAACAGTATTTCTTGTTCTTTGCATAATTGCACTTACCACAGTACTTTCAAGTTTTATCCACTTTGCTTCAAAAGACAGAGTCTATGTTTCTTTATAGACGGCATGTGAGTAAAGAAGGTGGTGGTTGTAGATTTGTGTGTGGTGTATGAATGTTAATGTACAGCACATATACACATATGCATAAAGAATCTAGAGTAGGAAGTCAGGTATGTTCCTCTATGGCTCACCAGCTATGGCTTAGAGATGGTCTTTTGCTGGACCAAAAGCTTGTAATTTTGGCTAGGTTTGCTGGCCAGCTAGCTATCAAAACCATTCTGTCTCTACGTTCTGACTTTGGGTCATGGACATGCACAGCATGGCACAGCTTTTATATGTGTAGTAGGAATTTGAATTTAAGTTTGCAGAATAAGTGCACTTCTCCACAAAGCCATCTCCTGAACCAGGATCCTTAATTTGGTTGGCTGAATGTATACATACAAATACGTATTAGATATTTATATTGATAGTGATTATAAATAATTTTTTGGTTTTTCAAGACAGGGTTTCTCTGTGTAGCATTGGCTGTCGTGGACTCTCTTTGTAGACCAGGCTCACCTCGAACTCACAGTGATCCACATGCCTGTGCCTCCTGTGTACTGGGATTAAAGGTGCACACCACCACCACCCTGTCCTGTAAATAGTATTTTAAAGAACACAGAAGTTCAGATCTCTCTAGGAAGTGAAGATTTTGAGTCTTTTGCTTGTTAGCCAAAAGAATAATTTCTTAGTCAAATGACTGATTTCCTTAATATTTTGTTTAAAATCTATACTGTTTTCTATAATAAATATACCAACTCACATTCATGTCAATAGTATGATTTAATCATATTTTTGTCAATGCTTTAATCTCTTATGTTTTTTATGATAATCATCCTTGTGGGTATTATTTGATATATAATTTTTCTTTGGTTTGCATTTCTCTTATTTGGAATGTTGAACACAATTTCATATAACTCATTGACATTACTATTTTATTTTGAAGATTATAATTTAATTACATAATTTCTTTCTTCCATTTCCTCCTTCCAAACCTTCTCATGTACCCCTCCTTGCTTTCTATAAAATTCATGACCTGTTTTTGCATTATTTGTTGTTATATGCATATATATGTATACATACATACTTTCCTAAAATAAAATGCTTTTTTGCATAATATAATTTTATATGTATGTTTTAAGGACTGACCATTTGGTATTGTATAATTAATTTGTATGTTCTTCCTATGGAAGACTATTTTTTGATTCTGAGCATTCCTTAATTGCTTGTTGTTCCATGTAGGTTTAAGTCCTCATGAGGTTTCCCAGTCATCTTTAGCATGTCTATTGTTCTTGTCCTTGTTAAGCTCATGCTAGCAGTCATAATTTTGAGACTTTATGGGTATATCTTCTGAGATTATTAGAGACACAGTCCCATAGCAAACTTCCCTGGTTCTTACAATCTTTCTTCACCTTTTCAGTGTTTTCTAAGGTTTTGGTGAGGGAATCATTTTGTAGATGTATACATTGGGATTTGGCTTCACAACTTTCTTGTGATTTTCTCTAATAGTTTTCATCTGTTGTAGTGAACAGTTTTGTGATGGTGAATGAGGATTACATTTGTCTGTGAGTGTAAAGACATATGCTTAAAATATATTTAGGTCTTATGCTGGCTTAATAAAGTGGCAGCCGTAAGTACGTCTTTGGGATCCATGATTTGACTAAACCTAGGTAGTTATCTAGGTTTCATATACAAGGCATGATTTCCATTTTTGAGTGCTCTATAAATCTAATTACAGATTTATTGGTTGCCACTAAGATCTGTGTGCCACTAGTACACACTTAGGGTTATTATAACAATCGGTCACTTCTGTGGTTCATAATTGTCATAATTGCATAGGATTGTTGGTTATTTCTCTTCTTTGGAAGCTTGCATAGTGCCTCCTGGTACCATGAAAACTAGTCCTCAGAGATTAGGCAGTTATGTCAGTTCCAGATCAGGCCTCTCTAAATCCTGTCTATGAGGACATCATGTTTACAGAAATAGGAATTTAGCTTCAACCTCTGGAAACAACCAAAGACAATAGTAACAGCCTATCTGTTTGGGGGAATCTCTTGTACAACCCATATGACAACTCAAAAGAGTTTATTTGGAGTGTTGTTAGGTGATTTTTGGCTCTTGGAGGAAGCATTTTCAGCCCAGAAGAGAAAATTTCACTTAATGTGTGTGCGTGTGTGTGTGTGTGTGTGTGTGTGTGTGTGTGTGTGTGTGTGTGTGTCTGTGTGTATTTATAGATATATCATGGGTACTATCGGTTTTTTAGGTGAATATTTAATATTATGATTCATTATGACTTTTCAGATATTCTTACTTTTAATTTTATGCTCCTCCTTACATCTTCTGTATTTGTTTGTGACCATCCCTAATTGGAACCCACCTTCTCCATTTCTCCAAACAGATCACTTGTACCTTGTTATTCACTGCTTTATTGATCCATATTCTACTACCCTGGAAATGTTTTTTTTAACTCTCCTGGTTTCTGTAGTTACTGTAAGATATGTACTCACATCTGGAGTTTTGGTACTAGTAGCCTTATATAAGAGAGAAAATGTAACATTTATCTTTCTGGGTCTGGGTTACCTCATTTTGTAGTTTCATTCACTTATCAACAAAGCTCATTATTTCATTTTTCTTTACAACTGAGTAGCAATTTATAATGCATATACACTATATTTTAATTATCCATTCAACACTTGAAGGAATTTTAGGGTGTTTCTCTTTTCAATTTTTGTTGAGATTATATAATTTCTTGCTTTGGAGTTAAACAACCTTGTAAATAATCTTTTGTCAGATATAAAATTTGTTACTATTTTCATTATTATTTATTCCCAAATCTGTTATTTTCATTTTATAGTTTTCTTTTGTTATCAATAAACTATTTCATTTTATGTGGCCCCACACATTCACTTTTCCTTTTTTAAAAAATATATTTTATTAATTTATTCATTTTACATGTCAGTTGTTATCCCATGCCTTGCATCCTCCCATTCCTCCCTCCCATTTTCCCCTTACTCCCCTCCCCTATGACTGTGATTAAAGGGGACCGCTTCCCCCTGTATATGCTCATAGTGTATCAAGTCTCTTCTTGGTACCCTGCTACCCTTCCTCTGAATGCCGTCAGACCTCCCCATCCAGGGGATGTGGTCAAATATGGGGCGCCAGAGTTTGTGTGAATGTCAGTCTCCACTCTCCACTCAACTGTGGAGAATGTCCTGTTCTTTGGCTAGATCTGGGTAGGGGTTCGAAGTTTACCGCACATGTTGTACTTGGCTGGTGCCCCAGTTTGAGCCGGACCCCTGGGCCCAGATCTGCCCATCAAAATGTCCTACTTGTAGGATTCCAAAACCCTCTGGGTCCTTCTATCTCCCCATTCTCTCTTGCTTCTCTCACCTAGCTTCCCCCTCTGTTCCACTTTCATGGTAAGTGAAGATTTTCATGGCACCTGTCACTTGGGCTAGTGTCCAGATATAAGTGAATATATACCATTTGGCTCTTTCTGTTTCTGGGTTAACTTACTCATTTATGACGATTTCTTGTTCAATCCATTTGTCCACAAATTTCTGGATTTCCTTGTTTTTAATAGCAAAGTAGTATTCCATAGTGTAAATGTACCACAGTTTCTTTATCCAGTCTTCCACTGATGGACACTTAGGCTGTTTCCATGTTCTGGCTATTATGAATAAGGTGGCTATGAACATGGTTGAGCAAATTTTCTTGTTGTGTGCTGGAGCATCTTCTGCGTATATTCCAAGGAGTGGAATAGCTGGGTCTTGAGGAAGCCCTTTTCCCATTTTTCTGAGATAGCACCAGATAGATTTCCAAAGTGGTTGTACTAGTTTGCATTCCCACCAGCAATGAAGGAGTGTTCCTCTCTCCCCACATCCTCGCCAGCTTGAATTTTTGATCTTAGCCATTCTGATGGGTGTAAGATGGAATCTCAGAGTTGTTTTGATTTGCATTTCCTTCATGATTAAGGAGGTTGAGCATTTCTTTAAGTGTTTCTCAGCCATTTGATATTCCTCTGTTGAGAATTCTCTGTTTAGTTCTGAGGCCCATTTTTCAATTGGGTTATTTGGTTTGGTGATGTTTAATTTTTTGAGTTCTTTATATAATTTGGATATTAGACCTTTGTCAGATGTAGGGTTGGTGAAGATCTTTTCCCAGTCTGTAGGCTGTCGCTTTGTTCTGTTGATAATGTCCCCTGCCTTACAGAAGCTTGTCAGCCTCATGAGGTCCCATTTATAAATTGTTGACCTTAAGAGCTGGGCTGTTGGTGTTCTGTTCAGGAAATTTTCTGCTGTGCCAATGTGTTCCAGGCTCTTCCCCACTTTTTTCTAACCTTTTACTAATAGATGTTATTTACATACTCTTTACATTTAATTGATTTAAGTGTAACAATGAGACAAGTAATTCATTGTGAGTTATGTTTTGTTTCTTTTAAGGGTTTATGTGTATAATTTCTCATGTGCCTATCTAGTATTATCAGAACCTTTTATTTAATAGACTTTATTTTTCACTGATTTATAATAAAAAAACAACTTTAACCACCATGATAGATGAGGGTGGTATGGTAGTAATCATCTTAATTCATGATGGTGTATATTTTTATATTGTTATTTATAATCAGTTTATTCACATAGTATTTTTGTCAATGTCTTTAGTACCTTCTTGAACTAGATATTTTAAGTACTTGACTATGTTCAGTTTCTTGCTTGAGCCTGCTCCTCTTAGGTATGGATGCTGACCAATATCAGCTTAAACTCCTCCATTTAATCTCATTAATATCTATTGAAAATAGAGTATCAGATATTTATATTTTATAGGATTTGTTTAATATGTATTTAAGCATGTACTTTTGATAAACATTCACTGGAGAAACACAAATATTGAACAAAGCAAGATTCAAAAATTTTTAACATGAGGTTACTAAGAATTCAGAAGGCATTTACCTTAGAATATATAAAATTAGATAAGAGGTGATACAAACCTTATAAATTAACAGAAAGAAAAAGGATAGGTATGGATGAATGAAAATTGAATTGTGTGATAGTGACATCTAAAGAAAAGTTGCTAATTATTTCAGTTTAATATTTATAAATTTAAAATGAAGCTTGTCTGCTATGTGTCCACATTAGTGGGATAATAAGAAAGAGCCACTAACACAAACTAATAAGAAAAAAAAACAGAAAATTAAGATGATGATGTTAAGGAATCATGCAAATTCAATTGGAAAAAAAAGATTTTCCAAGAATGCATAAGCCACAGTATTAGATATCATAAATGCATCAGTGGAAGGAAGCAAGGACACTGGGAACTGGATATAGCAAATCAGATTACACCATTGAACATTAACTAAATAGAATAGTGCATGATCATTTAAAAAAGTTTTAAATTTAAGACAGTTATTTTAAATGACATTAATTTCGATTGTTTGCATTTTATGTCTTGAAGTGGTAACTAATTTTCAGTTATTGAATTTGCTTGTTAAATGGATCAGAGCAAGGGAAAATTTTATTATAATTTGTTTTAATAATCATAAATCAATTTGAAGGGAGCTATAATTAAGGCACAGCACTAAAACTAGTGAAGGATGGTTGCATATACCAGGTGATATCAAATATAAATTATTTCAAATGTGTGATTAATTCTTAAAACCATAAATGTTTGTGCACAATAAAAATTACAGATTTATATTAATAGCAATAGTTTGATTATTATGATATAAAAATGTTAGATGGGAAAAACTTTTAAGTGCCTCTTTGTTTTCTTAGAGAAGTATGTTTTTTCTCCTATTAAAAATATATTTTATTAATTTATTCATATTAATCTAAATTATTATCCCATCCCTTGTATCTCCACATTCCTCCTTCCCTCCCATTTTCCCCTTACTCCTCTCTCCTATGACTGTGACTGAGGGGGACCTCTTCCCCCTGTATATGCTCATAGGGTATCAAGTCTCTTCTTGGTAACCTGCTATCCTTGCTATGACTGCTGCCAGGCATCCTCATTCAGGGGACATAGCCAAAAAAAGGGGCACCAGAGCTTGTGTGAAAGTCAGTCCCCACTCTCCACTCAACTGTGGTGAATGTCTTGTCCATTGGCTAGATCTGGGTAGGGGTTCGAAGTTTACTGCACATATTGTCCTTGGCTGGTGTCCCAGTTTGAGCAGGACCCCTGGGCCCAGATCAGCCCATCATCATGTTCTACTTGTAGGTTTCTATGACTGTTGGGATCCATCTATTTACCTATACTCCCATGCTTCTCTCAGGTAGAGTCCCAATAGGAGCTCTTCCCCATCTTTCCCACTATCCTGGTAAGCAAAGACTTTCATGGGGCCTGCCCCTTGGGCTAGTGTCCAGATATAAGCAAGTATATACCATTTGACTCTTGCTGCTTCTGGGTTAACTCTCTCATTATGACCATTTCTAGTTCAATCCATTTGTCCACAAATTTCTGGATTTCCTTATTTTTAATAGCTGAGTAGTATTCCATAGTGTAAGTGTACCACAGTTTCTTTATCCATTCTTCTACTGAGGGACACTTAGGCTGTTTCCATGTTCTGGCTATTATGAATAAGGTGGCTATGAACATGTTTGAGCAAATGTTCTTTCTGTGTGCTGGTGAATCTTCTGGGTATATTCCAAGGAGTGGAATAGCCGGGTCTCTAGGAAGCCTTATTCCCAGTTTACTGAGAAAGCACCAGATAGATTTCCAAAGTGGTTGTACTAGTTTGCATTACCATAAGCAATAAAGGAGTGTTCCTTCATCTCCACATCGTTGCCAGCATGTGGTGTCACTTGAGTTTTTGATCTTAACCATTCTGATGAATGTAAGATGGAATCTCAGAGTTGTTTTGATTTGCATTTCCCTGATGATTAAGGATGTTGAGCATTTCTTTAAATGACTCTCAGTCATTGGATATTCCTCTGTTGAAAATTCCTGTTTAGTTCTGAGACCCATTTTTCAATTGGTTTATTTGGTTTGGTGGTGTTTAATTTCTTGAGTTCTTTATATAATTTAGATATTAGACCTTTGTCAGATATAGGGTTGATAAAGATGTTTTCCCAGTCTGTAGGCTGTCGCTTTCTTCTGTTGACAGTGTCTCCTACCTTACAGAAGCTTGTAAGCATCATGAGGTCCCATTTATTAATTGTTGACCTTAAAGCCTGGGCTGTTGGTGTTCTGTTCAGGAAATTTTCTCCTATGCCAATGTGTTCCAGGCTCTTCCCCACTTAATCTTCTAACCAGTTTAGTATCTCTGGTTTTATGTTGAGGTCTTTGATCCACTTGGACTTCAGTTTTGTGCATGGTGACAAATATGGGTCTAGTTGCATTTTTTTTTTGCACATAGACATCCAGTTAGACCAGCACCATTTGTTGAAGATGCTATCCTTTTTCCATTGAATAAATTTGGCTTCTTTGTCAATGATTTGTCTATCTTGTTGATTTTCTCAAAGAACCATCTCTTGGTTTTGTTGATTCTTTGGACTGTTCTCTTTGTTTCTACTTTATTAATTTCAGATCAATGGAAATGGGAAAATTATAGTTTAATTAAAATAATTCTTTGAATTATTCTCTTGTTTCTAATTTATTGATTTCAGCTCTGAGTTTAGTTACTTTGAGCCATTTACTCTTCTTGGGTGTTTCTGCTTCTGTTTTTCTAGGACTTTCAGGTGTGCCATTAAGTTGCTTGCATAAGATATCTCCAATTTCTTTATGAAGGCTCTTAGTGCTATGAATCTACTTCTTAGCACTGCATTCATTGTGCCCTGTAGGTTTGGGTATGGTGCGCCTTCATTTTCATTGAATTCTAGGAATTCTTTAATTTCTTTCTTTCTTTACTGAACCAGTTGTTGAATAGAGGGTTGTTCAATTTCTGTGTGTGTATAGGCCTTTGTTATTTCTGCTCTTGTTGAGGTCCAGGTTTAGTTCATGGTAGTTTGATAATAGATAAGGGATTATTTCAATTTTATTATATTTGTTGAGGCTTGCTTTGTGACTGACTATATGGCCAATTTTGGAGAAGTTTCACTGAGGTGTTGAGGAGAAGAAATACTCTTTTGTATTTGGATGACAAAATCATAGCAGCTTTATTCATAATAGCCAGGATTCACAAATAACCTTGATGTTTCTCAACCAAAGAATGAATAAAAGAAATTGGGGTACATTTACACAATGGAATACTATTCAGATATTAAAAACAAAGAAATGATGAAATTTGCAGGCAAATTGATAGAACTAGAAAAGATCACCCTAAGTTAGTAACCCAGACCAAAAAAGACACACTCATTTCTAAGTGAATATTAGCCATATGATACATGATAACCATACTGCAATCTGCAGTCCTAAAGAAGGTAAATAACAAGGAGAACCTGAGGGAAGATGCTTAATTCTCATTCAGAAGGGTGGATAGAGTAGATACCAGAAATGGTTGAAGAGCAAGAACAGAATGGGAGCTTACCATAGAGGTCCTCTGAAAAACCCCACCTAGCAGGGGATTGAAGAAGATGCTGAGACTCATAGTCAAACTTTTACCAGAGTACAGGGAGTCTTATGGAAGAGTTGGAGGTTAGAAGGAACCAGAGGGGACAGGATCTCCAAAAGGACACCAACAGAGCCATCAACTCTAGGCCCAGGGAACCTAGAGCGACGGATGCATGAACCTAACTCTCCTGTTCAGATGTACTTAATGCTTTACAAATAATTTATTTCAACTAATATGGAGGAGGATCATTATGACCAGAAAGGAACACAATTTTTTTTTGCCTAGAAAAAGGAGAAATCAACTGAATTCCCTGGAAAGAGTACAACAGTCACTTAAAATGGGCACTCTCTAAACTGCTGAGGGGGCTGTGGAGTGTGAAGTATGCTCCAGGTTCACAGATTTTGTGATCTATCACCTGTACTGGCATTGGTATTGGTCTTTGAATCATTTCTGCTCTTGTAAGTAACTCCTCATCTATATTTCTGTCATCTCATGGCTCATCAAGCTGGACTTTGGTGATATTGTTACTTTGGTCTGCCACGGGTTCCAATATGAGTGAGTAGAATTGTATGTACTATCTTCCCAGGAAATGGTAGAACTAAGGCCATTTGGCCTGTGAAGGAAACACTATCCATTAAGCAGTAGTGGTAGCCCTCATTTTGGTGCTTGAGAGTGTCCTTTCCTGTACTTAGAGACCAATGTTTAGGCTGGACTAGCTGGACCAGGAACTCTTGTCTCTGTCTCCCCAAAACTGAACTGATAGGAACATGCTGCTGTGACTCTTCTCAAATGAGTGCTAGAGCTCAAACTCAGTTCATCATGCTTGTGTCCTGTTTCATCTCTGCATCCCCAGATTTTTAATGCAAGGCTTATTATACTTGTTCTTCCAAAGCACAATAAATAAAGGTATAAAGCTAATAACAGAATTATTGTACTTTCTCCATTGCATCCTTCTAATTACTCAGAAGAAATTTTATTTATAACATGTGTCTATAGAAGATGCAGACTCTCTATGTAGCCTCTAAAGTATTGTATACAGTTTCTTATTCCAGATGAATTGATAGCTTAAACTGGGGTTTGTTGATTAAACAACCTGAAAAAATTGAGATTATTATATTGAAGACTTCCAAAATCAATTCTTGAGTTACTGTTAGTATTGCTTTAAATTTTAGCCTTACAAAAATCAGCAACGTTACAAGCTAAAAAATATACCTACATCTAAAATATCTTTTTGTTCTGAACACTATGAAAGATACTTCTTGACTTCTTCTGTGTTTTTGAGTTGTTTCTATCTTACAACTTTGTTACTAATGTATCACAAGTAAATAAATGGAATAGAAACTTAGTTTTATTTTTAGAAGCTATATGTTGGAGATAATTTGATTCATCCAAAGAGGATAAACAAGTAAGTCGAATTTTTTATTGTAGTGTCTTTGATGTTCAAAATCTTCCTGTCTCTTATGAAATATAAATTTATTTTAGTATTTTAAAATATATTTTATTTCTTCCAGAATTAAAAAATGACCATCTACTACTTATTATTTTCTAATTCTTTCAATAAAAATAGGGAGAGCACACTTGTTTCGTGTTTTGTGGGTTTTCCTAATGATAGTATGAGATAATTCAGTTTAAAGGGTTCGTTGTGGTTTCATTTCAAGGTACAAGAAGCAATATGTCCAACAATGTTGATAGTGAAGATGACCACTGCTAAAAGTTCGTCTTGAAAGAAGAAGCCATAATTTGACCTAATTATGGGTTACCAAATCTTTGTAAAATCTTAGAAGTTTGCCTTGTCAGTTTGGCCTAAGTGCAATTAGTTTCCTTTATTTGAGGTAAAATGTACTTAAAACCTGCACTTAAAAGGATGTAAAACAGTCAAAGAAACATAACACTTAACCTCTATTCATCTAAAATATATATTCCTTTGCATAGAGAGTCTGGACAGTGTCAAATGAAACAAGCAATTAGTTGCTTTCTAACAGTGAGCAGTTCGAACTGTAACATCACGCCAGACGTGATTAAGAATGATACAGCACATCATCATTGTCAACACTATTCAGCCAATGTAAACCTTAGTTAGAAATGTACTTGTCAGAGAAAAATGTGCCTTTGATTTCTATTGCACTTTCCCAGTAATTGCTGTCATCAGTGGCAGGTTATTATTACAGTTGAATAGAGTTTCAGTAATTACTTTTGCACAGATTCTAACAGCTTTTAGATTGAAGGATATTCTGACAGTTTGAATACTCTTGACAACAATTACCTTTTTCCTGGTTAACACTGATTCAGGAAAATTAAAAATTAAATCTGTTCAGAGGAAACACTTATGTATGTCACTAGTAAGTGCGCTGATATAAAAAATGTGTAAATTGCAGAGTGACTTAGATTTTTTAAAGTTCTCTTTCACTCAAGAATTTTTGAAAATCAGCATTTAGGGAGATAAAGACCAAGACCATGTTGATTAGCTTAAAGGTAAATTATTTGGAATGTTTGAAACATATCCTCAATCCAATTATTTATAGAAATAACTGTATTATTTTAACAAAATATAGATATGCATGAGAACAGAGAACATATTATTTATATGTGCATGTCTATATCTGTGTTTATAGCTATATGCATTAGAAAGAGGTTGAAGAACATTCACATTCCTACATCATCTGGAGAGTAAAAATATGCTATTTAAGTTGAATTTTATGGCCTTAAAATATCTGTTTTTAGGAAATGAAGGGTAAGTGTGACTACCTGGAACATTAGGTTGAAAGCACTTTGGTTTGAGTTATTGACAAACAGGTAATTGAGACCAGATAATTTAAGACTTAAGGGATCCAATTTACCACTTTACTTTTGTATTTAAATTTATAGGGACATATGTAATTAAAGTCTTAAATATTTGAAATAATTGTAAAACATTTTAGTTATTACTTCATAGAATGAAATAATACCAGGTAGTTACTTGGGAATGAGGATGATAAAAATGGCATTAAGAATCTGAACAAAATTATAATTAATTTGATTTAACTGTTTCAAACTCAAGAAATCATATGTGTTGAGTATGATAGCACACATCTGTAACTCACATATTTGAAAGGATTAAGTAGGGGGATTGCAAATTTGAGGCAAGCCTGGACTTCAAGATTATTTAAGTTTAATAATGATTGAGCATGTGGTAAAATGCTTACTAAGCCACATGTGTAAGCCAATGTTCTTGCTTGATCTTCAGCACAGCAAAATGTAACATGTAACAAGTCAAACACGGTATTGGGTATTGCACATTATGACATATGTTATATTGATTAGTTGCTTTAGGTAAAAGTCAACATGCATTATAAAATTTAATTAAAATTTCTCTTCTAAGCCAACTAGAAAATTCAGGGGGAAACCTTATTAGTAGAATGGACAAAGTAGCAAGCAATATCAGGACTCAAAGATAAAGTAGTGAAATTGAAATACTCAGTCCAAAGTCCAATAATATGATTCATTAACACACACATACACACACACCAAATGAATATGCAGAAATTTTGAGACACCTGAAAACCAATTAAAAAATACATATATACAAAGGAGAGAAATCCCTCCCTGGTCAAAGGCATAAATGATGTTTTTCAACAAGATAATAAAAAATCAGTTCCCAAAATGATAAAAAGATATACTCATACAGATATTAGAAGTATACAGAATACAAAAATAGACAGGACCAGAAAAGAAACTCCTCATGGCATATAATAGCAAAAATGATGAATATACAGAACATAGAAAGGACAAAAGAAAACTCATGAACCAAATATAAAAGAGACCCACCAGATTAGTTATCAATGGAAACTTTAAGGGACAGAAAAGCCTAGAGCAATGTAAACTAGGAATAAGAACACAAAAAAAGGGGGGAAAAGACAGCAACCAACACACATACTTTTCTATTATAGCTTTAAATATCTATTAATTTAACTTACCAATCCAAAGGAATGCATTAGTTGAATGGATTAAGAAATAAAACACATTGTTTTGTTGTCTAAAGATACCCATCTTATCTTCAAGTACAAGAAGAAGGAAAAATTGAAAAATACTCCAAGAAAATGATATCAGGAAACAATCATATTTTGACATACTAATATATCTGTTCAAGTAGGCTTCAAACTACTAATAGGTATCAAAGTAGGCTTTGATCTACTGATATCTGACAAAATGGACTTCAAATAAAAATTAATCATGAAGTATAAAGGATATTTAATTCTGATCAAGGAAATAATTTGTGATTAATATATTACAATCCTAAACATGTAGATACAAAATTCTGGAGGACTAAAGTTAATAAAAAGCATACTGCTGGACTTTAGGACAGAGATTAATCCCAACTCAATAATATTGGGTGCTTTCAATTCCCGACTTTCTCCAATATACAGATACTATGGGAAAATGTAAAAAGAAATTGACTGAAATTAAATATTATTCATAAAATAGATTTAAAATATCTACAGACTATTTCACATGAATATGAAAGAATACACATTCTACTTAACAGGCCAGGGACATTTCTCTAAAACAAATGATTTACTGTGACACAAAATGTATTTCAACTGTATTAGTTACTTTTTCATTGCTGCCATAAAATATTATAATAAACGCATCTTATAGAATATAGTTTATTTGAACTTATGGTTCTAGAAGAAAAAGACTATCATAGCAAAACACATCACAGCAAGTGGCAGGTATGCTGTCAGAGGTAAGAAGCTGAAAGCTCATATCCTCAACCACAAAGGTGATAATCTACTGGCAAGGGTGTAAGAAAATCTCAAAGCCTGGCCTAAGTAGACTTCCTCCCCCAAGGCTGCACCACCTAAACCTTCCCAATGAAGCATGTAAAGAAGAGCAAAAGAATTCATAGAAGTTATGAAAACTCATGGAGAATAACCAACATACTACTGAAAGAA
The DNA here is from genome assembly GCF_964271855.1 of Acomys minous. Lineage (NCBI taxonomy): Eukaryota > Metazoa > Chordata > Mammalia > Rodentia > Muridae > Acomys > Acomys minous. Next base: position 67,325,102 of record NC_140488.1, on the reverse strand, counting down.
GAATGGGTAAAAAAAGAAATCAAGAAGAAAATTTAAAAATCCCTATAAATAATCAAAGTAAAAATATAAAATATCAAAATATTAGAAGAAATCTTAAGAGACAAAGTTATATCTTTAAGAATCTGCATATATTTAACAACAATTAATGAAAAAAAGCCATGAACTTAAAGAGAAAAAGGAGATGCATATGGAGAGATTTGGAGGGAATAAAAGGAAAGGGGGAATGATGTAATTATATCATAATCTCTAAAAATAAAAGAAATAATAACAATCAGAGAGACCACAAATTACAAGAAGAACAGCTAAACAAATGTCTTCTATATAGGGAGAAATAATTTTAAAATGGCAAAAACTATGGAGTTTAAATAAAAAAGAAAAACAATAATACAAAAAAAATCACTGAATCTACAAAAAAATAAAGAAAAGAAAGACTAAGAGTAAGTTTGGAAAGACTGGAATGGAGGACAGAAATGGTATTGAAAATCACTTACCTATGTCCTAGCTACTTCACCTAGGTTGCTCCTGGTAGAAAAAGTTTATGTGGATCATCAGTTGACACAAAGGCAAGGAGACTGAAAGAGTCAGCAGGAAAGCCCTAATGAGACCCAGGATCTGTACCAAGAGGTGGAGTCCTCAGGGAATGAAGATAAAGAAGGAGGAAGGACTCCTCTGCAGTAGCACTAAGAGTAACTCTGGAGAAATGGAAATGAAATAACTCAATTTTAATTTCTTAATGAGCCATTGATGCTTTTTGCTGCCTTCTCTGAGGTTGCTTTAATGCATTAATTGATGCAGCCATGAATAAGAAATGAGAAAATCTGGGGAGAAACTTTAGCGAGGGAGTGTAGGGAGAAGACTACAGAAAGAAAAAGAGGGAGGAGAAATAAATAACACCAAGAATGTTTAAAAATCCACTGAGAAACCTTATTTTATAATCTTACACCGAATGGAATTCTGTTCAGCTACAAAGAAAAATTTTATCAAGGCATTTTCTGGAAAATGGGAAGAATTATCTTAAAGTGTAGAAAGACTCAAATAGACACATGCTTTCTTTCATACCCAGGTCCTACACAGTTTGTGTGTGTGTGTGTGTGTGTGTGTGTGTGTGTGTCACACATTGTATGTGTTTGTATATAGGTTATGAAACTAGAACAACAGCTGTAAGTAGGAATAATGGTACCTTAATAGGGAGGAAGGAATATAGAGTGAAGGGCAATGCATTGGACAGGATAGCTCAGCAGATTCTACTATTGGAAGGAAAGTGGTTGTATTGTGATGAAAAAATGGATATTTTTGTGAATGGCATGTGAATGGCAAAGGAAGATCAATGTAAAATGAATATGTATGAAAAGTCCATAATGAAACTCATTGGTGCACAGTTTTAATTAAAAGTAATAAAGTATCTTAAGTACAACTCTCACAGTGCAAAGTTCCTTCTTACTATGCCAATTATTTCTGCATACTTTGTTCAATGACCTATAGGAATAGAAAATCCTTTCATCACTGTGTCATCTCTTGGTACTGCAAATTCTTTGAATTATTCCTTTTATTATCTTGCAATAGTTTCCTCAAACTCATACCCAATCCTATTCTCAGTATACTCTGGGTAATCTATATTCCAATAGTCAGAAATGATAGTCCAGAAATTGTCTGAAGATTGAGATACTCTAGTCTCTGTCATGCCATTGTTATGTATTGATATGCACAAACATGTCTCTTCTGTGTATTGTTTTCTATAAGATTTTAAAAGTTGGCATTTTCTATCAATCAATGACCAGAGTCATTTGGTCTAGAATAGTAATGATCATGAAAACTATTATTTATTTGTTCTGGTCTTCATTTGCTTAATATGAAAGGGAAATCTTTATCTCACTGATGCAATTAAAATTTTGATGATTTTAAAATTTTAATTAACCTTTTAATTTACTGGTTTATTATTTCTGAATCCTATATTGTATTATGAATAGAAGACTCCCTTTTTAATAGCAGAAGACAGAAAAGAAGATTTATTCAATGTGGCCACATTTCTAAGTGGTACAAATAGATATTACTGAATCTTTCATGTCCCTCTTCAGGCTCCTAAAATGAGATTAAAGTTTAAATAGAGGTCCAGATGCATGCATTTCTATACAGTCTAAGTGAAGATATGGTCTTACTCACCATCAATCCATCATTGTCTACCCTTTAGTCTTATCCACTAAGGTGATCAGACACCTTATTGGAACTATAAGAGATTTTTAAAAATTACATAAAGTTTTACCATATGGGAGGAATTACAGGTAGCAGAAATTTATAGAATATTGGATTCTGGCTGGTTAGCTATCTTACACTTAAAAAATATCACAGGAAGACACTGCCATGTCTGCATTTGGAAGCTTCATGGATAGATTTTTATGTTTCCTTTATCTTGAGTTTCCTTTTACCTTGCTGAGATCTCAAAGAAATGGGAATTTCTATAAGGATCTTAATATGGGAGATGGAATGTATCTCATCAAGAGCAGAAATTTGTCTTTCTAAAAGAGATTTTAAATGATCCATATTTAGGGTAGGTCTTCCCACCTCAAATTATCCCATCAAAAAAAGTTCTTACAGTTAACTAAGACCCCAAAGACAAATATTGTACATTTTCTCTTATATGTGGGTGTTCACTTTTAAGCCTTTTATAAGCATGCTATAATCTCTATAACCACAGAGTTTAGGTATAGAGTAAGGGCCTAGTGGGGAGGGGAGGATCTCCCAAGGAATGGGAAATATACTGTATAGTTTTGGGGGTAATAGTGGGAGAATTAAATGAGAAAGAGAAGGGTAACAGAGAGAGTACAGTGAGAGACAGCTAAGAACAATGACCATTTGGGGAATCAAAGGTGAAGCTTCTTACAATACAAACATATATGAAGTAAATCTAAATGGCCTCATCAAATCACAGAGGGTACAATGCTCCAATTAAACATCTTTCTTCACCAAGTGAAACATCAGTGTCAAGAGTGGGTTACATCCAGTTAAGCCATTGACCAAAGGGGACACATGGAAACCCCTAAACACTACTAGCAACTACCATCCATAGTTGCTGTCTACAACCACAGCTAAGAAAAATCTTACATATCTCACTGAACATGGAGAAGTAGAACTAGTGCCTAAGTAGAACCTTTGTCCTTAGGGACTAGTGTTCATTGTACTTAAGGGGATTCTTCACACTATTGCAGGAGAGAACCATCAGCCCCGCCACAAACCCTGTGATAAAGAAGAGTGACCTATCTGTATGATATGCTGGTGGAATAACAGCACAAACGTGTGAGTAGCTAACAACTCTCTGATTGGATTTAAAGGCCAGTCCAGGACATACAACCCATGTCTGCCACTACTTGGGTGGCCAAGAACCTGAGACTGGATAGGCCAGGAGCCTAGGAGAAAACCAAATACTATTGTTCTTCTAAAGGAACATAGCAGTAAAATGACTCAAAAACAAAAACAAAAACAAAAAAAACCACATTGCTATACTCAGAGTTAAGTGCTTGATTAAGCCCTCATAAGAGAATTTTCTTCTTTCAGTAGCTGGCAACTAACACAAAGACCCAAAACTGGATAATTGCAAAGGGAGATATTTTGGAATACTAAGTCCCAAATGGGATGTCCTCATCAAACTTCCTATCAGGGCTCAGAGAGCTATGCAGAATAGAAAGCTGAAAGATTGTAAGAGTCATAGGTGATAGATGACTCCAAGGAAACAGTGTCCAGATACCTTGTTTCTTGGGCTTTAAATTCATTTAAAAAATAGTCAAGTTGGTGTTGTCACCAAATATTTTACTGTCAACACAGTCACCAAAAGAGGAGGACAGGGTTTCTTTTACTTATAAGTCACATTTTAACTGAGGGAAGTTAAAAGAGGAAGTCAAGACAGAGATTTTGAGGTAGGATGTGAAGCAAAGGACATGAAGGAAAGTCTTAGTTTTCTCTGTAGAACTTAATTAGCCTACTTTCTTATACCATCCAGGACCATTTTCATAGGCTTGGTACCACCCACAGTGGACCTGGTCTTCCAAAACTAGTACAAGCAATCAATAGAAAATCTGATGGAGGCATTTTCTTAATTGAGGTTTTTCTACACAGACAACAGACAACTCTTGCTTATGCCAGGTTTTCAGAAATTCAACACATAATATATTATTTGATATATCTTACCACATATGTGTTTAACATGTTTTAAAAAGAATTTAGGGGCTGGAGAGTTGGGTTAGTGGGTAAGATCACTGACTGCACTTCCAGAGGACCTGGGTTTGATACCCAAGGACTCACATGGCAGCTCAAAACTGTGACTCCAGTCTTAGGGGTCTAAATATCCTTCTGTGTCTTCCAGAGGCACTACATGAACATGATTTGACAGATATCCATGTAGAAATACTCTTATACATTAAAAATTAAAATGAAAAATCTGAAAAAAAGATTTAAAGATTTATTTTTTAATTGTGTGTATATGTGTGAGAGGCACTCAGAGGAAGGACAGCAAGTTACCAAGAAGAGACTTGATACCCTATGATCATATAGAGGGAGAGGTAATCCCCCTCAGGAACAGTCATAGGGGAGGGGAATAAGGGGAAATTGGGAGGGAGGGAAGAATGGGAGGATACAAGGGATGGGATAACCATTGAGATGTAACAAGAATAAATTAAAAAAAAATAAATTCAGTACCTATAGAGGCCAGAGTAGGGCATCAGATCCTCATGGATTCTTTGTAGCTTGACCTATGGTAAGTTGTAAGTATCCTGATGTGTATTTTGGGAAACAAATCTGGGTTCTCTGCAAGAGTAGCAAGTGCTTTTTTTGTACTAAAGATACCCAAAGATAAATGCTTTTTCTTGAATTCTAAGTAGTCCAAGTTTAATCTGATCGGTCATATCTTTAGGTCTACAGAACAGTTGTCATTATGTGATATGCTTTTCTAAGCATCATTGAAATGATTTTTGAGTATTTTCTCAATAAATGTATTTTCCTCCTGAATATTTTGATTTAATCTTTATTGATCTTCTAAAACTTGAAGGAAATTTTTATCTTCTGTTTTAGGAAGTTCTAATTTTCTGAAAACTTGCAAACCCAAAGTATATTTAGATATTGCAATTTCATGGTATGAACATAGTAATTTATACCAGAAATAATTTTATTCAAATTTGAAAGACTGATCTCTATTTTACATTTTACTTCTAGCATAACCTTGAGAAATTTAACATTCTTACATGTTTGTTGTTGTTTTTTTGATTTTGTAAAATGCAAGTTTTACTTTCCCAATAAGGAAAATTTTTATGTAAAATTATTTATTATTATAATTTTTTCACATTACATTCCAGTTGTAATCCTCCAACTTTTATCTTTCTGTCCCCTCTCTCCCTAACACTTCTACCTTATTCCCATCCCCTAGCCCTCTACCACGTGGGGTTCTCCTCCCTCACCTTTTGACCACAGCCTATCTGGTCTCATCTGGATACCCTGCATGCCCTTCCCCAATGAGGAAATTCATACAGTTGTCTCTTTTTAAAAATATAAAAATGGTCAATATTTAGCATTTTTCTTTTGCTTTTTTGATTATTCTGTGTGAATATTAAGTCCTTGTACCAAAGTACCAATATTTTGTAGCCTTTACATTTTTGGTATTTATTGTATGTGACTGAAAAGTGAAAATAAATTGAGAATGAGAGTACATACAAAACAGATCTGCCCGCCTCTGCCTTCAAAGTGCTGGGACTAAAGGTATATACCACCACAACTGGCTGAAGCCATATAGATTTGGGTAGAAGAAGAAAGTCTTTTTAATTTACAGATTATACAGCATTGTATATAAAAATTATATAACCAAGCTTATTTTAACTAATAAAAAAGTTAGTCATATATTCAATATGTAAAATTTATATGTGAAATCTATTTTTTTTCTAAAAATAGCAAGCAGCAAACAAACAAAAATAAATTTTAGGACTCAGTTTGTGGTTTATAAAAATGGGAACAATAAGATGTAAATGTATTACAACAATCTGTAAATTCCATTCTCTAAAACGCAAGATGTTTTTCAAAGCATTTAAATACCATCTAATAAAGGAAAGAAAACCTATATTCATGGATAATCTGAATTTGAGAAGAAGACTTCCAAAATTATCCACTATGTAAACTTGAAACACAGGTAGAAAGTAATTTAAGGTATAAAATTCAATGCCTACATAAGTAAAATATGATTCATAATGCAAATATAAAACATTATGCTTATGATAATTTGATATTTGGGTTAAGATATGTTTTATTATTAAAATATTATTTTAAACATATGTACTCTCAGAAATACTAGATTATTTATATTCAGATGAATAAAATCATTCTTCTATGTTAATTTTTAGAATAAATAGCTCAAAATAAATTATAAATGTAATAGGATAAAAACCATGCAACTGTTAGAAGAGACTGGTGAACAGTGTTGAGTAAACAACAATTTCTGAGATAGTACATCAAAAACACAAATAGGAAAATAAGAAATTTTTAAATGTTTTATTTGAATTTTTCCTATTTACAAAAATATTTGCTGAATTTCTAAACTCTGGTATTACAGAAAGTGATCTCATCTGGAGATAAGATTTTAAAATTGAAATGAGATTACTAGTGTAGATGCTATCTAATACAATTTATATATTTATCAAAGTAGAGTATAAAAAGTAGGCAATATATATACACAACAAAGACCACATGATTCTGCAACAAGAGGAGTCTCAAAAGACCAAAATCTGGATGGCCCTTAGGTTCAGATATCATGCCTCTACAAATGTGAGCACTGAAATTTGTCCTGTACAGGCAATGAATTTGTGACACCTTGCAATGCTAGTACTAGAAAGCTAGAACCATTGGATTATATTCAAATATCAACCTTTATGTAAATTCACAATAAAAACATGAAAAGCTAACCATGAAATTAGAAAATATTTTGTCTGTTTTAGCTTTGATATGAAACTTCTAGATGTGATGAAATTAATCAAAATATTATAGCAACCACAATCTATAGCATTTCTATATGCCAATAAGAAAATGCACAGTGAGGTCATCTGAAAAAAATTATTGTATTCCCAAGAGCCACAATTAGTAAAAACCTTAAGAGGTTACATAACTATGGAGAAAACACATCTTTACAATGAGAATTTTAAACCACTGTAGAAATAGAGAAGATCTATTAGTTATGGATTGACAGAATTAAAATCATTATAATACCCACCTGAAAGAATGGGGTGGATAGAAAGACTCAGGCCCAGAACCCAACAAGAAGACCAACATATTCAACTAACCAAAGCAGTGGTTGCTTTCATACTGAAGCTCTAACAAAGGTCCATGAATAGACTGGATGGACTTAGACCCCTTGCACAGATGTAACTGATGGGTAGCTTGGTATTCATATGGGTCTCCTAGTAAGGGGAATTGGGGATGACTCTGATATGAATTCTATTTACTGCTTTTCAATCATTTTCCCTGATGGGGCTATATCACCAGGCCAAAGGGGAAGAAGATGCACTTTGTACTGATGCGACTTGATACAATGTGATAAGTGGGTGGGTGAGAGCTTCCTTTCTCTGAGGAGTAGATGAGAGAGTATATGGGAAGCAGAGAGGATGGGTGGGATCAGAAGGAGAGGAGGGATAGGGCTATGATTGGGATGTAAAGTGAATAATTACTACAATAAAATAATAAAATTAAGTGAAATGGAAATGTTTGGGGGAATCTCACAGTCAGTTACCTTATAGTGTACTCAGTCTATTGTTTAACCTGATTTTTAAGATAGTAATGAAGCAATTTTATTTGCATTGGATTTCCTATGTAATATTTTCTTTACAACTTAAGCTAGTCTACAACTGCAACCCTAAGTTATGAACTCTTCCATACCCCTGACCCAGAAGAGTGCATGTCTATCATTTGCTAAATACAGAAAATACAGAGGTTGATAGCAATTCTAAAACTGACATCTCCCATGAATATTGAATACAACATTTAGATATTGGTTTACAAACAATAATATTTGTAGTGCTATTTGTTATTTCATCAGTTAGAGTTAGTTGTAGACAATTTAATTCCTTGTAAATTATTTTAAAGAGTTCTATAAGGTATCCTATTCCTTCCTCATGTGATTCTTTTTGTGAAGTTCAATAAAGACAGCTAAAAGTCCTCTGTTACGGATACACAGACACATATGATGCATATATATTATTATACGCACATATATGTACACACATATGTGTATTATATATGTATATTTGTATATATGTATATATGCACATATGCATGTATGTATATATGTATACACACATACACATATGCTACCCATATGTGTGTGTGAGGGAGAGACCAAAATACCAAACTACCAAAAAAGCAAATAACCTAACCTATAAATGGGTAAGTGAAATGGGCACACATAAAAAAGTATAAATGGCTAGCAATGTCCAACATCTTCACTATCTTGGAAATGCAATCTAAAACTAGACTGAGACAATGTATTTTTGTTAGAATGAGAATTTTCAAGAAAATTGACAACACTGAGAAGAAAGTAAAATAAAGAGAAGTTCATACTATAAATGGATACAATATGGTAATCATTAAAGGTATTAACTAATCAACAAAACACAGACTTGTTTCACTTCTTTGTACTTACACAAATCAACCAAAGACAGTTTATCATAGAGATAACTATATTATGTTTAATAGAGCAGTGTTAATAATAACAAATAACGGAAACCAAGTAAGTGAATAGAATAGTAAAAAAGTGTGTGTGTGTGTGTGTGTGTGTGTGTGTGTGTGTGATTCAAATTTTATTAGAAAGAATATAATTATATAGTTTGCAGAAAAAGCAAAGTCAGCATGTATTATCATATAAAGTAATATAAGAAGTCAGACTTTAAAAATCAACTCACTTGTGTTAGGTTGAAATTAGATTAGGTATTTATCTGTTCTAGACAGTATGCAACAAAACTAGAAATACAGAACAAGAAAAACTGTTGTAACTTAGGCAATAATACAGAAATAAAAGACACTATTCTTTGTTTTAATTTTTTAGGTTCAGGAATGAAGTTATGTAATAGTACAAGAGATTACTAAGAAGAAAATATGCAAATATATGAAATGTTTTAATAAGAAAAATATTTAAAATGCTTTAATATTGAAAGTGTGCTGGTGGCCAAGGAGAGAAAAAGAGCAAAATAAAAAAGGGAGGTTTATAGCAATCAACTCCTATTTCAAAGAAACAAGAAGCCGTAAATTAGCAACCTATTACTGCATATAAAGAAACTGTTGAAACAAACAGAAAACCATCCTATAATTAGCTTAATGAAGGAAATGTTAAAGATCACAGTGAACCTAAATGAAAATAGGAAGAAAAACTACAAAAAAATCAATGAAGCAAATGTAGAATATATCTTCAGATAGTCTAACAAAGGAAAAGACAATGAAGAGTCAAATACATTTAATTAGAGAGTGAAATTACTAAATACCAAAGATATACAAAAGTTCATCCAGGCTTGATAGCTCAAGCTTACAATCCTTGCACTTCAAAAGTTGAGGGAGCAGAGTAAGCAAAAAAGCCTTCCTGAGTTATTTAGCAACTTCACAGGCCACTCCATTCCATAAGCAGGTAGGCCTCTTCATCCTTTCCTCCAAATCCAATCCCTCAGGCCAAATGCCCAGCTTTTTAGTAGACAAGGTGTTGTGGAGTCCTCTTCCTCATTTTTTTCCATCTGCAGATCATAATGATTATCCACTTCAATCTTCTTGTCTCCCATTCATCGCTTTATTCAAGCCCTCAAATCCTTCAGATATTCCTTGGGAGCCTGCAGGCCACTCCAGCTTAAGCAGCAGGTAGCCCAACCTCTTCATCCTCTTCTCTAAAACCAACAGACCTCTATAATCTGCAACCCTGTAGTAGACCATCTGCTTCAGCCTCTCTTACCTCTCTGCCTCTACAATGGATCACAGAGATCTCCAACAATTTCTCCCCACTCATCATGTATTCCATCCTCCAACACCAGCACACATTCCCTATGATCCCATCAGCTGAGCCTGGCAGAGAAGCAAAGAAGCTTAAGAGCTTAATTCTCCCTTGTGAGTAGGCATACTCCAACTCTCATGCCCTGTCCTGTAGCAGACTAGTTGTGGCCAAAACACAATCTCTTCTACCATTTGAAGGGAACTAAGATCTTGGTGGAAATCTCTGCTTTCATCCCCTCAGAACTTCCCACTTAGACCATCCTAATAATTTGTTTGCTTTTCTTTTAAAATTATTATAATTTAATCATATTATATTCCAATTATTATCCCCATGATTGTATCTTCCCATTCCCACCCTCCCTCCTTTTTCCACCCTATTCTCCACCCCTAGACCTCTGACAGAAGGGGACCTCCTCTGCCACCATATGACCACAGCCTATCAGGTCTCATTCTCTTTTTATTTTTTATTAATTTATTTTTTTTTACATCTCAATGGTTATCCCATCCTTTGTATCCTCCCATTCTTCCCTCCCTCCCATTTTCCCCTCATTCCCCTCCTCTATGACTGTTCCTGAGGGGGATTACCTCTCCCTGTATATGTTCATAGGGTATCAAGTCTCTTCTTGGTAACCTGCTGTCCTTCCTCTGAGTGCCACCAGGTCTCCCCCTCCAGGGGACATGGTCAAATATGAGGCACCAGAGTTCATGTGAAAGTCATACCCCACTCTCCACTCAACTGTGGAGAATGTTCTGACCATTGGCTAGATCTGGGTAGGGGTTTAAGGTTTATTGCCTGTATTGTCCTTGGCTGGTGCCTTAGTCTGAGCGGGAGTCCTGCACCCAAATCTGCCTACCTGATCTCAAACTGTACTATAAAGCAGGTCTCACTCTTATAGCATGCATACCCTTCATTTGTGTGCCCTCCAGTCCTCCCCAGCAAGGGGTAGTAATCAAACTGCAGGCACCAGAGTTCATAGTTCATGTCAGAAGCAGTCCCCACTTCCACCACAGTCATGGAGAATGCACTGTCCATTAACTATATCTGAACATGGGGTCTTGGTTTGCTGCCTGCATTGTTCTTGGTTGGTACAACAGTTTGTGCAGGCTCCTCTGGGTCCAGATATGCCAGCCTTGATGGTCTTCTATTGGGACTCCTGAGCCTCCCTTGTCCTTCAATTCCCCAACTCTTCCAACAACTCTCCACACCCCAGCTCAGAGTCCATCTTCAAGTCCCATTATTTGTCCTGATCCCACGCTGAGTTGAGACTTTCAGAGGACATCTAATATCCACTTATATGTGAGTATATCTAATGCCTGTATTTCTGGGTCTGGGTTATGTCACTTATTTCTAGTTGCCTCCATTTGCCTGAAAATGTCAAGATTTCCTTGTTTTTAATAGCTGAGTAGTATCCCATTTTGTAAATGTACCACAGTTTCTTTATCCGTTCTTTGGTTGAAGGACATTTAGGTTGATTTCAGATTCTTGATATAACAAATAAAACTGCTATGAACATAGCTGAATAAATATCCTTGTTGAATGTTGGAACAACTTTTGGGTATATGCCTAGGAGTGGTATAGCTGGGTCTTGAGGCAGTACCCACTCCCAATTTGTAATATTCCCAATTTTCTTAGACAGCATCAGATTGATTTCCAAAGTAGTTGTACAAGTTTATACTCCCATCAGCAATGGAGGAGTGTTCCCTGTTCTCTACATCCTTGCCTGCATGTGCTGTCACTTGAATTTTTATCTTATCCACTATGGTAGGAATAGAATCTCAGAATCATTTAGATTTGCATTTCCCTGATAACTAAGGACATTGAGTACTTTGTTATGTGTTTCTCAGATGCTCGATGTTCTTCTGTTGAGAATTCTGTGTTTACTTCTCTACTGTGTTTTTTAATTGGGTAATTTGGTTTGGTGTTGTTTAATTTCTGGAGTTCTGTATATATTTTGGATGTTAGCCCTTTGTCAGATGAAAGGCTGGTGGAGATCTTTTCCCTTTCTGTAGACTGTCATTTTATTCTATTAACAGACTCCTTTCCTTTCAGAAGCCTTTTGGTTTTATGAAGTCCTATTTATTAGTTGTTGATCTTAGAGCCTGAGCTATTGGTGTTCTGTTGAGGAAATTGTCTACTATACAGTGATTTCAAGGTTCATAAATACTTTTTCTTGTAACACATTTAGTATGTCTGGTTTTACCTTGAGGTCTTTAAGGCAATTGGACTTTAGTTTGGGGCAGGGTGATAAATATGGGTCTATTGGCATTTTTCCACTTGTAGACATTGACTTACAGCAGCACAGTTTGTTGAAGATGCTATCTTCTTTCCATTGTATGGATTTGGCCTCTTTTAAAGAAAATGAAGTATCCATAGGTGTGTCTTTTTTTTTATATAGGTCTTTGATGTGACTTCATTTCTCTGCCAGTCTGTTTCTATGCCAGTACCATGTCATTTTATTACTGTTGCTCTATAGTACAACTTGAGATCAGGGATGGAGATTTCTCTGGAAGATTTTATATTTTTCAGAATTGTTTTAGCTATTCTGTTTTTTTCCATATGAATATGCAAATTTATCTCTCAAGGTCTCTAAAGAATTTTTAGATTTTTTATAAGGATTGCATTGAGTCTATATATTGCTTTGGTAAGATGACAATTTTTACTATGTTGATCCTCCTATCTTCAAGCATGGGAGACTTTTTCCTCTTCTGATATCTTCTTCAATTTCTTTCTTTAGAGACTGGAAGTTTTTTTCATACAAGTCTTGGACTTGCTCGGTTAGAGTTATACCAAGTTACTTTATATTACTTGTGGCTGTTGTAAAGGATGTAGGCTCATTAATTTCTTTCTCAGCCTATTTGTCATTTGGATACAGAGGGCTACAGATTATTTTAAATTAATCTGTATCCAGCTATTTTGATGACAGTGGTTTTCAGCAGTAGGAGCTCTCTGGTGAAATTTTGTTGTCACTTATGTACACTATTATATCATCTGGGCATAGAGATACTTTGATTTCTTCCTTCTGATGTGGATCCCTTTGATCTCCTTTTGTATTATTGCTCTAGCTAGATTTTCAAGTAATATATTGAAGAGATATGGAGAGAGTGGGCAGCCTTGTCTAATGTGTAATTTTAATGAAATTAACTTGAGTTTTTCTCCATTTAATTTGATGTTGGCTTTCAGATTGCTATATACCACCTTTACTATGTTTAGGTATGTGCCTTGTATCACTGCTTTCCCCATAACTTTAACAATGAATAGGTTGTGGATTGTATCAAATGCTTTTTCAGCATCTAATGAGAAGATCATGTGTTTTTTTCCTTCGGTGTTTATGTGACAGATTATATTGATGGATTTCTGTATATTAAACCATTCCTGCATCCCTGTGATGAAGCCTACTTGGTCCTTATTAATGATATCCTTGATGTAGTATTGGGTTCAGTTTATGAATATTTTATGGAGTCATTTTGCATCAATGTACATAAGAGAAATTGGTCTGAAATTCTCTCTTTGTTGGGTCTTTGTGTGGTTTATGTATCAAGGTGACTATGGCTTCATACAATGAGTTTGGTTATATTCCTTCAATTTCTATTTTGTGGAATAGTTTCAAAAGCATTGGTATTAGCCCTTCTTTGAATATATCAAAAAATATATCAAGAGAATTGTCCACTTCATTTAGATTTTTAAATTTTGTGGCCTATAAGCTTTTCAAATAAGACTTAAATATTCTTTGGATTTCCTCATTGTTATGTCTCCCTTTTCATTTCTGATTTTGTTGATTTGGATAGTGTCTCTCTGCCTTTATTTAGTTTGCCTAAAGGTTTGTCTTTCTTATTGATTTTTCTGAAAGAACCAGCTCTTGGTTTCGTTGATTCTTTGAATTGTTCTCTTTGTTTCTAATTTATTGTGTTCAGCCCTGAGTTTGATTATTTCCAGCTATCTACTTCTCTAGTGTGTGTCTGCTTCTTTTTTTCCCTCAGGCTTCCAGATTTGCTGTTAATTTTCTTGTATGATATGTTTCCAATCTTTTTATGAAGGTGTCCAATGCTATGAACACTCTCTTAGAACCGCTTTCATTGTGTCCCATAAGATTGAGTGTGTTGTACATTCATTTTGGTTGAATTTTAGGAAGTCCATTATTTATTTATTTCTTCTCTGAGTAGAGAGTTGCTTAAATTCCATGTGTGTATAAGCTTCATGCTATTTCTGTTGTTATTGTGGCCCAGCTTTAGTCCATGGTGGTCTGATAGGATACAAGATACTACTTCAATCTTCTTTTATCTGATGAGGCTTGCTTTGTGACCTGTTATATGCTCAATTTGGGAGAGGTTATAATCTTTTGTGTTTGGATGAAAATTTCTCTGGTATCTGTTAGGTCCATTTGATTCATGATATCTGTTAATGTCATTGTTTCTAGGTTTAGTTTTTGTTTTATCGACTTATCCTTTGGTGAGAAGATAGGATTGAAGTCTCCCACTCTTAATGTGAGGCGTTTGATGTATGGTTTAAGCTTTATTAATGTTTCTTTTACAAATGTGTGTGCTCTTGTATTTGGGGTATAGAAGTATGTGGCAGAATGTTGAGTTTTGTTTATTCATCCATTTTATTAGTTTGTGTCTTTTTATTGGAGAGTTGAGACCATTGATGTTGATAGGGACTAATGACCAGTAACTTTGATTTTGAATTTGGTTGTGATAGTGTGCTTGTGTGCTTATCTAATTTTTGTTTTGCTAAAGTGAAGTTATCTATTTCCTGTGTCTTCCTAGGTGCAGTTATCTTCCTTGTGTTGGAGTCTTCCTTTTAGTATCTTCTGTAGGGATGGTTTTGTAGACAGGTACTGTTTAAATTTGTTTTGTCATGGAATATCTTGTTTTCTGCATCTATGGTTATTAAAAGTTTTTCTGGTTGTCTTAGTCTAGATTGGCTTCTGTGCTCTTTCCGGGTTTGTAAAGCATCTGCCCAGGCTCTTTGGATTTTACAGTCTCTGTTGAGAAGTCATGTGTGATTCTGATAAGTTTGCCATTTTATGTTACTTGGCCTTTTTCCTTTGCTGCTTTTAATACTTTTTCTTTGTTCTTTGCATTTATTGTTATGATTATTATGTGTCAGGAGGATTTTCTTTTCTGCTTTTCTCTATTTGGGGTTCTGTAGACTTCTTGTATGTTTATAGGCATCTCTTTCTTTAAATTGGGAATTTTTTCCTATATGATTTTGATGAAAATATTTTCTATGCCTTGCTTCCAGGCATCTTCTCTTTCCTCATCCCTATTATTCTTAGTTTTTTTTTTTTTTTTTTTTTTTTTTTGGTGTCCTTAATCTCTTGGATGTTTTATGCCGGGAATTTTTTATAGTCAACATTTTCTTTGATGGTATCAAATTATTCCTCTGTATCTTCTACACCTGAAATTCTTTCTACACCATCTCTTGTATTTTGTTGGTGATGCTTATCTCTGCAGTTCCTATTTGCTTCTCTAATTTCTCTCTTTCCAAGCTTTCCTCAGTTTGTGCTTTTATTATTGCTTCCATTTTCATCTTCATATCTTGAACCGTTTTATTTATTTCCTTCCACTGGTTGTATTTTCCTGAATTTCTTCCAGTGATTTCTTAATTTCTTCTTTATAGGTCCCTGTCATAGCCCCTCTAATGGCCTCAAAATGTTTGGCTATATCTTCCTCTATTTATTTATGGACTTTATTTATTTCCTCCAAATCATCTTCATAATGAACTATTTGTGTTCACTTTATTGTGTTTAATTGTGTTATAATTTCCAGGGCTAACTGGGTTCTGAAGATGCCATATTATATTGGCTTTTGTTGTTTGTTTTTACAGTGACCTTTAGCCATTTTATTGTCTCTGGTATTGGGTAGTAGTCTCTGGTGTCTTTCATTGCCCATTGAGAGCAGCCAATAGGTAAGTCCTATAGGCTGAGACCCCTTATTTGTAGGGATAAGGTACCTCTTCAGTTGGATCAGATGGGTGATCTGAGAAAACACGTGAGAACTTTCCATGGATTAGCCAGGTGACCAGAGTTGAGATATACCTGTGTTCCTCACCATAGTTTCTCCTCTTATGAGGAAGACTCAGACACTGGTGTTTTTTAGCCCATAGTTCTTTCTAAGGCACAGTGCTCTGATGCTACATGCCCACCAGGCACATGACTAGACCTTGGAGCTTGCTCCAATGCCTGCATGGACCCAGGGACTTTCCTTGGATTGTCCTGGTGACCTGTGGCGAGATGAACTTGTGTTCCAGACCATTGGGTGTCCTCTGAGATAGAAAACGTGGAAACTAGTGTTTGTAGTCTTGAGTTTAATCTTATACCCAGGGGGAAGGTACCTTGAACATGTAGGCAACTGGCTAGACTTTGGACACTGCACATATGCCTGCAGGTATCCAGGGATGTTTCTGTGCATTAGTGAGTGGCCCAAGTCCAGATACACCTTTCCTCCACACAATGTGTACCCTTCTCCCCAGGAAACTTCCAGCACTGGTGTTTTGTAGTTTTCAGTTTAGTCCTTATGTCGGTGTGCAGTCACTGTTGTCCTGCTGATCAGACATGGTGTGTGTTTGGTGCTTCTATCTTGGATCTTTCCAAACCATCCTATTTATCAAGTGTCAGTCCCTAATACATGGAAACACATTGTACTATGATCCTCTAGTTACCAACCCAAGCAGAATCCCAGAAGATTTCCCTGTTAGGCATCACACATCTACCATACACTTCTTAGAACCATAGAGAGCAACAGAAACCAAGGAACAAAACATGAACCCAACAAAGACATGATTAAACATCAGCAATTGAATTACATTTTTCACAAACTCAGATGCCTAGACATCAGCCTAAGTATGCAATCAATGGCCTCCAGGAAAATATTTCTCTATTAGATCTAAGCAACCCAACTACAACAGGCCCTGAAAATTGCAATATAGATGAAACACCCAGACTAGAAAGACACACATGATATATACTCACTTATAAGTGGATACTAGCCCAATAAGTCAAGATAACCATAACCATACAACAATATACAGTCTTAAAGAAGCTAAATAAGAAGGAGGACCCAAGGAAGGATGCTTAATTCTCATTCAGAAGGGCAAATAAAATATAGACCAAAAGAGGTTGAAGAGAAGACAGAGGATGAGAGCCTTCCATAATGGCATCCTGAAATATTCCACCCAGCAGAGTATTGAAGCAAATGCTGAGATATCAGCCAAAATTTTGGGTATAGTATAGGGAGTCTAACTAAAGAGCAGGGGGACAGAAACACCTGGAGGGGACAGGAGCTCCACAGTGTGATGAATGTGACCAACAAATCTAGGCCCTATGGGGCCTGTAGAAATCAATGCACCAACCAAGGATTATGCCTAGTTAGGACGTATACCCCTGCTCACATGTAGTCCATAGGCATCACAGACTCCTTGTGGGTCCTATAATATGGGGATTAGACACTACCTCTGACATGTAATCTGGTGCCCACTCACTGAGCATTTTCCCCTGGAGAGAGGTGGCCTTGCCAGGCCATAAAGGAAGAAAATGCAGGCAGTTCAGATGAGGCTTGATAGATTGGGGTCATATGATAAAGGAAGAGGTCTCCCCATTTCTGAAGACTAGGGGAGGAGGAAGGGAAGATAAGGGAGGGACAGTGGGAATGGAAGGAAATGGAGGAATCTAAAATTGAGATGTAAAGTGAATAACTTAAAAATAAAAATAATATAAAAAGTAAATGGAAGGAAAAATAAGAAACCAAAACACAAAAAAATAACCTTTATAAAAATTATGTAGGTTGTTAAGGAGAAACTGAGTAAATCCCCTAAATAAATCTATGGAAATATAAACAAACAATGGAAGAAACTGAATAAAATAGTTTAAGACCTGAAGGCAGAAACAGAATCAGTAAAGCAAATCTAAACTGAGAAAGTCTGGAAATGAGCATGGAAATACAAATTCTCAGCAGATATTTGCAAGCCTAATCCAAGAACATACCAAAAGGATCATTTACCATAATCAAGACGGCTTTATCCCAGAGATGCAAGGATGGTTCCAAAAGTGTAAGTTGAGAAATATAGTCTAATGTATAAATGAACTGAATGAGAAATCCCACATGATCATCTCATTAGATGCAGAAAAAAGCCTTTGACAAAATCCAACATCCCTTAATAATTGAAGTACTGGAGCAATTAGAGATACAAAGGACGTATCTAAATATTATAAGGGCAGTTTTCAGCTAGCACATAGCCAACATCAACTTAAATGTAGAGAAACTCAAAGCAATCACACTAAAACCAGTAACAAAACAAGGCTGTTTACCTCTCCATACCTATTCAGTATAGTACTTGAAGTATTAGCTAGGGCAATAAGACATCTGAATTAGATTAAGGGGATACAAATTGGAAAGGAAGAAGTCAAAGTACCTTTATGCACAAATAATATGGCAATTTCATAGGTGACAATTGAAATGCCATGACAGAACTCATATAGCTGATAAACACTTTCAGCAAAACAGCTAGATATAAAATTAACTCACAAAATGAGTAGCATTCCTATAAGCAGATGACAAATGAACTGAGACTAAAAACAGGGAAACAACACCTTTTTTTTTTTTACTTTTTTTCTCCTTTATTAATTTATTCTTGTTACATCTCAATGGTTATCCCCTCCCTTGTATCCTCCCATTCTTCCCTCCCTCCCATTTTCCCCTTATTCCCCTCCCCTATGACTGTTCCTGAGGGGATTACCTCCCCCGGTATATGTTCATAGGGTATCAAGTCTCTTCTTGGTATCCTGCTGTCCTTCCTCTGAGTGCCACCAGGTCTCCCCCTCCAGGGGACATGGTCAAAGGTGAGGCACCAGAGTATGTGAGAAAGTCATATCCCACTCTCCACTCTACTGTGGAGAGTGTTCTGTCCATTGTCTAGATCTGAGTAGGGGTTTAAGGTTTATCACCTGTATTGTCCTTGGCTGGTGCCTTAGTTTGAGCGGGACCCCTGTGCCCAAATCTGCCTATCATAATGTTCTACTTGTAGGCTTCTAGGACCCTCTGGATCCTTCTACTTTGCCATTCTCCCATGATTCTCTCATCTAGAGTCCCACTAGAATGTCCTCCCTTCTGTCTCAGTTTTCTGGTAAGTGAAGGCTTTCGTGGGACATGCCCCTTGGGCTAATATGCAGATATAAGTGAGTATATACCATTTGAGTCTTTCTGCTTCTGGGTTAACTCACTCATTATGCTCATTTCTAGCTCAATCCATTTATCCACAAATTTCAGGAATTCCTTGTTTTTAAATAGCTGAATAGTATTCCATAGTGTATATGTACCACAGTTTCTTTATCCATTCTTCTATTGAGGGACACTTAGGCTGTTTCCATGTTCTGGCTATTATGAATAAGGCTGCTATGAACATGGTTGAGCAAATTTTCTTGCTGTGTGCTGGAGCATCTTCTGGGTATATTCCAAGGAGTGGAATAGCTGGGTCTTGAGGAAGCCCTATTCCCATTTTTCTGAGATAGCACCAGATAAAGTTCCAAAGTGGTTGTACTAGTTTGCATTCCCACCAGCAATGAAGGAGTGTTCCTCTCTCCCCAAATCCTCGCCAGCATGTGGTGTCGCTTGAATTTTTGATCTTAGCCATTCTGATGGGTGTAAGATGGAATCTCAGAGTTGTTTTGATTTGCATTTCCCTGATGATTAATGAGGTTGAGCATTTCTTTAAGTGTTTCTCAGCCATTTGATATTCCTCTGTTGAGAATTCTCTGTTTAGTTCCAAACCCCATTTCTCAATTGGGTTATTTGGTTTGGTGGTGTTTAATTTCTTGAGTTCTTTATATATTTTGGATATTAGACCTTTGTCAGATGTAGGGTTGGTGAAGATCTTTTCCCAGTTTGTAGGCTGTCGCTTTGTTCTCTTGACAGTGTCTCCTGCCTTACAGAAACTTTTCAGCCTCATGACGTCCCATTTATTAATTGTTGACATTAATGTCTGGGCTGTTGGTGTTCTGTTCAGGAAGTTGTCTCCTGTGCCAATATGTTCCAGGCTCTTCCCCAATTTTTCTTCTAAGTGACTTAGTGTCTCTGGTTTTATGTTGAGGTCTTTAATCCACTTGGATGTGAGTTTTGTGCATGGTGACAAATATGGGTCCAGTTGCATTTTTTTTACACATAGACATCCAGTTAGACCAGCACCATTTGTTGAAGATGCTATCCCTTTTCCATCGAATGGATTTGGCTTCTTTGTCGAAAATCAAGTGACCATATGTGTGTGGATTCATATCTGGGTCTTCGATTCGATTCCACTGATCAACCAGCCTGTTGCTCTGCCACTACCATGCTGTTTTAATTACTATTGCTTTATAGTACAGTTTGAGATCAGGTATGGAGACTCCTCCGGAGCACCTTTTATTGTACAAGATTGTTTTAGCTATTCTTGGCTTTTTGTTTTTCCATATGAAGTTCAGAATTGAACTTTCAATGTCTTTAAAAAATTGTGTAGGTATTTTGATAGGGATTGCATTGAATTTGTAGATTGCTTTTGGTAGGATAGCCATTTTTATTATGTTAATTCTCCCCATCCATGAGCAAGGAAGATCATTCCATCTTCTCATGTCATCTTCAATCTCTTTCTTTAGAATTTTGAAATTTTTTTCAAACAAGTCCTTCACTTGCTTAGTTAGAGTAACTCCTAAGTACTTTATATTGCTTGTGGCTAATGTGAAGGGTGTAGTTTTCCTAATTTCTTCCTCTGCAAGTTTGTCATTTGTGTATAGGAAGGCTACAGACTTTTTTGAGTTAATTTTGTATCCAGCCAATTTGCTGAAGGTGTTTATCAGCTGTAGGAGTTCTCTGGTGGAATTTTGAGGGTCACTTATGTAGACTATCATATCATCTGCAAATAGGGATAATTTGACTTCTTCTTTTCCCATTTGAATACCCTTGATCTCCTTTTGTTGTCTTATTGCTCTGGCTAGAACTTCGAGTACTATATTGAAGAGATATGAAGAGAGTGGGCAGCCTTGCCTTGTTCCTGATTTTAGAGGAATTTCCTTGAGTATCTCACCATTAACTTTGATTTTGGCTATTGGCTTCCTATATATAGCCTTTATTATGTTGAGGAAAGTGCCTTGTATTCCCGATCTCTCTAAAACTTTAAACATGAATGGGTGTTGGATTTTATCAAATGCTTTCTCTGCATCTAAAGAGATGATCATGTGGTTTTTTATTTTCAGTTTGAAACAACACCCTTTAGCATAGCCTCAAATAATATAAACTATCTTGCAATAACTCTAACCACTCTAAGCAAGTGAAAGATCTGTATGGCAAATACTTCAAGTCCCTGAAGAAAGAAATTGAAGACGACACCAAAAGTGAAAGACCTCTGGTACTCCTGGATCAATACAATTAACATAGCAAAAATGAGCATCCTACCAAAAGCATTATACAGATTCAATGCCATTCACATCAAAATTCCAACATAGTTTCTCACAGATTTTAAAAGGACAACTTTCTCTTTTATGTGGAAACAAAAAAGACCCAGGATATTTAATGCACTCATGAATAGTAAAAAAAAAAAAAAAAAAAAAAAAAAAAAAAAAAAAAAGCTGCTGGAAGTATCACCACTCCCAATCTCAAATTATACTATAGAATTACAATGTTAATAACCACATGGTATTGGCATAAAACCAGAGAGATTGATCAATGGAATCTAATTAAAGACCTTGATATAACCCAAATATATATGGGCTTCTGATTTTTTAAATAAGGAAGCCCAAAATACATACTGGAAAAAGAAAGCATCTTTAATAAATGGTGCTGGTCAAATTGGGTGGCTGCATGTAGAAGAATACAAATATATCTACATTTATCACACTGCATAAAACTCAACTCTAAGTGGAACAAAGACATCAACAATAAAACAAATATCTAAAACACTAAGAATATACCATTTATACAATTCCTGATTGTTTCATGGGTCTTCTTGCTGTATGTAGTTTATTGTATATATCTGTAATAATATGAATGTATATGTAAAAAACAAAAAAATTAAAAAAAAAAACAGTAAACTGAGCCTGATAAAAGAGAAAGTGGGCAAAAGCCCTGAACTCATTGGTACAGGAAAAGACTTTCTCAACAGACTATCATTAGCACAGATACTGTGATCAAAAATTATTAAATGGAATTTTATGAAACAGAAAAGCTGCTGAACAGCAAGGAACAATCACTTGGAACAAGATCAGCCTGCAGAATGGGAAAAAATTACCAAGTATATGTTGGAGAGAGGATTAATATATAAAATATTTAAACAACTAAAAAACCATCAAGAAAACAAATAATCCAATTGAAAATGGGGTACAGAGATAAACAGAGAAATCTCAGAAGAAATGTAAATGGTTGGGAAACACTCAAAGAAATGTTCAACATTAATCATCAGGGAAATGCAAATCAAAACAACTTTGAAATTTCCTTTTACACTCATCAGAATAGTTAAGATCAATAAAACAAGTGACAACTTATGCTACTGAAGATGTGATGTAAGGAGTCTACTCATCTAGTACTGGTGGGAGTGCAGACTTTTACAGATATTATGGAAATTTGTGGCATTTACTCAGGAGGATTAGAATCAATGTATCTCAGGACCCAGCTATTCCACTCTTAGAAATATATCCAAAGTTATTTCAACTTTCCACAGGGACAATTGTTCAGCCATGGTAATTGTTCAATTAGTCTCAGTGTTACTTATCACTCTTCCCTCTCTCTTTTTCTGTGTTATCCTCCCATCTAGTTAACCTCTGTCTACCCTTTCTTCTCATTTTCTACTTTGCAGCATCTGTGTCCTATGATTCCACTCTTTAGAGTTTATTCTCTTCTTCCCACAAGATCCCCTTCTACTTTCCTAACTTCTGTAGTTTCCTAAAATTTAAGAATTTAGATCAAGGAGGTACAAATAAGAGAGTACATGTAGCATTTGTCTTTTCTGCATTTGGTCATTACTTTATAATTTCATTCATTCACCTGCAAAGTTTTTTTATTTTATTTTTGCCATAGGTAAATAGTATTCTATGGTGTATATGTACATTTTCATTTTCCATTCAGCAGTTGAAAGACATTTAGGTTGTTTCCATTTCCTAGCTATTGTGAATAAAATGCCAATGAGCGTGCCTAAGCAGCTTTTTCCTATAGTAGAAAATTGAGTCTCATATATATATATATGCTGGACAGCGCTTCAGGGAGGTAGGAAATGGGCGTATTGGAGATAGGTGCCGCAGGTTCGTCCACGGTTTTGGTGGGCTAGTGATTAAGGCACCGGGAAAATAGGTGCCACAGGTTCTTCCACTGTTCTGGTGGACTAGTGATTAAGGCACTGGGATTAAGTATGAGAGTATTAAAGATGTTATAAAAACAATAGAATTGAGTAGTCCTTGGTTTATGGTATCAGGAGAGCTAAATATCCAAGACTGGGATCAGGTGAAGTCTGATCTCCAGAGGACTTTATGAAATGAAGGGTCCAACAGTGTTCCTATAGCTACCTTTTCATTATGGCATCTTGTTAGAGTTGCGCTTAGGAGCGAGGACGAGAAAATAAGAGAGCAGCTAGGAAGTTTGGAACGTGCCCTAAATGAAGTGTAGGAGGAGCAATCTGTAAAATCTTTGGCCACGTCTGAGATTGCCTCTGATATATCTTCTTCTAATTCTGAGGAGGAAGAGGCAACTTTAACCTCTGAGATATGGGCCCTAATGAAGAAGTTGAAGGAGTGTAAGACTGAAGGAAAAGAAACTAGAGGGCCCCAGCGTATAACCCAGATTACCAAAGTCAATTATCTTTGGCCAAGCCTTCTGCTTCCTCTCGGGGAGTAGCCTTTCCAGTAGTCAAAGTGCCTCACCCAACTAGCCCAGGGCAAACGCAGAGACAGCATGAAGCCCTCCAGTTTAAAGACATAAAACAGCTTAAGGAGGCAGTTATGGCCTATGGTCTACATGCCCCTTTTACAATTGCCATTTTTGAATCCTTCACAGGACAATTCTTAACACCTAGTGATTGGCAAAAAAATGTGTAGAGCAGTCCTCAGTGGGGGTGATTATTTGCTTTGACACAGTGATTATCAAGAACAGTGTATTGAGACCACCGCACGTAATGCAGCAGCTGGGGTTCCACAGAGAAACATGGATATGCTAGCAGGCATGGGTTTGTATACTGAATTTAGTGCCCAGATACAATATGACCCAGGTGTGTATGCGCAGAATGCAACTTGCGCCACGAGGGCTTGGAAGTCCTTGCCTAATAAGGGGGCGGGAGAACAGCTGTCTAAAGTGGTCCAGGGACCCTCGGAGCCCTTCCAGGAATTTGTAGATCGCCTTATGCAATTGGCAGGAAGGATTTTGGGAGACGTGGAAGGAGCCATGCCTATTATTAAACAATTGGCCTTTGAAAATGCTAATAAGTATTGTCAGGAAGCCCTTCGGCCTTATAAAAGTGTGAATGATTATCTGAAATTTTGCCAAAGTATAGATACTACTCACATAATGGGACAAGTATTAGCTTCTGCTGTTCAGGGACGGTCACCTTCTGGGAGAGTCTGGCCAAAAACTTGTTTCAGACCTTAAGAGAGAATGTACTCGAAGGGAGACTGGACAAGCTCGAGATAGAGTTGATCATACTAAGCCAGGTTTGTGTCCGTGTTGCCAATGAGGGGATCATTGGGAGAATGAGTGCCGCTCTAAGACAAATAGGCAAGGGAGGCCATTGCAGGGAAATGGGCCCCGGGGTCAGCTCCGGGCCCTGTCAAGACAGGTGTATAGAGCATTGCAAGATACCTGCCCTTCAAGTGATTCAACCTGTGCATTTTTCCACAGGAGTCAGCCCAGCCTACAGGAGACCGTTTGGGCTCTGGTGAAGAGCCTCCTCCCCCGTAGGTCTGAGCAGACCAGTATGGCTGTATTTGAGTAATTGCAGCCTGGGCATGGCTGATATGCCTGAGGATTTGGAAAGGAGTAAAAATATTATAAGTGCAGCCATCTGCGATATAGATTTCCTTGTTGTTGTTACTAATGACTCCCTTGAGGGGGAGACTTTAAATTGTTCCCTGTAGGTTTGCCATCTAAGAAGTTCCTGGAATGATGAGAAGACTGCCGTGGTGGCACGGACACCTAGAGTGGTTCCCTTTCCTGTGACGCATGACGGCTGGCAAGGCCTGGTGATCTATCCTGAAAGGAGAGATTTCGGAACTACTGCCGCTGTTATTGTCATCACTGCTGTAGTAGCTACTGCTGCCACTGCTGCTGCAGGCATTGCCATTTCTCAGTCTGTTAACTACTGTGCACACGATGGATAAACTCTCAGGAGAGGTGGCCAGTGCGTTGGTTACTCAGAATTCTCTAAATTCTATGATACAATTGGCTATATAAAATCTTAATCAGTGAACAGCCTTATTACAGGAGACTAGAGTTCTACCCATTATGGGGAATGCCTTTGTAAAGGGCCTACAAATGTGGGAAGCTTGCTAAAAGGCTGACGTGATGCTATCACGCTAGGCATCCTGATATGTGGCTTAGGAGGTTTTCTGTTCTGGAGCCTCTGCCACATGAGAACGCAACAGGCATTTCAACAGTTCCATGCACAGCAGGTCCTCGTGCCTTTGGCAGGGGATAACCCTACTGCCCTGGCTTGGCTGAATCTTGATAAATGAGTATCCAATGACGGGTAAGACCAAGGAGGTACCTATCGACCTAAGACAGGAGGGTTTTGAAGTACAAAGCCTTTCCAATGATGGGTAAGATAGGAAACCAATGTCCTGGCAACCTAAAACAGGAGCTCATTTGTATTTCAGCCTTGATAAATGAGTATCCAATGACGGGTAAGACCAAGGAGGTACCTATCAACCTAAGACAGGAGGGTTTTGAAGTACAAAGCCTTTCCAATGACCGGTAAGATAGGAAACTGTCCTGGCAACCTAAGACAGGAGCTCATTTGTATTTTATATAAAGCGGGGATCTGTAGGAACCAGGCCTGACTGGGCTGCCTGCCTATCTTGCTGTTTCATGTCCTATTTCTAGCAGCTTCCATGTCTGTGTTTATCTTGTTTATCTTGGTTAGCTAGTCATGTTTACTGCTCTGAGAATGCGCCCCTCCCTTCCTCAAGACTTTTCCTCCTGTGTGTGATTACCTCTTGAGGAATTTTATCTGGGAGGAGGATTCCTGTTTTGCTGCCTATAAGAACCACTGTCGTGGCTGCTGCTGCGGCTGCTGCTTTCTTAGCACGAAGGACCCGCTGTGTTATTGTGTGTGTGTGTGCGTGTGTGTGCATGAGTTAAATCCGCAGTCCCTCGCCCTCGGTACCGCGGTGGCGCGGGCGCCACATAATTGCATCATTTGTTTTCTTGACTCTTTATTTGTGCTCTTTGTATATTCTGGGTTTTAATTCTTTAATAGATATACAGCTTGCAGATATTTATTTCAGTCTGTGCGCTTCTTCCTTGCACAGTTGATGTCATCTTTCCTGTAGAGAAGCATTTTATTTATTTAATGAGGTCCAGGGAGAATGAAGTCTTAGTCAGAACATCCTTTCTTGCACCTGTGTCTTGGTATTTATTTCTAAAGTGGAGACTTCCAGTTAATATGTCCCTCTAAGCAGAGTTTATTTCAAGAGATTTTGTACATTATTTTTATTTTTAATGGCTTTAGTGATCAGCAATTTCATACATTTATATAACTAAATTTATTAAAATTTATTTCTCTTTTTATTCATCTTCAAATATTGCAAAGTTGTATATATCTCTCCTTTCTTCATCTTTTGAAAAATTTTTATTTAATTAATTTATACAATCTACAACTCAATCGTTATCCCATCATTTGTATCCTCCTGTTCCTCTCTCCCTCCCAGTTTCATCCTATTCCCCTCCCCTAGGTCTAGGAAGGAGGAGGACCTCCTCCCACACTTTATGGAAATTGGCTATCAAGTCACATCTTGGTAGCCTGTTTATTCTTTTTGTGAGTGCCACCAGGCCTCTCCACCAAGGGGAGGTTGTCAAGTATGGTACACTACCCCATGAAAGTCTTCACTTATCAGGAGATTAGGATAGATGTGAGGGCATCCTATTGGGACCCTAGGTGAGAGAAGTATGGAAGAATAGGAAAATAGAAGGACACAGGGGTTTCTAGAAACCTACAAGAAGTACATCATGACAGGCAGATCTGGACCCAGGGGGGACTGCTCAAACTACTGCACCAACCCAGGACAATACATGCAGTAAACATTGAACCCTTACTCAGATCTAGCCAATGAACATGACAGTCTCCACAGTTATGTGGAGAGTGGGAACTGACTCTGACATGAACTCTGGTGCCCCATATTTGACCAATTCCCCATGATGGGGAGGCCTGATGCCGTCAGAGAAAGTTTAAGCAGGCTACCAAGATGAGACTTCATAGATAGCTTATGACCATATAGTGGGGGAGAAGGTCCCCTTCTGTCACAGACCTAGGCAAGGGGAATAGGGTAAATGCAGGAGGGAGGGAAGAATGGTGGATATGAGTGAGGGGAAAACAATTGAGGTGCAATCTGAATAAATTGAATAAGTAAATAAAAATAAATAAAGTCTGAGAGTTGAAAGAGGTCAAAGAGGTTAATGTGGGAGGATTTACCAGATGAAAGGGAATATGAAATGTGAAATGCTGTCCTTCCTCTGAGTGCCACCAGGTCTCCCCCTCCAGGGGACATGGTCAAAGGTGAGGCACCAGAGTATGTGAGAAAGTCATATCCCACTCTTGATACCCTATGAGCATATACGGGGGAGGAAATCCCCCTCAGGAACAGTCATAGAGGAGGGGAATAAGGGGAAAATGGGAGGGAGGGAAGAATGGGAGGATACAAGGGATGGGATAACCATTGAAATGTAACAAGAATAAATTAATAAAGGAAAAAAAGAAATTAAAAAAACAAATAAACCAACTTAAAAGTAAAAAAAAAGAAATGTGAAATGATGTAATTTGTTAGCATAGTTTGAAGTAATAGAAAACACACACATACATACATATATATATATACATATTCATTATTCATACACACACACACATACACACACACATATATATATATATATATATATATATATATATATATATATATATATATATATATATATATATATATATAAGAAAAGGTTTCTCTGTCCTGGTACACATTTTATAGACCTGGCTTGCCTTGAAATCAGAGATTTGCCTTTTTCTGCCTCTGAGAAATCATTTTTTAAAAGTGAAAATAGAGTCTCAGGAATTTGAGATGTCAAAAGTAAAGGAAGGGGTAGCAAGGAGGAAATATATACATACAATTCAATGGAGGAGGGGAAGAGGAAGAGAGGGAAATATGTGAAGTGTTTTTTAATCTTCTGGATATAGTTGAGCAGAAACATGTTTATCATCTTACTCTGTGTCAACCAAAGTACCAGATATTTAGTTATCACATACAATACTTTTCAAACCTTCATGTATACAGAAAATATACTGAAATTCCTGGGAACAAAGTTCACTTGCTCAATCAGGGTTAGGAAATGGCAGAACTCTATAGTATTTTATAAAATGAATTTGCATCCATTTTAAGTCTCCAATTGTTTAAAGCACTGTATGTGATCAGCCAAAATTTAATCTATGAAAAATAATTCATTAGATAGGTTTGCTTCTGAAGAGTAAATCAATTTTAGGAAGGTTATAGATGCAACTGATAAAATGTTTGATCACACATGCATTTTCAATATTTTATTCTATTCCTAGTATTTTGAAAACAGTCTTATTCTTGTCCCTGATTTCAGTGGAATTGATTTTAATTTCTCTCTCTGTAGTTTCATATTGGCTATATGTTTGTTGTATGTTGCCTTTACTATGTTTATGTATCTGCCTTGTATCCCTGATCTCTCCAAAGCTTTTGACATGAATGGGTGTTGGATTTTGCCAAATGCCTTTTTGGTATCTAAAGAGATGATTTTGTAGGTTTGTTTCTGTTCATTTATATGGTGGATTATATTGATGGACTCCCATATATTAAATTGCCCCTGCATGCCTGGCATATATCCTACTTAATCATGGTGGATGTGATTTTCGGATTTGATTTGCAAGAACTTTATTGAGTATATTTGCATCAATGTCCATAAGGGAAATTGGTCTGAAATTCTCTTTCTTTGTTGTTTCTTAGTGTGGTTTAGGTGTCAATGTGACCATAACCTTATAGCATGAATTTGAGTGAGATAACCCAGACCCAGAAAGACATGCATGGTATATACTCACTTATAAGTGGTTATTAATCTTATTATACAGGATGGTCATACTACAATCAACAGACCTAAAGAAGCTAAATAACATGGAGGAGGCTTAATTCTTATTCAGAAGGGCAAATATAACAGATACTAGTAACAATCGAAGAGAGGGAACAGGACAGGAGTCTACCATAGAGGTCCTCTGAAGGTTTCCACACAGCAGGGCAACCAAGCAGATGCTGAGACTCAAATCCAAATGTTGGGGTAGAGTACAGGGAGGCTTGTGGAAGAATTAGAGACAGAAGGACCTGAAAAAGACAGGAGCTTCACAAGGAGACCAACAGAGCTAACCAATGGGCCTATATTGGCCTGCAGAGATTGATGCACCAACCAAGAAGCACACAGGAGAGATATCTTGCTCAGATGTAGTTGATAAGCAGTACAGTCTCCACATGGGTCCCTTAATATGGAGAGTAGGGGCTGCCTCTGACATGGACTCTGTTACCCACTCATTGATCATTTTACTGGTGGGGTGGCCTTGCCAGGCCACAGAGGAAGAAGATGAAGGCAGTGCAGATGAGACTTGATAGGCAGTGGTCAAATGGTAGAGGAAGAGGGCTACCTTTTTCTGAGGGATAGGGGAAGGGGTAGGGAGGTAGGAGGAGGGAAAGTGGGGTAAGGAGGCAATGAGGAATAGGGCTACGTCAGAATTTAAAGTGAATAAATTAAAAAAAGATAAATTTAATAAAAAAATAGGGCTATAGAGATGGCTCAGAGGTTAAGAGCACTGGCTGTTCTTCCAAAGGTCCTGAGTTCAATTCCTAGCAACCACATGGTGGCTCACAGCCATCTATAATGAGATCTGTTATGCTCTTCTGTCCTGCATGTATAAATGCAGGCAGAACACTGTATACATAATAAATAAATAAATCCCCCCCAAAAACAGTTTTATTCAAATAACCATCATCTTTGACATTTGCTACTGCATATGTGCATGTGTACATGTGTGTGTGTGTGTGTGTGTGTGTGAGAGAGAGAGAGAGAGAGAGAGAGAGAGAGAGAGAGAGAGAGAGAGAGGAGAGAGAGAGAGAGACAGACAGACAGACAGACAGAGACAGAGACAGAGACAGAGACAAAGAGACAGAGAATTAAAATAAACAAGTGAAAGAAGCTTTAAGTTTAATAACTAAGTAAATTATAATATAAATATGTTTTAAACATAGAAATATTGGGATATGTTCTTTTTAATATACAGGCTCTTAAATCTGCTAGTACTTCACATTTATATAACAACTTGATTCATGTAATCTATACTATAGTTACTCAATAACCACAAGTCACTAACAGCTATTGTCTGCATTGGTGAGCTAAGGAGACACTATATGAATATTTTTTTTCAACAGTGAATTGTATTTTGTTGTGATTATGCTATTCCATAAATGTAGATGTACATATCTTTTTCTTTCCACAACATCATAATTTGTGGAACAACAATATATCAGCAATTTGCAGAGGCTTCAACAGCAGCCATTTGGGCAAACAATCACACCTATCTTGGAACTCTAGCTGAGGCTACTGCAACTTCTTTTATCTCACTATTAGCTACCATTTCCTCTCATACCATATAAAATATAGCACACATAAAATATATTTGCCTATTCATCCAATATTTACTATCTGTCATCTATCTATCCATAGACTTGAGTTACAGAATGATCTTTAAATTAAAGTGGCTATTGCACAGTTCAACAGGTTTGAGAATTGGGTTAATAGATATGCATACAGTATGTATAGAGAAGATAACAAACCTAAACCAGGTTTATGAAGAAGCTACTACTGTAAGTCATATCTTGGAGAATGAAGACTGAGAACAATGATATAGTTAGGTGTGAAGATGAAACAGCAGATCTGGTTCAAGAGAAGGAAAGCAGTTCTAAGTACAAAGCGGTAAGCAAATGAATGAGCAGAAAGCAGTGAAAAAGGACATACAAGTTGCTGTAGAATGGCTCAGTGATTAAGGGCACTTGATGCGTACGAAGAGAATATATGTTCAGTTCCATGCATCCATATCAGATATTTCATAAACTCCTTTCACTCCTGTTCTGGAGAAGACAACATGCTTTTATGCCCTTCATGAGGATATACAGGTATAAAGGCAGTCACATGTACCCATACAAATAAAAATAGATAAGTAAATTGTATTTATAGCAGGAACATCAACAGTGGAGACTGAGATCAACTGAAACCACAAGGATGATTGGTAGTTCTCTTTATATCAGCCATTGACATGCATACACACTAGGTGAACTCTGTGCTCGTGCTAGTGCTAGGCAAGAGAGTTATGATCTCCAGCTTGATGTACCCAATAAGTTCCTGGGACTTATTTCTAGAATACAATTTTAATATGCCCATGTGGACCTACAGTGTACATTTATTTTCATAAATTCATATGATGGTTCCCTTTCTATTCCAAGGAAAATGTTATTTATCAGAGAAGACAGTTGGTTTTGCTTGCAGATTCACCTAGGTCTTCAATCATCTTCCAGCCTCATAACAGAGTTCTAGAGTCTTAGTGTATAGCAGAGACTGAAAAATCAGTGTTTTTCATGATAGGAATAACTCATAGCAGAATAGTCTGATCTCTACATTTTAAACAATATGTGGGTCCTAGCACCCACATAAGGGTCCAGAACTTTCTCTAATTCCAATACCAATAATTTGGCACCCTCTTCTATCCTCTGATGATGCATGAACAAACATGCAGAAAACACAGTAATACACATAAAATGAGGTTTAAAATATATACAAGAAGTATATATATATATATATATATATATATATATATATATATATATGTATGTATGTATATACACAAAATGTTTTTAAATATATACAAAAAGTTAATAACTAACTTCATAGGAAGAGGCTGGATCTTAGTGGATGGAAGGGAGAGTAATTTTACTTCCTTCTTTAATTCTGAATGTTCATTGTGTGATTATACCATTAATTTCAATAAAAGACAAATAAACAGACTGCTTGTTTACCCAATGGAGAAGCAATAAAATAAAACAGAATAGCAAGTAAGAAAAATTTAAAATATACATAGATTTATGAAAGGTGTAGAGAAATGTCTGAATGACAGAGCCATAATACATGGTCAATGAAACTCTCAGCCTTTTGCTGCAATAAGGAATATGCTTTCTCTCTCAGAGAAAACAGATTATGTAGACAAAATCCAAGAGACACTTGTTATGCTAATGTGTATAGTATAACCTATTGTTTTAGGTAATTTTGTTTCCATAAGCAGATTAATCCCCCAGAGAAACAGTATGGAGTGGTTGCTGGTTGCATAGCAACTTAGGTAATATATTCAAAAACACTATATATTCTGTAAATGTAACTCATCATCACTGTATACATGGACATTGGTGGGGTACAACACCTCTTTTTCTCTCCACCTAGTTATTTTCTGTATGTTCTTTTTTTTATCCTTCTATGAAATATAATTTATTTTTGCTAGTTTGTTTTTATATATTAAAAAGGGTTTTAAATAGATTTTCAAATAAACTTTACCAAGGAAGAACTATTACCATAAGAAAATGAAGTTAATAATTATTGCCTATTTTTCTATGTTGTGTTTTTCCAGAGTTCATAGGCCATTTACATTGTAAACATTTAAACCTTGGGGCTTTGTCAAGGAGTCTAAGAGTGAAATACATGATGAGAACTTGGATGATACACCCAAATGTCTCATGGTAAGAAAACTATACATTTGTAATCAGCCAGTCTATATAGGTAGTCTGGTGTGTCTATTGTAAAACTAAATGACCTTGGAGTTTCCCACCACAGAAGGATATGGAAGAAGCAGGATTAATCATTTCTTTTTATCATTTAGGGGAAATTTAATTAGATAGAGAAAAACCATCCAAGTCTCCTCTTATTAATTATTTGGTAGACTTTAGTAAAGAGAATTTTAGTAGCTTAAGAATGGCCACTTCTGCCTATTAACTTTATATTTCTCAACTTAGTATAATATTATTACTTTGACATCTATATCAGCATATTTTCACTGCAGTCCTTTCAAGGAATTATTTCTTCACATTATCTTTTCATTACACACACACACACACACACACACACACACACACACACACACACACACACACTTTTTTGCTAAAGGTACCATTTCATTACTTGGAGAGCATTGCTGTTTAGTAAATTGTGAAAATGGGTTTCATTCAATTAATGAGCTGGAAACAGTAAGGTATTCCATAGTAAATGAGGTTTACATATGATAATACTGAATTTTTCGTATAAGAGATTGCTTCCTTTCACCTCTTAGGGAAGACTAAATTTTGGTTTTATAAAGTCTGCACAAAGATAATGTAAAAAAAACTTGATAAATTGTGCAATAAAAACACAAGTTTATAATAATACTAATGAACAAAAATTATGAATTTGTTACAAAAGCAGACCAGCACTAAACACTAATTAGATTAAAAGCCAACAAAAGCCAAGTATGAAGGAATGAGTTCTGATCATGTAGTGGTTGTGAGAAATTTCACTGACACTCAAAAATTGTGGGATTGTTTATTATAAAACCAGCCTAGACAGCCAAAGCTACATAGAGAAACTCTACATGATTGCTACACACATTAGTAATTCTAGTACAGGATATTAGCCTGTAAATTAAAAAGTTATGTTAGCACAAAAGAGTGTGCATAAGTATTCCTGGAATCTATACATAACTACAAAGCCTGTATGCAGTACACTACATTGATCAGTAACTGTGAGTTTATGTTATATTTTACATTTTTCTGCACTGTGATATTGCTTGAAAATAAAAACCAATTTTTGATGTGTCATGATGAAATCTCAAAATCAGCTTTTTTAGTGAAAGAAACTTGAATATAGAAACTTTGAGAAGACAAACCTCTAGGGCAGGTTGCCAGAAGTTATCAGAAAGAAAGATTTACTACAAGCCATGCTTTTAAAAGGTCAGTAACTATAAAAATTTTGCTATGGATTTCTTTAATTTGAACTTTTCATACGCAAGTATTACAGTGTAATATTTATTTTAACATTGGAAAAGATCTGTGGGGAATTTTCTTAGGCTGAAGCTATTGTTTTATATTTAAATTTCAAACTCTGTTCTAAGGGGAAGGCTTGATAAATGTTCTGGGTTGATATAACTTTCTGTATCTGCGTTGTCATAGTGATTATGTACATACAAACATGATAATATTTAAAGTTTTACTCCAAGAGGAAATACATGGACAGTGGGACTAGGACACTTTTTTTTTAACAAAGATAATTCCATTAACAAGGTGTTTTCATTATCCTTTCTATAAAAGGCATTATTAGGCCTAAGAGAAAAAATTCATTTCTTTACAGATACCAAAATTAATCCCGAACCATCTTGAACTATGACAACATACACTGGCTTACTTGTGTTCCTGTTGCAAGAAATCCATACTTAGATAATCACTAGTGAGTGAAGCTGAGATTCTATTTCTCTCTTTTTGTTTTACAGGTGCAACCCAATGACTTAGGATTACACTCTTTTGGGAATTTTGTTTTTGTTTTCTCCTTCTCTCTGTGGTGTGTGTGTGTGTGTGTGTGTGTGTGTGTGTGTGTGTGTGTGTGTGTTTGTGTGTGCGCGCGCATGTGTGTGCTGATTACTTCCTTTTTGCAATTCTTTATTATTCTTTATTTATTCTTTATTATTGTATTTCTTTTTACGTATACATTTACACATAAATAAAATAAACTACCTACCTCAAGAAGAACCATGAAACAATCAAGAAATTTATAAATGTTACATTCATAGTGATTTGACTGTTTGTATTTGGTAAACTTGAAGAAGACATCTTTCCTGTCTAAAATTCTGAATGTAAATCAGTATCTATCATATCTCATCTCTGTCAATTAAAAATATCTCTTTGGACCTAAAAACATCTTAACCCCTAAACAACTATGCTTAATTGTAAATAGAAACTATCTGATCTTCAACCCCATCAGAGACTTGAGAAGGAATAAAATGAATTATCTGAGTAAACTGGAAGTGTAGTTTAGCAGCTTCCAAAATGAGAAAATGACAGAGACTGTTTGCTGCCCCAACAGTCACCTAAAACTCTCTATAACATTGGAGCATCATCTTCAGCCTTCTGGCCCAATATATCTGACTTATTTATCTGTGAAGCATGGACTATTGAGGACTGGCTTATCCTGTTTTAGCAGAGTTTGGCCGTTGACTCTGTCTGCATCCGAACTTGCCCATTTTTAGACAGAATTCTGTCGTTGGTAGAAGTGATGACATTTTGTCCAGTGGTTCGTTCGCCACATTTGAAGCCATCTCCAGAAGGAGGTTCTTTGATACTCATCATCTTCTTTGAGGTAGGCTGAGTGTTGCTAGGAGTTGTCTTGTCAAATAATCTTTAAACTAATAAAAACATCTTTCAATGTCATATTCTATAGGCCTTTAAGGCTTTTAAAGATCTTATTCAACTATTTTACCTTGCATATCTATAAAATATTAAACTTAGGATGTATATTCTTGTCATAAAAATAGACTAGTAATTGACATGGCCATGATTTGATCAACTAACAATTAGCTAGTATTACTTAATTAAACTAAACAACCTACAATACCACTTTCAAGGTATTGGAAGTAGACTTTATATTACAATTGAGTTGTATGGGTACAGTAACTCATACTAGAATATATATATATATATATA
Organism: Acomys minous; assembly: GCF_964271855.1. NCBI lineage: Eukaryota > Metazoa > Chordata > Mammalia > Rodentia > Muridae > Acomys > Acomys minous. The sequence continues at coordinate 67,289,139 of NC_140488.1, read as the reverse complement.
TATATATATATATATATATATATATATATATACATACATATATATGTATGTATATATATAATGTGTGAGTAATAATCTTAAATTTGAATTCTATTCCAATGTATCAAAATTAAAATGATTTTGCCTCAATACACAAACTTCTATACCAATGAATTAAAAATAACCCCACTTGTGAGTAACAATTAAGGCCTTAAGTTGAAGAGAAGATTCAATAATCTATTTTTTTGTTCTATCATCTCTATATATTTCTATATTCCCCCATTCTTTCTTTTTTAATCCATATATCCATATCTACAAAAGAAATATAAAGAAAAAGTGAGAGATCCCTGAGTCTAACCTTGTTTCTCTCTGTATAAGACCAATAATAACTTATAACTAAATCCCAATGATAATAAGCATCTGTAGCTCAAGAGAGCAAACAAAAACTTATCAGATAGGGTGTCATTCCCAAGGTTGCATCTGGCTGATTTGGGGTGAGTCATACCTTTGTAGGTGCCCCTATGAAATTGAGGACAACAGTTAAACAAGCCAGGAATAGCATTTGTGGTCCAGTTTCTAAATGTTGAGAAATTCTAAGATTAATAGGTGTCCTCTGTTGGACAGTCTGAAATTTTGGACCAATTGGGAGTGGGAGCTTTCTTGGAAGCTGTCCTGTCCTGTTGAGTAGCAGCAACTTAAGTGCCTGGGGCTGAAACATGAAAGAGTCAGGAAATCAGCATCCAGCATGCTAAGAGAAATGAATCCTTTCAGATCTGATCCAGTCAGTTCTTTTGTACTGAAAACATTTTCTCACAAGCATTATACAGTCCTAAAACTATACTATACTATACTATACTATACTATACTATACTATACTATACTATACCTAAAACTATAAATGTAGGAGGTGTGCAGAATGCTTTTTGTATAAGCAGAAGTAAGACATCTGCAAATTTTTTGCATGCCATATGAAGAATGGCATCTAATAATAAGTCACAGGGATTCTGTGACAAGTAAAAAGCCTTATCTATCGATAGACATTCATGTCTCAGCCAGTCTCAGTGCCATTCCCATGTTGTGATATTAGCAATATAAGTTACCTGCTTGTTCTGCAGTTTGAATTCTTTATAGCCCAATTGTAGCCCCCTTCCTCCCTCATCCCCTCTTACTCCCTCCCCTTGTCCTCAGAAAGGGGAGCGAGCCCTCCTCTCCTAACATCTGAACTCAACCTATCAAGTCTCATCTGTACTATCTGTAACTCTTTCCTCTGTGCCTTTGCAAGCAGATATGGGATTGAGGCAGAGAATGGGATACCTGCCCCAATATGGGAATTAGTTTAGGGGATTATTGTCTGCTCTGGCCCATGCTAACTAAGCTATTTTAAAATAAAACACATGGCCTAGTCTTCATAAATTGCTAGCAGATTAGAAAATACCACAATAATAATAACACTAAGGCTAATAATAAGCACTATTAGATCATACTTCTAAATTAACCACAGTAGCAGCTTTATGTGTAATAGCCAGAATCTGGAAACAAACTAGATGTCCCTCAAGCCAAGAATGGGTAAAGAAACTGTGCTGTATTCACACAGTAGAATGCTATTCAGCTATCAAAAACAAGAGAATTTGGAATTTTGTGGACAAATGTATGGAACTAAAACATGATCCTGAGTGAGGTAAACCAGATCCAGAAAGACACACGGAGTATATATTCACTTATAAGTGGATATTAGCCCAACATAGATGTCCCCTTAGAGACTCTACCCAGCAGGGAATCTGGACAGATACTGGGATTTGCAGACATAAGAAGTGTTATGAGTTGTATGGAAAAGTTGGGGGATGGAAGGAGCAGGGGGTGTTGTCAGGAGCTCCACAAGGAGACTATCAAGTCTTGCAGATAAATAAATCATCTTCAACAAATGGTACTGGGCTAACTGGATGCTGCCATGCTGAAGATTGGAAATAGATCCACATTTATCACCCTGCAAAAACTCAAGTCCACATTGAAATTGAACAAAGATCTCAACATAACACCAGATACACTAAATCTAATAGAAGAGAAAGTGGGAAATAGTCTTGAACTCATTTGTATAGGAGACAACTTCCTGAACAGAATTCAAACAGCTCAGGCACAAAGATCAACAATTATTAAATAGGACTTTATGAAACTGAAATGCTTCTGCAAGGCAAATGACACTGTCAATAGAACAAAACAGTAGACTACAAAATAGGAAAACATCTTCACCAACCCTATATCCAACAGAGGGCCAATATCCAAAATATATAAAGAACTCAAGAAATTAAACACCAACAAACAAATTAATACCATTAAAATTGGGGTACAGAGCTAAACAGAGAATTCTCAACAGAGGAATCTGTAATGGCCAAGAAGCACTTAAAGAAATGGTCAACATACTTAGTCATCAGGGATATGCAATCAAAATCACTATAAAATTCCATCTTACACCCATAAGAATGGCTAAGATCAAAAATTGAAGTGACAGTACATTCTGTAGAGGATGTATAGAAAGGAGATTGTTCTTCCTTTGCTAGTAAGAATGCACAAATGTACAACCACTGTGAAAATCAATCTGGCAGTATCTCAGAAAGTTGAGGAAAAGTTCTACCTCAAGACCCAGCTATACCACTCCTGGGCATATACCCAAATGATGCTCTACCATACCACAGAGACATTTTTCTCAACTATGTTCATAACAGCTCTCTTTGTAATATCCAGAAAATGGAAAAAAACCCAGATGTTCCTCTTCCAAATAATGGATAAAGAAATGTGGTACATTTACAGAATGGAATACTGCTCAGTTATTAAGAACAAGGATATCCTGCAATTTTTAGGCAAAAGGATAGAACTAGAAAAGATCATCCTGAGTGAGGTAACCAAGATCCAGAAAGACATGCAAGATATATACTCACTTATAAATGGATACTAGCCATGTAATACAGGATAAACATACTACAATACCAATACCCAAAAAAGCTAAGTAGCAATGAGAGACCAAGGGAGCATGCTTGAATCCCACTCTGAAGGGAAAATAGAACAACATTGGAAGTGGATGAGGAGAGGTAACTGGGTGGGAGAGGGTGTGAGGAGGTGAGTGAGGGTCGAGATCAGGCCTGGGGAGAGCTGGGGTAGAAGGTTCAAGAGCTGGGAGAGTAAAGGGAAATCAAGTTGGGAAGGCATCTCTGAGACAAACTGGAGATCTGTGACAAGGTAGGCTAATAGGAGAGTATAGGGGTTGACTCTGGCTGAGACTACTATCTCTGGGTGACATGGAGACTTCATAGGACACCCCCTACTTAGGTAAGACTTCTAGTGGAAGGAGGGTGACACCAACCCACCTAGAAAGCCTGGTACCCAAAATGTACCCTGCAAAAAGACATGCAAGAATATGATAGAACAGAAATGGAGGGAAAGGCCAACTAATGACTGGCCCAACCTGAGATCTACCCCATAGGAGAAAGCCAGTCCCTGACACTATTAATACTATGATATGCTTGAAGACAGGAGCCTAGCATAACTGTCCTCTGAGAGGATCCACTGGGCAACTGCTGAGACCTACCGCCAAACATTAGAGAAAGTGTGGGGAGTCTTGTGGAAGAGTAGGGGTCGGGGAGACTAGAAGGGCCTGGAGGGAATAAGAACACAAGATCAATAGAGTCAACTTACCCAGGTCCATAGCAGCTTACAGAAAGTAAACTAAAGAGCATATATGGACTGGACCTAGGACCCTGAGACATATGTAGCTGATGGGCTACTTGGTGTTCATGAGTGTCCCCTAACAATTCGAGTAAGGGCTGTTTCTGACATGGACTCTGTTGCCTGCTTTTGGATCACTTTTTCTGATCTGGGCTGCCTTGTCTGGACTCAATGGAAGAGGATGCAGTTAATCCTGAGGCAACTTGATGTGCTGGGGTGGGTTTGTATGGGGCAAGGGGCTCACATTTTCTGAGGAGAAAGGGAAGAGGAAAGGAGAAAAGGGTGGGCCTTTGGAAGTGGGTGGAGAAGAGGACAGAGACTGTGATTGAGATGTAAAATGAATAAATAAATACATTTAATTAAGAATAAATGATATACAACCCCCCTTAAAATTTTCTTATACAATAAAAAATAGAAGCAGTGTATGCTGTGGCTTGATTGATCTTAATTTTTGGCATCTGGCTTCCCTTTGTCTCATAAGGTTTGTTGAAATAAATAATGTAATATGAAAAAGAAGGATAATAGTCTTGAATTGCTTTCTTTTGGTCTTTGTATTCCATAAGTTTAACTTGTTATTATAATTTTATTTGTTTTGAATTAAATATGTTATATAAAATAAAACAAATTTTATCTTTGAAGCTATTGGAAACATGATGTCAAATGAATTATGGTATATTCCTTTGTGGACATTTGTTTAGTTCTGTAATTCAAAGGTGACAAATGAGCTTTTTTGTCCTGTTAACTACTGACTAGTTCTGTTTAAATGTTTATGTCTTTGAAATATTTGATATCTATAAGAACCTGATTCAATATTTTATTTGCTACCTAAGAGAGTATCTATCATTCAATAATAAGGTAAGTTTAGTGCATTAGCTGGTAGACACTAGATAAAGACTGAATGGAATTTGTAGGGTAAATAAAGGAAGCAAAATGTGGATCAATTAGCTAGAATGGTTGAGCTCTGTGGAATGGGCCATGAGAATGACTGGACCCCAGACAGGCAGGATAAAGGCTTTCAGTTCTTGGTGGGTGGGTTGATGGGGGCTGGGGAAGGCAAACCAGAGCATTGAGAGATAAGATGCAAATCATGGAAAACAAAAGTTTTCTAGTCTCAATTTTGTTCTTGCTAAACCTGCTTCAGAAGTTTCTGAAAATAGACATTTGCATCAACAAAGCTTTTATTAGACAAAAAGGTCATATTTCATGTTAAACCCATTGAGAAAAACAAAGAATTTAGCAAGTGTCCTCACCTACAAAGGCCCTTTAAATGTAGTGATTTCCTGTTACCCTAATCTGATCATGCAACTTTAGCTAGAAATAGCAAGGAAAAAAGCTCATAAATCTACTTTTGTAACCCAAACAATCCAGGATCCACTTAAGGTAGTGCCGATCTTATAACCTTCAAATTCCCATTTCATTAGTAGACTAGGGAAAACAGTGCTAAAGTGCCCTTTCGGTGACACTGGAGCTGCGAGGGGTTTCCTGACTTGATTGCAGACCTTTCTGTTAATTATTAGTAAAGAGCTTTCCTCACAAAGGCTGCTGTCCAGCTGTCCAGGCTGAGGGGCTTAAGCAGTTTGGATGTAAGAGCTCTCCTGAATTGGAAGCGCTTACTTCAAACATCTCATTCAAGGTTTAGAATCTTTTGTTGCTAGATAGGAAGGATCTCTGAGCTCAATGTAGAAAGACTATCATGAACTCAAGGGCATAGAATTTTTAGAATTAAAGTTCACAGACTCCATCTGGCTCAAATCAGGGTGAGAAGCTTCTTTTAACCCTCCCTGTATCTTTCAATTTATTTTAGCATTATCTTTTTAGTTATAAAGACAGATTTTTGTCTATCACACACTTAGCCTTATTTTACTATTCTGTTAAAAAGATAACACAATAGGATAAAACAAAAAGATAAAAAAATTAAAATTATTATTATTCAGCACAATTGGAAAAATATAATGAACTTTATATAAGGTGTAGCTGTGAGAAATTCACTTTTATAATATATTTTCTTTTCTCAGTGTTTTTACACCCAGGACAAACACAAATTGCTTCTATGTTAACAGTGATGTTTTGACACCTACCCACCTTTTTAATCCCAATGCCTTTAACAATCAACTGCTCTTAAACCATAATGAACATGTTTGAATAAGTAAATGTTCATTTAATTTTGGCAAGTAGCTTTTCCCAAGGTGTTTACTAGTTTCTTGATATTATATGAAGGTTACTGGCATAATCATACTATGTGGCTTCTGTTGTTTTTATTTTCATTTATACTCTTAAGAATTTCTCTTACATTTATTATTCAACACTAAAATCGTTAAAACTGTATGGATATGTACTTCAACATATTCATAATTTTTAGATAAAAGTGACAATGGAGAAAGATACTCATCTATCATTCAAAAGCCTGTCTTAGTGCCATAAAATCTATTGTAAGTTAAAGAAAATATTCTATATTGAAAAAGTTGGGCTTTCATTATAAATATAGCAAAATTATATATATATATATATATATATATATATATATATATTATTTTAAACCAATGTATTTATATGTTTGAGAAACAGTTCCATATTTAGCCAAAGATGGTCTGGAATTCAGCATGTGATGCAGGCTGCTTCAAACTTATGACAATATTCTTAACTCAGCTTTCCATGTGTGGGGATTAAAGGGCATGTTCCACACTACCCTGAAGATCATATTGGTTTAGAGTCATGCTAGTAAAATGGGAAGAACAGAAGAAAAATTATTGTGCTTATGGTGTTTGCCACGAAAATAGGCCTAATATGCTCAAAGAGATTGGCACTACTAGATGTGTGGCCTTATTGGAGGAAGTGACTCACTGAGGGTGGGATTTGAGGTTTCGAATATTCACACCAGGCCCAGTGTCTGTCTCTCTCTCTTCCTTCTGCACCACCATTTTGCCTTCATACTGTCATGTTTCTAGGTTTGTAGATATTGACTAGATCTCTGGACTGTAAGCCAGCTCCAATTAAATGCTTTCCTTTATAAGATTTGCTATGGTCATGGTGTCTCTTCACAGCAATAAAAAGTGCCTAACATTCTATTCAAATATTAGTTATAACTCTGTTAAAATTTTTATTTTTTATTTTTATATGAGTGCTCTATCTGCATGTGTACCTGCATGCCAGAAGAGGGCTTCAAACTCCAGTATAGATGGTTGTGAGCCACCATGTGGTTGCTAGGAATTAAACTGAGGACCTCTGAAAGAGCAGACAGTACTTTTATCCATTTAGCCATCTCTCCCAGCCTTAACTTATAACTTATTTTATGCATTTTTGACATGCTCTTGTGAAATACATATTCATAACATCTATCCATTTTATAATTGTATTGATTGTTTCCACATAACTGAGTTTTGAAAGTTCTTCTAGTACCTAGAGAGTAATCCTGTTAATATGTGAGTGGTAAATATTTACTCCCAGTATGCCATCTTTTCATCTAATCCATTTATTCATAGAGAAAATGTTTGAGCTACACAGAGAAAGACCTATCAATTTTATAGCACTTATTTTTAATATATTTTATTAATTTATTTATATTACATCTCAATTGCAACCTCTCATTCCTCTCTACCCCCCATTTTCCCCTTACTCCCCTCCCCTATGACTGTGACTGAGGTCCACCTCCTCCCCCTGTATATGATCATAAGGTATCAAGTCGCTTCTTGGTAGTCTGCTATCCTTCCTCTGTGTGACACGAGGCTCCCCAATCCAGGGGATGTGAGGTACCAGAGTTCATGTGAAAGTCAGTCACCACTCTCAACTCAACGGTGGAGAATGTCCTGTCCATTGGCTACATCTGGGTAGGGGTTTAAAGTTTATCGCCTGTATTGTCCTTGGCTGGAGCCATAGTTTGAGCAGGAACCCTGGGCCCAAATCTGCCTATCATAATGTTCTTCTTGTAGGTCTCTAGGACTCTCTGGATCCTTCTACTTTTCTATTCTCCCATGCTTCTCTCACCTAGAGTCCCAAAAGGATGTACTCCCCTCTGTCCCAGTTTCCTGGTAAGTGAAGATTTTCATGGGACATGCCCCTTGGGCTAGTATGCAGATATAAGTGAGTATGTACCATTTGAGTCTTTCTGCTTCTGGGTTAACTCACTCATTATGATCATTTCTAGTTCAACCCATTTGTCCACAAATTTCGGGAATTCCTTGTTCTTAATGGCTGAGTAGTATTCCATAGTATAGATGTATCACATTTTCTTTATCCATTCTTCTACTGAGGGACACTTGGGCTGTTTCCATGTTCTGGCTATTGTGAATAAGGCTGCTATGAACATGGTTGAGCAAATGTTCTTGTTGTGTGCTGGAGCATCTTCTGAGTACATTCTAAGGAGTGGAATAGCTGGGTTTTGAGGAAGCTTTATTCCCAGTTTTCTGAGATAGTGCCAGATAGATTTCCAAAGTGGCTGTACTAGTTTGCATTCCCACCAGCAATGAAGGAGTGCTCTCTCTCCACATCCTCACCAGCATGTGGTATCACTTGAGTTTTTGATCTTAGCCATTCTGATGGGTGTAAGATGGAATCTCAGAATTGTTTCGATTTGCATTTCCCTGATCATTAAAGACATTGAGCATTTCTTTAAGTGTTTCTTGGCCATTCGATATTCCTCTGCTGAGAATTCCCTGTTTAGTTCTGAGCCCCATTTCTCAATTGGGCTTTTTGGTTTGGTGTTGTTTAATTTCTTGAATTCTTTATATAATTTGGATATTAGACCTTTGTCAGATGTACGGTTGGTGAAGATCTTTTCCCAGTCTGTAGGCTGTCGCTTTGTTCTGTTGACAGTGTCTCCTGCCTTACAGAAGCTTGTCAGTCTCATGACGTCCCATTTGTTAATTGTTGACCTTAGTGCCTGGGCTGTTGGTGTTCTGTTCAGGAAGCTGTCTCCTGTGCCAAATGTGTTCCAGGTTCTTCCGCACTTATTCTTCTAACCAGTTTAGTATCTCTGGTTTTATGTTGAGGTCTTTGATGTCCTTGGACTTGAGTTTTGTGCATGATGACAAATATAGGTCCAATTGCATTTTTCTAGATGTAGACATCTGGTTAGAGCAGCACCATTTGTTGAAGATGCTATCCTTTTTTCATTGAATGGATTTGGCTTCTTTGTCAAAAATCAAGTGACCATATGTGTGTGGATTCATATCTGGGTCTTCGATTCGATTCCACTGATCAACCAGCCTGTTGCTGTGTCAGTACCATGCTGTTTTAATTACTTTTGCTTTATAGTACAGCTTGAGATCAGGTATGGAGATTCCTCCAGAGGATATTTTATTGTACAAGATAGTTTTAGCTATTCTGGGTTTTTTGTTTTTCCATATGAAGTTGAGAATTGAACTTTCAATGTCCTTAAAAAATTGTGTAGGTGTTTTGATAGGGATTGCATTGAATCTGTAAAGAGCTTTTGGTAAGATGGCTATTTTTACTATGTTAATTCTCTTGGTCCACGAGCAAGGAAGAGCATTCTGTCTTCTCATGTCATCTTCAACCTCTTTCTTCAGAGTTTTGAATTTTTTTTTCTAACAAGTTCGTTACTTGTTTGGTTAGAGTAATTCCTACATATTTTATAACATGAAATGTATAGTTTTCCTAATTTCTTCCTCTGCATGATTGTCCTTTGTATGCAAGAAGGCTACTGACTTTTTTGAGTTAATTTTGTATCCAGCCAATTTGCTGAAGATGTTTATCAACTGTAGGAGTTCTACGGTGGAATTTTGGGGGTCACTTATATACACTACCGTATCATCTGAAAATAGGGATAATTTTACTTCCTCCTTTCCCATTTGGATCTCCTTGATCTCCTTTTGCTGTCTTATTGCTCTGGCTAGAACTTCAAGAACTATATTGATGAGATATGGAGAGAGTGGGCAGCCTTGACTTGTTCCCGGTTTTAGAGGAATTTCTTTGAGTATCTCACCATTTAATTTGATTTTGGCTATAGACTTTATTATGTTGAGGTATGTGCGTTGTATCCCTGATATCTCCAAAACTTTAAACATGAATGGGTGTTGGATTTTATTGAATGCTTTCTCTGCATCTAAAGAGATGTTATGTGGTATTTTATTTTCAGTTTGTTTATATGGTAGATTACACTGATGGATTTCCATATGTTAAACCATCCTTGCATGCCTGGAATGAAGCCTACCTGGTCCTGGTGAATGATATCTTTGATGTGTTCTTGTATTCATTTGGTGAACATTTAATGAGTATTTTTGCATCAATGTTCATAAGAGAAATTGGTCTGAAATTCTCTTTTTTAATAGCATTTATAATGCTGCCAGAATTAAATATAAAATCTTTTCTCTGAGTCTATAAACTAAAGATTTTTCCCTATTTTTATAAAGTGTTCTATTTTGATGTTTAAATGTGAAACATAGTTGAGTTAAAGTATGTAAAATAGTTTTTCAAAACTTTGTGCTATTTATGTCAATTTGTGTTTTCCTCTTATAGAAGTCTAATCTTTTTCAGTACTATTTTCTTTAAAATATTACTGTTTTGTATCTTAATCAAAACTCAAAACAACAAGTGTGATGGTATACGCCTATATTCTAGCACATTGGAAGCTGAATTCCAGGTTAAATGGTCTACACATTATATCCACTTTGTCGTTGGCACTGTGTCTACCCTTTCACTAATATCACAATCTTCATTACTTTACTGATGGTGTTGATATTATGTAGATTGTTTCATCCTAGTGAAGTAGTAGGTTCTTTTGAGTATTTTGACTGTGAGTCTTGACTTCTACTAAAACACATTCTATATTAATTTACACAATTAGTTATCCTGTTTACCATGTGTGCGTGTGTGTTGTGTGTGTGTGTGTGTGTGTGTGTGTGTGTGTGTGTGTGTGTGTGTGTTCACCGAGGCCAAAGTTGTCAGATCATCTGCAGTTATAGGCAGTTGTGAACCACCTGAACTAAGTGTTGGGCAAGACTCCCTCTTAATCATTGGTATTTCACCCCTGGCCCCTTTTAAATTTCATTTTTATGGTTAATTGTATTGTTTCAGCAAATGTTGACTCAGTATTTTGTCTCTGTATATTTTCATTGCTTTTTCTTGCTTGTTTTCTCAAGCAAGTTTGGACTTCCATTGTTTCATTTAAGATTGGACTTATTTTATTCATTTAGAAAATAAATTCTAACTGTTCATTATGGTTGATTCTTTTCTTTTGCAATATTATATTAGACTGCATAACATTTTCAAGAAGAGTTTTGTGTCTAAGATTATGATATATACTGGTGTGTACTTATCTTTTCCTTTTTACTCCTTTTCTCCTGATTTTGTTATTAGGCATTATGTACCTAATAAAATGACGTTTAAAGTGTTCTGCTCTTTCTATTTGATGAACAAGATTGTCTAAAAATGAATATATTTCATTTCTTAGTCAGATGTTGTCTTAGAAATGAATGAATGAATTAATGACTAGATTAAGAATTGTGCATGTCTTCTAAATTCTCTTTTGTTTTACTACCCACTTTTTCCACTTAAATGATATAAGTTTATTCATCTTACAACTGGAACAAACTTTAGTACACATACTACATTTTATTCATCATTCATTTTTATCTTAGACAACCTTTATTTTTGTTCATTAGTTAAAAAATGAATTATGACCAATAATATAAAAATATTTGCAGATTTTTGGATATGCAAATTCTAATGCAGTATTTATAACAACAGGTAAATAATAAAAGAAAATGTTATGTCGCATATATTGGATGGTTTGACAAATAAAAGATATTTATATTACTAAATCTTGTGGATTAAGATCATAAAGAACTGCTTAAGGTAACTATTATAGGAGATTCATGGATAAAAGCAACAATCATTTGTTTCTATAGTTTCTAAATTAGAGGAATAAAAATTAACTGTTCTTTTCAAACATAAAACTTAGATAGGGGGAAAAGTGAATGTGCAACCAAAAAATGAATAATTTTTTAAAAATATATTTTATTACATTATTTATATTACATCTCTATGGTTATCCCATCCCTTGTATCCTCCCATTCTTCCCTCCCTCCCTTTTCCCCCTTCTTCTCCTCCTCTATGACTGTGACTGAGGGAGACCTCCTCCTCCTGTATATACTCATAGGGTATCAAGTCTCTTCTTGGTAGCCTGCTATCCTTCCTCTGAGTGCCACCAGGCCTCCCCATCCAGAGGATGTGGTCAAATATGAGGCACCAGAGTACATGTGAAAGTCAGTCCCCACTCTCCACTCAACTGTGAAGATCTGGGTAGGGGTTCAAAGAAAACTTCCCCAATCTAAAGAAAAAAATGACTAATTTGATGATGAAAAATTGTACAAGAAAAAAACAATGAGATTATTACATGTCTGTATTAGATACGTATTTGGCAATTTGACATAAGCATTATTTATCTGGATAGAAGAAACTCAGGTGAGAAAACGCATATGTCAGATTGTCTGTATGTAAGTCTGTAGGGCACTTCATTGATTAATTATTAATGTGAGAGAACCCAGTCCATGGTTACTAGTGCCATCTTTGGGCAGGTAGTGATCCATGTATTTTTAAAACTTAATTTTATAAATATTTCTCAGTGGAAACATTAAACTCCAAAGGGCCTTGAGCAATGCATTCTAAGTCCTCAAAGATTATTACCAACATAGACTAATATATCTGGCAAAACTGTCCACCATAATTGGAGAAAGAAAAACTTTATGAACATTATATATATAACCACAATTACTAAAACACAAAACGTCATTGAGAATATAAACAATACCAAATTTCAACAGAAAAATTGCCACAATTAATACACACACTTTCATAATATCTTTAAATACAAATGGTCTCAATTATACACTAAGATAAATACTAGCTGAATGAATTCATCAAGAAACAAAATTTGTCTATGTGTTGTCTACAAGACACACATCTTAGCACTAAAGATAGATACAACTTTAGAGCAAGAGGGTAGAAAAAATTCTCTAATCAAGTGAGAGAAGGAAGCAAGTAGACATCATCAAACTAATATCTGACAAAACAGACTTCAATTAGACCCTCCTGAAAGCACCCACATAGACATGATCTGTCAAGATGGGTCTTTCAGGGTAATTGTAAACCTAGTCCATTTGATAATAATATCAATCATCACACTAAGAAATCTACAAATGCAGAAAAAGAAATAGAAACACAGTAGACATTCCAAATGAGAAGATGATATCGGTTGTAAAATATCCAGATGCCCCATAGTAGCTCATGTATTTAGAGAGAGATGAGTCAATGGGTATAGTGCCAGCTGCCAAGTCTGACAACTTGAGTTCAATTCCAGTGACCTACATAGTAGAAAGAGAAAGCCCATTTCTGTCAATTGTTCTCCATCTCCCTAGATGTTACATTTTATAATTTCACCAACAATCAAAAATCTTTCCAGGGTTACTCAATGCCTCAAATACTGTAAAAATTTTAGCTTCTCATTTTTTTTGATATTAAAAATTCTGAATATTTGAGATGACATATTACAAGATTTTAGAATTGTCTTTAACTGTTGATGAGCAATTTTTAGCACCTTTGCTTATATCAGGTGTCTGTGTTTCGAAAAAATGTCCATTTTATTGTTAGTTACTTTTTAGTATTTGATTTTATGAGTTAATTCCTTATTTTAGAGTTTAATTTATATTAGATATATATCTTGCAAATGGTTAATAATATATATGTATTACTTCTTTTCCTTTTCATTCTTAATTATTTCCATAGCTACAGAAAATCTTCTTTTTTATTATATTATTTATTGTTATTTGTTTAGGCTTACTCACTAATTTTATCTTTGATCACAGGTTTTCTTTCTTTTCCATCTTCTTTGTTTCTTTGTCTCTCTTTCTTCTTCTTTATTTCCTGTCATTGTCTCTGTCTCTGTCTCTGCCTCTGTTTCTGTCTCTCTCTGTCTCTGTCTCTGTCTGTCTCTCTCTCTCTTTCTGTATGTGATGAACATATCATTAATAGGAACAATGTTACAAATTATTTCACTTATGGCAGTTATGAATTTCAGAATTTCTTATATCATGGTTAAAATCTTTATTCAAAAAGATAAAATCTTTATTCAGTTTTTTGCATTTGACTATGGTAGGAGATGAAGATCAAATTAGCTGGTTTCATTGCAAGCAGAGATTGAACAAGCAGTGTCTTGGACTCCCTTATCTATTCTTTACTTTTCTGTCCTCATGGTCTTGCTTTGCCCCAAGGACATTCTTCCTATACCTTATCTCATGCCTGTAGATTTCTGCATCTGGGTCAGAGTTTGTTCCAAAGTAGAACCACAGTTCATCTGGACCTCAACAAAACAGGAAAAATAATCCCTGTACAATCACTTTACATTATTTATGTAGATAATAATTATTACATGACTAAAAGTTGTTGAAAGCTGAGATTATTTATTTTTCAATCTTTGGGTACAGTAAAAAATTATTTTAAATGAAAATTTAAAGAATAAAGATATAACAGAACCCAAGGAAAATCCATAGTGAGCCTAGCAGCATTGTTGACTAGTTTATTAGACTATAAATATATAAATACATATTAATACAGCATATAAATATTTATATATACCATCATCTTTATATATATTCATAAATATATAATTAAATATTATCATTTTAGCAATATTTATTTTATTGTATAAAATAAGCAAACACTTTAGTGGAAAGCCAAAAACATAAATCTCAAAATTCTTTGATGGTATTTGTAAGAGTAGGTACAAGGTAAAAAAAACAAATAGAGAGCTGAAACTGGGATAAGTATTATGAACATTTAGTAAGACAAGAAAACATTGAATGGTAGCAGTATTTGTAGATCAAAGTGGAATTGATCTCATAAACTCACTCTGAATTGATCAAATATTCCCAGTATATTGAAAAATCCTTTTAGGGTGAGTGAATATCTGAACAGAGTTGGACACACACAAAAATATGAGTTTCATATTTTTAAAATTAGTTGAATCAATTATGAGTGTGCTGAATCCTATGATGTGTCTGGTTTTGCAGTGCTATGAAATAAAGAGGCAAATATTTATATGAAGTCCTAAAAGAATTTTTGTAAGCATGAGTGATAGATATTCATTCTACCATAAGGACCAGTATGAGGAAATGAATAGTACAAAATCTGCTCTATCTAATAATTTCAACTCAATAATAGATTTTTAAAAATGATTCCTTGTCATTTGAGGGAAAACACATGTTAAAGAGCTATAATATGGTGGAAAAGAAATACCACACATTATTTGAATAAAATAGTGTCATTATCACCATTCCCATATATATGGGAAGTTGAAAAGAAAAGTAAATTAAATGAAAAAAAAAAACAAACAGGAATCCAAGAGTAAGGCTAAGATCTTATCATGCTATGAGTGGTGGCCAAGAGAGTAATTCAAATCCAGTCTGGATGATACAGTAAAATGTTGTTTCAAAATAAATTAATAATCAACAAAAGCCTTTGAAAGACAGAAGGATAAAGACTAATTTGTTCATTTCCCTTGCAACCAAAAAATGTTAGAAACATATAGAAAAAGGTAATTATCATATGGTACATATTATTTTGATAAAATTTTCTTATTAAACATCAACATATAATTGCTATGCCATAATTATATTTTAAGTAATTTTATATATGCATGCACAAAATTAAAGAACATTACCATGATAAAGTGTACAAATTCATTTGCTCAATATTAACATTCAATAATATAATATTGATGTTGAAATTTATTAAAAGAACTAGTATGGCTTATTTTTTATATAAACTTGTAAAAATCTGCCAAAATATACATGCATTTAATTTATGGACACTCATAAATTTCAATTTATCAGCAATAACTAATTTAGTGGTTTAAAATGTATAATGTAATAAAAATAACTATAAAGATGGATATACAGAAAAACTCATAACTCAACCTTTGCTTCCAATATTTTCTGATTTTGACATTGTCATAACATCAGTATCATCTATAATTAGTATGATTATTCATTATCCATTTTTAATAATGGAATATGCATATATTACTATTCATGACTTAATAATTA
Source organism: Acomys minous (assembly GCF_964271855.1). Lineage (NCBI taxonomy): Eukaryota > Metazoa > Chordata > Mammalia > Rodentia > Muridae > Acomys > Acomys minous. The sequence continues at coordinate 67,273,387 of NC_140488.1, read as the reverse complement.
GAAGCCACTGCCTTGTGCATACCTAAACTTCATAAAGAATTATTTCTGCTATGCTTTGCAGTTAAATCTTTAATATAGCATATTAAATCATATTACCTTAGTTTGCAAGTCATAGACAATTATGAAATGGACAATGCTAAAAAAAAATTAGAACTACCATATGCCTCAGTGGTATTACTCCTGTGCATATACTCAAAGGACTCTTCACCCTATATACAGATGCTTGCATGCCCATATTTATCTTTATTTTTAATGAATTTTCAGCATATCCCTGTTTCAACATGCAAAATTTTATAGCATTTATCTATAACAATAACAAGCTTGTTAGGAAAAAATTTTGAAAGACAGTACATTCATAATTGCTTTGAAAAAATATATGCCAAGAAATAAACCTAACAAATGAGGTGAGAGACTTCTACAGGGAAAACTATTTTTTAAATTTTAATTTTATTAATTTATTCTGCTTATGACTCAGTTGTTATCCCATCACTTGTATTCTCCTGTTCTTCCTTCCCTCCAGCTTTCACTCTATTCCCAGCCCCTAGGTCTAAGACCAAGGGGGACGTCCTCCCCCACTATATGGTCATAGGCTATCAAATCTCATCTTGGTAGCCTGCTTATTCTTTCTTTGAGTGCCATCAGGTCTCCCCAACAAGGGGACATGGTCAAATATGGGGCACCAGAGTTCATGTCAGAGTCAGTCCCCACTATCCACATAACTGTGGAGAATGTCTTGTCCATTGGCTAAATCAGAGTAGGGATTCAATGTTTACTACTTGTATTGTCCTTGGTTAGCACAATAGTTTGAGCAGATCACCATGGTCTAAAGCTAGACTTCAAAAACAACAGAAATAACAAATATCCTACACACACATGGAAACTAAACATCTCTCTACTTAATGACACCAGGGTCAGGGAAGAAATAAAGAAATAAATTAAAGGACTTCCTGAAATTCAATGAAAATGAACCAACAACATACCCAAATTTGTGGGACACATTGAAAGCAGTGCTAAGAGGAAAATTCATAGCACTAAGTGTCTTTATAAAGAAATTGGAAACATCCCACATAATCAACTTAATGACACATCTGGAAGCCCTAGAAAAAAGAAGCAGAAAGACCCAAGAGGAGTAGATGTCTGGAAATAATCAAACTCAAGGCTGAAATCAATAAATTAGAAACAAAAAGAGCAATTCAAAGAATCCACAAAACCAAGAGCTGGTTCTTTGAGAAAATCAACAAAATAGACAAACCGTTAGCCAAACTAACTAAAAGACAGAGAGACACTATCCAAATCAACAAAATCAGAAATGAAAAGGGAGACATAACAACAGACACTGAAGAAATACAAAGAATCATAAGATCTTACATTAAAGGAAAACTTTAAGACACTGAAAGTTTTTGAAAATTACAGATGTTATAAAGATCTTAGAGGCTACTAAATTGTTATAACTAATATGGTGAAAATGGCTTTACTACCAATGACAATTTACATATTTAATGTAAATCTCAGAAATTTCTCAATGATACTCTTTAGAGACTTAAATTTTTGCTAACATATGAAAACACAAAAGGTAAATGTAGCTCAATACAGAAAGAGTATTGCCAGTGATGAATTTCCTGATATGAAACTATATTGCAGAGCCACAGTGACAAAGACTACACAGTACTGGGAAAAATTGGCATGTAGACTAAGAAAATATAATAGAGACTGCAGACATAAAATTATATATCCATTGATATCTGTTTGACAAAAAGTGTGCAGTGCAAAAAGATCACTTACTCAACAAATGATGCTATCAAAACTGATACCTATAAACAGAAGAGTTAACTTTAGGTCCACATTCTTAATTTTTCACATGACCAGTTAAAAGTGAATCATAGATATGGAAATGGAAGCACTGAAATTGCAAAAGGAATATAGGGGTAGTACTTCAGAATATAAGTAGAGGAAATAAATATTAGACTAGAAGATCAATAGTACAATAAACAGCCTCAAATATTCTTTTTAAAAAAGAGCTTCTCCACAAAAAGACAGATGATCAACAGTTTGAACAGATGACATATAGGTATGGGAGAATATTTGCCAGCTGTAGTTGAGATAAGGACTTAACACTATAATTTTCAAAGAACTGCAAAAACTGAACAACATAATACACAAACTGCCAATCCCTGAATGAGACAATGATATAAGCAGATGGTACTCAAAAAAAGAAATGCAAATGGCAAATTTTTTCAAGAGTCCTCAACATTACTAGCCATTAAAGAAATATGAATTCAAATTTCATTGATATTCCATTCTACCTCAGTCAGAACAACTAACCAACCTGTAGAAAACATTTGGCAAAAAATACTTGTGGGGATATGAGAACCCTATACTGCCTATGGAAGTGTAAAGTCATGCAACCACCATGGATATTAGTATGGAAGTTTCTTTAAAAAAACAAGATTAGAACTACAATATGACACAGCAGTACTACTCCTGTGCATACACAAAAGGACTGTTTGCCCTATATAAAAATGTTTGCATGTCCATATTTATCTCTATTCATTTCATAATAACAAGGAGATAGAAGTGTCTTTCAAATAGGAGTGGATAAGTATAATGTGGTCTGTATGAACAATAGAGTTTTATTAAGATATAAAGGAAAATAAATGAACCTTCTAGAGTAACTTATAGGTCCTAGAAACATTAACGTGAGAGACAAAAAGAAATGTACTGTATGTTCTCTTTCATATTTGTACCCTACCTGCTAATTATCAGAAATCTGAATCTGCATGGAAGTATATGTGTGAAAAGAACAGGAAAGTAAATATGGACTCATGTGATGGATAATAACTACTGAACCTTGGTGTGTGAGGATGTGGAAGGCAGTAAAACATCAGATGTTAGAGTTATAGTCTTGAGGGCAAAGGGATGGTGTAAAGAAAAGAAGAATGGAGCAGTTGGATGAGTAGGGAAGAGATCAGTCAAATGAAGTAGATCTGCAAATTCCATTAGGAAACCTGCTACTCTGTAAGGTTACTGATTTCATTTCTCTTAAAGAAATTGTCATTTTATATGTTGTTTAGTACAAGATGAACAATCATTTGTTTCTTTTGAGGCATGAGGAACAGCTATTAGGTATTCTTCACAAAATTATCCTTCATTTAATGGCTCTTTTTAGTGATATATAACAGCTAAAAACTGGATAAAATATTTTGGCTAAAATTATTTAATGAAAACAAAGAATTAATCATCTTTCACCCAAAAGCATGGGTTTAGAAATTATAACATATATTATAAAAATATGATAAAAATGTAGAGAAACTATATCAGTCCAAGATAAAGGACTTCTACTTCTGGGGGACTGAATGTATGATGTTCTTCCATCAGGTAGGAATAGCTAGATAGTTACATTCTATCAGTTGTTATTCGACCAATTCTTCCGTTGTGTTTTTTTTCTAAGATGACAGAATTGACTTATCACATGTTTGTTTTAAATGTACTGCTACTTGAGAACTTAATCTTAAGCCTTTAGTTTTTCACATGTAGTCTTTTGAATGTCACTCTTCTACACTTAAAGTTAACATCTATTCTTTCATTTTTATTTATGAAATGCAGAGTCCTTTTCATAATTTTTGTTTCACATTTCTTTCCAGAGAATGGAAAAGCAGAATACCTAGTTTTCTGTGGTAAAGTAACATAAGGAAAGTCATAATGGTCATATAAAATTTATATTTCCACTGATTTAACTAAAAATTAATTATAGTCTCACATTAGAATATAATTACATATTATATCCTTTCCTTCTCATCACTCCAAACACTCTCATATATCTCTCCTTCATCTTTCAAATTCATAGCCTTTAGTAATTATTACAAAATGCACATATATGATATCAAAGAAAAAATGCCTAAGAAACATATAAAAAGTGTTTATCATCATTATCAATTAAGGAAAAGCAAATAAAAGCAATTTTGAGATTTTTATCTTACCTCAGTCAGATTGGCAAATATGAATAAAAGAATATATTTTAAAATATTTAAGAATATAGATATTTAAATGTATAGACATTAATCTATATTGTATCACAGTGTTAAGACCTAAATAAATATGTTCATCATATTTTTGAATGGAATCCTTTACTTTATTAAGCCATTTTTTAATTTCATAATACATTCATGCAATGACTTTTAGGTACCAGATGTTGTTGTCATGGATAAAAGTGTGAATGATATATTGCTTGGCCCTTAAAGAGGCCATAATCCAGCAAAAATGCCAGCCAAAGTAAATCAAAATATTGTCAAGATGTATAAGAACGATTTTTCTAAAAAAAAAAAAAGAAAGAAAGAAAATCAAAGCCACTTGGTTTTTAGGGTATTTTAGGAATGTTTAATATGAAATGCAATGTAGTAAGGTGCTATTAGCTCGGAATCATTCTTTAAGTTCTTAGTATCATGTGAATTCATGAAGACTACATACTCTCGCTGAGCCTTAGTTCCATTTTCTACATAATAGAGGTGATACTAATACTTAGTGGAAGTATTAGATAAACTAAATATCAAGTCGCCATCAAGGAATTAGAGTGGAACTGGCATATCTTACTAATATGTAAGGCTAGAGACGAAGAACATTTTTTTAAAAACTGTATACATATCTCGGTATATTCACAGAAATAGGTATGCTATGCGAATCATATATCACTTAATTTTAATGGAAAAAGAGTTGAGAACACCTAAAGTATTGGATACATAGGCTTTAAGGGTCTGTAGGAGTATCTTTTCCTTTTACACAGTAGACCACTAGCAAACATAAATTGTACAAAAGAACATATTTGCACCTTATTTATTCATTTTAGGAGAATTTATTTTTGTCAAGAGTTTTATAATTCATCTTATCACCTGATTTCTCATGTCTTTCAATATGTGAATATTACCTTTTTGAAATTATTTCTTATGTCCTTTTTTTTTTTTTTTACATTTCTTCCACTTTTAATTTGTGCTCTTGATGTAACTTTGACAGTGCTTCATTTCAATATAGGGAGTAGATTTAAAAATTTACCCTCCAGATAGATTACTTGAAAAATCTGAGACTCTTAATATTGAGAGTTTATGCCACAAGAAGCCTTGAAAATACTGTAATTAGTAGAAACATGTCATTTCTCTTGCTAGTTAGTTAAAATCAGTATATGCACATAAGGATTATCAACTGGAAATAGTAAAAATCTACATGTTTATCTGTGGATTACCAGTTATTCGTGTATTTTCACTCTTTTCCATTGAAAGTCTGCTTTGGTATAATTTTTTCCTATTATGTGGGTCATAAATTTCTCAAAATCCTACAAAAGTTTTGATAATTTGTGCAGCTGTCAAAAAATAAATATTCTAGATTCTGTGGTTTAACATCAAGAATAACTGGCAATTATATTTGGGAAAGTTTCATTAAAAATTCACCATAGGTATATGTATTATACCTCTACATATAGATATGAAAAGCACAACTATCTCAAATAGAATAGATTTTTACTCATAGAAAATGTGATCAATAACAAAATGATATTTTACCATCTCAAGGTTTGCTAAATATCTTTTGATATCTTCACAATGTACTTTATATTTAGATGTATGCCTAATAGGTTTGGACATAATTCATTTCTCACCTGTATCTACATGTGCATACTAAATAATATATGATTTTATTTTATCCTTAATACTATGAGGATCTTTATGTTTCAGCAATATCAGCATTGAAGGATAATAAAGTCATTCATATTAGGAAACCAAAACACAATTTTCTGTATAGTATATTTACTTTGAAACTGATTTATTAAATCTATTTGTTATTGTAGAGACTTATTACAATTATATCTGCACTATATGTCTCTGTGTACAGACTAAATATGCTGTCTTCCTCTGTCTCTCATTGTCTGTCTCTGTCCCTCCTTATTTCTCTGCATCTCTCTATCTCTGTCTCACCACCCTCTCTTGCGCACAGGCACGTGTCTGTGTGTGTGTGTGTGTGTGTGTGTGTGTGTGTGTGTGTGAATGCACTATAGACATGAATGTTGACATCCACTGAAGTACATTTTTAGCAACTCAGAAACATACATGATTGACAGAACAAAGCATATGGAAACGAATAAGAATCTAACCCACATTTAGATCTAAGAAAAAAATATTTGCCTGAAGGGAAAATATTAATTAGTTTGTCTACATGCTAGATAAGAGTCTGGAAGACATATCCATCAAAAGGCAGTGGAATAAACAGCAAAATGGAAATTATTTGTAAATTGACAGTAAACTTGGCAAACATTGAAGGGGTAAACAAGTTATTTGGCATGCAAAGCATTTCAAAATCACAGCCTCTGTCAGGAGGCATCTGTGCATAGATTCACTTATTTGACAGAAATTAACATTTTGCAGAAATCTTTGTTGCATGCTAAAGATTTTTTCACCCTCCTTAATTATTTTAATTGCTGCTTCAGAATGTTCTACATAAACATTCAAAAGATGCTAAAATCCACAAAGTGTGATCCAATTTTATCAATATAGGGCTACTCCAATATAGAGTTAACTAAAATACTGACTGGAGGGCTAATTATTTAAGTGATTATGTCAAACATATTTTTTCAAATAAAATATAAAAGTCATATAGAACAGTGAGAATTTTTTGTGCTAGAGAAGGAAAAGTTTCTTTTTAAGTAAAACATTTAACCCACCTTTGTTTATTTTTAAGTAAATAAAATAATCTAAGAGACTAAAAGTATATGAAATAAATATTGTTTACCACATGGAAATTGGTAATCTTAAAGTTAATTAGGAGATAAGGTGAAATGGGAAAAAAATCTGATTTCAGTGGTCTCACATTTATCCTTCTAGAAGTAAAGGTCTGTAGACATTCAGTATCCTCATTAGTCAAATGAGGTCCAGTTCATTCTTTTCTAAAATTTTCTCTAGCTGTAACTTATAGAATGTAAATTAACTCAGCATAATTTTTCAATTTTTTTTACTTCTGACTTTCCAAAAAACCCTCTCTTTTTAAATGGTATCTGTTTGTGAGATAATTGCTTATCAGCAAAATTCATAGGTTTCTCTAATATAAAAAATTTTAAGTTAATTTTTTCATTTTCTCTTTGAGAAATGTGAATGTCCATTGGATTAGTTGACTTGAGCCCAACTGGGAAGTCTGTAATAATTCATTACTGTACTCTGTGCTTTTGCTAATTTTCATATACATATGCACAACGTATTAGGTCTCATCAGCCCTTCTTGCAAGCGGGCAGTGACCAAATCGTGAGCATCAGAAAGCATGTCAGAGGTTCATCAGCAGACTCACCCCTATGTGGAATATCAGCTGTCCATATGCTACATCAGAACAGGGGGTCTTTGTTCTCTGCATGAATTGTCCTTGGTAGATGAATCAGTTTGTGTAGGCTTCTTTGTGTCCAGATCTACAGGCCCAGTGGAGTTCCTGCTGCCCTCTTGGACCTTCCATTCCCCCACTATTCACTACAACTCTCAGCACATGGCCCCCAGAGTCCAGCTTCAAGTCCCAGTATCTGTCCCAATCACTGATAGGTGAAGTTTCTTAGAGGACATCTATACTGGGCTAATATCCACTTATGAGTATCTACCTGTGTGTCTTTCTGCGTCTGGTATACCTCACTCAAGATGATCATTTCTACTTCCTTTAATTTGCCTGCAAATTTCAAGATTTCCTGGGTTTTGATAGTTTAACAGTATTCCATTGTGTAAATTTACCACAGTTTCTTTATCCATTCTTCTACTGAGGGACATCTAGGTTGTTTCCAGATTCTGACTATTATGAATAAGGCTGCTATGAACATGGTTGAGCATATGTACTTGTTGTATGGTGGAGCACATTTGGGCATATGGCCAGGATTGTTATAGCTTGGTCTTGAGGTAACACTATTCCCAATTTTCTGAGAAAGTACCAGATTGACTTTCAAAGTCATTGTACAAGTCTGTACTCCCACCAGCAATGGAGGAGTATTTCCCTTTCTCTACATGCTCACCAGCATGTGCTGTCACTTGAGTTTTTTATCTTAACCATTCTGATAGGTATAAGATGGAATCTCAGAGACATTTTGATTTGCATTTCCCTGATGACTAAGGGTGTTGAACATTTAAGTGATTTTAGTTCATTAGAGATTCCTGAGAATTTTCTGTTTACTTCCATACCCCATTTTAAAAATTGTGCTATTTGGTTTTGTGGTGTCTAATTTCTTGAGTTCTTTATATAATTTGGATATTAGTCTTATGTTGGTGAAGATCTTTTCCCAGTCTGTAGGCTGTTGTTTTGTTCGTGTGACAGTGTCCTTTGCCTTACAGAAGCTTTTCAGTTTCAGGAGGTCTCATTTATTAATTGTTGACCTTAGAGCCTAAGCTCTTCAGGAAGTTGTCTCCTGAGCCAATGAGTTCAAGGCCTCTCTCCAATTTTCCTTCTAACAGATTTAGTGTGTCTGGCTTATGTTCAGGTCTTTAATCCACTTGGATTTTGTGCAGGGTGAAAATTATGGAGCTATAAGACATCCGGTTAGACCGGCACCATTTGTTGAAGATGCTATCTTTTTTTCCATTGTATGGTTCTCGCTTCTTTGTCAAAAATCAAGTGTCCATAGTTGTGTGGGTTTATTTCTGGGTCTTTGATTGATTCCATTGATCAACTAGCCTATTTCTCTGCCAGTACTATGTTTTTATCACTGTTGCTCTATAGTATAGATTGAGATCAGGGACAGAAATTCCTCCAGATATTTTTGTTGTATCAGATGTATTTTTAGCTATTCTGTTTTTTGTTTTATTTTGTTTTTATTTTACATATGAATCTTAGAATTGACCTTTAAAGGTCTGTAAAAAATTGTACAGGTATTTTGATAGGAATTTCATTGAATCTGTAGATTGCTTTTGGTAAGATGGCAAATTTTTCCCAAGTCATAGAGAAACTTTCTACACCAACATACATTAAAAATTTCCAGACAGTCATAGACCTAGAGGAGGGGAATAGGGTGAAAACAGGATGGAGGTAGGAATGGGAGGATACAAGTGATGGGATAACAACTGAGATGTAATCTGAATAAATTAATACAGGATAACAGTTTAGTTGTAATCTGAATAAATTAATACAATTAAAAAAATTCATACTGCAATTACAGACCATGATTTTAACATTCATTATAACATTTCAATTTGCAATATTTAAAATTAAGCAAGCAGGTACATACTTAAGACATAAATGAGGAGAGTCTGTTCATATGTTTTATTACATAAATTCGTCCTGGTATGTTAATACATCACAACCTTCTAGGAACCTCATAAGAAGAATCACAGAAATGGGTTTAATGCTTCACAGTAATGAACATTTTATCCACCAAAATAGAAATTAATCAGTTGCTTTTCCTAAAGCTAGATGAGTTGTATTGCAAGTATTTTCATTTCATACTTGATTATATTTTCTAGTAAAAGTTTTTTTTCATATCTCATCTTTATCAACTTTAAAAATCTATCTATGTATAAAACATCTTAACCCCTAAACAACTAAGCTTAACTGTAAAATTAAACTATCTGGTCTTCAACCCCATCAGAGACTGGAGAAGGAATAAAATTTATTATATGAGTAGACAGGAACTGCAGCAGAAACACTATGAATGTAACCTTTCTGTAATTATGGATTGTTTCGAGGTTCTTCTTGCTGTAGGTAGTTTATTGTACATATGTGTAATAGTATAAATATATGTGAAAAAATAAAAATAATTTTAAAAAGTTTTTTCTCTTATGGATAAAAGTTTATAAAGAAAACAGGACTATATAGAAGAAAATAGATGCCAGATTGTTTGATTGAAGCATTTGAAGTAAATAACTAGAATTTTGGATTTGAGGTCTTTTTATGGCAAATTAGTTCTAAGAATCCTTAATGTTGCTATTGTGATCTCTGTTGCAAAGAGAAGCTTCTTTGATGAGGCATGTGTACACTTATCTGTGAGTACAAGGACAAATATTTAGAATATGCTTAAGAGTTACCGTGGTTTAATAAAGTGGTAGTTGTAGGCTCTCCTCCAAGATTCATGAATTCTCTATATCTGGATAGATGGCTAGGTTTTCAGCACCAGTCATGATTTCCCTATTGTATGTGTCTTAAGTAAATTACAGAGTTTTTGGTTACTGCCGAAATTTGTGTTCTACTATTGCACCCTTAAATTTATTGTGATATGTTGGTCATTATGTGAGCCATAGGAATTATAGCTAGGTAGAATTGTTGATTTCCTCCTTTGGAAGCTTGCATGTTTTTTTTCAATGGGAAAGTTAGATGGAAGCTAGTCTGGATTGATTAATCTACCATACAACTCTCACATCTAAGGCTCATGGATCACTGAGAAAGAGGAGGTAGAAAGATTGTCAGAGTCAGAAGATCAGGGAATTTGCTGTGAGTCTGTGTTACTAGGAATGTAGGCAACTATACCATAAAATCTTACCAATATAACTACCTAAACATGAGCTGACAAGAACAATAAAGGTAGACATACTAAGGTATACAGGGTAAAGCCCAAGAGGCCTCATTGCTATGCAAAGAAATGCAGAAACTAAGGAATGCTGATAGTGAATGAAATAGTTTTCCCTAAGGAAGAGAACACCAATAGGCTCTCCAAAACCATATGGTCATTCAGAATACATAGAACATAGTGTATTTATGCATTTAGGAATATATTCATATAAGTATGTAACAAAAATTAATGAAAAAGTGTCATGACATTGAAAGACAACAAGGATGGATATATAGGATGGCTTGGAGAGAGGAAAAGTAAGGAGGGAATGATGTAATTACATTCAAAACTCAAAAATATAAGATGTATTTTTAAAGACTAATTAATCAATAACCCTGGATAGATGTCTCAGAAGATGTTCATGGTGGCTTACACCTATCTATAGCTTCAGTTCTCTTTTTCACTGTTGTCAGGCACACATGTGGTACACTTATAAAGTTGCTGGGAAAGCACCAATGTACATAAAATTAAACCCTTAAAAAGGAATGCTTAAATAAGTAATTAGGTTTTCAAGAATTCTTCCTGCTCAATAGTATTCATTCAATATATTATTTCATGTGATCATTATAGAAATTATCTGAGTTTAATGCAGAGTAAAGGCCTGAAATTTTTCATAATTTGATTGATGTGATCTCTTACTTATATTAAGTATAGGGACTTGTACATATTTGCATGTCTATGGTTTTTATGTCTTTTCCTGTTAAAATAAGTAGACAATTCATTCTAATTTTCCTGATGTTTCATTGTTGTGGAGGTGGGAAAAGCCAAATAAATAATTTACTTTTTTAACTTAAACTCTTCCTCCTTTATATTTTCTATGCAAAAGTCCTGGTTCACATTTAGTTAGAGTCACTTAAAATAAAAAAAAAATTAAAATTATACAAAAGGTTGCAGTTTTTCAGGGCAGAAAACCAAGAGCAAGATTAATCTCTTCCATTTCTTTAGTCCTGTACTCAGGAATCCTTAGTGGAATTTTTTACTGTGTGTGTGTGTGTGTGTGTGTGTGTGTGTGTGTGTGTGTGTGTGTGTGTGTGTGCGTGTATGTGTGTGTTAAGATAAAAAAGATTAAACACACACTCTACATAATGAGAATCTCTAAAATACTATTTTCTTAAAAACAGAGTCTCTTCAATATTTTCTTTCTCTGTCTCTCTCTTCCTCTCTCTGTCTCTGTCTGTCTGTCTGTCTGTCTGTCTGTCTGTCTGTCTGTCTGTCTGTCTGTCTGTCTGTCTCTCTCTCTCTCTCTGTGTGTGTGTGTGTGTGTGTGTGTGTGTGTGTGTGTGTGTGTGTGTGTGTCTGCAATTGTGTGTTTAGATTTGTATGGGTACATTTGTCTGTCTATATATATCGGGTCAGGTTACTTCCTCTACCATTTCCAATTTCATTTTTTGAGCCAGGGTCTCTCATTGAATTCAAAACCTACCTACCCATTCTGTCTAGTCCAGCTAGCTAGCTTGCTGAATAGTGATTTCTTGTCTTTTCCACTCAAAGGCTGATTACAAGAGGCTGCCCAACCTGCCAAGATTTCATTTGGATGCTGGTGATGCAAAATCTTTGGGAGATAAGTGCTTTGTCAATGAGACATCTATCTAATCCAGGTTATAAAGTTTCTTTTATAAAGGATTTATGTTATGGTGACTGGGACCTGAGATATATGAGGATCAAGAGGGTTGTGTGTAGAAGAGACTGAGTTAGCAATAATGCATTATTACACAGTAAAATCACTGAAATGGTTGACAAATACTGCTTGCTTCCTTTTATTACTATACTAATTATAATTCTGGGGGGTTTCTCTTGAGTTATTCAAAGCAATGAAATGAATGAGAATTGTGTATTATATTCTTTTTGATATTTTTCTCTGAAGGAATAGAAATCTTTATTATAGTTTATGAAAATACCTTTATCTGGAATGATTCATCAACATTTACCATTAATAGATGTTATTAAAGTTAAACATTTTCACAGTACAAAATATGTGCCATAGCAATATTCTGAAGCATTTGTTTGAGACAAGGCTTTTCTTTTTTTTATTTTATGTTGGTTTTTATTTATAAATACAGATATTATTAAAGTCAGTTTAAATCATTAAGTGTGACTTTCTTAGTATTATAATATATATATACATATATATATATATATATATATATATATATATATATATATATTTTAGATCAAACTGGACTAGTACTTTCTATATCACCCAGAATGATTTCAAATTTGTGATCCCCCTGGTACTAGACTCTTGTGACTTCAGGAATGTGGCATCAATATTCTGATGGTTTTTTTGAAGTACAATATGATTAATTTTACAATGATGATATTAAATAAAAAAATATAAATTGTGACTTTAAGATTTATAACTTTAATATGAGCATAACAAATCCTTTCTTAAAAATACATTAATGGTTTTATCCAATCATTTATATCATTGATCCTTAATTTTCAACATATGAAAGTCATTAAAACAAATTTTGAAAGGGCTCATTTTGAAAACTGCAAAATCACTGAAAGAAATACCAAACAAGTTCAGATTTAACCCTGCCATATGGATTGAGCTTAATGTAATTTGAACCATGTCATAGTGAACAATAATTGCCCCAGAGTAACAACAGATTGTTTTTCTATTGTTTTGCAGCAAATTTTATATGCAAAAAATTGCAGAATTATTTGGAGTTTTATAAGAAGCAGGAACAGTCAATGTTTCTGACTTTGTTACTATACACATTTGGCTATGATGTAGTCACATTTGCCAAATCAGTATACATCAATGTACTAGGTTTTGCTGCAATCTACAAGACATTCCTGTCAGGAAATACCACAATAAACTGTATTGTGGACAGTGTTTTATCTATTTACTTCTTTTTTTAAAAGTGTGCTTCAATTACACAAAATAATGTTTATGGTTTGCATTATATTTTCATTCATGTTTAAATATATATTTGATAATATTCACAACCCTTGTTATCCTTACTTGTAACCTCCCTTCTTTTGCTGTCATAGCTTTCCATGAAAATAGTTCCCTTTTATTCACATCTTTAAAAAACATACATGTTTTTCTGAGTCTTGTTTATTTCACTTAATGTGTTAATCACCAGGTCCATTTATTTTCTTTAAATAAAATAATTTCATTTTCTTTATAACTGCATTGTATTCTATTGTTTATGCTACCATATTCACTTTATATATTCATTTATTGATAGGCATCTAGCCTGATACAGATGTTGATTTTTGTGAACTGTGCTGTAATGAACATGGGTATGCTGGTATCTTTACTGTATATTGACTTTGCTACTTTTAGATATATGCAACATATAGAACTGGAGCCTTTGGTATGTCCATATTTTGTTTTTGAGAAACCATAACCCTCATTTCAATGATAGTTACACTAATTTACATTCATACCAAGAAAATACAAGAAATCCTTTTCACCATATCTCAAAAATATTTGTTGTTTGTTTTTTCAAAAACAGCCGTTCTGACTGGCATGAGACTGTCAGTGTAGTTGGACTTGTCTATGCTCTATGGCTAAGAACACTGAACAATTTTACTATAAATATTGAAACTTTCAATATATTCTTTTTTAAAACACCCAACTTGATTCCTTTGTCAGTTAAATGATTGGATTACTTTTTATTGTTTAATTTTGGAAGTTCTTTATATGTACTGAATAGTTATCTTTGGTCAAAGGAGAAATTGGTAAGTTTTTGTTATTATTTTCTGAATTTGGGGTCATATTCATAAGGTTATTGTCTATTTCTATGTCTTGAGGAGGTACTGTATTACACATTTTTCTGATGTCATTGTCTTGATAAGACGTCATTTTGTAATTTATACTGTTAGCTATAACAACTAGAGCAGAGCAGTATCTAGCTCTGTAGCAGCAGTAATAGAAGCATAGACACTCTCTATGGAGGATCAGAAGGAGGGTCAAGAGTTCCTTACCTAGGATTCCAGTTATTAATCCCTCCTCCAGTTTCAAGTGGTCTTGTATGTATGGTAGAGTACATAAGAAACAGGTTAAATAAACTAGTATTACATGATTAAAAGTGTTGAGGTTTCTATTAATAATGGTGTGGGACTTTGTGGTGATGATCCTATTTAAGGGTCACACAAGATGCTATAAATAGCCTCTCATCTGTGGGCTATAAGATATTATAATAAATTCATTGTTCTCACCAAGATATACTGGATTAAATTACCACCATTTCTTGGTCTACAACATAGGATGAAATAAAAAAAATGCTTCTCCTAGAGTCACTCTAGATCCTAAAACCAGACCCCCTCTGCCAAAAAGAAGTAGACAAACAAAAATAACCTCTGACCTCAATCCTTTATATATAAAAGGTTTGGATTAAAAAAAAATCCCCAAGCTCAAAAATAGGGTCAAAAAACAGGCCTAAGGCTCCAAAAACCTGCAGGCTGTGGAATTCTAAAAATTCATGCAACCCTAATATGTACTTTAGCCTAGATGTTGCATAAACAGACAATCTGACTTATATCTTCCACCCTGAAGCCTGAAGTTTGGAAAAAAACCAGACAATTTGGCTTATATCCCATTCTCCAGTTTCAAAACTATTTTTTTTTTAAAGAAAATAAGTTTCTTTATGGGCCTGGTGAAAGCAGGCCCTTCCCGGCCCTTCTCTCTCCCTAGTCTCTACTCTGATTCTCTGAACCTGTACTCTTCTATCCTCAAGTAAGAGCCATGGGGTTTGGGGGTGTCAGTCTCTCAGACCAATAAATTCTTCTCTCAGTTGAACAGTTAGGTTTTTTTATTTTCCTCTACAGATTTATTTCTTACAAGATTTAGTACTTCATGCTCCTTAGACAACTTTGAATAAGGTGATTTTTGTGATTTCTTTTCCAGCGTTTTCATTATTGGCACATAATGGTAATGCAGTCCCATGGGAGTAGGGGTCAAGTCCTTTCCTGGGAAATGTTTCTATTAATTTGCAGTCTACTGTGCTTGTCCTATGAATCCTTCCAAAACTAAATATTCCATAATATCTTTTTTGTTCTCTTTTAAAAAATATTTTATTAATTTATTCATATTATATCTCAATTGTTATCCCATCCCTTGTATCCTCCCATTCCTCCCTTTCTCCTGCTTTCCCCCTACTCCTCTCCCCTATGTCTGTGACTGAGGGGGACCTCCACCCCCTGTATAGGCTCATAGGGTATCAAGTCTCCTCTTGGTAGCCTGCTATCCTTCCTCTGAGTGACACCAGGCTTCCTCATCAAGGGAACGTGGTCAAAAATGGGGCACCAGAGTTTGTGTAAACTCGTGTCCACTCAAAGGTGGAGAATGTCCTGTCCACTGACTAAATCTGGGTAGGGGTTTGAAGTTTATGTCCTGTATTGTCCTTGGCTGGTGTCATAGTTTGAGCAGGGCCCCTCGGCCCAGGATCCGCCCATCATAATGTTCTGTTTGTATGATTCTAGGACCCTCTGGATCCTTCTATTTCCCCATTCTCCCATGCTTCTCTCACCTAAAGTCCCAATAGCATGTCCTTCCCTCTGACACACTTTCCTGGTAAGTGAAGAATTTCATGGGACATGCCCCTTGGGCTAGTGTCCAGATGTAAGTGAGTATATACCGTTTGACCCTTTCTGCTTCTGGGTTAACTTACTCATTATGGTCATTTCTAGTTCAATCCATTTGTCCACAAATTTCAGGAATTCCTTGTTTTTAATAGCTGAGTAGTATTCCATAGTGTAAATGTACCACCGTTTCTTTATCTATTCTTCTACTGAGGGACATGTAGATTGTTTCCATGTTCTGGCTATTATGAATAAGGCCGCTATGAACATGGTTGAGCATATGTCCCTGTTGTGTGGTGGAGCATCTTCTGGGCATATTCCAAGGAGTGGAATAGCTAGGTCTTTAGGAAGCCCTATTCCCATTTTCCTGAAAAAGCTCCAGATAGATTTCCAAAGTGGTTGTACCAGTTTGCATTCCCACCCGCAATGAAGAAGTGTTCCTCTTTCTCCACATCCTCGCCACCATGTGGTATCACTTGAATTTTTTATTTTAGCCATTCCAGTGGGTGGAAGATGGCAGGAGACACTGTCAACAGAACAAAGCGACAGCCTATAGACTGAGAAAAGATCTTCACCAACCCTACATCTGACAAAGGTCTAATATCCAAAATATATATATATAAACTCAAGAAATTAAACACCACCAAACCAAATAACCCAAGTAAGAAATGGGGCTCAAAACTAAACAGAGAATTCTCAACAGAGGAATATCAAATGGCTGACAAACACTTAAAGAAGTGCTCAGCATCCTTAGTCATCAGATAAATGCAAATCATAATATCTTTTTTAACTCATCAACCTAATTTCAACTCAGTAGGTCATATTTGTTAATCCACCAGGAATATTGATGGACTGGAGTGCAGTTGTTTGAATGTAGGTAAGATAAGAGATATGTTCCATAAATCTCTGATTGCTCTAGTGTATTATTTGTTCATTAGATTGAACTCCAAGATAAGCTGAAATATGAATCTGCCATAGGGGCTTACATGTCTTCTCATGCTTAACAGATTTGTTGCTAGTGAGACACTTTTCTGCTTAAAGATATCATAAACATTTTCCAGAGTTAAGTCCAACAAGTATCCCTATGATGAGTACAAGTGTCTGGGATATTCCAGCCACAACTGAACTGTATAGCTTGGGATACAATCAATGGCACAATAGTCAGGCTTACACATTGGTGTCAAAATTTGATAATCACTTATAGAGGCATTAAGGTGTAACTTACTGACAATACAGGAAGATGATTGATATCCTATAATTCTATAAGGGGAACTTCCAATCATTATAGGTCTTTGGTTTATACTCTTTGACATAAAATACAGAAGACCTGAAAAGGAGACCTCCTTATGTAAGTTAAAACAGATAACCCCAATTCCATCTGTTTGAGGCTTCTCTGTGACTGGTATGAGCTAAATAACAAAGGATTCCTTTTTGTCAGAGGTAAATGAATAACAACATGTGTCTTCCCATTCCTGTTCACCAGGCTGCTAGTGGGACATAGGACTGTATAACCAGTGAGGCTTAATCAAGATCAGGGAGTACCAAGGTAGGCTGGGTAGAAAAGGGAATTTTTAGTCCGGAGAGAAGGAGTATAGTAAATAATTTAAAAATTGTATTAAAATGTTCCACTATAAAGCAAATTGGGTTAAGCACAATAAGAAGAGATAGAAATAATAAGATCCATTGTCAGAGCAATACCTATGTAAGCTACTAGTCTAGGCTGAAGCATGTAGACAAATATTTAGAGGGGGTTAAAAATGTGAAACACAGTTTTAGCTGCTCTAGTGGCTTACAGAAGTAACTAGAGTAAGTTGGTTCTTGGTCTTGGGACCCATTGCTGTCTTAGAATCAAGAATAGCTCCTGTCTTGAGGCAGGTGTGATGGATTTACTTGTCCAGTCTTGCTGCCCATAACGCTGGGTGTGTGGATAATCTAACTGGCTATATAGATTCCCCCATTGGGTTGAGTGAGGCTTCTTTTTAAATCAGAAGTCTTTGCTAAATCCAAGACTAAGATTTCAGAACAGAAAATATGGGCATCTGTTCTTCCAATATAATCTAGCTAGAAATTTTGATAATGATTTTTGAAGTTTTGCCACTTGGGTAGCAAAGTGAAACAGTCTATCTATCTCTACATCCAACATCAAACCACTAGTGAGAAATAGCTTGGCTTACAATACTTCAAAAGGGGCTGGGCATGGTGGAACATACTTTTAATCCCAACACTCCGGAGGCAGAGTCAGATGGATTGTTGTGAGTTTGAGGCCAGCATGGTGTACAAAGCGAGTCCAGGACAGCCAAAGCTACACAGAGAAACCTTGACTAGAAAAACCAAAAACAACAACAACAAAACCAAAAAACAAAACAAACAAACAAAAAGACAAAAACAAACAAACAAACAAACAAAACAGTACTTCAAAAAGTGTCAGGCCCTGGTAGCTGGGGTTGTTCCTAAACTTGACGAAAGCCCAATTCACACTAATTCACATCAGTATCTTATACATTGTGTCATATCATAATTACATTTAAGTTAAAACTCTTGTTTACCCAAAATTCATTTTGAAATTACCTTACATTGTTCATAAAAACACTGCCATATAAATGATTTTCATGTACTCCTAGAATATATAAAATATAAGTGAGCACATAATTTATAAAAGTAAATGTGGTGTTTATATAAGAAAGACTGCTTGTATAAATTATTTTAATAGATTATAGTTAAATACATAAAAATGAAAACTGAATTCATATAATTTAAATATATGAATTTCAGTTATCCTTTCCTATGACTATTAGTTTTGGTTTCTGACTATAAACCAAAAGCTAAGATTTCAGTTTTTAGCTTGAAAAACTTCCAAACAAAGGAGATGGGATGAAGTCATAGATGATTAGCAATATTAATCAACTTATTAATATTAACACCTACATTTTCGGCTTTTTCAGTCTACTGGGTCTTTTAACAGTCTCAGCAGATGAAAATTGCTGAAACTTGAGATTAATAATTTTCTTAATTACTATGTAAAATATTTGAAGAATACACTTTAAAATAGTGGACTATGCAATTTAGAAAAGTAATGAAGAATAGAGATGGCTCTGCGTTTAAGAGCACTGGCTGTTTTTTTCAGATGTCCTAGATTTAATACCCAGCACCCATATTGCAGTTCAAAACCACCTGCAACTCCAGTTCATAGAGATTCAGCACTCACTTCTGGCCTCCCCAAACACTGCATGCACATGGCACACAGACATACATTCAGAAAGATTAATAATACATATAACACATAGATAAATCTTTTAAAAAGAGTAACACATATTTAAGTAATTTGATTATCATGTATAATACACTTTCCAATTTCCTTTGTATAAGTTGTTTACCATGATCCAAACTACAGTTAAAATTTATGTGAGGCTCACAAGATGTCGCAATGGGTAAATGTGTGGCAGAGATGGCCAGATTTTAGTTGCTCAAACCCACATAGAGGCAAGAAGAAAGAATCTACAAAGTTGTTCTTTTAACTATGCCTACATGTTGTGGAATGTGCATGTATGTGTACAAATATATGTTACTAATAAATAAATGTCAAAGATTATATGTGACGAATATTATACCTTTTTCTTTAATTCATAATTTCTGAACACAGTATTGAATAATCATCAGGTCCTCAGTAAAGAGCATTTTCGTTTCCTTTCTGCCTGCCACTAGCACAAAATAATAGAAACACATTAATGCAATGAATAGTCAGTCAGTCAACATCTGTCCTATGTGAGTCTGTAAGAGAACAAGGTCACAGCAAGCTATCATTGCACAGAATAGAAGAATTAATCTGACTGTGAGTGCCTGGGAATACCTGGGCAATAGTCCAAGAGTTAGTGTGTTAAAGAAAAGCAGAGTCGATGGATTCCAGAGTAACTCATTGCAAAATGCTGACTCAACACAGCAGGAAGAACAAGTTTGATTTAGATTAAATACAATAAACAGAGATTGTCAGATACATCAGACAGAGGAATAAAAACAAAGTGAAACTGGGCATAAAAAATCAGAAGACAGAAAGTTAGTGCTTGTGTTTCTTTGGAAACCTGAAAAGGCAATCCAACCATGCACCAAACTTCCAAAAAAGTCATTGAAAAAACTCTGGAGATATGTGTGGAAACTACTAAAATATTCAATACAGAATAATTAATTCTTAGTGCAAATGGCCTGTTCTTGTTCATTAGAGAAATTCTAAGATACAATATAGTATTTGGGTCACAGCAAGTATTTAATAAATACATATAAAACATATAAATGTAAAGATGTAATCAATGAATTTACTTATGAATGATCCCTCAATAAAACCCTTATCTTTCTTCTTTGTCTTCATTCAGATAGATAAATAATTTTTTAAAAAAGTTGTCCTCCAATAAATTTCAATGTCAGAGGAATTGTTAAATACAGAGAATGCTATATTAAATGAATGGAAAACTTAAAGGAATTATGCAATCATGAAGCTGGGGAAAAATGTCAGATGGCTACTGAATACCAAACAATCTATCAAGAAAGACGGGCAATTGGGAAAACAGGGAATGGGAAATTCCAGATGTGAGAAACAGCTGATTATCTAATTTGGGGAGGAGTGACACACACTAGTGGGGAGTAATGAGAAATAATCAAGGAAGGCAGAATACAGAATTTTTAGAAGGATTATCAAGAACAGTTTTTATCAATACTACAAAAGAGCTGACAGATTTGGGAAGAGCAAGATGGAAAGCAGTTTTTCATTGAGCAGTAGTATGACTAATTTTGCTAACTAACTTTATTTATATTGAGAGATTCCTAAATTAGTAAAGTGTACATTACATTTGTCTATAAAGACATTTGCAAAAATTATTAATGTGTAGGAAAAGAGCTGCAAAAGCAAGGCAAACTTTGAATGTGATTAGCAAAAGAGTACACATGGAACAAAAATGATTTTAAAATGGACACCAGATAGTGTGTGAAAGTTTTATTTTTCAAAGTGAGTGCCTTTGTTGCTATTGCCCTTTCTCTGGCATATCAGACTCTAGGTTCTTTAGCTATTTAAAACATATCTTCAGGGAGCTTTTAAGTCTTTGGCTACCAACTAGGACTGCATAATTACTCCCTCCAGTTCTCAGGCTTCCAGCTTCTTGGATTGAGAAAGTACTGAGTTCTCTGGGTCTGGGGTATCCATACTGCCATTGCTGGAGGCCTAGCCGCCAATTTAATAAACCAATACAATATATCTATATCTATATTAATATCTATCATCTATCTGTCTGTCTATCTATCTATCCATCTATCTATCTCTACATCACCCTTTCACATACATATATTTTAGATATTCAGTATTCAGAAGTTTTCATACTTTGTCCCTGGTGGGTACTATTGGCATAGGTGGAGGATGCACGCATTTTCTGAAGCAGTATGTCACTGGGGGCAGGCTTTGAACTTTCAAATTGATGTGTCATTCCCAGTTTCTTCTCTCTGTTTCATGCCTATGACCTAGAATGTGAGCTCTCAGCTTGCTGCTCCAACCAATATGCCTGTCACTTGCTTCCTCTGTTCTACCACTAAAGACTCTAACCATCTGTCTTCTAACCAAAGACAATATTGCTTCTATGTGATCCCTAGGTCATATTCTTTCAAAATTATCTTTTGAGATTGTATTTTATTTTATTTTCCCATTTTTCTATTTCTTTCTTTTCTTCCTTCTCTCTTTCTTTCTTTCTTCACTTTACATTCTTATTCTAGTCTAATCCCTCCTCTCCTCCCAGTCCCTCCTCCCACTCTCACTCCCCCTTCCCTTCCCTATTCCTCAGAAAAGGGGAATCTCCCTTCCCATTCATCCCAGATCATCAAGTCACATAAAGACTATGCATGTCCTCTTCTCCTGTTACCTGGCAAAGCAATCCCACCAGGGGGCAGTGATAAAAATCTGTGATCAGATTCCATATCAGAGATAGCTCCATTCCCCTTAACAGAGGACCCACATAAAACCTGAGGTGTCCATTGACCACATCTGTATAGGTAGCCTAGGTCTAGTACATGCATGGTCCTTGGTTGGTGCTTCAGTCTCAGCAAGCCCCTCTGGGCCCTGGTGAGTTGGTTCTGTTTGTCTAATTGTGGAGTTCCTGTCACCTCCAGGTCCTTTTATTCCCCGAACCCTTCCATAAGGCTTCCTACTCATTACCCAATGTTTGGCTATGAGTCTCAGTATCTGTTTTGAACCTATGATTGGTGGGAGACTCTCATAGGAAAACTGTGCTAGGCTGTTTTGTGCAAGCATTTCAGAGTATCCTTAATAATGTCAAGGGTTGCCTTTCTCCCTTGGAGTGGGACTTGGGTGGGGTGGGGCATTGTTTGGTCATTTCATCAATCTCTGCTCTATCTTTATTCCTGCACATCTTGTAGGTAAGGTAAATTTGGGATGGAAGTTTTTCTGGGTAGATTGGCAAATTTGAATGCAGGCAGAGTTGACAGGCAAACTCTACCAGACAGGGGACAAGGGAGGGGGGCATTGAGAGGGAATGAGGGAGGGGGATACAATCAGGATGTGAATCATTTAAATTGCAGAACAAGCATGTAACTTATGTTGCTAATCCCACTATATGGGACTAGTTCTGAGACTGGCAGAGACATGAATGTGTAAGCATAGACAATGCTTCTTGTTGGACTCAGAATCCCTATGAAATACTATTAGATACCATACTTCATATGGCATGAATGAAGATTTACATATGTCCTTTTCTTCTGTTCATATACAGAGCAGAAAACCTGCCTTAATTGTTCTGTGCTTCATGCACACTTTATACACTTATAATTTTAGAACTGTAAAATGCTTGTGAGAAATTATATGCTTTCAGAACAAAAGAACCAGACACCAACATTGAATCAGACCTTACAGGATTCATTCCTCTCAGCATGCTGGACACTGACATCCTGCATCATTCATGTTCCAACACCAAGTGCTTCAATTGCTGTTCCTCATCAGAACAGGACAGTTCCCAGGACACTTTCAAAGAAAGCTAACAATCCCAATTGGTCCAGTATTTCTGACTGTCCCACACAGGACTCTAATTAAGCCTGGAATTTTTCAGCATTTAGAAACTAGACCACGAATGTGATTCCTAGCTTGTTCAACCATCTCCCCAATTTTACTTGGGCCCCTACTAGGTATTATTAATGCCAAATCTGCCAGAAGAAACCTTAAGGAAATGGCACCTCATTTCCTATAAGGGGGGTTGGGTAGATCTTTGGTTGCTTTCTTGGGCTATAGAGGGTTACTATCAATGGAATTTGATTACAAGTTATTTTTGGTCTTATTTAGAAAGAAAACAAGGCTATAAACAGCAGTGTTTCTCTTTTCCCTTATACATTCAAAGGTTTGGAGATAGAGATTGAAAAGGAAGAAGGGGAATATAGAAATATATAGGAAAGATAAAACAAAAAGTATATTAGTGAAACTACTCTTCAACTTAATGCTTCAATTGTCACTCAAAAGGTTATTTTTAATTCACTGGTATAGAATTTTGTATATAGATGGAAAATAAGTTTAATTCTAGATACAATGGTATACAACTCAAATGTAAGTTTATCATCACACACATTATATATATACATATAATATACATATTCTAATATAAAGTATTATACCCATATAATTCAATTGTAATAGAATGTTTGCTTCCAATGTTTTGAAAGTGCTATTGCAGGCTGTTTAATATAAATATGTTTTACAAGGTAATTGTTAGTTGATCATATCATGGTCATATCTATCACTACTCTACTTTTTTCACAAGAATTTACACCTTAGGTGTGGCAGATAGATATGATTCTATAGAAAGATAAGCTAGGATAGTTAGATATGGTCTTCAAAGACCTCAGAGACATGCAGAATATGGCATTTAACATGTTTTTATTATTTTAAAGATTCACTGACAATGAGATAGCATTGTCTGGCAACACCCAGCCTACCTCAAAGAGGAGGATGAGCATCAAAGAACCTCCTTATGGAGATGGCTTCAAATGTAGCAAAGAAGTCATCTGGTAAAATGTCCTTTTTTCGACCACAGACAGAATTCTATTTAAAAAAAGGGCAAGCTTAGATGTAGGCAGAGTCGATGGCCAAACTATGCTAAGACAGGGTAAGCAAGTCCTCAATAGTTCCTACCTCACAAATATGTTTGTCAAATATATTGAGCTGAAGGCTGAAGAAGATGCTCCAACGTTATAGAGAATTTTGGGTGACTGTTCAGGCAGCAAACTGTCTCTGTCATCTTCTCATTTGTAAAGCTACTAACCTTCACTGCTCGTATACTCAGGTAATCAAGTTTATTCCTTCTCAAGTCTCTGATGGAGTTGAAGACAAGCTAGCTTAGTTTTACAATGAAGCTTAGTTATTTAGGGGTTAAGATGCTTTTAGGTCTGGATAGATGTTTTAAGTTGATAATGACAAGATGTGATGGAGAGTGATCTACATTCAGAATTTTAGACACACTAAGATAAGAAAGATGTTTTTTTCAATGCTGTCAAATACAAATAACCAAAACACTAAGAATGTAACCTTTATGTAATTCCTGATTGTGTCATGGTTCTTCTTGCTATAGGTAATTTATTGTATATATGTGAGATAATATAAATGTTTATGTAAAAAATTAAAAATGTTTAATTAAAAAAAAAAGAACAGGCTTCTAAGACAGTGGCCCTCAACCTTCCTAATACTATGACCCTATGATACAGTTCTTCATTTTGTGGTGACCCTCTCAACCATAAATTTATTTCTGTTGCTCTTTCATAACTGTAATTATGCTATAGTTATGAATTGCAATGTAAGTATTTGGTATGCAGGATATCTGATATCTGACCCCAAAGGGGTCACGATTCACAGGTTGAGAACCACTGCTCTATACACTAATAATAAAATGAAATATAAGATAAAATAAAAACCATCACATTGGAGTTGGACAATGCAACCTAAGAGAAAGAAAAGAGGACAAATGGTTCACACATCCATATGCTAAGGATTTAAAAAAATACTAAACTGAAAACTGTAATATATATGTAGATGTCATGGTACAGATCAGTGTAGGTCCTGTGCTTGCTTTAGAGTCATCTTTGGGTTTTCAAGTGTATAGGTAAATAATATATTACCTTTAGGGTCATGTATTTTTTCAATATAAATAGAATAGGCTAAAAATTTCCATACCTGAACATTTCTTCCATTACTAGATAAAGTAATAATTTTTTGAATACATAGATATTTGATTCTCTTAAAGATAGTCATGGTATAATTCATTCTGTAAAGTGAAAAAAAATAACATGTTTCTTTTTCTAATGAATGTAGCCTAAAAAAATCATAACCCTAATTTCAACAATTAGTAGTAATATCTCAATGGTTTCTCCAGCAATAAAAGGTTCTTGGAAATATTTTGTTTTTGACATGCTTTCAAACGCTCATCTCCATGTTCAAATACATACACATATGCACACACATGCACAGCACACACACTTGCACACACACAAATGCACACACACACACACACACACACACACACACATACACAAAAGCATACTCTTTTCTGGCTGTGTACATTTGACATCAAAGACTGGCAAGAAGTATTTGCTTTTCTATTGCTCTGGCCATTATAAGTAACTTGTCATATGAATAGTAAGGATGTATAATTATATCATGACATGCCTTGTTTTTTTCCAGCAATGCTCTGGCCACTGATTGCTGTTTGTATAGAAATAGCCCCACTCTTGTTATACAGACAGTCTGGATCTCATTTTATATATATAAATATGCATACATACACACAAATATTTATTTAACACATCCTCATTACCACTCATTTTTTTTTCTTTCCACTCATATGGTCTTTTATCAAACTTCCTTTTAGACTGGCCCCATCTCATAAAATTCACTAATGTTAAATTCTTTCATGACTCCTCCTTCAAGTATTTTCTTTGCTCAAAATATGTGATAATTTTGTTTTTGGTTTCTTTTACTTCTTCACTAATTTCAAGGCTAATGAATTTCACCTGGCTTTTCTGATACTCAAAATCCCTGTGCTGATGGAATAAAAGTCACTGTGGCTTAGATATCAGGAAATAGGATCCTCTTGTTACTCATGAAAATAATGTGATAATGATAATGAAGTGAAATAAAAATAGTGATAATTATGATGATAATAATAAAAATAATCATAAAGATAGATTATAAAAAAGAAAATTATTTTTAATAGAACATTATGATAGGCAGATTTGGGCACAGGGGTCCCGCTCAAACTAAGGCACCAGCCAAGGACAATACAGGTGGTAAACCTTAAACCCCTACCCAGATCTAGCCAATGGTCAGAACATTCTCCACAGTAGAGTGGAGAGTGGGATATGACTTTCTCACATACTCTGGTGCCTCACCTTTGACCATGTCCCCTGGAGGGGGAGACCTGGTAGCACTCAGAGGAAGGACAGCAGGTTACCAAGAAGAGACTTGATACCCTATGAACATATACAGGGGGAGGTAATCCCCCTCAGGAACAGTCATAGGGGAGGGGAATAAGGGGAAAATTGGAGGGAGGGAAGAATGGGAGGATACAAGGGATGGGATAACCATTGAGATGTAACAAGAATAAATTAATAAAGGAGAAAAAAATTAGTTTTGGATGGTATTAAAGCAGTATTTTAAATCATGATTTAAAAGTATTATTTAACAACATAAGTACTAAGAAAATTTTATCACTGAAGGACATATCTTGCATTTTATATGACAGTGTATTTAGTAAAATTAGAATGGGGTCACATTCAAAGCTGGCAATTAGCTTGTATTTCCAATTAAAATATTCCTTAAATTCATGTAACTATGAATTAAATAAATAAAATAAATTACATTATTTGAAAAATTCTCTATTCCTCTATTCTTTTCAATAA
The DNA here is from genome assembly GCF_964271855.1 of Acomys minous. Taxonomy (NCBI): domain Eukaryota; kingdom Metazoa; phylum Chordata; class Mammalia; order Rodentia; family Muridae; genus Acomys; species Acomys minous. The sequence continues at coordinate 67,246,383 of NC_140488.1, read as the reverse complement.
TCTATCTTGTTCTATCTTTTAAAAAGTGCTGTATGGCATCATAGTTTATGTGGGTTGTGATTTAATATGACTAAAGCTTTAAAATCTTCAAGAAAATTGTGTTCAGATGTTTAACAAAAGTGATTTATAAATGCATACAAGTGTCAAAATATACTTCACTTTTATGTACATAGAACATTTTTAGGGTCTGTGTTATGAAGACGTATATTTTTGAGATATGGTTTTTCCATGTAGCCCAGGCTGTCCTCAAATTTGTGGTTCTCTCGAGATAGTCTCTAAATGCTAGGATTATAGATATTATTGGTATCATGCATGGATAAATTTCATCTTTAAAAATTTTAATTTATTCAGTTGTTTTCAATAAAGTACCTCATGTGTCCCAAGATGGCTTTATATTCATTATGTAGCCAAGAATGACCTTGAATCTCGATAATAGTGTTTTAACCTCCCAAATTCTGGGATTAAAGGCATGCACTAGTGTTCCTTGTTTATGTGGCATTAGGGATCAAACCCAAGGTTCCTTGGTATGCATGATGAGCAGTCTACCAATTGAGTTATATCCTCTCTCCTTATTTTCTATTTCAATCCTACATTTTATGTGAATCTCTCTTTGCTTCTTGACTTTGTTATGTATAAGAAAATGTACAAACACAAACATGACAGAACCTCAAAGGTTAACAAGGATATAAAAATCAAATTGAGTTACAGAAGAATTGCAGACTATTTATAATTTAAAAATAAGTGTTCGACAGCTAACATATTTAACTAATAAAAGTAACATATGATAGACTGGCTTTGAACTTCCCATTTTTTGTTTGTTTTTTGAGACAGTGTTTCTCTGTATAGTTCTGGATGTCCTGGAACTCACTCTGTAGACCAGGCTGGTCTTGAACTCACAGAGATCCACTTGCCTCTACTTCCCAAGTGCTGGGATTTAAGGCATGTTCCACCATGCCCAGGAAAATTACCCATTTTTATACCACAAAAAATAACATTCCTTGAGGATATTTGCTTCTATCCTAATTTTCTTAGACATATCCCAACATATTTTCTCATAAATCTTATAATTCATTACTTTGTATATGATAGTCTGTGACTTTGTGTATGTGTATGGTATTATGGTGTGTGTGTCTGTCTGTCTGTCTGTGTGTGTGTGTCTGTGTACCTGTGAATGCATATGTTGAGGCCAGAGTTTAATGTCAAGTATATTTCCTATCTCACTGTGTACCTTATATTTTTCTAGATGCAGGGTCTTTCATTAAACCAGAGGTTCATCATTTCTGCTAGACTGACTGGCCACTGACCTCTGGGGAGACCCTGTTTTCCCTCCTGCAGCATGTGAGGAATATAGGCAAGACACATTTAGTTGCATTATTTCCTTGAATTTAACTATCAAACAATTTTTATGTACAATAAAATATCTTTTCTAAATTTAATCATATTCTCTGTTTAGTAATGTGAAATATTTATCTAAGTTTAAAAACTTAAATCCATTTTAAATTTAATTCCATGCATATTTGAAAGCTTAGTACATACAATGAATATGTAAAAGGACATGAAAAAAATCTGGTGCAATACCTATGCTGAGAGAATGTATTTGGGGAAAGGCAAATGAGTCCAAGGTAGCAAATATGAAGAGATTTACTGGAATATAAATTCAGGCAAGTAGTTTGAGGCCAGAATTTGGAGAGCCTTAGATTCTTACTTGAGGATTAAGAATTTATTATTGAGTCAATAGAGAATCACTGAAGGTTTTAGAAGAAATGTCATGGTTTATGTCATTTTGAAAATGTAACTCTGATAGAAATGTAAAGTTAGAAATGAATAGACTACTTAGAAAGCCATTTTATATTCTAGAAGCTATTTGGAAGTACACATATTTAAAGTAGATTAGAGTATATATAAGACAAAGAGATAAATGCAGATAAAAATAGACTTTCATAGAAAAGAGTTTGTAAGGAATCTGGTGTTTAGATTTTCTGAAAAGTGTCCTGTCTTCATGGGAATCAAGCTTCCATTTAGACCCCAAACATTTGCTTTTCTAGAATTCCAAGTTTTTACCATCAGCAACATTTTGAACTATAATTTATAAGTACTTTTTTTTAAATCCCATGTATCACCTGAAACTACACTGATAAAATTTTCTCCATGAAAACATTTCCAAAATATCTATGTGGCTCACTTCAATAAAATCTATCCTCAAAATCTGTAATGTCTTACCTATAATCTTTCATTAAATACCAAACTGTGGAGTGACACAGTCAGTCCTTATGCAAGTGCTCTTTGCAACTGAGCCATCTTGCCAGCCTAAGTCTCTAAAGTTTTATTTCCTCATGGCACAGCCACATGAAGACTCAGAGCCATTACATCACTCACTCTCATAACCCCTTAATGCATTAATCTGCAAAAGATTAACCTGTTCATTAGTACAGACCTTTTGTGATTAAATCCCATGCCAAAAGTGTTTAGAAAACCAAATTTCCAAAGTTAGGAGACACATTTAAACCACAATCTTACATAATTTTAGATAAAAAATTTTCTGCATGATTTTGAGTCTAGCTGCCATATATGAGCAAAAGTATGCAAATTTTATGAGATGGTTGAAAGAATTAAATAAATTTGATACTGTGCCTAGCACATAATTGAGTTTGTCTTTATGGCTAGTTTTTGGCCAAAGTGATAGACGAACCCTAAGCAAGATTTTAAGAAATTTTGCATAATCTTGCAGATTTTTCTTTGCACCGTGTTGTGATTTTTGTAAGAAGGGTGGTTCTAAGGAATCTGTTGCTTCCTCAACCTGGATTACTTAATAAAATATGGGAAACAAATCTTAATTTATGAGAAGAGATGGCTTAGCAGGTAAAGATATTAGTCACCAGATAATGAACTGAGTTCAATTCCTAATACTTTCAAAACTGTAAGTGGAGGGAAATAATTAAGTCCCCAAAGTTGTTCTCTGATCTTTATATGTATGCCATGGCAGGTCCGCAAACACACACACACACACACACACACACACACACACACACACACACACATACACACACACACACTACAATGGAAAGAAAAAGTACCTAAAAATTTACAGAAATTTGGAAAGTTTCAGGTGGCATGCAATATGAAGCAGAGAACTGCAACAGCTAGTGTAGAACTGTAGAAAAATTAAAGATTCTTTTTTCAAAGAAAATTTTATATTGGGTATGTGTAGGTGTTTTATCTTCATGTATGTCTGCACCATGTTTTGTCGTGCCTATGGAGATTAGAAAAAACATTAAATCACCTGTAATATGACTTACAGATGGTTGAGATCTACCATGTGGATGCTAAGAATCAAACTTGGGTCCTATTAACTGCTCAGCCATCTCTCAAGCTTCCAATATTTGTTATTTTTTAAATTGTTTATATGAAGTGTTTTTGTAAGAGTAACTGAGTTATAAGATTACTTGGGAGGGAGGGATGGAGGAATGGGAGGATGCAAGGGATGGGATAACAATTGAGATATAATATGAATAAATTAATAAAATATATTTTAAAAGAATTAAAAAAGATTACATGATTCACTGTATTTTTTGTTTTATACATAACTTTTCCATTTATTTATTTATTTATTTATTTATTTATTTATTTATGTATTTAATCACTTTACAGACTGATCCCAGCCCTTTTTTTCTCCTCCCAGTCCTACCCTCATGTCCCTCCCCCGATTACCTCCACTTCTTTTTCTCAGAGAAGAGGAGACCCCCCAAGGGGTAGCAACCCACCCTGGAATCTCAAGTCCCAGCAGGACTAAACATTTTCACTCTCACTGAGGCTTGATAAGGCAGCCCAGATAGAGGTAAGGGGTCCAAAGATAGGCAACAGAGTTGGAAACAGCCCCTACCATTTTTAGGGGACCAACATATTGGCCAACCTGATACATATGAGTAGGGGATCTAGGTCTAGCCTGTGCATGCTCTTTGGTTGTTGATTCAGTCTCTGTAAGGCCCCATGGGCCCAGGTTAATTTACTCTGTAGGTCTTCTTATAGTGTCCTTAAACCTCTCTAGCTCCCTCAATCCTTCCTCCCACTCTTCCACAAGATACCCAGAAGTTGGCCTATTGCTTGGCTGCAGGTCTCTTGTTTTTATCAGCTGCTAGATGAAGCTTCTCAGAAGACAGTTATAGGGTCCAGTCTGCAAACATAGTTGTCATTAATAGTGACAGGGGTTGTCTCTCTGCTATAGGATGGGTCTCAATTTGGTCCAGTCATTGGTTTGTCATTCCTCCAATGTCTGCTCCAACCTTACACCTACATTTCTTGTAGGTAAGACAACTTTTGGGTGGAAGGTTTTATGGGCAGGCTGTTATCACCCTCCATCTACTGGAAGTCCCACATGGCTACAGTGGGTAGCAACTTCAGGCTTTTTAATCTGCTGCTCAAAGTCTCAGCTAGAGTTATTTCCATAGCCTCATGGGAGCCTACCCTGTCCCAGATATGCCCCAAGCCAATTTCTGTTCTCATCCCATTCCCCTCAGTGATTCCAGATCTCCTCATACCTGAAAAGTTTCTGAAAAGATCACTGATAGCTCAGCCACTATGATCAATAATTAACAAATGGGACCTCATGAAACTGAAAAGCATCTGAAAGGCAAAGGACTATAACTAGGACAACACAACAGCCTACAGAACATGAAAAGATCTTCACCAACCCTTTATTTGACAGAGGGCTAATACCCAAAACACATGAAGAACTCAAGAAATTAGATACCACAAAACCAAATAGCACACTTTTAAAAATGGAGCACAGAACTAAACAGAGAATTCTCAACTGAGGAATCGCCAATGGACGAGAAACCTTTAAATGTTCAACATTGTTAGTCATCAGGGAAATGCAAATCAAAATATCTGTGAGAGTCCATCTTACATCTATTAGAATGGCTAAGAGCAAAAACTCAAGTGATGCACATTCTGGCAAGGATTTGGAGAAAGGGGGACACTCCTCCATTGCTAAAGGGAGTGAACCTTGTACAGCCACTTCAGAAATCAATCTGTCATTTTTTTTTCAGAAAACTTGGAGTAGTTCTAACTCAAGACCAAGCTATACCACTCCAGGGAATATATATAAATGATGCTCCACCATACCACAAGGACACTTGCTAAATTATGTTCATAGCAGCTTTATTTTAATTGCCAGAAAACTAGAAACAACCTAGATGCCCCTCTCCTGAAGCACAGATGAAGAAACTGTGGTACATTTATGCAGTGGAATACTACTCAGCTATTAAAAACAAAATCATTATTCAATTTATAGACAAGTGAATCGAACTAGAAATGATCATCTTGAATGAGGTAACCCAGAACCATAAATACACAGTGGTATATACTCACATGTATGTGGATATTAGCCACTTAGTACAGAATAACGATGTTATAATCCACAGAAACAAAGAAGCCAAAAAAAGGATGCTTGAATCTTACTTAGAAGATGAAATAAAATAGACATCTGCGGTAGATGAAAAAAGGGGGCTAGGTGGAAGAGAATGTGGGGAAAATAACAGGGGAAGGATCACTACCTTTAACAAAATGTAAAATTACTGAATTGGTTTATGAAAAAAGTATTTCAAATACTTTCAAAGCCAGAATAGAGACAGTAAGATGAGTTAAATATAGTTATCCTCCTCATTGAAGAGACTTGAAAATATGACAAAACACAGATGGACACTTTGAGTCATGCAAAAGGTACACAAGAGTTTGAAGAGGCATCTATTCTTTTTTTTTTTTTTGGTTTTTCGAGACAAAGTTTCTCTGTGTAGCCTTGGCTGTCCTGGACTCACTTTGTAGACCAGGCTGGCCTCGAACTCACAGCGATCCGCCAGCCTCTGCCTCCCGAGTGCTGGGATTAAAGGCATGCGCCACTACGCCCGGCTCTGAGGCATCTATTTTTTAAGTCATGATAAAACATGTGGAATATCAGTATTTAAGTTGAAATTTGCACATTAAAATAATTTTATTGGAATGTACTGCTTTAGAAATCAAGGTATTTAATTCTACAAATAACAGATTGAAAAAACCAGCCAATTTGGAAAAGACACAGGTATAGCTCCTAACTTAAAGATCAAATTTACTTTCCTGTTTCAGTGTGTTTGGGAACCAGAAACCAGGAAGAGGTGAGGGAGACTCTTAAGACCACCATCAAGTACAGAACTACTTTGTTTTTTATCCATAATATATTTATTGCTCAACAATATATTTTCTGTTACAGACATTTTGTACATATATATTATAATTTGCTATGCAGTAGCAAACATTTTTTATATAGCCTTTGAACCAATGGGAAATTGATACAAGCTCTATGGTAGCTAGTCATGTCACTGTCACTATGAGGAGGTGCCAGATCTGCTGTCACCCAAGAGAACTTCTGTGCAGACAGAGAAAGCAGCTAGTGCCCTGTTCTGGGCCCAATTTGAGACTCTACCAGTTTTTCGGAATCCTCCATTTGTGTCACACAGTTTGCCAGAGGGCATGGCACTTGTACTATAGAGCAGTACAGAAGCCTCCCACACTGTCCACAGGGCAGTGTTTGCCTTCCCCAAAACTGTCTTGATCAAAAATAAATTTGCCTTGTCCAGACACTTAAAAATCAAAACAACAACAAATGAACAAACAATCTCAAAGATGTTTTTAAAAAATCAATTCATTAATTTAACAGTTTTCTGTCTCAGAGTTAGGTACTTTTTCTATCCTGATTCCTATTTAAAGAGAAAGAGGGGAGCAAAAACACAGGATTTGTGTGCATGTTTTGATAACTATTTTGTGAGTGCTTGTTTAATTATGGTTCTTAAATGTAAAGAAAAAGAACAAAATCAAGTGGGACAGAAAGAGCCCAGAAGAGACAAAACAATAGAGTCAGACAACATTTAGAGTTTTAATGGTTGTTGTCTGAGATTTACAATTCCTCGGTATATTTTAAAAGAGCTGAAAGGGAAAGCTGCTTATTTATTTGCAATGTCTCATTTGTTTTATTTTATTGATTTTTGTAGTTAAGATTGTTGTTTTGCAAACAAGTCATCTTGGTGGCTTTGATTTAAATGTACATAAGATGCTAATTGTAGAAATTGTAACCTGCTTTCTGAAAATGCTTGAGGCCTTTTGGAACAAACCTCAGTTCTTTTGCTTTTGAGAAGCTGCTAAATTGCAACATAAATCTCACACTACTTCTCTTTGTGTGTGGGTGTGGTAAATGTTTATTATGTGTTTGTGTCTCCTAGGATAGGTAGTGAAGAAAAAAAAGTAGAAAAACAGATAATGTGGTATTTTGCGTATTCTAAACTTTCCTGGGATATCTATGTGGCTCTCCATAGACTATTTTCTCTCTTTTAGGCTACTTAATTACTTTTTATATTATTGACATCATTACTCTTAATATTACTGCATCTAATTTTTATTGAATGATTAATTATACTTTATATAGAATGTCCATTGTACTTATAATATGTCAGTGAAGGGAAACTATATTTTTCCTGTAATTATAGATAAATTGTTAGACTTATAATGCCCAAAAAGTGTGCTACAACTCACATCTTTAATAAGTCACTGAATGATAATATACTCTCAGCTGTATATAAATAAGGAAGCAATTCTCATTGTTCTTTACACTGCAGTCAGATATGCAGAGAATGATGAAAGTGGCTCACTAGTGAATACAGTCTTTGTTGCTGGATAGCTAGAAAAGTCTCTTGCAAATTGCAGTGATAACATTTAAACAGAAATTTAGAAACCAATAAAAATTTAATAATTTACAAACTCTAATAAAAGACATACTAGGTAGGCTCATTTTACTAGCTGCTTCATTGTGGCAGAAATGTGTATGGCTATGGGACAAGTATTGTCAGTTTTAATTTTGTGCAACTTTGAAAGTTACATTAATGCATTGATTATACAACATTCTAAAATGCTTTATATTTGTCTAAATGTGTCCTTTCCACTTTAGCCAATAAATATTCAAGGTATGTTTAACGCTATTCTTTAACACTATATATATATATATCAGTTATCATATAGTATGTGCTCATTATGATGCCTAAACTGTATATGCTATATTCTGAATACAAATTCCAAGAAAGAAAAACCAATTTTGGTATATGCTAATGAATGTCATGACGTTACTTTTCCTGAAGAGATGAGAACAAATGCCTATTTGCCTTGCATATGCACAAGGAAGGCTTTGAACTAAGGATGCCATCCAAGTGCACATGTGTGAAACTGAATTTATTGGTCTTACTTGCAGGACCATGGGTGTGATACCTTTAGAATTAACTGAGAGATGAGCCTGTGGACATGTGTGGTTAGAATAATTAGTGTGGAAAGATCTAACTGAATTATGAACAGGACTCTGTGTTTGGAGTCCAGGGCTGTGGAAAAGAAAAAGAAAAGAACCTGAACTGACAAACAGATGCTCTTTTTAAAAATATTTTATTAATTTATTCATATTACATCTCAATGGTTATGCCATCCCTTGTATCCTCCCATTCCTCCCTCCCTCCCATTTTCCCCTTACTCCCCTCTCCTATGGCTGTTCCTGACGGGGATTACCTCCCCCTGTATATGCTCATAGGGTATCAAGTCTCTTCTCGGTAACCTGTTGTCCTTCCTCTGAGTGCCACCAGGTCTCCCCTCCAGGGGACATGGTCAAAGGTGAGGCACCAGAGTATGTGAGAAAGTAATATCCCACTCTCCACTCTACTGTGGAGAATGTTCTGTCCATTGGCTAGATCTGGGTAGGGGTTTAAAGTTTTACGGCCTGTATTGTCCTTGGCTGGTGTCATAGACAAACAGATGTACTGATCAAAGACAGCTTCCTAGAGAATAAGCTTTTTGTTTTTAAGCTTTAACATTAAAAGTGCAAAGGCTATTGCTGCTAGTAACACATTGAGGCCAGGCAATGTATAATCCAATCATTATACAGTTATAGTCACAGTAAAAAAGCATAGAAAGGAAAAGCTGAGAAGGTGAAGTCTAACGTACAATGGAGAACCCAAGATGTTGCAGATGCAGAAAGCATGAGATAGCTGTCAATTATAGCTGCATGCATGGGATAGAGAATATACAGAAAAGTAGGGATACTGCTTCAAAAACCAGAACTGGATAACTTGGACTGTTGATGTAGATTGGAGTCCAGATGTTACCATCAGCCCAATGTACACAAATAGATAGGTAGTATTTAGTGAAGATCCTGCTGTGCTTGGTCTCTCTTTCATCTGTTATTTCCAAGTTACATCACAATTATTAATTTTTAGAATGGGAGCATTTATTTTGTGCCATTGCATATTTGAAATTCCTATTTTTTATATTGTGAGATATACAATTAAGAAATTATCTAAGTTTTTAAAAAGGCTTTCCAGTCACCCTTGGAGTATTTCTGAAACAAGTTATTGAAGACTTGTGCTTTTAGAGATGAACTAAATGTGTTTTGCATTATAAAATGAATGTGAGATCTTAGAGACTCGACCTAGAATGTTTGTGAGTGATATAGTGGGGTATCAGATGGACACAAGGTGGGCTTGTGATATTTAATCTTATTTGTCATCTTCACGATACTTACAAACATATAGGAGACAACGTTCTGGGTATATAAGGTACTTTCAAGTATTTAGGGTATTTCCAGAGAGATTTAAAAGAAGGGAGCTGACTTACCCTGAACATGGGTAGAATCATTAAATGAGCTTATGTCCCAATGGAAACTAAATCAAATCCTTCTATCTTTAAGCTACTTTTGTCAGATATTTTATCACTGTAGTGAAAAAATAAACTAAAACTACTAGGTTATTGTTTGATTATATTGAAACCCAGATCACAATCCATTTCATTTAGAAGTTGTTTTGGGACAAACTTATCAGTTGAGTAAAGATGCTAGTTTATGTTAATTATAAATTTGGAACAAGTAATTTTATTCTATTGTTAATCATTTTAAGTGTCTAGATATTCACTGGGCCCATAGTCATTGCCATTGTGATAAATCTAGGAATTTTAGAAGTGTTTGTAAGCTTCCAAGTCCTGCTAAATTATTTATATCTTATATTTGTTATTTCAATCATGAACAAAACCATTTCATGCACAAATAATATGTATAAATTAGTATTTGAAAAATTATGGTCATAAAACTACAATGAAATATATTTCACATGTCTCTATGAATTAAATCAAATCAAGAAATTTAAAATGTTATAACCAAAATTTTAGTAACATTTTAGTTCCATTGATCATGGTCCTTCTATGGAGGACTATTAACAAATAAACAGATGAAAAGTAGTATGATCTACTGAAGTATTCAACTTTGCAATTAGTGTGGTGACACAAGTCATATTCATCTGGAAACCAAGCCAAAAAAAAAAAAACAGTCTAATGAGCATAAAGCTTGCAACCACTCAGGCTTGCCATCTTTTTGATATTCCTGCAAATCAATTGTTAGATATTCCTATGAGCACATCATGTGTTCCTTTTCACTAAGTAATTTCCTTAATGTATTCAGTTACCATGCATTGAGAATTGGCAACATCAGCTCTGTTTTAATCAAGCTCTCAGTAATAATAAAATAAGGAAAAACAGTAAGTGCTACATTTTATTTTGTTCAGCACAATACACAAACCTTAAGTTTGGAAAGAAAGAACAGGATGATGTTCTAATAAGTGGCTTTCATGAACCTAAATTTTCCTATGCAATTGTTAAAAGGAAACACATATCTTTTTGTTGGACTAAAATATCTAATCAGTGGAAAATCTGAAGATATTTCTCAATTTATAGATTAGGTTTACATTCTATACATCCAACTTATGACTGTCACCAATATGAGCCAACAAGAGCTCTATTAGAAATCAATTTATCTTTATATATGTCAAGATGAATAATTTCACTTACATAAAATTTTCATCTCTAAGTAATGAAAGTATTCTTAACACTTTCAGGGAAGATTATTCAGAAAGCAATAATGGCCTAGGCCAAATAGTGAGGGGGTCCCTGATGTAGAACACAAGTGATTTTTCCTAAGTAGGATATCTGGTTATTTACAGAAGTATGAGAATTTGCTATTGGCAAGATAGTGTATGCTCATTTAGATTTTCTGGCAAATAAAAGCAATGTATCCACATAATATCAAGCAAAAAAGAGAAGAGGGGCCCCAGGACCTACTCCAAATGTTCACGCTACACAGCCATACATGTCATTTCTACTGCTCCACTTAAAGAATTATCTGGGCTCTGCTTCTCCTACCTGGGAACATTACTAGGAATAGCTGACTGCCTCTGAAAAAATTATAATTAGTGAGTTAATCTAGACTTGTGGCCTTGTTAAAGGAGATGTATCACTGGAAGTGTGTTTTGAGCTCTCTGTCTCTGTCTCTGTCTCTCTCTGTCTCTGTCTCTCTGTCTCTGTCTCTCTCTGTCTCTGTCTCTCTCTCTGTCTCTCTCTCTCTCTCTGTCTCTCTCTCTCTCTCTGTCTCTCTCTGTCTCTCTCTCTCTCTCTCTCTCTCTCTCTCTCTCTCTCTCTCTCTCTCTCTCTGTTTTTCTCTTCTCTCTTTATGCCTCATGCCTCTAGATAAGATGTAGACTCTAAGATATTGGCATCCCTCCCTCACTGCTGCCATGCTTTCTGTCCTGATGGTTATGGACACTATCCATATGGAACTGTGAGCTCCAATGAATGTTCTCTTGTATTAATTTCCTTGGTGCCTCATCATATCAACAGAAAAAGTAAGCAGACATCCTGACTATGGATTGTTGTCAAAGTGCAACTCACACCACTCATGCTACTCATACCACTGTACTCAATACTCTAAAATGTTTAATTTTTAATACTTTTGCAAGTGTGTATGGTGTGTTTTCACCATGTATTTCTACCATTTCTATACTTACATTTCCTCATCTATCCTATAGTATTTCTTTCATATTTTACATGCTTCTATATATGAACACATTGAGTCTATTTAGTGGTACAACTACATACCTTGATATAGGACCATCAATTCTTTTGTAGGTAGCTCCTTACAGGCCACATCGTTAAACAAAACATACTTTCCTTCTTCCAGAAGCTAACAATTTCTAATATCTCCTCAGCTGGAGGTAGGACTTCATGACCACCACAACCTGTTCTTTCCATACTAGGATGTTGTCTAGCTTGATCTTGTAAGGTCATGTGCATGATATCACAACCACTGTAAGCTTATGTTTGAAACTGAGCTATCATGTGAGACAAATACTGTTTTGTTACTGAAATATTTATCCTCTATAGTTTATAATGTTCTCTTTCTTCCATAATGATCCCTGAGCATTAGAGATAAGGAAGTATGATGTAGATGTCTCATTAAAACTGAGCTATCCTAGTGTTTCTACTGCTGTGATAAAATACCATGACCAAAACAACTTGCTGAGGAAAGAGCCTGTTTGGCTTTGGCTTACAAACCACAATTCATCATTGATGGAAACCAGGACAGCAACTCAAATAGGACAGAATCTGGAAACAGAAACTGATGCAGGGATGTTGTTTACTAGCTTGCTCCACATGGTCTGATCTGCCTGCTTTGTAACAAAATCTATGACCACCTGCTCAAGGCTGGTCCCACTCACATGGGCTGGGCCCTCCCTCATCAATCACTAATTTAAAAAATGACCTCCAGGCTTGCCTACAACCCAATCCTATGGAGGAATTTTCTTCGCTGTGGTTATTTCCTCTCCAAAGACACTAGCTTGTGTCAAGGTCAAGTAGTCATAAAACTAGCCAGCACATTTCCCTGCAAGTATAAGTGCCACCTAACTTCATGCCTGCTATTGTGGTACCTTGTTTGTAATTCTATCATCAGAAGCCATGGAAAGGCTCTCTCTAGAGGAACTGGGAAGTAGGATGAGCCATTTTCTGTGCTCTGTGTTTGACTGAAAGACCCTGACTCAATAAAGTGGAAGATGGAGGATGGAAAAAAAATTAGCCAGCACATGAGCTCTCCACAACTCTTATTTTCTACATGTTTCTACATGTTTTGGATCTCTGAATTAATCACTATCTACTACAAAAGTAGCTTCTCTGATGAGGATTGAATGATGCATTAATTTATTGTATAATATAAGTCTTTATACAATACTTAAAGCTGTCCTTTTAGCAGAATAGTAGGAGTAGGTTCTCTTCTAGGGCCTATGACATCACTGGCCACAGGTTCTTGGCCTCAACAATAGTGCTAAGCAGAGTTTCTGTCTTGTGAAGTAATCCTTAAGTCCAGCCAGAAAATCATTAGGTATTTTCATAACATTTTATTGTTATTTCACTACTGTACATATTTTGTTAGGCTTGTTTTGTGGTTCCTCTGTTAGGATGCAAAACACCTTCTAGTAATGAAAGACATACGATGAGCATAAAGCCTCTAGATCTGTAACAGCTTGATTTCTCCACCTGCTATCACTCAAGAATATGGTACATTCAGCAGTGGAGATTAGCCAGCATGTTCTAAAAGGTAACCAAGAGCAATTATAATAACTTGTAACATTGGGGAGGGATCTATAGTACCTCAATATGATCATCTCCAAAGGAGGTGACCCATACTAGAAACTGAGCTTCTTATTTGATAGCCTATCATGTCTAGGAAGAGCATTGACATTTTCATTTTAGGGTAACTCCATTTAAACTCATTTTATACATGCATTTGTAAATATTTATGCAACTACTGTGGTAAAAGCTTTCCATATGATTTTCAAAGGTTTTAGTGTTAGTTTTTTTATCCATACTTCTCCTTCTATCCTGCCCTTCTATCCTCTACTCCTCTTAATCCTCCTTGCTCCTCTATTCCTTATTTCCCTTTTATACCACCTATATTCTATCTGGCAACCTTCTAAAACTCCCCCTAAGTCATGGCCCCTTACTGGTTTACAGATTTCTATGAATATTAAAATTTAAAGACACGTATTTAAATATCCAGAGATAGCATACACATCATGAGAAAGAACATACAACTTTTGTCTTTGTCTTTTTGAATTCACATTACTTCACTCAGAATATTTTCATCTCCATCCATTTACTGGAAAACTTTACAATTTCATATTTTTAACTGCTGAGTGTATAAATGTATTGTATTTTCATTATCTTTTCTATAGGTTGTTAGACATCAAGGCTGGTTTCCATACCTGGCTACTGATTATATCAGCAATGAACATGAAAGATCATTTAACTCAATGGTAGGACACTTTAGAAATATGACCAAGAGTAGATGCTCCAACATTATAAAGAAATTTGGGTGACTGTTCAGGAAACTATCTGTCTCTGTCTTCTTTCTTTCTTTCTTTCTTTCTTTTTTCTCATTTTGGAAGCTGCTAACCTGTACTTCCTGTTCACTCAAGTAATTAAGTTTCATCCCTTCTCGAGTCTCTCATGGGGTTGAAGACTACATAGTTTAATTTAACAATTAACCTTAGTTGTTTAGGGGTTAAGATGTTTTTAGGTTGATGTTTAGATAGATGTTTTAAGTTGACAGAGGTAAGATATGATAGATATTGATTCTCATTCAGAATTTAAGAACCACCAAGATAGGAAAGATGTTTTCTAAAAGGTTGCCAAATACAATTAGCCAAACCACCATAAATGTAACATTCATATAATCCTGGACTGTTTAGTGGTTCTTCTTGCTGTATGTATTTTTTATTTATGTGTGATAATATAAATATATAACAAAAAAATAAAATAAAAACTTTAGAAAAAAAAAAAGAAATATGCCCAAGAGTAGGAGAGCCAGGTCACATAGTATACCTATTTCTAGCTTTTTTGAGGAACCACCACACTGATGTCCATAGTGATCTTTCCAGTTACTACTCCTATTAACAATGGATAAGTGTACTCTTTCCTCACTTTCACAGCAGCATTTGTTGGCATTGTTTGTTACATCATATCTGTAATAGCAGGAATAAGATGCAATTTTAAAATAGTTTCAGTTTGTAATTCTCTGTTGTATAAGGATTAATAGAGATTAAAATTAAAATACAACTACCTAACAAGGAATGTCCACAACCATAATATTAAAAATATAAAAATATTAAAATGAAATAGAAGGTATACTTACCACAGTATTTCTTTCTAGTTATGATAACATTGTTTCTTACTCTCCTTAGGTTATCATTTGTATCTGTCTCCAGAGAAGGGATACTTACATGCCCCCCCTACTCCTCAAAAAAAGGGAGCCCCCTCCACCACCAACCCACTCCAGCACATAATATCATGTCATGACTGAGCACATCCTCTTTCCCTGTGGCCTGGCAAGGCAACCCCACAAGGAAGTAATCAAATAACAGGAAACATAGTCCCTGTCAGAGACAGTTCCTACTCCCTTTACTAGGGACCGACATGAAGCCAAATATGTTCATTGGCTACATCTGTGTAGGGGGCCTAGGTCCAGTCCATGCATGGTCCTTGGTTGGTGCTTCATTCTCTGCCCCTGTGGGCCCCGATTAGTTGGCTTTGTTGGTCCTCTTGTGGAATTCTTGTACCCTCCAGGTCCTTATATATTTCTCCCCATTTTTCCATAAGCCTTCCTACTCATTACCCAAAGTCTGGCTGTGAATCTTAGCATCTATTTTGATCTACTGTTGAGTGGAGCCTCTCAAAAGACAGCTATGCTAGGCTTCTGTCAGAAGTTGGCTCTTCCCCATGACTTGGATCTCAGATTGGGCAAGGCATTGCTTGGATATTCCTTCAGTCTTTGTTCTATCTTTATTCCTGCACATCTTATAGGCAGGGTAAATTTAGGGTAGAAGGGTGGGATGATGTTCCTGTCTCTCTTAGTTAAGGGATGTCCTCTTCAGTTTCCATGAACCCTGCTACTAGGAGCCTCAGCTAGAGTCATCCCCATATCCCTCCAGAAGACTATCTTGTCTTCAGTCTCAAGCTTCTCATGGAGATGCGACCACAGATGGTTTCTCTTCTCACTGTAGGCCTTCTGTTCTCCCACCCATGCTCTCCCAAGGTCTGATCTCCATTCTCATTTCTCTCTGTGTTCCCTTTCCTACCATGTTCTCTCTCTCCAACCTCTTTTGCTGTCTATTTTAATTGACCTTCTGTGTGAGAATTAAGCATCCCCTCTAGATTCCTCCTTGTTACTTAGTTTCTTTGGGTCTGTGAATTGTAGCATAATTTTCTGGAAACAACCTAGATGTCCCTCAAGCAAGGAATGGATAAAGAAACTGTGGTACATTTACATAGTGGAACGCTACTCAGCTATTAAAAAAAGGGACATTATGAAATTTGCAGGCAAATGGATGGACCTTGAAGATATCATCCCAAGTGTGGTAAACCAAACCCAGAAAGATAGACATGATATGTACTAACTTATTTTTTTGTACTCACTTATAAATGGATTTTGGTCATATAATATAGCATAAATATACTACAATGCACAGACCCAAAGAAGATAAGTAACAAGAAGGATCTAAGGGAGGATGCTTATATCTCACTCAGATGGGAAAATAGAATGAACAGAGGTAGTAGATGAAGAGAGGGATCAAGGTAGGGGAGGGAGCACAGAGACATGAGGGTAGAGATCAGATCTGTGGACATCTGGGGCAGGAGACCAGAAAGCCTTAGAAGAGAAGAGAGGCCATAGGTGGGGAAATTTCTGTGACAAGCTGGAGATCTAAGTCAGGGTTCGCTCCAGGGAGAATATGATGAGTATTCTGGCACAGACTTCTAGCAGCATGTGTCATAGAGACTGAAGATGACACTCTCTAGCTAGACAAGTGTCTTAGTAGAGCAAGGGGAAAACCAAACTCCCCCCAACACACACAAAATCTTTGACCCAAAATTCAACCTTCATACATGCTGTGCAGGGATAAAGACAGAGGAGACAGAGCAGAGATTGAGGGAATGTCTAATCAATGCCTGCCCTAACTGAAGACTCTCCCCATGGGAGAGAGCCAACCCCTGACTCATTGACAATGTTGTGCTGTGCTTGCAGACAGGAGCCTAACAGAATTTTCCTCTGAGAGGCTCCAACCAGCCTCAGTTTGGAACTGATGCTGAGACTCAACAGCCAAACATTGGGCAAAGCATAGGGAGTCTTGTCGAATAGTCAGGGAAGGAGAAAAGGTCATGGAAGTGACAGAAGCTTCACAAGAAGACTGACAGATCCAACTAACTAGATCCCAGAGGGGCCTGCTAAGAATGAAGCACCAAATCAAGGACCTAGCCCCCCCCTATAAATATGTAGCAATGGACAGCACAGGCTTCATGTGGATCCTCAAGTAAGGGTATCAGGGACTATCACTGACATGGACCCCTTGCATATTTTTGTTTACTTCCCTCTAGTTGGACTCACCTACCAGGTCACAAAGGAAGAGGACACTCTTAGTTTTGATGCAACATGATGAGGTGGGGTGGATGGAAAGGGGCAGTCCCATTTTTTGAGTAATAGGAGAGGGGTGATGAAGAAGGGAGTGTGGAACTAGGAGGTGAGGAAGGATGTGTCTATGACCAAGACGTAAAGTGTATAAATATATAAAATAATTTTTACAAGTAAAAATAAAAAGAAAGACAATATATACTCAGAGAAATTTGCTGCCCCCCACTCATGACATACTTCCTTCAGCATGGCTACACCTCCGGAAAGTCCCATATTTTCCTAAAACAATGTCACCAGCTGGAGACAAAGTATGCAACTTCATAGGCCTGTTTGTATGGGAGATATGCTTCTATTCAAGCCAGCACTTCCTTCTTGTGGTCATTTTTATTAAGGATGAGTCAATATATTTTCAAACATCTAAATATTTATTTCATTGATCCTTTGGGTTATCTTTTTGTTACCATTTAATTATTCTCAGTTTTGATCTTTATTAGTTTTTTTTCTTAATTTTGGATTGTTGTTATTTTATTAATTCCATGTATGTGTGTGTCCATGTTGTTATGTGGAAGTATGAATACGGGTACCTGTGGAGTCCAGAAGAGGGTGTGGGGTTCCCTGATGCTACAGGCACAAATGCTTGTAAACACCCAACTTGGATGTTTAGAAGCAAACTTCAGTCGTCTGTAAGAGTAGTATGCATGCTTAATGGTTAGCTGAGCCACACCTCTGCCGCACCATTGGTTTACTTTTATAAGGTTGGGCTGTACATCATTTAATCTTTGATTTGAGATCTAATTTTTAATGAAGGCCTGACACTATAATCATCTTTACTATATCATTCATTCCTATGTCCCACAAGTTATGCTTTATTATGCTTTTGTTTTAATTTAATTCTTAGTCTTTACATTTCTTCCCCAAGTTTTTCAATGAATGATGGTTCAAAAGTGTATTGTTCAGTATCCTTATATTTATATAATTTCTATAGTTTGTTTTGAATTGGATTTCTATTTTTATTCTTTTATCCTATTTAAATTATTGAGATTATATACACTCTCAAAATTGCCAGAAAATATTGCAAGAGATAACTAAAAGGGGAAAGGCACTATTGCCTGAAGTTTATTATGGTATTTCAAACAAGATTGAAGGGTCCTTAGTTGCCATTAATGTTGGTTACATATTATTTCACTTTCTTTCTTAGGTAACTCTGATTTTAGAGCTCTTATAGGATGATACATTTATCATAATAACTTAATAATTGTCTTTCATTTTTGTAATTTAGGCTCCAGTTAATGTCCATTTTCTGTATGGAAGATGTCCATTTTTGGCCAGGCATGGTGTTGCACACCTTTAATCCCAGCACTCAGGAGGCAGACGCAAGCAGATCGTAGTGAGTTCGAGGCCAGCCTGGTCTACAAAGTAAGTCCAGGACAGCCAAGGCTACACAGAGAGATCCTGTCTGGAAAAAAGAAAACAAAAAACAAAAACAAAAACAAAAGATGTCCATTTTTGTATACTCTTGCACTCAGGGGTCAACCTGCTAAATTTTGTAGGTGCAATGGGTAGAAAAATGCTAGTAAAATGTTCATCTATTAATAATTGTTGTGATGAAAAGGATTACAGTTTTCCTAAGTTAACAAGTTACACTGAGAAATGTCAATTTCTAGTTTTTGGGAAATTGCCAGATTGATTTCCAAAGTGGTTGTTCAAATTGGCATTACCACGAGCAATGAAGGACTGTTCCACTTTCTCCCCATTCTCAATAGCATGTGCTGTCACTTGAGTTTTTGATCTTAGCTATTCTGACAGGTGGAAGATGGAATCTCAGTCATTTTTATTTAATTTACCTGATGACTAGGGATGTTTAGCATTTCTTTAAGTGTTTCTTAGCCATTCAATATTCCTCTGTTGGGAATTCTCTGTTTAGATCTGTACCCCAATTTTTTAATCTGGATTTTATTTTTTTATTTAATTTTATTAATTTATTCAGATCACAACCCAATTTTTATCCCATCACTTGAATCCTCCCATTCCTCCCTCCTTCCTGCTTTCACCCTATTCCCCTCCCCTATGTCTATGACCAAGGGGGGGCCCTCCTCCCCCATTATATGGTCTTAGGCTATCAAGTCTCATCTTGGTAGCCTGCTTATTCTTTTTCTGAGTGCCACCAGGCTTTTGGTTTGGTAGTGATGCCCAACCAAACTCTGGGGTGGAGTACAGAGAGTCTTATGGAAGATTCGTGGAATAGAGAGACCAAGAGCAGTCAGGAGCTCCACAAGGAGAACAATGGAACCAACAAATCTGGGCAGAGGATAGGGGTGCTGCAGAGACTGATTCACCAACCACAGACCATGTATGGTGAGGACCTAGACCCTTTGTTCAGATGTAGTAGATAGGCAGCACCATCTCCTTGTGGTCCCATAATATGAGGAGTAGGGACTACTTCTGACATGGACTCTGGGCTCCTCATGTTGATCACTTCCCTCTGTCACAGTGGCTTTACCGGACCACAGAGGACAAGGATACAGGCAGTGGAGGTGAAACTTAATAGGCTGAAGTCAGATGTTAGGGGAGAAGGTCTCTCCTTTCTGAGGACTTGGGAGGGAGGTAGAGGGTATGAAGGGGAGAGGAGGGATTGGGAGGTGAAGAGAGAGGATGCTACAATTGAGATGTAAAGTGAATAAATTAAAAAAAAGAAATTTAAAATTTCAAAGTAGATTGTCAATATGTGTTTGGTAGTCATCCCTAATGCTAGCTATCTCATTAATTGAAATTTCCCTACATGAACGTGTCCACAAAATTGGATATTGACACAAGTATCAAAAAGTGAAACTTTTTATGGTTGTGTGCCTAGCCTTTAATGGCTGAGCCATCTCTCCAGCCCAAATGAGCATATAAAGGGGGAGATAATCCCCCTCAGGAACAGTCATAGGAGAGGGGAATAAGGGGAAAATGGGAGGGAGGGAAGAATGGGAGGATACAAGGGATGGGATAACCATTGAGATGTAACAAGAATAAATTAATAAACAATGTATAAAAAAAGGAAAAAGAAAAGAAAAAAGTGAAACTTTTTTCAAACTTACTAGAATATTTAAGAAGAATACTTTCTTGACATTTTATGAGCTATATTGAAAAGGAAAGAAAATCACTGAGTGGCAAGAAGTTAGAGATCCAGAAGCATGACTTTAGTTTAAGTAATGGCATACATTCTTCCCATTCACCATATTGTAACCCTCTTGGATTGATTTTTTTATTTGATATCTGTTGCTTTTTATTATAAGTTTGGTTCTTTACTTAGAAGAAAATTGATTGTTTTAAGTTGTAAAGTACCAGACATATTTCCAAATTTTCCAGTATTTCACAAACAAAATTTATCTGTAAAATAGAAAAATACTTCAGTGATTGAGTCTCCTCTCTTTTGTGTTGTATAAACATCTTCTTATCATATATGTAGTTAGGGAAATCTTCTAGAGTTGTAATAAGGTTTTCTGATAGAATAGACTTGTTAGTTGCCTTTGCCTTACTACACAAAGTACAGTAAAAAAAATCTCCAGATATCCCTTTCTTAATTCTATGCACTTCATGTATTTTTCTTGATATTTGGTACAATTAAAAAGGACTATCAAATATTCTCATCAAAATCAATAGACCCAAAGTGTTGAAGTAACAAAAAAAGAAGAGTAAGTTCCAACATACTCTGCTGAAGGTCCAATGATCTACCAGTAATAATTCAAAAGCAGGTAAATCCTAAGGCTGTTTCTCTGCTTCAATACATACTACTAAAAAGTATCTGATGTTGTCCTAAGGTGCAAAGATATAAAATCTTCTACTAAATTAATGTAAATACATTTCTGGGTTCTAGCTGCTGCTCCAGCTGCTGTGCTGAATTGCTGTTTTGTTGTTTAATGGGTCTGCTGGAATCACTCCAAGGAATTGAGTCTAAAAAGGTCTACTTCTGTTTCCATTAGCCTCTTTTCTCTCTTAAGGTAGGTGGGTTGGAATCTCATTAAAGAACCCCAACTAAAGTAGGTTTGAAATTTTTCAAAGTCTACATGTGGCATCCAGTGTGGGGCGTAATAGGTAAATTAACTTCTAATGCTGCAGAGGAAACTACAGGCTTTGAAGGTATAAAGACAGAGTTTCAGGATGTCAGCAAAATGGCAGATATTAATATAGGTTATTTCCTTCCTTGAACCCAGAGCAAATTTTCTGGTTTTGCTTTGTCTTCTTTGTACTCCATTTTTGTACTCCATTTTTAAAAAGATTGGAAGAAAGACTGATGTGATATGAAAACTGGAAGTGTCACTAAACTCTATAGTTCTGGAAAAGATTTCTGAGTTGGTTGTACAACAAGATAGTTTACAGGTAAAGATGGAAGCAATTGAGAAACAAATAGTACCACTGATAAATGGAGAAAATGTGTTCAGATTTGGTGATAACTAAATCTGGGAGTTCTCTATCCTTGCTGCCCTGCTCTGCTCCAAGAACCACCTCTTCAGAACATCTGTGTGAAGAAAAAGACAGAGAAAAAAATGTGACGGTGGAGAGGCCAAAAGAACTACAGAAGAACAGGAAGCTGGACAGGATAAAAGGGCTTTGGAGGCAAGTGTGCCACTAGAAGATTTCTCTAGGGCTACACAGACATCATCAGCTTTTCCAATCTTTAACTTTTCCAGTCTTTGTACAAGATATCCCAGCTAATGATGATGGTGAGGCTAATGAGGAGGCATGGTGTCCAGTAGATATGCTAGATCTAAAGCATTTTAAAGAGTCTATTGTATAGTATGGAATGGATTCATATTTTATTCAACAAATGTTAAGTAACTGGGCCACGCAGGATAAGCTTATTCCCCAAGATTGGAAGGAATTGTTGTCAGCTGTGTTTGAAGCTGGTCAACAGTTAGAGCAGTTGTCATGGTGAATAAACAAAGCTATGTAAATAGAACAAAAAATATAACAAGAGGGATAAATGTTAATTATCAATTGCTTGGTGAAGGGCATTATGCTGACTTATAGGAACAAATTGAATCTGAAGATGTAGTACTTGACCAATGACATGTTGCAGCCTTAAGAGCTTGGGATATGGTTGAGGAACCTGGTAAAACAACCAACTTATTTACTAATGTAATTCAAGGCCCTGGAGAAGCCTTCACAGAATGTTTACAGAGATTGAATTCAGCTCTAGATAGAGTAATACCAGACCCTGAGACCAGATAGGCATTGACACCAATGAGAATGCAAATACTGAATATAAGAGAGCAACTAAAAGCACAAAGAGCCCCATTAGATGAATGGATAAGAGAGACAGCTAATATTGGTTTTCAGGAGCATCAATCCAATATCATAGGACAAGCCATAGTTAGAGGTCTCAGATATCAAAACACCCAGTGCTTCACAGACATTTGATATTCCTCTTTTGAGAATTTTCTGCTTAGCTCTGTACCCCATTTTTAATTGGGATATTTGGTTTGGTGGTGTTTAATTTTTTGAGTTATTTATATATTTATGATATTAGTCCATTATAAGATGTAGAGTTGGTGAAGATCATTTTTTCCAGTCTATAGGATGTTGTTTTGTTCTCTGGACAGTGTCCTTTGCCTTACAGAAGCTACTCAGGTTCCTGAGGTCCCGTTTATTATCTTATAACTTGGCAACAAGACAAAGAAATAATTAAAAAGTGTCCTACATGTTCTCTCTATAACCAAACTCCATTGGCTCCCAGAAGTAACCCTAGGGGTACCAAAAGTAATGAAATCTGGCAGATAGATATGTTTCATACCATTGATACATACTCAGGGTTTCAAAGTGCAACTGTTTTAATTTCTGTAAAGGCTGGTTATGTAATTACAGATTTATTGGAAATAATGGCAATTATGTGTATGCTTGCCCAAATTAAACCTGAAAATTCTCCCTCATATATATCCAATGAGATGAAGAATATATATACTATTACTGGTATACCAGACATTCCTACAGGACAAGCAGTTGTAGAAAAAGCTAATTGTACCTTAAAAGAGATGCTTACTAAACAAAGAGAAAGGGGCAGAGTAAATAATGCTTTGTTTACTTTAAACTTTATTAATGTTGATGGAAAAAGGACAACAACTGCTGAGAGACATTTGGTTATAGAAAAAACTGAGTAACTAGAACAACCAAGATACTATATGGATTTGTTGATAATATAATGGAAACTTGCAGTAGTTTTGAGATAGTGATGTGGTTATCCTTATGTATCTATAGGGAATGAAAAAATATGCTTACCAACAAAACTTCTGAAGATTAAGTCTGATCAGGGAAGACCTTCTACTATCTGAAATATGAATGTCTTCACAAAGCAAGAGAATCTATGGGCTACCTGATCCTCATGGCATTCCACCTTTTCATATAGCATGGATATTACAGTTCAAACAGACTTATAAAATTGATAGATACCTTTCACCTGCTCAAAAATTATATATATAATCTTTTAAAGTTTGCTTGTTTATTTTCAGAACAAAAGACCAGAAAGTAATGATGACAAAACAAGTAACCCAGGTGAATTAACTTCTCAGACTGCCTCAGTTACTGTTTCCTCAAAATTTTCATGCATGTCAACTTTAAAAATACTAGCCCATATGATTGATCCCACAGAGACTGGACAGAAAAAAAATACAGCTAACATTTCTAGCACTTGGCCAATATCTTAATTTTCTAAGGGTACCCAAAAGATATTTTTCCTCCGAAAAGCAAAAGTTAATTTAAGAACAGGACAGCTTCAATCCCAATAGGTGAGGTGGTTGTTTTGGTGTGTTACCAATGGTTGTTATTTTCTAGGGGGGTTGGCTATAAGTTAGTAATGCTTATATTTAGTTATTTCTTGCTTTGTCCCCTCTATCCTTCTTTCTCTTTTATTTTTCTGTCCTATCTAGTGTTAACGGAAAGGAGGAGTAAAAAGGGAATGATAAAATGGGGGACATAGAATTATAAGTTAAAAGATGTGTTATTGAATCTATTAGCCTCAAGTATTTTAGATTGGTATTGCATATTGATAGAAATTAAATATTATTTTGTTCAACTTTTGCTTAAGTATTGTACATATGCAATTTGAAGTTGTGATGTAAAGTTCTAATCTTATGAAAGCAAAGCTAACTATTACCAAATTCTCAGGATGGTTGGAAATGTAAGTTAGTAGGTAGTTACCACTAAATAGTACTGTAGTCTTGTTAGATACTAGTTTAGTTAATTACAGAAATAAACATTATTTAGTGTATTGTATATGTTTTAAAGGTTAAGAAGATAGTATATAGCCAGAAACAAGCCTTGTTTGTCTATTTAGATATACCAAAATAGATAAATAGATTGATCAATAAATTGAGAGACAGATACATAGATAGACCAAACAATAGATAGATAGATAGATATGATTATGCACTATAGTAAATAGATAGTCTTCAAACACTTCAAAGATCTACAGAATATGGCACTTAATAACAAAGGGCTTTTCTGACAGAGAGATACACATCTGCTCCTGGCAGCACCTCCAAATTACTTCAATGAAGATGATGGGCATCAAAGAAACAAATGTGGCAAAATAGCTCTTAGATCAAAAAACTGTTCTTATCTCTACTGCTGATAATAAGCTGACTATTCAAACTGTGAACAAGCATGAGAAATTGAATATCCAACTTTGCAGAGACTACGTGGGACAGTCCTTCAAATTTTATGCTTCACAGAGAAGTCTGTCAGATATTCTGGAACAGTAGGCAAGATGGATGGCCTAATAATACAGACAAACCTTCTGTGATTGTCCAGGCAGACAACTGTCTATGTCATTATCTATACTTTTAGAAGTTGCTTGCTTGTACTTCCTACATATTAGATAATATTTCCTTCTTAAATCTGTGATAGGGTTGTAGACTAGAAAGCCCTAGTACTACTACAATTAAGCTTTAGTTGTTTATGGTCTTAAAACATGTTTGTAGGTTGATAGATGTAAGTTATGATAAGAATGTTATTTAGGAAGACTTTGGACACTATGCTAGGACTCACTAGAGTAGGATAGAAGTGTAATACTTTCTCCAAGATTGTCAAAAACAAATGGACTTGACATTATAAATGTAACTTTTACCTGATAATGCTCATAATTATTCTTATTCTATATAGTTTATTTTTAATAGAAAATGGAATATGTAGTGTGTGTAAACATGTTTTTGATTTGATCCTAAGTGTGGGATATGAAACAGACCTGTGTGAGGATGTGCAGTGTTTGTCTGTTGGAAACAGACCTTGTGAGAGAACATATGGTGTTTTTCTACTAGAAGAGGAACTTCCTCTTGCAGAATCATGTTCTATGCCAAGTGACAAACATCCTAGTACTGACTCTGAGAGGATATATATATTAATCAAGCTAATTGGGCTTGTTGCTACTTTTTGAACAACCCCATGTCATCACTATTCTTTCCACAATAAATGTCCATTTCTCATGTCTAAATCCTCCTAAATTTTCAAAGTTTTGCTAATTATATTCTTCTATATTAAGAATTAATTTTTCTGGTACCCTTGTATCTCTTGAACATTTAATGTTTATTTTTATTTTTATTGATTTTCATAGAAGTTAATATTTCTTATTGGTATAGTTATTCATATATTCTGTTCTACTTTGCTACTGGAATATATACACCTTAGAGAAAACAGACAAGATTTCATGCATATTCATATATTAAAATATAGAAACTGAAGTATTTTACATTTAAAATTTAATATTTTAGTCTCTGTTTTAATAAATGTACTTGAATAATTTTCTTTTTGATATTTTTTATGCATTTGTGGCACAGGTGAAATATTTCTGCTCTCTGCATTGTGGTTTTCTTAACTAAAATCCTTCTGCAGATAAATTATTTCTGCTTTCTGGACTGAAAAAGTTTCCTTAAGTAGCATATCATTACTATAAAATTTCTTACTAACTTATTTTGTTCTCTACTTAAAACAGCATCAATATCTTCTTTTTGATTTTTAGCTTATTTCCTAAACATGTTCACCTGAGAGTGAAAATTTAAAAGTTAAAATAGTTATAGATACAATTTTTTTCTCTCATAAGAAAATATGAAGCTTTTACTTATATTGGGATGTTGAATCAAAAATTTGAAAGTTTAATTTTAGCTATCTATTTATTTATATACTCTCTTCCCTCTAAATTACATAAGATTCTGGTAATAGATGAGGCTGTTATCATCATTAATCATTTCATAATAAGAATACATGACTTTTTTGATCCTCCAAAAAAGATAAAACTTTTATTTATGAGGGTTTTTTCCTGTCAACTGTGTACAAATATTTTCATAGTAATCTCCTATGGAAGTAAAGACTCCACCTTATCATTTCTAGTTTGCAGTCACTTTCTGCATTTTTGCACAGTGAAATTAAACCAAGTCCTCCCCACTTTGCATGTGCCTAATCTTCAAGGCCTATTTACATTTCATTGCAATGTGACAGCGGGGGGAAAATGCAGCCAGATGTAAAAGGGCTCAGCCACATTGTCAAGCAGAAGGTTTGACTTACGTTTTTAAAAATTAGAAAAGAAACGAGAGGAAGAAAGAGAAATGGAAAATATTTCTTCCACCTAAAACAAGCAAAATTCTACAAGTTAATATTTTAAAGGAATGGGGCATTTTAGTGTAAATGTTCATCTATCTAAAAGACAGTCTTATTTTAAATTTAAATCCCTCTGAAACCTAGAGCAGTGTGTTTATAATAGGAGAACAGCGGACAGACTTGCCCTTCACTGGAGGGCATGTCATATAGTCCTCGCCTTCTCTGCAAAATCATCAGGCTGGCAGTAGTGACAGATGAACAGCTTACCATTAATTTCCCCTCTTTCATGCCTTCAATCCAAATGGTGAATATTCTCCATGGGGAAGCATCAAGGTCTTTGCCTTTATTTCTCTTGCATACTCACAGTGACTTATAAATCAAGTGCAGATAAGAAGAGAGGGCAAATATCAATCTTTATTTTTTTCTCCTGGCCTGTGCCCACTGGCACGCTCCTGAGCTTTGACTGAAAGGTTCTTCAAATCATCCTGTGATTCATAAGCTAGGGAGTTCTCAGGGAGGACAAAAAGACAAAGGAAATGTGTGAGAGAAATTTGGTATACCTTGTCTTAGAAGTGAGAGGCTCTGCTCAAACTGTATTTTCTGCCTCCATAGTAGAAAAAAATTGGAAAGTCATCTGCATTATTTTAACATTGTTTATAAAGAAACAATCATTAAGATTTTTTAGTCTTAATATAAAGAACCAGTTAAAAAAATAAAACTTAAGAGCATGGTGCAAAGCAGATCCTCTATTATGACTGATTTGTTTCATTTTAATCAATTTATTTTACATTGCTTTAGAAAGAGAAATATTTCACTGAATGTATTTGAAGTTGAGGCTTGATTATATAGAGCTTATTGTTAACATTTTTATTAATTTGAATGTATATAAGTACATATATATTGTATTACATATGTGTATATATATATATGTATACTGGTTCTCTGAAGCCATCTTAAGAGTTCAAGATTTACCTGCAGTGTTCACTTTATAGTTATGTCTTTTAAAGGATTTGATTTTTAAAATATTTTTTCAAAAAGGTATATTATGTTCCCTTAAAAAAAGGAATATTTACAATTTTGTTAGTGCATTCAAAAGAGTGAATCATTGACATGGAACAAACTACATTAACATTTTTAAACTTAAAAGAAATGGACTTGCAATAAAATATATTCAAAAGCACCAAGTGGTATGGTATGATTTTAGCTGAAAACCTGATATTATGATTATTAGCAAATTAAAATATTATTTTCTAGCTATGGAAGAAGTGTTAATTCTGTTAAATGGCTGCAAGTGTTGATGTTCAAGGCTGCCTGCTGGCCTTTTGCAGGTGACATATCTAGGGATCAGAGCTATTTCATTTTCTATCCTTTTTTTAAGGCTTCAGGCCTCAACTATAAATTACAACTGATGACAAAAGTGGAAGCTAACAGTGGCAAAATTAGGCCCAAAGGCAAAATAATTATATATACAGCCTTCAGCAGTGAGGGAGAGAGCCATCAATCAGCCCCCAATTATTCACTAGTTAATCAGCTCTGCCCTTCCTTTATTGAAGGGTTACAGTGTAATTAAGTTGGCAGCATCCTTTTAATTCATCAAACATACAACACATGGCGGTGTTTGCTGCAATTGAGGGACAGCACCTTTGTGAGTTTGACCCCTAGCACTGCTGCTGTAGATGAGGAAAACTTCAGAGGTAAGAGAGAATATTTATGCGACAGCACGGCACCAGGGTGGTGGTGTCTTCATACACAGCCTTGAGCTTAAAACAACTAACTGAAAGGAACATTACAGAACACATTCAAATCCATATTCCATGAGGCATGTGGTAAATACTCACAATGCTAACCTTGAATATGTAAATGATGTTCATGTCTGTGTATATTTATGGATGTGTGTGTAAATGGCACATATAAAAGATGTGATTATAAAGAGGTATAGCTGATTTCTGACATGCAAATGAGCAATGACACCTTCAGAATAGCAGTTTTGGGAAGATACCCACTTATACCATTGAAATTACCACAGCCAATACCATTTTGGAGGCAGGCGATCCTGTAAACTTTCCCTGAGACCCATTTATGTGGCACATCAGAAAATGAGAAAAATGCCATTACAGTCACATCTTTTTGGAATGACTTCATTTTAATTTTGTATTTTGCTGAAACTGGTGCTGTTGTTTTTGTCCAGTGAAATTCAAAATTAATGTGGTCTTTTACAAAGACTGTCTTGAAAAATGCATCTCTATTTAGAATGCTTTTTAAAAGTTTGAAAACTATCTCTAATGACTACAATTAGCTTGCTGCTATACACATGTAGATTCATTTATTGAGGACTACAAAAATAATAGTGTTGTGATACTTAAGATATAATGCTGTTTCTCTAATTGGCTTCCATCACTATCTCATATGGTTCAAAAGCTATATAGGCAGAATTAATTCCTAGATAATTTATTCTATGTCATTGCATACAATATGCATTTGAAGAAAAATTAGTATTTTGTAACTGAATAGTACCATAAGTCTGAGAAATTCAACATGAAAAGATGTGATTTTATATCAAAAGTATTGCCATATTTGTACTAAGGACAAATGAAACACACACCTACCTCCACACAGAAAATGCTGGAACTGCTTATTGAATAAACTACCTGAATCATCGTGAACAACATACATGAGATACTAAAGCTTCCTTATACCTTATTTCTGGATCAGTATTTTAGACTGTCTTGTTTATGCTCATTTTTGTGTGTATTTGTTGGTTATTGCAATTGGATTACTTATGGGTCCTTTCTTTGATGGCATTTTAAGAAACTTGAAAACAGAATGTTTATGAGACCCTTTCCTGACTGTCAGTCGCTAGCATGAGAGCTTGCACATAATAGGGAGCCAAAAGCTTCCTTGATGAATGGACATAAATAATGCATGCAAAACTATCAGTACAGCAGCCACTAATAATAACCCAAAGAATCACTTAGGTCAGTGCTTATGTGGCAGATGTACACAATTTAAAACTAAATTAAAATCAAATGTTCACAAAATTACTTAAGATAGCAGCAAAGATAGCCCAGAGACCAACAGTTTCTTCTCTTCTAAAAATATAATACATCATATTTTGATTCTAAAATTTGTAGCAATTTTGAATTTTAAATACATAAATTAAATGACCTGCCTTTGTCCTTAAATAATTTGATATAATTGCATTTTGTTTAACTTAGCAAGCAATATTTTCTTTTTCTAGCTAATTCATATTATAAATTATCCCCTAAAATTTTTGCTGATATGCAAATTGTATATGCAGGTTCTTGGTCATTTTTTAAAATTGGGAGAGAGGGATTATGGTCCCCTTATTCAATGTATTGAAATAATTTCTCTTTGACTTTTGCTTCTCTGCTTTTCTTTTTTCCTGTCTTTTGAATTGTCTTTTATAGTTCATAGTTGTTTTTCTTTCTTTTCTGTAAAGACAGAGATTTTAAAAATAAACATTACAATCCATTTCCTTTGGGGAATCATGTATTATGAACGTGCCCTTATCATTTAAAGGGCAACCTTTTCTCTGATCTTTGTCTTGCTCCTGATAATTTCCAAGAAGTTTTCCTTGCTGATGTTCTGCAAGTTGCAACTTTGTTGTGGTTTTCACTTTTGTGATTATCCTAGCCTTCATATTCTTTCTTGGTTGGTTGAAGTAAGTGCAGAATCTAGTATATACATATAATTACATTATACATATATATGCTAATGGCCTTTTAATCTATTACGCATCATATGCACTATATAAACATATATATATATATATATATATATTTAACATGCTAAAATTCTGTATAGGAACTTTAAAAACAATCTTTATACGGTACTTAAAATGCTTTTACCCAGAAATACCAACTTCCTGGGTTTGATTATTTTTCCAAATGCTTGTAAATTTCATTTAACAGTATCTAAAAAAAAAGCAAATTAAAATTAGTGGTACAAAGTTAAAAGCTGAACGATAAGGATTACTCAAGAGAAAATATAACAAAAAGAAACACCTACTTTTGCCTGGTTAATTCACAATAAAGCAGATTTAAGTTCTTTCTTGACTGAGGCATATCCATAGATGGGCAAGAGCTGATTTCTTCACTTGACAGTTGGAGTCTAGCAAAGCTATTTTTTTTTCTGTTCGTCAGACTTGTAGAAAATCAAGCACATTTAAAAACATAGTTAATAAAATGAAATATTTGTTCATAAATAGACAATAATGGGGACACAGTTTTCCATGTTCCTTCCCAGCAGCATAAATTGGTTATTAGCATAAGCTCCTTTGCAATATTGGTTTTGTTAATACAAAAGAAGCTCCAGAACATCATCCTCCCTGAAACCATTTTCCATCCCTTAAAAGGAATTTTATATTTAATGTTCAGATTAAACTCTGTAAAACTGGTTGCTATGCAGAGGGAACTAAGCAACGAAATGATCTTCCTAAATGAAATGATAATGATTCCTGCAATGCTAAGTGTGAAACAGGTAGCAGTGTGGGAGAAGCAAGGAGTACATAATCTTGCTGGGTTATTATCTAGCTCAGAAAAACTGAAGAATGAATATATTGTATAAGCTATTTCTTCAGCTTACTTCGAAGAGAGTTGGATAGTATATTATGGTGCAGTTTGTAAATACCATCACAGACACTGTGGATCATTAAGGAGGAATAATTTGTTTCTTCCTTGTAGACACTTATATTTTATCTTTAGAATGCCTTTTCTTTGCTAGATAACTGTCCTATGCCTGGTTTAACACTGAATTGAGAGAAACAATTTGGCTTCCTTTCCTTAAACAGATACTTAATGATTTGGCTCAATAGAAAAATGTTGTGGCATGAGATAATCAAATTTGGATAATCACTAAGAAATATAATGCCAGATAAAACATGTTGGTGTTTATGTTTCCTTAAAATCAGGGGGAGTGGGAAGCCTTATATTCATCTACACTTTCCCAAGTTTTAAATACACTCTCATTCAGCTCTTATTCTGTGAGTCCAACAACTCTCAGCAAGAATATGGCTACTCTATAATTCAGTCCTTCTGACCCCCAGTATCAGGGAAATAAAGGAGTCTCATTTTTCTCTCTTTTTATTAGTACTCTTGCAAAGAGGGCGTGGATGCATTATTACTTTAAAGACATATAAATTCTTTAGCATTTTCCCCTCTTGGGACCAAAAGGTCCAACGCCATTCCTTTCAGGGTCTAAAAAGAATACAATCCATATTTTTTTTAATTTTTTTCTTTATTAATTTATTCTTGTTACATCTCAATGGTTATCCCATCCCTTGTATCCTCCCATTCTTCCCTCCCTCCGATTTTCCCCTTATTCCCTTCCCTATGACTGTTCCAGAGGGGGATTACCTCCCCCTGTATATGCTCATAGGGTATGAAGTCTCTTCTTGGTAACCTGCTGCCCTTCCTCTGAGTGCCACCAGGTCTCCCCCTCCAGGGGACATGGTCAAAGGTGAGGCACCAGAGTATGTGAGAAAGTAATATCCTACTCTCCACTCTATTATAACCCAATTGAGAAATGGGGCTTGGAACTAAACAGAGAATTCTCAACAGAGGAATATCAAATGGCTGAGAAACACTTAAAGAAATGCTCAACCTCCTTAATCATCAGGAAAATGCAAATCAAAACAACTCTGAGATTCCATCTTACATCCATCAGAATGGCTAAGATCAAAAATTCAAGGGACACTACATGCTGCCGAGGATGTAGGGAGAGAGGAACACTCCTTCATTGCTGGTGGGAATGCAAACTAGTACAACCACTTTGGAAATCTATCTGGTGCTATCTCGGAAAAATGGGAATAGGGCTTCCTCAAGACCCAGCTATTCCACTCCTTGGAATATACCCAGAAGATGCTCCAGCACACAACAAGAAAATTTGCTCAACCATGTTCATAGCAGCCTTATTCATAATAGCCAGAACATGGAAACAGCCTAAGTGTCCATCAGTAGAAGAATGGATAAAGAAACTGTGGTACTGAATCCAGTATAAAAGTTGTTGGTTACCCCTGAAACACTCATGGCACTATTAGACTAATGGGCACATCTTTCTTGACAGATTGATATTAAAGTATACAGTGCCCAGCATGTGGGGTAAGATAATATTTCCTTTTAATTTTTAAAAATTTATTATACATTTTAAATTAAAATTCAATTACATCACTCTCCCCTTTCCCTTTCCTTCATCCAGCCCTTTCTAAGTTCTTACCCCTTAATGTTTTCCATGTCAATGCCTTAGTATCTAGATAGAGAGATATATGTACATATACAAAAATATATAAATGCAAACCATTAAGTCTGATTTGGTTGTTTGTATCTATATAGTTCAACTGATTACCACTTTAACTGGACAACCAATTAGATGTTCATTCCTGAGAGCGGTTATTTCTCAGGGGTGGTTTGAATGAGAATAGCCCCTATTGGCTCATATATTTAAATGATTGTTCCACAGTTGGTGGAATTCTTAGGGAGGATTAGAAATTTTGCCCTTCTGGAAAGAGATGTGGCCTTGTTGAAGGAGGTGTGTCAGCAGGGATGGATTTTGAGGTTTAAAAAGTACTAGAGCTTCCAGTTGTGTCGTTCAGATGCTTATGTGCGATGTTTCCAATTTCTTTTTAAAGGCACTTAGTGCTATGAATTTTCCTCTTAGCACTGCTTTCAATGTATCCCACAAATTTGGGTATGTTGTTCCTTCATTTTCATTGAATTTCAGGAACTCCTTGATTTCTTTCTTTATTTCTAACCCTGACCCAGGTGTCATTTAGCAGAACGCTGTTTAGTTTCCACGTATGTGTAGGTTTTTTTTGTTTGTTTGTTATTTCTGTTGTTGTTGAATTGCAGCCTAAGACCATGGTGATCTGATAGGATACAAGGTATGATTTCAATCCTCTTGTATCTGTTGAAGCTTGCTTTGTGAACTGGTTCTTTGAGAAAATCAACAAGATAGACAAATCATTAGCCAAACTAATTAAAAGGCAGAGAGACACTATCCAAATCAACAAAATCAGAAATGAAAAGGGAGACATAAAAAGTACATACCAGGCCTCATCTCCCTCTTTCTTTCTACTGCTTATGTGTCAGGATGTAAACTTTCAGCTACTGCTTCAGAGACATATCTTCCTGCATGCTGCCATGTTCAGCTGTCGTGGATGACCCCTCTAAAATTTTAAGTAAACCCCCAACTAAGTAATTTCTTTTATAAGTTGCATTCATAGTGTTTTTTCTTAATAACAACAAAAAGATACTAAGAAAGAAGTTGGTAGCAGGAATTGGCTAAGAAGTGGTTGAATGTTGTAAGCAGAGCTTAAGAGGCTATCTTAGAAAAAGTATGAAAGACAGTAGTGCTGAAGGCAATGTGAAATATTGACACCAAGTACAAGAGGTTTT
Organism: Acomys minous; assembly: GCF_964271855.1. NCBI lineage: Eukaryota > Metazoa > Chordata > Mammalia > Rodentia > Muridae > Acomys > Acomys minous. Next base: position 67,212,066 of record NC_140488.1, on the reverse strand, counting down.
TAGGGAAGAAAAATATGAGCTACTAGTCTAGAGACCATTCTTGTGGTGTTTTGAAAAGAATAAGCCTGCATTCTGCTCTTGTTCTAAAAGTCTCCTGGAGGCTAAATTGAAGAGTTAGTTTGGGACTAATTAGAGAGGAGATTTCAAGACAACCAAATACTGACTGTGTCACATGTTTATTAGTGATCTTTTTATGCAGCTCTACAAGGAAAAGAATCAAGAGGGGCAAAGAGAAATACAAAATTTCTCAGTTGGAGGGAAAAAAGAGGACCAGGAAATGGACTGTTGCAAACCAACTCCTGTGATCACGAAGACGAGACATATAAAGAAAGGCCTGATGCTAAATAGAATAAAGGAAATGATAGCCTAGGGACAAGATCCCACCCAGTTAACCCTAAAAACCTGTGAGATGAAAGGGCAAAATAGATTTCTTCTGTCTAATAAAGCATCAGTAGTCAAAGTTTATGCAAATTTAACTCACCAAGGGGCATAGGTTCTAACCTTAGCAGGTAGCACAACATGACAATTTGACCATCTGGTTCTGGCTTTATCAAGAAAAATACAGTAGGTCTAGATAGATGTTTTAAGTTGATACTGACAAGATGTGATAGAGATTGACTTACATTCAGAATTTTAGACACACCAAAACAAGAAAGATGTTTTCTTCAAAGCTATCAGATACAAATAGCCAAAACACTAAGAATGTAACATTTATATAATTCCTGATTGTGTCATGGTTCTTCTTGATATAGGTAGTTTATTGTATATATGTGCAATATAAATGTGGAAAAACAAAACAAAAAAATTAATAAAAAAGTGGAAAAAAGAAGGATACAGTAACAAAGGGGTTGTGGAATCATCTTCCATGGTTAAGAAAAGCCACTGAAGTTACTCCTGTGGCAGGAGAGCTCTTGCATGGAGACTCAGAGAGCCCATTTCCTGAAGCAATGAATGTGAAGCATGGATTTCCTTGGAGACCCAAAAATGTTTGAAATGACAGAGTCGCATGGGATTTATGCTGAGAAGAGTTACAATGTGTTGAACAAGCCCAAGAGCAAAGAATGTTGCAGTCAACAAAGGTGGAAAGAATGGGAGATATAAAGAGCCTATTTAATGTTAGATATGGAGACACATGATTTAGAATTTGTCCTGTCAGGTTTGGTCTTGTTTTGGTTCAGTATTTCGTCAATATGCTCCCTTTTCTCCCTTTTGAAGTGGTAATATGTATTCTATGTCATTGTATATTGGAAATATTCAATCTGATTTTGCTTTTAAGTTTTCACAAGTGATTATAATTAAAATTTTACCTTTGGTCTCAGAAGAGATTTGGACTTTCAATTTTAAACATTTTTGAGACTGTGAAGCAGCATTCTAGGGACTTTGAATTTGGATTAAATGCAACTTTCATTACGATATGACTAAAAACCTACAGGGACCATGAAGTGGAATGTGATGATTTTGATTAATAATGGCTCTCATAGGCTCATATATTAGTTTTGTCTTCAGTGAGTATTCACACACACACACACACACACACACACACACACACACACACACACACTCCTCTAGTGGTGAAAGCAATGTGAACTATTGAGGCTCAGTGTATATATTCTCTCTCTCTCTCTCTCTCTCTCTCTCTCTCTCTCTCTCTCTCTCTCTCTCTCTCTCTCTCTCTGTGTGTATGATGAGGTTCCCATGATCCATTCTTCCCTGCATTTTATCCAGTTGCATTTTTTAATGCCAGCTTCAATTGTTATGAAGAGAAATTCTGTTAATAAGGTGTGATAACTACACTTGTATTATTGGGTATAAAGGTATGATGTAGAATGTAGTAAAAATTATGTTGTGTGTTCCCTTCTGCAGTACATATACTAAAAAGTTGGAAAGATACAGAGAAGGTTAACATGGCTCCTGCTCAAGAATGACAGGCAAATTTGTAAAGAATTCTGTATTTTTAGAAACAAAACAATGCAAAGAATCCATGAAACCAAGAGCTGTTTCTTTGAGAAAATCAACAAGATGGACAAACCTTTAGCCAAAATACCTGTGCTTGTGGATGGGAACCTAGCATGACTGTTCTGAGTGGCTCCACCTAGCAGCTGATGGAAGCACTTGCAGAGACAAGCAGCAAAACATAGGGTACAGTGTGAGGAATCTTGGGGAAGAGTTGGAGGTAAGTATGGAGGTCTCAGAGGGGACAGGAGCTTCATGGGAGGGCCAACACAGCCCAGCTAACCAGGGCCCAGGGAGCCTTTGGAGACCTTGGCTCCACTGAATGGACCTAAGCCCCCTGCATAGGTGTAACCAATGAGCATCTTCGTCATCATGTGGGTACCCTAGTGAAGGAAGTTCGGGCTGCCTCTGACATGGACTCTGCTATCTGCTTTTTTTTCTCAAGTTCCCCTGGAGGAGCTGCGTTGCTAGGCTACAGATGAAGGGGAAGCCCACATTCCTGATGAGACTTGATATGTTGTGCTAAGTGGGTGGGGGGCGTTCCCCTTCTCTGGAGAGTAGGGAAGTAGGACAATGGTAACAGGGAGGGAGTATAAGACATGGGGGAATGGAGGGAGAGGGGTCTAACCAGAATGTAAAGTGAATAATTAATTTAAAAATTAGTAATAAAATGACATAGGAATTCTTTCCACCTTTTTGGTAAAACTTTAATTTCTTTTTAGTGTCCAGGAATTTCTACTTTAGAGTTCATTGATTAATCTATTTAAGTTTAATCTTAAGTCTTTCAATTGTTGTAGCTGTTAAGAATGGGATGAAGAAATTTGTAGAGAGATTGAGAAACCTTGGAACTCTCAGCCCTAAATGGGATGTCTTAATCAAATCCCTCCTCTCTGAAAGAAGGAGCTCTGCAGAGGAGGAAGCAAAACAGTGTAAGAGCCAGAGGGAGTGGAAGACACCAGGTAAACAAGTCCTTCTAAATCAACATTACCAAAGCTTATATGAACTCACAGAGACTGTGGCAGTATGCAAAGGGATTGCAAAGGTGTAATCCAGATTGAGTACCAGCACTGAGAGAAGAAATAGACTGATGTCCTCATTCTTAAGCCAGAAGCTAGTTCCAATTGATAACCACTTGCACATGAAAATATAGTTATATTCAAGGTATTCTCACTGGAGAAATAAAGCACTCATCAGTGTTGAAAAAGAGCAAAGAGGACTATCAGGAAAGGTTTGGAAGGTGAATGTGAAGGGAAAAGAGATGTAATTATATTATAATCTCAAAAATAAAAGAGAAAAAACTATTTTGATTTCTTCTTTTCCTGTAACAAATAGGAATATTCCTGTTCCTATTTGTCATTTGACCAAGCACCCTGGCTAAACTTTTAGCTGTCATACTAAGAGTGATGAAAGTAAATATATTTGCCTTGTGCTTCATTGAACTTTAATTACTTTAAGTAAGATGTTGGCTATGATTTTGTTGCACATACTCTTAATCATATTGAGTTTCATTTCTAGAATTTTTAGTCTTTCATTACTTTTAGCATGAATGTTTGTGGAGATTTATCAAATGTATTTTTACCTCTATCAAGACGATCATATAATATTTAATATTTATTATATTTTTAAGTATATTTATTAACTTATGCTGTACAATTTTTGTATTTGCAGTATTAATTCTCTTTCATGTTTAGTATATTATTTCATTTTCTTTACTATTATTTTGTTGAAGGTGTGTGTATTTATTTATGTTCATAAGAATTTTATTCTACATCTACTTTTGCTCATATCTTTTATTATTTAAGCTTTATGATAGTGCTGGCCTTGTAGATTAGGTTTTGAGGGCTATCACATTTTTATTACATAGAATAGTTTGATGAGAATTGATGTTAATTCTATAAAACATTTATAAACCTTAATCAAGACAACTATCTGTACCTGAACTTTCCTTTGATGGGAGATTTTTATTACTTTTTTTGGCTGTTCAGCTCTTTACATAACCAATCAAAATGTGATGGAGAACAATGCATACAGAATACTAATGACCCTACCAAAGTCAGGCCTGCAAGCAGTTCTCTGCTAGCACAGAAAATAGCATTTGATTACACAATGTATAAAAATACTCCAGTATCTCCCCCTTTGTGTCTCTTAAAATAATAAATTATATACAATAGGAGCAATTATGAAAACCATCAGGTAAAAAAGCTCATTCTCCATGGTTGTGGGGAGAGCAGGGACTGCCTCTGATGTGAACACTGGTGCCCCCAATTTGATCACTTCACCTTGGTGGGAGGTCTGGCTGCACACAGAGGAAGGGGAAGTAGGTTAGCCAGATGAGACCTGATAGGCTGTGGTCATATGGTGGGGGAGGAGGTCCCCTTCTCTCAGAGGTCTAGGGGAGGAGAATAGGGTGAAAGAAGGAAGGAGGGAGGCAGGGAACAAGAAAATACAAGAACATTTTAAAATTCATTGAATAGGTACAATATTTTAAACATGAGTTGAAACATAAATATACATATATAATATGTTGTAGCAAAATGTATTTGTATCGACATACAAAATTTCACAGCAATGTAAAATCTGGACCTGAGTTTTCCTTTGATGGGAGATTTTTATTATTTTGACAAATATCATTGCTTATTGTTAGTATACTTGAGGATTTATATACTGTTGCATCTTAGAGTATGCCTCCTGTATTCAGAAATTTGTTCATTTTCTTTTATATTTTCTAATGTGCTATATAACTTTAATAATTCCAATATCTGTTCTGTTTTTATGACATCAGTATGCTTAAAATATGGTCAATCTTGTATATTTTTCAAAGAATCCACTATTTAATTCATTAATACTTTTTAATCATTAGACTCTACTCATTTATTTTTGCTCAGATATTTATTTATTTATTTGGAACTTCAGTGATATTTTATTGACCAAACAAGTCACATAGGATTGTAAACATGAGGGACTGAGGCAGTACAAATCACCATATATTCATGAACTAGACGTATGATTACATCATACCACTGTCTAACCAGTACAAGTGGCCTCTATTGTAGTTTGGTTGGTATATATTTTTGAACTAAAATTGTACAGTATTAAAATTAAGAATCTGTTAAAACTACTTGTTCTTCACTTTAGGGCTCAGGTATTTATTATGCCTTCTCTTCTAATAATTTTGCATTTGGTTATTTTATTTGGAGGTAATATTGTGTTTCCCATACCAGTATCAAAATTTTGTTCTTAATATCTTCATTTACCAAGTTTTGAAATTCAATGCACACATTATCACATTTACTTTTTGGTTCATAGGAATTTCTAGGATCATGCTACACACATTATGGTGCTTGAACATTTTAGTTTGTATGATCTAATTAAGTTTACATTGAATACAATAGAACAGCAATTATGCTTGATATTTTGCCCTATATTTTTAACTGTTTTGGTATGACAATGTCATTGAAGTGCTGATGCCTTGTACATTGCTGGTTGGCATGTAAAATAGTATAGCTGTGAAAAATAGTTTGACAGTAATCAAGTTAAACCAGTAATTACCATATGACCCAGTAATTCCATTCCTGTTTATCTATCTAAAGGTGTTTAAGAGAAATCATTATTCCCAGGCTTGGTGGCACATAGTTATAATTGCAGATCCCAGGATATAGAGTAAAATGTTCAAAATTTTTGTCAAGCCATATATATATATATATAGTGAGACACGTAAAAACTAATAATAAAAAAGAAATACCCCTTGATAGCAAAGTAACTAATAGAAATGTGAATATAAAAATTAGATAAAACTCAAATGACTTTTAACCTATAGGTGGATAAGTAAAATATGGTATACCCATATACTACTGAATTTTTTTAGCTGCAAAGAGGAGTGAAATTCTGAAACAGGGCATACTATGGATGAACTTTAAAAATATTGTGATAAGTGAAAGAAGCCATGTGTAAAATGCTATATATTTTCTGTCATATTCATATGTGATAAATCCACACAAACATAAAACAGATAAATTGTTGCTAGGGTCTGCTGCAGGTGAACATGGAAAATGACTGTTTAGTTACTATTTGCTTTCTTTGGGAGTAATATCTACAAGTAGATCCTGTTGGTGGCTTTATAGCATTGTAAACAACTCAATCCAACTTAATTACAAGTTCAAAGTTATTAAAATAGTGACTTTTATATTACATGCATTTTAACTGATACTACTTTTAAACCTAAAAAATGACTGCATATATATATATATATATATATATATATATATATATATATATATATATATATATGTAGCTTAAAACCTACCATAAAATATCTTACTAGATCCTGGTTTCAGAAGTTCTAGTCTGAAGTTGTTTCCACTGATTTTGGACCAATGGTGAAAAAGAGATCATGCTGGTAGGAGTACTTCGTATAGCCTTTATACCTCATGACACACACACACACACACACACACACACACACACACACACACACACACACTATAAAGGAGAACCAAGTATAATCTTAAAAAATGATGCCAATAATCTATATTCTTTAGAAAACCTCCTAAATTTTCAACTACCTCTGAAAATAGTATAACAAACTAGAGACCAAGTACTTAGGACATGATCCTGCGAACCTATTACGAGTTCAAAAAAAAAAATTCTCCTTTTGCTCTCAAAAGGCTTTTTTTAAATATAGTAATACAAAACCATCTATTTCCAAAGGTCCTCAAAGTAAAAATTTATTACTCTGTCTTCCAATATGCAAAGACATGTCTTAGATGTACATCCCTGTGAAATCATAAAGAAAACTATGCACTTCTTAAATGGTATAAAATAAATATCCTCATTTTAAGATGAACAAATACAAAAATAGCAAAATTAATTGGACCTACAGAAGACCAAAACTGAGAGTGGAAAATACTGTATCCTGAGTTTCATGCTTGGTATGAAGCACATGCGTTGTCAACACAGTGTCCACTCTATGCCTATGATTTTTGCAGCTTCATGATTTGTCCCTTGTGCTGGATTTTTCTGATGCTTTTGGCAGATGTTGAACATATTCCTGGTATGTTCAAAAACCTGGGGTTTTCACTGCATCTTCAAGTTTACCCTCCCAACTTCATATATGAATCTCTGAGGAGACCACGTGCAAGCATCATATCCCTGTCACATATGACCTGAAGTTTCAGACTCTGGCCTTTCTTTGAAATCTCTTTGGATGTCTCCATGACCTTATACATTTTGCATTCTGCATGTTTGCAAAATGAGCTTCATGTGTTAAACATCAAAGTCTGCTGTCAACTTGAGCTGTAACTGGACCTCCTTTGCATACCACTATATTTGCACATGAATGCCTGGGCAGCTGAACACATTGAAATGCATCCTAGGAAATCAATTTCCTTTGTGAGAAGCATTTTTACTTTTCTATACTCTCAGACCTGTGGTTGATAGGGACTGCTCAATGTCTAAGGTACTTTTAAGGTATCGGTTTCCTATTGCCCTAATACAAAGAACTTGGCTTCTTTTTAACTGTCCTAATGTCTTTACAAAGCATGATTTCCATAAACCAAACTTCATTCTAGATTTTCTAGCCAATCTGTAATTATTTAGAGTCTTTCTCTTCTGGATTCTCACTATAAACTTGCCTTCTTGTGGCCAGCAGTAATCATGGCACAAATTGAATGTTGTTTGGGCTGCTTGAAATATTTTTCACTAAATTCATTAGACCATCACCTTTAACACAGCCTCCTGTCATGTCATATGTTTAAGCAATTACAACAAAGGCTTCATTTTTTTAGTACCTGTTTTCTGTGTTTGTCACCTTTCCTCTTGCTATGACAGAATGCCTGATTTAAGTTATTTGTTTTCTTTCAGAGGTTTCAGTCCACAATTCTTTTCATCATTGATTATGGCTTTCTGATGAGGCAAAACAGAATGGCAACAGGAACATGTTACAGAGAGTATTTACCTCTTGGTAGACACATAGCAAATAGAAAGCAGCCAGAGTCTGATATGACCCTCAAAAGCATTGCCCCATTTTCCTATTTCTTTCTTTCATGCTTCACCTCCTAAAGCTTCCAGAATCTTCCAAGAGAGATTCAGTAACTGGGAACTGAGTAGTGAACACAAGAAGCTTTCCATATTCAAGTTATATGCATATGTGCAGGTGCCTAAAGAGGCCAGAAGGAAGAGAATGTGAGATTGCTTAGACCTGGATTTAGAGATAGGAGTGAGCACCCCACCTACCCTACTGTAATTAGGGTGAAAGTCTAGTTCTCTTAAAGAACAGCAAGTACTCATACACACACACACACATCTACATGCAAACACACACAGGGTGGGGATTTTGGATAGCTAATTTTTCAATAAAATTTGAAACTCTGGTAATTTGTATTTCATAAAAAATCTGGATTGTAAATGATTTCATGGGTAAATTCTTAAGACAAACAGAACAAAATGTTATATATATATATATATATATATATATATATATATATATATATATATATATATATATGAAAAATTTAGAATAAAAAACTCCGTACACTTATTTTCAAATTTTATTGTAGAAATAACTTTGTGCTAAACTTGTTCAAATATTACTTTTCATTGGGGAAAATGGTCTTCAAATTTATTATTTAGTCCATTGAATATTTATTTATTTATTTATATAGTTCCATTTTGTATGTGTATATGATGCATATATAGATGTGAAGGGGCATTCTTGTGCATAGAGGTCAGATGACCACTTTGTGGAGTCAGTACTCTCCTTTCACCATGAGATTCCAGGATTGGAGTCAACTTGTCCGGTCGGCACTAGAGTTACCTTTGTTTGCTGAGCCATAATTCTGTCTTTTCTTACCAAGAATATTGATCTTTGTCAAGATGTTGTGATGCTCAAATGTTAAAAACTTGACTTAAGTTCAATTTGGTTATGATTTATAAATTCTTGTAACAACTGCATTCTGTTCTCAATATTTGTTAGTCATTCGAGTATGGAAATCATATATACTAGTATTCTAAATTTTTAAATACTTTTTATTTTTTGAAATTACATCCCTTTGCTTTTTTCCCTCCAACCCCTCCTGTTCTTTCCCTTTGCTTTCTGTCTAATTCATGACCTGTATTTTTCAATTATACATACATATATATATATATATATATTAAGAAATTTATTAGTATAAATAAATTATTTTATATAAATATATACATTCTAAGTCCATATATAATTTATATATTTCTGATTTAAGGGCTGACTCCTTGGTGCTAGAAAGCAAATTTAGTGACACATCCCTGGGGAATACAATCACTCCCACTCTCAGAATGCCTTAATTGTCTATAGAATTTTTTTTATCTAGAATTAAGGTCCTATGAAAGAGTTTCCCATTCCTTATTAGCATATCTATTGGTATCATCCTTGTTCTGGTCTTGTTTAGGCAGCTATGTTGATGAGATTTCATGGGTGTAGCTCCCTGACATTTCTAGACGACACAATCTCACAGCAAACTCTGGTTCTTATAAATTTCCTGCTCTTATACTGTGATCCTTAAACTTAAGTTCAGAAGATGTGTTGTAGATGTATAAGTTGGTCACTTGTTCTCTGCATTTTGATTGCTTGTGGCTTTCTATAATGGTCTCTGTTGCAAGATGTTTCTTTGATGAAGGGTGAGCCTAAACTTCTATCTGTATAATATAAATAAAATATAGTTAAGAATTATGCTGGTTTATTAAAATGGAAGTTGTAGGTTCTCCTCCAGATTCATGATTTCACTAGTGCTGAGAGGTTAGCTAGGTTTCCAGTACCAAGCATAATTTACCTCTTCTTCAGTAGATGTTAACTTCATTTTCTACTAAGAGTTTTTACTGTTTTTATATTATGGTAATAATACTATCCTAATAAAATAGATGGCTAATGGTCCTTTTTCCTTTTACTTTATTCAAGTTATTGATGTGTATGACACTTGTTAGTTCTTACTGTAATGTTTGATATAGATACCCAATAAAACCATGAAGAGCTGAAAAATTATTTTGTGCACTTTTATTAATGAACTCAATGTCTTTAGTTATTAAAGGAAAAATAAATTATTTATTATAGCTTTTAGTAACTTTTTATAATCTGATTTAAAAAGATTTATTTTATTTTTCACTTATGTATATGTGTTTGCATCTGAATACATTTATGAGCCTACCTGTTCCAGTGTCCACAGAGACCAGAAAAGGAACTTGTGTTCACGGATGTTTGAGAGCCTCTTGTTTGTGTGAAACTCCAGTTTTCTCAAAGAACAGTGAACCATAACATCTAAGCCATCTTCCAATACCGGAGAGGATTATTTTAATTAAGTTTGACTAGTGAATTTTGAACTTGATATACCTTTGTATTTGTTTGTTTCTTTGGATTTGAGGAGTTATTTATTTCATATAATAAGATTCCCCTTACCTCAGCAGTTTTAATTCCATATCAAAGCTCAATAGTTTTAAAAGTTTTTCTCTTTTAAAACTTTCAAAGGTTCTGTAAACTTATTCCATTCCTTATTATTCTTCTTTTCCTCACCCAACTGTGCAGATGTATTTAGCCTCATTAATTTGCTGTGCTACTCTTGTGTTCCAAGACATTTTTCCTTTCATCAAGTATACTTTTTGGTTAAAAGATTTCCATTTGATTTTTTCTTTCTTCCATTTATCAAGTTTATTTGGAGAAATATGAATATCTTTATTTTTTCTTTTAGTTTATTTAATTTCCTTTAAGAGACATTTATAATTCTGTCAGTGGGTTCTCCTGTATGGAACACTTGGCAACATCTGACATTTTATTAGGTGTGGCCATACTTTAAGCCAACTTTTTGCTCATTGGAATAACGTCAGGGAATGGAAATTTTGTTATATATTCTAATTTTCTGAGTATTTATTAGTTCATACTCATTCTTCAAAAAATTTCTAATGTGATTTTGTATGTTTCTGAGCCTATAGTTGTTTCTATTATTTCAAAACTAGATATATACTCACTTTCCAAGCCAGTTCTCAAAAAGTATAGTTTGTGTTAGATGAAATAAAATTGTAACAGTAGGCATACCTCTGTCCTGCTACCCCTTGAACTCTACCAGAGATTTCAGCCCAAGACACAAATAGATACATAAGAAAAAAGAGGTTCCATAATATTAATTGCTACCTTACAACACAATATTCTATGTAAAAGTCTTATGATAGCTACCTGGTCTTAATTACAGGGTGTGTGTGACATCTTACACTGTGCTATGCTGTATGTTTTTTGCTCATATTAAAGAAGAAAGTCTCTTGTGTATGTAGACTAACCATGACCTGATTCACCAAATCTCCTTTACAAGACTCAGGAAAATACTTTTCACGTAAGAAACAAAGAATTAAGGAACACTAAAGAAGTTGTTTACAGTGTGAAAAAAAGGAGAGAGAATTGATTCAGGGTTTTATACCTTCAATTTAGTTAAAAACTAAACACAGTGAAATTGCTAGAGAAAGTCTTACTAGCATTATGACAATAAACAAATGCTAACCTGCTGAAATGCTGTAGGCTAGATTAGTGACTACAAATATCCTTCCTCCAACTTTGGGTGCATTAGGTTTGAGCCATTATCTTGCTGCTCAGTCACATGGATCAAGATAACAGTATTATCTATTGATAGCTGCAGCCAAACCATGTACAGATAGATTCAGCATCTGGTACAAAGAAAAAGTTCATATGCAAGCCAGAAGCCACTCATGGAGCAATTAAACTGACCATAACATCAAGGGGAGACCTGTGCTCTGATAAGTCAAAGTCAAGTCTCATTTCCTTTTCTCATTCATTGGCAGTTTTATTATCACACACCTAATAACAACACATATAATTTCATTTTTTTTTAATTTTTAGAAACTTGTTTTGTAACCTCAAGAATAATTGAGATTCATAAATGTTCCATGAATACATAGAAATAAATATTCTATAGAATGTTCCAGAAGCACTTTCTATACTGTTAACCAATTATTTTGTTAATTCTTCTACATGTGTTCTGATTTTCTATATAAAAGTTCTATTAGCTTATTTGTAGAAAAATAAATAATTCATTCTCCTTTCACATCATTCATTTTACTTTATGTATTCTAAGACTCTTCTTCATGTATACTACTTGAATTAATTTATATGATCTTTGCAACTTGATAATTTTGTAATTGTATAAGTTAACATGTTGACTCCAATAAATTTTTTGTTCCATATTTTATATGTTATCATGTTCATGAGTAATGCTATATATCTTAAAGCATTTTTATCTGTTGATAATTTTTCTTTTGTTAAGTTTTAAAATTTTTCATAAAATTTTGTTCATATTCTTTCCTCTACTACAACTTCTCCCAGACCCCCTACCGAGTTCCCATTCATTCTCTCTCTTAAATGGAACCTGAGCTCACTACTACCTACAGCCAGGTGTGACTTCCAGTGGAGGAAGTGGGACATGAACCTACCTATAAGATCTCTGACCTAAAATTTGTCTTGCCTACAAGAATTGAAGGGGTAAAGATGGAGCAGAGACTATCATACTAATTACTGGCTCAACCTAACACACACTCAATGGGAAAGAGCCATCCTCTGACACTATTCTGTTATGTTTCAGACATTAGTCTATCATAAATCTCTTCTGAGAGGCTTTTTTCTGTAGCTGATGGAAACATGCAGAGATCCACAGCCAAACAAGCCTAGCTCAGGGAGATTTGTGGAAGAGTGGGAGGAGGGATTGAGGGAGCCAGAGTGGTCAAGAACATCACACAAAGACATACAGAGTAAATTAACCTGGGCTGATGGTGGCTCAGAGACACTGAACCACCAACCAAAGAACATGCATGGGCTGGACCTAGGCTCCCTACACATACAAAGCAGATGAATATCTTGATCATTATGTGTGTCCCCTAACAATAAGAGTAGGGACTTTCTCTGACTCTGTTGCCTACCTCTGGATCATTTCCCATTAGCTGGGATGCCTTATCTGGCCTCAGTGGGAGAGGATATATTTAGGTCTTCTGCAATTTTATGTGCCAGGGTGGCTTGGTACCACTTGTGGGCTTCATTTCTCTGAGGAGAAGAGGAAGTAGGGTAAGGGAACATGAGGCTGCAACTCATAGGAGAGGAGAGAGGGGCTGGAATCCATATGTAAAGGGCTTAAATGAATATATAAAAAAATAAAAACAAACTATCCAAACAAATACACCCCCCAAAAGGACAATAAAAACAATGTTTTTAATGACATATTGCATATAGGATTACCCATACACCATTGTATTACTCAGCTCACTTCAGAGAAGCTCTTTCTTGATGAGGAAAGCTCTTGACACAAAAACCTATAAGTGTGCCATGTGCAGAGAATGAATGACCTTGGAGCACTCAACTCTGAATGGGGCATCTTTATCAAATGCCTCACATAATGGTTTAGGAATCTAGGTGGAAACAAATGTATAAAGACTGTAATAGTTATTAAGTGATAGATAACTCCATAGAAAATAGTGTGTTCCAGATCTAAAAGTTTCCTCACTGGGACTATAACAGCATACCAAATACTTGTGCAAGTTCACACAAGAAAATCCTCCCACTCAAAGAGGGAATAATAGACACAAAGTCACACCTCTAACTCAGAAGCTATAGCAAATAGAGTATGAAAATCAGTTGATTTCAATGTCATGAAACTGAATATATCAACCACACTCATGGGCAGGCTTCATGCTCAGAAGGAGTTAACCAGCAAACACCAAACTATGTAATCATTATATATATATATATTCTTTTATATTGTATATATATATATATATATATATATATATATATATATATATATATCTTCTGTTAGCTTTATAAGTATTTTGTAAAATATGTTTTAATCATATTTACCCTTCCTACCCTATTTGTACCATATTGGATATTTTTCTTTATCCAAACCTGAAAGAATTTCAGGATTTGGTGAATGGTTTGGAGCACCTTCAACTTGACAACTAGTTTATTGTTTTTGTTGTTGTTGTTTTGCCAGAAACTATACTTGATGTAATTTATGTGGTTTTTCTTCAAGGCTGGAAGAATTATAAACATCTAATTTTATCACGTTATAAAATGTACATCCTGAAATTAGGGCATTGCAAAAAGAGAAACAAAGCAGAAAGAAAGAAAGAATGAAAAAGAAGGAGAGGAGGAAAAGCAGGGAGAAGGGGAGCATGGGAAGGGAATGAAAAGAAAATGAGGAAAGGAAGTAAAAAAGGAGAAGTGGAGAGAGGGTGGAAGGGAGAAGAAATTATGTAGATTGGTACAGAAGCAAGAAGACTCTCTCTATTCATGGTGACATGATTTACTTGTACAGACTAGTCTTATGTCAATTTGATACACAAACTAGAGATATCTGAAAGAAGGGAACATCAATTGACAAAATGTTTTCATAAGATCAGGCTCTAAATTTTTTTTTGTGTTTTTAAAATTATTTTTCTTTTTTACATATACATTTATATTAATACACACACATATTTTTTAAATTAGTGTTTGATGGGAGTGGGCACAAGCCACGGTAGGTAATGCCCTCTCTAGGATGGTGGTCCTGTGTTCTATAAGAAAAAAAGCTGATTAATTTTATTCCTTCTCAAGTCTCTGATGGGATTGAAGACTAGATAGTTTAATTTTAAAACGAAGCTTAGTTGTTTAGGGGTTAAAATGTGTTTAGGTCTAGATAGATGTTTTAAGTTGATAATGACAAGATATGACAGATATTGATTTACATTCAGAATTTAAGATGCATCAAGATAAGAAAGATGTTTTCTTTAAGGTTGCCAAATACAAGTAGCCAAAACACTAAGCATGTGACATGTACATAATTACTGATTGTGTCGTGGTTCTTCTTGCCATAGGTAATTTATTGTATATATATGTATTAATATAAATGTATATGTAAAAATATTTAATAATTAAAAACATTAACCACAAACTTCTATAGAAATAACTTTGTTTCTAATAAATATTGTATGTTAACATAACATTTTTAAAATTTTTTTAGTTTTTAGGTTTTTTTTAATAATAACACATTTTTATTGAAAATTAAAAATAATTCATATTACATCTCATGCATCCTCCCATTCTTCCCTCCCTCCCACTTTCACCTCAATCCCTCTTCCCTATGACTGTGGCTGTGGGGGACCTCCTCCCCCTGAATATGGTGCTAGGGTATCAAGTCTTTTCTTGGTAGTCCGCTATCCTTCCTCCGAGTGCCATTGGGCCTCCCCAACAAAGGGACATGGCCAAATATGGGGCACCAGAGATCCTGTGAAAGTCAATCCCCAGTCTCCACTTAACTGTGGAGAATGTTTTGTCCCTTGGCTACATCTGGGTAGGGGTTTGATGATGATGACTGCACGTTTTGTCCATGGTTGGTGCCTTAGATCAAGCAGAACCCCTGGGCTCAGATCTACCCATCATAATGTTCTTCTTGTAGGTTTCTAGGACACTCTGGGTCCCCCTACTTGCCTATCCCCTATATTTTCCTCATCTAGAGTCTCAATAGGATGTCCTCACCTCTATCCCCATTTTCTGGTAGGTGCAGACTTTCATGGGACCTGTCCCTTGGGCTAGTGTCCAGTAATAAAAAGCAATTTACAGATTCAATGCAATCCCTATCAAAATACCTACACAATTTTTTAAAGACATTGAAAGGTCAATTCTCAACTTTATATGGAAAAACAAAAAACCCAGAATAGCTAAAACAATCTTATACAATAAAAGATCCTCAGGAGGAATCTCCATTCCTGATCTCAAGCTGTACTATAGAGCAATAGTACTTAAAACAGCATGGTACTGGCACAGCAATAGGCTGGTTGATCAATGGAATCGAATTGAAGACCCAGATATGAATCCACACACATATAGTCACCTGATTTTTGACAAAGAAGCCAAATCTATTCAATGGAAAAAGGATAGCATCTTCAACAAATGGTGCTGGTCTAACTGGATTTCTACATGTAGAAAAATGCAATTGGACCCATACTTGTCACCATGCACAAAACTCAAGTCCAAATGGATTAAAGACCTCAATATAAAACCAGAGACACTAAATCAGTTAGAAGAAAAAGTGGAGAAGAGCCTGGAACACGTCGGCACAGGAGACAACTTCCTGAACAGAACACCAACAGCCCAGGCCTTAAGGTCAACAATTAATAAATGGGACCTCATGAGGCTGACAAGCTTCTGTAAGGCAGGAGACACTGTCAAAAGAACAAAGTGACAGCCTATAAACTGGGAAAAGATCTTCACCAACCCTGCATCTGACAAAGGTCTAATATCCAAACTTTATAAAGAACTCAAGAAATTAAATGCCACCAAACCAAATAACCCAATTGAGAAATGGGACTCAGAATTAAACAGAGAATTCTCAACAGAGGAATATCAAATGGCTGAGAAACACTTAAAGAAATGCTCAACATCTCTAGTCATCAGAGAAATGCAAATCAAAACAACTCTGAGATTCCATCTTACACCCATCAGAATGGCTAAAATCAAACATTCAAGTGACAACACATGCTGGAGAGGATGTGGGGAGGGAGGAACACTCCTTCATTGCTGATGGGAATGCAAACTAGTACAGCCACTTTGGAAATCTATCTGGTGCTATCTCAGAAAAATGGGAATAGGGCTTCCTCAAGACCCAGCTATTCCACTCCTAGGAGTATACCCAGAAGATGCTCCAGCACACAACAAGAAAATTTGCTCAACCATGTTCATAGCAGCCTTATTCATAATAGCCAGAACATGGAAACAGCCTAAGTGCCCCTCAGTAGAAGAATGGATAAAGAAACTGTGGTACATATACACTATGGAATACTACTCAGCTATTAAAAACAAGGAAATCCAGAAATTTGTGGACAAATGGATTGAACTAGAAATGATCATAATGAGTGAGCTAACCCAGAAGCAGAAAGACTCAAATGATATATACTCACTTAACATAACATTTTAAAAAAGAAATAAAGAAGGAAAGAAAGAAAGAAAGCTGAGAAAGTTAGGGGAAGCAAGGCATCAAGCAGCACTCCACCATGTCCTCTCCATCAGTTACTTGCTCCAAGTTCCTGCCCTGTTTCAG
The DNA here is from genome assembly GCF_964271855.1 of Acomys minous. Lineage (NCBI taxonomy): Eukaryota > Metazoa > Chordata > Mammalia > Rodentia > Muridae > Acomys > Acomys minous. The sequence continues at coordinate 67,195,021 of NC_140488.1, read as the reverse complement.
TTCCTGTTCTGACTTCCTTTAATCATAAACAGCAATATGGAAGTATAATCAAAATAAATCCTTTTATCCCCAACTTGTCTTTTGTTCACTATGTTTCATGATAGCAATAGAAACCATAGCTAAGACATAACAATATTGGAATTCCCAATGTTTTCAAAATCATTTTAGAAAGCTACAATGGCAAAGAAGCACATAAACATTTTAAAACATTATATATGGTCTCTGTTCTCTGTTATTGATTTTGTTGAAATCAATATTTTAAAAACCAAAAAATGTAACAATAAACTGTTTTGGTCCTTATTTACTAGAGTACTGAAATAGTAAAGATTTCAGTTCTTTATAAGTTAGTCTATAGATACAAATGAGTTCATAGCAAAATTTTAAGAAATGTTGACATGGAAATGATTGTAAAAATTTATATGGAAATTTACAAAATTTAAAACAGATAAAAGAACCTTCTAAACAATAACAAACTGTAGAGATGATGTCAGTACATAACCAGTTTTTGCATCAGTTTGAAGGTATTAATAATAAACTCTGAATCACCAATAATGAGTCAGTGTGACATTTAGGACACAAATCAAAGCTCTTCCTCTTAGTGTCATTTAACAAAGAATGAGCATAGATTTGAAATCTTTATTTCATTTTCTTCTGAGTTTTCTCTTGACCTTGTCTGTCTGTTGTATTGGTCTGTGTCTGTGCCTGCATGAACACTGATTTGTGAATCTGTTTGTGCTTTCCCTAACAAAGGGCTTTCCTCTCCTTTTTGTTCAGCACTGAAAACATCACTAAGAGGAATAATGGAATACAGAAATCTTTAATAGAGTTTTAAAAGAGATTAAGTCATTGGCTCTAACTGATTCCAACTGACCCAGATAGAAACAAAATACAAAAAAAAAAAAAAAAAAACAAGCATTATCAAGCAACATCTAAGTGCCACTTTCAGCAGTTATGGATATTCAATTTATAAGATTGCTTTCAAGCTATATTTGCTGTTTTCAGCAAATAATTATAGCACATATACAAACCCACATGAATTCTTCTTGGGTTAGTGAAATGAAAGAATATATAATTTAAAATTACAGCTATAGATTAGTTTAGATTGTAAAAGTTAATTACATGGGAAATCCAAGGCAACTAAGGTTGGTTATTATATTGTTCTCTTAAAGTCAGTTAACCAAGCAGGCAGAGCAAACAGTAGGACAGCTCTTAACTCTTAAGTAACCTCAACTAAGTACCAACTCTGGCTGTGAGGTCCAACAAAATTTATTGTCTCATAGAATGTAAGAATGATTTTTTTTAAATCTCATAATGTATTACCACAGAGTTTAAAAGCAGTTTATTATAAAGGCACTGGTGGAAGTACAAATGTATGGAAGCAATTTAGATTTTAAAGATTATAGAATAATTAAAAATTTATAAGCTAAATGTTAATTTCAACTAATTCTTACCTCTTATGCAAAACCATCTGACAGCAGGCTAGAGATAACTGTACATAATATATTGATAACATCTTTAGAAGATGAAATCTTCAGGAGATAAACAAGCTTTAGAAACATGTCTTGTTTTTAACATATGTATAACCTATTTTGATAAAAAGTGCTTGACACTCAAATCCGGTGACCTGAGTCCAATCCTTGAAACCCATGTAAGAATGAAAGAACCAACTTCACAGAGTTTTTGTCTCACCTACATACATACCATAGTACCCAGCTGCCACACCCCAGTCTCTCTCTCTCTCTCTCTCTCTCTCTCTCTCTCTCTCTCTCTCTCTCTCTCTCTCTCTCTCTCTCTCTCTCTCTCTCTCTCTCTCTCTCTCTCTCTCTCTCTTTCTCTCTCTCTCTCACTCTCTCTCTCTCACACACACAGAAACACACACACATTAAAATAAATCAACCTGCTTAACAAGAAAAAAAGTGATAACACTGAGTTTCAGTAAATTAAAATAATTCTGGTTTTTAAAAATAATATTGTGAAAATTAAAATGTATATCCAATTATCTAGAAAAAAACTATTTCTCAACCACATAATATAAAATGTATATCAATAGAGTATGTAGCAAACTATTCCAACAAAGCAGAAAATAAGAAAAAATCAACTGAGTTATAAAATGGGAAACTGAATTACAAACATTTTACTGAAAACACTATACAAATTCCAAATAAGAACATAAAACTATTGAACACTAGTACATCTAAAAAATACAAATTCCAATTATAAGATATCACCTTACACATTTAAATCTGGTTGACATTTTTAAAGTGCTGATGCCAAATGCCAAATATGCAGAAAGAACATGTCTACTGTTAGAGTATTGATGAGACTATAAAGCAGCACATTTTATTTTAGAATATAATTTGAAAGTTATTTGTTAAAACTTAGCATGTAATTACCATGCAACACAGCAACTCTACTTTTGAACAATCATCATGTAGCAATGAAAAAATATGCTCACAGGAAAACTGTATTGTTGTGGGGATAAATTTTGAGAAAACACCTTGTGTGTTGTATGGATGACACACTGTACACAAATATGAATGATTAAGAGACAGGATCTCCCTATTTTGTGTATTATGAATGCATATGAACATGAGATAGTCTTAAATAAGAACATTGTGAATTTAGATTATACATGAAAAGATGTTTTGTATGGATGGTTAGGAAAAGAAATATATTTTTAATGAGTCTTAATAAAAGATTTTATATTCTTTGAAGGCTTAAACTTGATGGCAAACACATTTTTGTTTACCCCAACTGGGGTGACATTAGTAGATGTCTGATTAATAGTCACTGAAAGACATGTAATTAAGAATTCCTTTACATTAAATATTTAAGTTGACATTGAATTCCTACTTTATAGCAGATATTGTGATTATAGAAATTTGTAAGCAGATCATGTAGTTTCTACTGGTATTTCACAATTCAGTGCAGAAGAAACTCTACAAACACTAATTTAAGCAATGTGAAAAGTCAAAATAAAGGTATATATTTAATGCTCAGGGAACTCTATTGGTGAAAAAAATGTATTAGAGAGTTAGGGAAGACTCCACAAACACAATGCAGAGAAAAGAAAGATTAATAAAAGAAGCTTTTCAGGAAAAAAAAACAGGCAAAATCGTCTTCAGTGTTAGGAATGGTATAAACTTATGAACAAATCATAAAATCAGTAAAAACTATAATAAACAGGACAATAAATAATAATAAGTATGACCATGACTGAACAAAAAATAATATACACAGAAATGTGCAGGAATCCTATTCTTTATATTTCTCTATTTCAGGCCACATAATTTAAGGGTTTATCTAACAAAACCTAGCAACCATGCAAAGGTGGTAGTATGACAAACAACAGAGAGAGGTTTGTTTTGTTTTGTTTTGTTTTTGTTTTTGTTTTTGTTTTTGTTTTTTCGAGACAGGGTCTCTCTGTGTAGCCTTGGCCGTCCTGGACTCACTTTGTAGACCAGGCTGGTCTCGAACTCACATTGATCCATCTGCCTCTGCCTCCCAAGTGCTAGGATTAAAGGCATGCGCCACCACGCCCGGCTTAACAGAGAGAGTTATTGAGGGACTCCTGTTTAAACACTATTACTTGCATGTTCTAGGAAAAAAAATTATAATCTTAGTAAAAAGAAAGAAACAGAATCATTTACTTAAAACAGCTCTAAAAGATTTTTGGTTGATTATTTGTAGTCACTTATGCATAGAACCATATCATTTCAAAATACAGATATTTTGGCTTCTTTTTCTATTTATGTATTTTCTATCTTAACACTGTAGCTACAACTTCAGTTACTACACTTAATAGAAACAGAGAGAATGTCTTATTTCTTGCTTTAATTCTTTGATTTAGGTATTTGGAATAGAAACTTTCCTCCTAGGACTGTCTTCACTGCATACCTCAGATTTTGATATGGTATGTTTTAATTTTTTTTTCAATTTGGAATTTTTTATTTAACTTTACTTTTTCATTAGCCTTTTCATCATTCAGTAATGTGAGTTTTTTCATCTACATGACTATATGTTTTCCTGGGTTTATCTTACTACAAATATCTTTCACACTGCTGTCAGATAAACTATGAAGAATTATTTCAGTTTTCCTATAGTTGTTGAGAACTGTTTTGCTTATGAACATACAGTCTATTTCAGATAAATTTACCAAGACTTATGTGAACAACATGTATTCTCTTGTGTATCAGAAGAATATTTTATGGATATGTTAGGTATACTTGATCTACAATGTTTTTTAACTCCCATGTTATCTCTTTGTCTTTTGTCTAGATGACTTGTCCATTGGTGACAGTAAGTTATTGAAGTTATCTACTATTAATGTGCTGTGGTGCATATACATTTAAAATTGTAATGTTATCTTGACATAGTGTTCTCTTTGTCACTCTGATGTCACCTTTTCTTCTTGTTTTTGTTTTGGGAATTTTGAATATTATTTCAATATTCTATATTTTATATTTATATTCTAAATATAACCTATTCATCCCACTTAGTGTTACTTGTATGTATGTTTTAAGGGATGACCATTTGGTCCTGAATGTCAAACTGGCATGTTATTCTTTTGGAGAAGACTATTTCTCAAACTCTCATCATTCTTTAGTTGCCTATAGTTATTTGTGAAGGTTTGAGTCCTGGAGGTCTTTCCTTTGTCAATATTAGCATGTTTACTAATGTCATCCTTGTTAAGATCATGTTTATGTAGTCATGTTGATGAAACTTTATAGGTATAGCTTCTGACACTCCTAAAAAATACAGTCTCATAGGAAACTCACCGATGCTCTGGCTCTCAAAATTTTTCTGTTCCCACTTTTGTAATGGTTTCTATAACTTAGTTGAAAGATTTATTTTGAAGATGGGATTAGAGCATTCAGATTTGAATGTATAGTTCATTTTCTTATTATAAATGTTTCCTTTTTTATTAATTTGTTCATATTACATTTCAATCGTTAGACCATCCCTTGTATCCTCCCATTCCTCCCTCCCTCCCATTTTCCCCCTACTCCCCTCCCCTATGACTGTTCCTGAGGGGGATTACCTCCCCCTCTATATGCTCATAGGGTACCAAGTCTCTTCTTGGTAGCCTGCTATCCTTCCTCTGAGTGCCACCAGGCCTCCATATCCAGGGGACATGGTCAAATATGGGGCACCAGAGTACGTGTGAAATTCAGTCCCCACTCTCCATTCAACTGTGGAGAATGTCCTGTCCATTGGCTAGATCTGGGTAGGGATTTGAAGTTTACTTCACGTGTTGTCCTTGGCTGGTGCCCCAGTTTGAGCAGGACCCCTGGGCCCAGATCAGCCCATCATCATGTTCTACTTATAGGTTTCTAGGACCCTTGGGACCATGTATTTACCCATACTCCTATGCTTCTCTCAGGTAGAGTCCCAATAAGAAGTCTTCCCCCTCTGTCCCAGTTTCCTGGTAAGTGAAGACTTTCATGGGGCGTGCCCCTTGGGCTAGTATGCATATATAAGTGAGTATATACCATTTAACTCTTTCTGCTTCTGGGTTTGCTCACTCATTATGATCATTTCTAGTTCAATCCATTTGTCCACAAATTTCAGGAATTCCTTTTTTTTTTAATAGCTGAGTAGTATTCCATAGTGTAAATGTACCACAGTTTCTTTATCCATTCTAATACTGAGGGACACTTAGGCTGTTTCCATGTTCTGGCTATTATGAATAAGGCTGCTATGAACATGGTTGAGCAAATTTTCTTGTTGTGTGCTGGAGCATCTTCTGGGTATATTCCAAGGAGTGGAATAAAAATTTTTACTTTTTATGTGTATATGTGTTTTGTTTGAATGTGTATATATGTACCATGTTTCATGCTCATGCCCACAGAGACAAGAAGAGGATGTCAGGTATTGGAGCCAAAATTACAGATGTTTATGATCTGTCATATAGGTACTGAAAATGGAATTTGGGTCCTCCTGAAGAGCAGCAAGCAACCTTTATTGAAGTTTTTTTTTAACTATGTTGGTTTCTACTAGTTTATTTCTTAACCTGGCCATCATATGAATAATTGAGACTCTTTATAATACAAGGCTTCCCAACACAATCTTGAGCAGTTTAAGTCTGTTCTTAATCCTCTATGATATTTTTTCTTACTCCCAGCAAACATCTCAGTGATGCTTGCATTTTGTAGCTTTCCTCAGCTACAGCTCCTTCTTCCTGATCTTCCTTGGACCTCTATCTGTGGCTGAATCTCCTGGCTCAATCCCCTATTTCCTCTTCTAACTCCTCCTCCCATGGATTGCAAGAAACACAGCCTTATTCTCTGTCCTGCTCATCGACTTGCTGTAAGATGTTTTATATCAGAGAATAATTGGGGAACAGACATTACACAATATTTAACAATAAACTCTCAGAACAAAGCTTGCAACCAGACATAGGGGGTACAGAAATCAGTGTTGAAACTACACTATAACCGTATGCCTACACTTCCCCTTTTAGTCTAATAAAAGGCTCCTTTCCTTACAATAGCAAACTATATGCAATTTGACAATAAGCAAATTATTTGGTAACACATATATTTGTATATTTGACAATCCTTGGATAAAGTATTTTACTATTAATTTATATTGCTCTAAGCAATTTAAGTTTAGCTATGAGACTATAACTATCTACTGCTCAACCTCATCAGAGACTTAAGAAGGAATAAATATTATCTAAATATATCGTAAATGCAGGCAAACAGCTTCCAAAAGGATAGAAATGACAGATATTTAGTTGCCTGGACAGCACCTCAGACTTTTCCTATAGAATTACAGCAACATCTTTAGCCTTCTGTCCCAGAATATTTGACAGACTTTTCTGTGAAGCAGGAATTATAAAGGACTTGCCTATCTTATTGGCAGTCAACTCTTCTGCAACCTGTTTGTCCTGTTCGGACAGTATTCTCTCTGTAATTTCTACAACACTTTTTGTCACCCAGTGGCTAGCTTACCACTTTTGATGCCTTTGATGCTCTTTGAAGTAGAATGGGGTGCTGCCAAGAGTAAACTTGTCTCATGTCAAAAAAATCTGTAAGTTATTAAAAATCTTTAAATGCCATATTCTTTAGATATCTGAGAATTTTGAAGAACATCTGTCTACCACCTTATCTGAATTGTTGGTTTCTAGCCACTTTTATTTGTAAACCTAGAAAACATAATTTTATAATTAACTAAACCAGTTTGCTTGTCTGATTACTAATATACATTTCTTATCTATCCTAAACACTTATTTAAAGCAGTTTTCAAAATGACTAGAACTTAAAACATTGTATTTTTGAGAATTACATAGACACAATACCTTTAGACTCTTGTAACAAAATATAAACTTAATTCTATACTAATATACAAAGAATTATACTAGTGTAAGGTTTTTTTGTCTATTCATGTGCTTTGGTCTAAAAATGGATTCAATAATCTACCATTTTACTTTATGCTCTTCACTAACACATTTAATACAATAAAAAACATCTATTACACACAGAATAACCAAAAACCATCCCCCATGGGAACAGGGAATAGTTATTTGGGGGAGGTATCCAAGAAAATCGGGATAGTGTCCAGCTCTAAGAGAATAAGCTGAAACTTGCTGTCCAGTATCTGAATGCTGAAAAGTTCAGGGCTTAACTGAAGTCTTGACTGAAACAGTCTGTGATGCTGAGTGATCTAGATAGATATTTTGAAGTTGTCCCAGATTTTCAAGGAAACATTGTCATTGAAGCCATCTGTTTGTTACTTGTCATTTTTTGTGTCTAGTCCTCTTGTTCTTCAAAATATTAACTTTCAAAATTATTATACATTTTGCATTAACATATATATGGGCTGTAAGATAAATTTTTTCTTTATGATATGGGTAAGTCCTTAGGAATCTGTAGCCAAAAATTTATTGGCTATGCATAGCGGAAGTCCTGGCTAGAGACATTTTCATGTCTCAGTCAGTCTGAGAACTGCTCCCATGTGGAGAGATCTGCAAATAAGGTTACCTCTCTTGTTTGGTCTCTTGAATTCTTTCTTTCTGTCTGCAGTCAAGATCTTCAGGAGGTCTCCCCACCTGCCCCCTCCCTGCCATTAAATCTTCTTTCCAAGAGTTTGAATGAAATACATAGCCTTTCGTTTCCTGTTGAGACAAGACCATATTCTCCTCCAAAATGCAACACATTTACTGTCTTTCATTTTGGAATTACTGATCTAATTCAGCAATCCTTTCTCCAATCCAGTCTATCTTAGCAGGTGTGCTACTTGTCTCATTTAAAAATGTTAAAAACCAAGCGTGGTGGTGCATGCCCTTAATCCCAGCCCTCGGGAGGCAGAGGGAGGAGGATCGCTGTGAGTTCGAGGCCAGCCTGGTCTACAAAGCAAGTCCAGGGCAGCTAAGGCTACACAGAGAAACCCTGTCTCAGAAAAACAAAACAAAACAAACAAAAAATGTTAAAACCAATATATCATTATTTAATATATTTTGGGAAGAAAGTATATTCATCTTCTATTTTATGACATATTTTTAAATTACTGTTAATCTATTCATAATTGTTTGACATACAGGATTATAAGTTATTTCGGTGTCAAGTTTTACATTAAAATGTCTAAGAAATTGTTATATTTCAATGGATATATATGCCGAAGCACCATCAGCACCCCCGCTTTGCAAAGTCATCTCTAAGATAGTCACCATCTCTAATAAACATATAACCTTAGAACCATGGTCTCCAAAATTTAATTCAAAAAACCATTGGAATTATGAATATGAAACTATGGAATAATGCATATATTTCAGTTCTCCAAACTCTGTAAAATGGAGCATACATGACATTGTATGACCTTGTTCCAAGGCAACATCACACAGCATCTATATTTATGCTTTATGATATAGATCTTCATCCAGTAATTGAACCTTTACAATACACACATAATATCCAGTCTGACCATCTAGTCCTAGAGCCAAAGCCTTTCCACCCAGCATCACTATGGGCAGCTATTCTGTAATTTATACAGTAATTTCTCAGAACAAAACTTGTACCCAGACATTGGGATACAGAAATCTGCATTTAAACTACACTGTAACCTAATGCCTACAACCCTTAACTGTTAAATCATTTCAAGTACTTGAAATCTCCTTCACTGTCTTTTCTGAATAGTTTTTGTTTGAAGCCTAATTTGTGAGCTATTAGAAGAGTGACTTATGCTTATTTCCGGGTTCTTTATTTTGGAATGCCTTGCCTGTCCTTTCACCCTAAAATAATACCTATTTTTGACAGTAAAGTAGATTTCTTGGGTGTATAAAAATGGTACTTAACATTTTCTAAAACAATAAAAACAACTCTTCTTTTTATTGTGAAGTTGTGCCATTGATATTCTAAGATGCTATTTAAAACTGTGTGTTGATTTCTGTCACTTTGTATTCTTTTTTTCTTAGTCTCTTATTAATCACTGTTCTAAGACAGTTTAATCTTTCCTGTAACTTCTTAAATATGTTTATCCTCTTTGGTTCAAAGCATTCCTTTTTTACTAATATTTTTTAAATTTTTCCATATACATTTATATTATTATGCATGTATAAAATAAACTACATATAGCAAGGTGAACCACAAAACAGTCTGGAATTATATTTATGTTGCATTCATAGTGTTTTGGCTATTTGTATGTAGAAACTTTAAAGAAATATCTTTCCTATTTTGATGAGTCTAAAGTTCTGAATGTAAACCAATATCTAGCATATCTCATCTTTATCAGCTTAAATCATCTAGACCTAAAAACATCTTAAGACCTAAACAACTAAGTTTAATTGTGAAATTAACCTATTTGGTCTTCAACCCCATCAGAGACTTGAGAGGGAATAAAATTGGTTACCTGAGTATACTGGGAGTGCAGGTTAGTAGCTTTCCAAATGAGAAGGTGACAGAGACAGTTTGCTACTTGAGCAGTCACCCAAAACTCTCTATAATGTTGGAGAATCATCTTCAGCCTTCTGGCCCAATATACTGGACAGAAATATTTGTGAGGCAGGAACTATTGAGGACTTGCTTACCCTGTCTTGGCAGAGTTTTGGCAGTCAACACTACTTCAAAGCATTCTTTGAAGTATCCTCTATAAAACTGGATCAGTTGTCATAAACTATTTTAATTTGCTACATTTTTGAGATCATAATATAATTACAACATTTCTACTTCCTCTTTCTTCTCTCCCAACACTTCTATATATCCCTCCTTTCTCTCTTCAAAATTCATATCCTCTTTTTCATTAATTGTTGTGTGTAATTGTACTTTTAAAATCTATGTTTATTTTGGTTTTTATATGTCTTTCTCCCTTCTCCTACCCAATCCCTTCCAATACTCAAACAACAGGTAAGAGATAAAGAAGGTTAGTGAGGAGAAGATGTATAGGTCTCTTTAGCTTCTTCCTACTGTTTAGAGTCATCGGGTTCTTTGGGGCAATACCAATCTCCATAGTCAGGATATTTAGCAAACAACACCAAAGGCAGCAATAGTCTTCTCTTACCATCTCCTACAATTGGTCTTCTCACAGTCCTCATTCCTCTCTCTCTCTCTCTCTCTCTCTCTCTCTCTCTCTCTCTCTCTTTCTCTCTCTCTCATATTTTTCCAACTGACAAAGACTACACCCCCCTATGTGGCAGTTTTCTATTGACAAAGATCATGTGCCCTCTCATGGGCTGTTATCAGCTTTGGATAAACTGGCTCCGCCCTCATATCCCACACCTGAGATTAAAGCAAAAACACATTTACATAATTTAACTGAGTTTTTAAAGAAACTAAAACTTCCACAAAAGTTGTTGCATACCTATATGAATCTGTATATGCATATATACTCAAATATAACATATTTAGTCTGTATAATGTTACTTGTATATTCACTTTTATGTCTGACTATTTGCTGTTGAATAATCAATTTATGTGCATTTATTTTTTTGCCTGTAGTTCTCTGTGGATGAAGGTTGAAGTTCTGTAGAAGTTTTTTCTGTCTACTTTAGAATTTCTAATGTCATACTTGTTCAGCTCATGTTAGGCAGCTATGTTGATGAGACTTTATGGAGGTGCAACTTCTTACATTTTTGGGAGAAACACTCTCACAGCAAAATCGCTGATCTTCTAACTCTCACAGTCTTCCCACCATCTCTTCCACAATGTTCTCTGAGCCTTAGGTATAGGACTGCTTTGTAGTTGTATCCATTGGGATTAGGCTCCACAAGTCTCTGAATTTTGATAGGTTTTGTTTTTTTCTGTAGTGATCTCTATCTGTTTCACAAAGAAGTTTATTTGATGAGAAGTGAAGATGACACATATATTGGAGCATTGCGTAAGTATTTAGAATGAAGTTAGGAATTATGCTACTTCATTAAAGTGGTTGTAGATCAGTCTTCATTATCCATGATTTCACTATTGTTGAGTAGTTACCTAGGTTTCCAGTACCAGACATGTTTTCCCTTCTCAGAGGGGTGCTTTTTAGGGAGGGAAATGTAAGTAAACATAGAATGGATAAGGAAGGTAAAGAATAGCAAGGTGCAAGAGACATGATGTGGTAAAGGGAAAAGAAGGGCTCTTTCAGTGGGTCTGGAGGAAGACATAAATATAGAAGGATGGAGGAGGGTAAAACTACAGTAAGAACATTTGAAAAGAACATAAGGATTCAGACTATTAACTATTTATCTGAGAAGAATTATAATACATCTAATACAAATCCAATACTAGGCATGAGAGACCTTCTTTTGAGTTTTTGTAAAGGATTTCCAAGACTCTCAAATCACAGAGCCTATTGACCTCCACTGACTCTCAGAGGAGGAAGGTATGTCCCTATTGCTCAAGATATCATGTACTTTAGAAATAGTGTCAGGAGGCCCCTGAGCTAGAACTAACCTAAATGCCTTCTCACTGAGGGTTAGCATTCATAGCATTGGAAGGTGCCAGTTAGTCTTCAAAATAAGGAGCCAATCAACAGTCCTAATAACATCTACAAACAAGATGACACAATAACCCTAAGGGCACAGTAATGATACCAATACCTTGACAGTGACCACCAGCTCTCTAATTGGACTAGCCTGTTGTTATCTCTTGCACTTATGACAGATAGTTCTGGTGGGTATTATAATCCTGGTTGACTCTTCTTTCAGAACCTGAAATATGTTATATGTCCTTCTGCATTTTTAAGTTTCCATTAAAAATGGCTTTTATTCTGACAGGGCTACCCTTCTTTGTTATTTGGATCTTCTCTCCTCCATCTTTCAATATCATTTGTTGTACACATTTCCTATTTTTGCAATTACAGAATATAATGTAGGTAATTTATTTTCTGTTCTACCTAGTTTATGTTCTCTATAACTCTTGTACCGAGATAAGCATATCCTTCCCTAGAGTATGGATATCTTTTTGTATGGTTTTATTAAAATATTTTCTGGGTCAGAATTTCTTCTCCTTTTTCTATGACTATAATTCATAAATGTGATCTTTTTGTGATGTACCAAAGGTCTTGAATATTTTTTCATGTTTTTTAAATTAATATTTTAACTGAATGATCTAGTATGTTTAATTTGTCTTTGAAATGTGATATTTTGCCTTTGACTTGATCCATGCCTTTGGTGGGACTTTTCACTGAAATTAATATATATATTAATTTATATATATATTGTTTTTTATTCTGAGCTTTGTTTCAGTTTGTTCTATCTTCAGTAATTATATGTTTATTTAATTCTGTTTTCGTATCATGTAGTCTTCCTTATTTCATTTGCTGTTTTTTATTTACTTGATATTCATTCAATAACTTATTTCCATAATTTCTAAATTCATTTGACCATGTCTTCTTTGAATTCTTTGAAGTATTTATAATGTTTCAATTTATAACCTTGAATATTATACAAGTTTATCTCACTGGGGATTAGTGATTTTTGGAAAAGACATACTGTCTGTGTTTTTCTTGGTTTGTGTGTGTGTGTGTGTGTGTGTGTGTGTGTGTGTGTGTGTTTACCATGTGACATGGACATCAGCAATGAGATAACTAGTTTTGTATTTTGGCATGCATTCCTATTCTGTTTATGTTTAATGGACATTTTGATCACAGTTTGCTATTGCCTTAGCTTAGGAAGCTTTGAATCATTGAAAGGATATTCAGAGTTCTGTCTTGGAGTACTTATTTGTGAGTGGGATAGATGACTTTAACTTGGTTCATATAAGGAAAAGGATAGCTTCAGTTCTTGTCAGCTGACACTTTGTGGAAATAGTAAGTGCTTTCTCTGGTTCTATATATGTAGAGGTTAAATGGCCAGAGATCAGGGGTAATGAAGGCTAACTATGAAGTGAACATTTACTTGATGCTGAAGGAGAAGGAAATGTGAGTGCTACCAACAGAGTGAGCACAGGTTCAACGCAGACACTCAGATGATAGCATTTAAATCTCAAGTGGATGGAGACGTGCAAGATACCTGTGCAGAAAACAGTTATGCAAAGGTCCTCATGTGGTAGTGTTAGGGTTCTAGGTTGAGAAAGAAGGCTACCTGTAAATCCAGTCTGATGTCATCATGGTCCACAATAGCAATAGAAAAGATCTGAAGTGAAAGTGAATGTGAACTGGAAAAGCAGGATTTAGCTCAAAACAGTTCCTCACATTGTGTTATTAGGTTCCCAAAAGAAGAGGAAGGTGGGTGGTACCTGGGACATGCTTGTGTTTCTTTTATTCTTTTTTTCTTAACCTTTGGACAATAAAAGAGGACTTTGCTTTTTACTCATACAGTTCTCCAGAAAAATGTGATACTGACACCTCATGTCTAAAAATTGCATTAACTTTGTAATCTGGTGTGATTGCATAATTATTTAGGGATACTTCAATAATATGGGGAAAACTTTATTAATAGAGTAGGCTTGTATGCAAACTTTTCATGTGAAGAGTATCTGCCTAATTTGAGCCCTTTTCTAATCTTGAATATCTTATTTTTAACTAAGTCATATCTGTTTTGTTATAAGTTTATAACGATTCAATAGTGTACCAACCATAATTTTTAATAAGGTAAAATCTGAGATTTAACTGATGATAACTATAATAAGATGAGGACAGGATCTTGGGGACCTTTACTCAAAGTTACAAATTTGATAAGTCTCATGGACAATGAAGCATGGCTGCCTCATCCTACTAGACTGAAGTTTACTTACTAGACTCATCTACAGTGTATATTTTCCTTAATATTAAAATTATAATGTATATTATATCCATTGTGAAAAGTAATTCCACATCATGAAGGGATAGAAAATAAAAGTGAAATTCACACTCAGAAATATGTCATATCCCAGTGTAAAAAACTGTTAATATTCAAAAGTTTTACTTCAGTTGTGAAAATATCTGTATATATCCTTTTTCAGAAATGTAATTATATTATGCATATTATTCTATAAAGAAGGCTTCCTTTCACATCCTAGTTAAAAGCCAAGCTCCAGTTGACCTTTGTTCTCCATGTATTCAGTTTCATAGACTGAATATTTAGTAAGATTAACCTGAATAGAGAGGGTCACCAAATCAGTTGTTTTTAGTGTAAAATACTGTTTTACTATTTTTCCTCTTACTGCCAGATCGTTTAGCAGCTTAATACACCAGCTGTGTAATCAACCTATACTATCTAAAAATAAAGTGAATAATATTATCTTGGCTCTTTTTTATGTGTTTTATGTATAGAAATGACCACAATTATACCAGATCTTGATTTTAGATGCAGGGAATTGAGCCCTATAAGGGCTTCATGAATGGTTGGCAAGTGCTCTACTACTGAGCCATATCTACAGCCCACGTAGTCATTATTTTTACACTGTTTTAATGTATCTAACATGTGACTTGCATTGAACTAGATGTCAGAGGATACACATATTGATTATCATATATTGTTTCTTATTATATTTAATATTATGAACACAGGTTTTTGAGACTCCAAACAACAAAACACATTTTGACAAAAGTATTTACTTCATTAAAGTCATTTAATTTTAATATTATTTTGTAAGCACCACTTGATAAAGAGTATATTTTTTCATCTAGCATATTTTGGTAGTTTTCTCAGAGTTGGATGGGTATAGCAGTGTAGAGTCTTTTCTGTATTTTTTGCTTCTATAGTCTATATGTCTCTTTTATACCAATCTTATGCAATTTTGCTCCCAAGTCTCTATTGTTTAATTTGAGTTCAGGTGCAGTAATACTTTTTGCACTTCTTTTTTACCTCAGGGATGCATTAGTATTACAATAAATGTTGTGTTTTTTTTTTTTTTTTACTTTTGTAAAGGATGTCATAAGAATTTGGATGGCTTTTGTGTTGGATTTTAAATTGTATTTGGTAGTACGGCCATTAACATACATTCTACCAGTCAATAAACATAAGTTTTTCTTTGAGTGTCTTCTATAGTTTCTTTTTTAATCATCTACAGTTTTTCTTGTAGGCCTTTTTAATATGTATGTTTTTAACTGGGTACTTTTGGTCTCGTTTCTAATTGAATTGCTTTCCTATCTTCCGTTTTAGTATATTTGTTAATTATATACACCCAAGGTATCTTTTCTTCTTAAGTTTGGAGATAGGGGTTGAAATGAAAGGAAGGGGAATACAGAAATATATAGGCATGATAGAACAAAAATCTACTCAACTCATGGCCTTAATTGTTATTCACAAGGTTATTTTTAATTCACTGATATATGACTTTGTATATTGGTTCAAAATATGTTTAATTTTAATACATTGGTATAAAATTAAAATTTAAGATTATTCTTCACTCATCTAGAGTCCCAATAGGATGTCCTCCCCTCTGTCCCAGTTTCCTGGTTAGTGAAGACTTTCATGGGACATGCCCCTTGGGCTAGTATGCAGATATAAGTGAGTATATACCATTTAACTCTTTCTGCTTCTGGGTTAACTCACTCATTATGATCATTTCTAGTTCAATCCATTTGTCCAAAAATTTTAGGAATTCCTTTATTTTAATAGCTGAGTAGTATTCCATAGTGAAAATGTACCACAGTTTCTTTATCCATTCTTCTACTGAGGGACACTTAGGCTGTTTCCATGTTCTGGCTATTGTGAATAAGGCTGCTATGAACATGGTTGAGCAAATTTTCTTGTTGTGTGCTAGAGCATCTTCTGGGTAAGCATGGAGAATGGCAAAGTTGAAGAATCCAGAGTATCCTAGAAACCTACAAGAAGAAAATTATGATAGACAGATTTGGACCCAGGGATCCCGCTCAAACTACGGCACCAGTCAAGGACAATACAGGCTGTAAACTTCAAATCCCTACCCAGATCTAGCCAATGGACAGGACATTCTCCACAGTTGAGTGGACAGTGGGGTCTGACTTTCACACGTACTCTGGTGCCTCATTTTTGACCACGTCCCCTAATTGAGGAGACCTGGTGGCACTCAGAGGAAGGAGAGCTGGCTACCAAGAAGAGACTTAATACCCTACGAGCATATATAGGGGGAGGAAGTCCCCCTCAGTCACAGTCATAGGGGAGGGGAGTAAGGGGAAAATGGGAGGGAGGGAGGAATGGGAGGATACAAGAGAGGGGATAACCATTGAGATGTAATATGAATAAATTAATAAAATAAAAGTACAAAAAGATTATTCTTCACACACATTATGTATATTTCTTTTCTACGAAGTATTGTAGCCATACAATTCAATTATAATACAAGGTTTATTCCCAATACCTTGAAAGTGCTATTGCAGACTGTTTACAATAATTAAGTCATACAAATTTGTTGTTAGTTGATCAAATCATGGTCATGCCGATTACTAGTGTATTTTTATCACAAGAATATACATCCTAGGTTTAACAGATAGATATGATTCTATAGATAGATTACTTAAAATAGTTAGATAAGGTCTTTAAAAACCTCATAGACCTACAGAATATGGCATTTAAAGATGTTTTTATTGTTTTAAATATTCTTTGACAGTAAGAAAAGTTAACTTCTGGCATCATCCAGCCTACCTCAAAGAAGGTGATGAGCATTATCACATCCTTACTTAGATGGCTTCAAATGTGGCAAACTGGCTACTGGCCAAAAGGTCCTCATTTCTGCCATGGACAGAATTCTGCCTAAAAATGGACAAGCAAACTCTGCCAAGACAGGGTAAGCAACTCTTCAATAGTTCCTGCCTCACAAATATGTATGTCAGACATATTGAGACAGAAAGCTGAAAATGATGCTCCAACACTATAAAGAGTCTTGTATGACTGCTCAGGTAGCAAATTGTCTCTGTCACTTTCTCATTTTGGAAGCTGCTAAGCAGCACTTCCTGTCTACTCAGGTAATTAATTTTATTACTTCTCAAGTCTCTAATGGGGTTGAAAACCAGATAGTTTAGTTTTATGATTAAACTTAGTTATTTAGAGGTTAAGATATTTTTAGGTCTACAGAAATGTTTTAAGTTGATAAATATTTATTTACACTCAGATTTTAGACTCACCAAGACAGCAAAGAAGTTTTCTGCAAATAGCCAAAACACTATGAATTTAACATTTATATAATTTATGATTGTTTCCTGGTTCTTCTTGCTGTAGGTAGTTTATTGTATATATGTGTAATAATATAAATGTATATGTAAAAAAAGAAAAACCAAAAAATTATATCCTCCTATTTGGTTATAAATATTTACCAGATCTACCATTCTTTGGGGGTAATCTCATCACAGTAATATAATGTCTATAACATGCATAATTTTCCTCAAGTTCCTATTTTTATCTATTGAATTTATTGAATTTGTATTATTCTACTCTGTTTTATAATATTCTTTAGCTATTTTTTACTTAATTTATCATATCTTGTCTAGAGCTGTTATCATTTACAGTCAAATAGAAGTAATTATTAAAAGTCCTCCCCCCCAAAGAAAGCCCAGGGCCAATTGGTTTTAGCACAGAATTCTACCAGACTTTCAAAGAAGAGTCAATGCAAATACTCTTCAAATTATTTCACAAAACAGACACAGAAGGAACATTTTCCACTTAATTTTATACAGCCAGTTTTTTATTCCAAAACCACACAAAAAACATAAGAAAGAAAATCACAGATCAATTTTCTTTATGAATATAGTCACAAAAATTTTCAACAAAAAATTTGCAAACAATATCTAAAACACATAAAAAAGATCATGAGATATGATCAAGATGACATAATCTCAGAGACATAGGAATGATTTAATACATGAAAATCCATAAATATAATCTATCATATAAGTAAAATGATACAAAATTAACTCATAAAAATCAGTTGCCTTCCTGTACACAAATTACAAATGAGCTGAAGAAAAAAAAAATCATGGAACAATATCTTTTACAATAGCCTGAAATACTATAAAATATCTTGGAGGTAACTCTACCCAAGCAAATGAAAGACTTATATAACTAAAAACTTTCAGTCTTTGAAAAAATAAACTGAGGAATATATTCAGAAGATGGAAAGATCTTCCATAGTCATGGATGGGTAGGATTAACATAGTAAAAAATGGTCATCCCACCAAAAACAATCCCATCAAAATTCTATGAAATCCCATCAAAATTCTATCACAATTCTTCACAGACCTTGATGTGACAATTCTCATCTTTGTATGCATCTTAGTCAGTTTTCTAATGCTGTGAATAATTATGATGCCCATGGAAACTTTTATAAAGGAAAACCTTTTGCCCAAAATGGTTTGTGGAGTCTGAAACACCAACCAAGAATTATACATAAAGCAAGAAGACCTAGATCCTCTATAGTCAGTGGGCATCTCAGGCTTCACATGGATCCATGAAGCTGGGTGTTGTCTCTAACATGGACTCTTTTGCCTACTTTTCTATCATTTCACCCTGACTGGACTGCTTTGCCAAGCCTCAGTGGAAGAAGACATGCTCAGTCCTTATGTGACTAGATTAGCTGGGATGGGTGGGTAAGGGGGTCCTCTTTTCTTAGGAATAATAGGAAAGGGGAAAAGGTGGGGCTAGGGAGAAAGGAGGAAGGGGTTTCTGACTGGGATGTAAAGTAAATAAATTAATCAATTAAAAGGAAAGCATTTAATTGGAACTCTCTTTCAGATTTAGAAAGTCTGATCCATTGTCATCATGGCAAGAATAATGGTGGCATACAGGCAGACATGGTGCTGGAGTAGTAACTGACCGTTCTATTCTTGGACCTGGAGACAGCATGGAGAGAGAGAGAGAGAGAGAGAGAGAGAGAGAGAGAGAGAGAGAGAGAGAGAGAGAGAGAGAGAGAGAGAGAGAGAGAACAGAGACAGAGACAGAGACAGAGACAGAGACAGAGACAGAGACACAGACAGAGACAGAGACAGAGCCAGAGAGAAGGGACTTCATGGAGATAGTACAGTAGAGTTCTGGAATGAAGTACAGTATGGTTTAGTTAAGTACAGTTGAGTTCCTACAGTTCAGTTCATCCAGTTCAGAAGATTTTTGCAAGCAGAGACATTCAATGAGAAGCTGGTTTGAATCAGTCAGCTTGGAGAGGATATTTAAGCCAGAACACCTGAGTTGAAACATCCAGCCAGAATTCAGAAAGAACTAGAAAGGGTGAGCTCATTCAGCAGTATATCTGATAGACTAAACATGGTCTAGATCTATGTTAGCAGATGGATGCTGGAAACTGAAGCCTTCAATATCCAGGCTTGCAGAATATTAGATTGTATAGATGCTAGAAACTTCTAAGTCTGAGCCTAGGGATAATCAGATGCTCAGCCCAAGAGTAAGGCTTACATCTCATCCCCTCTTCTGAGAAAATAAAAACAACATTTACATATTTTCACTTAAATCACAGACAGACAGATAGATTTGGATATATTTTAGGAAATTCTACTGTATTAGGTTTTTGTAGTACACTTGATTTTAAGTATTTCTCCCCTTGTTCCCTTGCTTTATCCCTCTTCCATATCCCTCACCACTTGTTTTTCCTCTTCCACCCCCACATCAGTCCATAGCTTTCTATTCTATTTTTCTTCCTAGGGAGATCTTACCCTATGTTTATGTTATCTGATACTATAGATTGTAGCTTGGTTATCATTAACTTAACAGCTAACATCTACATATAAATACATACATACCATATTTATATGTGTAGGTCTGAGTTACATCACTCAGAATTATTTTTTTTGTCTAGTTCCATCTATCTGTTGATTTTATGATTTCACCATTTTTAGTTTATTTTCTGTTTTTTTTTCTTTTCAGATGAGTGGAGTTTCATCTACAACCCCTCCCCCTAGTCTCTCCTTCTACCTCCTGACTGCCCTCTACCCAAAATCTACCCCATATATTTTTTGTGGCTATTTTAATGGGTTCTTATATTTAGCATCTTTTTCTTCTTCAATTCCTTCCAACCCTCAACACTAGGTAGGTGAGAAAAAAAGTTAGAAGGAAAAGGGTGCATAAACCTCTTTAGAATACTTCTTGCTAATGAAAGTTTCTGGGTTCCTCAGAGCAAGTCCAATATTCGTAGTCAGAATACCCGGAAATCCAGCAAACCAGAAAATCAGAAATCCAGTAAATGCAACAGCAAATGCAGTAAATGAAATAGCAGGAACCAGAAACAGCATGGAAGAGCAGCAACAGAGATTGCAGCAGCCATTACAGGCATGCTCAAGGCTGTCCTATTTATATACTCTCCAGAGTTCCCAGAATTAACCTATCTGCACCCAACAAAACTCACACACTTCCTAGAGGACAAGAAATTCAGTTAATCAGAGTGGACAATCTTAAGCAGCCCCATATAGCACATCTGGGATTAAAAGAAAAATATATTAACATTACATAACTGGGTTTTTAAAGAAACCAAAATTCTCACTATACTAACCCAACTCTACATCCCTTCAGAAAAGAGCAGGCCTCCAAGGAATATCAACCAAACACATAGTATAACACATTACAATAAGACCAAATCACATGCAATTACATTAGCCTAGTAGGAGGAAAAGAGTCCCATTAGGAAGCAAAAGAGACAAGGACAACTCCCCTGCCCCTCTCTCACTATTAGGATTCCCACTAGAACATCAAGCTACACAGCCATAATATATATGGAGAGAACCTAGGGTAGACCCATACAGACTCCCTGATATCTGTGAGGTCCCATGAGTCCCAGTCAGTTGATTCTGTGGGCCATGTTCTTTTTGTGTCCCTTACCCTTTTGACTCCTCCAATCCTTTCCCTACTCCTCCACAGGACTCCGTGAGTTTTGTTTAATGTTTGGCTCTGGGTTCTGGATTTGCTTCCATCAGTTGCTGGATGAAGTCTCTCTGGTTTTCTGATGACTATTATGCTAGACTCTAGTCCCAGCACATCCTGCAAATGGGACAAACTCTAGGTCAAAAGTTTTGTGGCTCAGTTGCTTTCTCAGTTTCTCCACTTGAGGCCTTTTCTTGTTACAGAAGATGGCTTGTTTAGGCTCCACGTTACCTATTACTAGGACTCATTGGTAGGGTTACTCTTTTAAATTCCATGTAGTTTCCACTTCTACCTCAACCTTGAAGTATTTCCCAATTCCAATTATTTCTCCCAGTATTTTGTCCTTCTCCCACACTTGGTCCCTCCTATTCCCAACACCACCCTACCCTCAGTCCACCTGTGAGAATTATTCTATTTTCAGATTGCATGGAGATCATTCTTTCCCCTTTTAAGACCTTGGCATTGCTGGGTCTTTGGAAAGTAGCATAATCATCTTTTACTTTACAGCTAATATCCACTTAAAAGTGAGTACATACTGTGTGTCTTTCAGGGCCTGGGTTACCTCACTCAGCATGATTTTTTTTTTTAGTTCTATCCATTTGCCTGCACACTTAATGGCATCATTGTTTTAACAGCTGAGTAGTATTCCATTTTATAGATGTGCTACATTTTCTTTATCCATTCTTCTGTTAGGAAATATTTAGGCATTTTACAGTATCTGAATATTAGGAATAAAGCTGCTATGAAGATAGTTAAGCAAGTGTCCTTATTGTATGGTAGAGCATCTTTTGGTTATATACTGAAGAGTGGTATAGCTGTATCTTGAGGGAGAACTATCCCCGATTTTCTGAGAAAATGTCATAATGATTTTCCAAGTGGTTGTACAAGTGTGCACACCTACCAGCAAGGGAGGAATATGCCTCTCACTCCACATTATCCCCAGCATGTGCTATCAGTTGAATTTTTGGTCTTAAGATTCTGACAGGTGTACAATGAAATCTGAGTCATTTTGATTCTCATTTCCATGAAAAGCAAGTATGTTGAGCATTTCTTTAAGTGTTTCTTGTCTATTAGAGATTCCTCTGTTGAGAATTCTCTGTTTAGTTCTCTACCCCATTTTTTATTGGAATATTTGGTTTGTTGATGCTTAGTCTCTTGAATTATTTATAAGTTTTAGATATTTGCTCTTTCATATGTGGAGGTAGTGAAAATACTTTTCCATTCTGTGGGCTGTTGTTTTGTCATATTGACACTGTCCTTTACTTACAAAAGCTTTTCCTGAGGTCTTCTTTATTAGTTGTTGATCTTAGTGTCTGTGCTACAGATGTTTGTTCCGGAAGTTTTCTCCTGTGCCAATGCATTCATGGCAATTCCCCACAAGATTTTACTTTTTTAAGGCTGAGATATAGTCTGTTGTGTAAATGTACCATATTTTCTTTATCCACTCATCTTTTGACAGGCATTTTTGATCATTATGATTAGGCAACAATGAACATGGTTTAGCAAATGTCCTTGTGGTAGGATGAAGTGTCCATTGTATATGTTCCCAAGAGTGGTGCAGCACACTATTGAGACAGATCAATTCTCATGCTTCTGAAGATCCACTACACTGATTTCCATAGTATCTGTACAAGTTTGCACTCCTACTAACAGTAGATGAGCATCCCCCTTACTTCATATCCTCACCAAAGTTAGATGTTACTTGTTTTATTGATCTTAGCCTTTCTTACAGGTGTAAGATGAAATCACAAGGTAGTTTTGATTTGCATTTCCATGATGACTAAGGATGTTAAGCATTTTGAAAGTGTTTCTCAGCCATTTGAGTTTCCTCTTTTGAGAATTCTTTGTTTAGATTTGTACTATATTTTAATTGGGTTATCTGTTTCCTTGATATCTACTTCTTTTGAGTTCTTTATATATTTCAGATATTAGTTGTCTTCTTTAAAATTCTGGCAGATTTCTGCACTAAAACAATCTGTCCCTGGGTATTTTTTGGTTGGGATAATTATAATTAATGTTTCTATTTCACTAAAGTCTCTTTAAATTGTTTGGCTGACCTTGTATTTGTATGTTGTATGTTGGCTGGCAACATATTTGTATATGTTGAAAAAATTATGTATTTCTCTTTAATTGTCCAATTTGGCAGAGAAGAGGTTTGTTGTTGTTGTTGTTGTTGTTGTTGTTGTTTTGAAACAAGGTTTCTCTGTGTAGCCTTGACTGTCCTGGACTCTCTTTGTAGACCAGGATGGCCTCAAACTCACAGCAATCCACCTGCCTCTGCCTCCCAAGTGCCACCACTATGCGGCAAGAACAGGCTTTTAAAGATAGTTTATCTGTACCTTTTAGTTAATTTAATTAATTCTTATTGATTTTCTCAAAGGACCAATCTTTTGTTTCATGGATTCCTTGTATTGTTTTTGTTTGCTTGTTTGTTTGTTTTCCTGTTGAGATTTTATAAATTTTAGGCCAGAGTTTATTTCTTCCTACTCCCCAATTTGGGTGTGATTTGTTCTTTTTGTTCTAGAGCGTTCAGTTGCACAGTTAATTTAATAGAGTGATATCTCTCCAATGTTTATGTAGGCATTTATTGCTATGAACTTGCCTCTTAGAATCAAGTTCATTTTATCACATGAGTTATTCATTCTTGTCTTATTCATCTCGTTTGATTCTTCATTATATATTAGTGGCCTAGGATAATGATTACCAGAGCCTTGTTAATATTGCACTGATATCAATTCTAAGAGATTGTATGGTATAAAACATTTTTTAAAAATCACTTGTAAAAAAAGTGGTAGACAAAATGAGAAATTCCAACCATACATCTTTCTGAGAGTGAAAGAGTAGCCCAAATCATGAAGAGTAGGGAAGTATTTGTAAAGTTTTACTAGCTGAACATGCTCAGGTTAGATTAACATGTTCAATCACCACACTCTTTTCATTATCTTACTAAGAGTACATAGAAATTCTTGAGAGAGTGCTTCTAATTTTGCTGCATGACAATAAAATTTGGCATTATATAAGTAAAATATATAAAATTTTACTATAGTATTCAATTAATTTCTTTTTTTAGAAAAGAAATTAACTGTGCTTTTTATACTATCATTCCAAAATGTAACTTCTTTTTTTGTCAATTTGTTTTCCAGCTAAATATCACCTGATCATATGATTCAATGATCACTGACTTAATTATTCATGCAAATAATTTTAAGTTTTTTCCCAATGTAAAAACCTGGATATGGATCTTGAAAATATCTTTATTTAATTTCTAACAAATGCCAGCACCCAAGTTATCATTCAGTGGATTAATAAATAAATAAATATCAATAATGTCCATAACATGGATAATCCTTCAACAATTAAAAATGACTTTCAATGTAAACATCTTGATGAATCTTACAAACAACTTATGAAGTAAAGAATTTAGGGTGAAAGTCTAGATAATATAATACTCAATTAAAAACTATTTGCACTTTAAAGGCAACTATGCATATGAATTCACAGCACATTGTGACTGTATGTAAAATCCCCATGCAAGCACAAACTAAAAAATATCCCAGCAAGGAAGAGATAGGTGGACATGAAATCCTACTCCCATCAGAGATATTGACAATTTGTAGCTGCTTATAGAAGGACAGTTTTCTGTAAAATTATTGCCCCTAGTAACTGGATCATCCTCAAGTGGAAGACTACATAGCCAAAAATATATGGGCTGCAATAACTGGAGTTGGTGGATGAAGAAAGAAGTAGGACACAAACTCCAATTGGTAATGTCTTAGTTAGTTGAGATTAGATTGGCTTACAGTTCAGAGATTTGGTCCATTATTATCTTGGCTGGTAGCATGGTGTTATATAGGCAAAAATGGTACTAGAGAACTAGCTGAGAGTTTAGCAGCAGGAAGGAACCTCAAAGCCCATCCATAGTGACATACTTCCCCTTGCAATATCACACCTACTCCAACAAAGCAACACCTTCAAATAGTGCCAACCTTATGGTCCTCTTAGGGTCATTTTATTCATATCAGTACAGGAAAGGAAGGAAAATATGGATCTTGGAAAACTGAACAAAGGTTGAATATTATCAAAACACATTGCATGTAATTCTCAAAAAAATCAAAAATAATAAATCAGGGGAGAGCCTATAATGTCTGCTTTTGATACATACACCACATTGACAAGGAAAAGGAGAAAAAGCTGTGAGTAGTGTTTGTCACCCCAAAATCTGAGAAGACTTGATTTGAAAGAGGTGATCTCTGCTTACAGAAGGGAGAACTAGCAGATTAAATTAATACCCTAGAATTGAAACTAGTACTGCATATGCCACACATGAAAGACATGCTTGATAATCTTTTATGACCCATTCTACTCACCTAAGCACTGAATCATTAGAAGGAGTATAGGCCATGTGACTGCAGAAGCTTACTTCAACCTCAGAAGAAAAGTAGAAGCATTCCACTCTTACAAAACATGAAATACAAAAGCTACAGTAAGTAATTTCCATAAGGTCCAGTGCCAGGCCTTTTTTGGATGCTTCAAGCACCTGATGGAAACATAAGACACTAGAAGTAGACCAGACTTTACAAGCAGAGGCTCAAGACTAGTTGTGGCATCAGGCTCAGACTGATAAGACACCTCAGTTCATGCTCCATCAGTCTAGTCAACAATATATATGAAAAATTGATTAAAATCACATTGAAATAATAAAGATCTTGGAAAAATGATTAGCAGTTAAGAGCATCTACTCTTCTCAATGAGGATTTAAGTTTGGTTTCCAGCACTCATGTTGGATGTCTCTGGACTGCCTCTACCTCCAACTTCATGGAATACAATGCTCTCTTCTGGCATCCTTCAACACCACACTCATGAGAATATACCCCAGCACAGACACACGCACACAAAGACACACACACACATGCTGGAGAGATGGCTCAGTGTACAAAAGGACTCAATGCTCTTATACAGTATTACTTTACCTCCAGTTTCAGGAGATCTAGTACCCTTTTCTGGTCTCCACAGGCACCTCGCATATAAGTGATACACAGACATACATGCAGGCAAAACACTAATACAGAAAAAAAGGATTTTTTAAATGGATGTGTTATTGTTGTTGTTGTTGTTTTGGTTTTGGTTTTTGTTGTTTTTTCTTTTTTTGTTGGATTTTTGTTTTATTTTGTTTTGTTTTAGACAGAGTTTCTTTGTGTAGCCTTGGGTGTCCTAGAACTCATTCTATAGGCCATGCTGGCCTCAATGTTTTGGTTTTATTGTTTTTGTTTTTAAAGGTGTGGTATATCACAGCCCAATTAGTTTCATGCCAGGAATGCAAGACTGTTTAGCTTATGCAAATAATTAACTATAATATGCCATATTAATAGACTTAAACAAATCACATGATCATCTTTATGACAAATAAAAACATCTGTTTTCTGGGTGCTTAGGTTTTTTAGTTCTTTGTATATGCTAAATACTAACCTTTTGAAAAATGTGTGGATGCTAAATAATTTTGCCATCATTCAGGCTGTCTCTTTACTCAAATGATGCTACGTTTTCATGTACAGATTGTTTTTTCTTTGTGAATTCACAGTTGTTAATTACTGATCCTAATATCTAAGCTATCAGGATCTTGTACAGAAAGTGTTTTTCTATGCCAATGAGTGCAAGCCTGTTCCCAAATTTATGCTTTGTCAAATTCTGGACATCAGGTCTTATGTTGAGGTCCTAGCTCCATTTTGAATAAACCTAACAAAGGAGGTAAAGAATCACCATAAGAAAAACATTAAACACACACATGAAGAAAAAGAAGAAGAGGAGGAGGAGGAGGAGGAGGAGGTGGTGGTGGAGGAGCAGGAGGAGGAAGAGGAAGAAGAAGAAAGTAAGAAAGAAAGGAAAGAAGGAAGAAAGAAAGAAAGAAAAGAAGGAAGGAAGGAAGAAAGGAAGGAAGGAAGGAAGGAAGGAAAAGAAAGAAACAAAAAATGAAAAAATTTAGAGAATACACTATTATACAGGATTTTGAGTTGACAGAATGAATATTGTGAAAATGCAATCCATTGACATTACTTATAGAGCTAAAATAATATTAATCTTAAAATTAATGTAGAAATCCAAAATATCACATATAGACAAAGCAATTCTAAGCAGAAAGAACACAGCCAGAGGTAGCCTATTACATAATCTCAAACTGTATTATAGAGCCATAGTAATAATGGTAGCATGGTACTGGCCAAGAAACAGACAGATAGACCAATGGAACATAAGACCTGAAGATAAAACAATATAGCATAGATAATTTGCTTTTCACAAAGTAAAAACATGCATTACAAAGTAGTCAACCTTTTCAACAGATGGTGCTGATAGAGCTGGATATTCACCTGCAGGAGAATTATATTAAATTAAATTCATATGTTTCACCCTGCACAAAAAGCATTTCAAACTAGATCAAAGACCTTGGTTTAAAACTTGAAACACTAAATGTGCTAAAGTAAAACACTTTGGGACATATATTTCTCTTACAAATTTATGAATAAAATACTGATAGCACAAGAAACAGAAAACAAATATTTTAAAAGTCAGAAGGAAAAGTGATATAGCATATTAGTAGAATAAGATATTAGAATCATAGTATTGACTATGATTTAATTTTTTTTAGAACAACATTTTTGTCAGAACATTTTATAAAATTCAACATTTGTCATAAAATAGTAATCATATTAGTAATACAAAGATGTGTCTCAAGGTAACAAAAGCTAACAATAAACAATGAATAGAGAAAAGTTGAAATCCTATTTAAGATCTCCAGAAACACAAAGAGTAAACATGGTTACCACTTTTTTAACAAAGTTCTGAAATTCCAAGGCAGAGCAATCAGCTATTAGAAGAAGAAGAGGAGGAAGGAGGAGGAGGAGAAGGAGAAGGAGAAGGTGAAGGAGAAGAAAGGATGCCTGTCTTATGGTTTCTATTGCTTTGGAGAGATACCAGGACCACAGCAACTTTTATAAAGGAAAACACTTAATTTGAGGATGGCTTAGTCTTGAGGTTTAGTCCATTATCATCATGGTGGGAAGCATGGTAGCATACAGACAGATATGGTACGTTTTTGAGAGGTAGATGAGAGCTCTACATCTGAATTGGCAGACAGCAGGATGTGAAAATGACACTAGACCTGACTTGATCATTTTAAACCTCAAAGCTTGCTCCCTAGTGACACAGCTCCTCTAATAAAGGCATACTTATTCCACCAAGGCCACATATTCTACTAGTGCCATGCCCTATACAATTTTTTGTGGGGGCATTGCTTTTCCAACTACCACAGTACTCAAAGTGGAAAATAATTCAAATTGTCACAGATTGCAAAATAATAGCCAGAACATGGAAACAGCCTAAGTGTCCATCAGTAGAAGAATGGATAAAGAAACTGTGGTACATATACACTATGGAATGCTATTCAGCTATTAAAAACAAGGAATTCCCGAAATTTGTGGATAAATGGATTGAGCTAGAAATGATCATAATGAGTGAGTTAACCCAGAAGCAGAAAGACTCAAATAGTATATACTCACTTATATCTGAATATTAGCCCAAGGGGCATGTCCCATGAAAGCTTTCATTTACAAGGAAACTGGGACAGTGGAAAGGACATCCTATTGGGACTCTAGATGAGAGAATCATGGGAGAATGGCAAAGTAGAAGGATCCAGAGGGTCCTAGAAGCCTACAAGTAGAACATTATGATAGGCAGATTTGGGCCCAGGGGTCCCGCTCAAACTAAGGCACCAGCCAAGGACAATACAGGTGGTAAACCTTAAACCCCTACCCAGATCTAGCCAATGGTCAGAACATTCTCCACATTAGAGTGGAGAGTGGGGTATTACTTTCTCATGTACTCTGGTGCCTCACCTTTGACCATGTCCCCTGGAGGGGGAGACCTGGTGGCACTCAGAGGAAGGACAGCAGGTTACCAAGAAGAGACTTGATACCCTATGATCATATAGAGGGGGAGGTAATCCCCCTCAGGAACAGCTATAGGGGAGGGGAATAAGCGGAAAATGGGAGGGAGGGAAGAATGGGAGGATAAAAGGGATGGGATAACCATTGAAATGTAACAAGAATAAATTAATAAAAAAAGGGAAAAAAGAAAATAAAGAAAGTAAAAGAAAAATGCACTATAATTTCATGGTTTTAAAAAAAGCATACAACAATAAAACTGTAATTTACTACTAAGAAATCATTTAAGAGCAATAAATCTCCAATTATGTCATTCTCCAATTTGTTTAAGTGTATTGTGTGTGTGTGTGTGTGTGTGTGTGTGTGTGTGTGTGTGTGTGTGTACATGTGGAATCTAGAGGCTAATGCCATATGAATTCTTCTACCATTCTCCACATTCTCTTTTATCAAGCCTATGGCTGGCTGTTTCTGCCAGACTGAGTGACCAGAAATCTTCCTGGATCCTCCTGTTTCCCCCAACCTTAGGTCTTTGTTTATGGTCACATATCATAGCATCCGTATTTAGAGGGGCACTAGATATACAAACTTAGATCCTTATGCTGTGCAGCAAAATCTTTCCTTATGGGGCTATGGTCCAGCCCCAGATCAAGAAAGATAAGTAGTGTATGAACTTACCTGTATGTGAAATTGACATGGTGATCCCATAGAAACTGGAAGTAGAAAGTTGGTACCAAAGAGTAAGGATATTAGGTGTAGAAATGGGTTTATCTATGGCTAATAAAATATAGTTGTTAGATAGAAGAAAGAATCTCTGGATATCCTTTCATGGCATGGTCACAGTAGACAACAAGTAGAGATTACTTCATGCAACTGTGAATGAAAGGGTTTTTAAATTTTTCACAACAAAGTTTACATTTAAAATGGACACAAAAAGGATTAAAAAATATAAGACCTCACAATATCCAGAAGATAACTGAAGTACATTTGGTGACATAGCCTGTATACCCAGTATAAGAGAGGCTAAGACCAGCCTGATCTGGTGAGTTTGAGGCCAGCTTAGATACATAATGAAATCATGATTCAATAATATAAGCACATAGATATGTAAACAAATTTAATTAATGAATAGAATTAATAAATAATATTAGTATAAATACTGATTTGTTTGGAGATTGTCTTACATCAGATTTAGCTTTAATTTAGCAATTATCCACTCATTTGTTAATGGGTTGCTAAACTCACTCCAAATTTCAGCTACTGTCAAAAATACTACAAAAAACATAAGCTTGTTTATTTTTATATGGTATCATTATCCAATTTTTCCTTTTTTTAACTGTGTTTCTTGGTTTCCTGTACAGAAAATCTGCTTGTACTAACTAATCTCTTTAAATGTAAACACTGCTTTCTTCTAGTAGTTTCAAAGTAGTATGTTTTACATTTAGATGTTCAAGGTAACATAAGCATTAAACAAGTTGAGATATAGAGGTCAAGGTGCTTCAATTTATAGTTTTTGTTTAACTAAGTTTTACAAATATATTTGCTAAGACTGAATAAAGCAGGCCAATACTACTTATAAAGTCAATCACTGACATTTAGAAATATAAGATACTACAAGGTGGTGGTTGAGTGGTTTGAGCGTTTTCTGTTACCTCCAAAATCTTTATTAAAACATAATCCCCAATGCAACAGTAATAATAGTTGGTAAATTTAGAAGGTGATTAGGCCATGAGGACTCTCCCTCCTCAACAGGATTAGTAGCTCATAAAAAAGCTGAAGGAAACCAGATGGGTCCTTTGTGGAATTACCTTTCCATCTCTTCTGCCATTTGAAGACAGAGTTCAAACCACTGTTTTAGAAACAAAGAACAGATCTTTCCTGTACAGTGAGCCTACTGTCAACCTGATGTGACACTTCTAAGTGTCCAGAACTGTGACAAACATATTTACATTATTTCTAAATCATTTAGTGTTTAGCTTTATTGTAAAATACCCTAAATGTACTTAATTGTTGTTTGCTATATCATATTTGCATACCTTCTGTTGGATTTAAATTATAATTTATATTTTATATTTTATATTTTATATTTTACCAAATGAAGGTCATAGGTTACATTATAAGCACACGCACTTAAATTAGTCATTGGTAAAGTCTAAATTAGTTCATGATAAACATTGAGTTGTCTGTTTTTATTTTCTAAATCATCATCATTAAAATATGGTCAGAGAATTAAGATATTCTAATGAAAACCCTGATAAATATATAATAATATACTCCATATCTTTCTTTAATCAATAAAAATATATCAAAAAGTAATATGTTATTTAAAAAAATAAAAAGAATAGTTTATCATTCTGTATTTCATAGACATTTACATTTTAATATGTTAATTAAATTAAAAAATAGTTTTGAAAGTAGCTCTGAGAAGTAGCAAAACTAATGACCACTGAGTATTTATATTTTGTGGATTTGATATAAGCTGATATAAATTAGCTTTAAAAATATCTCAACACTATTAATCTACTTATTAATAAAATGCAATAAATACTTATTTAAACCAACTTTTATTTTTACCAAGGTACATGCATGAAAATTTAAAGGGATTAATTCTATTTAAGTGCTATATTGTAGAAGAACATTAGCATGTCAGCGTAGAGTAAGTTTTTCTTGCATAGAAGTTCAGTGTTGCACAGGATATGTCTAGCACTTTTTTTCTAAACTATATGATAGAATTCCAGTCACTAGCAGCAAAGAGTTAGCTTTCATTCTATGTCTTTGTCTATCCTATATAGCTCACATAAGCACAAGCATGCTGTGTTTGTCTTTCTCTGGATGACTTATGTCACTTAGTATAAACCAAAAGGCATATGAAAAATACTCAGTATCACATAGTAATAATGGAAGCACAAAACAAAACTACAATTATATATCAGCTTGCACTTGATAAGTGGCTACGAAAATAAATAAATTTAACTGTCAGTGAAAATATGGAAAGACTGATGCTTTTTGATGCTATTGGTAGAAGTGCGAAAATGTGAAGTCATTCCAGAAGACAATATGTAGGTCATTGAAATATGATTTATTTTTTGTTTAATGTTAGTCACATCTTAGTAAAACAATCAAATCTATTTTATTGGAGGTTACATTTGATATAATAAGTTACTAATAAAAGTGAGTATGATTGAAGATTTAAGAAAAATAATTTTCTTGTGTCAATCACAAGTTTCATAAACAGAGACTACATAAGAGTAAGAATATAATAAATTCAAAGTTGCTTACACAAGACATAACTTTTGCCAATCTCTTCTGTTTGAATGCAAACAGTTGAAAGTTTATATAGTTTTCTATTTATATCTTTTCTGTTGAAATTATATTCTTAGTATCATTCTCACAATATTCTAAAACATTTCATACCACCATATCACCATATAGTGATACCTTATACTTTTAAAAATAATTCTGTTCAAATGATTTTCTAAAGACTGATCAAATTACATTTTAGTTTATTCAGTAAATCACAGGCAACATTTGAACTGTGTACAAATAAAAAACATGTCTGGTTAAAGGTCATACTAATATTGAGATGCTTCACTTTTAAAAAATGTCCTATATATTATTAACTTCACATATGTTTCATAAACATCAATACAAGAAAATTGTATTATAAAAACTACTATATTTATCTCCAGACAGGCATGATGACATATATCTGTAATGCCAGCCCTGGGATACATAAACAATAAGATCATACCTCATAAACATCAAAAAATGTTAATAAGTTAAAAGAAAGTATTTATTTTATATGTGTAAAGCACATAGCAAAGAATTCAAAGCTTACAACTGTTATCACTGTTACTGTAAATTTTATTTGTTAAGAAATTTACAGGCCAGGTTACATATAGTAGAATTAATACCATCCAGTTTAAATGACACATAATTTTAAAATCATTTTATTTTACCTAATGTTTGCTGACATGATTTCTTTTTTGATTCTTTCATATCATTGTATTATAAAATGCAACTTATTACATCAGAGTAGAACAGTGTCAGCTACATTACAATCACAGACTCAATAGCTTGAAACAGTCTGAAATTCCAAAGTGTGTTCTCAGATAATGACTGCTGGAATCCAAACTTTCAGCTGAACATGATTTAGCATGAATGGATGCAAAATGTTTTCACACAGCTTTCTTATGGCTACACTTTCCACAAGCATCAGGATAGTTTAGTTTAACAATTAAGCTTAGTTGTTTAGAGGTTAATATATTTTAGGCCTAGATCAATGTTTTAAGTTTACAATGGTGAGATATGATAGATAATGATTTACATTCAGAATTTTAGGTGCACCAAGATAAGGAAAGATGTTTTCTTCAAGGCTGCCAAATACAAATAGCCAAAGCACTAAGAATGTAACATTTATATAATTCCTGATTGTTTCATGGTTCTTCTTGCTGTAGGTAGTTTATTGTATATAGATGTAATAATATAAATGCATACATAAAAAGTTTTTAAAAAATTAATTAAAATTATGCATATCTGTGCACATGAAATTGGCTAAATTTCTGCTTAGTTGAGAAGGGAACATATGACTAGTCTAAGCTTCTTTCTGACAATGACCATACCGTGAAGTGGGGGTGGGAAGCTGTCACTGTAAATGCAGAGGGAATGCAGATCTGAAGAACTACCCCTGATGGCAAAATGTGTGCAGCTTGTGCCTGCAGCATAAAGGATGCTGTCAGCCCTTCAAAAGCTCAACTTGCTACAATTTTCTGAAACCCACAGTGCAGATGTGTCAGGCAGAATTTGGCCCACAGTGTTTGGATTAGCAGTAAATCTACTAATCCAACCTAATATCCAAAAGGCTATTGCTAGATCTGGGGGTCATAAATTTACACCAGTCTTTCATCATTCTAGGCCACAGATGGCCTTAAATGGGCATAAAGAATAATGAGATCTAGGAAGACGTTATTATATTCTTAGGTCAAAATTCACAGCACAATCTCTTTTTATTTTTTTCAGGCTGGAAGGGATGATTTCCTTGAAGTGCTAATATCCACTGTTGATTGACTCTGCAGACTACTTTCAGAGTTCATTGTATTTACTTTAGATATAAATAGTATTATTGATAGCTCGAAGCCAGTAACAACGATATCTATTCATGTGGCAATTCACTGAGGCTACTGCATCAAGGATAAAGTATACTTTTGCTTGGATTTACATTTCCAGTTTTATAAAAGTATTATTTTAGCAAGAGAAAGATAAAATAGTTTATCATAATTCCCACTTTGTGCTGTCTATGCATCCTTAAGCTTACAGTTTCATAAATGGCTCTTTTGAAACTGGAAAGTTTTAAGAAGCAAAGTACTACAAAGTTTGAAATGTGTGCTTGTTTAAAACCCCTTCCACCATCTCTGGCTGAGAATACAGGTGGCCAAGCACAAGAGTTCCTGCCAATTTCTAAAGTTACACTTTTATCCACTAAACAAGCATCCTGATCCGGGTTACCAAACAGGGCACTCAACAGGAGCCCTTGGGCGTGCATATTAAATATCACTTATGCCTCTGTCTGGACTATCCACTTTGGGAAGGCTTGATCTCATTCTGTTTCACCCTTTTCCTGTGCTCCCTGGCTTTGGGTAATGAACTTTCCCCAGAGACTTTTCTCAGAAAGGATCTTCATGGAGAACAGTTGATGCACATGCTTCTATTTTAAAAGCCACATGTTCAGCACATTTTGCTTTTGTGAAATGGAATATGGTTTAAGTTTGTTTCAATCAAAAAGAGTTTGGCTGGAATGACTTATGTCAAAGTGCAAAAGGTTTTATACACAATAACGGAGGATTTTTTTCTCCTTTTTTATGGCTCAAAGAGGAGAAAATTATAAAACAAACTTTCTGCCTCAACAGTAATTGCCTTAGTTTTGTTTTATATGGGTGAATTTACAAAGCAACTAGTTAAGAAAATACCATTGTTTTATTTACTTTGGACACAACTGATTTATTGCAAATCACATCAAGAAAACAGTCCTAGCATCTACTATGAAACTTAATATGTATTCAGAGTAAACAGTCTCAATGTCAGAATTGAGTGGATTATATTAAAAGCTCCTTCTTGGAGTAACTGTTCTATTGTGCCTGCTGGTATCTAGGGAATTCTACTTTTAAACACCTTCCCTGATTCACTATTTATATTCAAAGAAATGCGCCTCTTAATATGCAAAACTTCAACTTAGAAAGTGGTTGACAAAAATAATATAGAAAATGAATGATAAATTATTCCAAATACAATCATTAAGTTGAAGACAATTATAACCTTGAAAGCTTTGCATCCGGTGTTAAAAATGCAATGTTTTTGTTACTTATTACCAGTTTGAGGGTAAAAATGTTTGGAAGCTTCTTCTGGGGAGGAGACAATTTACCTTTGAAGATCAAAGATGAAATAATCCCCATTCCTAAATATGCTTGTTATGTTCTAATCTTATTTTAATATACTTTAATGACATATACATATTTAAAACCACACCAAAATGTTATGTATTCATGACATACATTTAATGATATTAACATAGGTTTTTTGCCTTATTCAAAGGCCATTCAAAGCATAATACTGGAATCTGTGGGACAGACACTGAGGATAGATACTTCACGTTAATTTTTTTCCACACTCTAGTTAAGAAAATAAAGTGAACATACAGAAGTAGTTTAAAGTTCAAAATTAATTTTAAAAAGGGACCAGTTTTATGTTGAGGTCTTTAAATCAACTTGTACTTTAGTTTTGTGCAGAATGACAAATATGAATGTATTTGCATTTTTCTACATGTAGATATCCAATTAGCCCAAGACCATTTCTTGAAGATGCTATTTTTTCCACTGTATGATTTTGCCTTCTTTGTCAAATATCCAGTGTCCATAGATGTGTGGATTTATTTCTGGATCTTCAGTTCTATTCCATTGATCAACTAGACTATTTCAATAACAGTCATGTCATTTTTATTACTGTTGCTCTATAGTACAGTTTCATATCCAGGATGAAGATTCCTCTGGAAGATCTTTTTCTAAATATATTTTATTA
The DNA here is from genome assembly GCF_964271855.1 of Acomys minous. NCBI lineage: Eukaryota > Metazoa > Chordata > Mammalia > Rodentia > Muridae > Acomys > Acomys minous. Next base: position 67,158,841 of record NC_140488.1, on the reverse strand, counting down.
ATTTATTCATATTACATCTCAACTGTTATCCCATCCCTTGTATCCTCCCATTCCTCCCTCCCTCCCATTTTCCCCTTATTCCCCTCCCCTATGACTGTGATTGAGGGTGACTCTTCCCCCTGTATATGCTCATAGGGTATCAAGTCTCTTCTTGGTAGCCTGCTATCCTTCCTCTGAGTGCCACCAGGCCTCCCCATCCAGGGAACGTGGTCAAATATGGGGCACCAGAGTTTGTGCGAAAGTCAGACCCCATTCTCCACTCAACTGTGGAGAATGTCCTGTCCATTGGCTAGATCTGGGTAGGGGTTCAAAGTTTACTGCAGGTATTGTCCTTGGCTGGTGCCATAGTTTGAGCGAGACCCCTGGGCCCAAATCTGCCCATCATAATGTTCTTCTTGTAGGTTTCATAGCAGCCTTATTCATAATAGCCAGGACATGGAAAAAACCTAAGTGTCCCTCAGTAGAATGGATAAAGAAACTGTGGTACATTTACACTATGGAATACTACTCAGCTATTAAAGACAAGGAATTCCCGAAATGTGTGGACAAATAGATTGAACTAGAAATGATCATAATGAGTGAGTTTACCCAGAAGCAGAAAGACTCAAATGGCATGTGCTCACTTATATCTGGACACTAGCCCAAGGGATATGTCCCATGAAATCTTCATTTACCAGCAAAGTGGGACGGATGGGGAGGATATCCTATTGGGACTCTAGGTGAGAAAAGCATGGGAGAATGGGGAAATAGAAGGATCCAGAGGGTCCTCTCAAAGAACTTTTATTGCACAGGATTGCTTTGGCTATTCAGGTTTTTTGTTTTTCCATATGAAGTTGAAACTTGATCATTCAAGGTCTGTAAAGAATTGTATAGGCATTTTCAAAGGGATTGCACTGAATGTATAGGTTGCTTTTGGTAAAATGGCCATTTTTTGTATGACAGTTTTTTTTTAACTTTTTAAAATTAATTCATTCATATTACATCTCAGTAGTTATCCCATCACTCACTTCCTTATGCTTCCCCCTACTCTCCTACCTTGTGACTGTGACTGAGGGGGACCTCCTCCCCTGTATATGATCATAGGGTATCAAGTCCCTTCTTTGTAGCCTGAGCGCCACCAGGCCTCCCCATCAAGGGGACATGGACAAATATGGGGCAGCAGAGTCCATGTGAAAGTCAGTCCCCACTCTCTACTAAACTGTGGAGAATGTCCTGTCCATTGGCTAGATCTGGGTAGGGGCTCAATGTTTACTGCATGTATAATCTTTGGCTGATGCCATAGTTTGAGCAGAACCCCTGGGCCCAGATCTGCCTGTCATAATGCTCTTGTAGGTTTCTAGGACCCTGGATCCTTCTATTTCCCCATTCTCCCATACTTCTCTCACCTAGAATCCCAATAGAATGTCCTCCCCTCTATCCCACTCTCCTGATAAGTGAAGATTTTCATGGGACATGCCTCTGGGACTAGTTTCCAGATGTAAGTGAGTATATACCATTTAACTCTTTCTGCTTCTGGGTTAACTCACTCATGATCATTTCTAGTTCAATCCATTTGTCCATACATTTCGGGAATTCCTTGTTTTTAATAGTTGAGTAGTATTCCATAGTGTAAATGTACCACAGTTTCTTTATCCAGTCTTCTACAGAGGGACACTTAGGCTGATTCTAAGTTCTGGCTATTATGAATAAGGCTGCTATGAACATGGTTGAGCATATGTCCCTGTTGTGTGCTGGAACGTCTTCTGGGTATATTCCAAGGAGTGGAATAGCTGGGTCTTGAGGAAGCCCTATTCCCAGTTTTCTGAGAAAGCCCCAGATAGATTTCCAAAGTGGTTGTACTAGTTTGCAGTCCCACCACCAATGAAGGACTTGAGTTTTGTACATGGTGACAAATTCGGGTCCAATTGCATTTTTCTACATGTAGACATCCAGTTAGACCAGCACCATTGTTGAAGATGCTATCATTTTTCCCTTGAATATATTTGTCTTCTTTGTCAAAAGTCAAGTGACTATATGTGTGTGGAATCATTTCTTGGTCTTCAATTCAATTCCGTTGAACAACCAGCCTATTTCTGTGCCAGTACCATGCTGTTTTAATTACTGTTGCTCTATAGTACAGCTTGAGATCGGGTATGGAAATTCCTCCAGAGGAAGTAAAATTATCCCTATTTGCAGATGATATGATAGAATACATATGTGACCCCCAAAATTCTACCAGAGAACTCCTACAGCTGTTAAACACCTTCAGGAAATTGGCTGGATACAAAATTAACTCTAAAAAGTCAGTAGCCTTTGTATATACAAATGACAATCATGCAGAGGAAGAAATTAGGAAAACTACACCCTTCACCTTAGCCATGAGCAATATAAAATATCTAGGAGTAACTCTAACCAAGCAAGTGAAGGACTTGTGTGAAAGAAACTTTAAATCTCAGCAGAAAGAGATTGAACATGACATCAAAAGTTGGAGGGATCTCCCTTGTTCATGGATCAGGAGAATTAACATAGTAAAAATGGCCATCTTACCAAAGCAATTTACAGATTTAGTGCAATTCCTATCAAAATACCGACACAATATTTTAAAGACATTGAAAAATCAATTCTCAACTTCATATGGAAAAACAGAATACATAATGGCCATTTTTGCTATGTTAATCCTACCGGTCCATGAGCTTGGGACATCTTTCCATCATCTGACATCTTCTTCAATTTCCTTCTTCAGATACTTGAAGCTTTTTTTTTCATACAAGTCTTTCACTTGCTTGGTTAGAACTGCACCAAGATCCTTTTATTATTTGCGGCTATTGTGAAAGGTATAGTTTCCCAGCACACTAAATTTGATATTAGAGAAACTGAGAAAGAGCCTAGAAATCATTGAGACAGGAGACAACTTCCTGAACAGAGGACCAATGGCTCAGGTTCTAAGTTCAACAATTAAATGGAACCTTATGGAACAAAAATGCTTCTCTAAGGTAAAAGACTCTGTTAATAGAATAAAATGACAGCCAACAGACTGTGAAGGATATTCTAACAAAGGGCTATATCCAAAGTATTTAAAGAACTCAAGAAATTAAACACCACCAAACCAAATAGCCCAATTAAAAATGGGGCACAGAGCTAAACAGAATTCTCAACAGAGGAATATCAAATGGCTGATAAACACTTAAAGAAATGTTCAATGCCCTTAGTCATCAGGGAAGTGCAAATCAGCATGACTCTGATCTTCCATCTTATACCTATCAGAATGGCTAAGATCAAAAACTCAAGTGGCAATACATGTTGGTGGGGATTTGAAGAAAGGGAAACACTCTTCCATTGCTGGTGGGAGTGGAAACTTGTACAGCCAGTTTGGAAATCAATCTGTGCTTTTTCAGAAAATCGGAAATAATTCTATATCAAGACCCAGCTATAGCACTCCTGGGCATATACCTGAAGATGTTCCACCATACAATAAGGACATTTGCTCAAATATATTCATAGCAGTCTTATTCATAATAAACAGAATCTGGAAACAACCTATATGTCCCTCAATGGAAGAATGAGTAAAAAAATAAAATACTGTGGTACACTTACCCTATGGAATACTACTCAGTTTTTCAAGCAAGACAATCATAAAATTTGGAGGCAAATGCATGGAACTAGAAAAGATCATGCTCAGTGAGATAACTCAGACCCAGAAAACATGCATCATATATATTCACTTATAAGTGGATATTAACCCAACATAGAGGTCCTCTGAGAAACTCCACCCAGCAGGGGTTTGGGACTAATAGTGGAACTTGCAGCTGGACTCTGGTTGGAGACCTGAGAGTTGTATGGAAGAGTGTGTGTGTGGGGGGGAGGGGAGAATGGAAGGATCTGGAGGGGTCAGGAGATCCTCAGGCCAATGAATCTGGAGCACGGAAGGCCTATAGAAACTGATGTACCAACCAAGGGCAATGTAAGCAGTAAACCTAGAACCACCCTGTTAAGATCTATCCAATGGACATATAGTTCTCCATGGTTGTGTGGAGAGCATGGACTGCCTTTGACATGAACTCTGGTGCTGCTCCCATTTGATTACTTCCTTTCGGTGGGGAGGCCAGGCGGCACACAGGGGAAGGGGATCAGACCTGATGTGCTGTGGCCATATGGTGAAGGAGAAGGTCTACAGGAGAAGAATAAGACAGAAGAGGGAGGGTGGAAACAGGAAGATATAATCTAGGGGATAATATTCAGGAAGTAATCTGAATAAATTATAATAAATTAAAATAAAAAACAAAGCATAAAACAGCCCAAAGAAACAAACAACAAATTATGTATCTGAAAACAACAACAACAACAACAAAAAAACAAAACAAAGCAAAAATCACGAACTAGAAAAAGTGCTCAGTAATTGAGATCACTGGTTGGTCCTCTAAAGAACCATGGTTCACTTCATAGCACACACATGAAGGCTCACAGCCATCTGTCAATTCTAGCTCCAGGAGATTAGCCTCCATAGATTTGTACACACCTTGCTTACTTGCATACACACAGGCAAAATAATCTCAAATATACAATAAATATTACATCTTAAAAATAATTTTTAATAAATGGCTTACTAAATGTGATTAGACAAATATCCAGAGATTATCAATTACGGCAGAATTGTGGTGTTTTCTAGGTGTTAGTTTATCAAACATTTATTGAATACATTTTAGGCTACAGACCTTGTTATTACAACTGACCTTGAGAAAACCTAAATATTTTCATGAAGAATCAGTGAAAGAATGTACTTAGTTGCATAAACTTATAGATGCTATAATTAGATGCCAAAGTAATGAATAAGTTTAAGTCATTTATGCTTTACTACCCACCATTAGTCTCTAAGTGAAATCAATGCCTCATAAACCTTTCAGAAGGTATCACTGTAATCTATATTTTATTTTATTTTGTTTCTGCTTTTTATAGTATGCTTCATTTATTAAATTAGTCAATTTGAATTTCAGTGTTTTGTTTGATTAGTGTAAACGTAATTCTATTAAACTCAAAGTCCAATTGAAATTTAAATGGCTATGATTATTACCATTTGAGAAAAAACAACTGGGAATAAACTCCTTGGGAAGAAGGAGGAATGGGGAAAGGATGTGAGGGTGGGACTGGGAGGAGAGAAGGGAGTGGGGGCTGAGATCAGGATGTTAAGTGAATAAATAAATTAATTAATAGAAAAACACAAACCAACATGATAATATAGAATGCTTTAAAAGAGAAATAATGATTTCCCTAACAGCTTCTCTAAATCACCCCATAATTACACCAAAACTCTAGAGAGTGCATTGTTACAGACAAAACACAAAATTCTAATGGTGGTCAGTTATAATGCTAGAAACATGTGGATTATTGTTGGAATTGATCACACCACTGCCAAGGTTTCTCCTTCCGGGCCCCATTAAATACCTCAAGTATAGTCAGATGGCTGAGATTTCAAAATGTCTTTGGGAAGAAAGCCCAGTTACTTTAGGGATATGTCGGTGATATAGCTGTGACATCTGTCAACCCTGATGATTGCCAGAAATAATAGAACCAATTTAGTTGTTAAGATGTCCCCTGGTTTCTGGTTTTACCAACAGTGTTTCTTGGGAACTTGATATTTTTTCTTTGTAAAATAAAGGAAAAGAACTAGAGGAACTCCATCTACTTTTCTTATTTTCTGTCCACACAGTGTGAAAAAGAAATTGCAGGGCCCTTTATGATTTTTATAGAAATGGTTAAAATTCTCTGCTTTTTATCTATAATGTTTCAAAATGCATAAATACAGTTATCTAGTAAAGCCCATCTATTCTAAGGATAGAACAGGTTGATAAGTAGAATCAAATTCAGATTCCTTCTTAGCAGATTTAGAACAAACTGTAATAGTAAAAGTACTTTATATTTCATAATCTTGCATTTATAGAACTATAATACATTTTACTTTCTGAAGTGATATTAGATACCATGAAATAAAATTTAAAAGGGATCCTGTGCAAAGTATCAAAACCTTCATTAAAAGAAAACTACAAACACAAGTATGAAAATAAACCAGTGAACCTTTCTTAAAAATACTATGGGTGCTTTTGTCAAATCATGTGGTTTTCCTGATCTACAAATCTCTGCTGCTATATGATGGGTTATGGGGCTTGAAGTCTGTTTACTTCATAGCCATAGGCCTAACTACCTATGGAGATTAAGTAATCTCTAATTAATAAGCTGTATCATATTTATACACATGTATGTGCATGTATAGCATAGGAAATACTTTATGTCTAAGAGTCTATAGAGAAATTGTATAGAATTTTCTATTAGGAAACATAAATATATGGGAATGAACAAGTTGTAGAACACTGGAAGCAGTTTGTGAACAACTGAAGTCTCTGTACAGAACTCCGACTTTAATAAGTGATTCTATAAATTGTTTCCTCTACACACTGTTGATATTCCCATATAAGTAAGTAGGCAAGAGTAAGTTAACAAGATTCAGGAACCATGTAATGATGTATAAACAAAACATGCCTAGAGAAGGCTCAGCAGGTAAAAATGCCTGCCACCAAGCATGATAGGTAATGCCAGTTAGATCTCCAGTACCCACAATCTGGGAGGACAGAACCAGCTCTGGAAAGCTGTCTTTTGACCTCCACAGGCACACATTCACTTACATGTGGAAAAAAATGAATAAATAAAAATATGATAGGTTTTTAATGAAATATTTCATAATAGAAACCAACCAAATTCTGCACAGATTGAATTTTGAATTCACATGTATTTGCAGATTTAATGTTCCACAGACTTGCCTACAAAAATCTGATGAGGGCAATTTTTCATTTGAGGTTACTCTTACCAGATATTTCTAACTTGTATCTAGTTGACAACAGAAGAGCAATTAGTAATTAAATAATTTGCATTTGTTTTCAGAACCAGTTATTTAGCTTTTATTGTGATTATCCTGAGTGGGGAAATATTCTGAATGTCTATAACACAGTATCTTGAAAAATAATCTGTAGGCGTGTTTTTAGTTATTTCCAAATACGGTGAAGTTACAGACTATACTGCAAAAGCCATATTATAAGTCTGAAACAAAGACTAGATGAAATAGTAACAGCATTTCCTGCTGAACCAATTGGTAAAGCTACATGGTGTGTGACTGAGTAGGGAGAAACACTGGAGCCAAAGTGTAAAAATGAATACTGACATAATTAACTGATCTTTCTCCAAGATTATGTAAGGAACACATTTGAATTTTATTTGTTCCTTAACAGCATCTATCCATAGTCTTTTGATCTCTTCTTTTATACAGTCATTCCATCCTATCATATAGACAAACACATTTTTAATATAATTTAACATTTTAAATATCTTATAATGTAATTAATCAGTATTATTTTCCTCATTTGAGTTTATTAGCAAGAAATATCACAAAGAACACACTGAGTACTTTAGTTTCATGTTATCCCTGGATTTATTTGTCTTTAAATATTTGAAAAGAGTGTTAAATAACACAGAAATGAAAAAAGAATCCCCTGACACAACATGAGAATTATTGTCACATTCTTTTGTACAGGAAGGGCATTATAGATCATGACAATGGTATACATGGACATATTTGTATAATATATAAAATATGTACACCAGAAAAATATGGAATTTTTTAATTTTCACTGGAAAAACATGTTTAAGAACCACATGTTTGTCCTGATTGCATTAATGTCAAACCATGCAACATGTCACCATGCATCAAAATGTCACATAGATACCATATATATATATATATATATATATATATATATATATATATATTAAATATATATAGTAAATTATGTATTTTATATTATTTAATTGTAAATTTAAACTTGAGTTCTGTTGACCAAAAATGCCTACCACTTTATTCACATGTCATCATATTAGGTTTTTTGAATTGCCAAAATTATCTTCCTTTAAAGATTCATTTTGTCATATACAGAATACAAAAACCCATTATCCTACTTGCAATATATATATATATTTCAATTTCAAGCATTCCTTGTGTCTACTAAGAAGAAAGCACTTGATAAAACCAAATACACTAGATCTATTAGAAGAGAAAGTGAGGATCAGCATTGAACTCATTGGCATAGGAGACAATTTCCTGAACAGAACACCAACAGCTCAGGCTCTATGATCAACAATTAATAAATGGGTCCTCATGAAAGTGAAAAACTTCTGTAAGGCTAAGGATAGTGTAAATAGAACAAAACAGAAGTCTACCAAATGAGAAAAGATATTCACCAACTCTACATCCAACAAAGGGATAATATCCAAAATATATAAAGAACTCAATAAATTAAACACAACCAAATCAAGTAACCCAATTTTAAAAATGGGGTATAGAGCTAAACAGAAATTTATCAACAGAGGAATAATAAATGGCTGAGAAGCACTTAAAGAAATGATCAACGACTTTAGTCATGAGGGAAATGCAAATCAGAAGGACTCTGAGATTCCATCTTACACATGTCTGAATGGCTAAGATCAAAATCTCAAGTGACACCACATGCTGGTGAGGATGTGGAAAAAGGAGAACACTTCTCCATTCTGATGGGAGTGCAAACTTGTACAAACACTTTGGAAATCAATCTGGTGCTTTCTCAGAAATTTTGGAATGGTGCTACCTTAAGACCAACTATACCACTCCTGAGCATATACCCAAAAGATGCTCCACCATCTAACAATGACATTTGCTCAGCTATGTTCATAGCAGCCTTATTCATAATAGCCAGAATCTGGAAACAACTCATATGTCCCCAAACCAAAGAATGGATAAAGAAATTGTGGTATATTTACACAATGGAATACTACTCAGTCATTAAAAACAAGAAAATCATGAAATTTGTGGGTAAATGGATGGAACTAGAAAAGATAATCCTGAATGATGTAACCCAGACAAAGAATACCACACATGTTTGGTAAACACTTAGAAGTGGATTTTAGCCATATAGTTAGTACAGGATAAACATACTACAATTCACTGACCCAAAGAAGAGAAGTAATAAGTAGACCCAATGTAGGATGCTTAAATCTCACTCAGAAGGAGAAACAGATTAGTCAGAAATCTGTTGAAGAGAGAGAACAAGGTTGGAGAGAGATCGCAGAGAGAAATGAGGATGCAGACAATACCTGCAGAGATCCAGGGGCAGGAGGTCAGAGAGCCTGCAAAAGGAGGCCCCCCCCAGTCACAGACATAGGGGAGGAGAATAGGGTGAAAATGGGAGGGAGGGAAGAAAGAGAGAATACAAAGAATGGGATACCAATTGAGATGTAATGGGAATGAATAAATTAAATTAAAAATAAAAGTTAAAAAGGAAACTTATCTGAAAAAACAAAAAGAAGAAACCATAGGCGGGAGCATCTCCATGATAATCTGGAGACCTAAGATAGAATAAGCTTCTGGGAGGATATGGGATTGAGTCTAGCTGAGACTCCTAGTAGCAGGGGTTATGGAGTCTGAAAAAGATATCCTTTAATAAGATTCCTAGTAGAGAAAGGGGAACACCAATCCATCCACAAAATCTTCAACTAAATTTAGCGTACCTATAAGATATACAGGGATAAAGATAGAGCAAGAGGGAATGCCCAACCACTATCTGAGCCAAACCTGAAACCCACCCTAAGGGAGAGAGCCAACCCCTGACACTATTAGCAATATTCTGTTTGCTTGCTGAAAGGAGCCTAGCATAGTTGTCCTCTGAGAGGCTGCAGCCAGCATCAGATCAAAACAGATACTGAGACTCACAGTCAAATACTGAGCAAGGATAGGGAGTCTTTTGGAAACATGGGAAGAAAGATAGAAGAACCGGGAGGTTACTTACAGAAACTCCACAAGAAGACCAACACAGCAAACTAACCAGGGTCTGAGGGGCTTGGAAAGACTGAAGCACCAACCATGGGCTATGTATGGACTTGACCTAGGCCTAGGCCTCCTACACAGATGTAGCTGATGACAAACTTGGTCTTCATGTGGGCCCATATGAACTATGTTGCCTGCTTTTTTATTACTTCTCCATTGTGGGACTGCCTTGCCAGTGGTGCAAAGGCTCCCATTTTCTGAATAGTAGTGCAAGGAGGATATGCAGAAATGGAGGGAGGGTGGAACCCAGAGGAAAGATGGAAGGGGGCAACAATAGGGATATAAAGTGAATAAATAAATAAATAAATAAATATTTTAAACTGCACTTGTACAATCTTTCAATCTCAGTGCACTTGTACAATTCTTCAATCTCACAAGAATGTTCAAATGTAATTTTCCTCACGTTTATTGAAATGTATTATCTGTCCTTTGTTAAAATTATAAAACAGAGATCCAGGATAGCAGAGCTGATCACACAGTATCTGATCGGCACTACAACAGTAATGTACAGTGACCTAAGGACCAAACTGACAGCTAGAAAACACCATTGCTGGTGTTTCCTAAGTGCCTGGTCCACCTTTGTCAGAAACAGCAAGCAAACAGATACAGTGAGCCCAGAGGAGGTGGCTTGGTTGCAGAACCAACGTCCCATTGTCCTCTGCCCCATGGAGGCCAGCCAGGCTACTGGAGTAGTTCTCTGTTCAGATATCTTTCTGCATGCTCCCCAGCTGCCTGATCTACCTTTGTCAGAAATAGTGAAGCAGCAGAGAGTGAACCCAGAGGAGGTGGCTTTGGCATGGGACCAAAGCCCAGCTCTCTATAACTACCTCCAAATTATCAGACAATCAGAGACCACCAAAGCTGTGAACACCAGAGACATTACAATTGGAAGAGGTCAGTATAAGAACACAAACAACAATTCCCAGTGCCATTTTACATCACCAGAAACTAACAGTCTTGCCACAGTAAGGCCAGGAGATACTATCACTTCTGACACATATGAGAAAGATTTCAAGTCTGAGGTTATGAAAATGATAGAGGCCTCAAACGAGGAAAATAAATCTCTGAAACTAGAACAGGAATATACAAAGAAGTGAAATAATTGAACAAGTCACTTAAAGAAATAAGTGAAAGATAGGAAATGACAATCAAACAGGAGAAGAAAATTAATAAAAGGATTAAAGACCTAAAAATGGAGATACAAGCAATGAAGAAAATACATCTGTGACAGTTCTGGAAATGGGAAACCTAGGGAAGAGGACAGGAACTATTGAGCCATGCATCACATATAGGATACAAGAGATGGAAGAGAGAATCTCAGAGGTAGAAGATATAATTGAAGAAATCTATACAACAGTCAAAGAAGATGTTAAATCTAACAAGCTCCTGACACAGAACATCCAAGAAATCTGAGACACTATGAAAAAACCAAACCTTAGGATTATAGGAATAGAAGAAAAAGAAGACTCCCAGATCCAAGGCTCAGAAAATATTTTCAGCAAAATAATAGAAGAAAACTTCCCTAACCTAATGGAAAAAAAATGCCCATATACATACAAGAAGCCTACAGAACTCCAAATATATTTGACAAGAAAAGAAAATCCTCCCATCCCATAATAAAACAGTAAGCAGACAGAGCAAAGAAAAAATATTAAAAGATGCAAGAGAAAAAGGCCAAATCACATATAAATGCATACCTATGAGAATTACACCTGACTTCTCAACAGAGACTATGAAAGCCAGAAGGGCCTGGATGGGTGCCATACAGATATTAACAGATCACAGATGCCAACCCAGACTACTATACCCAGCAAAATGTTCAATTCCCATAGATGGAGAAAACAAGACATTCCACAATGAAACCAAGTTTAAACAGCACTTGGCCACAAACCAATCCCTACAGAAGATACTAGAAGGAAAACTCCAATCAAAGGAGGCTAACTTTACCCAGGAAAATAAAGGAAAAAAAAAATAACTCCACATCCATAAATCCAAACATCCATTGGTGTTAAAAGTCCTGAAAAGGGCAGGGATACAAGGAGCATACCTAAACATAATAAAGACAATATACAACAAGCCTATAGCCAACATCAAACTAAAGGGAGAGAAACTTAAATCAATTCCACTGAAATCAGGGACAAGTCTGCCCACTCTTTCTGTTTATCTCTTCAGTATAGTACTTGAAGTTCCAGCTAGAGCAAAAAGACAACTAAAGGACATCAGGTTAATACAAACTAGAAAGGAAGAAGTCAAAGTATCACTATTTGTGAAAGATATGGTAGTGTACATAAATGACCCTAAAAATTCTACCAATGAACTGCTATAACTGATAAACACCTTCAGCAAAGTAGCTGGATACAAAATCAATTAAAAAATAATTAGCCCTCCTGTATACAAATGATAACAGGCTGAGAAAGAAATTAGGGAAACTACACACCTCACTATAGCCACCAAAAACATAACATATCTTTGTGTAACTCCAAACAAACAAGTGAAAGACTTGTATTAAAAAACATCAAGTCTTTGAAGAAAGAAACCGAAGAAGATATCAGAAGATGCAAAGATCTCCTATATTCGTGGATCAGGAGAACCAACATAGTAAAAATAGCTATATTACAAAACCAATACACAGATTCAATGCAATTTCTATCAAAATACCTATATAACTCTTTACAGACATTGAAAGATCAATTTTTACCTTCATATGGAATAGCAAAAAACTCTGAATAACTAAAGAAATCCTCTAAAATAAGAGATCTTCAAGAGGAATCTCTATCCCTGATTTCAAGTTGTACCATAGAGCAAAAGTAATAAAAATGGCAAGGTATTGGCATAGAACTAGACTTGTTAATAAATGGAATAGAATCTAAAACCCAGAAATAAACCCATATACCTATGGACACTTGATTTTTGACAAAGAAGACAAATCCATACAATGGAAAAAAGATAGCACATTCAACAAGTGGTGCGGGTCTAACTGGATGTTCCCCATAGAAAAATGCAAATAGATCTATATTCATCACCCTACACAAAACAAAAATCCAAGTGGATTAAAGACCTCAACATAAAAGCAGACATACTAAATTTGTTAGAATTAAAAGTAGGGAAAAGCCTTGAATTCATTGGCACAGGAGAAAACTTCCTGAACAGAACACCAACAGCTCAGGCTCTAAGGTCAACAACTAAGAAATGGGACCTCATGAAACTGAAACGTTTCTGTAAGTCAAAGGGCACTGTCAACAGAACAAAACAACAGCCTACAGGCTGGGAAAAATCTTTACCAACCCAACATCCTGCAAAGGGCTAATAACCAACATATTTAAAGAATTCAAGAAATTAAACACTACCCATGCAAATAATCCAATTAAAAATGGGGTACAAAACTAAACAGAGGTTTCTTAGCAGAGTAATATCGAATGGCTGAGAAAAAAAGAAATGCTCAATGTCTTTAGTCACCAGGGGAATGCAAATCAAAAATGACTCTGAGATTCCATCTTACACCTGTCAGAATGGCTAAGATAAAAAACTCAAATGACAGTACATGTTGGCAGGATGTGTAGAAAGGGGAACACTCTTCCGTTGCTGGTGGGAGTGCAAACTTGTACAAACACTTTGGAAATCAAGCTGGTTCTTTCTTAGAAAATTGGGAATAGTGCTACATCAGGACCCAGCTATACCACTCCTGGACATATTCCTGAAAGATGCTCCATTATAAAACAATGATATTTGCTCAACTGTTTATAGCAGCTTTATTTATAATAGCCTGAATCTGGAAACAACCTAGATCTCCCTCAACCAAAGAATGGATAAAGAAACTGTGGTGCATTTACACAATGGAAAACTACTAAGCTATAAAAAATAAAGAAACCTTGAAATTTGCAGGCAAATGGATGGAGCTAGAAAAGATCATCATAAGTGAGGAGATCCAGACCTGGAAAGACATGCATGGTATATATTCACATATAAGTGTATATTAGCCAAACATAGAAGTCCTCTTAGAAACTCCACCTCGCAGGGGTTTGGGACTGATACTAGAATTTGTAGCTAGACTCTGCTCAGAGAGCTGAGAGTTGTATGGAAGAGTATGAATGTGGGAAGAATGGAAGGACTTGACGGGGTCAGGAAATTCAAAGGGAGACCACAAAGGCCAGTGGTTCTGGACCCAGAATGGCCTACAGAAACTGATACACCAAACAAGGACAATGCATGCAGAGTATGTAGACCAGGCCCTGTTCAGATGTCACTGATGGACAGCTCATCTTTCATGTGTGTGGGGAGTGGGGAGAGAGGGGCCTGCCTCTACATGAACTCTGGTGCCTGATATTTGATCACTGCCCCTTGGCAGGGTGACCTTACAGGCACACAGAAGAAGGTGATGCAGGCTACCTTGATGAGACCTGATAGACTCTGATCAGAACGTGGAGGAGGATGTCCACCATCAGAGGTCTAGGGTATGAGAATAGGGTGGAAGGTGGGAATTGAAAGATAAGAGTGAGGGATGTAATGTGAACAAATTATAATAATTAAAAAATAAATTTTGAAAAGGAGCAGCTAGAATGATGGCTCAGTGGCTGCTGTTCCAGAAGACCAGGAATCAATTCTCAGCATCCAAATGGTAGCTCACAGCCACATGTAACTCCAGGTTCAGTGGATCTGATGCCCTCTATGGGCACCAGGCAAGCATGTAGTACATATACACATACACAGGCAAAACACTCATAAACATAATTGAAGTATTTAAATCTTTAAAATAATAAGAAAAGGAAAGCACCTTTTATGCATTTTCATTTTTTCCTTTTGATTTCTTGCTTCCTGCCATTTTATATGAATGAAACAACTCTGCTGTCTGTGAAATCTACCCTCTTCTTATCTATTGCCTTGCTAGTCAAATCAGAAAATAATTAAACTATAATGGAACATTATAAAATTATAAAACATAAAATTAGAATACTTAACATATGATCTGTCAGCTTATGGCATTTTAGGTAACACAGTTCAATATTGTCAATTGAATATGTATTGTTAAATGACAAATTTCTAAAATTTAGTTTATCTTTCATGGACACAGCTCAATATAAACTTAGAAGCAAATACAACTTTACCCCTCCTTGTAGCCCATAGACACTTCTGTGTTACTACCTGCTTTTTAAAGCGACTTACTTTGGTAATGAATTAGGTGTAGGTTTATTTTGTCCTCCAATGTTTGACTCAGTTCACCTAGTATAATGTCTTCCAGGTTTATCCATATTATACTAGATACCAGGATCTCATTATCTTATTTTAAAGATGAAAATATCCCCATCACTGTACATGTTACATTTCATGTATTTATCTATATGTGGAAAGATTATTATTGTGGTTCTAAGTTTTTTGTATCATACATAATACTTCACTTAGTATAGGAATGCTCATATGCTCATATGTATTTAAGATTATTTCAGTTTGAAAAAATAAGTACCCAAGAATGGAGTTTTTTAAGCAAATAGGTATTACCTTAAAATTTTTATGTAGCATCCCCATTCTTATATTTATAATAAGTAGGGGCATTTTTTAACAACACTATGTCTTCAACCCACAAAGTCAATACTTTCTCATTGCTTTATGTAGTCTTTAACATATTTAGCATAGAAAGTACTTTATTTACGATACCAATTAATAATCACTTTTTTAATTTTAAACTTATTTTCAAATTTTATGTTCATATTCACTTCTTTGCCCATCTCCTCATAGGTTCTCTCCATCTTTTTTATCCACCTAACATTGTGTTATTTGTTTCTTTATTTTGTTTCCTTATCAATATATTCTTTCATGTGTGCCTTCCACTAAAGCATGGTCCATTTACCATAGAGTACAGTCTTAAAGCAAATGACTGTCTCTCCTACAGGAGTTCTTCCATAGCTTTTTGGCTAGAGGTTGGATTTCATTTCGACCTCCTTCTCTTTCCAAATTGAGATTTTGTCTGGTTTGGGCTTACATAGAAATTACACAATTTGTCACAATTATGAGTTAATATGCACACATGCTTTTTCATGTCCAGGAGTCACTATTCCCTTGTATACATTCACTTGCTATCTGTCTCCTACCCATAATGGTCCTTACATCTTGGTAGAAAGAAATGAGATAGATGCCCCATTTTGGGCTGATTATTCTTCAGTCTCTTATTCTCTGCACCTTGGCCAGTTATGTGTGTCTGTATGAATCATAATTTAGGGCAGATAGAAGCAACTCCAATTAAGATTTTTAAAAAATGTATCTAATCTGTGGGTATAATGAAAATCATTAGGAATCATTTTCATCCTATCTCTATGTAACAACTTAATAGTAGACCTAAAGCCAATGACCTATGTAGTCACAAATTCTCAGTCCTACAAATGGTGGGATGTATAGATTTTATCTTGTGGAGTGTGACTGAATTCCAACAAGAACTTTGGTGGTTGTTCTCATGATGTTCTTGTCACTATTTACACCAGTAGGCACATATTACAAGTCCAGTTATTATTGTAGCTCTAGGGTTCAAAACTTAATGTTTTCTTCTAATAGTGTACATAGCCCCTTCTTGCACTTTAGAATAAACTTTGCAGGTCAGTGAGAGCTTGATATTACCATGTTCTGTGACTCAAGTTTATGAATATTTCAGCAATAAGCTCTTGTAATCAAACTGTGGAGGATAACCCATAAATTGGTATCTGAAAAAAGTCCTAAGATTCTAAACTATTTTGAGTTCTATGAAGACTTCACATTTTAAGAGACAGAAATCAATCCTTTGGGCAGTCTCTCTAAATTCCAGAGTATTGAACTGGTGCCCAATTATGATTTTCCCCAGAGTGGCTATTAAACTAATCCCAGTCACTCACTACTGTATTTTAGGTCCTTTGGATCCACAGCAAAACTCCTTTCTGTTTTGATTTTGAGCAGCCCACATATAGATATAATATGCTAAGTATTATCCAATATCTGAGATATGCAATACAGAAATCTCTCCAGTCCGCCCACCCTCAATTTTGGATGTATGTCCCAACTCATCCTTCTATTAAGAAGTTTTGCCTCCTGTTTGTTCTCATGAAGTAAGAGGAAGGGATTATTAGAGTGATATTTGTGCTAATATAAACTGCCATCTCTTTTTGTAGTCATGCACAGGATCATTTTCCTGTCAATATGTATATACAAGAAAAATAAATTTGCCATTTAGGATATCTCTTTCACTATAATCACTGAATATTGTCTTTACTTCTATTTCATTTATCAAATAGAAACTAGATATTGAGAAATTTATCTTTGTTTTATATTAATGAAACAAGGCAGAGAAATTTGGTGGAGGAGCTCCAGAAATTTTCAGACCTGCTTTGATGCAGATGCTTTTGTATTTGCCTAAATGTAAGAGCCCTTAATTGATTTTTAGATTTTTCTAAATGGACTTGGTCCATGTATGTTTATTGAATCAGTGTCTCTGTGGGGCTAATAAATTCTTATCTAGGCATCTTGTGAATATCAGCTATACAGACTCTTCAGTTTCCTATTTCTCCATTTACTTCCCCACATTCTATGACCTTGCATACTCACTCAAAGTGATAACTTTCTGAAATTGCATTTGCCTTTACACTGGGCTAACAAAGCATAACTCCCGTTTTAATTACACTTTTTTTCTTTTTCTTTTCTTTTTTTTTTTTTTTTTTTTTTTAACCAATTCATGACTGCTCATTGAGTTGACATAGGGCTTATTGTGGTTCAATGTTTTCTAAGTATTATGAAAGATCATGGAATGTTTTCAGCAGAAGTCTAAATGGTTTCCAGGGAAACACTTAATAGACTATTAGATTAAATTAGGTCAGAGCGAATTGTAGTTTTGATGAAGACAATGGCAACATAAATGGTTCAAAAAGGTTGTCATATATGAGCTATATTTTGAAATTTGGACCAACATAATTCAATAAAAGGACATGTTGAAGTTATGAGACACTCGAAGAAGTATGAGGGCTTATTTCTTACTACGCTCAATTTGTTGCTCAAGAGTAACATTTATTTTCCTTTCTGCATATTTTTCCCACATCAGATGAAGAAAACAATAGAGATAAAAATTCTAAAACTTTTAACATGGTGTATAACATTCAACCTGTTACCACCTTCCAGCCAGATGTCTTTACTTTTTATAATAAATTTCTTCAAAATATAGTTGATAGTCAGTCTTTATTTTCCTTCTATGATATCATTTACATGTTGCTTTTTAGTCTAGTCATAGCAATGTAATTAACCACAATGTAAAATAGCCATATAATGCAGAGAAAAGTTTTATCATATCACCAAATACATCTAGACATGTGTTTGATCTAGATGAGATGTTTGTCACCTCATTGAGTGCCAGAGGTGGTCTGGATGATCTTGCTGGTGAAACAAGGTGCCTTCTCCCTATTTCTTGCTCCAAGTAGAAATATCTTAAACCATTTACTATTTGAATAGCATGATCATCCATGCAAAAGGTGGGTCATTTTCTGATCATAGATAGAGAAATAGAAGTATATATTTATGGGTTCACTTCCTTATTCCAATCTCTACACAGGATCTTGAAGTAACTTATCCATGACTGCTATTTACTCTGCATTCAATCACTTGCTCTCTCTACATCCTAAGATGAAAATAGAGGTGAAATGGGAAATAGAGAAAAGGAAAGCTTTGCAAAAATGCAGGCAAATATGCATAATGGAGTTGTATATCTTAAGATAGTCAACTAAATATAAAACTAAAAAATGAAACAAATTTCCTTGCAAATAATTAGTTTTATTCTCAGATATATAGTATGTATGCTTGCAGCCTCCAATTTTTTTTGTTTCTGCTTTGAGACAAGGTTTCTCTCTATGTAGCCTTTCCTATCATAGAGTCTCAATGTAGACCAGACTAGCCTCAAAGTCACAGAGATATGCTTTCCATACCCTCTGGAGTGCTGGGACCAAAGGTGTCTATCACAACACTATGCCACCAACATTTTAGGCAAGGTTGCACCTTAATGCTAAAAGTAATATAAATAATCATGTGGTCAGTTTGACCAAGAATGAAATAGGAATAAAATACATATAGATTTTTTAAAATAAAAAAAATCAATAAACACAGTGCTTTTAAAACCACTTAATTAGCTTCTTGACTACATGCACAAAATTCGCTAAGCATTTTTAAATAGACTGAGCAAAATTATCTGACAAAACTCATGTGGGAATTGCTACATGACAATAATTTTTTAGTTATAAAATTCAACCCAAATGGGTGTTTAGTTTTTGTCTTTTTAAAAAAATATATACTAAGATATTTCTTAAACAAATGTTTCCTGGAGGGGGAGACCTGGTGGCACTCAGAGGAAGGACAGCAGGTTACCAAGAAGAGACTTGATACCCTATGAGCATATACAGGGGGAGGAAATCCCCCTCAGGAACAGTCATAGGGGAGGGGAATAAGGGGAAAGTGGGAGGGAGGGAAGAATGGGAGGATACAAGGGATGGGATAACCATTGAGATGTAACAAGAATAAATTAATAAAAAATTAAAAAAATAAGAGATATAACTATCTTATGGGACATGAATGAATTTAACATTTTAAGAAACTTCATAGAAAATATTTATGGCATAAAAGAAAAAAATCAAATGTACTTGTTTAAAGCTAAGTAGTTTGGGGCTGGGGAGACTACTCAATGGCTAAGATCATTGGTTGCTCAGTCCAGTTCTAGGGGATTTAACATATTCTCCTGCCTCTGTGGGCATCAGGCCCCTAAGAGGCACATAGAAACAGATTCAGGCAAAACACCATGTACATAAAATAAGATTAATATATCCAAAATAGTTAAAATTCTATTTCTTGGTCTTTCTAGCAGCACAATGCAGTTGTCCTGGGATTTGAGATTAGAATCACTCTGGATTGAGTATGATTTGACACTTTTGAGTTTATATATACAAAAATAGGGAATGTATGAATACAAAGACTACATTTTTATAGAACACATGAGCATGTTTTAAATAATCTTTTAACTGATTTTCATTTATATTATGTGTCTAGGTGTTTGTTTTATTTATATCTAATCATGAACTATATAGCTATAACATATATAGATATACAAGTCCTGGATTTCCATTTACAGTATGCCTGAAAAGATTGCATTAAAATAAGTTTTAAAAAATATCCATAGAGGATAGATAAACAATTTAAGTAAATAAAGTGAACTGTTTAAAATATTCAGAGAGCACACAAGACAGCCCAAACTTGAAGGGCCATTATCTGAAAGTCAAGGGAAAATATTGAAATAAGCCTGACATTCTCTGCCATTTTTACCCTACAGGGAGTGTTCTGGTTCTTGGATAAGCATGCGCTACATGCTGAGGATTCAATTGTAGCTAAAAGATTTTTGACAGTTTAACAGAGCTTAGGAGGTTAAAAAAGAAAGAAAGACAAGAAGGTAACTAACACATCCTAATCTTTAAGTATAAAATCATGGCAATAGTACAAACATATTTGATTAACTTATCAGTAGATTATACAAAGAAAAAATCAAGAATAGTGTTCTAGAAGAAAAGTCACCACATAATTTTTTATTTTATAAAAAATTGCCAAATGTATAAGTATAGGGATATATTTTTAAAATATTTTATAATTCTTTTTTATTTTTCTTTCATTTTTACATATACATTTATATTATTCCACATATATACTATAAACTACCTATAGCAATAATAACCATGACACAATCAGGAATTATATAAATGTTACATTCTCACTGTTTTGGTTATTTGTATTTGACAACCTTTAAGGAAAAAATTCTAAAAGAAAAAATAAATAACAGAAAATACCAAAAGAATGTTAAAGATAGATAAGATGTTGCCCAAAGATGCAATCTCCATGTAATTATATTACATGAAGAATGAAACAGCAATGATCTTGATATAATACCTAAAACATATAACTACATACATATGTAGGACAGAAAATTTCAAAACTAAGAAGTATATAAAGGTAAACAATTAAAACATGACTTCCAATACCCACTGAGAAAAACATAAAGTAAAACACATATAAGCAAACCTTTATACAACAGATGAGAACTAAGTGAAAAACAATGGAGGACAGGAAAAATATTAACATTAAAGGATCAAGAATCAGCCAGACATTGCTGAATTTTATGCTAAAATAACTATAATTAGAAATGAAATAACAAATTTTGTGCATGTATTTGATATATGCATATATTGTATGAACATGTACAAACAAGAAGAGAATGTTGGCTGAACTGCGTATCACTTTCTGCTTTGTATCAGTGAGACTGGGTCTCTCACTGAACCCAGATCTATGTTGGCATCTCTAATGATACTTCTATTTTTTAACCTGACAGTACTGTCATACATGGAGGTACATTTAGCTTCTTGGGGGGAGTACTAAGGATATGAAGTCAGGTATTCAGTAAATTTACTCAATAAGCAATCTCCTCAGTTATAGAGTAGCAAACTTAAAATAAGGAAGAGATCCAGGAATTCTATATAAAGTAAAAGAGAAAATAAAAGTAGTAGAGAAACAAAAGAAAGAGAGAAACGTTTTTAAAGATAAAAACTGAAAGCATGTATAGACCTACACATTTACTAAAGAAAGATTTTCAAACTCTAAAAAGTTATGACTTTGAATCATGTAAACAAATGAGTAATTGAGATTATGAAAATATTTAATACATTTATGAATATAAATACATTAAAAATTAAGTGTCCTATGGATGTTACATATTACATATGTGTGTAAATAAATTTATGATGAAAGTACCATAAAGAATATATGAACTAGGAAAGCAAGATATATATTAATAATAATAGATTCAACAATCCCAAATAACTATAGGAAAACAGACAAGAAAAAAATTAGCAAATTTAATCAAATGATAAATACCAGACATTAATCAAGTTTTATCAAAAACTGCACAAAATAAAAAAATCCATATCAATCCACATAAAAAGATAAGATTCACTAAATGAAAGATCATTATTATTTATTGTAATATGTACCAAGTTTTATATAAATACATGGTTTGTATTACTTTGAGATTTCTTAATATTGGCTGTCCATTGTATTCAAACAGAAGATATTTATAATGTGTAACTTCTGCACATAGATAATTAAATAAAATATGTGAAGTGAATAGCAGTCATCAGTATTATGCAAATGTTTCTAGGTAAGAAAGAACTGCCTTCTATCTTTATAACAACTCTGAAATATTGCCATTATTATTGATAACTTCATTATGTAAAAGAGAAATTTGAGGTTAGAAGTAACATTGTCAAATAACACATTGGGAATTACACACCTAAAAACCCTATTTAGGTTTCTTAACCTCTTATATTCAAGCTGGGCAATGTGGTACACACCTGTAATACCAGTAGTCGGGGAAGCAGAGGCAGGCCGATCTCTGTGATTTTGAAGCCAGCCTGGTCAACAAAACGAGTCCAGAACAGCCAAGACTACACAGCTACACAGAGAAACCCTACCTAGGGAACAAACAGACCAAAAAAAAAAAGCTCCTTATATTCAAAAACAAAACTAACAGAACAACAAAAATGTCAGCAGTTCAATGAAAGCTCCCTGTCTATGTTCCCAGGTAAAATTACCAGAAAAGTTCCCATTTATGGCATTATACAACATTTGAAGTTATAAATTGCAAAATAATTTGCTTTTGTTATTGTAGAATTTATCACAGTTCTTGTCACAGGGTGGGTACCAAGTAATGGAGAATACCTATCAATGACTGGATGGCTAGAAGGAGACAGAGCCTCTCTTATAATTATCAATGCTTCAGTCTGGGTACTTCAAATATACCACATGCTGTGTCCTCACTTTTGATGTTATAAAGTCTGGTTCAAGGTTGCTTTCAAACCAAAAAAATGATAAGGCATATGGTACTAAAGGGCAGGAAAACTGATAATGATAACATTCTCACAGTTGAAATGATCTCAAACTTTTTCAGTTTGCTACTAGTTTCTTAGGTTTTACCAAACGTAAATAAAGAATAAATCAAATTCCGTCACAGTTGAGAATGACCAAAAGGCATAAAGGTTAGACTACATACATTACTTCTCAAATTATGACCTATTACATCACACAAACAAATGCAAGAATCCAGTTTTGTCATATCCAGTTTTCTCTAATCAAGAAATATTTCATTCTAAAATAATTCAATAAAAATTCAACTTTTAGATCACTCCTACCCCTTTCGTTCATGTCACTCATCCCATCTTTTACTTATTGAATGTCACAATGGCCTTCTTCAGGGTCACAAATCCATGTCCCTTCTACTTTTCAACTTTATACACAGTTTTTCTATTTTTACAATGCTTTCCTACCTACACAAATTTACTTCCAATCATTTTTAAAAGTCATAGTTTACATATTTTTCACATACTATTTTCTTGGCTCTCACTCAAAACTTTTCATCAGTTCATCATAGGTAAATTTCTTTCATAATTAGACATTTGTATTATCCTTCAATATATTCACAATAGCTTGCAATTTTTCTTTTTTTTTTTTGAATTTCAAATGTGTTTGTCTTTTTTTTTAATTTTTTCCCTTTATTAACTTATTCTTGTTACATCTCAATGGTTATCCCATCCCTTGTATCCTCCCATTCTTCCCTCCCTCCCATTTTCCCCTTATTCTCCTCCCCTATGACTGTTCCTGAGGGGGATTACCTCCCCCTGTATATGTTCATAGGGTATCAAGTCTCTTCTTGGTAACCTGCTGTCCTTCCTCTGAGTGCCACCAGGTCTCCCCATTCAGGGGACGTGGTCAAATATGGGGCACCAGACTTCACATGAAAGTCAGACCTTACTCTCCACTCAACGGTGGAGAATGTCCCTGCCCATTGGCTAGATCTGGGTAGGGGTTTAAAGTTTACCGCCTGTATTGTCCTTGGCTGGTGCCTTAGTTTGAGCGGGACCCCTGGGCCCAAATCTGCCAATCATAATGTTCTACTTGTAGGTTTCTAGGACCCTCTGGATCCTTCTACTTTGCCATTCTCCCATGTTTCTCACATCTAGCGTCCCAATAGAATGTCCTCCCCTCTGTCTCAGTTTCCTGGTAAGTGAAGGCTTTCGTGGGACATGCCCCTTGGGCTAATATGCAGATATAAGTGAGTATATACCATTTGAGTCTTTCTGCTTCTGGGTTAACTCACTCATTATGATCATTTCTAGCTCAATCCATTTATCCACAAATTTTGGGAATTCCTTGTTTTTAATAGCTGAGTGACTTTGTTAAACATATTTCCTTCTCTTAGATAGTAAACTTCAAAATGATTTTCAGGTACATCATTTGCTGTTTTATATCTATTAGATGGTAAACAGTATTCAGAAAACACATGACAAAAGTAATAAATCAAATGAATCTTTAAACCAAATTGGATTCCTAATCCTTGAGTACCACTACTTAATACTTTTTAAAATTAAAATTTCAACTTGTTTATTTATCAAGAAGTAAATCACTCAGTTTTCTAGTCAATAAAATAGGAATACTTTCTACTTTCAAAGGATTTGGTTGAGATAATGTTCTTGTCAAAATCACCTTTGTTTACTTTCTGAATCAGTAAATGAAGGAGCATCATACTCTCTCTCACCCCATAGTGTTTTATTTGGATTATCTTACAAATAAACCAAATATCTACACTGGTATTTGGTATAGATAGTTCATGGAAAATAGTGAATATTAAAAGTAAAATTAAACAAATCACAGAAAACACTCAAATAGTCTCTCTCTCTCTCTCTCTCTCTCTCTCTCTCTCTCTCTCTCTCCTCTCTCTCATACACACACACACACACACACACACACACACACACACACACACACACACACACACACAACCTTGCTTACAATTCCTTTGAGAATTATATCAGCAAACTCATGTTTTCTTAACCCAACATTTTTAGAATTTAATATGTTTGAATTCTATCAAAAAACTTTTCATTTTTTTCTTATTCTACTTTCTAAGATGCTTATTAAAAATAAATTATAACAGACTTAGAGGAATGATCTACTAAGAAAAAGATCTAGGTCATCACATTTTTAAAAAGGAAAGAAAGAAAAGGTCAGTTTAGTAGAAATTACTGTTTCCTGATGTTTCAAAGGAAATGTTGAAGTTAAGATGACATTGACAAATTGCCACTATTTATTTAAATGGTGTAATGCAATCTACCAGTAGTTCTTCAATCTGCATTTTTGAAGCAGCTGACCTGACCAACTAATGCAAACAAATTAGCCTCCTGGGTGCTAGCTATATTCTATAGACAGTTAAACATTGTAAGCTACCCTTATTTAATGCGTGCATTCTATAATCAAATTCATCTTATTGAAAGTCAATGATAAAATAACAACATGCTGGTTTTTTATATGGTTAGTAATAATCATTTATATCTATTATAGGTTTAAATATATTTTAAATTAAAAAAGAATACATATGTAAACAGTGTATGTTTCCTTATGATATTAATCACAGTTCTTTTCATTGCCTCAATTAATAATTATTTTAGGCTAAAAATATTAGCCCTTGATCTGCATTGTAAAATTGTTTCTTCTTTCAAATTATTATGGTAAACAATAAATTTAATTCTAAGAAGAGAAATAATAAGCTAAAAAGTATAAGATATAATCTTTCTAAAATATATAAAATTGTTCAAATTATATTTCTTTGTAACATACACTAATGTGGCCATAATCTATGAAAATGGGTGTTTTTTCCATCTTCAAGGTAAAAGGTCAAATATCAAGTCATAGTTTGATAATTGAAAGGTCGTTTCTATTCAGATACTGTGTTATTCTCAACTATAAGCATTAGATTCTTCTGGTTGAACCACTTATAATTAATCAAAATGGTAATGGTGATAAACTCTGAAAATCAAGTTTTAAGGACCCATGTTTCAAAATAGAATACATGATTATGGTTTAACTATAGGATTTATGTTTGGCAATACTGTTAATACATGCAGAAGAATAACAATAACTATTGAGGATGTGAAGTACATAATGGAAGTATAATGAAAGTTTCTTGTTTCCAGACACAGCAGTGTTGATAAATATTATTTGTATAGTATTTTATTGATGATGGGAGGAGATTTACAGAAAATGAATATGATTTTAGACAAATGGAACTATTTCTTTCTATGAAAATTGTTATACATTGCTATCAAGTCTTCCATTGATATAACCAATTGTTTTTAATAGACTTGTATGTTATCTTTACTCTCCCTTTTAATCATTCAAATTTCTAACATCATGGAATTCATTTCAATTTATGTCTAAATAAATGAAATTTTTGTTAAAATAATTTCATTAAAAAAGAAAATGGAAAATGTATAGTTTCTTTTGAGTAAGAATTTACCAACAAACACAAAAATAGAAATGTGTATATGTATATTTATATGCACAAATTTAACATATGATTATTTTATAATCATAATTTAACATAATTTAATTAAAATGCTTTGTTATATATCAAATATATTGCTAAACTTTTTCCATGTAGCTTCTCATTTTATTTTCACTGCTACTGTAGGACTCAAGTACTAATTTAATTCCATTTTTTCATCATAAAAACAGATATAGAAAAGCAATATGCAAGATGATTATAACTGTGAACTCTGTATTCAGAGTACCTATACTCAAAGTTCTGTCACAGCTGGATTTCATTTCACAGGTTACTGAATTTCTATTTTACCTATCTGAAAATGAAAATCACATTTGCCTTTCATTTACAGTCTTCATGAATACTCAATTAGATAATTCATAGTACATTATTAGCATATGTCCTAGCTCAAAACAGTGATAAGTAGACTGGAGAGACTGACATAATAATAGAGCACAGTGTTACTAAGCACCAATTCCATGTACTCCATACATTACTGAGCATAGATATGATACTATGCACATACACTTCGTCCCTTGAACCTCTGCTGGTATAGATTCCATATGAGATATCCAATAACTACCCATTTTCCCCATGGCCATCATATTCCAAAGTATCTTTGCATCTCTGAAATTTAATATTATATTATATGGGCCATTTATTTAGGGATATTCTATCTAAATTTTTTTGGTTTTTTATTTAATTTTATTAATTTATTCAGATTACAACTCAATTGTTATCCCATCACTTGTATCCTCCCATTCCTTTCTCCCTCCCACTTTCACCCTATTCACTTCCCCTAGGTCTATGACCAAGGGGGACCTCCTCCCCCACTGTGTGGTCATAAGGTATAAAGTCTCATCTTGGTAGCCTGCTTATTCTTTCTTTGAATGCCATCAGGTCTCCCCACCAAGGGGAGGTGGTCAATATGGGGCACCAGAGTTCATGTCAGAGTCAGTCCCAGCTCTCCATGTAACTGTGGAGAATGTTCTGTCCCTTGGCTAGATCAGAGTAGGGGTTTGATGTTTACTACTTGTATTGTCCTTGGTTGGTGCAATAGTTTGAGCAGACCCCCCTGGACCCCAATCCACCCATCACGGTGTTCTTCTTGTAGGTTTTTAGGACCCTCTGGGTCCTTCTATTTCCCCCATTCTCCTATATTTCTCTTACCTAGAGTCTCAGTAGGATGTTCTCACATCTATCCCAATCTCCTGGTAAGTGAAGACTTTTGTGGGACATGTCTTTTGGGCTAGTGTCCAATAATAAATGAGTATATACCATTTGAGTCTTTCTGATTCTGGGTTAACTTACTCATTATGATCATTTCTAGTTCCATCCATTTGTCCACAAATTTTGGGATTTCTTTGTTTTTAATAGCTGAGTAGTATTCCATAGTGTAAATGCACCACCATTTCTTTAGTTTTTTATTATGATTTTTAATTTTTAAATGAGTTTTACATTATGCACCCCAGTCCCACTCATGTCTTTGTCCTTTTCTATCTGCCTTCTGCCCTTGCAACCTCCTCCAGCCCCAAAATCACCAAAAATTTAAAATAAAACAATACAAAGCATAGAAAATAGCTTGTTGAAGCTGTAATGTGTCACATTGTGTTCTAGAGGGTACCCTTTTGTCCACACACTTGCAAATTTTCATTGCAATGAGTCATTGGTCTGGCTCTAGGTCTCTGGTTTCTGCTACACCATCAATACTGAATCCTCACTGGGACTCCTCTTGGATATACTGCTGTTGCCCTGTTTCATGGAGATCCTGCAGCTCTGGATAGGCAGAACCAGCCTTTTCACAAACTCCAACAGTTGGGGTGGGCCAACTTAAAGCCCTGGAATTGGGCCTTGGTTGTAGCTGAGTTGGTCAGCTTGCCATCTTTCCCATATCTGCACCACCCGATGAAGTTTTCAGCATTGCCTTGGCTAGCTTACCCAATATCACAGCCACCAGGAGACAGGGGCAGCTCTCCCACTCTCGTGCTCTTGCAGGTGGCTCACCTGTACTCATTCCAGAAGAGCCATCTCCACTGTGCTGCCCAGGTGAGGTGCAGGTCCCAATCTCCCAAATGCTACACCCAAGAAGAGGCTGGGCCAGCTCTTCCACTTTCATACCCTCGGGACTGTCTCACCCATGCCTTTGCCATCAGTTCCAGCTCCACTATGTTTCCCAGGCAAGGTCGAAGGCCAACTCTCTCAATTGTTGCAGCCAGTGAGGCATAGGACCACCTCTCCTGCTCTCATGATCTCAGAGCCAGCTCTCCTGACTACTGCAGGTGGCTGGGGTGGGGATGTCAACCCCGTGCCCAGGCCACATCATGGCAGACAAATGGCAGAGTCATCTCTTCTGCTCTCATGCCCTATAAGATAACTCACTCATGCCCCCTCTACCATGTCCAGGTATATTTTGTTGTAGATCCATAAGCTGAAATGTACTCTTTCTTATCGAAATTGTTTTCATCATGGTGTTTTATCATGGCAATAGATGATAACATAAAAATGAATATATAAATGTATATATATATATATGTATGTCACATTGAATTTCACTAATTTATGCAATATCATGATGAGTGAAAATTAAATATTTCCAGTTTGGATGAACAAAATTCTGGGTGATTATAAGATGGTTCAAGAGTTAAGAAACATTCAATAACGCCATTTAGAGTGGATCCAAATGCTTTACTCTGAAATTTGCAGGTACCAGGCTCATGTGTGGTATACCTGCATACATTCATGCAAGCAAAATATACATACGCATAAAGCCTTCACTTACCAGGAAACTGGGACAGAGGGGAGGACATCCTATTTGGACTCTAGATGAGAGAAGCATGGGAGAATAGCAAAGTAGAAGGATCCAGAGGGTCCTAGAAACCTACAAGTAGAACATTATGATAGGCAGATTTGGGCCCGGGGGTCCCACTCAAACTAAGGCACCAGCCAAGGACAATACAGGCGGTAAACTTTAAACCCCTACCCAGATCTAGCCAATGGTCAGAACAGTCTCCACACTTGAGTGGAGAGTGGGGTCTGACTTTCTCACATACTCTGGTGCCTCACCTTTGACCATGTCCCCTGGAGGGGGAGACCTGGTGGCACTCAGAGGAAGGACAGCAGGTTACCAAGAAGAGTCTTGATACCCTGTGAGCATATACAGGGGGAGGTAATCCCCCTCAGTCACAGTCACAGAGGAAGAGAGTAGGGGGAAAATGGGAGGGAGGGAGGAATGGGAGGATACAAGGGAGGGGATAACCATTGAGATGTAATATGAATAAATTAATTAAAAATTAAAAAAATAATAAAATAAAAATACAAACAAATGAAGGCCAGAATTCTGAAAAGAAAATGTGCATCAAGCTGAATAAAAGGCATGTGAAATTAAAGAAATGTTTTAAGCACAAATAATTAAAACAAAAATAAATAAAATAATAAATAGCTTATCACACATATATGACAACATTAAATAAAGAAGTATTCAATTTAGGTCTTAGGCATGGCTTCCAGATGGTACATAAAAGAGAAAGGCGTTGAACAACACTATAATAACAGGGTTAAATTTATCTAAACTTTTATAAAAACATATATTTTCATAGCTATGATCTATGATGGACAGACTCAATATAAAAGAACAAGTACTAATGATAAAAATGACAAGGAAAATGCCAAGACACATTTAAGTGAATTCATAACTAGATTAGAAGCACAATTCAGAACAGACTTCTTATACATGAAGATAAATTACATAACAGTCTAGATGCTGACAGATCACCCTTCCAAAAGACAACCAAAATAGTTTATTGAGGAAGCCTATCCACTAGAAATAAAGGAGAAATAAAATTTTCCAAGAGAGACAAGAATAAAAAAGAGATTGTGATCAAAACTACATTGAAAACATAATTAAAAGAGTTTTAATTTCAGAAAAATATAAGGAAAAACACCATTAGGAGAATATTTACAAATATAAAGTCCATTTCAATAGCAGATACAATGAAAATCCAAAGTAATCAAAACTTTTTAAGTATAATAGATGAAGACTAGAATAAATGTTTTAAAAATTAACAAAATAACTTAAAAAAGAAACAAATGATATTCAAAAGAAGAAGAACATTAACAAACTAACAGTAGTATATAATAATGATGAATATATAAAGTACCACAAAAGTGTCTGTATGAATTTTAAAAAAAAAGCTGATTATAAAAAAAACTGACTTCATTAGTAAAGACAGGCAAAATGAAATTTTTAAAAATTGGAAGAAAAGAAAAAGTGAACAGTGTATTTATGCGTCAAAATAGAGTTTTAAAAGATTTATATATTTTTATTATTCCCATTTGAATATTTTTCCTTCAAAAGTATGTATAGATCATCTGGAGCTGGAATTACAGATGATGATGAGGTGCCACATGGATGCTGGAAATTGAACATTTATCTTCTCCAAGAGCTATAAATGCGCTTACCAGCTGATCCATAGCCCCAGCCCTAACAAAATAGTCTGTAAGACAATTTGTACAAAGACAAATAAATAATTATGTAATAAAAATATTTTATTATGATAAATTTGTATTCATCTAGTACTAGAGAAAGCAACCTTACATCATAAGCATCAGTCCTAAAAAGAGAGTTATATCTCAAAGAACAATAGTGGGAAATTGCACACATCAGTTTTATCATTTTCCAAATCACAAAATTAACACAAAGAAATACAAGACTAAAAGGGTATGTCAACAAGCAGGTGATGTTTGCACATTCTTTAATCAGTATGTAAAATGTTCCCTAGAATAGGTTGCAAATTAGGCTATGGAACAAGTTTAAACACATAAAAAACATGAAAATTATATCTTTTTCTCAACACAAAAGAATAAAAGTAGAAATCATTCCTGATTATTAATCATAATTTTAAACTTGGTTGTATTAGAAGATGCCTAGGATACAGACCTTTGGGTTTATTCTAGAGAGGATTAAACACTAATTATCTTAATCAATATGTATAGTACAGATGTCTTAAATTTTTGAAAAATTATTAGGAGTTGGTGAAACCTTGTTAGAAGTGTGTCTATGGAACATTGCCTTTGAAGAGGATCACTGGTAAATATCACTTAGGGTATTACACAGTGTCGTAACAGTGAGAATGAACCTACACTCAAAGAAAATGAAGAGATTGCTTACATTTCTAGAAAGTAAGTCCAAAGAAATCCATATTTAAAAGAGTGTAATAAATACCTAATCCTTATGGGCAGTTAACTTTGACTGGCAGTTTAATTAGATCAGGAAATACCAGGGGTATTGATGAATCACACCTGTGAGCATATCTGTGAAGATGTTACAAGAGACAATTAACTGAGAAGGGATGACTCACCTCTGGGAGATAGCAACATCCTAAGGGCTGGTTGCCTAGACTAAAGGAAAAGAGAGAAAACGAAAAGCCAGATGAGTAACAATATCTATTTATTCTCTCTCAACTTCATAATTTATCCATGCCTGATAAAGTAGCTTTGTGCTCCTCCTACCATACTTTCCCATTACGATGGGCTGTACCCTCTCAAATTATGAAATAAAACAAATTCTTTCTCTCTTAAAGTTTCTAAAGGATATTTTATCACAGCAAGTAGATAAACATCCAGAAATATTTTTTAATTATTGGATATATTGTGTCACATACCCAAAAACATCAAGAGTATTCAGAAAATTCAGAAATTGCCCTGAAATGTAACCAAAACTTATCAATAACCAATATAGAAAAACTTCCAGATAGAATGTTTAAAATGTTGCTCAAATGTAAGATGTTTAAAAATATGGATTTAGAAGCAAATCAAGATAAGAATGAAGACAGGGGGATGAATCCAAGGTGACAGTGCCAAACGCACACCTTGTTTGATCAACAGGACTGCAATAACTACACAGTGACCTAAGGATGGGACTGTGAACTACAGAACACCAGGTTAGAAGGGTCGAAACTGTATGGCGCATGGGTGGGTCCAGCCTGGGGTCATCTAGCTAATCCACAGAAAACTCTCCAGGTTTCTGCAGGCACAAGCTCCAAAGACTAGCCGCATGCAGCTATGGGCTGCAAAACACCAGTATCTGGGACTTCTACCCAGAGGAGACCCCACAGCCTGGAACACAATTGGATCTGAGCTCAGGTCACCAAGCCAATCAACAAAAAATTCCCTGGTTCACAGATGCATGGGCTTGGGCTCTAAGGACTAGCCGCATGCCTGGCAGCGAACACAGCTTCTGACTTCTGGGGTTCAGAGGGAGCATTGGGCTACAAAAACACCAGCATAGCCCAATGTCCTCTGCCTTAAGGAGGCTGGGGCAGCCTACTAGAACAACTCTCTGTTCCACTTTCTGCCTACTCCATGGCTATCTGGCCTGACTGGGTCACAAGCAGGGAGCCAACAGAGACAGTGAACTCAGCAGAAGTGAGTAGGGCATGGGACTGAAGCTTCATTTTCTGTACATACACCCCAAACTCTCTGACCATCAGAGACCACCAAATCTGCTAACTACAGAGCCATCAAAATGGCAAGAAGTCAGTGTACGAACACAAGCAACAGTTGCCAGGGTCATTTGATACCACCAGAAACTATCACATACTATCAGATACTATCACATCTGATGCACAAGAGTGAGATTTCAAATCTGAGGTTATGAAAATGATAGAGACCTTAAAGGAGGAAAATAAATCCCTCAAACTAGAATAGAAATACAGAAAGAAATGAAAGAAATGAACAAATCGGTTAAAGTAACTAGTGAAAGACGGGAAACTATAATTAAATAGGAGAAGGAAATGAATAAAAGGATTCAAGACCTAAAAATGGAGACAGAAGCAATGAAGAAAACACAATCTGAAACAATCCTGGAAATGGAAAACCTAGGGAAGAGGATAGGAACTATAGACATAGGCATCATCATCAGAACACAAGAGATGGAATCTCTTGGGGAAGAAGGTATAATTAAAGAACTTGATACAACAGTCAGATAAAATGTTAAACCTAAAAGCCTTCTGACACAGAACATCCAAGAAATCTGGTATCACAGACATGAAGACAAGTCATAGCCGATTTGCTTGACAAAATTCCAGAGTCCTGTGACCGTCCAGCAAGATCTCTAGATATCCAGAACATCTGTTGAGGCTTTGCTTGACAAAGTTCCAAAGATACCCAGCTGATCACCACTTCCCTTAAATACTAGGTATGGTTCAAGCATAATTTTGTCTAAAAAATAACTTTGAAATCTGCCTTTTCTTCTAAAAATGTCTTTCTATTTCTCACTTTGACTATGAACCCTAATGAAATTTAAACAGGGAAAACTTTTCCCACAAGGAATATTGAAATAAGGCATCTGGCCAAAGGTTCAAGACAATGATGGATGTTTGCTTTTTGGTTTGTTTGTTTTATTGTTATTTGTTTTTGGTTTGTTTGTTGGTTTGTTTGCTTTTTTTTCACTCTGACTGTGTGCAATCAGGCAGAAACTGCTTGCAAGAAAGTTAAGATCTTGACATAACAGTACCTGGCTAGATACTGTTACCTGTATAAAACTTTCTTTACAATACGCTTTGAGAACAATAGAAAGTGGGCTTGTAACTACATATTTTCCCGGTATTTTGCAATAAAGAACCCCTTGGCAGTTAGTCTAGGCTTAGATAGCACACCTGTTGGTTTGGAACTGGAAGAAAGTCAAGTTTTTTCTTTATTACGGAACATTTAGTTTAAGCTAGGTTCCTATGGCAATCATACAAACACAATGACTTTAGCCCCAGGGAAATTTATGATGAAACTTTGCTGAGTATTTTTAAAGAAATAATAATCAGGTTATGCTGATCATTCCTTAGATATTGATTGATACTTACTATATGCTTTATTGTAGATTATACAGAAAAATTTGTATTTCTCTCTTAGGCTGTTCCCTTGCTTTATTGATTTTGAATGTCCTATTGATTGTAAATGATGAGAAAATTCATGATATAATCTGTAATTAAAAAAATGAACTTCACTTTAAATAAAATACTTCAGTTGGTCCAAGGAGTAAAAGCAAGCAAAACAGAGACAAACAGAAAGTAAGCATGTAAAAGACAGAAAAATAAAGTTCTCCTGGTCTTTAAAACCTTCAGTTTGTTCTGCATTTGACTGGGTGTAGTACCTTTTTCACCTCCATTCCTCAACCTCTCAACATCTGTTTGCTATAGCCACTTGTTCCCCAATGGTTGGTTTCCCATAACCAGCTGTTCACTGCCTGCTCAATACTCCCAACCATGAATCCAACCAGATTTTCTATTCTCTCCACTTTAATATTCCTAGAGCAGAACATAGAAGAAATCTAGGACACTATGAAAAGATCAAACCTAAGAATCATAGGGATAGAAGAAAAAGAAAACTCCTACCTCAAAGGCCCAGAATATATATTTAGCCAAATCATAGAAGAAAATGTGCCTAATCTAAAGAAAGAACACCCATAAATTTACAAGAAGCCTATAGAATTCCAAATAGATTGGACCAGAAAAGAAAATCTTCCTGCCACATAATAATCAAAACATAAAATGTACAAAACAAAGAAAGAGTATTAAAAGCTTCAAGAGAAAAAGGCCAAGTCATATATGAAGGCAAACCTATGAGAATTACACCTGACTTCTCAACAGAGACTTTGAAAGCCAGAATGGCCAGGACAGATATCAGGCAGACACTAAGACACCATGGATGCCAATCAAGACTACTATACCCAGCAATATATTCAATCAACATAGATGGTAAAAGCAAGATATTCCATGACAAGTTTAAACAGGACCTAACTACAAATATGTCCCTACAAAACATACTAGAAGGAAAATTCTAACCCAAGGAAGCTAACTTTATTCAGGAAAGGAAAAGAAATAAATAACTCAACATCTGTAAAAATCAAAGGAAAATAACATGCATACACACTGTACCATCAACAACAAAAAATCATAATAACCACTGGTTATTAATATCTCTCAACATCAATGTCCATAACTCCTCAATAAAAACACATAAACTGACAGAATAGATTGGAAAACAGGACCCATTAATCTACTGTATACTAGAAGCACACCTCAACCATAAAAATAGTCAATATCTCAGAGTAAAATGCTGGAGAAAGGTATTCCAAGCAAACAGATCCAAGAAGCAAGCAGGAGTAGCCATTCTAGTATATAATAAAATAGACTTTCAACCAAAACTAATCTAAACAGATGGGGAAGGACATTTCATATTCATCAAAAGAAAAATACACCAAAATGATGTCTCAATTCTCAACATCTATGCCCCAAATGCAGAAGCACTCATATTCAAAAAAGGAACATTACTAAGGCTTAAGTCACATATTAAACCCCACACATTAATAGTGGGAGACCTCAACATCCCAATAGACAGATCATCAAGAGAGAAATTAAATGGAGAAATAATGAAATTAACTGAAGTCATGAATCAAACAGACCTAATATATCTACAGAATATTTCACACAAACACAAAAGAATACATCTTCTTCTGAGCAACTGAAGGTACTTTCACCAAAATTGACCAAATACTTGGTCACAAAGCAAACCTCAACAGATACAGGGAGATAAAAATAATCCCTTTCATTTTATCAGACCACCATGGATTAAATCTGGAACTCAACAACAACAAAAACAACAGAAAGCTAACACACTCATTGAATCTGAACAACTTCCTACTCAATGACATCTGGGTAAGGGACAAAATAAAAAATAGAGTAAACACGTCCTAGAATTCAATGAAACTGAAGGCACAACATGCCCATACTTATGTGACCCAATGAAAACAGTACTAAAAAGAAAGCTCATAGCAATACATGCATTTAAAAAGAAATTGGAGAGACCCCATACTAGCAACTGAACATCACACATGAGAGTATTGGAAGAAAAAGAAGCAGACACACTCAAGAGGAGTAGACTGCTGGAAATCATAAAACTCAGGGATGAAATCAATAAATTAGAAACAAAGAGAACAATTCAAAGAATCAGCATAACCAAAGGCTAGTTCTTTGAAAAAATCAAGAAAATAAATGAACTTTTAATCAAACTAACTACAAAGTAGAGGGTGAGTACTCAAATAAACAAAATAAGAAATAAAAAAGGAGACATAACTACAGACACCAAGGAAACCCGAAGAATCATTAGGTCTTACTTCAAAAACCTATATGCCACAAAGTTTGAAATTCTAAATGAAATGGGCAACTTGATAGCTACCAACTACCAAAATTGAATCAAAATCAGGTGGATAAGTTAAATAGTCCTATATATCCTAAGGAAATAGAGGCAGTTATCACAAGTCTCCTAACTAAAAAGATCACAAGACCTGATTGATTGAGTGCAGAAATCTACCAGATCTTCAAAGAAGAGTTAATACCAATTGTCTTCAAACTGTTCCACACAACAGAAACAGAAGGAACGTTACCAAACTCATTCTATGAGGTCACGGTCACCTTGATACCTAAACCACACAAAGACTCAAAAAAGAAAGAGAATGTTAGACCAATTGCTCTTAACACTAATGCAAAAATATTCAACATAATCCTCAACATAACCGAATTGAAGAACACTTCAAAGAAATTACACATCACTACCAATTAGATTTCATGGCATTCACTCTCATTCAAAAGTGGTTTGATATACAGAAATCTATCAATGTAAACCATAATATATACAACCAAAGGGGAAAAAAAAACACATGAACATCTCCTTAGATGCCAAAAAAAAAAAAAAAAAGACAAAATCCAGCACCCATTCATGTTAAAAAGTCTTGAAGAGAAGAGGGATACAAGGCACATAACTAAACATAGCAAAGGCAATATACAGCAAGCCTATACCCAACATCAAATTAAATGGAGAGAAACTTAAAGAAATTCCACTGAAATCTGGGACAAGACAAGGCTATACACTCTTTCTGTATCTTTTTCATACAGTACTTGAAGTCCTAGCTAGAGCAATAAGAAAACTAAATGGGATTAAGCGGATACAACTTGGAAAGGAAGAATTCAAATTATCACTATTTGCAGATATTATGATAGTACACATAAATGACCCCAAAAGTTCTACCAAGGAACTGGTAAAACTGATAAACACCTTCAGTAAAGTGGCTGGAGAGAAAATCAACTAAAAAGATCAGTAGCTTTCCTATATACAAGTGACAAATGGACTCAGAAAGAAATTTGGGGAACTATACCCTTCCCAATAGCCAAAAATAATATCAAGTATCTTGGTGTAACTCTAAACAAGCAAGTGAAAGACTTGTATGAAAAACATTTCAAGTCTCTGAAGAAAGAAAATTAAGTAGAGATCAGAAGATGGAAAGATCTCCAATGCTTATGGATTAGGAGAATCAACATAGTAAAAATGGTCATCTTACCAAAAGAAACCTTCACATTCAGTGCAATTTCTATCAAAATACCTACACAATTCTTTAGAGACCTCAAAGGATCAATTATCAAGTTCATTTGGAAAAACAAAAATCCTGAATACCTAAGGAAATCCTGTAAAATAAGAAATCTTCTGGAAGAAACTCCATCCCTGATCTTAGGCTGTACTATAGAGCAACAATAATAAAAATGGCATGGCAGTGACACATTAATATGCTAGTTAATCAATGGACTATAACTGAAGTCCCAGAAATGAACCTACACACCTATGGACACTTGATTTTTGACGAAGAAGCCAAATCCATACAATGGAAAAAAGATAGCATCTTTAACAAATGATGCAGATTTAACTGAATGTCAACGTAGAGAAAAATGCAAATAGATCTATATTCATCACCCTGCACAAAACATAAGTCCAAGAAGACTAAATACCTCAACATAAAAGGAGACACACTAAATCTGTTAGGAGAAAAAGTGAACTCATTGGCACAGGAGGAAACTTCCTGGACAGAACAACAGTAGCTCAGGCTCTAAGATCAACAACTAATAAATGGGACCTCATGAAACTGAAAAGCTTCTGTAAGGCAGGAGACACTGTCAACAGAACAAATTGACAGCCTACAGATGGGGAAAAGATCGTCACTAACCCTATATCTGACAAAGGGCTAATATCCAAAATATATAAAGAACTCAAGATTTAAACCATCAAACCAAATAGCCTAATTGAAAACTGAGGTGTGCATCTAAACAGAGAATTTCAACAAAGGCATATCAGCAGGCTGAGAAACACTTAAAGAAATTCTCAATGTCCTTAGCCATCAGGGAAATGCAAATCAAAACAACTCAGAGATATATTACACATATCAGAATAGCTAAGATAAAAAAACTGAAGAGACAGCACATGCTGGTGAGACTGTCAAGAAAGGGGAACACTCCTCAATTGCCGATTGCAGTCTAAACTTGAACAACCACTTTGGAAATCAATCTGGTGCTTTTTCAGAAAATTCAAAATAATACTACTTTAAGACCCAGCTAAACCACCCCTGGGTATATACCAGAAAGATGCTCCACTATACAACAAAAACATTTGCTGAACTATGTTCATAGCACCTTCATTCATAATAGCTAGAATCTGGTAACAACCTAGATATCCCTCAATGGAAGAATGGATAAAGAAACTGTAGTACCAAGGAAATCTTGAAAATTGCAGCCAAATGAATGGAAGTAACAAAAAGATCATCCTGAGTGAGGTAACCCAGACTCAAAATGACATGCATTATATATACTCACTCATAAATGTATATAGCCCAATATAGATGTCATCTGAGGAACTCCACCCCGTGTGGACCAGGACAGACACTGGAACTTACAGTTGGATTCTGGATGAAGAGCTGTGAGTTGTATGAAAGAGTTGGAGCATGGAATGACCATGGTGGAGGAGGTGTTGTCAGGAGCTCCACAAGGAGACACTTAAGGTTGGTGGATCTGGACCCACGGGGACCTGCACAAACTTATGTACCAACCAAGTACTTTGCAAGCAGAGAACCTAGACTTAGATGTAGCTGATGGACAGCTCATTCTCCGTGTGGGGAAGGGAGAAAGGGGAGGAATTAGAGCACTGCCTCTGATAGGAACTCTGGTATCTGTGATTTGATCACTGTTATTGGGGCAGAGGCCCTGTTGGAACACAGAGAAAGGGGGTGCAGGCTATCCAGATGAGACCTGATAAGCTGTGGTCAGATGGTGGAGGAGGAGATCCCCACCTCAGAGGTCTGGAGGAAGGGAATAGTGTAGAAAAGGGAAGGAGGGTGGAAACAGGAAAATAAGAGCATGGGGATTACAATTCAGATGTAATGTGAATAAATTATCACAAAAAGAATGAAGACAGTTTACAAGGACATTCTAGTATAGTTTTAAAACATCTTTATTTTTTATTTAATTAATTTATTTATTCAGATTACATCACAATTGTTTTCCCCTCACTTCTATCCTCTTGTTCCGTTCCTCCCTCCCTCCCACTTTCACCCTATTCCCCTCCCCTAGGTTTGTGACAGAAGGGGACTCTCTCCTCCACCATATGGTCATAGACTATCAAGTCACATCTTGGTAGCCTGCTTATCCTTTCAGGAAATATTTGGAAATTGGTGTTTAAGAAGTGTATGAAAATGCTGAAATGTTAAAAAATAATTTATAAGAAATTTTGAATTCTAGAAAATGTTATTTTTTTCTTTTTTAAATTAATTTATTCTTGTTACTTCTCAATGGTTATCCCATCCCTTGTGTCCTCCCATTCTTCCCTCCCTCCCATTTTCCCCTTATTCCCCTCCCCTATGACTGTTCCTGAGGGGGATTACCTCCCCCTGTATATGTTCATAGGGTATCAAGTCTCTTCTTGGTAACCTGCTGTCCTTCCTCTGAGTGCCACCAGGTCTCCCCCTCCAGGGGACATGGTCAAAGGTGAGGCACCAGAGTATGTGAGAAAGTCATATCCCACTCTCCACTCTACTGTGGAGAAAGTTCTGACCATTGGCTAGATCTGGTTAGGGTTTAAAGTTTTTTATGTATTTTTTATTAATTTATTCATATTACATCTCAATTGTTAGCCCATCCCTTGTATCCCCCCATTCCTCCCTTCCTTCCATTTCCCTCCTACTCCCCTTCCCTATGTCTGTGTCTGAGGGGGACCTCCTCCCCCTGTATATGCTCATAGGGTATCAAGTCTCTCCTTGGTGACCTATTATTCTTCCTCTGAGTGCCACCAGGCATTGCCATCCAAGGGACATGTTCAAATATGGGACACCAGAGTTTGTGTGAAAGTCAGATCTCCTTCTCCGCTCAACAGTGGAGAATGTCCTGTCCATCGGCTAGTCTGGGTAGGGGTTCGAAGTTTACTGCCTATATTTTCCTTGGCTGTTGCCATAGTTTGCAGAGGACCCCAGGGCCCAGACTCGCCTGTAGTTTTCCAGAACCCGCTGGATTCTTCTATTTCCTCATTCTCCCAGGCTTCTCACACCTAATGTCTCAATAGGATATCCTCCCCTCTTACCCACTTTCCTGGTAGGTACAGTTTTTCATGGGGACATACACCTTGGACTAGTGTCTCGATATAAGTGAGTATATACCATTTAGCTCTTTTTGCTTCTGTGTGAACTCACTCATTGTGACAATTTCTAGTTCAATCCATTCGTCCACAAATTTTGGAAATTCCTTGTTTTTAATAGCTGAGTAGTATTCCATAGAGTATATGTACCACAGTTTCTTTATCCATTCTTCTACTGAGGGACAAGTAGGTTGTTTCCAAGTTCTGGCTATTAAGAATAAGGCAGCTATGAACATGGTTGAGCATATGTCCCTGTTGTGTGGTAGTGCATCTTCTGGGTATATTCCAAGGAGTGGACTAGCTGAGTCTTGAGGAAGCCCTATTGCCATTTTTCTGAGGAAAGCGCCAGATAGCTTCCCAAAGTGGTTGTACTAGTTTGCATTCCCACCAGCAATGAAGGAGTGTTTCTCTTTCTCCACACCCTTGCCAGCATGTAGTGTCAGTTGAGTTATTGATCTTAGCCATTCTGATGGATATAAGATGGAATCTCAGTGTCGTTTTGATTTGCATTTCTCTGATGACTAAGGAGGTCGAGCATTTCTTTAAGTGTTTCTCAGCCATTTGATGTTCCTCTGTTGAGAATTCTCTGTTTAGTTCCAAGCCCCATTTTTCTATTGGATTATTTGGTTTGGTGGTGTTTAATTTCTTGGGTTCTTTATATATTTTGGATATTAGACCTTTGTCAGATGAAGGGTTGGTGAAGATCTTTTCCCAGTCTGTAGGCTGTCGCTTTGTTCTCTTGACAGTGTCTCCTGCCTTACAGAAGCTTCTCAGCCTCATGAGGTCCCATTTATTAATTGTTGACGTTAATGCCTGGGCCGTTGGTGTTCTGTTCAGGAAGTTGTCTCCTGTGCCAATATGTTCCAGACTCTTCCCTACTTTTTTCTCTAACTGGGTTAATGTCTCTGGTTTTAGGTTGAGGTCTTTAATCCACTTGGACTTGAGTTTTGTGCATGGTGACAAATAGAGGTCTAATTGCATTTTTCTACATGTAGACATCCAGTTAGACCAGCACCATTTGTTGAAGATGCTGTCATTATTCCATTGAATGGATTTGGCTTCTTTGTCGAAAATCAAGTGGGCAAATGTGTGTGGATTCATCTCTGGGTTTTCAGTTCGATTCCATTGATCCACTAGACTATTGCTGTGCCAGTACCATGCTATTTTAATTACTGTTGCTCTATAGTACAACTTGAGATCAGGTATGGAGATTGCTCCAGAGGATCTTTTATTGTATAGGATTGTTTTTGCTATTCTGGGCTTTTTGTTTCTCCATATGAAGTTGAGAATTGTTCTTTCAATATCTTCAAAATATTTTGTAGGTATTCTGATAGGGGTTGCATTGAATCTGTAAATTGCTTTTGGTAAGATGGCCATTTTTACTATGTTGATTCTCCCCATCCACGAACAAGGTAGATCTCGCCATCTTCTGATGTCATTTTCAATCTCTTTCTTCAGAGGTTTAGAGTTTTTTTCAAATAAGTCCTTCACTTGCTTGGTTATGGTTATTCCTAGATATTTTATATTGCTTGTGGCTATCATGAAGGGAGTAATTTTCCTAATTTCTTCCTCTGCCTGTTCATCATTTGTATATAGGAAAGCTACTGACTTTTTGAGTTTATTTTGTATCCTGCCAATTTGCTGAAGGTGTTTATCAGCTGTAGGAGTTCTCTGGTGGAATTTTGGGGGTCACTTATATACACTATCATATCATCTGCAAATAGGGATAATTTTACTTCTTC
The DNA here is from genome assembly GCF_964271855.1 of Acomys minous. NCBI lineage: Eukaryota > Metazoa > Chordata > Mammalia > Rodentia > Muridae > Acomys > Acomys minous. Next base: position 67,116,324 of record NC_140488.1, on the reverse strand, counting down.
CTTTCCCATTTGGATCCCCTTGATCTCCTTTTGATGTTTTATTGCTTTGGCTAGAACTTCAAGAACCATATCGAAGAGACATGGGGAAAGTGGGCAGCCTTGTCTGGTCCCCGATTTTAGAGGGATTTCCTTGAGTATCTCTCCATTTAGTTTAATGTTGGCTATTGGTTTGCTGTATATTGCCTTTATTATGTATAGAAAAGTGTCTTGTATTCCCGATCTCTCCAGAACTTTAAACATAAATGGGTGTTGGATTTTGTTAAATGCTTTTTCTGCATCTAAAGAGATGATCATGTGGTTTTTCTCTTTCAGTTTGTTTATATGGTGGATTACATTGATGGATTTCCACATGTTAAACCATCCCTGCATGCCTGGAATGAAGCCTACCTGGTCATGGTGAATGATGTCTTTGATATGCTGTTTTATTCGCTTTGCGAGTATTTTGTTGAATATTTTTGCATCAATGTTCATAAGAGAAATTGGTCTGAAATTCTCTTTTTTCTTGGGTCTTTGTGGGGTTTAGGTATCATTGTGACTGTGGCCTCATAGAAGGAGTTTGGTAATATTCCGTCCATTTCTATCTTTTGGAATAGTTTGAATAGTATCGGTATTAGCTCCTCTTTGAAGGACTGGTAGAATTCTGCGCTGAAACCATCTGGCCCTGGGCTTTTTTTTTGGTTGGGAGACTATCAATGGTTGCTTCTATTTCTATAGGCGAAATAGGGCTATTTAATTTGTTTATCTGGTCTTGGTTCAATTTTGGTAAATGGAATCGGTCAAGAAATTTGTCCATTTCCCTTAAATTTTCAAATTTTGTGGCATAAATATCTTTGAAGTAGATTCTTACGATTCTTTGTATTTCTTCGGTGTCTGTTGTTATGTCTCCCTTTTCATTTCTGATTTTGTTAATTTGGATAGTGTTTCTTTGTCTTTTAGTTAGATTGGCTAACGGTTTGTCTATCTTGTTAATTTTCTCAAAGAACCAGCTCTTGATTTTGTTGATTCTTTGGATTGTTCTCTTTGTTTCTAATTTATTGATTTCAGCCCTGAGCTTGATTACTTCCAGGCGTCTACTCCTCTTGGGTGTTTCTGCTTCTTTTTTTTCTAGAGCTTCCAGATGTGTTGTTAAGCTGTTTATGTGGAATGATTCCATTTTCTTTTTAAAGGCACTTAGTGCTATGAATTTTCCTCTTAGCACTGCTTTCAATGTGTCCCACAAATTTGGGTATGTAGTTCCATCCTTTTCATTGAATTTCAGGAAGTCTTTTATTTCTTCCCTTATTTCTCCCATGACCCATGTGTCATTAAGTAGAAAGTTGTTTAGTTTCCACGTGTTGGTATGCTTTTTGTTATTTCTATTGTTGTTGAAGTGCAGCCTTAGACCATGGTGATCTGATAAGATACAAGGTATTATTTCAACCTTCTTGTATCTGTTGAGGTTTACTTCGTGACCAACTATGTGATCAATTTTAGAGAATATTCCATGGGGTGCTGAGAAAAAGGTATATTCTTTTATATTTGGGTGGAAAGTTCTGTAGATATCTGTTAGATCCATTTGATTCATGACATTGGTTAATGAGGTTATTTCCCAGCTTAGTTTTTGAATCAAAGTCCTATCCTTGAGTGAAAGTGGGGTGTTGAAGTCTCCCACTATTAATGTGTGGGTATCGATGAGTGGGGCAAGCTTTGTTAATAACTCTTTTACAAATGTGGGAGCCCTTGTATTCAGAGCATAGATGTTCAAAATCGTGATGTCTTTTTGGTTGACTTTACCTTTGACGAGTATGAAGTGTCCATCCTGGTCTCTTTTGACTAATTTTGGTTGAAAGTCTATTTTATTAGATATTAGAATAGCTACCCCAGCTTGTTTCTTGTGACCATTTGCTTGGAATATTTTTCCCCAACCTTTTACTCTGAGGCAATATCTGTCCTTGTGGTTGAGATGTGTTTCTTGAATACAGAAGAATGTTGGGTCGTGTTTATGCATCCACTCTGTTAGTCTGTGTCTTTTTATTGGAGAGTTGAGACCATTGACGTTGAGAGATATTAATTAGCAGTGATTGGTAAGTCCCTTCATTTTTGGTATTTGTAACAATTGAGTTTTTGTGAAGTTGTGATTTTGCAATGGTGTAGTTACTTATTTCTTATGTATTTTTTATTGTAGTTTGACCAGTTGGTGTGGAGTTTTCCTTCTAGTAACTTCTGTAAAGCCGGATTTGTGGCTAGGTACTGTTTGAATTTGTTTTTGTCATGGAATATCTTGTCTTCTCCGCCAATAGTTATTGATAATTTTGCCTGGATATAGGATTCTTGCCTGGTATCTGTGTTCTCTTAGCGTTTGCAGAACCCCTGTCCAGGCCCTTCTGGCTTTCATGGTCTCTCCTGAGAAGTCAGGAATAATTCTGGTAGGTTTGCCTTCATATGTTACTTGGCCTTTTTCTCTTGCCGCTTTTAATATTTTTCCTTGTTCTATATATTTTGTGTTGTTATTATTATGTGGCGGGAAGATTTTCTTTTCGGGTCTATTCTATTTGGTGTTCTGTAGGCCTCTTGTATGCTCGTATGCATCTCCTTCTTCAAATTGGGGAAATTTTCTTCCATTATTCAATTAAAGATATTTTCTGGGCTGTGGAGTCGGTTGCCTTCTCTTTCCTCTATCCCTATTATTCTCAAGTTTCTTCTTTTCATATTTCATGAATGCTTTGTGTCAGGAACTTTTCAAATTTAGCATTATCCTGGATGGTTATTTCCAATTGTGCGATTGTATCTTCAAGTCCCAATATTCGTTCTTCCATTTCTTGCAATCTGTTAGATAAGGCCACCTCTGAGATGCTTGCTTTCTTTTCTGATGCTTCTCGATCACGTTTTTCTTCCGTGTGTTCTTTTATGATAGCTTCCATTTTCATCTTCAGGTCTTGAACTATTTTATTTGTTTTTTTCTGAAATTCTCCAAGTTCCTCTTTATATGACTCTTTTAAGTCTTCAGCCCTCTTGTTTGCTTCCTCCTGCATTTGTTTACAGACTTTATTTGTTTCTTCCATTATCATCTTACTTACTAAGGACTTGAGATGGTTTTCATGTATATCAATTGTTGTTGGGTTCTCCAGGTTGTTTTCATTAGGATTGCTGGGATCTGGAGATGCCATCCTGTTTTGGTTTTTGTTAGCATTCTTTTGTTGTCCCCTTGTCATTTTGGTGACTCTAGTGTTGGGAGGTGGTTTGTAGTGACCTTCTCTGTTTGGGAGTGGATAGTTGATGTCTGATTATAGGTAGGGTGCCTTTACCTGTGGGGGTCAGGGAGTATTTCCCTGGACGAGGCCGGTGATTCAGATTCTACTCCCGGAGATTTTTCTCAACACGTTAGGATCCAGGCTGAGTCATGCAAAGTAGGTTTCTGTTTGGGCCTTTTCATCTTACTGCTGTATCTCAAGTCAGCAGTTTTGGGATCTAGAGTAAGGTCAGCATACAAGCTCTCTGGTTGTGTAGGTTGATCCCAGCTGTCTGTCTTTCCTGTTGCTTTGTAGCCAAGACCCCAGGTAAATCAGATCGTCTGGGTTGTAGCTGTCTTTTAGCTCTGCCTCTACACTCTGTAGGAGCGTCCAGCCTTTCCCATGAATTTGGGAGTTCTTGCTGTGTCTGCAGGAGCTGACACAGCTAGGATCTGCCTGTTGGAGATTACAGGATCAGTGCCTGGTGGGCCTGAAACAGTATGGTTTCAGGCCACTGGCAGTATCCTGGGAGGTAGCAGTTTCCATGCCCCTGTATGCCAGGACAGTCCCAGCTTGCTATAGATCAGCAGTTATACCCTGCACGCATGAGTCACAGCTCCCTATATCGTGGGACCTTGCTAGGTTCTGTTGTTTGGGGAGTGCCGGTTCAGTGCCAGCAGCTCATCGCTGTGGCTGGTGACAAAGGCAGTTCAGGCCGCTGGCGGGAATCACCTGTATCTTCTCTTTCTGCTAGAGAAAGGCAGAGTGCTCCCCGGAAGCTTTAGGGCAGCAGTTATTCCCTGCCAGCAAGACCCACGGCTCCCGATAACGTGGGCGGTCCTGACGAGGGCCCGCAAGAATGGACCCAGCTAGCTCTGTTGTTTGGGGAGTGCCAGGTCAGTGCAGGCAACCCGGCCCCACGGCTGGTGACAAAGGTGGCTTAGACCGCTGGCGGGAATCTCCTGTATCTTCTCTTTCTGCCAGAGAGAGCCAGAGTGCTCCCCGGACGCTTTAGGGCAGCAGTTATTCCCTGCCAGCAAGACCCGTTGCTCCTGATAACGTGGGCAGTCCTGTCGCAGGCCCACAAGAATGGACCCAGCTAGTTCTGTTGTTTGGGGAGTGCCCGGTCAGTGCCAGCAGCTCGTCCCCGCAGCTCAGACCGCTGGCAGGAACCTTCTTTATCTTCTCTTTCTGCCAGAGAGAGACAGGGTGCTCCCCAGTCGGGTCGGTTTAGGGCAGCAGTTATTCGCTGCCAGCAAGACCCACGGCTCCCGATAACGTGGGCAGTCCTGTCGCCGGCCCGCAAGAATGGACCCAGCTAGCTCTGTTGTTTGGGGAGTGCCAGGTCAGTGCAGGCAACCTGGCCCCATGGCTGGCGCCAATGGCGTCTCAGACCACTGGCGGGAATCTCCTGTATCTTCTCTTTCTGCCAGAGAAAGGCAGAGTGCTCCCCGGACGCTTTAGGGCAGCAGTTATTCCCTGCCAGCAAGACCCATGGCTCCCGATAACATGGGTGGTCCCACTGGGCTGTGGGAGCAGACCACACCGGTTTCTAACTGCCCTTATTTGCAAGGTCAATCCTTTGTGTCTGGCTTCTGCTTGGGCGCAGGACGCAGACGCGGTCTGTGACCTATATGCCAGTTCTAGCTGTTTTTGGTGAGACCCACCAAATGTGTTTCCACTCGGGTTAGGCAGGTGACCTCCGCAAATTTGGCATGGTGTGGATGCAGAGGTTCAATGATAGTTTCACCCTATTCGCTGAGACTCCTCAGGCTTGGGGCTCCGGAAAATCTCCTCCCCAAATGGCGAGTTTGGGTTTTATGTGCTGGCTACAGCTTGGTTGTGGATTCCGTTTCAGAGTTTGGGGAGTGCTTTTAGCCCTCCAGGCTGTTGCTTGTACTGGGGTTAAACCCCCTGGTGGTCTGCGGATTTTAGGACCCCACTCACCTATAGTTCTTAAAATCCAGCAGTCTGTGGTTCCATTCACGTCCCTGGTCTCCTCGGAGTAGATCAGCTATGGTGCCTACTGGTCAACGCCATCTTGGAATCCTAGGGTTTAAAGTTTACTACCTGTATTGTCCTTGGCTGGTGCCTTAGTTTGAGTGGGACCCCTGGGCCCAAATCTGCCTATCATAATGTTCTACTTGTAGGTTTCTAGGACCCTCTGGGTCCTTCTACTTTGCAATTCTCCCATGTTTCTCTCATCTAGAGTCCCAATAGGATGTCCTCCCCTCTGTCTCAGTTTCCTGGTAAGTGAAGACTTTCATGGGACATGCCCCTTGGGCTAATATGCAGATATAAGTGAGTATATACCATTTGAGTCTTTCTGCTACGGGTTAACTCACTCATTATGATCATTTCTAGCTCAATCCATTTATCCACAAATTTCGGGAATTCCTTGTTTTTAATAGCTGAATAGTATTCCATAGTGTATATGTACCACAGTTTCTTTATCCATTCTTCTATTGATGGACACTTAGGCTGTTTCCATGTTCTGGCTATTATGAATAAGGCTGCTATGAACATGGTTGAGCATATTTTCTTGTTGTGTGCTAGAGCGTCTTCTGGGTATATTCCAAGGACACTAAGTCACTTAGAAGAAACAGTGGGGAAGAGCCTGGAACATATTGGCACAGGAGACAACTTCCTGAACAGAACACCAACGGCCCAGGCATTAACGTCAACAATTAATAAATGGGACCTCATGAGGCTGAGAAGCTTCTGTAAGGCAGGAGACACTGTCAAGAGAACAAAGCGACAGCCTACAGACTGGGAAAAGAGCTTCACCAACCCTACATCTGACAAAGGTCTAATATCCAAAATATATAAAGAACTCAAAAAATTAAATACCACCAAACCAAATAACCCAATTGAGAAATGGGGCTTGGAACTAAACAGAGAATTCTCAACAGAGGAATATCAAATGGCTGAGAAACACTTAAAGAAATGCTCAACCTCCTTTATCATCAGGGAAATGCAAATCAAAACAACTCTGAGATTCCATCTTACATCCATCAGAATGGCTAAGATCAAAAATTCAAGGGACACTGCATGCTGGCGAGGATGTGGAGAGAAAGGAACACTCCTTCATTGCTGGTGGGAATGCAAACTAGTACAGCCACTTTGGAAATCTATCTGGTGCTATCTCAGAAAAATGGGAATAGGGCTTCCTCAAGACCCAGCTATTCCACTCCTTAGAAAATGTTATTAACGTACAATGTCAACAGTTGAATTTATTCACTCAAGTCCATGAAAATATAAACACAAGTTGAAAACATGAAAAATAAAGAAAATACTTTCCAAGGAATTAAATGAAGTTATGCCATTTGAACTGAAAATGCTACCCCACCAGAAAAAGACATAGATTTTATGACAAGCACAGTAAATATCCTTTATAATGGAGGGTCAGGGTAGGCCAAGAGACTCCCAAAACAATATAGGCTATTGCTGTTGCCCTTGGTTGCTTCCTAGAATATGAAGTTAAGTCCCTATTACTGAACACATTGTACTTTGGAGATAGACCTAGGACTATTTTAACTGGATCTGCCCTGAAAGATTAGTTCTTGAGTTTGTCACAGTAGTAGAAGTTACCACACAAGTTGGCAATGGAGGGAATTAAACAATACTTATAAACCACAAAGACCAGTATATCATGATACACCTGAAGGTGCAATAGTGGCTCTCTTAGGTTGGTAACTAACAGCTCTCTAGTTAGTCTTAAGGCTTGTTTAACAAGAAATAACACTATGTACTAGAAACCCAGCCAAATACCTGGTCATGGATCTTAGAGGAGAACTTATTATAATGACATTTCTAGGGCAGGAAAATTCCTAATTGTATTCTAAATACCTTTTCACAGATAAATGTAGTTCTCATCTTTCATCAAGGAAGCATCTCTTGGCAACATATGGTGAGTATTGCAGAAAATCACAACTGAAAAAATGCAGAGACCAATTTATATATGTACAACATAACTCCTGCACCTGAAGCTCAGGTGATATCATAGAAGATTTGTCTTAAGGGTTGTAAGAACCATAGGACCAGAAAGTCAGCTGTTAAATTGTGTCTCCTAGAAATGACAGTGATACTACACCTATACTGCAATAATATAGACACCTAAACAAGACAAAACCAAAAGGCATGGAAAACTGTAACAGTAACAGTGAAATTTCATACCTCACCCCTAGACAAAGAACTACAGATAGACAAAGCTTGATGAGAGAGAGAAAATTGTACTCCTGAGCAGTAGCATTCATAAATTCATTGTGCTCCGCTTTCTAATTAAGGATGTGGGGTCAATTTCTCTGCTATGATAGACTGTGCATTCAACATGAACCAGAATAAAACTGTTCTCCTTTGAGGTAATTTTGTAAGAGTATTTTATCACAGTAATATGAAAAGTGTCTAAGAAAAATGTGTCAGTGTCTACTTGCATTGTTATGGCTACCCATTCCCTTTGGTGACTGTACTTGTTCCATTTATGTACCAGACCTCTACATAGATAGACATTATCCCTTTATAATACTTTATCTTCCCTAGCTATTGACCCAATTACTGGAGGGGCTCAGTACCTTAAAAAGATACATGTCCTAGGACAGCTTGTATGGCATTGGTGACTGGGTATACAGACACTACACCACCTGTGTAGGTATTGACTTTCTGTCACCCCAAGAGCAGGCTTTATCAAAAGACTTTTGTTGTTGTTTTATTGTTAAGGGTCACCTATAGTCTCCCTTGTTTGTCCCCAGAGGGTGGCACTGCTTGGGAAGATTGTAAAACCTTTTGTTGAACCCATAAGAGACAGACACTCAGTGGTCGTAGTAGGTCACTGTGGGTCAGTCTTGAAGCTCTATTGTCCAACATTCCAATATTAACTCCTGCTCACTATCTTCTGTCTAACTGTGGAAACAGTGTGAGCAGCCAGCCCCCTGTTCCTACCACAATGGATTGTGACTTTGTGAAATTGTAAACTAACATAAAGCTTTTCTCTCTTAATTTGCTTTTTCCCCCAGTGTGTTTTATCATAGCAACTGAAAAATAACTAAGCCAGCTAGCTTCCAATGTAACATTTAAGATATTGTTTTTATTCTTGTGGGGATGGGATAAGTAATACATTCCACCTATTGCAGTGTTTTATATACAGTTAGCAATTGTTCTAACAATATATATTGAACTTCTGTTATTTTTTGTAAATGGATTCAAATTTGGATTGGAACAATTTGTTCAGGCTGTTTCATTCACAGCTCTGAGGTATATCCTAGCAAGCATATGGTGACTTTTACCAGAAAGGGACAATGGGAAAGAGCAAATAGCCACATATCTGCTTAGCCTATCCTATAAGGATATTGGCTTATTAAAAAGCCTCTTGAGCCTTTTGTATCCTAGTCCCACATGACATCTGCAGTAGTTTGAATAGAAATAGCCCCAATAAGTTAATAAGGTATAGAGCTAGCAACATATGTGACTTCATCGGAGTAGGTGTGGCCTTGTGGCAAGAAGTGTGTCACTGAGGGGTGGGCTTTGAGGTTTCAGAAGCTCAACCCAGGCTCACTATCTCTCACTTTCTGGTGCCTGCTGATCAAGATGTATATCTCTCATCTCCTTCTTTAGCACCATTTCTGCCTAGGTGCTACCATGATTCCCATGCTCCTTCTCACCATGATAGCATTCATTAAACATCTGAACTGTGAGATAGCTTCTACCCGAAATATACTTTGGCTGGCTATGGACACAACAACAACCAAAATATTAGAGAATCTTAAGTGTACAGTAATGGCACGACTAGCATGGAGGCAACATCTATCTAACTGGTCTTAACAGTCTTTCAATAAAAAAGTCTTAAGTCCGGAATTGGAAACTATCTAACTATAGCTAGTGAATTTATGCTTATTGGAGGACAAGCAACAGCCATTAATTTACTAAACAAGCATAATCCAAAGCAACACACTATAAACATCTGTCCTTATACCAACAGATAAGAATAGCCCTTACCCTTCACCAAGGAAACTTCTTTTTGCAACAGATGGAGTCCATTACAGAAAACCACATCAAGTAAACATGCAGAGTTTTGGGAGGCAGATTTCAGTGGATACAATGTCTACAATACAACTCCTACACTTAAGGCTCTGGGATCATTTTGGAAGAGGTCCAGAATGATTATAAAAGCTAGATAATCAAGGAATTTACTGTGAGATTGGGGATCCTAGTAATACCATAATCTACATCTATAAACTCTTACTGATATTTTTATTCCTGTGACGTGACACCATGACTCTTACAATTCTTATAAAAGAAAGCCTTAATTGGAGCTTGCCTATAGTTTCAGAGGCATAATTCATTATCATTATAGCAGGGAGCATGGCAGACACAGGTAGACATGTTACTGGAGAAGTAGCTGAGGGATCTACATCTGAGTCCAGAAGCGGAGAAAGCCACTGAGCCTGGCTGGGGAGTTTGAAGTCTCAAAACCCAGCTTCAATGGCACATGTCTTCCAACAAGACCTTAGCTCCTAATTCTGCTCAAGTAGTTCCATTCTCTTATGGCTAAGCATTCAAATAAATGATCCTATTGGGCCCATTCTAAATCAAACTTCTACACTCACCAACATGACTACATAAACATCAGCTGGGGAAGGACAACTAAGTTGACAAGTTAATACTGATGGAAGAAAGCCTCAATAGTACATAAAGAACTACAGGGAACTAAGGAATATGGAGAGGTGGAGAAGCTGTTTTCTACAATGAAGAACACACCAACAGATTAGCTACTACCAAATAGCACTGAAAGCATACATATACAAGTAGAAGCTGCTCAGTCTGTATAAGATTACTTGAGACTACAAATTTGAAAGACAGAAGAAAGTGTAAATGCAAAAGTTTGGAGGGAGAAAAGGGAAGGAAGAAATAATGCAAGCATATTGTAATCTCAATAAAAGAACTTTTTAAATGTTGGATTTAGTATCAAGCATCTGTCATCATAGTACTCTTATGATGAGATAGGAAATTGATACAAAATCCCTAGAAGCTCATGGCCCCAGAGGATCTGGCATGCACGAAGGCAAATATCAAAAGAGAGATCCTGATCTCTCAAAAAAAGAAACATACTAAGACTGACCTTAGTATTATCCTAAGAACAGCTGATTGTCCTCTAACATGGACACCATAGCTGAAATGCACTTGCATTCATACATTTGAAAGCACACATATCACACACACACACACACACACACACACACACACACACAATCTTTTACACACATACACAGACACACCTAAGCACCATTTAAAATAACATCAATATTACCAATGAATGTCATGTTCTTTGCAGCTTTATTCATAGTAGCAACCACATAGAATCAACCTAAATATCTATGGGAAGATAGATATGAAAACATACCATATACCCAGAATTGTACTATGTCGTGGATACAAAGTATATCTAAAAAGATGCAAATGTTGAATAGTTGGTCCCTAGCTGGGGCAAAAGCCACTAGAAGGTGATTGAAGGAAGGCTCTTATTTAATCTGTATATTATTCTAACTCATGAGTTTATAATATACTGGTACTATTGAATAATACTAAGAAAGATGAACTAAATCGCTGGTGATTTGAGATATATATCTAATCAAATATTTCATTCTTTTACATTCTTTCAGTGCCTTGTTCTGCCATTGACATTAGTAGATCAACAACAACACAAATTTCTCACTGCAATGATTTGCTGCCACAAATGGCGTCAGCCATGAATGAAGTGAAATTTCTGAAAATATTAGGCAAAAAAATCCTTTCTTTCTCAAGTTGTTTTATTCTGTATTTTCTCATAGCAATAGAAAAATGAGTAAAGCAAATTGAATACTATTCATCCTTTAAAAAGAAATGTTAGATTCAGCTAGGGCGATGATTCAGCAGTTAAGAGTACTTCTTGCCCTAGCACCCAAATGGTGGCACACAACCATCTCTAATTTCAATATCAGATTATCTGGTGTCCTCTTTTGGCCTCCATAGGTACCAGGTATAGAGAAACTTTAATCCAGCAACATGGCTGCTCTAGTAAAGGGTCACATGGAAAGATCTAGGTCTGTGTGGTCCAGCTAGAATACTGACATGACTTTAGTACACACCTTAATCCCTCTGGGTGGAATACACACCCTTAATACCTTTGGCTGGAATTTAGTACAAACTTTCAATCTCAAACAATTATGTGTAATTAAAGGGAAGACAAAGTGATAAATTAAAGAAAGATTTTACAGGAGTCAGAGATAAGATATGCCCAACTCTCATGAGAACAGACTAGAAAGAGAAGCTACTGAAGAGTACTGCAGAAAGAGAGCACAAAAGCTCAATGGGAAAGTACAGCAGAGTAGAGGAGTAAATTACAGTTTGGTGCAGTTCAGTTGAGTGCAGCTGAGTTTATGCAGTTCAATTCATGGAGTTCAGAGGCTGTTTGTCCAAGCAGAGCAATTCAGTGAGAAATAGAGAGAAGCATCAGTCATCTTGGAGGAGTTTTGAGCCAAAACAATTGAGTTGAACCAGGCAGCAGGAGTTCCGAAAGAACTAGAAGGGTTGAGCCCATTCAGCAATAAACCTCAGAAGCTGAAAACATTCTAGGCCTAGGTTAGCAGATGGAGGCTGGAACTGAAGCCTTCAAAGTCCAGGCTTGCAGAAGATTAGATCGTATAGAGGCTAGAAGCTTTCAGATTTAAACCTAGGAATAGTTAAATAGAAATGCTCAGGGCTCAGGCGAAACTATGTATTCATAAAACTTGGATGTGGGCTCTTATCTCATTTCATTATCTGAGGCAAAATACAACATTGACAACCAGGTATACAATAGATTCAGAGGCTTACCGGCAGACAAAACATTATATTGGAAGTTTTAATTTCTTTATAAAATCAGGTATGCTATGTAAATATGTTTTTGTTTTAATTCCAAGTGTGGGATTTTAGTTTGGGCTTTAGTTTGTCCACAGCTGATAATGGTCTCATGCAGGTATGATCTTTGCTAGCTGGTAAGGGCCTATCTCATGGGGCATACAGAAAGGTATATTCTAGGACTATGAGGAAGATAAATAGTTGAATCCAGAGAGAGATGGTGGTGTGCAGTGGTGGCATATGGACTGCAGCAGTTTGGAGAGACCAGAAACTGATGTTGTGACAGTTTGTAGATAGACAGAGAGGAACCATTCAGTGCAGTGGTTCAGAGGAGAATGCTTGCTTCATTTACTCTTGATAATGATTGGTATTGCTTCAAAGGAACCCAACTGAATCTAAACAGTAAAGGGGTTATGTAAAGGGGTTATGGATCCCCCTCTCCTCACTAACATTCTTTCTCATACTCAGGGTTAAGGGTTTGGTGGAAGGGAGATAGAGGCTTCAATGCCCCTAAATAAAATAGCATTAAAAACAAGCATCTATAAAACACACACATAAAATAACTAAAACAAAATAAAATAAATCTAATACAAATCTCATAAAGGTAATGTTAATACATAATACACTATTGTTGACATGGGAAACTTTTCAGTGTGATAAGGTTCCAGTTATTTGGATGAATGAAATGTAAACATTTGTTGGACCACAAAAATGTTAAGAATTATATTGCCATTGATGTGATCTTACCAGGGAAACAAATAGAACATAGAAGTAATAACCTAGGTATATAAACACATACTAACACTCATATATGTATACCATATATGTCTGTAGACTCATCAAATTGTACATATTAAGTGAGTTTAATTTCTTGAATTAATTATACATTATCTTTAAAAAAATTTTTTTTTCGAGACAGGGTTTCTCTGTACAGCCTTGGTTGTCCTGGATTCACTTTGTAGACCAGGCTGTTCTTGAATTCACATAAATTCACCTGCCTCTGCCTCACAAGTGCGGAGATTAAAAGCATGTGCCACCCCAAGGCTTCTTTTTCAATTATTTATTTTTACTAATTCAGTCCATTTTTGTTCTAAATCTCACCATATTTCCCTTACCAAAACAAAATGCTGTAAAGAATTTGAAAAACACGGCTTGTCCATTTTTATGTCTGGCATAACTTTGAGCATGGCCCCTTACCCTTAAAAGATGAATAAAGTACTGAGTGAGTGAATAGCAAAAGAATTAATGTGAACACTGACTGTAGCCTTGAAGAAGAAATTGTAAGAAGAATGTTGTTAATGAAGTTGGAAAATATAATGAGAATACATGAACTGCATGTTAATATAGTTTGATGATGTTCAACATATATGCAATAGATTATATCCTGTAGCAGAATTTCATGTATTATGTAAATGTTAAAATGATACTGCTATTAGTATTATCAGTGTACAAAATGTCTTATAATGTAATGGAAATGTGCTTCTACGCTAAATCTTAAACTATCCGTGTTTCATTGTCAAATAGGAGAGCAGAAAGTTTAAGTAGATTTATAAAGAATCAAATTCACATTAACATGAGTGATAACATTTGAGGTGCTTTAAATGAGCATTTAATTAAAATTTAGTCAAGTGATAATATGGCAATTAAATATCCATTGTTTGAATTAGACTGCTTATCTAGTTTAATAAGCACATCAAAGATAGAAATCTACTTGTCCTGAGCTTCCCACATTGAGAAGCAGGCTGTATTAAGAAATGTACAATTGATTTTTAAAGCAACAATAAGGTTGTGACCCAGACTAATCCATTTTGCTGTATTCAATTCACAAAGCAAATATCAACCTCTATTTCTGAGTTATAACATGAAACTAGTCCTTTTCTGGCTATTCACTGCTTCTTTAATTTCTTTTTCAATAGGAATACTAACAATAGCTAAAATCCTATAATATGCTGTGCACTTGTATGTCCCTAGGTTTCAAACACAAGGTCTTTATAAGAGTATATGGAACATCTATAAAACTTTAATATTAGAGTTTTAAAGAAATGCCTCTTTCCCTCCTCTACCAGTCATAGCCATATTCAGTATTGTCCTTTATACTAAGGTAAAGAAATTCACAAATAACTGTTTACTCTTTGAGTGAGAATCATATTAATGGACATGAAAATGTTTTCAGTAGCATCTCTGACACAACTGAATGGAAGTAGTGAAAAGCTGTGTGGTGCTGGATTCACTGTTGCCCTTCAAATCCTACTAATTAAAATGGACACTTAAAAAGTTTCTTTGGGGAAGACATTGACTTGCCATTTCTAAAGATAACAATACACACAATAGAATCCTGACATTTTTTCTTTAATTTTGTGTCTGGTCCTTTACTCTGGGTCACCTCTTTACTTCTTCATCTATGCATATTAATCTCTCAAAGAGTGTCTATCTAACCTATGTCTACTCCTTTGAAGCATGAGCACACAGAATATGTCATTATCCTAAATCTAATGTCAACCTGGGTTTCAGGAAAAACAAAGTCTCAAATATAGACTACCTCTAAATGAGGACAATTATTCATGGTCAAGGCTGCATCTTATACAAGAATAATAACCATTTTATTACCTTAAACAATTAGGCCTTTTTAGAACACTTTGCAGAACTATGAGACAATGATTAAATAGCCCACACCTAGACTAAACCTATTTAATTATGCATACTTCTTCTTCCTTAACCTTTTAATGTAAGTTTAAAGCTTTTTTAGTGCCCAGAAAATGGATTTGAAATCACTGGCCCATTAGTCTTTTCTTCCTTCCAGTAGCATAAATAAATAACTGTTGTGAAAAGTCTATGAATTGCCCTCAGTTGCTGTACATTGAATAAAACAGTGGTTCAGAGATTCTCTTGTCTTGAAAGTCCATCTTCAAAGCACCTTTTTATCAAATTTTGAGGATAGAAGATGAATGAATACTTACGTAAACATGTAGGCAGCACTGTCTGTGAGACATCTCATGTAACACAAACATGGATTCTGCAGGTAGGCTTGACATTTCAGCTCCCCTCACACCTCTGAGCCAGCACCAGCCTGACTCTGCAGCTTCTCCAACAGAATTCCAGCCAGTTTTGGTTTGTTTTGTCATTTGTTCCCCAGATTCCGTTATGTCTATTTCAGTTTCCAAGCTATGGATAACTACAAATGTGTTCATCTATATTTCTGAACATGCTGATGACAGATGATAGCATAACAATATCTCATGGAAAAATAATTGGAGATGGGGGGAATACCCTGTTTTCCATTTTAATCATGTGATTAAAATTAGAAGCACATCCTTGGAACTTCTTCCTATCATCTGCCTTATAGCTCCTAATGAACTAGGAATCTTAAAGTGATAAGCATCTTTTGTATGCTAATGAATGAGTAATGACTGGGAACTAATTTGTTTGTTCATTTTTTTTCTGTTTGTTTGTTTGGAGACAGCCTTTGACTATGCATCTGACTGGCCTGAAATTCCCTAAGTAGACTAGACTTAGCCAAAAAGTCTCAGAGATCTGCCTGCCTCTACCTTTTAAATACTGGGACTAAGGTATGTACTGCCACACTCAGTCTGCCTGGGAACTCTTAAGGATACTCAGAAGAGGAACTAGCTGTCTGATTAATCAAAGATCTAATTACAAGGTCAGAACTTTTAGCTCTAGTCAGCCTTTCATGAAAAGAGAAAAAAGCTGAAGAATATTAGGTTAATTTGGAATGGGCAGAGAGCAATAACTTTATCCATTTTGCTTATGTAATGAATATTTCAATAAAAATAATAAAAAATTACAGTGAAGGGTATACAAAGCTTTCAATTTGCAGAACATGGTCTGAAATGGTATGGAGTACTGGTATCCATTTCCACATACCTTGCTCTGTACAGCTCTTTCATCTCACTACTCCTGAGTGTTATCTCATAATGAATAATGGGTGGCAAATGAAAGGCTTTCCAGAGTTCTATGGTCTACTCTATCACACAACAAAAACTGAATGAGAGATCATGGGAACCTCTAATTTATAGCCACCATGTTGTTCAGAAGCAGGGTACAACATGGACTTCCCAAGAGCATTGGAAACTAGAGGTAGTTTCCTGGGCATTTGTTCTAACTCTACTTAGTGTCCAAATTTAACTGAATTTTAAGATACTTTGTTAATATAATAAAATTTCTTGGTGTTATTACTGTCTTGTGAGTGCACTGGAAACATGGTCACATAAATTTATGTCTATCAGCATTGTCAGAATAACAATAAATTCACAAACTGTATTTTTTTTCTTTGGTTCAGTTTGCTAAGTAGTCCAGATTTCCCTTAACAGCTAGCTAGCTGAGGCAAAGAAAAGTTATTTTATTTTAATCTTTAAACTTTTAAAATTACATGTATTTATGTATTATGTTTTCATGGGTTGCACACCTGCTACACTGTGCATGTCAAAAGATTCTGTTCTCTCCTTACTACCTGTGGGTCCTAGGTATTAAACTCTTGTCATCAGACTTGGGAGGATACCCTTATCCCTCATTTATTTTTTTCTTGACTACTAAACATTATTAGTAACTCTCCTATAATACTTTATTCCTCAAACAATAAACATATCTATCTATCTATCTAAATATATAGGTAGGCAGTTCTGAATTTCTGCAAAAGAATTACAGAGATCACAGAAGAATTCAGGAGTTCCAAAGTGGCCTTACTTAATGGAGGAAACAGGAAACTGGAAACCAATATAAAAATAAGAAGAGAGAAAGTCCAATTAGATAAACTTGTAGATGGATGAAAAACAATTCAAGTAGGCAGTGTCAGCAGTGGAGACCAGGCTGAGCTAAAAACTTAGAATAGTCTAGACTTCTGTGACTGTTATTCCCTTAGACATATACTAGATGGCCAGATAACAGGTCTGTGGGAGGTATAACCATTAGTGTGTTAGGTGTTCCCTTTTAGAGTACAGATGAGAGTGTTTCACCCTTTCCTCAGATCAATATGTTTAGTAAGCTATTCTGATATGATATGGTCCTTACTTTATTGTGACAAATTTTATTGAGTGGAATTGCTTTTCACTTTTTGAAATCTTATTTATCAGTCTGTAACTTCTGAATGGTGTCAGATATATTTTCTTTCCTTGTCTGACAAGGTGTAGACTCATCCTGCCTCTGTATTTACACTCAAAGTGGAGTGGTACTTGCAAATGGAGTTTTTCAGAGCAAGCCACAGCCTGAAAACAATTGTTTTACACAATAGAAAGTAACTTAAAGAAGGCACAGCATGATCTCAGTATACTGTTCTATCCCAACAATGGAAGGAAAGATATGTTCAAGAAACCCTGGTGCTGCCAGACTTCATGACAAAAGAAAGAACTCTCACCTCAAAGTAATAAAATAGTTGGTTTATTCATAACCAAATATGAGTGACTATGGCCCAGGAATACGTATTCATGCTTGCCCAAATTCCATGTTCCAGTGAGATAGCAATTTAATTACATTCTTATAGAAACAGAACAAAGAAGCTCTTAAATCAGACACTCTCCAAATAGATCCCTAAAAATATCAGATGAGCCTGTTACAGGAAAGGAGGGAAACTTTTACAGGCTGGAGATACTATCTGATGGCATCCTTAGCTTTTAGATCTGTGGATACTTGTGCTAACTTTATACATTTTGAAAGCTTTCATCTGATAGCCAGAGACATATTAGATAAGTTAAAAAGATGGGTCATAAATGTTTACTAGAAGGGCCAAAGGTAGTCTAAGATGAGTTTGATTGGGCTCTAGGCCTACAACATTTCTCTCTCTCCACAGTCTTTGATGTTTCAGTCAGTTAAACAACAGAAGGCTCAGTGAACTGTGCTCCTGCTTTTCATTTACAAACTTTTACAACAATAGTGTCCAAAATTGTAATTTCTCTAAGAATCTTGTGATGGGGAAAGGCACAGGCTGGCTTAGTGTCAGGAAGAACATGTTTCCTCAGAAAATATTTCACGTACTTCTGACAAAATCATCAGACTACTTTACAGGACAGGTTGGAGCTGAGATAGCCATGAGCCAATTATATGTGGAATTGTATAAATTATGTATGTATCTTACCCTCTACTAAAACCTTAACCTCACTTCAGGTCCTCAAAGATAAACTTTGGAATCAATGGACTGCTTCAAATTTTCTCTTTCTAGTGAGGCCACATTGCATAAATATTTTTTTCTTTGCTTTTAACTGTTACTCAGCTCTCAAAATGCTATATTGAAGACATATAGCCTCATCACTCAGCAGATATTTTCCTTATCTTTTATAACAGAATATATCTTATTTAACAGCTGACACTAGCCTGTAGACCGGTATGAAAAAAATAATTAAAACAATGTATTATTTTCCTGTTTGTTAAACAATATTCCATATTTAGTTAAAGGATAATATTAGCATGATTTTCATCCACCCTTTCATTTTATCCAAACACCAACAGGCATTCTGGATTCTGATACATTTAAAGAAATGTAACAATTAAGATTTCTTGGAATGACTGTCTTTTTGTATACATTTCTATAGTAGGTAACTTAAGCAGTTAGTCTCTCCATTATTTAAAGGAAGGGATGTTTGTTTGATTTATTTTGCAATTTACAATGTGGAGTAAAAAAATGAAAGGTCAGTGTATCAAGAAGTGATAATTGAATACAAGGTCTAATGACACAACAGCATGCTTACTATACTTTGTAGGTTGTGATTCCTTGATACTGTGGACTAACATTTCCAAGAAACAAACCCACAATGTGATAAACATATTATAAAATTGAGTGACTCACTAGAACATTGTGATTGCAGAGTTAGAATACTACAGACTCAGAAGTCAATTATCCTGATTATTAGTGGAGCATTAATTGCCATTCATTGCCTGCTTATGTGAATAAATGATTGTCCTTTCAACTATGAGGAAAGTGTCTGGAATATATTGCCAAATCTAGACTAGCTGCAATGAAGCAAAAGTTAATAATGTCCTCAAATACTATCTCAAATATATGTCAGGGTTTTCCACACATTGATATAACTGGCCTAATTAATTTGGGGAATGCATGGCTTATTACTTTCTTTTGTTCTGTGACTATAAATCACTGTTGTTACTGCTTCTGCATTGGCACATGTTATGTGGAGCAATGTGAGTCTGTATTCCTGGCCTATGATCTTATATTTTGCTCAGAATAATAAAGTAGGAGTTATACTCTGCATGCCAATTTTGGAACCCAGTTTTGGGGATTGAAAGTATGATTGACTTTTACTGGAGGCATTACTTGGATTGTCACTAGGTATTAGCATTGGCCCTTAGTTCACAATTGTCTATGTTCTGTCTAGGTTAACTCTTTGTGAGCTCTTCCACAGGCCTGCATAGCACTCTCCTGTCTCTGTCTCTGTCTCTGTCTCTGTCTCTGTCTCTGTCTCTGTCTCTGTCTCTGTCTCTGTCTCTGTCTCTCCCTCTCCCTCCCTCCCTCCCTCCCTCCCTCCATCCATCCATCCATCCATCTCTCTCTCTTTCTCTCTCTCTCTCTCTCTCTCTCTCTCTCTCTCTCTCTCTCTCTGTATGTGTGTGTGTGTCTGTGTGTGTGTGTCTTTTTCTAAGGTAGCTGGTTCGTGGTCTTCTTCACTGATGTGCTAACAAGATATTCTGGTAAAAGTAATTTACAGGAGAAAAGATTTATTTCTGCTTCCTAATTTAAAATACATTCTTTCATGGTGGAGAAGCCAAAGCAGCGGCAACTTGAAGCAGCTAATCACATTGCATCCATAGTCAGGAAGGAGGGCAATAAATGCCTATTTTCAGATCACTTTTTTTTATACAAATCCAACCTCAAGAAGTGATGCTATTCACATTGATCAGGTCTTCCTACCTCAATTAACACTCATACTCAACAGCACATATCCCAGGGGCTTCCAGATCTCATTAATGCTGGAAACTGAGGTTAGTGATCACACCGCTAGTTCTCCTCTAGTTAACACCTAAACATTTCACTTTAAGTCATCATAATCTTCCATTCCTTGTTCTTGTAAGCTCATGATCATTTTATAATAAAAAAATCATTCAGATCAACACTGAAAGGCTCTATAGTAATAAACTGTCTCAACACTTTAAAAGTCCAAAGTCTCTGAGCCAGCCATGCACTGACTGGCTTCAGCTATTGACTAAAACCTCTATGACTCCACCAACCATTTTTATGTTCTGTGTCTGCAAAACGAGAAGTATAGGGAAAACACTGCCAAGTTCTGCTTGCCTGAAAAACTTTGTGTACAGGCACTAGGATAACACTTTTCTAGAAAGTTGCATTAAATTAGCAGAGAGCCCCTTTAGCTTACACTTTCTTCTTCCAAATATTTGGATTTTCACAAACTGGAGCCTCTGGTAAGTGAGATTTCCAGTCATCTTCATGAGCCCTTACTTACTGTCATAGTGTACTATATTAAGTTTAGCTTTAGTCATGTAGGTCTATTTAACAATTGCTTTTTCATTACTAGCTCAAATACTATTGTATCTTCAGATTTTCTCTGACAAGTTAGTTCATTTATCTTCAAACTCACCCTCACTCACAGTTTTGAAACCTAGGCAGAAAGAAGCAATATTCTCAGACAAATATAAAAGAATGGCCCTCAGGCCAGTTTCTTCTGGAGTTCTTGTTTTTCTCTGAAGCTTTGTGAGCCTGCCCTCCAATCTCCACTTCTCTCTCAACATTCTTATCTCCCAAACCCCACAAGACTTACATTCCTGAGTGAACCAGCAGTGCAGGTTAGTAGCTTCCAAAATGAACAAAATGACTGAGACAGTTTACTGCCTGAACAGTCACCCAAGATGATGAACATCAAAGAATCGCCTTATAGAGATGGCTTCAAATGTGGCAAACCAGCCAGAGGGCAAAATGTCCTCGTTCCTGCCTCAAAAAGAATTCTGACTAAAAATGGGCAGCTTGGATGTAGTCAGAATTGACAGCCATACTCTGTCAAGACATGGTAAGAAAGTTCTCAATAGTTCCTCTCTTGCGAGTAAGTCTGGCAAAGACATTGGGCCAGAAGGCTGAAGATGAGGCTCTAACATGATGATCTTATTTTTGACATAATTTTTTTCTTGGTATTTTTTTCTCTTGCTGTGGTGAAATGCATTCAAGAAGTCAACTTAAGAGAGATACAGCTCATTTTAATTCAGAATTTCAGGTAATAGTTCATTGTGATGGGAAACTTGAGGAAGCAGTAGCCAAAAGCTGCTGGTCATATTGCATCTGGCAATAAGGACGAGAAAGCAATGACTAGTTGGCTTAGTCTACTTTCTCTTTTTTTTTCATTTATTATGATTTATTCACTTTGCATCCCGATTGTTTTCCCCTCAGTTGTACCTTCTGTTCCCACCTTCCCCTCCTTTCTATGCTATTCCCTTCCCTTAGGCCTCTGACAAAAGGGACATCTTCACCCACCATATGACCACAGCCTATCAGGTATCATCAGGATAGCCTGCAACTCCTTCTCTGTGTGCCCACAAGGTCTCCCCACCAAGGGGAAGTGATCAAATCACCAGCACCAGAGTTCATGTCATAGACAGTCCCTTCACTGCTCCCAAGAGTGGAGAATGAGCTGTCCATCTGCTATATCTAAACAGAGGTTCTAAGTTCTCTGCATGCTTTTTCCTTGGTGTACCAGTTTCTGCAGGCCCTCCTGGGTGCATATCCACCAGCCTTGATGGTCTCCCCATAGGGTCCTGAACTCCTATGTGTCCTTCCATCCTCCCACTCTTCAACACAATTCTCAGTTCTCAGCCTGTCTCCACCTGCCAGTCTTAGCATCTGGCCAGATCCCCCACTGAGTGGAGTCTCTCAGAGTACATCTACATTGGGTAATATCCACTTACAGGTAAGTATATATCCGGTACATTTTTCTGGGTCTGAGTTACCTCCATCAGGATAAACTTTTCTAGTTCCATCCATTTGCGTGCAAATTCCAAAATTTCCTTGGTTTTAATAGCTTAGCAGTATTCCATTGTGTAAATGTACCACAGTTTCTTTATTGGTTATTCAGTTGAGAGACATCTAGGTAGTTTCCAGATTCTGGCTATTACAAATAAAGCTGCTACAAACAGTTGAGCAAATGTCCTGGTTGTAAGGTGAACATCTTTCAGGTTTATGTTCAAGAATGGTACAGCTGGGTGTTCAGGTAGCCCTAGTCCTGATTTTCTGAGAAAGCACCAGATTGATTTCCAAAGTGGTTGTACAAGTTTGCACTCCCACCTGCAATGGAGGAGTGTACCCCTTTCTCCACATTCTCACCAGCATGTGCTGTCACTTGAGTTTTTGACCGTACCCATTCTGATAGGTATAAGATGGAATCTCAGAGTAGTTTTGGTTGTATTTCCAGTGATGACAGGGGAATTGAATATTTCTTTAAGTGTTTCTCAGCCATTCAGTATTGCTGTGTTGAGAATTCTCTGTTTATCTCAGTACACTAGTTTTTAATTGGGTTATTTGGTTTGGTGGTGTTTAATTTCTTGAATTATTTATATATTTTGGGTATTCACCTTTGTTGAATGTAGAGTGGGTAAAGATCTTTCCCCAGCCTGTAGGCTGTCATTTTGTTCTGTTGACAGTGTTCTTTGCCTTACAGAAGCTTTTTAGTTTCAATAAGTTTACCCACTTTTTCTTCAGTTTCTCGTTTGTATACAGCCTATGACCCTATCCCAAGGAATGATGCCATCCACTGTATGGGTCTTCCCACCTCAATCAACCTAATCAAGGGTCAGAGCTTGTTTCCTATGGGATTCTAGATTTTAAAAAGTAAGCAACTAAGCTCAATCATGACATATTCTTATTTTATTTCAGAGAATTCACTCAGTGCATTTATTAATTTTTGCTTCTGGACATTTGGTCAGAACACTTGTCTATTTGTTGGCAATCAGCCTTTTTTATCTTATCACTCCAACACATAATTCTGCATTTTGTCTTTTTCCCACATCTTATCCTCTTTTAGCTTAGAAATTCTGTGAGTGACTTCTAGTTTAGAAATGCTTTGATTGCTTGACCATAGATATAACAAAATAAGCAGCATTTATTACTTCCAGTCCCAAAGGATGGAGATGTGAGGGAAAATTCCAAAATGTCAAAAAGTCTCATATGTTTACATGTAATTTTATTGCCTCAGCTGAGAAGAAACATATATATGCTGATGAAAGTCTTCAGCTTTTTCGTGTGCCTATAAATATATAGGATAAATCTAAACCACAATGGAAGGAATTGACTTCAGGTTGGTGTATGAAAAAACCATTTCTATAAGACTATCATCGCATAAGTCTGATAAAACACACCAGCTATCACAATAGGTTGTGAATTTTAGAAGAAATACACCCCCCACATAATGAGAAAAAGAAATTCAAAGGAGGAGAAAATGTTTAGAGATAATGTGCCCACTTGTACTCCAGCTGTGTTTATGTATAATTGTGGAAATTGAAGTTGCAAATATTTGAAAAAAAATGGGAAATTTTAATTAAAGGTAACTGCTCAATTTCCCTTCAACAAAGAAACACATTCCTAAAGCGTTTCTACAAACTAAACTAGAAATACTTATAATCAGAACTAAATGTATAAGGGGAAGGTTACTTTGATTCAAATTCAAAGTTATCTAAACAGAGAAATGATAAATTCTCAAGTAATTAATCATTAGCTGAGATGGTAGTACACACCTTTATTCCCAGCACTCAGGAGGCAGAGGCAGGTGGATTGCTGTGAGTTCAAGGCCAGCCTCTCTACAAAGTGAGTCTAGGACAGCCAAGGCTACACAGAGAAACCTTGTCTTGATAAAAAACAAAAACAAAAATGAAAAACAAGAAAAAAATCAAATAATTTTGGAAGTGACAAAATTTAAGAAAATATATTAAGTAATATGATACTAATAAGAATATTTATAAGTGTATAAGTGTGGCAGGGGATACCTAGACTCAGTAGGTAAAAGTGCTTGCTACTCAAGACTGATGACTTGAGTTTGATACCTAGAACTCAAGGGAGAGAAATGACTCTTCAAACTTGTCACATAACCTCCATGTGCATGTTTATGACCCCCACCTACATACTCACACATGAATATCACAACACACACATACACACATGAATATTTTAAAAGACTCAGTTCTAAAAGTTATATTAGAAACAAATTCTTAGGAACTTGACTTTTATCAAACCTATATTCTCATCTATCCTTCATTGGCTTGGTCTATTTTTCATTCCTTATCATATTCTAATGTAAGGGTCCAAAAATCACTGAAAGAAGATCTCAGAGTCAAATAATATGCAAATCAAAGAACGTTTATTATGCAGAATAGCCAACGTGCAGAGGAAGTCTACCATCCACACAAAATGGAAATGACCCAGACAATGTCATGCAGGCTTTTTGTAGGGAGTTAGAGGACTTCTAAGAGGGTGGGCTATTCTCTAAATTGATTGGGTGAGCTAAGGAGCAATCACATGGGTCTTAGGCTAACAGGTTGGTACCAGATGGCTGGTCCTCCAACTATCAGTCCAGGGACATTGAGCCATATATGATGACATTAGTAGCTAGCTAATTGGCTCGATTCTTTTCAGCAAATTTTTTAATTAAATATTTTTTTATTTTTTACATATACATTTATATTATATACACACACACACACACAATAGACTACTTATAGCAAGAAGAATCATGACACAATCAGGAATTATATAAATGTTACATTGTTACATTCCTAGACTAGGGGCATCTTGTTAAATGGCTTCCATTGTCCATTGCCTGTTGGGACAACGTGTCTTCTGCCACAGTGCCATGGGCACCAAGGCTAGGTGACTTCTCTCATGGGCCCTCTGATACTCTCCAATTCTCTCATTATACTATTCTATGATTATTCCCAAGCAGGTAAATTTTATTTATTCAAGGAGATGACTGTTTTGATTTCAATTAATTTAAAAACCAATCAGCTGACATCATGCTTCTGTTGTTTATCTTCTATGACTAAAAATTGAGCTGAAAACGTTGACTGTAGATTTTCCTGACCCATATGTAGATCTTCTGGAATGTGCCAATGAATTTTAAACCACCATATTGTCCTACAAAACAGAATTTTCCTTTTTAAATCAATTGTCTTTTCTGATGCTTAGCTTAAAAATATAATGAAATACATACCTTAAGTAAGTCTACATTACACTATCCACTTTCTGATCTCTTGCTCAGAGATATAAATTATATTTTTCCATTAAGTTCATTTGGGTATGTTTATATGCTAAAGCCTCTCAAAAGAAGGTTGGATACGAATTAGTTTATTAATAAGTGAATGTTCATGTATCATAGTTTGAATACTTTTAGTTAATAATGTAAAAATGGTTTGGGGGGAAAATAAAGCTTTAACTCCAATAGCTCCATTAAGGTAGAAAAACTTGTCACAATAAGCCAATTAAAGAGTTAAGTAATGTGAAACAATGTGGGTGGGGAAGGGAACTTGGTCAATGTGACTATATCGGGAATGAAAATAAAAGAGTCTACTTACCGAAAGTACAAATTCCTTGTACTATAGTTTACCTTTAAAAAAATAAGATGGGACAGGAAAGTTATATACAATTAGGTATTCATAGTCAAGGTGCTGTCTCATTGATCCTTAGGTATATTTAGAAGTCAGTTTGTCCACTTAGGAAAGCAATACTAGGGTCTCTAGATTCAGGAACTCCCTAGGCATAAGATCTTAAGTTTACAAGTTCAGGAATGTTTTTACTCCCATGGAATGGTCCTCAAATATAACTAGAGAATTGGTGGTTACCCCTAATATTAACATCTCAATATTGAGGCAATAAGCACATAATGACTAGCATATCAATAATGTTTTTCACAGTCAACATATCTGGTTGCTTTCCTGAGTAATATAATATTAATATCAAGTTCATGTTGACAAATAGGAGAAGTGGCAATAACTTATATTGTTTTTATAGGACTGTGAGGTCTCTGAAAAACAACCCATAAACCCATAGGACGATATACATAGCACTGGGATTTAAATAACTTTTGACTTCTGGAGTATGCATTGTCTCTCCATGCAGAGTTCCTCTCTTTTAAAGAATTATATTTGAGCATGGGAGAAACAATAATTAGTTTATACACACACACACACACACATGCATGCACATGCATGCACACATATACACACACACCACACCTATATATATGACATTGTCAAAAAACAAACTCCAAAAAAATTATAGAATGTTTTTGTAATAAACATACAAGATAGTAGATTTCTAATAGCTTTGACTACCTCTTTGTTCTTCAGCCCATTTTGGCCTACCCTTCCACCTCTTTCCTCACTTAAACCCTTCCAACCTGAGTATTTTCACCCCCTTTACTTTCATATCAAACGACTTTAAAATACTATGCCCTTTACCTTCAAGCTTCTTTTTTTCTTCCCTTTCTGTGGTGGTTTGAATGTGAATGGTCCCCAACAGGCTCATATATTTGAATGCTTGGTCTTTTCTAACTGAGTTGTTTGTTTTCTTGATGTTTACTTGTTTTCTGTTTGTTTCTTTCTTGTATATTCTAAATATAACTGGCAGAGTCTCCCCGCCAATCTGTAGGCTCCTTATTCAGTCACTTGACAGTTTTAGCACTACATGGGATGTCTACATCACATGCCTTCCCCCAATGCTCTATAATCTATGTGAATGGTTGGGCACAAAGATTATAAGAGCAAGAAGTGCTGCATGACTTCAAAGCAGCAGTGTTGCCCAGATACATCCATCCAGATGGATGCACACATGAATTTGCAGAGACTGGGACAGCATGAACAAGATTTGGGAGGGAGGTGAGAATTCTACCACTGAACCACCAATGCACCCTTAACCAAGATTTGAATAAACCCAAACCAGACAAAATCTTAGCATGGGGCAGGGTGGGGGGTGTTGGGGGGGTTGGGAGGTGGGGTTGGCTTGAAATCTCACCTCTAGTCAAGGATCTATTGTCATTTAATTGTTGCTGGGAAAAGAAAGTTCAATATCCTAATGGAATGATACTAGATTCCAAGGCAGAAGCTTTTTATTTGATTGTATTCCTCCTTAGCGACTGTTGGTTTTATCTCCTGGGCAATAAGAATTATATTTAGAAATTTCTTATTTGAGCCTGTATCCTAAAGTATCCTCCCGTGTCCTTCTAGTAAATTCAGTTTCAAATGAAAAACATAGTTAGAGGTATCATTATACCTGGTTTCAAGCAATATTACAGAAACAAAGTAATAAAAGTACCATGATATTGTCATGAGAAGACTATCTTTATTAATGAAATAGAATCAAGGGCCCAGATATAAGTCGATGCACCTACAGCCACCTGAATTTACAGAAAAATTTCAAAATCATACATTGGAGAAAGACAGTATCTTTAACAAATGGTATGGGAAAAACTGGATATTTACATGTAGAAGAATGAAACTTCTCTCTTATCCTGCAAATAAATCAATTCCAAATGGATCAAATGTCTTAATATTAGATCTGAAGCATAGCTATGCCTTATCATTACAATGTCATAGGGATATTGAAGGATTAGTTTTTTTTCAATATTCTATTCATAACCTGACTTATTTATCCTGTATTTTGGTAAGGGCCCTTTTAAAACACAGGAAAGACAATGTGGCCTATTGTATTTCAGTGTATGCATGTGCAGTCTTATTGCATTCATGCAGCTTCAATGCCATAGTGTCATAGCAACTCAATCACAGTCGTGTATCCTTAATATAGTCACAGAATACCCAATAAAATGTATGTTACTATTTTAGAGGAACACATAGATGAAAAAACCATGTTGTGCTTGGAGCCTTTAGATGTGAATACACTGAGTCCGTGTCAGCCTAAATAAAGCTAATTCCTCAAATACTCTATATCCTGCTTCTCTGTATGGGAATCCTATAACAGTACTTCTGGAAATTCTAAGTATTGTTGCTTTTGTTTTCTAAAACTCTAACTCATTTATTTTTTTATTTTATTTTATTACACATGTATAAGACAAACTCCATACAGCAGAGAGAACCATGTGACAATCATGAGAGTAATGAGTTCTATGCATGTTACATTCATTCTAACTCATTTCTATATTTGATGATGAAGTAAGCTCAAGTTTTCTATATATTCAATATCCATGTATTGTCATTTTTCTGCATTAGAAGGTAATTCAAGCCCATTATTTTCAAATTGACTTTTGCTTTGTTTGTTCGATTTAAAATGGAAGAATGCTTTTAAAATTGTGCTATCTCCGCAAACCTCCTCTAGAGATGAGATGTGCCCAAATATTCTATCGACTATGGCTGTCCTGTGGGTAAGGCGTGCAGAATTCTGTGTGTCTTTTAAGAGAATCACACAGATAAATCCGTCAAAGCTTTTAAACTGCATTTCTTCTTGCAAATTAAAATTCTATGCCACACCCCAAGCCTTTGACTGATGAAATGCAATACTGTCTTGGGCTAGAAATAAGATCCCCATTATTCCTATCTGCTACTGAGGTGGACTCATGGCCACTTCTTTAAAACAAGCCACTGGTAATGCTGAATCTAATATAGATCTGATAATCTAAAACTGCTTGTCTCCCTTTGGTACTAGAGGTATGTAACATCAGGCAGTCTGCAGGTAGGCCTGGGGATTGGGTCATTATGCTTTTTCCAGTGTCATAATTTACCAGACTGGTGCTATATTCCAAACCAAAACAGTGTGCTAACTTCCCTGGCTGTGTCTTATAACTATAAGGGATTGCATAGTGTTAGAAATACATGCAACTCCACCTGACAGCTAGAAGTAAAGCAGACCAAGATACAAATCCTTCTCATTCTAGTAGAGTTAGCATCTATACCTGCACCAGAGCACATATAAATGCTCGGTCTGTGAACACTGGCTTTTAAGCTATCTGGGCAGATAGTTAAGATGATTTTTTTGTTCCTAACCTTGATACTAACCTGTGTTGCACCTGTGTCTCAATGCCAAAGGGAACTTATCAGTCTTAGGTTCATTCCCTAGGCTAATTCCATGATGAGAAACAATGCCAGCTGAAATTCAGGTTTATTCTGTAGGCCTGAAGGGCTTTTCATGATTCTCGGGCAAGTCTAGGGATGTTATATGAACAGTCTGTTCTCTATATTAGTTCTTTTGGTTTCAGTATTACACAGTTTCTCACTATGGAAGGCCTATTACTGAGATCGAAGAAAAGTTCTTTGCTAAATTTTCTGCTTTGCTTCTCATGAGTCTTGCTCCTCATTCTGGCAAATGTGGGGAAGAGGTGTCTAGGCAGTCTCTTTGCAATTTGTCTAATGCAATTCTAGCAACTTATTATTCAACAACTCTCCTTAAATTGGGGTCATGAACATCTGCTAGCACTGAGTATTCTCATGAAAGCCTTAGCACTGGGTTTCATGTCTATGAACTGGACATAATTATCTTTAAAAAAAAACCCAAGTGGCAAACATCCGTCCCTCTCCATGCTACCCTGCTTCGAATTGCGAGAGCAATGATAAGAACAGTCATTCTTTCCCATCTCCTTCTGTAAGTGCCTTTCTTTTTACTAAACTACAATTGTGAACTATTTTCTCTTAATACTGGCATTCTTAACTCTTGTGAAGATAGTTTTCCATATAAATAGCTGTTTCAGTAGGTGTTACTGTGAGGAGATAATTGCCTGAGGATCTTACTCAGCTGCTATCTTACTCTGCCTCCTGATGTCTCTTTCTGATGTTTTCTGTTTCGTATTAGTACTTAGCACCTTTCTGTGTTAACTTAAAGATCTCAGATTTAATATTTCTTTTTTTTCAGTGAAGGTATGGCAATGATTAAATCACTTAGCTTATGTTTCTTCAGGACAGTCTTTTCCTCTCTTTCATTGCCCCAGGGCACACTTGTTACACATAGTATTCATGGTGAGTATTCTGATGAGAAAACTGATTATTATTTCACCATTGTTCCGTTGTCTGGAATGAGGTGTTTTGAAATGATACTTCTGTTTTTAAGATTCTTTCTTCATTTTTTTTCATTTCTTTTTCATTTTTCATTTTTCTTTTTTCTCTTTTTTCTTTTTTTTTTTTGTCTTTGAGAATTTTATTTCAAAATACTAATGAGATCTTCCTATGCTTAACCAATTTTTGGATATTTTGTATTTATGGATCTGTTTTTAGTTTTTATATCCAGATTTAAACTCCAGAAGTGAGTAATCATCACTATGAAATGAGAATGGTGGAAATGACAAGTTACAGTCTGTGGTCATTTTTAGGGAAATGCAAGCTGTTTTACACATCTCCAATGTCACCAAGCCTATTGCCTGAATGGCATAGAACGTGCTTGCGTTGGTCAGTTATTCACTGAGACATGTGTATCAAAATCAATAAAATATTATTTTCTGCTTATAGTTTCACATGCTTCATTGATGCTCATCTGTCTTTCTTCCTTGTAGCTCTGTTTTAAAATAGAACATCACTATGGGAAGTTGAACCAAGACTTGACTTTTTTTTACTATGTTTTTAATATATTAATTTTGTTTAATTTTAATTTATTCACTTTATATCCCAATTGTAGACCCCTCCCTCTTTTCCTCCCAGTCCTATCCACCCTCCCTCTTCCTCTCTCTCCCCTTCACCTAATCCTCAGAAAGAGGGAGCCCTTCTCCCCTACCGTCTGACCCCAACCTATCAAATCTCATTTGGACTGCTTGCATCCTCTTCCTCTGTGAGATGCCATGGTCGCCCCACCAGGAGGAAGTCATCAATAAGTGGGCAACAGGGTCCACCTCAGAGGTAGCCCTTACTCCCCATTTTATGGGGCTCACAATGAAATTGTGCTGCCTATTGACCACATCTGATCAGGGGTATCTAGGTCCTCTCCACACCAGGTCCTTGATTGGTGCATCAGTCTCTGAAGCACCCTCCCCTGGGTCCAGATTTGTTGACTCTGTTGTTCTGCTTCAGGTCCTTCTATACTCCAACTCTGCTCTAAGTCATCCTGCGCTCTGCACCAATGTTTTGCTGTAATTCTCAGCATCTTCTTCAATCCCCTGCTGGGCAGGATACTTCAGAGGACCTCTATGAAAGGCTTCCATCTGGTTCCTTCTGTTCAATAACTTCCAGTGTCTATTCTAATTGCCCTTCTGAATGAGGAATAAGCATCATCCTTAGGGTCTTCCTAGTTATTTATCTTCTTTAGGTCTGTGGATTTTAGTGTGGTTATCCCAGGAGTAGGCTTTCTCTGATGCTCTTAAGCTGAGTCATTCACTGGTTGGACATTCCTTCAATTTCTGCTCCATATTTACCTCTGCACATCTTCTTAGCAGACAAATTGTTAGTCTAAGGTTTTGTGGCTCCGTTGGTGTCCCAGTCCCTCCATTGGAAGTCTTTTCAGGTTATAGGAGATGGACATCTCAGGCTCCATATATGCCATTGGTAGGAGTCTTAGTTAAGGTCACTATAATAGATTCCTAGGAGCTTCTATTGTCCTAGGTTTCTACCTCATCCCAGAGATACCCTTCCAACCTTCACTAATTATAGTTCTTTCTCTCTATACTATCTCCCTCCATCCTGTCCACATTGTCCGTTATGCTTTCCTCCTCACCTCCTTCCCTAGCTGGTTCCCTGCCTCCTTCTAACCCTAATGGCTATTCTAATTTCCATTCTCAGTGAGATCCAAGTGTCCCTATTTGGGCCCTCCTTCTTACTTAGCTTCTTTGAGTCTTTGGACTGTAACATGGTTATCCTTTACTTAAAGTCTAATATTGAATTATAAGTGAGTACATACCAGGTTTAGCTTTCTGGGTCTGGGTTACCTCACTCAGAATGATTTTTTTTCTAGTTCCATCCATTTGCATGAAAATTTCAAGATTTCCTTGCTTTTAACAGCTGATTAATATTCCTTTTTGTAAATGTACCACAGCTTCTTTATCTATTCTTCAGTTGAGAGATATCTAGGTTGTTTTCAGTTCCTGGCTATTATGAATAAAGCTACTATGAACATAGCTGAGCAAGTGTCCTTAGTATGATAGAGTATCTTTTGAGTATATGCCCGTGAGTGGTATAGCTTGGTCTTGAGATAGAACTATTTCCAATTTTACGAGAAATATCCAGATTGATTTCCAAAGTGCTTGTTCAAGTTTATACTCTCACCAACAATACGTGAGTATTTTCCCTTGCTCCATATCCTTACCAGTATCTTTAGTGATGAGTCTTCGATTTTGGTCATTCTGATGAGTGTCAGGATGTCAAAGTCATTTTGATTTGCATTTTCCTGATGACTAAGGACCTTGATCATTTCTTTAAGTGCTTCACTGCCATTAGCGATTCATCTTTAAGAATTTTGTTTAAATCTGTACCCCACTTTTTAAATTGGATTATTTCTTTTGTTGATGTCTAGTTTCTTGAGTTCTTTATGTATTTTGGATATCAGTCCTGTGTTGGATATAGGGTTGGTGAAGATCTTTTCCTATTCTGTAGCTGCTATTTTGTCCATTTGACAGTGACCAATGCTTTATAGAAGCTTTTCAGTTATGGGTCCCACTTATTAATTGTTGATCTTAATGCCTAAGTGGTTGGTGTTCTATTATGTTTAGGAAGTTGTCCTCTATGGTAAGGTATTCAAGATTATTCCCCACTTTCTCGTCTACTAGATTTAATGTATCTGGTTTGATGTTGAGGTCTTTGATCGATTTGGACTTGAGTTTTATGCAGGGTGATAGATACAAATCTATTTCCATTCTTCTACATGAAGACATTCAGGTAGGCCAGCACCATTTCTTGAGGATGCTTTCTTTTTTTAATTCTATGGCTTTATCAAAAATCAAGTGTCAATAGATGTGTCGGTTTGTTTCTGAGTCTTCCATTCAATTTCCTGTATCAGGCAACCTATTTTTATGCCAATACCATGTAGTTTTTATTACTATTTCTCTACAGTACACCTTGAAATCAGGGACGGCGGTACCTCCAGAAGTTTTGGCTTTTTTGTTTTTTGTGTGTATTTAAAAGATTGTTTTAACTATCCTGGTTTTTATGTTTTCCCATATGAAGGTGCATATTATTCATTCAAAACCTGTAAATTATGGTGTTGGATTTTTTATGGAAATTGTGTTAAATTTATTGATATTGTTTTTGTTACAACTGCATTTTTACTATGTTAATCCTACTGATCCATGAGCATGGGAGATCACTCCATTTTCTGATATCTTCTTCAACTGCTTTCTTCAGAGACTTGAAGGTTTTTTTTTAATCACACAAATCCTTTCTCTTGTTTGGTTAGAGTTACACCAAGACACTTCACATTATTTGTGGCTATTGTGAAGGGTGTAGTTTCCCTAATATCTTTCTCAGCCCATTTGTCCTTTGTATACAGAAGGGCTATTGATTTTTCTTGAATTAGTCTTGTATCCAGCTACATTGTTGAAGGGAAGGTGTTTATCAGCTGTAGGAGTTCCTTGGTAGAATTTTTTGGGTCACTTATGTACACTATCATATAATGTGCAAATAATAATATTCTGACTTCTTCCTTTCCAACTTATATCCCCTTGATCTCCTTTAGTTTTCTTATTGCTCTAGCTAGGAATTCAAGTACTATACTGTAGACATACGGAGAGAGTTCAAAGCCTTGTCCTGTCCCTGATTTCAGTGGAATTGACTTAAGTTTCTCTCCATTCAGTTTTATGCTGCCTATAGGCAGGCTGTATACTGCTTTTACTATATTTAGATAAGTGCTTTGTATCTCTGTTTATATGGTGGATTACATTTGCATATAATGAACCACCTCTGCATGCCTGGGATGAAGCCTGCTTGGTCATGGTGGATGATGTTTTGATGTGTTCTTGGATTTGAATTGAGTGTATCCCTAGTTTCTATCTTCCCATTCCCACCCTATTTCCCTCCCCTAGACCTCCGACAGAAGGGGACTTCCTCCCCCACCATATAGCCACAGTATGTGATGTCTAATCCAGAAAGCCTGCTTCCCCTTCCTCTTTCTGCCACTTGGCCTCCCAGGAAAGGAGAAGTGATCAAATAGGGGGCACCAGAGTTCATGTCAGAGGCAGTCCCCCACTCACTCACCTTCCCATGTGAAAAATGAGCTGTCCATTGGCTAGATCTGAACAGGGGGGTCTAGATCCTCTGCATTCATTGTCCTTGAATTCATTGTCAGTTTGTTCAGGTCCCTCTAGGTCAATATCCACTGATCTTGATGGTCTCCTTTTGGGGCTCTGGAACCCTTTGGGTTCTTCCATCCTTCCATTCATCCATACCACACTCACCTCGAGTCCAGCAGCCAGTCTCCACATCTGTCCTCATCCCCTACTAAGTGGAAAGTCTCAGAGGGCATCTATGTCGGGTTAATATCCATTTATAAGTGAGTATATACTATGCTTGTCTTTCTAGGTCTGGATTACCTCACTCAGGATGCTCATTTCTAGTTCCAGGAATTTGCCTGAAAACTTCATGATTTCCTTGTTTTTAATGGCTGAATAGTATTCCATTGTATAAGTGTACCACAGTTTCTTTGTCTATGTTGTTGGCTGGTAGATTCTGTTACCCAATGGAATTCTGGGCAGGAAGCGAGGGGAGCCCTGAGCAGGAAGCTAGATGTTCCTGAAAGTGCCCTCCTCAGATTATTGGGAATGGTCTCTGAATGGTGGCTGGTTATCAGGGACTTTCATGAGATTTTCAACTATGTGATCCTGGAGGTCAAGTGTGCTCCTCAGGAGTCCAGGGACCTTCCTCTTCCAAAGGGAAGCTCCAGAGTTGACTACCTGGAATAGGCTTTGAACTTTTTCAACCCTACTTTATTTGAGGTTTTTTAATGCTTATACCTTCCTCCAACTCACATGCTCTATATAGGAAAGGAAAGAGGTTAATGGGAACAGGAGAAGTAGACATTTTCAGACTCAGATTTGAGTCCTTCATTATAGCATTACCTCTGACAGTATTGCAAGAGGTAAACAAACTCCCAAAACATAAAGAAAACTTTCTATTCAAACAATAACAGTTTTTCTCAGTAAATAGCAGTAATTTGTTTAAAAGCACCCAAAACTCCAATAATATATTCCATTTTCTCAGTCTTAATTTGAAGTCCTGAAAAACTCAAAGAAAAGTCTAACATGTGTTGCAATTACAGATTTGTAGCAAGTATTATCAAAATAATGTTTACTTAAACACCACTTTAAATTCCATGAAAGACATTGACATGATAGCACTTATTTGCAGTTCCAGCCCTCCAGAGGTTTTGCCAGGAAGATCATGAGTTTAAAGTCAGCCTGCAGTAAAATGACTTCCAAGCAAGCTTAAATTAAAGAGAAAAAAAATGCGGCAAAGAAGAAACTCAAAAATTTCTCAAAAGTGTATTATGAACCCTGAAATAGGCTCTCAGACACTTTCTTAGAGATAGTTATCTTTAAGTCATGCCTGAATGATTTTCTCAGTAACTTCTCAAAGATTTTTTCTTCTTGTAATCTTGTCACATTTGTTCATGTTCTCTAGACCTTGAAAAATGGATTTTATTTGTGTATTGGGACCACAGAAGCATATCACTATGCCATTCTAGGAAGTGCTGACACCAGCTCTATACATAGCTACTTTATTCAGAGCCACACCCTTTGGAATTCTAATTTGAGTACATTGGTATATACATATTTGACTTAATATTATAATTTTGACGTGTACCTCTCCTTGGTCTCTCTCTCTCTGATTTTTATTTAATCTTTTTATATGTGTGGGCACAATTATACAAGATAGATATTTAAAGATTGTTTAACTTACTTCAATTGTACATATAGTAGCACAGACATTAAAGCCATCATTTCCTATTGGGCAAAAATGTGATAAGGCTTACATTTTTGCAAACAAGATCAGGAGTAGGAGAAAAGCACTTATTTAAGTAGGCATTATGAAATTTCACTAGTATTCTGTAGGAATTTAATAGTCAGTAATGAATATTGAATCCTGGGAATAATATAAATTATATAAATATAAATTATCCTAGTGTTCATCAGCTAACACAACTAGGTACACATTGCTGTTTTCTTTTGTTTTTCAAGACAGGGTTCTTCTATGTAGCCTTGGCTGTCATGGACTTGCTTTGTAGACCAGGCTGGCCTCGAACTCAGTGATTCACTTGCTTCTGCCTCCCAAGGGCTGGGATTAAAGGCGTGCACCACCACCTCCCAGCTCACATTGCTATTTTCATTTTTTAAATTAATTTATTTATACACTTTATATCTCTCTTCCTGGTCCTCCTTCCATACCTTTTCCCCCAAACCCCCTCTCCTATTCCTCAGAAAAGGAAACTCCCCCTATCCTTCACCCACCCCCAACAATTTATATCAGGACTGAGCATGTCCTCTTCTCTTGTGTCCTGGAGAGGAATCCCTGCAAGGGGGGAGTGATCAAAATGCAGGCAATCAAACAAGGCTGAAGAAGAGATAAACCAGTGTTTGTTATGATCCCAAGTGTGGGATGGGGGACCGTCTTGTGAGAGAACAGGTGATGTTAATCCACTAGAAGGCAAACCACCTTGTGTGGGAGCTTGATTGTTGCCAGGTGAAAAGATCCGTGAACAGATTCTGGGAGGAGATATATAAGTGAGCCAGAAGCAAGAAGCAAGACTTTTTGGAGACTTGGGATAGTTTGAGCTGTTCATTGCTCCCCAGACACTCCTAGAGAGAACCGCTCTTGGGTCTCAAGGCTCCTGCTGAGGTTCTGGGCTCTGGTTGCTCTAGGTTCCAGCAGAAGAAATCCTGCTGACTACACCAGGAGAATTGTTCCTCAGAACTGATATCCTTATGGTTTTGTTATTGTATTCTTTAATCCTCTTTTCCTATTGTTTCAGTTAGTCAGGTTCTCAGTGACGTACTCTTGGTTAATAAGTTCGTAATAAAATATATTTTTAAGAAAATTGAGTTTATACAAGTCCATGTCAGAGAGGGCCCCTGCTGCCCTTTCTAGGGGACTCACATGAAGTCTGAGCTACCTGTCTCAGACTATGTGATTTGAGGCCGCAGGTGATTCTATACTAATTTGCAATGTATTTGCTTTAATCTCCCCAAATTAATTCAGTCAAACTACATGTATTAGCTATACATCTAACTTTTACTTTGTCCTGAACTTAGTAATGAGGAAAATAATAGAAAGGAAAGAGTTAGTCCTCTTGTTAAGGAAAGATATAAGAAGAGAGACAAATAGTAAAATATAGGGAAAGGTACTTCTTCTTTCTACTTCTGTAGAATTCTGTTTGATAGTGATTTTCCTTAGGTAGTGTGCCTTGCTTCTACAGAGACTGTGAGTCCCAGGCCCATGCTGATTTAGTGATGCAAGGCATGGTTAGTGCTACAGAAACATCTAAAAGTAAGAATGAGTTCTCCAAATACCTAAAGACTGTCCTTTAGTACAGAGAATTCAGCATAAACATACTATGACAAAGTCAGTAATGCTTAGGGCTGAAGTAAAATCTGATTATTTGTGCCCTTTTCCATTTGGTCAGAACGCAACTTGATTTGCTGATAATTTTGCTGGAATGGCAGGTTCATCTGCAAAATAATTATATCTCTACCCTCCCCAATAGCATCACTCTAGTTCTAGAAAGTTATCACTGGTAATTACTGCCCTTCGTGTATATGCTACATTTTCTGTCATATAAATTGTAGCTTAAAATAAAAATATAGAAAACATAAAGGGTCCCAAACTTAAAACAATTTAATTGTGCCATCTATGTTTAAAACAGTCACTTTGTTCTTGGTAAAGATCAAGTGTGTGTAAAAACATATTTGCTATTTCACTATGTGGTCTGGTTGTATAAAGAATAAGAATACATTCTTTATTCACGGCTATATGATCTTTCCTCATAAGCAACTATTTCTTCTGTAATACTGTAAATTTCATATTTTCTTGGTTTTCATGGCGTATGTTCTTTCCTGAAGTAGTAAACAAGAACATAATAAATAAATCACCTTATAAAAGCTTGTGTCTCCAGGCAAGGTGAAATGCCCATTTTAAACTAGGTATACCTCAGGACTAGAGATGATTATTAGCCATTGGCATATCATTCCTACAATTCCTTCTTTCACAGATATACTAAATAACATAGGATATTGAGTATCAATGAAGTCAGTTTTTCAAAAATCTCACAAACTACTAAAGGATAAAATCATCTTTATTGATGTGTTCATTTCATCTTATAGATCTATCAAATATCATAAACAATTCCCCTGCTGGGTCGAACAGGTAATGTAAGCTAGCTGTTAACAAAGCAATTTAATCTAAGCTCACTTTTATTACCAACCTCTAAAAGGATCTCCTTTCTCCATGTACTGGTAGCTAATTAAAATATATATCCATAAGATCATGATACATGAGTGTGCTATGAAATGACATTAAAGAATATGGTAGAACTGGAAAAAAAAGAATAGACCTGGAATTCTGGTGTGGTGGCACACACCTTTAATCTCAGCACTCAGTGAGGCAGAGGCAGGCCGATTGCTGTGAGTTTGATGCCAGCCTGGTCTACAGAGCAAATCCAGGACAGCCAAGGCTACACAGAGAAACCCTGTCTTAAAACATACAACAACAATAAAAACTATAACTATTTTTTTGGTTGTGCACATACTATCTACATACAAATATCTACCAAATTCTTTGCAATATATTTTCACTTAATCTATACAACTTCTAATGAAATTAGGTATACCATGTTTCATATTTTACCACAGAGAAAACTGAAAATTAATTTGCTCAAGAGGGCTTACACAATTGGAGAATGGCATAGATGGATCTCAAACTCACTATTTGCTGTATAGTCATTGCATCTCTATTATATATTTTTTCCTAAGATTTGGTACACAGTCTGTGGAATTTGATGGCAGTATTATATTTTTAAAGTTTTTTGTTTTCATTAATTCAATTTTTCCTTTGACAATTTCATACATATATAATACAATTACTCTAACCCCTCATGTCCTCTTAGCTATGTTCTAATCCTTTTAAAACCCCTAACCCTTCGCACAAACACTCCTTTCTCAAAATGATGTCTTCTTTTATTGAAAAGTTTTTTCATCAGATCCTGCTTTTCCTCGACCCAAACTTTTACCCGATTCTCTCAATCTACTCAACTGTCTCTCCTTAAAAAGCAAGCAAAATCTAATAAATAATGAAAAAAAAACAAGAAAGACACATATAGAATATTGTATAAAAACACAAAATCAGAAACTAAAATATACAAAGAAGATAAATGAGATTATTTTTAAAATCCGAAACAAAACAACGTGAATAAAAGAGTTTACAAAAATACCACTGAGTTCATTTTGTGTTGACTCCTTGGCATAGGGCCTACCCATAAGTGTGGTTAATATGCCCAACAAAGCTCCATTCCAGTACTTGAACAATGCTTACTCCTCTAATGCCTTATAATGTAAATATGATCATATAGAGTTCCAACACATAACTACTAAAAATATTTCAGTTGGTGTCACATTACATGATAAAAATAAAAACAGAAATATCTACATAATGAATGTATAAACATACTTCTAACAAATAATAAAAGTAAATCTATGCCAATTATAATCCTTCTGTTTGTTTATGACTTTAGATGGTATTGACTACCTTCCTCTACTGTCCATTCTGTATTTTCTCCATCTTTAATACTTACTTCAGTGGGTCTGGGTTCTTTTCCTGGAGGGGTGAGACATCCCCTCACCCATGAAATCTATGGGTTTTGCGGGGGGGGGGGCGGAGGGTTGTGTGACCCTCTTAGGATTTTGTTGTTGTAATTCACCATTGACCTTAATCAAAGGACAAGGTAAATTCAAGAATTGCCCTAAAGGAACTACTACATTCCAGGCATAGTTTTCCTTAAGTCCATTTTGGAGAAGCAGTCTAATTCCACCCTACCCCCAGTAGTCAGTATCAATCACACCTCCCAGTATTGTTACTCATTTGTTAGCCAGTTGATTCAAAAGCATCAGGAGCCCAAAGTTGCTAGGAGGAAGTCTTAGTATTCAGTTTGATAGAATGTTTGATGGGCCTCCAGGCAGAAGTATTTATTCCTCTGGAACAAAACTGCCTAGACCCCTAAAGCACAAGGTCATGGGAATAGGAAGCAATTTTTTTCTATTGGGTCACTAGAGGTGAGAGCAACTGGCACTATTCCCATTC
The DNA here is from genome assembly GCF_964271855.1 of Acomys minous. NCBI lineage: Eukaryota > Metazoa > Chordata > Mammalia > Rodentia > Muridae > Acomys > Acomys minous. Next base: position 67,076,095 of record NC_140488.1, on the reverse strand, counting down.
CCACCCCTTGACTCCTGAAACCTTGAATCCTGGTTACAAGAGAAAGGACCACATATTAGACACTGAATTAAATTCATCTATCATTGTTTTGAACTCTGTCTGGAAGTTTTAAGTCATTGTTACTGAGTAACTTTTATTACCATTAGCTCAATAATATTTGTAGGGGACATATTCTCTCTCTCTCTCTCTCTCTCTCTCTCTCTCTCTCTCTCTCTCTCTCTGTGTGTGTGTGTCTGTGTGTGTCTGTGTGTGTGTGTGTGTGTGTGTGTGTGTGTCTGTGTATGTGTGTGTTATTTTCTTTCTGCACTGAGACTAGCACATCTGGAATTAGTTTGTTGGTTTAGTTTTTCTTCCATTTCCTTTTTTTTTTTTCTTTCTTTTTAAGTTCATATCACTTTTCGTTTTTCACTTGAGGCATCTGTATGTCCAAGAGAGGACTAAATCACAGCAAAGTTGGCATGTTGTTTGCCTTTTTGGAGTCTAGTATTAAGAATTGCAGGTTCTATCCTTATGCTTCCTCTGAATATCAGCTATCACTGCAGTAAGAGTTAGCACACTCTTGCTGGTCTTCATTTCTGTTGTTCATCTTCTGTGGCTCTCAGTACCTGAGCACTTATCTTGGGTCAGACTAGGTCCACTTCTGCTTTGATAGTCCCTTCCATGTGCATTTTGCACCCCAGGCAACGTAACCTCATTCAGCTATAGCCTGCTTTCTGCTTCTTTAGCCTCTGTTGTTTGTTGTGAGGCCCGACATGTTTAAGCTCTCTTCACTCAGGAAACACTGGCCTCCTCCCTGTATGTTGTGGTACTTCTACTAATTTTCTCCTTTTCAAAAACAAAAGAAAACAAAACTCTTAACCATGACAAGACAACATAAAAGCACAGGACACTGAGGCTTCAAATTTTGTGAATTTGAATTTATAACCAAAGCTTTTAGGTGGATTGTATAAAAATGCCTGGGTTTTTTTTATAAAGAGGATGATGATATGGAAGCCAAGATGTTATTTCATTAAAGCAAATACATTTTTTCTCATTGGCCCACATTACAATTTCAACAACTTCATCATCCCTTCTGACAAGTCTTCAAAGGAAGATTCTTGTTAAAGGTTTTACTTCAAATTTCTTAGTATCAGGCTTGGAGGCTCTACATAGATAAATAAACCAATACATGGATGCTGTATGTGTTTAGATGTGTGTATTGAGATGTGAAACACTTTGGAAAATTGAACAATCTGTTTTGTAATGTGAATAGCTAACAGCTAATTGAATTTTCATATATGACTTATTTTTGCTTTCTTTTGTTGTTTTTCTAAATAGGGCTTGCTTGAAGTAGCATAGAGTAGAAATGGAGAAATAAGCCTAAAGTAAATGAAATGTTACTTCAGTTGTTTTTGAAGGATTATTATCATTGGCCTAGTACTGTAAGGAATCTGCATTTACTTTGTGCTTCTGTCAGGAATTTAAAGCAAATTCTCAATAAGTTAATTAAAAAGGAATATCCTTTTCATAGCTATTCTTTACTCTTCCTCAAACTCAGCCTCCCACAATGTTATCCAAATTGTAGGACAGCAAAAGCCTTTCACTACTGAATTTCTTGTGCTAATTAGGCACAGAATATTTTCTTGTCCATGGAAATGGCTTACATATGCAAGCTCCAATTCAGTAGGTTTAAATTAAAGAACATGTATGTAAACACAATGGAAGAACTTTCTGTACTGTGAACTACATTTCTTAGTCATATGCACATGTATGCACACATATTGTAAAATACTCAGGTCTTATATGATATTATTTGGGAGGAAAGAAGAAGCAGAGAGGCAGAGCATATTTTTATAGATATTCTAGGAAAATTACTTTGATAGTCTCATATTGGTAAATGATGGATCTATTTATTGTGACGGTTTTCAAAACCTGAAGGTCCATTCTGACAAGGGGTTCAGAATGCTCAGTTGAAATTAAATAACTTCTAAAATACTAGTTCAAAGAAATGGAGGGCTCTAACACATGTTCTCGGTTAAGAAAATCTGGGCTTTATTAGTGACATTTCAGGTATGTTGAAATCATGTGTTGTAGTGATGTTGTCATCTGTTTAGCTTTAAATAAACAACATTATGATGTAACACAAGACACAATGTTCTTACCATTTTACTCATTTTAAGCTCACAAATAGTAATAATAAATAAATAGGGTAAGCTTAGAAGCAAAAGCATATATATCTAGGGATAAATACTATCAAATAAAACATAATAAGCCAGCATGATGACTCAGGCCTTGAATTCAATCACTCAGGAGGCAGAGGCAGGTGGATCACTGTGAGTTTGAGGGCATCCTGGTCTACAAAGGGAGTCCAGGACAGCCAAGGCTACACAGAGAATCTCTGTCTCAGAAAAGAAAAGAAAGCAAAACAAAGAAAAAGCCATAGCAAGAATTTAACATAATATATTTTTAAATAGAAGGAATTTGTAAGTAAATAATGGTATGTTCTTATAAAAATTAAAAATTTTCTATCATTCTCATATGGATCATTTTCTTTGCTATTATTTGAAAATGTGATTGTTCATGCAGAAAACAATGAAACCTTTTATTTTAATATTAAGTATGGAAGCTCTTCTTCTGGCCATTGTGTAAACTATTTTATATCCTTTAATTCATAAACTTCAAGTTCTATATGACAAATTTGTACATGCACATCTGTATTAAAATAGCCACCTTATGCACAATTCCAAAGTCTGTAGTTACTAATGTTAACTATGATACAATTGAGGCATGCTAGATAATTAAGTCCTAGAAGATTTGTTTATGTTGGAATGGTTTTATTTTCAGCTTTATGAGAGTACACCTATGATACTTTTATTCCTCTATTTCATCTTAAGTTACTATTATCAGAGCTCATAGTGTAAACAAAAAGTAAATGGAAAAATAAATTAAGAATTTAGTATTCTTAGATAATTCCAGCTATTTGATTTGATTCACTTTTCTTAGTTAAATGTAGTTTAGATTTTTTGCTGTTGTTTTGGTCTTATATATACAACTGGTGGAGAACTAAATGGGGATATGCATTTTGAGACATCCTTTGTGATAACTATGTTTTAAATAATTCATTTCATTTCATAAGTAAATTGTATAGCTCCCATTTAAAAAGAAGTCCACAGTATGTCAGAAGTCCTAAAGCCATGCATTCATGCTTCTTTTCTTATGAAGTACTAATTCTGATTGTAGTCTATCACAGCCATATTAACTATTGTAATTCTAAGCCTTAAAATGATAAATGAGAATTATTAAAGCAAAAAACAAGTTTTTATTGTGTTTCTTTTTCAAATTTGTTTTAATAAAAATAACATTTAGAAAGGGGGTTGAGTATCATAAGAGAAGATGGCTGATTCTCTATTATAGAAGATAAAATGTAAGTGTCATGTAATATAGGGAACTAGAAATTGAACTTTGGGACCCATAACTTTTTCTCCACTCACAGAAGTATTAATTTAGGTAAAACCTACACTTGAGGATATATTGAACATGTTTTGGAATGTGTAAGATCCTATTCTGTTGACTCTTGGAGCAGCAAATGTGCAGCATAGCCTGGGAATGACGATAGCAGAAATACTGAAATCACATTTTAGGTGTGACAGGAAACTTATGACACCCTGATGGTTATACTTTTCCTTGAATGTGAGGAAACTATTCCGTAACTTAGATAATGACCATAACAGTGTATCAGTGATTTGCAACAGGAAATGGTATAAAGAAAAGTTTTGTTTCTGTAGGATTTCACTTTGTGAATAACTAGTTATTAATTCCTATGCTCTGTTGTGTTTAGGACTCAAGATAAGTGATCCCTCTTCTGATACATGTGCTCAGACTCTATAAAGTAATATTTGTTATAAATCAAAGAAATATTCCCCATTACTTCACTTCATTGTCTATGACCCACTCACTTAAGTTTAATATATGTCATGCATACAAGAAACGTTCTTGCTCATAACCCAGTAGATGCATTTCATGATATATTATCATTAATTTTGCCTGAGTGTACTGAATTTTATAGTAAAAGAGAGCATCAATCTCTAGCAAAAAAAAGTCCTCTCTTCTTGAATTCTAAATAGAATTATATCTAAGATAGTATTTTATTTATATTTAAACATTTAAGGAATGTAGACACATTTCAATATTAGTTTTCCTTTACTATGCCACATGATTTCTTATTTGGATTGAGTAATATGTCTAGTGAAGGATTTCTATATTTTCTCTATTTTTGTATGAGTCAAAAGTGTAATAAAGAATATGACATTGCAAAATTGTAAGTTTCAGAGTTTTGTTTTTAATGGCTCATTCCTCCTGCACTTGCTTATGCAATTCCAAAAATCGAGAATATCTCCATCATCTTCTTGATTTAGATTCTCTAAATCATTCCAGTCTCAAGTACAGTATACACTTTGGATATTTTAAAATGTTCTCTTCTTAAATATATTTTTTCAATTTTAATGTAATCACATGATTTTCCCCATTTTTTCTCCCTTCAAATCCACCCAAGTACTCCCATATCTTTCTTTCAAGTTTATCAATTCTTTGTCTTTAAACTAATCTATTTTTCCAGGAAAGGTGTTGTCTATTCACTTAGGTATCAGATTTCACTCAACTGCACACTTGATTTTCAGACAAATGTCCAATATATACTTATGGGATTTTGTAGTGAGACTTTAACATCTTACTTAATCTGCTTAATGATTACTGGGCACTATGCTCAAACATTGGCTTTCATTATCTGAATTACATATAAAAAGCTTAGTTTAAATACTTTATATTTTCAATAGACCATCATATATCTTTGAAAATCTGTCTTACAACCAAACTATACTTTATACCCAAGAATTAGAACAAAGTAGTAATAAGTTGAAATCCTAATTCAGAAGCATACTGTTCAAGTAACTTATACTTCTTTGTACTTTTATTAAACATATAATATTATTCTTGTATGGATTTAAAAAGTTCAGTTACTTACAAAAGAACAACCAATTTTGAATCACTTCAAGGACCCTGGGCCACAACCGATCATGGGTTCCTACTTTAGAAGGATATACATGTATAAGATGGAAAGGAGATTTTCAGCCCTATTGTGGAATAACTCATTATTGCACACAAGCAGATATATATGCTGGAGAAAAGGAGTAATGAGTCCAGAGAATCAGCTTTAATGTAATTGTATGTCTTTTCTCATAAAAATACATATGTAGATGTTAAAATAGCAATTATGATTTCAAGTGGAGCCTTGTTGCATTCATATTTGATTTTCAATGTTGCTTTAAAAACATCAGATTGCCAGATACGTCTGTAGTACTATTTTTAAAACTGTAATTCTCTATATCAGTAAGTATAGGGAACCAGAGAAGATAAATACAAAATTCTGAAATTAGTGTACTGATAACTGAACCACTTAACAAAATAGTAAAGTTAAAAAGAATTAACAGTCTGTAATACGTTTATGTGCTGAAAATAATTTTAACTTTCTTTCTACTCCCTTAAATATAACCAGAAGACTTGAGAACTATAAAAGTAGTCTACATTTCAGATGTGCATGTTGGGGGTGGGGCCGAGATAGAAACAAAGAAAAGAAAAAGAAATTAAGATCTTATCCTTCTAGGTATTTTACTTTGTAATGATTTGGCTTTTACCTGTGTCGACAAAGAACACTGGAGTATTTCTAGTTACTTGGTACATCAAAGAGAAGAAAGAAAACACAGAAACTCGAATGTCAAATGTCTTTTTTTCTCTTCACATATGTATTTCAAAACAAAAACAGGCTTTCGAAATAGAGGAATTTGGTAAGTTTCATGTGTGCTGCAGCTACTCTGTTTCAAGCTCTTGTTTAGATTGGATCCAAATGCTTCACTGACAGACATGGGGCACATCCAAATAGTTACTTCTGGATAAAGTTATTTACACTGAAGTTTGACCCACAAGGGCGACAGAACAGCAAAGTACCTTGGATAATACTAACAGACAGCTAACTCTGCTTTGCTCCAGATCATTTAGATTAAAAAAAAATAACTTTCTGATAACTTCAAAGTGTCTTTCCCTCAGCATGTATGGTAGCTTCCATTAAAACAGGAATTTGAAGCCTATACTTTTTATTATTAAATGTAAGGAAACAACCTCAACATTTAGACTTTATAGCAGAGCCCTTCAACATTTCCCCACATATCTATTATAGGCAAGCAAGGTCACCCAATGGTAAAAAACTGAATCACTTACTATCCTAAGGTCAGTTTTCACAAGTTGAATTTTGGAGTTATACTGCAGGAGGGACAAATTGTTTTTAGTCAGCCATATACATACTCATAAAATATGAATATGTACATATAATATATACTTTCATATGTTTATTTCCACTCCTTTACACACTGTAGTCCAGAAAGTGTCCAGATTGCAAGAACATTTATTTTGCTTTCTTTTTGTTCGATTTATAAACAAATTAAGTTAGACATGTTTTAATATAAAATATTTTAATAAAATTTTTGGAAGCATGGTACTTGAAGGTAGATAAATTAATTTTTAAATCCTTGGTACAGTATGAGACTTTATAAGAAAGCATAGTATATAAGAAAATATTATTGTAGGCTTTATCTTAATATAATAGTGTGTTACCCAAGCTGGAACCCATATGATGAGACAGATTTCGTTAAAATGATATTCAATACAATGATTTCCTTATGCATGAAAAGAATTATCATCTTGTAGTTAAAATATAATATAGAATTTTTCTTTGTAACCATGCCTTGTCTCCCTTTATAGAAATACTATTTTCCTTATTAAAGTGAAAGAAAGACAGCCTTGAATTTTGAAGGACAGACCTTCCTAAAACATATTGCAAATAAGCCTTCATGCCACTGCAGTGAATAAATACTTGCCTTTTATGTCATATATGTGATTCAAATTCTTTGAAAAAAGTAAGTGTATTTTAACAGTTGTCAATAACTCTAATGAGTACTTCCTCACTGAACACAAACGTATAATTTGGTAATAGGAGGTATGCTAATATTGTAAACCACAGTGTTCTTTTCCTTTACCTGTGGCAGAAATAACCTTTGAATTACAACTGTGCCATTAATCTGGATCATTGCTCATTTTACAAAGAAAATTATTATTTATAGACTCAAAGGAACATAATACTAATATGAAGTCCAATCTGAGACAAATAAGGGGATACTTATTACCTGGGATAATTTGATAATAACTTTCTTTGTGAGGGTATAAGGTGTCAAGAAAGTATATTATATGTCTGAAATAAGAGAAAGAGAAGGCAGAATATTTTTATATGGCAAGTGGTAAAGGAATGATCCCAATACAAGTCCATTGGTGTTTCCTCTGCACTGAAGTTGTCTGACAAGTATGCCTGGAGAATGACATAGGAGTGGAAATAAGTCCCCCTTGCTTGAACACTGACTGTATAATTTTTTTTATTCAAAATCAAATAAGAATGTTCAAGTAAAACAGTATGAACAGCATATTGAAGACAACAAAGTCTTTATTTTACATTAGGAAGATATTTAGCAATTTGTATTTACTTGGAAATTCAACTTTTCCTTTCCTTTCCTTTCCTTTCCTTTCCTTTCCTTTCCTTTCCTTTCCTTTCCTTTCCTTTCTCTTCCCTTCCTTTCCCTTCCCTTCCCTTCCCTTCCTTTCCTTTCCTTTCCTTTCCTTTCCTTTCCTTTCCTTTCCTTTCCTTTCCTTTCCTTTCCTTTCTTCTCTAAATGAAATACTATGGGCCATCAGAAATATCCATGAGAAATCAGCCAGAACTCAAGATTATTTTTCTTTTTCTTATGGAAAATTTAAACAAAGTAAGAATTTGTATCTAAATACTTTCAACACCAAAAAGCCAAAAGACATGCAACTTGCTGCCACTTTCCTTCTGTATATCAAATTCATTTTAGTGATATGAACAGTAGATTGGGCGTGGAGGATAGAGAATAAGCGAGAAGAGAGGACCATCACCTGGAACAATTTATGTTTAAATACTGCCATAATGGAACCTAAAGCTTTTCATACTAATGAAAATATAAAGAACAAAGCATAATGAAAGTATTGGATTTAATTTATTTACGAGGATAGAAGAATATATTGATTTCATTTCTAGTTGCAAATGCGAGATTTTCATTATATAAAACCACAACAAAATAGTAAATGTATAAAGAGGAATAATTTGTTTCACTTAGAATAAAACTGCTTTCTAAGTGTTTTTTTCTTAAAGTAACATTAAAAGCTGTATGTTTTAGAATACTAGGTACAAAAATATTAACATTGAGTCTTTGTATGTACTCTTTATGGTTGATATTTGAATTTCTTGACTATCCTACAATACATCAATAAAGGAAAATAATTAGTTTTAAATCATGTCTGCATGAATTATCATACAGTCATTTGGTGGTAGGAGACATACTAATACTGTAAACCACAGTGTTCTTATCCTTTACCTGTGGCAGCAATACCTTTGAATAACAACTTTGTCCTTAGTCTGGATCATTGCTCATATATATTCAAAGGGTACAAATATAAACTTATTTATTTGAAAACATTTTTTGATATTCTGTTTCACACGCTATTTACACTTTATGTGCAATATAAAGCTGGAGACAGCATAGTTTGTGAACTTGAATAGCCCAAGATGCTTCTAAATGCTAAAAATAAAACAAAACTAACCCAAAAAGACCCTCTGCAAAACATAGGCATTTGTGGTGAGATGTGGTATGATAATTACAATGGTGCACAAACTGTCCGTAAATGTTATATGAAAAGTTTGATTTTATCTTGTAAGAGAGGAGATTGAAAGTTTCTTCTCTTTTTTTTCCTTTTAAATGAGAGATATGTTCAAAATAGTGCTCTTATAATGATACTAGTTCTAGCCCTTTTTGTGGTACTGAATTAAAATAGCAAAGAGTCTGAAAGCAAACAGGCCACTTAGGAAGCAATTGTCATGTGAGGCATCAGAATTACAATGGTGCTGCCCGTGTACAAACACTGAGAAAGAAAAGTCAGCCAGTTCCAGTGATTGCTACAGCTGCAGCTTGAAACTGGAGGAAAAAAAAAGTATGCAGTTATAGCCGGCCCACACCGAGGGAAGTGAAAGAAAATATTTTCTGAAGTTAATTTCAAAACCTGGTAATATTGTCTTTGATAACAGTAGTAGAAAAATGGAGCGCCTCAGTATATGCATTGGTGCTGGTGCTGAGTTTCAGTTTTAGTAGGAAAGTTTATGAGGAAGAATAAAACAAAACAAAACAAATTCCAGAAATTCCATAATTTTGCAATGCATTTTAACAAGAAGACCTAAGCCTACGGATTAGAAGCTCCTGGTCATATTCTGAGTCGTATCAGCAGCCACTTCTCTATTCCTCCTTTTCTGTCAGTGGTCTTAGTGCAAGCATACCACTTTTGCAAGGATATAGACTGTGGGGTGGGGCAAGTGATTAGGCCTCCAGAGAAGGAAGTGGATATAGAAATCCTAGCTTCATTATCCTCTTCTCAATAATAACCGACTCACGGAGAAACAATGGCAATGGTTGAAACATCTGAGAAGCGATGCCTAGAGGAAACAGAATAAAACACTTTTGTGATGGACAAAAATAAATAAATAAATAAAAGGTCTTTTGAAGGGAGAGGGAAAAGTAAAATCAAAAGGGCTCCTCAGTCGCTTTTAGGTCATCTTGATGTCTGAAACAATTAATGCATGCCTCTAAGTACCCCTTTTCTCTTCTTCATTCATTAACCTGGTTAGAACATAGACTATGAGTGAGATCATACTCTGAGGGGTACCTGCACCAAATGAAATGAAAGGGGCAGAATTTAACTAGACGCTCTTTCAAGTCTGTAAAATTCACTTGGATTTTTTTCCTTGAACACAATTGTAACCTTGCTCTCTATTAAAAACTCAAATTTATACAAAGAAAAAAATTGCTTCTAGACCATTATTTATTATATATATGAGATTTCCTGTGGAAAACAAGCCTAATGATATTTTTGCAAAGACTGAAAAGTATCACTAGGGTAGGAGCTTTTCCCACTTTGCTTTTACCACTTATTTATATATATTCAACTGATTTTTTTTGTACAAAGCAGAAATAGACTGATAAAAGCATACATTCAATCAAGAGAAAAAATGTTCACAGTTATGATCCAAAAGGTTATCTAGTAACTTAACTGAAGTATTTACTTTTCAACTAGATTCCCTAATGAAATTCGTTCATTTCTTTCCAGATCTCCAGAAAGCACATTAAACGGTTCAGATTTATTCCAGTTTCCTCAAACATAGAGACATCCTAAAAGAACATGTGATTTCTGAATACATGCTATCAAGTGAAAGCAGCTGAAAAGGCGCTGAGAGCACTTCTTTCTCCTCTGCATGTTTCCTCTAGTATAGACGTGAAAACTAGAAAATGGCAAGTTATATTTTCATAACCAGTTTATAAAGTCGCTGCTCAGTTTAAAACTCAAAAGGAAATCTACAACAGAGATAGCAGAAAACTAAAGGATATTCACTTTAAAAACTAAAGAAATTGAGGCTTTAAAATACTGGAAGTAAAATGAGAGAGAGCATGAAGGTCCCATATAAGGACATTTAACAGAAACTTTATAACTGAAAGTGTTAATATTATAACTTGCACCAAAGATCAAAAGAATGAAAATAGACTGAATTCTTGAAAGTGTTAAGTACATGAAAATATTGGAGATAGAAAATTTTCAACAACAAAAAAATGTCTCTAGATACTGCAACAGGTTTCCCTTTTCAAAAGTCAACTATAGAAATCAGCAAGCTCATCCTAATCATTCCTAGATTAAGATATATCATAAATGCAAACCTGAGACCTGAGAAAACTGAGAGCAGCTTTCTGAAAGGCATTTTAATTCAGGCCTTTGGACTGGAGTTTAAGAATGAAAAATCCTTCAGACTGTTGCTGTCAGGGTTGTGAACTGATTTAATAAACTCAATGAAAATGCCTCAAAATTCAAAGGAAAAATTAAATGTGTATCTGAGATGTGTGATCATGGGCAAAGTCAGATCTCCACCTACAACCTCTCTTCCACAAAAATCTGGCTTCTTTTATTTCTCGGAGCAAGCATCAGTTCAAAATAAGCAGCTCATTTGTGTTGTTATTTTGTAATGACTCAGTAACAATGAGCTCTGTTTACAGTTAAGCAGCCAAGGTGTCAGTTTCAGTGATTTAGGAAGCTGTAGGAATCACCTACTACAATCACACTGCATTCTTTTCATAAATAACTTCTGGGATTCAAACTCTTCCTCCAAAATCACTTTCTTCTTTTTCTTCATTTACTTAAAAAAGCATAAAATTAGTACAAGTTTTAAATGTGACCAAGTTGGCTGATGTTTAAGGCTTTAAAATTGTGTTTATGTACTTTATTTAGTTTTGGAGACAGGGTCTTGCTCTGTATCACAGGATTTCTGGAGCTCACAGTCTTGGTGCCTCTGTTTCTGGAGTAGCTGCATGTTAAATAGAGAAAAGGAATGCATGTAGTGATTAAATAAGGAAGCCTGGTGATGAAGAGTGTTTATTTTATAAAATGAGATAATTCTTCGGTATAGAGCAAAGTAGCTCTACATCCTTGTATCAGAACAGAGTTATTTTAGAGATATTTTTACTTAAGCCATTGGAATGTGGTTCAGTCCCTCACAAATAGTTTCCACAAATTCTCTGGCATTTGAAATCCTGAGCATGTGCCTAAACACACACACATGACTGTGCATACATTTGTGCATATGGTAATGCAGTGAACTGTGCTGAGAAAAACAATCTAGTTTCTATTGGGAGCCAGAAAATCATTTGGTAATACCTAGAATTAAGGACAACGCTCGCTCTCTCTCTCTGTCTCTGTCTCTCTCTGTGTCTCTGTCTCTGTCTCTGTCTCTGTCTCTGTCTCTGTCTCTGTCTCTGTCTCTGTCTCTGTCTCTGTCTCTCTGTCTCTCTGTCTCTCTCTCTCTCTCTCTCTCTCTCTCTCTCTCTCTCTCTCTGTCTCTCTCTCTCTCTCTGTCTCTCTCTCTCTCTCTCTGTCTCTCTCTCTCTCTCTGTCTCTCTCTCTCTCTCTCTCTCTCTCTCACACACACACACACACACACACACACACACACAGAGACACACAGACACACACTTCTCTGCACAGTCCAGAGATTTTGACTGATTTATCAATAGTGTACCAGGCAAAAGCCAGGTACAACAGAGGAGATACTCCCTTATCTTACTTTCGTAAATTATAGGATGTGTAGGTGAGAGCTCCAGTAGGCCAGGACTCTGGGACAACATTTTAAAACACGCATTACTTGGGGTTCCTTTCCTTACAATTAGCTAGTTCCTAGAAAGCCTTCTTTCCTCACAATCTGTGTTTCTTCCAGTTGCTTCTCAACTAACTGTCAATAACGGTTATCTTATCATAAGAATATATGCGTTATTAACATAGAGTTGGAAGGAATATAACTCTAAAATGCTCAGGTATTTGTTCTGTAGATGTTATCATGTTCCCTTTTGCCCAAAGGTTCTGTTTAATGCAATCCTTCTTAACCAATGAAGATTGTCAAACTTGTGAAGTAAAGATCTCAGCACATTCTTGACAATTTAAGGTGACTTCGTGACAAAGCTAAAACAACAGAGAAGTATAATCTCTCATAGCTTGGCTATCATTCATGTCAGCAGAGGCATAATTTCCACTGAAAGATATCATGCAATACACACAGCTCCACATTTATCCATGGCTTTCTATTTGACATGTTTCTAACATAATGAACCCAATCAGTGACTTAATCTTATGCAATTTGTAAACAGCTCCAGCAAAGCAAAATGGCTTTTATTCTCTGCCGTTTTGGGCCTTTATCTAACAATACTGGTTGAAAATTTCCTAATTTATTCTATCTTTTCTACCTGACAATTTAAAAATCAAAAGTACAGATATCTTAAAAGGAGGTATTTAAAGGTCAGGCAGCATATAGTTTAATGGCTAAGAGTGTTTACTACCAAACCTGATGATCGGAATTTAATCCCTGAACTCCATAGAATGGAAAAAAGGAACCAATCTTTCAAGTTGTGCTCTGATCTCCCTCCCCACCTTCACTGTGGCACACACAGGCAGGTCAACAGACAGCAGACAGACAGACAGACAGACAGACAGACACACACACACACACACACACACACACACACACACACACACACAAATGCTCAATAAATTTAAAAAGAAATTTAGGGTTAGAAATATATCTGTGACTGAGCATTTGCCTGGCATTTAGATTCCTTGGTTCAAAGTTTTCAGAATGACCAGTTCCAAATGTTTCCCCCAAAATTTGGTAGTTGAAAACAGCCTCAAAACAACTTATTCCCCTTATCTTCTATAACCTACAAATCATCTATCTATTCATCTGTCGGTCTGTCTGACTGTTCCTCTATCTATCTATCTATCTATCTATCTATCTATCTATCTATCCATCCATCCATCTATTATCTATCTAGTCTAGTATCTAGCAAACTATCATGTGTCACCCAGACATACATTTTATATAGCAGCATAAAACACTTTAAGTGTGCTCTTTACAGACAAGGATATAAGTTAGCTCTGATCTTTTCAACAGAGTTGTCTTATATCACCATTCAAGAAAGTGCCTGATTAAATAATTCATTACCTTTCTAAGAGCTCAATTATTACATATCCAAAAGGAATGTGAAATAAAAAGCAGGTCGACATATATGTTGAGGCCTCAAGCCCTCTGAGAATGTCTGTGTACATAATGACTTCATTTGATACAAAGAGAATCCTCACAAAACACATTAGACCAAATCATAAAATGTCACTGTATAGATTTTAAGGGAGTGTTCAAGGAGTAAAGACATATTGACAAATAGGATGAAACACAATAAGTAAATGATTTAACTGTCATTAGAATAGATTCTATGTTTGGGGAATATGATTTCATCCAAACAGAGGAGGCTTGGCTTGGACTCCTGGCTGCCTGCATTTAGACATTTTCTCCTTGGGCACACAAGGGGTAGTCAATCCAAATTACCCTTCCTATACAACTCTCTCCTTGTCTTCTGCTTTTTGTTTGCCTATTCATTCCTTGTACAAAGCCTAGCCTATAGAAGGAGTGGCTTGGGGGCGCCCTGAGGCATCTTACAACAATGGCTTTGAGTCCTCCATTTAACTCTTCAACTGATTAATATTCTGTGTAGCCAGAAGCCAGCCTGACTCAGGGCCTTGGCTTAAAGAGCAGATGGATTATGGCCACTGCTCCTCAATTGATTCATTATTTAGGCCATTAATTTTCTTCTCACCAAAAACATCTGGCGTCTGATGCTTGGGGATAAACTGATATTAGCTGCAAGCAAGTTTAATAACAGGTTCATCATCTATGATTGCAGGTTAAAACCACAGACAAGTTCAGAAAGCATGTATTTCAAAGGAAAGGACACTGTTTAAACTACTTCATTTAGAGACAATCTAAGAGAAGGAATTAATTTTATCCTTCCTTTTTTAAAAATAAATTTCTATCTCCTTTTTAGCATTTTGGCATTATAGGTCATTGTGCATGCAAACTTCAGCATGTAACAGAAATGTAAAATTGATTAGTAAACTGTCACTCCTGCCTTAAATTCCCCTTAGGACCAGATGATGAAACGATAGACAAATGCAATCACTTTAGGTTACAGGATTGCTAAAGATAATTTGAATAGGACTTATATCTCATGACATTTATTAGCCATATGTTTCTATCTTCAGATATTATAACTCACATTTCTTTACTAACCCAATACTTACCAAACACTTAAATGAATGCCTACTGCACACATATTAGCCTCTCTTTAAATCTATCAGAAATAAAAACATCTAGTATTAAATGCATGTTTTAAAAAGGCTTTATCCCACCAAAAAACCTACCCTGTTGAAGAGTTCTACTTTTCATCACTTTAGTATAAACGTGTCCTGTCTCTAATAAGAGATTTACTGTCACAAGCTAATATTTCATTGTGAGATGAAAAGTCTCTGGCAAGGGTATTAGTAAAGGCCTAGAATATGCACAAAATGTGTGTGATACATACACATGTATATGTATGTATTTTTCTGTTACTGGATACTTCCTGCCACCCCTGAGAACTTCTGTACATGAGTGGCTGGCTAGTCTGCCTCTGTGTCTTTCAGCAGGCAGGTGTTTGGCACCAATCTATAAGAAGGCAAATGCCCAGATTGGTTGCCAAAAACAAACAGTTGTGTGGGTGGGCCTAGCATGACATTCACAACAGGCATCTGGCTTAGACCATCCCTATGGGCTATAGCTTCAACATGTTTTCTCCCACTACTCCTCTGTCCCATGCAACGCTTGCTGGAAAGCTGCCCAAAGGTGAATTTTCCAAGAGGGGTGAATGAGCCTGCATGGATCACTCTCAGGTTTGTAAAACAGCTTGTCCCCAAACTCCTAATTTTTCAGATGCTCGGAGGCAGTGACATGAGCCCTTTACTGAGCTAGTGAAGTTTGTATAGAAAGCATGGTTACTTTAAAGTTTCTGAAACCCAAGCACAAAGAAAATTTATTTAAATGTATTCTAAGACAAATAAACTTAAACTCTTCTCTCTATTTTCTTTGAACCATCCTAAAAGGAATCCTGCCTCTTCTTTCCATATATTTTTCTTCCTTCTCTCATCTAGGTAATGTTGTTTCAGATCAGTTTTCCTTTCAAGAAATTAAAAAAGAAAACATCTGATTAATCTGATTACACGAAACACCAAAAAATGAGCAAGACACTGGAAAGAGCGAAACCAAGCTTATTTTTCATAGAAAAAGTCCAAAATAACAACAACAAAAACTTTATGGGGTGTTTTAATGATTGGGATGGACAAGGTCAATCAGCACCCCATCCCTGCACACAGCAACATTTAGGGGACTGATGCAGTGTTGACTAATTTAGACCTATGGGGAAGTACAGTTTCCCGGTTATGAAATTTCACAAGCTAGTTCACCTTCAAGAAAATACATCTTTTACAAAGGCAGGGTTACTATTTCTTCATTCAGTTAAATAATTTAATATCATCTACAGATATGTTCCTTAACTTGATACAACAAAGATTATTTTAGCTACAAGTTAAGATACAATGGCAGTAGTTTCAGAAGGAAAGATCCATTTATTGTTATGCTATTAGTCATTTTATTGTGAATATTGTCTGTGACACGGAGGTTTTGGCACAAGCATGAAGAACCTCTAGCACACAAATCATCCGAATTTTGAAGACTACGGTAAGAAACCTCTTTCCAAAGTTTGTGCATCTCTTTATAGACTCAACTGTCAGTGTCTCCAATAAATATTCTTCTTTTAAATATTTTCATCAGTTCTTTAAGAATTTCATACAATGTCTTTTAAACATATTTACCATGTCCACCTCCAAATCTTTTTGTAACCACCTCCTCATCCCTTCCCACCCAAATTTTAGCTTTTTTCTTTTTTTTTTTTCTTTCCATGGGAATTCAGCTAGTTTTATGAATAAGGCTTGTCTTGTGTATGTGTTCAATTTAACAGGGGTCACGTAATTAAAACAAACTAGCTCTCCCTTTCACGGAAGCTATGAAACATCAATTGCTCCACAGCCAGTAGTGAGATTTTTGTGCCCAGCTACCTGCCAACCTCTGGGCTGGGTTTTTGTCCAGTTGGAGCTTTTATATACCTTTTGCATGCTGTCACAATTGCTATGATTCCATACATACAACTGCTTTTCTGTATCTAGAAAACACTGTTTCCTTGATGGTATTGACCCTCCTCTGACTCTTAATAATGTTTCCTTCTGCTTTCATGAAGATCCTTGAGCCCTGATGGGAGTGGCCTGACTTTCCTTCAAAGTCACAAAATTTTACATGACAATGGAGGGAAAATAGAAAGCTGGTTGTAGATATAAAGGGCTCTAACCACCCTCAGAATATAGAACACAGAATGATAGAACAAAACATTTAAGCCTTTGCATGGTCCAGCTAACTTTCTTGGGCTTATCATTATTCATACTATACTCTAAGGATTATGGACAGGGTACTAATTCTAAAGTTCAATTGTAGGCAGATTGTTTTAAATGCCGTCTTCTCTCTGAATTAAAACTAAACATATTGGTCAGAATCAACATTGTTAGTTAAGATACAAATCATTCTGTGGTATTATTTGCTAAATCTGACAAACTTAGTAGTACAGCATAATGATAAATAAACATACCCTTCAGTATCTGACAGGTTCTGGTTCAAATTTTGCTTGTGACATATAATAGTTATAGCGTCTCAGTAAAATCACTTTCATACTTCTGAGCATCTGTGTTCACCATAAATGGAGAAAGTAATATTTAGATCACTGTGCCTTCTAAAAACACATTAGATTATTCATATAAATTGATTATTCTAAATCTCAAATTGTTGTCAGCATTTTCTTTTTATGGAACTGGCATTATGACCAGATTAGAAGCACAAAAATAAGAATTTTAGAAAGAGTTTTGTGAGCATGGTTCTCAGTAAGTCTTCTGTAGTGTCTGAATTTCTGAAAGTTAAATTAGTACAAGAGTATTTTCTTCTGTTTTGAGAGGAGTTTTCTTCATACATTTGACGTATCTAAATAATTGAACTTTTCTAAATGCAATTTGAACTTATACTCTGCTTGTTCAGAGCTCCCAAGGATCTTTTCATCCTGTCATCAAACCTTTAGCATATGAGCTTTCAGGATCATTTAAGATTTTATGTGCTTTAATTTTCCTAAAATGCAATGTAACTTTGTTTTATACACACATACAAACTTGATAGGTCTCCAACACCATAATATTTACCACAGGCATTCAGAGAAATGTTTTGGAAACTGCAAGTCCAAGGTCAAGGATTTGCCATGTTTGATTTCTTTTGAACTCTCCCATTTTGACTTATGTATCTACATGCTTTAGGTAGCATTTTGATTGTTGTGACACAGTATATAAGCAATATACAAGCAAATCAACTTAGAAGAGGAAGTATTATCTTAACTCAAAGTCAAGAAGTTTCTGTCGAGGATTAGATTATTGATTACTGCTTAGGCTGTAGCAAGGGAAAACATTATGGCACAGAGTACATACTTTAGCAAGCTATCCATATCATGGCATCCAGGAAAGCAGAGGCAGAGTTATAATGCATATCTTTCATGGCACATCCCCTTTGACACAGTTTCTTCAAGTAGATGCCGCCTACTTTCTACCACCTACCAATAATGACACTAAAGGATGAATACATCAGTGATTAATAAATTCACATTCTGATATAGACTATTAGGTCATTAACATATAAATTGAAAAACTGAAGAATTCAGCACATAACAATCACCCAAATTATAAAATACTGGTATATGTTTCCCATTCCTCAGAAGAAAGATACATAATTTAGAGGCAGAAAGAAAGTTATTAAACTTTTTTGTTTGTTTCTTTTGATTTTTCGAGACAGGGTTTCCTCTGTGTAATAGTCTGGCTGTCCTGGAACCCTCTTTATAGACTAGGCTGGCCTGAAACTCAGACAGATCCACCTGCCTCTGCCTCCTGAGTGCTGGAATTAAAAGTGTGCACCACAATACCTGGTTTTTTTTTTTTAACATTTTGTAACAGAACAAAATCCTAGTTTTTCTCTCTCTAAATATAACACCTTTTGTCACTGTATAGAAGATTTTACTGTAGTAAATATAAGAGTAAAAAAAATTGATTTATTGCCACTAACCAATTCACATATTCTTATTTACATTAATTTTATTATTAGAGTTGTTTAAGCTATACAAAGTAAAATGGAATCCAGAAAGTTCTGATGATTTGCATATAGCTTTGTGCATTCATAGATAGAAATTTTATCTCCATTCCCCGAAATCTTCTCTTGCTTATATTCTCTCTATTCCATTAACCTCTGATAATAAATAATTTTTTACTGTTACCATTGTTTTGCCTATTCAAGAATGTCAGGTAGTTAGAATCAGTCAGTAGCAACAAATTGCCTTCTCCTATTAGCTGTTTTTACTTAATAACAACATTTTAATTTCTTCTAAGCTGTTTCACAATTTGACAAGACTTCTATTCTCTTAACTATTGAATAATAGTTTGCCAGCTGAATGTACTACATTTTATCTAACCAATCATCTATTGAGAGAACTCATGGTTGTCTCCAAGTTTTGATGAATGAATACCATTGAGAGTAATACGTGGTTGATATGACAAAATTATGCTTTGCTGTGCTTAAGAAAATGATATTGTTAATAATTTATTGTATGTCATAAATAATTTGAATATAAAGATAACATGAAATTAAAAGCAGCATATTCATGATGTACATATAACATACATTAGTCTATTGTAGGAAGCCATTGTTTTAAACTTTGACAGAGCAATGTACTATATCTGCACTACATAGCATAGATAATGACAAATAATGTTTTATTTATATTTTTTAAAAGTCCTTAGAACAATTTTTAGTATGATGAAGTAGTAAATTTCTTTGTGATAAAATAAGCTAAAAGGTAGATTTATATTTAAATGACATAGTCAATTTCCACTGTTTTTCAAGATTATACTATCACTCTCCTTTTTCCTTTCATCACTCCAAACCTTCCCATTTACCTCTCAGCTCTTTCAAATTCATTGCCACTTTTAACATTAAGTGTTGTTGCATGTATGTATGTACTGTATCTAAACATATATTTCTAAGTACAACATGTTTAGTCTGTGTAATGTTGCTTCTATATGTGTGTGTGTGTGTGCACTGTATATATATATAGCAGACTACCAAGATCATGACCAATTAGTAATAGATACCGAACTGGTGTGCTTTTCCCTGGGTAAGACTATTTCTCCAACTCTTAGCTTTGTGGGTTTAGCCTATATGCTTTAATATGGGTATTACTCCTGCTTGGCTCAGGTTGATACAGTCATGTTATTGTAACTTCTGACATAATTAGGAGACATATTCTGGCAGCAAAATCCCTCATCTTCTTGGGTGTAATATGGTTCCATTCTCTCTTCTGCGTTGTTCTCTGACTGTCAGTTCTGTTGTAGATGTATTCACTTGGACTACGCCACACAACTTTGTATTTTACCTGCTTGTGGTTTGCTGTAATGATCTCTGTCTATTATAAGGAGAAGTTTCCTTGGGGAGGGACTAAGACTACACTTATCTGTGGGTATAAGGACAAATATTTACAGTGTACGTAAGGATTATTCTGCTTTGTTAAGGTGATAGTTGTAGATTATTCTCCAAGATCTGTGACTTCACTAGCCCTGCACAATTAGCTAGTTTTACAGTAAGAGGAATAATTCCTCCTCTTGTTGAGTAGGTCTTAAGTTCAGTTAGAGAGCTGTTTGTTAACTACCGAGGTTTGGATGCCACTACTAAAGTTGTTGCTTCATGATGGTTGTTGTAGCTCACAGGCACTATGGCTAGGTTAGGGCTATTGGTTGGTTCCATCCTTTGGAAGTTTGCATGGTACCTTCTACTACCATAAAAGATGTCAGTTTTAATTATCCATATAAACATATATTTTTCAAGCTAATTTTAAAATGCCTAAATATTCCTTTAGTCTTATGTTTTTGACAGCTAGATAAACTATTACACAAATGAAGCCATTTTTCTAAGGCAGGAGTTTTATTTTGCAACTAAACTAGTACTAGATTCAGAGACTTTTGCCACTCAATTTTAGCTTCTGTCAATGGTCACTTGTGGTTTTATTATTATGAGAAAACTCAATTCCCCCAAATTAAAAGACTTAAAAAAATGTTCTTATTCTAAATTTGTACAAGCTTAAGAAAAGGAGTAGGGATATGATTTCTGTTGGATGTTGGTCCTAACAGAACTCAAAAATACTCCTAAAGCTTGCCTTACTAACCCTTTGGAAGAAATTGAATAACTTTATGCAAAACACAAAGGAATAGTAAGATTTTACTTTAATTTGATATGATATTTAATTTATTATTTCTTGGTGTCTATTTTTGGACTCAAAGTTTTCAATATATGATTTAAACACTGTAAATAATATCAATTTTTAAACATAGAAAGATGAAATGTTTGTAATAGCAATATTTTGTGGACTGAAGTGTTTTTTTTTTAATTTTGGGGTCTTTATTAAAAGACCTCTATTAGAGGCATTAATTAGCAGATTGATTTTTGAACTAAAATATGTAAAGCAAAATTGGAATTAGATCATCATCCAGAAAATGATGGCCAGTCTAGCATTTTCATTATTGCTATAAACTAGACCGCAATGCTGACCTAACCAAATGATAAGGCAATTAACATTAGTTGACTATCAGCTGTGTGAAGGATGTCACTTTGAATGTTTATAATTACATAAAAATGAAGAAGATAAATGTACCCTTTCACTGCACATAGGCAAAGGGCATAAATATTGTGATTAATCTTAAATAATGTTTTTTATTTCTTATTTTTGAGAAAACACACATGTGAAGGCACATGTGCCATACACACAGAAGTACCCACACACATTCAATACTGTCACAAAAACAGATCATTAAGGAATTAATGTATTTAGCACTAAAATGCAGTTGCTGCTTAACAGTCTATACCTTCTGAAAGACTGAATCTAAGAATATATAAGTACATGAAATTTCAATAAGAACATATTCCCATGAAAATAGAGTTTTCTGTCCATTCTGTTACTGTTGGGATAGGGTACAGTTGAGAATATAAATTCTATGATAGTGACAATCTAAATGTTTACTACTAGGCTAAAACCAGGTCAAATGTACCAGCATATCCTATGATATATCTTTAGAAAAATAACTGATTATGTTTGTCAAAACAACCAAAATAGTTATGTGTTTTGGAAGAACTAGTTGTCTTTATTTTAAACCCATTTTTAATTTGCTTTTATGTTGATGTGTATAGCTGTTTTGCCATGTACATGTATCACATGTGTGCTGCTGCCTGCAGAGGTCACAAGAAGTTATTGGCATTGTCCCCTAGAACTGGAGTTACAGATCATCTAGAAACCAGGTCCTCTAGATGGCCAGCCAGTAGTCTTCGTCACTGAGTCAGCTCTCTAGCCCCTAAAGCCATTTTCTTATACACTGAAAATAGAAATCACTTGCAAAAATAATGATTATTTATATTTTAGATTTACCTTGTGCAAGAATTTCAATCTATGTAATAGTTTTCTAAGGAACTAGTCTCAGTCAGTAGTGATGTAGAAAGAGATTGGATTAAGTAATAGTTGAAAATTTTCATCTCAATTTTCTAAACTTTACATAATATTTGATTTTCCAAGTCACTGGATCTATTTCTTCCTCTATATACACTACTTATACTAATACTTCCAAACCTATAAGGCTGTTTGAAGAGGATGAACCAAGATTTGTCTTTCTGACAAAGTTTCTGAGTTATATTTGAACTAACTTATCAATTAGGTTAAGTGTTTTATCAGATCAATTTAATTTAAAATTAACAACAGGCTTGTAATGATTTGCAAGTCATAGAATGGCCTAAAACATTGAATCACATATCTCAGTGTAATAACTTTTCTTATTCATTGCTGCTTTCTTATTTTTTCATCAAGCATTGACAATATAAATATTATTCAGCATCCTACAGAACTTGAAGTCTCCTGAAGTAAACACTGGTGGAATACAAATTAAAAGGCTGCAAGTCTTAGTGTATAACATTTCTCCATCCTACCTTTCTTCTTAAATTCCACTGACTACTGTTTTGTTTGAATAGGGACTAGAGGTGAGGTCCAGTCTGACTAATCCTACTATCTGTGACACAAGACAATCCATGAGAGAAAGTAATTTCTTCATCTATAAAGTCTATAATTCTGTCACTTATTTCAATCATGCATGTGAGCACACATGTAGACACATGTGATTTTATGTTTTGAGTTGGAGTTAAGCACTTAGATACATTTAGGAAATCATAAGAAGACTTTAGATAAGTAAAGGAAAATGTACCTTTGGACACTGCTCATTAGCTAACAAGTGAGTGTATATTTTGACCCTCTAGTTCCAGACAAGCTCATATTAGATTTAGAGAAATAAATTAAATTTTATAGCTAAAATCGGTACTCTTATATTTGCCGATTACAAAACATCTTGAAGATCAAAGATCAAAATTTTAGTTGTTGTTTCATTAAGGGCAACATGCACTGTTTGACTTTTTACTTTAATAATACCTAGTCTCATTTCCCCCAGACATCATTATTGTGAAAGGTTCTGTAGAAAATAGAAAGCTCAAACAAAGGTTCCATTAAATCAAAGAGCAATAAACAAACAGAACCAATTGATGCGTCAGAGCCATGGAATGTGTTTTATCTTTTACAATTTTCTCCTGTGCGCCTGCACTAGCACAGTACTTAGAGGTACAAACCAATTGATCAGCAGGGAGCTGTTACCTTAATTATAAAATGAAACAACTTTGCTAATGTAGTCTAAAAGCCTTGTTAGTTCACACTCCATACGTGTAGTTCTGAATGAGCTCCAAATACCAATCCTTAGAAAGGCTGCTGATGCCTGCTTATGATGTGCCTGAAACAGACCACACATATTTAAGGGCTCTGGTTTTATTCCTGCATTTTATTTATTTATTTGGAACCTCTGCCTTTGCCCTTGGGTGGAGATAAAGTGCTAACAAACCCTGGGTCCCAAGCAGCATGCACTTTTGAATAGTTCATTCATGGGGAACCATTTGTTTGAGGAGGCCTTTTGTCTGATTATTGGCCCACACCGTTAGGGCTCAGGCAGAGATGTGATGAGCCTTGCAGGAAAAATTAAAGAAGATGTAAACAGTAAATGCAGACATTTTGCAACATAGCTAAAAATAAATTGCACTACAGGCAATTATGCAAGTTTTACTGGATACATTAAAAAGACATTAAATGCACAGCTGTTTTAAGTGTCTTTTAAGCTGATAAATTAACTGTCTAATAAATTGTAAGATTTGTCAGCTAATAATGCTATTTTATCTGCCTTAACATATGCCTTCCTAGTTCATGAAGCATTATTGTAAGTGCCAAAAGGAGATAATGTGCATTTTACAGTGTTATGTCTTAAGTGGAATGGATCATTGGCCATGAAGAAGTGTGTTAATAAATCTCCTAGGCTTTGTTAATTGCACTCAATGAAGTGTCACTGTTAAAACACAAAAGATGTGATAGAGAAAGCTGAACATAATGTCTTTTAGTTTTACAATTAACAGTTCACTAGGCAAATCGACCAAAAAGACCATAATTTGTTGAAGCCTTATTAACTTACATTTTCCTAGTCAAGGTCATAATTGTGGATGGCTTAAAGCTATCTTTTAATGCTTATTGTGAAGAGTAACCTTGCTGGGGAGAAGGGATGTTTTTCCTCTGAATGGCACAAGATGCCGACCAGATTCATGATAAATAAAGCAGCATTGTATTAAACAACAGTCTTTCAAAATCTTTCTTCATTACATATCTATATTTGTCTTAAACTTAACAAAATTTCATTTTGAATTATTTGTCTCAAAATTAAAAGCAAAGGAGAGTATATCATTCACTATGGAATCAAAGGACATTACTTTTAAGGTCATTAAGATTACAAGGAAGAATAATAAAACAATACTTTAATTTCTGGTCTGTAAATTTGACTTAACTTTTTTATTTAAACACACACAGCAGCCCCAGTATACTTAATATGAGAACTCAACATTTAATTCTCTTTCCCTTAAGTTTCTCAACATTTACAATGAGAGAAAGATTGTTTCTATATCAGAACAAGAACTATTTCCTATTCTCTTTATTCCTGTGACTATACTCTTGATCAAATGCCAGTAGCTTGTAATGGTACCCTTATACAAACATGAGTTGCATCTTTAGTAATAATACTTCAATAAAGATATGTGCAAAACAGGAAAATAAAAAAGAAACTGAAAAGTACCTTTAAAATTGAGTGATACTTCAATTTAAGGGCTCATAGTTGACTGTTCATATTTGTGTTTGTATAAAACTGACCAAAGTCTTAAGTTTGAGGTAATTTGAGAATATCTACAAAGGACCCTGTTTTATTCCTGACTTCATACATGATTCATCATTACTCAGCTTATAAAGCTGAAGATTGAAACAGTAAAATTTTTCACACCATAGAATAAATTCTGAAAGTCAAAGAGGAAATTCATAAGAAAGTACTTTAAAATAGCAAATTACTGTAGTTACCTTTGATTATATGTTAAAATAT
The DNA here is from genome assembly GCF_964271855.1 of Acomys minous. Classification (NCBI taxonomy): domain Eukaryota; kingdom Metazoa; phylum Chordata; class Mammalia; order Rodentia; family Muridae; genus Acomys; species Acomys minous. The sequence continues at coordinate 67,050,877 of NC_140488.1, read as the reverse complement.
AAATCCTATAATCTGTGATATACAAAACATTTTCACATCTTCTGTCTCAATCACCAAATAATCTTTGAGGAAGGCCTTGTAAGTAGCTGGAAGAAATATATCATCTTTTCTGCTAGATACAATAATTCTATAACAAAATATGATATAGAAATTTTCTTTCTTAGTGGATATTTTTTATCTGGTTAAAGAATTACTTTAGAAATACAATAAAGGCAATTAAAGTTCAAAGAAGTCTTACTTGCCCAATGCCAATCAGCCAGCCCAGGTGGAAAACCCCTAAGGAGTTCATCTAAATTAATAAAAACAATCTTTTTTAGAACACCAAACAGTCTCTTATTAGTCTAAATGTTCATTTACATAATCACACTGCTTCTTTTACATCATACAGAAAATCAGAATGTAACAGGTCAAATGTTAGACACAATTGTAGAAATTCTAAAAGCCATGTTGATATTTTGGCTAGGTGGAGTAGAATGACTATAGTGAAAGAAGTTCACGTCTTTTGTGCCACATTCAGTGTACAATTTAAATAGTGCTGCCTCTGATAGCTTCATTTTATGGCTGGACCACCCCAAAGAAACGGGAAGTCCCAATTATCCTCACTACCAGTCTTTTCTTTGACAGAGAATGAATGGGATGATTTGATCTTAAGTGGAGATTATGCAGTAGGCAATGCTGAGTAGTCTTTAAATGAGCCTCATTAAGGAAAACCAGCCTGTTTGACAGATTTTTTTCTTAAAAACTTTTAGACCACACTTATTTCTGAATCATTGTTTCTACTTGACATTAGAAACTGTGGGAGAAGAAATATCATTAGCTTTCTTATTGATGTCTTTTTAGGTCTCAGTAGAAAAAAATATGTGAATAGTGTTCAATTTATATGTGATTTCTATGTTTAAGACTGTTGGAAATACAACTGTGAAAAGTATAAGTACTTAAAATTGTAGATACAGCAAAGTAAATTTAAAAAGTAGATAGCATGTTGGTACCAAAATAAGAGTTTTTAAGAAATCAAGTAAAAGAAGAAATGAAGTAGGAAGAGAAAGAAATGGAATAGCGTCTTACTTGAAGAAATGAGAAATGCAGGAATTTAGGATCCATTTATATGATCAGCATTCCAATAAATCATATAATTTCTATAATAAATGACTTCAAATCACATGACATTATTTCCATCATCATTATTAGAAGAAACTACAGTAGAGGTGCTATTTTAAGCATTTATTTGTATCAGTTAAATTCATCTTGATAATGACATTATTATCAGATTATATATCATTATATATTATACAAATAAAAGTGAAGTACAGTGAGAATTTAAGAAAATTCTCTTAGATCATAAAGCCAGTGATTTTTGTGGATAAGATATCTCATGATAGAGCTCAAGATCTTACTGAAGACTGTGCGATCTTCCTGTTGTCTTCCAACAAGAGACTGATTTATTATCTAGATGACCTGCCATGCCTAATTTTGGGGCTATAGGCCAATGTAGAGCAAATCCCTGACATATATACATTGAAAGTACAATCTGAAAGGCAAAATTGTATGACTTGATTTTGAGGAGGTAGGCTTATTCTTAATAGACAGAAATGTTTCAAAAGAAAGTTATTAAAATGCTACTCTAATTAGAATACTGATGGAAGCTAAAGAGGTAAGAATTCCTGTCATAAAAAAACTGATGGAACTTAGAATATGGAGATATCCATGTGCTCTAGAACTCTGTTTTCAGATAGTTGAAGCATTCTCATGTGAAATCCATTGAGACCTGTATTACAAATACGTCAACTTACAGGTCTTGGAATTGGTTGCATTGCAATTTAGAATGTTTACTTTAATATAATGTTTTCATAGATTCTTTGAGAATTTCATACATGTGTATAATATATTTTGATCAAATATTCACCCATTCTTTGCATTAACTTTTCCCAGATCCTTTCCCAAACTCTTCCTAGTCTGTTCTTTGATAATGAAGGTGAATTAGCAAAGACACTGCACAATTAAACATAGAGAGAAGAATTAAGTTTTAAAAGCAAATAATGGATGCCAGGTGTGGTGAAGCATGCTTTTAATCCCAACACTCAGGAGGCAGAGACAGGCAGATCGCTGTGAGCACAAGGCCAGCCAGGACAAAGCAAGTCCAGGACAGCCAAGGCTAACACAGAGAGACCCTGTCTCGGAAAACAAAAACAAACAAAAAGCCAAGAATGGTATCAAAATATTGTTTCTTCTTTTGAGTCTGTCAACAATTTCTTTGGGGTCAGACATTCATGGAATCCTAGGCAAAATTGTGAATACAATCTTCTTTGTTTACTATCTCCTTTGTTGGGACATAGTAACATCTCTGACTGCTCAGTCAACCCCATCTATCTTTCTTCTATTACCATGAACTGGAATCTATTTGCAGACTCTATGCTTGGGTCCTCTTTTTTTTAACCTTTCCTCCTCAATCATCTCTTCTTATACTCTCTAATGTTCTGGAAACTTAGATAGTAATTCAAGAAAAAGGTTACAGCGGATAAGTGATTTCTCCAAACCTATTTATTCACATATAGTAAATAGCTCAAGAGATAGAAGGCAATTCAAAATGGAATGAAATATCTCTGCTGATTTAATGTCCTAAGGGAATAAATGAGAACTCATAGTGTGCAGCAGGATGAGGGCATTGTGAGATTTTTTCCCATATATTTCTTGAAACATATTCCCTAAACCAACGGATCCTGAACATAGTAAGTTCACAGAAAGGTGAAAATATCTAGGAAATTTTTATTGAATCTTACTTATCAACAGGAATATGTAAAATAGTATAACTAAATCTTTCTAGGATATTACTATCTCTAGATATAATTAATCCTAAAATCACTTGCATTCAAATAATATCACAGTTTTTTTTTAATTCTACACAGTGAGAAAGGAATGTTTATTCTTTGTTTGTTGGTTGTTCCTTTTTTTCTGAGACAGGGTTTCCTCTGTGTCCTTTACTCACTTTGTAGATCAGGCTGGCCTCAAACTCACATTGATCAACCTTCCTCTGCCTCCCGAGTGGTAGGATTAAAGGGATATGACACAATGCTTAACAATTACTCTTAGTTTTCAAATGATAGAAAAAAAACTGAAGTCCCAAATTTTAAGTAACTAATTCATCTTATACATTTTGGCTAAGGATAAAATCACAAGGGAATGAAACAAACAGAACCACATCCTTAAACTCATCTTGCAATGTTTTTTTTAAATAAAAACAACTTAAGATTAGAATGAATATTCAATCAACTACTACTAAAACAAATAGTCATATACTAGGCAAATTATACATAATATCTTTAAGATGCTTAAGGAACCCTATTAGGTGAGAGTTATTACCCCACTGTTATGGATATGTGAACTAAGATTCTTCGAGATTACTGGCTTGACTCAATTGTCATTATCAGCAAATTATAGAGTTAAGATATTAGGGAATATTCATTAGAATATACTTTGCAGTATTTTCTCATCAAAGTCACTATCTGTATATCACACTCATCCTATACAAAGACCTTTAAGCTCTGCATCTTATACTGATCTCTTTTCAATCATTTGTTAAATTCATTCAAAGCATTCACTTATTGATTCAAGTGTTCAATTATCTAAGTTGCACTATAGATATATTCAGTGTTAAAACAGATTAATGTGCATAATGTATAGTTAAATATGTTGCCTAATATATAACATACATGATGTAAATCAAAGAATATAAAAAGGAATTCAATGAAAGGCAAGTTTCTTTTTTATTAAATATTGTCAGGCCCTGGACTTCTTGGCATTGCAAAGTCATTCAAAATTCAATCAGTATTATTAAACTCATCTAAAGGATACCCTTTTAATTTACTCACACATTTGTCTATGTGTAAATAGTATATATATAATATCTTTGTGTATTCATGTATGTATAGATATAAAAATGTTCATTAGTATAAGTTTAACTATGAATATGTAATTGTGTATTAATATGAACATGATATGAATGCATATGAATATATTAATGTAGCTATGATAAAAGGCAAAATTTATAAAAATTAGATTTACCGGGCTTGTTATAGGCATTTTGTTATCTTTTTAGACATTGGTAAGTTGTTCTATTCTCAAAGTACTTGTATTTTGTCATGCTGTATCTAAGTAGCTGATTTACCACAACCTTTTAAACAAAACATGTAACAAAACATCTTAAATAATGACAACATTTTAGAAGAAATGATCTCTCCTCATTTTATTTTATTTTTTGTTACTTTTGTTTTGTTTTCTGAGACAGTTTTTCTGTGTAGCTCTTGCTGTCCTAGAACTAGCTTTGTAGACCAAGCTGGCCTTGAAGTGGGATTAAGGGTGTATATCACCTTGCTTGACCAATCTCTCCATATTTTAATTTATATATATTTTCATATTAATGATTCTGTACCTCATTTCCTATGTTATATATTTATTTTAATATTTGTGATTAATAATCTATCTATATGATCTGCCTATTTTATGCTTTTCTTTAACTTTTTCATGTTAATTTTTACAATTCTTAGAGTAGGAAATCATTTTTCATTCTGTATTTTCCTGGTCTTTTGCATGTTCACTTTATCTTGCTACTTTTTCAGTGAACATTATTGATAATGCCACAATTATCTCTTACTGAATGTTTATTGTTTCTTGGTATTATTTGAAAATTTTTATCAGTCCAAAATATAATTCTTATGTTTTCTTATAAGTGTAATACACATATTTAAAAATCCAAATTTTTGAATGGACAATGACAAAAATCACAAACTTGGGTAAGAGAGATATATCATATGAGTTATTTCTAACCTTTGTTAAATAATTTAAGAAAATGATTATAAAAATGATGTGTGATAAATCAAATATAATTTAATCCCTCATCAAGAACAGAAGTATCATTTATAAAACATTGAACCCCAGAGTAGACAAAATAATATTATGCCTGTCGAAGTCATTAACATGAAAATGGGGTGACAAGGAAAAAGGCAAGTGTAGACATATTATCAGAAATATTGGTATAAGTGAAAGTATGTATTGACTCAGAATGTCTTTTGTGGTATGGCATTCTGTATTAGCACTGGACCGTAAGTGTCATATAGGAAAGTTTATGTCATGCCCAAACAAATTTAGTTCCTCTGAAAGAAGTTCACCTTGCTGAGAGAACTGCTTCTCAGACATAAAATATGTAAACTCTCGTCGTAAATGAGAGGAAAAATTCATGTATTTCCTCTTGTTAAACCCTAAAGGACTTGGCTGTTTTGGCAGAAATGACACTTATGATTTAAACAGACATTGATCTATAATACAATGAATGAGGGGTTGAAATTATCTAAATGTTGTTCCACATATTTGTCAAAACAAAAGACTTTGATAAAATGTAAATGCAGCTTTTATTTATTTATTTTTTAGAAATTGAAATAATTGTTTTAGTAGATGAGCACAAACCAATTTTAATGCAATGCAACTGGCCCACAGAGATTCAATTTCAAGAATGTGAAGAATGCTGCTTTATTTTGGAATGCCAGGTGGCTCCTCTAAAAGCTCTTTTGCTAAGGAATGTTAAATGAGGCACATTTCTTTCTTTATTCTTCCCATCTTATTAGGATTAAGATGAAAGCTTGTGTTTATCTATACAATTTTGTCTTGTTACCAGATATTTTGAGGATTCTTTTCTTGGTCACCAGATGATCCCAAAGAAACTGAAGTCCCCTCTTGGCCTTCTTAGTGTCAGTAGTACATAATTTTAGAATGGCCTCAAACAGAACCTGGAAAACAATTTTATTAGAGTGCAAAGAAAAACTGAGAACAGATAAGCTGTACAATTCAGTAGCTGCCAAGAGGTGGAGAATGGAGAAGAGATGGGGATGATGTTTGAAAAAGAATAAGAATGCCCAAAGTGCTATAAAAAGATATTTAAGTTCTGACTAGCATCTGAAAGAAGAGATTAGAGAGAGATAGAGAGGAGGACAGATAGAGAGAAACAGAGAGAAAGAAAGAGAGAGGGAAAAGGAATGAGGGAGACAAGGGGGGGATGTTGCACAGATGAGCAGAACCAACAAGCCTCATGATTGCTTTACCTGCCTATAGGGACTGCACTGAGCAGCTTGACTTCTGGGACAGGGAAGTATGGTATCTCATTAAATGGTTAATTACTGAATTTATCTATGCAGTCTAGCTAAAGGTGAACATTCCTTCCTATAAGAGTAATCCAGCCTTCCTAAGGCTGGTCTCTAGCCAAGGTGATTGACTCTGCCAGTCCAAAGATTTCTTCCTCTTTATAACTGGTTTTACCCATAGGGCCTTTACTGCAGCCATACCAATTATAATTGTGGTGATGGTTAGCAACTATGAATGAGGTATACAGTTATTACATTAAAAACTAAAGAATGTAAAAACTAAAAGGCTAAGTGGTTGTGTATTTACAATCTCTTTTATTTGGTTAAATATGAACATATACAGGGGGAGGAAGTCCCCCTGAGGAATAGTCATAGGGGAGGGGAATAAGGGGAAAATGGGAGGGAGGGAAGAATGGGAGGATACAAGGGATGGGATAACCATTGAGATGTAATAAGAATAAATTAATAAAGGAGAAATAAAATAAAATAAAGAAACAGATTTGTTGTAACTTACCAAAAAAATAAACATTTGTAAAAAAAATAATAAAAATAAAAACTTGTTTGACTCTAAATTCGTTGTTAGAAAGTGATTAAATCACATACAAATAAGAAGTAGTAGATTTATTTGTAGGTAATATATGCTACAAATGACCACTTCTGAAATATTAGGAACCTAAGCAAAAGCTGTTAAGCACTTTGTTGCTTGCCTCAAGACATACTATCACTCCTGTGCACTACAAATATCCATTACTATTGCTTTGATTAGTAAGTTGCAATGATGTGGACTCCTGATTGGACAAAAATTGCTGAATTAATTGGACCCAAGTAATTGAGGTGTATATACACAGAAATTCAGAACAAAAACCTCAATGCTAATCTACAGGTCTTATTTGGAAAACAAAGCCTTGACTTTATAATTAAATTCAATCTCCAACATTATCTTGTTTTAAAGCCTCAGAGAAATTTCTATTTTTTTCTAGTACTCTATTTCTTTATTTGTTGATTAACTATAACTAGCATGTAGAGATTCTTAATGTACTTACTGTGAAAATATATGAAACTTGTCAAAATTACTCATGTACATTCAATACATTATTGAATATATTATTGAATGCATACAATACATTATTATATGTATTCTTCCATCAATGATATGAAATAAACATATTTAACCCTGTGATTAGCATGCTATAGATATGTTGCAAATAGGCAAAAAACTTATTTAAGTTATAGGATGTTTTCTTTAATCAAGTCTTAAAAACAACTTAGAAAGTCCATGTGACTAAGAAAACTGACTCTCTATTCAGAATGAAATATACTCTAATCCAGGTTGTATCATTTTCTGGCTATGTAAACTTGGAAAAGTCACTTACAAATTTTGAAGATAACATATTATATCGAATTAAAAATATTTTTTACTCTTAGAGTTGAATTAAAAACTTATTATTTTCCCCCCTGAGGTAAAATGACAGCATTTTATTTTTTATTTTTTATTTTTTTTCCATTTTTTATTAATTTATTCATATTACATCTTGATTGTTAGCCCTTCCCCTGTTTCCTCCCATTCTCCCCTCCCTCCCACTTCCCCCGTTCTCCCCTCACCTGTGTCTGTGATTGAGGGAGACTTCCACCCCCTATATATGCTCTAAAATTATCGAGTCTCTTCTTGGTAACTTGCTATCCTTCCTCTGAGTGCCACCAGGCCTCCCCATCCAGGGTACATGGTCAGAAAAGGGGTACCAGAGTTCATGTGAGAGTCAGATCTCACTCTCCACTCAACGGTAGAGAATATCGTGTTCGTCGGCTAGGTCTTGGTAGGGGTTCGAAGTTTACTGCCTATTTCTCCTTGGCTGGTGCCTTAGTTTGAGGAGGACCCCAGGACCCAGATCTGCCTGTCATAAAGTTCTTCTTGTAGGTTTCCAGGACCCTGTGGGTCCTACTACTTCCCCATTCTTCCATGCTACTCTCGCCTAAAGTCTCTGACCCACTTTCTTGGTAAGTAAAGTTTTTCATGGAACGTATCCCTTGGACTAGTGTTTTGATATAAGTGAGTATATACTGTTTGTCTCTTTTTGCTTCTGGGTGAACTCACTCATTATGATAATTTCTAGGTCAATCCATTTGTCCACAAATTTCGGGAATTCCTTGTTTTTAATAGCTGAGTAGTGTTCCATAGTGTAAATGTACCCCAGTTTCTTAGTCCATTCTTCTACTGAGGGACACTTAGGCTGTTTCCATGTTCTGGCTATTATGTATAAAGCAGCTATGAACATGGTTGAGCATATGTCCCTGTGGTGTGTTAGGGCATTTTCTGGGTATATTCCAAGGAGTGGGATAGCTGGGTCTTGAGGAAGCCCTATTCCCATTTTTCTGAGAAAACGCCAGATAGCTTTCCAAAGTGGTTTACTAGTTTGCATTCCCACCAGCAGTGAAGGAGTGTTCCTCTCTCTCCACATCCTCGCCAACATGTGGTGTCATTTGAGTTTTTGATCTTAGCCATTCTGATGGGCGTAAGGTGGAATCTCAGTGTCGAAAAACTTATTATTTTATTGTTGCTGTTAGTTAAGATAGAACTTTGTCTTTGCTAATGTCTTAAAGGAAGAACACATGATAAACCATGTGTAAATTGTTCCTCTTGAAATGGTTGACCAGAGTCTCTGGGACTTCATTCCCTGGTATATATCAATGAAAGCACATACATTAAGGATTATTGTGCCTGAAGCACTGTTTACATATATATGTGCTTCAAGAATCATCTGAAACCCTTACAAAAAATTTCTTTTGTTTTAAGATTTATTCATTTATTATCTATACCGTGTTCTGCCTGCACACCAGAGTCAGAAGAGGGCACCAGATCTCATTATAGATGGTTGTAAGCACCACATGGTTGCTAGGAATTGAGTCTATGTAGGACCTTCACATGGCTTGACTAAGTGTGAAGCAGAAAATAATCTGTACACAAGCTATTGTGCCAATTTTTGACAGTGAAGTTAAGATTGCATTTAAGTCCCCAAGATGCTGGAGATGTAACATCTAAAAGATATCTGCCTAGGAGAGCTGTTTATTGTGAGTAAAACATATGTTAAAGGCCAGAAAGATAAAGAAGCTGAAATGCTCATGCCCTTTAAGACTAAAGTTCTAGAAACTGAATACACAGTTACATTATTTGGGTTTTTTTCCCTTCTGGATTTGGTTTTGTTTTTGAATACTTCCATTCTTCCATATTCATCCATTTTGGAATGGATATGATATTGTTTGCTATTGCATGTTGAAAGTATGGTATTTGATTTTAAAGGGGGACACAGTTCAGAGATTTCCTAGAGTCTTAGAAGAGAATATAGACTTTTAAATAGTGAAGAAAATGTGAAAGATTATGGGGACTTTTACATTTGAATTAAGTTGAATGCAGTAGTTTGATTAAGAAACGTCTCCTCATAATGAGTGAGTTAACCCAGAAGCAGAAAGACTCAAATGGTATATACTCACTTATATCTGCATACTAGAGCAAGGGGCTTGTCCCATGAAAGCCTTCACTTATCAGGAAACTGAGACAGAGGGGAGGACATTCTGTTGGGACTCTAGATGAGAGAAGCATGGGAGAATGGCAAAGTAGAAGGATCCAGAGGGTCCTAGAAACCTACAAGTAGAACATTATGATAGGCAGATTTGGGCACAGGGGTCCCACTCAAACTAAGGCACCGGCCAAGGACAATACAGGCAGTAAACTTTAAACCCCTACCCAGATCTAGCCAATGGTCAGAACATTCTCCACAGTAGAGTGGAGAGTGGGATATGACTTTCTCACATACTCTGGTGCCTCACATTTGACCATGTCCCCTGGAGGGAGAGACTTGGTAGCACTCAGAGGAAGGACAGCAGGTTACCAAGAAGAGACTTGATACCCTATGAGCATATACAGGGGGAGGTAATCCCCCTCAGGAACAGTCATAGGGGAGGGGAATAAGGGGGAAATGGGAGGAAGGGAAGAATGGGAGGATACATGGAATGGGATAACCATTGAGATGTAACAAGAAAAAAATTAATAAAAAAAATTAAAAAAAAAAGAAATGTCTCCTAAGGTTCAGGTATTTGAACATCTAGTCCCCAGTCAGTGTCATTGTTTAGATAAGTTATGGTTTAGTACATCCTTGCTGGAGAAAAAAAAGTCAATGGGAATAAGTTTTTAGAGTTCATAGTCTCATCTGAGTTCTACTTCTCTCTCCACTTTATGATTGCTGTTGAAGCTGTCATCTCTCCACTTCCTGCTCCAGCTGCTTGACGACATGTCTCCTCTGTAGTTATGGAATTATAAGCCACTTTGTATTCCTTTGAACTCCTTCTGCTCTAAGTATCATATTGTATAAGTATGGAGAGAGCAGATATACTTGTTTCCTGGTTTTAGTTGAAATTTTCTAGTTTCTCTCCATTTAAGTTGATATTGGCTGTGGATTTGCTAGAAATTTCTTTTATTATGTTAATATATATACCTTGTATGCCTACACTCTCTAGAACTTTTATTGTGAAAGGATGTTCATTTTGGCCAAAGGCCTTTTCTGCATCTAATGAGATGATCATGTGGTTTTTGTCTTTCAGTCTGTTTATGAAGTAGATGGCACAGTTATTGATTTACATATGTTGAACCCTTTCTACATCTCTGAGATGAAGCATACTTGATTATGGCACATATTCTTTTTTATGTTCTCATTAATTTGGTTTGCAAGTATTCTTGGGACTTTTCTACCTAAGTTCATAAGCAACATGGACCTATAATTTTCTTTTAATGTTGGGTGCTTGTGTGGCTTTGGTATCAGGATAATTTTGGTTATGTAAATTCATCTTTACATAGTTACTTTTGGTTGTGATGTTTTGTCATAGTAGCAGAAAAAAGTAACTAAAATGCTTATGAAGCTGCATAACCATGGATCTGTAAGCAATTCACAGAAGAGTGAATCTGGGTTTTTAAAAACCCATTATTTATCAACTGTAGGAGTCCTTTGGTGGAATTTTGGATGTCACTTATCATCTGCAAATAGAGATACTTTGACTTCCTCATTTCCTATGTGGATCCCCTTGATCTCCTTTGTTTGTCTTATTGCTTTGGCTATAATTTTAAGTAGTATATTGACAAGATATGGAGAGAGTGGGCAGTATTATCTAGTCTCTGATTTTAGGAATTTCTTTGAAATTTTCTCCATTTAATTTGATATTGGCTATAGGCTTGCTGTATATAGCCTTTATTATGTTTAGTTATGTGTCTTGTATCCTTGATCTCTCCAAGAATTTAAACATGAACAGGTGTTGGATTTTGTGAAATGCTTTCTCATCATTTAAGCAGATGATCTTTTTTTCAGTGTGTGTATATATAGTGGATTATGTGGATGGATTTCCATATATTGAACCACCCATGCATGCCTGGGATGAAGCTTGATAAACACCTTCAGCAAAGTTGCCTCATACATGATTAATTTAAAAACTTAGTAACACTCCTATATACAAACGAGAAACAGGATGAGAAAGAAATTAGGGAAACTACACCTTTGACAATAGCCACAAATAACATAAAGTATCTTTGTGTAACTCTAACCAAGCAAGTAAAATACTTATATGAAAAAAATACAAGTCTCTGAAGAAAGAAATTGAAGAAGATATCAAAAATGGAAAGATCACCCACACTCATGAAGTGGGAGGATCAACATGGTAAAAATGGCCATCTTACCAGTAGCAATCTACAGATTCAATGTAATCCCTTTCAAAATATCTACACAAGTCTTTACAGACTTTGAAAGATCAATTGTCAACTTCATATGGAAAAATAAAACAACAAGAATAAATAAAACAATCCTATACAATGAAATATCTTCCAGAAGAATATACATCTCTGATCTCACACTGTACTATAGAGCAACAGCAATGAAAATAGCGTGATACTGGCACAGAATTAAGCTGGTTGATCAATGGAGTTGAATTAAATACCCAGAAATAAACCCACATGGACATTTGATTTTTGACAAAGAAACCAAAGCAACACAGTGGAAAAAAAGATAACAACTTAAACAATAGGTGCTGGTCTAACTGGATGTCTGTTTGTACCAAAAATGCATATAGATCCATATTTATCAGCTGCACAAAACTCAAGGCCAAGTGGATTAAAGACCTCAACATAAAACCAGATATATTAAAGCTGTTAGAAGAAAAAGTGAGGAATAGTCTTGAGCTCATTGGCACAGGAGACAACTTCCTGAACAGAACACCAGTAGCTCAAGATCTAAGATCGGCAATTAATAAATGGGACCTCATGAAATTGCAAAGCTTCTGTAAGGCAAAGGACACTGTCACCAGAACAAATTGCAACCTATATACTGGGAGATCTTCACCAACTGCATATCTGACAATGGGATAATATGTAAAATATATAAAGAATTCAAGAAATTTAACACCACCAAACCAAATAATCAAATTAAAAAAGAATGTACAGAGCTAAACAGAGAATTCTTAACAGAGGACCATCAAATGGCTGAGAAACATCTAAAGAAATGTTCAATGTCCTTAGTCACCAGGGAAATGCAAATCAAAACAACTCTGAGATTCCATCTTATATCAACCAGAATGGCTGTTTCAAAATGTAAGTGTCAGCACATGCTGTTGAGGATATGGAGAAAGGAGAACACTCCTTCATTGTTGGTAGGAGTGAAAACTTGTACAACCACTTTGGAAATCAATCTGGTGGTTTCTCAGAAAACTGGAAATAGGGCTGCATCAAGATCCAGCTATTCCACCCCTTGGAATGTACCCAGAAGATGCTCCACCACACAACAATGTCATTTGTTCACCTATGTTCATAGCAGCATTATTCACAGCATCTAGAATCTGAAAACAACCTTGGATGCCCCTCAGCTGAAGAATGGAGAAGCAGAAAGAGTCAAGTGGTATATACTCACTTATATCTGGACACTAGCCCAAGGAATATGTTCCATGAAAGACTTCATTTACCAGGAAACTGGGACAGGGGTGAGGACATCCTTTTGGGACTCTAGGTGAGAGAAGCATGGGAGAATAGCAAAGTAGAAGGATCCAGATGGTCCTAGAAACCTACAAGAAGAACATTATGATAGGCGGATCTGGACCCAGGGGTCCTGCTCAAACTATGGCACCAATCAAGGACAATACATGCAGTAAACTTCAAACCCCTACCCAGATCTATCCAATGGACAGGACATTCTCCACAGTTGAGTGGAGAGTGGGGTCTGACTTTCACATGAACTCTGATGGCCCATATTGGACCATGTTCCCTGGATGGGGAGGCCTGGTGGCACTCAGAGGGAGGATAGCAGGCTACCAAGAAGAGACTTGATACCCTATGAGCATATACAGGGTCATCCTCAGTCACAGTCATAGGGGAGGGGAGTAAGGGGGAAATGGGAGGGAGGGAGGAATTGGAGGACACAAGGGATGGGATAACCATTGATATGTAATAAGAATAAATTAATAAAATAAAATTAAAAAAATAAACTGTGGTACATTTACACTATTCAGCTTTTTCCTTTTTTTTTTTTAAAGAAAATGGACATTTATTTCTTTTTTTTTTTACATTTTCATTAACTACTTTTACATATACATTTATATTATTACACATATATAGAATAAACTACCTATAGCAAGAACCATGAAACAATCAGGAATTACATATTTGTTACATTTATGGTGTTTTGGTTATTTGTATTTTGCAGCCTTGACAAGAACATCTTTCCTGTCTTGGTGGGTCTAAAATTCTGAATGTAAATCAACATCTATCATGTTTCACCATTATCAATTTAAAACATTTATCTAGACCTAAAACCTCTAAAACAAGGAAATCTTGAAATCTTCAGATAAATTAATGAAACGAAAAAAGATCACCCTAAGTGTGGTAACCCAGATCCAGAAAGACATGCATGGCACATATTCATTTATAAATGGATATTAGCCCAGCCTAGATGTCCCCTGAGAGAAGCTACCCAGCATAGGATCTTGACAGACTCTGGACTGACAGCAGGGCATTTGGAGGAGACCTGAGGGTTGAACAGAAGAGTGAAGAGATGAGAGGACCTAGAGGGGTCAGGAGCTCCACAGGGGTCCACATCAGTACTTGTGGATCTGGAGCCAAGGCGGCCTTCACAAACTAATGCACCAACCAAGGACAATGCATGCAGAGAACCTAGACCTCTATTCAGATATAGGCAACAGATAGCTCATTCTTCAGGTGGAGGGGTGAGGTTGGGGTTGGAAGAGAAGGTATTGTCTCTGATATGAACTCTGGTGCTTGTGATTTGATCACTTCCCCTTGGCAGAGTGGCCTTATGGGCACACAGCAGAAGTGGATGCAGGCTATCCTGATGAGACCTGATAGGCTGTAGTTAGACTGTGGGAGAGGCGCTACTCCCCTGCCTCCCCTGCCTACCCTGCTCCATCAGGTCAGATGTCTAGGGGAGAGGAATAGGGAGGAAGAGGTAGGAAACTGGAAGATATGAGGGAGGGAGTAACAATGAGGATTAAATATGATTAAATTATAATAAATAAAAAATTAAACTGAAAAAAATTTCCATTATTTCATTAGGTGAATGTTTATTCCTCCCAGGACAAAATTGCATTCTCATAAATTGAAGGGAATGGTATTCTCTTAATGAGCTTTTATTGTTACTGTAACACTATTGGAACAGTTGAGGTCCTACATTGCACACTTCATATAACACAAAATGCATTACTTGAGAGTATGCTGCCCAAATTGTGTCTTATACACATTTATTACCAAAACACATCAATATCAGTTCATAATCCTATAAATTGGTGTCTAAAATTGAAACATTGTAATAATTTTTCTTTTTCACACAACATTAAAGCTTGAACATTAAAAAAATTTATTATTCATCAATTGACATAATGTAATAATATAAAAATTGTAAAATTACAGTATGTCAATTCCCTGTAGTATTTCTATAAATATATTGTGTAACAAAGTATTATAAGTGCTTTTCTGACAACCAAATATCTTAATCTTTTGACACTTTTGTATATAAAGATTTAGTTTTTAAATTATATATGATTTCTTAGTTCATTAATTTAAGCATCCCAATTTTTAGTTTTTCAATATGATCATTTATTTTAATAATTTTCTCCATTTTATACTAATCAAGACATTTCAAATTACTATATAAACACCAAAATTTATTTTTTGCTATTTTCTATTATGCAAACTGAATATTGGACATATTTTAAGAATTTTGTGCCAATGTAATTTTTTGTTTTAAAAATATTTTTAAGCAATTAATAAATAAAAAATTCTCACATAATATGTCCTGATTACAGTTTCTCCTTCCTTTCTTCTTCCCAGTTCCTCCCCACTTCCCTCACTTCTATAGCCACTCCTTTATTGTTTTTTTATTAGAATACAAAGGGGCTTCTGATGGTTAATAAAAAATAAAAATACATACAGTACAATATAATAAATATTTAATAAATAAAAATATTTTTTTTCATTTTTTTCTCCTTTATTAATTTATTCTTGTTACATCTATAAATAAAAATATAATAAGATAAAACAAAACTAACACATTGGAACTGGACAAAATAAACAAAAGAAGAACCCAAGGAAAGTTGCAAGAAACAGACATCCATTGCTTTACACATTCAGTAATCCCATAAAAATGTTAAAATGGAAGTCATAATATATACACAATGTACCTGGTTCTACCCATGTGGACCCTGTTCATGTCAACATTCTATGTTGATCTTTTTTTGCCTTTATTTTGCATGAATATTACCCACTTACAATTAATATTTATTCTTATTTTTCATATGTATGTGAATGTATGTTATCTGTGTGGGTGATGGTGGAGGCCGGTGTATGGTTCAAATCCACCCTACTTCCTCTAGCAGGAAGTGCAGCTGTAAGCACCTGCCATGCGTACTACAAATCAAACTGAGACCCTCTGAAGAGTAGCCAGTGTTCCTAAATACTGAGCCATTTCTCTAGCCCCTAATTATTGGCCTTGTTTAACTATTTTTCCTTTTAGTTCCAGTGGTTGTATGTACACAAGTGTCATTTTGTGTTCCTTTAATTGAATTCATCATAGCTTAGTGGCCCAAGTTGATCTTGAAGATTGGTTGTAATACATGGAGTGATAATGACAAAATGTATTGGTTTTTAATATATACTAAAAAATTAATTTAGTATAGACTGTTCTTTATTTGAAAGATTCTTGCTGCAAAATGAAATGTTAACTGATACATTCATGTGAGAGGGAGTAGATGTAGAGTTAATTAAATTGAGATTATACTTCTGGAAACTTAATCGTGCTGTCTTAGGATAAGACAGTGATTTTTCAGGACCACTGTAAAATATTAAATATTTGAAGATTTCTTTAGTGGTTTTATTTTTCTCCTTCAGCTTTTTAAAGTCAGGAATGTGATTTTTCTTTATTTTCTGTTTTAAAGGCTGTATTTGTTGTTGTTGAGTTGTTTATAGTACATGACTTTTCCCACGTTCACTACTTAGATCAGTAATTTAGTGTTCATATAATAGTAACAAATTAATATTTAGGAATTTCATCTCAGCTGGAGGCAGTGGTGCATGTCTATAATCCCAGCACGTGGGGAGGCAGAGGCAGATGGATCTCTATGAATGTGAGACCAGCCTGGTCTATAAAATGAGTCTACAAAGGCTACACAGAGAAAACCTGTCTCAAAAAAACAAAAACAAAAACAAAAACAAAAACAAAAACAAAAAAAGGTCATCTGAATTAATCAGTCTGTGTAATTGATAAAAATAATTTCTGTATTCAATTCTTTTGTTTTGTTTTGAAATTATACTAAATAAAACTTTGTTGTGTCATATTCCATTAACTTATATATCATATACAAAAGAAATATATCACTCTCCTGGCTTTATTTTTTAATTTGCATTTATTTTTTATGTGTGCACTGGTAGAGGCAAGAAACAAATTGCTGGAGTTGGTTTTTGTTTTACTGTGTGAACTGCAGGATCAAACTCACATCATAATGCTTTATGACAAGTATCTTTAACCAGTGAGGTTAAATCTCCTGTCCCAGATATATTTCTTTTCTACCTCATAGTTTAAATTTCTCAGTCTTTGTTATTGGCTAGATTTTTAAATACTTTTTTCAATGATGATAAACTTCAAAACTGATTTTATCAAAAACTGACTATAATTTGAAAAAGTGTATACTTAAGTAAACAAGCAAACAAAAACTAAAATTTTTAACCTGATTATAATTTTTTAAAATATTTATTAAATTTAATAAAGAAAATAGTACTTTATCATTAATTACAACTAATGTTATTAATACAAGGTTATACAAATAAGATTGAGCTATGTAATATCCTAAAACTTTGTTGTACTTTTTACATAAAATTTTGCATTTTAAATGTTTCTACATATAACTCTTTAAAAATTCAACTTTATATTTGATTTGTATATGTTCAAACATTTAAAATTAAACAAACAAGGGTATGATGTATTGTTATACAATTCTAAATATTATTTGTACTTATGCTATGAGAAGTCATATGTATCTGTAAAGCCATGGATTGAATCAAGAAGAAAAAATGTGCTCAATACCACAGAGTAATGATATCATTTTATGTTAAAATAAAAGAGTCTATGTTATTCATAACATCTGTGAAGAGAATGGGAAATGCCATTTTGGTGTCTGAGAAAATGTAGAAGTTGTCCTCACAACTCTAAAGTTGTATCCTACTCAACTCTGGCACAAAATGGGTTTCACATGCCATTATGTTTTCTTAATCATCAAATATCATTTTATCCACATGCTCTGAAAGAGACTTCCTTTTGGGTATTTTGGTCACAACTTTGTTGCTTATACTAGTTTTCACTTTTCCTTTGGATTAGAAATGAGATCTTTTCATTAAACACCTTTGCACCCCCAGGGAACCCTCCACCCTGCATTGCCAAGGAGAAATTTCATACGTAAGCATGAAAGTTCTATTATAGAGGGTAACTGAGAAGACTAAGTCATTGTATTGTATAATCATCCGTGTCTACAAATGATAGGTCTACAATGAGCCTTTCAAAATGGCATTGCAGATGACAATGTCTTAAACAGAAAGAGACTTTGACTGGGTAAAGAGAAGGATAATTATTGACCAAGCAGAAGCATAAGTTCAGCATTCCTCAGGAATCTCATAAGATAGGTATGGTGGTTTAAAAAAGAATGGCTGTCATATTTGAATGCTTAGTCATCAAGAACTGGCAGTATTTGAAAAGAATTAAAAAGATTAGGAGATGTAGCCTTGTTGTAGTAAGTGCGTCACTGGAGATGGGCTTTAAGCTTTCAAAAGCCCATGCCAGGCACAAAAGTTTCTCCTCTCCCTCTCCCCTTCCTTTCTCCTTGCCCCACCTCCTCTCCTTCTCCCTCTTTCCCCCCCTCCTCCCTCTCCCTCTCTTATGATGTAGTTCTCAGGAACTGCTCCACCACCTGCCTGCATGCCACCATGCTTCCTACCATAGTGATAAAGACTAAACATCTGTCACTGTAAACAAGCCCTAGTTAAATGTTTTCCTTTATCATGGTCATGGTGTCTCTTCACAGCAGTAGAAAAGTGACTAAGACAGTGCGTTTCTGTTTACCTTTAATTCTCCACAAAAGGATAAGTACCTTAGGACAAGGGCATCTAGCTCCAGTCAATCCAAGTAGCCCGTACCAACTCAAAGATCTTCACCTCTCTGATGATCATATAAAATCCAATTGCTTTTCAGACATTTTGTTTCTTTTTCCTCCCCACTCTACCTCTGAGAGATGATAGCCTTGGCAGTTTCATCCTAAATAAATCTTTCTTTCTACCCATAAAGTAGTCTAGTTCTGTGAATTTGTTGTACCTTTGCTTTCAATTGGTCCTAGAGAAATACTAGCTCTCACTAGATCCTTAGTATGAGACAAAAACCATCAGCATATAGAGATTCTAGATATGCATTGCACATCCTAAGCTTTCACTTTGCAGAAGAGAGGCTTCCTCAGATTATTAATGGGCCTCTAATTCTAAGAGAGCTAGAAGCCTCTTATTTCTCCATTGGGGAGCAATTATTCACTGTGAAGGTCACCAAGCCCCTACTAATGACTTAAGTTTTGGGAATGTTTTTGATGGCAAGGCTGCTGAGGATGCCAGTCAATGCCACTATACTTCTTCCTCTATTGCCCTCTTAGTTGAGTCAAGGTAAACTCCTACTTACTGTGAGTCCCAATAACAGACCCTCTAAAGCTACTGTAGCTGTTGCAGGCCCTCGGGGCTAGGTTTCTCTATGGGACAGGTTCTGTTTCCTTGATCCTTATGCAAAGCCTTTCTTGACAGCGCTTCACATTGGTTCTTGGCCTCTCTACTACTGTCTCTTCCAAGCTCTCTTATTCTACCTGAGTCTTTCTACCTTTCTTAGAGCTACCATCCAGGGATACTCCACTTGCACTCAAACCTTCCTATAGCAGGCCTTGCAAGCCACTCCTTTTAACATATTGTGATTTGGGGGTATCTTCTAGGGGAAGAGGCTTGCAGATAAACTTCACACATATGTCTCTAAAAGAGAAACAAATATGTTCTTACTATGGTAGACTGCTTCTTAGGGTGTGTAGAAGCTTCCCCAATTATAGCTGAGACTTCAGAAGTGGTATATTCCCACCTAATTAATAATATTTTGCCAAGATTTGGAATTCTTAGATCCATACAATTGGGTAATAGCCAGTCATTTATCTTGAAAATCACAGGAGAAGATGACGCAGAGGCCATGGCTTGCTCAGCATGCTTTCTTATAGAACCCAAGACCAGTGGCCAAGAGATGACAATACCCACAATGTGCTGGGCCCTCCTCCTGCAAAATCAAAGGGCCCTTGACTTGCTGATTGTGGAAAAAGGAGGCACTTGCCTCTTCCCCAATAAAGAATGTTACTGTTGTGTGAACCAATGAAGCCGGATAGAACAAGATTTAAGACTTGTATGAGTTGGTTTAGAAACTATGGCCTCCAGGGGCTGACTCTAATGTAGGATTCTTACTATAGTCTTATCTGGGGCTCTGGCTTCTATCCTTCCTCAGCCCACTGGCCTCTATCCTTCTCATGATGATATTTTTTCTCTATCTTTTCAGGTTCCTTCAGGAGATAATTAGTGAAATAACCCAAAGGCCAGTAAACTGAATGCTGCTGATGGAATTTTTGCAGATTTCCTACCATCACCTGCCAGTTTGAGTGACCGCTTTGGATCAGTATACCAGACGCCACCTCTTCTCAAGTCTCCAATCAGCAAAAAGTACTCAAAGGATTATCATCATCTATTATCAACAAAAGGCTGGAATGTTAGGCCCAATGTGGGCACCATATATGTAGTGTTAGTGACAATATCCAAGAGTGAGGGACTCTGAGAGTGTAAACAGAATTGTTATTGGATAGGTGGAAACATTCCTCAAGAATCACATAAGGCAGGATTCTGTTTACCAGGGCCTCTCTTAATCCTCCCTCAAAGGTCAACTACCTTTGGCAAGGGCATCTAGCTGCTATCAGTCTGAACAGCCTGTACGATCTCAAGTATCCTCAGAAACCTTCATATAAAAACCACTTACTTTTCCACCACTTTGCTTTTTTTCTGCCCCCTCACCCCAGAAGATGGCCTAGCTACTTTTAACCCTAGTAAACCTTTCTTTCTACACATTGAGTAGCCTAAAGCAGTAGTTTCATTATGTACTTGCTTACAATTATAATGCTTCAATTTTTCCTGATTCTTTTTTATTTTATTAATTTATTCACATTACATCTCAATTGTTATCCCATCCCTTGTATCCTCTCATTCCTCCCTCCCTCCTGCTTTGCCCCTTATTCCCCTCCCCTATGACATTTCCTGAGGGGAACCTCTTTTCCCTGTATATGCTCATAGGGTATCAAGTCTCTTCTTGGTAGCCTGCTATCCTTCCTCTGAGTGTCACCAGGCCTACTCAGATCTAGCCAATGGACAGGAGATTCAAAATTTTTCATTAATTTTTTATGCATATGGGTGTTTTAACAACAAGAATATCTGTATACCCTGTGACAACTAGTGTGTTAGGGAAGTTTCTGGTTTCTTTGAACACTCAGTTGTGTCCTGTGGTGTTTTGCTGAAAGATGTCTTGTGAGAGGTAAAGGTCATGTGGTGTTTTTCTGGATGATGTCTGTGAGAGAGCCTGTGATGTTTTGTTGGCAGCAAATATTTGAGAGGGCATGTGCCAGTTGGAATGAGTATAAAAACTACCAGGGACAGTGGGACAACACTTTTGGCCTTTCTATGCCATGCAACACTTTGCTGGTCTTCTTTGGTCTTTGCTGGTCTTCACTTAGCAGAGAAAAGCATTCCAGAGTACTTATTGTGGTATTCCAGCAGATTTTGGCTGCTTCCACAGACTCAAGCTGATTTGACGGAGTCTTGCTGGTTCTGCTGGATTGTACCACTGCTAGGGATTCATGTGGCTATTTGGTGTTGGCTATTGGACTGGACTCCTGGTATCCTAACAATGCAGAGTGAAATCGGCACAAGAAACTACATCTAAACACCCACAACTCCCTTTTCCTATTAACATTCTTTCTCCTCTCCCTCTGGTCAGTGGGTTAGAAGTGAGGTCAAAGTGTTTAAGGAGTCTAAATAAAGTAGGTTTTGAAAAATTAAGCCTACAGGTATGTACAGAGACCATAAGAGGGCATCAGATTCTGTAGTATTGAGTTATTGATGGTTATCAACCATCACATAGGCTGGAGGAATTGAACCTTGGTCCTCTGAAAAAGCATTCAAGCTTGTATCTGATGACTCACTTCTCCAGCTTAGAAGTGTTAACATTTACTATTATTGTGTGTCTAGGAGAGCATGTTTGCTTCCATTCATGTACACATATGGGTATGCAAACATATGGTGTATGGTGCCGCAGTACACTTGTGGAAGTCACAGGACTACTATCCAGAGTTGATTCTCGACTTTTTTTCTGGGGTTCCAGGCATTATCTCAGGCTTGAGCAGCAAACATTATCTGCTAAGCAGTGTCACCTCAGAAGGGTTTATACAAAGTGAGGAGTACGACACAAATGATCTTATCAAGTTTCACTTCTATTTTAAGTTACTTGTAATCTTTCAAAATAGCAATGGGATGCAATATGTAACAAACTAAACACAAACTTAGCTAAGCTAAGATCAGTCTGTTGCATTTAAGAGATGTCTTAAGCACATCAGTATTCAGGAACCACTAATCCTTGTGTTTTCAGTTAAACAATTATATCATTATTGTCTCCAAGGTTCTTCCACATTTAAAAAATTTTAAAAGAGAAAGAATGCATGTCAGTATATGCTTCTAATCATAAAAATATTAATTCTTTATTGCTGTAAGAATATATTGAACTAATTTTCAGTGGTATTTGTGTCATTTTGTATGTTGTTAGAGTTTACATGAACTCATAACACACTTTCAAAGTTGCAGCTGGAAAACCCTCTCCAATTTTGTTCTCCTATATTTTTCTATGTTTTCTTTATCTCTTTGTATTAGGCAGTGACCTGAAATATATAGAAAAAGATTAACAAACCATTGATTGCTTAGATTTTCAGTGCAGACTAATTTCTATAAGAATCAAAGTGAAAGATGAAAAATTTTAAATTCAACACCAAATTCATACAATTTGTTTTCTGTATTAACAAAATAAAATTTAGAGACCTCTGTAAATGAGAGTTATGCTTGCAGAGGACTGAGGTTCAGGTTTTTGCATTACAAATTGGAAAATAAACACACACACACACACACACACACACACACACACACACACACACACACTAGAGAAAGACACATACATATTCATACAGAGTGTATGTAAAGTGGCCAACTTGAAATTTTACTTTATTTGTTATTACTGAGATTACTGAGGAGCCGGCATGCCACAGTGTGTAGGTGTAAGTCAGAGAGCAAGTTTTAGGAGTCCTTTCACTATTCTACTGGTTCTTTGGGTTCTAGGGCTTGAATTGAAGTCATCAGGCATGTAAAAGTGTAAAAGCGAGACAACGTATTGCATTATCTTACTGTCCCCAAATACCTAACCTTTAAATTAAAGTTGTAGTCATTTGTTCTGATCTGACTCTAGAAACCATCTTCCAAAACATCTCTTCATCAACAAGTTGTAAATACTAGTACAAACTATTCTTTTTACTTAAAAATAAAAACTTGTCTAAACTTCAGCAAGAGAAAAAGTAAAGACTTTCTTAAAAGAAAAAAAAATCCTCCAATTCATTTATTGATACAAGAGTCACATAAAAACACACAAATGGAGTATACTGGTTTCCCTAAAATTTCTGGGGAAATTTTCTAATAAACTTTAGGTTATTACATAGCACTTTTAGAAAGAAAACAGTGCTGCATGTTCTGTATTCTGTAAAAGTGAAGCACGTAATGCTTTTCAGTGAATCCATCTTTTTTTTTTACATTTTTTCTCCTTTATTAATTTATTCTTGTTACATCTCAATGGTTATCCCATCCCTTGTATCCTCCCATTCTTCTCTCCCTCCCATTTTCCCCTTATTCCCCTCCCCTATGACTGTTCCTGAGGGGGATTACCTCCCCCTGTATATGTTCATAGGGTATCAAGTCTCTTCTTGGTAACCTGCTGTCCTTCCTCTGAGTGCCACCAGGTCTCCCCCTCCAGGGGACATGGTCAAAGGTGAGGCACCAGAGTATGTGAGAAAGTAATATCCCACTCTCCACTCTACTGTGGAGAGTGTTCTGTCCATTGGCTAGATCTGGGTAGGGGCTTAAGGTTTACCGCCTGTATTGTCCTTGGCTGGTGCCTTAGTTTGAGTGGGACCCCTGTGCCCAAATCTGCCAATCATAATGTTCTACTTGTAGGTTTCTAGTACCCTCTGGATCCTTCTACTTTGCCATTCTCCCATGCTTCTCTCATCTAGAGTCCCACTAGAATGTCCTCCCCTCTGTCTCAGTTTCCTGGTAGGTGAAGGCTTTCGTGGGACACGCCCCTTGGGCTAATATGCAGATATGTGAGTATATACCATTTGAGTCTTTCTTTGCTCAACCATGTTCATAGCAGCCTTATTCATAATAGCCTGAACATGGAAACAGCCTATGTGTCCCTCAGTAGAAGAATGGATAAAGAAACTGTGGTACATATACACTATGGAATACTATTCAGCTATTAAAAACAAGGAATTTCCAAAATTTGTGGATAAATGGATTGAACTAGAAATGATCATAATGAGTGAGTTAACCCAGAAGCAGAAAGACTCAAATAGTGAATCCATATTTTTAAAAATGGATACTCTCTTCAATAATTCCAGCATAAGATGCTAATGGAATTAATTTGCAACTGTATTCTGGGTGAAGAATAGTAAAGCACATGTAAGAATACCATAGAAGTGTCAAAGATTCTGTGTCATAATTCAAACAATCTAGTACAAACCGACTTCATAGTAGGTGTTAAGTATATATTTGTTTTGTTTGTAAGTTTGCTTAAGTTAGGAAGAGTTTATTTTTCAAAAATTATCAGCAGTTATTTAGCCACTAAGAGTGGAGGACTACCACCTGAATTTTTAGTAGCAGCCTTGTGCAAAGAGAGCCAAAAAATTATCGGAAGGCCAAAATATATATTGGTTTCTCTTCACATACCATCTATGTTTTTAGCATCTTTAGGATTCAAAGTTTTCCTGAGGAGGTGAAGTCACGTCTTTTAACTGCACTAGAACTTGTAAGAGACTCTCTAAAGTAGCCACCATTAAATCCACTCAAGTAAACTCAGAAAAACCTAAATTCTGCAGCTGGAAAAATGGATATAATGACTGTTTTTCCAGTAAAGGAGGGAAATGAAGATTTTTTTTGTTTCCCCCTCCACTTAATGATTATCGAAAACTGCAAGACAAAAGAAGCTACTCACAGATGAAATATCTGTGCTTGGAAGTCTTTTGGGACCATTTGCCCTCTTTTTCTGCAATATAAAAAGAAAACTATTCTTCTAATTTGTCTTTATTTTTTGATATTTACACACACACACACACATGCACACACACGTGTGCACACACACACACACACATACAAACACACACATACACATTGAATACCTTCAAATACTCTGAATACCTTCTTTCCAATTTGCTCCTCCACTGGCTACATCCTCTAAGTAAACCACAGAAAATATTAACAGTCAATAGCTTCTTAGCATGGCATAGAGCTTCATAATGGTGGAAATTTGAAGGGCCCAATCTCTTGCAGGTGTCCACAGTTTCTCTGTGTTTGTGACTGAAACAGGTAGGTCCCATCTGGATCACCTCTAGCCTTTAATGCAGTATGACACTTACTTTATCAACTACTTACCAACTAGATAGATAAAAAAAATTGGCTTAATTTCAAACCTCTAGCCAAAAAAGCAATCCTCTGATCAAATCACTTCAAAACCATTGAGGACATAAAGGACTAACTTCATTCATTTTTATGGACACTTATAATATATATTATCTGACCTGATTATGTCTTTAGATATACTTATATAGATGATGCTCATTTTAAGGTTAATATTTTTGGATAACTTACATTATCCACACAGACACTCCTGAAACAGGAAATAACGGTATTGTGTGAATGATCCTTGTTTAAAAATAGACCTAGCTAGCTCACTCTGTGCAGTATTACACAAGTTCAACACTAATACTTTTATTTTTAAAGCATATTTCATGTCAACTTCTTAATTTCTAGTCAGTTTGGCAACAGATAATACAACTGGTCCTCAAAATAGTTTGAGAACACAGAAATTGTGGCAATCCTGGTCATGTGACACCAGCATTCACCTGATCCCAGGTATTCATGTCCTAGTCTACTCTTGTTCTACCCTAATTCTTCGAAAATAAAAATCCTACAACTATTAATGCCCGCTTCTAAGTCTTTATCATTTATTTTTCTTCAGCCATTCTTTACTGCTCTTGTAACTGCTTAGAATTCCAAATCACGTTATACCCTAAAGTCAAACCTCTACCAAAAAATAATCTCTCGGATCAAATCATTTCACATTGTCTTTTCTCTAAATTCACATAGTAATGATCATCTCAATTCCACTTTAATTTTAAATATAACATCATGCCTTGTGGTACTGGTTTATAATCATGAGTTGCTCTGTAGTTTCAATTTGTATTTGTCTTACTTCACCATATGTGGTTTTAAGTGCTTTAGGGTTTGTGATTGTATGCATATGTTTCTCTGTGTTCAACATTACCTATCTTAGGACCTGGGGTGTGCATTTAGTAAATCTGCGGCACATAGAATAATTCTCATATTCTCAGAGAAAACTGCCTTGATTTTTACAGACATTTTAGCTAATATAAAGGATCTTACTTTCTGTAACTTTTCAACTTCTTTCAGAAATAATGTTGGTAAAAAAAATCTAGATACAACTTGCCAGAGACTATTTAAAATCTATTTGTTCACATATGTTCTTGGATATTAACCCAGAAGTGTTGACACTGAAAAACTTGAAATACATATTTCTACTGCATACTCCAATTGACCTAAGCAGGAGCATATGTAAAAATATGCCATATGGTGGTTATGAACTAGAAGAATTTCTGCTTATAGTTCCATTGTCTTTTTCACCCACTGGGAATTTAAGAAAATATTACATGGGTTTATATAAATCAAAGATTTCCTCACAATTGGCATTCCCTGCTTGTCTTCTGTTTTAGTTAATACAATGAACTCCTCTTCTTCCTGGCATATTTTGCCTAAACTACAGAATTCTGGCACTGGAAAGAGGTGATCTTCTCCAAGCTTTCTTAATAGTGCACAATAGAAGATAACAAACCATTTGTGGTGTCTGTTTTCTAAAGATGTCCTCAGTCTATACACTGTATCCTAGTAGGCTAGATTCCTTTGGATCAGTTATAATGTGAATGCAACTCATGCTGAATTCAATTCTACTGCAAATTATGATGAAATTATTTTCCACTATGTAATTAATGGAAATCAACCATGAAAGTAAAATGTGAATCTTTTGAAACATTTCTTTGTGTTGGAAGCTAATTAACTGACAAAGTTTCAGGGCATAGTAGATGAGATTGTGAGACTCACTTGTAAAATGCTTGATAAATAGAGCTTATTTCCCAGTTATATTATTCTTAGCTCTGCTTTAAGATCTCAGTTTGAGTGAGAAGGGGAAATTGTATGTTAAAACTTATTATAGTTTATACACAGCTTTTTAAAGCAGTCTAAACTTTCACTTTGGCTCCTTTACAATCTAGCCAATTGTTCACAGACTATGGCATCATCTTACTAAAACTTCCATGGAGGAATAAACACCCTCTTTCTTTCTGTTTATTTACATTTTTATTAGAAAAATACTAACTTAAACTAATAAATATTATGGAAATGTTAAACTAGGATAGTACATTGGGAAGTAAAGAAGATGTCATTATAAAAATAAATTTTTTTGAAACATGAGAAAATAAATATATCTAGAAATGAATCTTGAAAAAGAAAACTATGTCTTATTCTGGCATTTATCTTATTTTATTATTGGTTATTAATAATTGTTATGGTTTCACTTATACATGAGGCTCCATGATAGGTTTGTATACATAGGATAATCATAGAATCAGAAGAATAAGGGACAAAGACTCAAATTGAAACCTAATTTATATAAACTTGGGCATATTTTTGAAGCTAAAGAAATATAGAAGTATTTTTTACTGATTTAGTTTATAAATTTCAAACCTCTTTCTAAAACTCTTACATATTTTGATCTTCATAAAA
This sequence comes from Acomys minous, assembly GCF_964271855.1. Classification (NCBI taxonomy): domain Eukaryota; kingdom Metazoa; phylum Chordata; class Mammalia; order Rodentia; family Muridae; genus Acomys; species Acomys minous. The sequence goes on along the minus strand of NC_140488.1, from coordinate 67,022,950 downwards.
GATCTATAGTTAGAGTCACTGTTGACTAAAATTTTTACAGAAATAAATTCTTATTTTTAGCAAAATATTATAAGTAGGTGAAAGAACATAAATAGAGCTTTTTATTTTGCATCTGATTTGCTTGCTGTGTGACCAACACATATGTTTTAGAAGTTCTTCAATCTCACCTATCTCACTTGTAAAAGAAAGAAAGTGGTCACTAAATTTTCCTAATCCAACTGCAATGATGAACTCTTTCTCTTTTCCCCCATGTTAAACTGTTATTTTTTCATTGTTAAATGTATGCATATCAGGCATTTGTTTCCTTCTTGAGAAGAATTTTGTGTTTCCTTCATATTATGAGACTACAATGCAATGCTTAGCATATTTGGGATGCTGGGTCAAGATTTATAGAAAAGTAAATGCAAGAATTATTTCTAAGTGCTTCCTGGATATATTTATTTATGCTTAGCCCTGAAACTGTACTATGATCTATTGGAAAACAATTCACAGAAATTTAGGATGAATAGACATAATAAAAACAATATGGTTAAAATTGCAGAAAAATTTTAATGCTTCATCTTATACCTAAATTGTGATAAAATAATGTTGAAAGAGATAAAGAAAAAACCTTGTTCTAAGTTCCCAGAAAGGGTGCTCACATTCACCGCACTGTTTTATTTAGGACAAAGTATGAGGGAAAGGGAGCTAATGTATGTAAAGTATTTTAACAGAATACCAAAGTTTCTATAAATATTAACAGAACAAAGGAAGGAAAGTATAAAAAGAGGAGAGGGAGTAACATAGGGGCATTGGGGAAGAAGAAGAAGAAGAAGAAGAAGAAGAAGAAGAAGAAGAAGAAGAAGAAGAAGAAGAAGAAGAAGAAGAAGAAGAAGAAGAAGAAGAAGAAGAAGTGAGGAGAAAACTGGGGCAAGCTAAGAATTTCAAGCAGGGGCAGTAAGAGCTGAATCTCAATTTGGTCCTGGGATGACTGTTACCATTTCTTCCTGTCTCTGCCTTCCTTATAGGAATTCTAACAGAAAGTAAAATGAAATGAAACAAAAGAAACAGAACAGTTCATAAGTATGGAAAATCACCATTAGTAAAACAATGATTGCGATTGTCACTGATTGAGGATGAAATTTTTGAGCTGGTAATGAATGTATTCCTTCTGGGAAGAGGTTTTATGTCGCTCTGGCTAGTCCCATATTCTTGAACTCCTAATTCTCTTTTGTGTAATTTCCAAGTGCTGGGAATACAGCTATGTTCCAGCAAACCCAGGTAATAATGAGCTTTAGAAAAGCTAACAAATATACTCATTTCTTATCAATTAAATATACTTAGGAAAGATGTACTTTGAGAATGTTTATAATTTCAGGATAATACAGTACAGTTCTGCTAGGGAATATGTGAACATTCTCAGAAATATTTGCATATAAATATATTTTTAAAAGCATGAGCTCCTGCCTAATGAGTACTTTTGTACTGTGTGTAAAAATACGATCATTACTTAACCTGTATTTCTATCCTTTAGTTTTAATTTCTTTACTTGAAGCATTATTTGTCATTTAAGAGACTATTTCAAAGATACTCTGTGGTATCTGGCTTTTGAATTGCACTCTAGCTTAATATTCTTCTTACTGAAATATATTCTTTAGGATTCACAAAAAAACTAGAAAGGTCTATAAAATGGAAATTGTATTCTAGTGAATATGAAAAATGATATGGTCATTTAATATAATCTTCAACAGTAAAAATTAAATTAAACACCTTTCGGTTATGAAGCATTCATTGTTTATTACTGAAGTACAGAACTGTGACTGATCACTTCTCTATGTAACTCTGTAGATGTTCAAAACAATAAACCATATGAGTGGGCCTAGATCTTTAAAGTGACTTCCACTTTCCTCTATATCTTTATTAAATACAGTTATTTAATCCCAAAACAGTTTACACAACATCTTTAACTCATTATTAGGCATATCATTATTATCTTTCAGGAAAATAAAAGAGCACTCTAAACATTGCATGGCTAAAGAGGTAGCCCAACTTTTGGAAGGAATATTGTTAAAACTCTGAATTCACAAAGTACTTTCACATTCTGTTAGAGGTCTATTGAGGTTGGATCTCTCTGTTGCTTTGATATGTAAATGGAGATATTTCTTTCTCCCAGGGGACCCTGGAGATCTGCCAAAGCACATAAGAGTAGATGTCCTTCAGGGAAGAAGCCAAGCTTCATAGAAGAGCAGTCAAAGCCAAGTTTGTTTTGGGACTGCACAATAAAATACCTCTATTAATACTTTTTATTTCCAATATAAATGTTTATATATTTACTCAGGTTCTCATCTGGGTTAGCCAATAGTTAGAAAACAATTCTTATCCTGTTTTTTTTATGGTTAATGTGTTATAAACTTATAGCCTGCTTCAAAGATGTTTACGTTTCTCTTTACGTATTTCAGAAAAAAAACTTATTTCCTAAATTAAAGTGATCTAAGCATCTACACACTCAGACACACACACACACAAACACACTTTAATTTATTTTTATTTATGTGTCTGTTTAAGTTCATGCACATGAGTGTGCATGGCTGCAGAGGCCAGAAAGATGTTTGATGCCTGGAGCTGAAGTTACAGGAAGCTGTGAGCCACCCAACATGGGTGTTGGAAATTGAACCAAGGACCTCTGTAAGAGCAGCATATTCTCTTAGCTGTCCAGCTATCTCTGTGTCTCCAATAGATACATGTTTTCTCTTCTGGATTATTTTGTAACACTTCCTGCTTATGTGATATACAACTTATAAAGTGAGACTAAATAATTCCTGCGCTATTGTTAATGTCTTATGTCATTGATAACCTTTTCTAGTTTGATAGCTTCTATTATAGATTAAATTCTAAAGTATTTACTTAGTGACTCCAATGAGCAATTAAAATTTACTTAATAGTTTATTTCCATGATAAATGTTTATATATACTTAGTCATATAAAAATTGAATGATATTAAATAAATTTGCTAGTTATACAGTTATGCCATTATTATCTATTGTCCAATTTAATAATATGAAATTAGATTAGAATTATCAGGAAATTTCTCATATATGCACACAAAATCATTTAATTTTAAGGTGATGAGTTCTCAATAATTTGAAATAATAATTTTTAATTAAATTTCTTTAATGTTGGAGTAATAATACTTTCATTTGGCAATGCAATATATATATTGATTTATGGTTATAGAAATGAAAACTACAACTTTTCCTTTTCCCCTTCTCTTCCAGATTTCTTTCCCTATTTATGTCTTTTTTCTCTTTTCTTTTTCATTTCTTTTCATATATCATATTTTCCCTCTCAATTGTGCAGTTTTAAATAGTTTTCTCTGTTGATTAACTCACAAAAGCCAAATTCTATCCATAAAATCATTTTGCTCAAAGAATACTATGCAAAAATAGAATTGCATTGGTTTTATTTCTTAAATTAAACCTATATCTTAAAAATGTCTTGAGATCAAATAATTCAAACATAACATACTGGGTAATTAAAAAATTATCATGTGGAAATTATGAAACATTGTTAGTTTATAAAAGGTATATTAATATTTTATGGGAGGTTTACACAACAATATCTGGCTCATGACAATTGAAAGCCAGGTGAGTTCATCTCTAGACATTAATAAGCAAGGAAAGGTTAAATGGAAAATACAGAAGCCTAAAGGATAACATAGAGAAACTCATTTGTCTGGTATTAATTTTTGTAATCACTTTCCTCATCTTTCAGTTATAAAGGCTGAGCTTCAGTTTCACGAGAATGATCACTTTTGGATTGTGATTGAAAAAGATAGGTATTTGTTTACTTTCTATGGAGAGAGAATATAGAGTGTATAAAAAGTACAAATTAAAAGCAAATTGCAAGTAGTTAAAATATTGTGGACACTAGGAGATTTGAGAGGCTCTTTCAGAGAGAAGTTGGCATCCAGAAACATCTGGAAAGTTAGATTTGTTGGTCATTTCCATAAGCACAACATTTTCAATGGATTCTTTTCATTTATTTTTCTTTTTAAAAAATAGTTTAAGATTCTTGGGAGTTTCTCAAATGTTACATCGCTTTGAAAAGCTATAGTATCTGTGTTAAAAGATTTGATAACTTGTTCTCTACTGGCTTATAAAGACTAACAAGCAAGAACATATTAAAATAAAACTGCTGATACTCTGTGAAATACTTATTTTATACACTGTCACCAAGTATGAGAGTTCAAAATACTACCAAACCCAACAACATAAACTTGTTAAATAGACCCAATAAAACTTAGGAACAAATGGAGAAAAGTATTTTTTAAAAAATATTTCTAGCTCTTATTGGTATAATAATCATATCAAAACAGAAACTGTCACGTTCGTGACATAACCATTTAAACTGAAGGTGCCTTTTAGGAAGTATCTATGAAATATTCAGTATCTTCTTACCTCTCTACATTCCAGTTCCCAGCTCCCAGCACTTTTTAAAAAACCTGTTTTAATGAATTTTGATAGATTACAGATTTTCCATTGTAGAATCATTGCATATTTGGTTGCTACCACACTAATTTCCAATCATACTCCTAATAAGTGTTCCATTCAGTAAAAATTTCAGGAGCTTAAGAAAATCCTTTCCATAAACTAGTATTACTTAGGTGGCTGCTTACGGAGGATTGATCAATTTATCAAATACATTAATTAATTATTTATTGAGTATCATCCATGCTAGGCATTGAAAAATATATAACTTAGCAAGTAATCCAAATTTAGTGCCTTCATATTTAAATATTTTTTCATGAATTGTTTTTATAATAAAGGGATTTTATTGGTTTTATTACAGAGATTTGAAGGGTTGAATAAGAACTGTATTTTTGTAAAGGTAACAGTAACCCAAAGGCGTATCCTAAAGTGAATTTAAGCAGAAAAGACTGGCATTTTTCATGAGGTAGAATGCAATACAACCATGGTATTTAATAATATATAGTTTTGTGAGCCATTTATATGTTCTCTATGCAAAACAGTGGTATATATGGAGCATATGGCAAATCTTTAATTTTTCTTTTTAGCATTTTAAGAATTCTCTACCGTGATTTCCATAGTAGCTGCATCAATGTGCAATTTCAACAGACGTGAGTATCCTTTCCCCATACTTTTGCCAGCATTGTTCTCAGTTGTTTTGACTGGAGAGAGATGAATTTCCAAAGAAGTTTTTATTTTCATTTCACTAATTCCTAAAATATTCTAGCTATTTTTATTTTTTAGTTGACAATTTTGTCTGAATATCTAGTCCATTTTATAGTGAGTCATTTGTATCTTGATTCCTTGATATTCGAGTTCTTTGTGCACTTTGGATGTTAATCGTCTATTGGACATATCACTGGCAAAACTACTCTTCTAATTTTTCAGTGGATTCTTTTTTCTTCTTCTCCTTCCCCCTCCTTTCCTAATCTTTCCCCTCATCTTCCTCCTCTTCATCATCCTCTTCTTTTTTCTTCCACTTCTTGCACCACCATACTGCTGTTTTCCGTTCTTACCTGTGTCATGGCATACTGATAAGGATACTACATTATTCAGAATATGGGAAATATTTACTGCCTATAAGAAAATAAATCCTAATTGTAACATTAACACATAGGTCAGCCAGGGAGGATGGTGTTGCAGATTTATTTTTATTGTATTTTAATTACATTTCTCTCTTTCCAGTCCTTCCTCCAAACTCTTAATGTCTTAAAGAGACCCTCTTTGGTCTCTTTCAAACTCATGCCCTCTTTTTTCATCAATTGTTATTGCTTGCAATATATATTTGTATATATGTACATATTCCTAAATATAACCCATACAATCTATATGTACAGGTATGACTTGTATGTATATTTTCAAGACTGGTCACTTGGCACTGGACAAAAATTTGGTGTGCTTTCCACTGGGGAAGCCCACATCTCCCACTCCCAGTTTACTTGGTTGACTGTCATCCTTTGTATAAGGGTGAGGCCTTGTGGGATTTTCACAGTCCAGTTTGGCATGTTCATTGGTGTCCTCCTTGTTCAATAAGATTCTTTGTTATTCCTGTTTCCTTTGCTGTACAAATGTTTTTGTTTTTGTTTTTGGGTTTTTGTTTTGTTTTGTTTTGTTTTTTACTTTTATAAACTCCCGTTTTTCAATTATTGAGCTTAATTACTGGAAAAATGGAGTCCTATTCAGATAATCCTTTTCTACACTTATCTCTTGTGGGAGCTATGTTTTCTTCTTGCAGTTGCTGTGTTTCAGGTTTCATAATGACGTCTTTTACCCATGACATTAATTTGTGTGCAGGGTGATAGCTTTGGGTCTAATTTCATTTTTCTGCATATTCATATCCACTTTTCCCAAGAACTGTATTGAAAAGGAGTGGGGTTATTAGAGAGTTCTGTTTTGTTTTCTGTTTTAATAGGCTTTGGGATTATAATATAGAGTCTTCACTATGTTTATATATTCTCCCTCTAGTCCTGATCTTTTAGGAGTTTTATTATGAAAGTATTGACTTGTCAAAGGCCTTTTTTCCTTTTTTTGTGTTATTAAGATGATCATGTGAATTTTGTCTTTACTCCATGTCTGTGGTTTATTACATTTTTTTTGGCTCTTATATATTGAACCATTCATACATTTTAGGGATAAAGCTAACTTGAACATAGCAGATACTCTTTTTGATATATGTCTGTAATTGGTTTGCAAGTATTATTTTATTGAGAATTTTAAAATATATGTTCATTATATATATATTGGTTTATAGCTTTCTTTTCTTGTGCATGCCTTTACCTGATCTTGATATTAGAGTAATACAGGATTTATAGAATAAATTTTGGTGTTCTCTTTGTGTTTCTAACTCTTTGAACAATATAAGAAGGATTGACAGTATGTCCTCTTAGAAAGTTTAATGGAATTGTACTCTGAATTCAGCTGGACCTGAGAGATTTTAGTTAGAAGGCTTTTTAATAGCTATTTAAATATCTAGTATTATCTTTAGGGTGGTTTGGTAGATATGAATTCTTGTAGTTAGTTTGTATCATGGGGCAATTTTCTTCTTCAACTGTGAAAATAGTTTGGGGTGATACATTAGTCTAGGTTTGCACATGGCTCCATTCTCTTCAGTCTTTCAGAGTTTCTGTTGTGAAGTCAGTTGTTATTTTTGTGAGGTTTTTCTCTTATTTGCGACTTGTGATTTCCCTCTTACACCCTCTCATTCTGTATATTTCTGTGTGTTTACTGCTTTAAACATTATATGTCATGGGTCTTTATTTTTTCATCCTCTCTGTTTGGTGTAAGTTTCTTGTATCTGTGTAAGTTTCTTGTATCTGTACAGGTATGTATTTTCTTAATTTGGAAAAGTTTTCTTCCCAAGGAAAGCTATTGGCCAAAATGTTTCTCCATAACTACAGATGTGGCTCAAGGGACCTAATTTGGAAGCAGCTTACAAGCTATATGCCTGCATTTAGGCCTGGAAGCATAGTGAGGATGCTGCCAGGCTTCACTCAACAAGAGAATTAGGTAGATGTGCTGTGCCTCCAGAGCTAGACTTAACTTTCTAATTTTTTTTTTTTACTAACTTCTCATTTTCCCTTCATCTCCAGCCTTATTTGTGGAAAAAAGCTTGAATGAAAGATTAGGAATACTGATAACCTATAGATAAAGAACCACTGACTTGGAAGGCACAAGTTAGTTTTTGTTACAACCCATGCCTCTTTATGTAAATATTAAAATTTTCCAATTTCCTTAATTTAATTTATGCATAATTTTGAAAATCATAGCCAATCACTTTAATCTGCGTGAATTTATGTCATTATATAGTCATTACATGGGTAAGGTTAAACAAAATCTTATTTTATTGGCCAGAGCTAATTTCTTTCTTTAGACACAACTGTGCTTACTTAGACTTACACTGTCAAAGGTACCTTTCTTGGTAGATAGAGAAGTCCTTACTGAGTGAAGAGCATTGAATGACTTTCACATGAACTCTGGTGCTCCATATTTGACCATGTCTCCTTAATGGGGAGGTCCAGTGGCACTCAGAGGAAGGATAACAGGCTAGCAAGAAGACACATGATACCCTATGAGCATATAAAGGGGGAGGAGGGTCCCCTCAGTCACAGACGTAGGGGAGGGAACAGGAGGATACAAGGGATGGGATAACAATTGAGATGTAATATGAATAAATTAATAAAAAAGTTAAAATCAAATGATGGTTAGGCAAGTCATTAGTTTGACTTTGGAAACAAAAATAGAAAATAAAAAATAGAAATAAGTCATTTTGTGGCAGGGCATAAAGGTGGAAAAAGGTCAGTCAGTGCAGACTAAGGTGAATTTGATCAATACGGCCAAAACTATGCCTGAGGGTAAAATTTCCTGTGAGAAATTACTATGTATGGATAGTCAACAATTTCATAAACATAAAAACGTCTTCAATGTTTGGTTGTTCTTGTTTAGAAACATCCATTGGTGTATTATGGGCTCAAGAGGTATATACAAATGAAAATTATAAGCCCCTTATAAATCAGCAGTAAATTGTAGGTTCCCAATAGCTCATTCACCATTGATAGGTAGCCATCACTAGGGATTGATCCTTGTGGGCCCAGGGTCAGTTGCCATGGCTATGCTGAGCACAGAAGACTACATTTCTTAGCTTTTCTCCTTATCTTCCTGCTTTTTCATTGTTTCTGAAAATTCTTTGGAAATTTTCCTTGGCTCTCAACTATACAGTATATATGTTTTTTTTTTTTTAGCCTTTATGATCAATGTGTTATACAGCCATTGATCTCTACATTAGCCCATGTTCACTGCAAAGAAAGTAATTGTATGTAATTCAGAGTAGCCTTTGTTTGTGGATATAAACACAGATGTTTAAAAGGCAGTTGTATTAGATTCAACTCGAAGACCTCTTATATCTTCAGGTTTGGGTTTTGGACCATGCCTCCCTACTGACGCTCTTGGACCAGATTTGAACTGTTGGCATTCTTGGATTTTTCCTTAAATTGGATAACTATATCAGCAGTTTATGCATCTCTTTAACTTGTACACAGCAGGCCATGAGTCATGTTAGCCTTTGTAATTGTGTGACTCTATTACATATGTGTGGGCATAAGTGTTTGTGTGTTTACTGTTGCTTCTATTTCTCCAAAGGAAGCATTCTTGATAGTTAGAACCTCATCACCCCTGTATCTGACAGAGGGCTGATAATCAAACTATAAAAAGAACTCAGTAAACTAGATATCAACAATCTAAATAACCCAATTTAAAAATGGGGCACAGAGCTAAACAGCACTTAAAGAAATGTTCAGCACCCTTAGCCATAAGGAAAATGCAAATAAAAATGACTCTGAGATTCCATCTTATACTTGTCAGAATAGCTAAGATTAAAAGCTCAAGTGACAGCATATGCTGGAGAGGATGTAGAATAAGGCGAACACTCCTCCATTGTTGGTGGGAGTGCAAACTTGTACAACCGCTGTGGAAATCTGGCGGTTTCTCAGAACATTTGGAATAGTTTTACCTGAAGACCTAGGAATACTACTTCTGGACATATACCCAAAAGATGTTCCATCTTACCATAAGAATACTTGCTAAACTCTCTTGATAGCAACGTCATTCATAATAATGAGAAACTGGAAAATCTTAGATGTTTCTCAACTGAAGAATGGATAAAAATATGTGGTACATTTACACAATGTACTATTACTCAGATATTAAAAACAAAGGCATCATGAAATCATAAGGCAATGGATGGAACTAGAAAAGATAACCCTAAGTGAGGTAACCCAGAACAGAAAGAAATACATGGTATGTACTCATAAGTCAATATTAGTCATAAAGTACAGGATAACCATGCTACAATCCATAGACCCAAAGAAGCTAAGTAACAAGTAGAGCTCAAGGAGGGATTGTTGTGGTTAATTTACCAGTATGACCTACTAGTATTTATTATTAGGACTGTAATTATTATTATGACAGTATTTTCTAATGCACTAGCAATCAATCAAGACACAGGCACCTACCTGTTTTATTTTAAAATAGCCAGGCCTTGTTTAACCTGGGGCAGGGCAGATACTAATCCCCTAAAGTACTTTCCATAGTGGGGCAAATATACCATTCCTGCCCCAATCCGATGACATCTGCATGTAATAATTTCTATCAAGCTACCTCCCATTCCTAATCCCAAATACTTGCTAATTATCATCATCTGGCCCAGATCTCCATCCACTCTGGCCATGTGCTTCTCCTCCACCTAACCTATGGTTTAGCCTTCTTCCTCCTCCTTTCCTCTGGTGGTCTCTTCTCTCCTAAGATTCTCTCTGTCTCCCCAAACACTGTAACCTTAAGCAAGCTGATCCCATTTGGCCTGCCCAAGTGTGTTGGCCTTTTATTTGTCAAACAGGTTAGGCTCTTAGGCAAGGTACAAGGTAGGGCACAGAGACAGCAAACATTAGGTGGATGTCGGAGAATACTGTGGAGGGGGGGGATTGTAAGAGCGAGGAAGGTCAAGGACACCACATGAAAACTTACAGAAATAACTAACCTGGGCCCATAACATATATAACAACAGGTATAGAAAATTTATAGTTTTGGTGGACCCCAGAACAAAAGTGTACTCTGAAATGAATCCAGATTTCTGTGCAAGCTGATTTTTAAGTTTGGCCATATAATTTACCGCATCCAGAGGCCCTTAAAATTTCCTTTGGAAATAGAGAGGCTATTTTTTGAATCATAGACAAATATTTAATTTAGCAGGAGCATTCTTCAGGTAGATTCCTGCCATCATTGAGAGATAATTATTTTTCACTTGAGGAAAAGACTTTAATGTCTTCCTGAGTCCTCAGAGAAAATGAATACATAGCCATCAAGTTCCTATGAGACCTGAGGTTTTTACCATGAACAGAAGAATATTCTGACTTAAAAGCCAAATATGGTTTCTTTTACTTTTGAATTATATATTTTTATAAATCCTGCATGTATACATGACATGAAAACAGAGATGATGAAACTGTTTAGATGCATGTCCAAACATTTGACATTACCACATATAGTTATCTGCAGAGTTTGCTTTCAAGAATCACTCAATTGCCCTTGAAAGATAACTCATCTGATAAAGCTGACTTTTGTCCCTGCGACTCACATGATAGAAGGAGGGAAAATTGTCCTGGGACTTTCACATACACATATGTTCACATATTTGTCTTCTTGAGTCAGACTTAATTCACTTGATAAAATAATCTCTGGTTGTATAATATTTTTTGTAATCAAATAATTCTATTCTGCTTCATTGCTGAAACACACACACACACACACACACACACACACACACACATCTAATGTTTTCTTTATAATTCATCTTTATACAATCATGTTGTTGACTAAGTTGGTGCCAATTTTTAACTATTGTCTGTCTGGTTTTTTGAGACATTGTCTCATTATGTAGCTTAAGCTGTCCTGGAACACACTCTGTAGACTGGGCTGGCCTTGAAATCACAGAGATCATCTTATCTTTGCCTCCAGAGTACTGGGCTTAAAAGCATGTGCCACTACACTCAGCAATTTAGCAATTGTCAGTAGTGTGAAAATTAACAAGTATGTGGAAGTACCTATGATGTATTGACTTAAAGTATTTTTGACAGATAATAGTATTTCTGATCAAATGGTAGATTTAAATGTATTTATTGTTTGAGGAACCTTTGTGCTGATTTCTATAGTGACTGAGTTAGCTTATATTCTAACAAATATTGTCTGTGTGTTCTCTTGTCTCCACATGCTTTCCAACATTTGTTATATATCTTTTGAATGATTACTTTTTTCACTGGGTGTCTTATTATATAACCAGGCCAGGCATCCACCTTGTAATCGTTTTTCTCAGACTCACATGTAATGAGGATACAGGCATGACTTATCATATAAGATACACATATGGACTTATCATATAAGACACACATAAGTGTATATGGTTGTCAAATGGACAAGGAATGAGCTGTGATGATCAATTTTGTCAATTTAGCTAGGTTATACAAACTAGCTGTTTAATTGTATGTTTCATGTTAAAATCATTCTAACAATGTTGTTAACATGAGGGATGAATTCATATTAAAGGAGATTATCCTCCTTAAGATATTAATACAAACAATTCATGCATTTAAATTGAAAATTCTCAAGGACAAAACAAAACTAAAGCTGTTTTATTTTATTTTTTAATTTCTGTTGTATCAAACTTGGTCTTAATCCCTGCTAGTTATGTACTCTACTATTAAGCCACATACTACCTCCAAACTGGAATTTCTCTGAGAAGAAATTCTGCTTCAAGTATACAATATCAACTCCTGTCTGCTCTACAAATTGTGTGTGGGTACAACCTCCATGGTATATACTCACTTATAAGCAGATATTTGCCAAATATTACTGGATGACCATACTACAATCCACAGGCCTAAAGACACTAAATAAAAAGGAGGACCCTAGAGATAATGCTTAATTCTTATTCAGAAGGGCAATTAGAATAGACACTGGAGGCAGTTGAAGAGAAGAAACAGGAAGGAAGCCTACCATAGATATCCTCTGAAAGACTCCACACAGCAGGGAATCCAAGCTGATGCTGAGACTCACAGCCAAACTCTAGGGTAGAGCATAGGGAGTCTTTGGAAGAGTTGGGGAATAGAGAGTCATGGAGGGATCAGGAGCTCCACAAGGAGAACAATGGAGCAAATCAATTTTGCCAGATGAGTGGGGTGCTGCAGAGATTGATGCATCAACCAAGGGTTGCGTGGGTGTGGACCTAGATCCTCTGTTCAGATGTAGTAGATAGGCAGCACAGTCTCCTTGTGGGTCGCATATTAAAGGGAATAGGGACTACATCTAGCGTGGACTCTGGCCTCCACGCATTGATCATTTCCTCTTGGTGGAGCGGCCTTGCCAGACAACAGAGGAAGAGGATGCAGGCAGTTAAGATGAGACTAGATAGGCTGAGATCAGATGTTAGGGAAGGAGATCTCCCCTTTCTGAGGACCGGGGGGGGGGGAGGGAGAGAGAGAGAGAGAGAGAGAGAGAGAGAGAGAGAGAGAGAGAGAGAGAGAGAGAGAGAGAGAGAGAGAGAGAGAGAGAGAGAGAGAGAGAGAGAGAGAGAGAGAGAGAGAGAGAGAGACTATGAGAAAGGGAGAGTATTTGAGGGAGGGAGGGTGGGATCTGGAAGTGACAAGGGAGGGGGCTACAATTGGGATGCAAAGTGAACAAATTGAAAATTAAAAATTAAAAAATAAAGCTTGCTTCTGCTCAACAAAATAGATCTACAATAGTGGCCTCTGGAATCTGTTTCCTTGGTCCTTTACTCCATCTCCCTCACCCTCTCCTGGACCCTGGCTCACAGGCATCATTATTTCATAAAATGCATTCTGATTATTACAATTCCCCCATTCTTTCTGGCCTCATCCCACCCCTATTAACATCCCTTTCTTTCTTATAATTCCATTTCACAGATTCCTTCCAATTGAGATACACTGAGTGTATCTCATCTGAGTGACCAACGGTTTACAACTAGAACCTGGTAAGCTCCTCTGTGCATGAACAACTGAAGACAAGGACTAATCCTCCCCTCGATTCTATCACTATCCAACAGTTACACAATAAGGGTTAAGACCCATGAGTCTCACTCTGATGTGTGATTTAATGTTGTGACGCTTATTTTTAAATTCATAATTTATTACTTTTATTTGTATGGTATTAAAAGTATGCACATAATCTTTACAATTAAGGACGAGGAAGAAACATGTACCAGAGAATTAAATGAAGATTTCCATAGAAAAATTTGCTGAAGTTGCAATTAAATAAAAATTCCCACTCCTCGCCCCGCCAAATGAGAGAGACAGTTTACTGCCTGAACAGTCACCCAAAACTCCTTATAATGTTGGAGCATCATCTGTAGCCTTCTGGCTCAATCCATCTGACAGACATATTTGTGAGACAGGAACTATTGAGGACTTGCTTACCCTGTGTTGGCAGAGTTTGGTCATCATCTCTGCCTTCATCTAAACTTGCCCATTTTTAGGCAGAATTCTGTTCATGGCAGAAACGAGGACATTTTGTGCAGTGGCTGGTTTGCCACATTTGAGCCATCTCCATTTCCAGTTTACTCAGGTAATTAATTTTTATTCCTTCTCAAGTCTCTGATGGAGTTGATGAACAGATACTTTAGTTTTTACAATTAAGCTTAGTTGTTTATGGGTTAAGATGATTTTAGGTCTATATAGATGTTTTAAGTTGATACAGGTGAGATATGATAGATATTGAGTTACATTATGAATTTTAGATGCACCAAGATAGGAAAGATGTTTTCTTCAAGGTTGCTAAATACAACTAGCCAAAACACTATGAATGTAACATTTCTATAATTCCTGATTGTTTTGTGGTTCTGCTTGCTGTATGTAGATTAATTTATTCATGTATATTAAGATAAATATATATGTAAAAATAAAATAAATAAATATTCTCATCAAAGGGAAAAGAACTAGTAGTTGTCATACAGGCAAAAGAATCAAGATCCTTACAAATTACAGTACAACTTTGCAATAATCAGAGATGCTTTATATAAGTATGGTTAGTTTTAGAAAGGCATATGTATTTTATAAAACCATTTTTTCTTTCTTATAAACATTCTAGATATTTCTTCACCACCACTCTCCTTCTGTTGTAGAGACCTGGCATTACCAAAATGTTGTTCAAAAGAAAGAAAACCTAATTAAAAGTTTAACTGTACCATAATGATGCATTTTTGTATACAAAGCCTGTGTTTTATACATATTCAATTATCTATCATTCATTAGATTAAATATATATGTAGTAATTTTATGCATGACTTTATAATATGGAAAGGATTTGAGGAAAGACATGGACTGGGGAAGTGAAAAATCCTTATTTCTATGAAATTAGAGACATTGTAAACTATAAAATAAGAACATAATTCATTTAAATTATCAGAAACACTTCTCAAACTCCTGTTTATTATGAAATATCCTCACTCTGTGGTGTTAACTAGACACTAGGATATGAGTTCATTTCTAAAGAAAAAGTTCAACTTAACATAAAATTGGTTTACTTTGGTCCACTTATCTTATATCAAGGATAGTCACACTGCCCATACTCAGTTCACCCAAAATATAAACTTGAAAATATGCCTATTATTGCCCACTAAAACTGACATTACTGTTCTCACACCCTTAGCCTTTTCAATATTATCACACTGTCTTCTAAAGCCTCAGCATCTCTTCATAAGCCTCAGCCCCTTGTGCACAGCTAGAGTTTTTTTCATCCTTAGCCTTTGTCTTATGATTATGGTGTATGTGTGTGTGTGTATGTGTGTGTGTGTGTGTATGTGTGTGTTATGTGACCCAATTATGCTTAGAAGATTAGTTTATATTTAACTAGAATCTAATTCATCCTTTCAACATGCAGCTCTGCTACCTGTACTTCATTACTTCTTCAATCTGAATTTGACCCACTCCTAGATAACTCACATGACCTTTTGCAATCTCATTCATTGGGTAATCATCAGGCACCTAGGTTTCTTTGAGGACATGTAGACACTTGTGTTATACCTGAAGCAATATTTTAACACTTGCCCCTTCCCAACCCATTTTATAAAATTCATTGAAGTCACTGGTGTCTACTACAAGGACTTCTTCAGGTACTAGATGTCCTGAAATATTGTGAGCATCAGAAAGAACCTTCCTTAACTAGTTTCCTTATGAGTCACATAGAGTACAATGGTTGCATACAGCTCTAATATGAATTATTAGCTAAATGGTCTCAAAAGGGCTCGGCTCTTAAAACAGACTTGCCTTTTGTTTGCTTGTTTGCTTGTTTGCTTGTTTTTTGTTTGTTTGTATTTCCAGACAGGATTTTTCTTTACTATAGACCAGGCTGGTCTCAAATTCACAAAGATCCACCCGCCTCTGACTCCTGAGTGCTAGGCATAAACGTGCATGCCACCATTACCTAGTTAGACTTGGCTGAGTGGTTAATGCAATGGGCTTGAAATCTGTTGTGAGATAATATTTGAGAGTGTTATTTCCAGCAAATGATAGATGCCAAATTTAAAGTTCAAAAGTTTTTTTTACTTCTACAGTTTTGAAGATACTAAGATGTCAAAAGTACTCAAAAATTTTAAATATTACTAACATATATAAATTTTTCTTTCAATTTTTTGTTCATTGCTAACTCCATATTCTCAAAGATGTAAAAATTTAGGTCTCATTCCCACTTGTTTTCAAGAAGATACCATTTATTGCATATTTCACACTTGAAACTCTCAGTACAGTGTAATTTCATATATTTTTTTGTGCTTATGGGGTCATATAAATAGTCTTCTCTTTCAATTTGTCCTTTTCTGTCCCCTCTGGCTTGGATGGTATCAATGATGTTACAGCAAAACTAACACTTGATCTTAGCCAAAAGGCTGAGAAGTGATTACAGCAAAACTAAGACTAGAACCTGGGATTCTATATGTTTTATGAGTTGCTTGACCTAAGCCATTTCTCCAGTTTCTATGCATTCATCTCCTACTTGTATCTTCATCAATGTCCAACTCAGTTTCAACAGGTTCATCTACAACAGATGCCAATGGTTCAGTTATAACATTGAAAATTCTGCAATTTTTAAATTTTTGTGGCCTCATTTATTTTCCATGCTATTTTCTTATAATGGAGTTATGTTTTCTTTGTTTCTGAATTGGAGAGCTACAAACTCACCTGTAATTTTTGAAACTCTATAACTATTCATAAATCATTGGCTTCTTCTTGTATCAACTTTGTATTATATGTCTACATAAATAATTGTCAAAGTCCATTTTACTAATAGCAACCATGTTGGATTAATAGTTTCTGACAGTCAACTGGATTCAACTTAAAACCACCAGAAAAGAGAGCCTCATTTGAGAAATTATGTAGATCAGGTTGGCCTGTAGGTGTATCTATGGGTAATTGTCACAACTGTGAATTGAATGCAGGTGACACAATTACATGGACTGGGTTTTAGACTTGGTAAGAGTTCAAAAGCTAGTTAAATATAAGCAGCAAGTGAGAAAATGGTCAGTATGAGTACGCTTGTTCCATTTTGCTCATGACTAGATAGATATGACATGAGTAGTTGGTATTTAGGTCATGCCACTATGACTTCTCTCCAATAATAGACTGTATTCAAAACGTGTAAAGCAAATAAACCCTTTCTTCCTCTGTGTTGTCTTTATGTTAGGGTAATTTTTCATAACCTTGTGGCCTTTATATGTTCTCTCTTAGTAATCAGAGAGATGTTAGTAAGCTGCTTATGCTCTTGGTCATTCAATTGGTTCAGGATCATTTTATAATTCTTGGTAACTCCTATAGTATCCCATCTCTTCTTCAGATATCATGGCCATTGTGTTGTTCTGAATGGGGTTGGGAAGTAAGTGGTAGCAAGGTAGTCATGTTGCCAGTGCTGGACACATTTTGAACAAGCATGGGAAATAGTCACAGCTGCCTTTTAAGGCTTATCAAGTTTTTCTTCCTGGCCTAGGAAATATAAGCTTAATCTGGTCAAGATTGTGGTCACACTAACTCCTGTATATTTGTATGTTATACAGTATTCTTCTACTTTAGAGAATTTGGAATAATTGATTGATTCATAACAATTTCTATAAATCTTTGAATTGGTCTATATTGATGTGTCCCAGCCCATGGGAATAATTGAACCAGGGTTCACCTGAAAGAGGGAGTGGGGATTGAAAGTAGGGCACAGAGACACAAGAAATAGAGTCAAGTCTGGCAATTTCTGATCAAGATGAGTAAAGATATATATATATATATATATATATCAAGGTTAATAGGATCTGTTCTAATCCCACCCTCAGTAGCCCCCAGGCAAGAATACAATGGCCTAAATAGCTCCCTGTAAGAACTTCCTATTTCTCTGTGTAGCTCCCAGTAAGAACTTCCTTAATCCTCTGGGTGGTCCCCAATAGGGACTTCCCTACTTTGTTCAAAGTCCAAGGATAGCCTAGAACACAAGACCTCATCGGGCAAATGTCAGTAACTCGAAGGTCACAGCCTGCAGCCTAAGCATGGGATTTCTAACATGGCAGAATTTGACAAGGCTCCCCACACTATATACTGATACCATGCTGCTAGCTCTGCCATAGTTCAGATATAACAACTATAAAAAGTCTCTCAAAACACAAGCAGTGGCAGGCTCCCAAAATTTTCTCAAACTATCAAGTCACCTTCATTATCCTTCCATTTTTTTAATTGAATAGAGCACTAACTCAATGCCTTACCTTTTAATTTTAAATTTATTTATTTTGTATTCACTTAACATCCTGGTCATTGAGTCATCCCTCCTCTCCTCCCTGTCACACCCTCTCTCCCTCTCCCCCATCTCCCTTCCCATATTCCTCAGAAAAGGGGAGCCCCCCTCCCATCCATCCAAGTTAATCAGGACTGTATTTGTCCTCCTCCCCTGTGGCCTGGCAAGGCAGTCCTACCAGGGAGGAGTGATCAAAAAGCTGGCATCAGTAGCCACTCCCTTTACTAGATGTCCCACATAAAACCTGAGCTGCCCATTGGCTGCATCTGTGTAGGGAGTCTAGGTTTAGTCCAAGCATAGAGCTTGCTTGGTACTTCAGTCTCATCAAGCCCCTATGGGCCTTGGCTAATTTGCTTTGTTGGTCTTCTTGTGGAGGTCCTGACACCACTATGTCTTTTTCTTCCTCTCTCCACTTTTCCACAAGACTACTTATGCATCACCCAATGTGTGGCTATGAGTCTCAGTATCTATTTCAAAATTGCAGGTAGAGTAAATTTTTGTGGGTGGGTTGTTGTTCAGCTCCCTCTACTAGGAGTCTTGTTTAGTAAGAGGGTGTCCTCTTTAGACACTAAGGCCCCTGCTACTAGGAGTCTTTGCCAGAATACCCTTCATATTCTTGTAGGAGCCTACTCTCACTTAGGTCTCCAGCTTGTCACAGAGATGCCATAGCCCACAGTTTCTCTTTTCTCTGCAGACTTTCTCAGCTCCTGCTCCTGCTTTCCCCAGGTCAGGTCTTCACCACTGTAATCTCTCTGTGCTCCCTCTCCTACTTTGTTCCATCTCTTCTACCATTACCTCTGTCTTTTCTATTTCCCCTTCTGAGTGAAATTTGAGCATCATCCCTTGGTTCCTACTTGTTACTTATCTTTTTGGGTCTGTGCATTATAGTAAGTTTATGCTGTATTATATGGCTAAAGTCCACTTACAGGTAAGTACATACCATGTGTATCTTTCTGGGTCTGGGTTGTCTCACTTGGATGATCTTTTCTAGCTCCATCCATTTGCCTACAAATTTCATGATTTCTTTGTTTTTAACAGCTGAGTACTCCTCTTCCTCTCTCTTATTCTCTCTTTCTCTGTCTCTGTCTCTGTCTCTCTCTGTCTCTCTCTGTCTCTCTCTGTCTCTCTGTCTCTCTGTCTCTCTCTCTCTCTCTCTCTCTCTCTCTCTCTCTCTCTCTCTCTCTCTCTCTCTCATCTTTCCCCTTCCTTTTCTTTCTCTCTTCTACAATAAATTTCTCCATATCCTAAAAAAATTAGCTACGTAGTACTCCATTGTGCAAATGTACTACAGTTTCTTTGTCAATTCTTTGGTTGAGGAACATCTAGTTCGTTTCCAAATTCTGGCTATTACTAATAAAGCTGCTATGAACATAGTAGAGCAAGTATCCTTATTGTATGGTGGGGTGTCATTTGGGTATACATCCAGGAGTGGTATAAGTGGTTCTTGAGGTAGCACCATTTGTAATTTTCTAAGAAAATGGTTATAAAAGTTTGCACTCACACCAGGAGTGTAGGTGTCAACCTTTTCTAAACCTACATTATTTGGGGTTCTTTAATGCTTATACATCCCTTCCAACCCCTCTATGCTACATAGGAGAGAAAAGAGGTTGATGGGAATAGGAGAAGTATACCTTTTTTGGACTCCATTCCTGGGAGTGCTTTCCCTGGCATAGTCCAATTTAACCAAAGTTGTTGCTGGAGTGGCCTCTCTAGAAGTACCTCAAAGTGGAGCAATGAACAGCCAAACAATACCAAGACCCTAAAAGCCAAGCTTCCTGTTTTGGCCTAAGATACATATCTCCTCTCAGAGTCTATACTAAATTGTGTTTCAGCTGGCAAAACCAAGCAAACACATGAGGTATTTTGTATACTAGTGGACAAACATCACCTGATCTCTCACAAGTCTGTTCCCCATCCCATACTTGGGATCAATTCAAAAACATGTTTATATCAAGTACATATCCCCATTTCTATTAAAAATTAATTATACAATAAAAATAATTATGAGAATTACTCAGGAAAAGTTATACTTACCAGGCCCAGTCCATTTGTATTTGACAATCTTAGAGAAATTATTCCACTATCTATTCTATCTTACTGAGTCTTATCACAGTGTCAAATGTTTTCCTAAATCACTTTATTACATTTACATTCATCATCCTTAAACATGTTTTTAGCTCTTAAACTAATTCTTATAATAATACTATAACTATCTAGTCTTCAATCCTATCAGAGACATAAGAAGGAAATATTTAGTATGAAGGAAGTACAGGCAAGCAACTTCCAAAAGTATAGACAGGACAGAAAAGAGTTGACTAGCTGGACAGTCACAGGTTTTTCTCCATCGTTGGGATATCCAGCCAGTCTTCAGTCTGGTAGTCCAAAATATCTGACAGATTGTTCTGTGAAGCAGGAATTTTGAAGGACTGGCCCATCTAGTCTCTGCAAAGTTGGGCAGACAATTTCTCAGTGTCATTCTTGATCATAGTTTGGAAAGTCTGCTACTAGCAGTGGAGATAAGAACAGCTCCTCAGTCCAGTGGCTATTCTGCCATACTTGTTTCTTTGATGCCCATCATCTTCATTGGAGGTTCTGCCAGGAGCAGATGTATATTTCTGTCAGAAAAAGTTATTTATTATTAAATGTCATATTCTGTAGATCTCTGAAATGTTTTAAGACCATCTATCTATTTACTACAGTGTATAATCATATCTATCTATTCTATGTATGTATATATGTATGTATGTATGTATGTATGTATGTATGTATCTATTGATTAATTGAATTATCTACCTCAGCATGTCTAAACAGACAAGCATTGCTTGTTTTTAGCTGTGCATTATCTGCTTAACATTGAAAACATATACAAGAAACTAAACAAAGCTTATTCTGTAATTAACTAACCTTGTATCTAACAAAACTACAAATAAGATTTGCAGGTGCTTATTTACTTGTATCTCCAACCATTCTGAACATTTTATAACAGATAGCTCTCATAACACTAGAACTTTATATCAAAAATTTTAAATGTGTGGTATATGTACAATACATGAAACAAATGTTGAGCAAAATATATCAATATACAATATGTACAATAAAACAAAAGTTGAACAAAATGATCTTAAATTTCTATCAATCTACAATACCAACATAAAATATTTATGGCTAATAGATTCAATAATCTATCATTTATCCTATAGTTCTATATCCTCTCCTTTTACCATTCCCTTTTTCCCTCCTTTCCCCTAACACTAGATAGGATAGAAAGGTAAGAGAGAAAGAAGGATAGAGGAGAGAAAGAAAGAAATGCCTAAATGTAACCTTTACCAAATTATAGCCAATCCCCCTAGACAATAATAAACATTAGTAACCCAACAAAAACACCCATGCCACCTATTGGGAATGGGGTGTCTGGGAGTAAATTTTGCTGTCTGGGTGTAAAAATGTCTTTTGGGTACCCTTAGACAAATAAGATATTGGCCAAGTGCTGGAAAAGCTAGCTGTATCTGATTTTGTCCAGTCTTTTTGGAATTGAACTTCTGGCCTAGCCCTTTTAAAGTTGATATACATGCAAATTTTTGAGGAAACAGTAGCTGAGGTAGTCTTTGAGGTTGATTCACCTGGGCTACCTGCTTTGTCTTCATTATTATCTGTTTTTTTTTCTCTGAAAAGAAGAAAACTTTTAAAAATATTAGTATAGGTACATTTTTACATATATGGAATATGCAAGGTGTACAAATTATCTAAAGATAAATGTCTGCCATATTTTTGAGCAGGTATAAGGCATCAAATTTATACATCTGTTTGAGCTGTAGTATCCATGTCGTACAAAAGAATGCAATGTCATAAGGACCAGATAGCCCTTATCATTCCTTTCATATACCAACACATTCATGTTTCAGGTAGTAGGAGGTCTTCCCTGGTCATATCTATTCTTTATAAGTTTTGTCAGTAACCATATTTTTTCACTCCCTGTAGATACATAAGCATAACATGTTCCTATCTAAAAACTATTGCAGGTTTCCAGTCTATTGTTAACAGATCCTTATAATAGACTGGTTTTCCTAGTTCCTCAGTTCTTTCTATAACCCACTGTCTTTCAGCTGTTGTTCCTTTTTCACTTACAATAAGAAAATTTAAAGTCAATAAAGCATTGTTTAAACCCCTGGGGTTTTTTCCACTTCCTTTTTGTTTAATAAACATCTCCTTTAAGGTACAGTTAGCTCTTTCTACAACTGCTTGTCCTGTAGGATTGTGTGGTATAACAGCAATGTGCTTTATATTATAATAATGCAAAAAATGTCTTCATCTTATTGCATACATATGAAGGAGTATTGTCAGCCTTAATTTGTGCAGGTCTTCATATAATTGCCATTATTTCCAATATGTGTATAATTATACAATCAACTTTTTCAGAACTTAAAGCAGACATCCATTAAAATCCTGAGTACGCATCAATGGTATGATGTACATACCTTTGTTTTCCAAATTCTGAAAAATGAAACATATCCATCTGTCAGATTTCATTCCTTTTGGTACCCCTAGGGTTACTTCTGGCAGGCAATGGAGTTTATTTATACAAAGAACATGTAGGACACATTTTAGTTATGTTTTTGGCTTGTTGCCAAATAATAGAGAATTTTTCTTTAAATCTTTACTGTTAACATGATGCTTTTCATGAAATTTTGAGGTTTCTAACATATTTCCTATTAGTAATTGGTCAATTTCCTCATTTCCTTATGCCAGTGGACCTAGTAATCCGTATGAGGCCAAAAATGAGTAATATACAAGGGATAGTTTCTATTTCTGATGGCCTATTACAATTCTATAAATAACAAAGTTAATTCTGAGTTATCTGGAGTAAATTCAGCATTTTCTATATGTAATATAACTTTTTGCATATTGAGAGTCAGTAATTATATTAAGAGATTCAAAAAAATCTAACAGCACCATAAGGATTGCATACAATTCTGATTTTCTACTGAGGTATATGTTTTTTTTAAATCACCTTAGTTATTTTATCTGACTTATAACCTGCCATTCCAATCCTGTTTGCATCAGTATAGAAGGTTGGTGCCTCTGGAATTGATGTTCTCTTAAAAATATGAGGAATGATCTAATTAATTAGTTGTATAACGTGTATACTTTTGTTTTTCAGGTATTTGTTATTAATTTCTCCCAAGTAGTTGCTACAAGCTCTTTGCTAATCTTCATTGATTACCCATAATGACATAATCTCAGCAATAGGAAGAGGCACACCAACTTTCTCCTGGTCTGTTTCTGACAGTTGATGCAGTCTTATTCTACCTTTTATAATTAATTCTGAATTTTTTCTATGTATGTCTTCAACTACTTTTACTTTGTTTATGTGCTAAGAAAATCCATTCCATGATTTTATCTTCCCTTTGCATAATTAGCCCAGTAAGAGAATGAGTTAAAGGCAAAATAACCAAAATTCAATCAAGCTTAGGATCAATTCTATACACATATACATCTTGTAGTCTTTATTCTACCAGAATTAACTCTTTTTCTACTTAAGCCATTCAATACTGTTTAAATCTGAACCCCCTTGTAATATTTGAAACAAATCACTTAACTCATAAGTAGCTAATCCAATTGTAGGCCTCAGCCAGTTAATATCCCCCATTAATTTTTGAAATTGATTAAAAGTTTGCAACTGTTCTCTACAGATCTGTACCTTTTGTGGTCGATATTTTTTTGTTATTTTATAGCTCAAATAAGTAATTGAATCTCCAATTTGTATTTTTTTCTGGAGCAATCTGCAACAGTCAGCATGGCAGAATTTTTTCTGTTTCTTTAAACATTTTCTCTAAAGTATCTGCATCAGAAGCAGCCAACAAAATATCGTCCATGTAATGGAAAATGATATATTGAGGAAATTGCCTATGAATTATTTCTAGTTGTCACACAAAGTATTAACATAAAGTTGGACTATTCAACATTTCTTGTGGAAGAACCTTCCAATGGTATCTCTTTATGGACCACTACTGTTCAGAGTAAGTACTGAGAAAGAAAACCTTTCCTTATCTTACTCATTGAAGGGTATTGTGAGAAAAAAATAACAATCTATAAGTCAGTTACTATTATAGGCCATGACCTAGGTAACAAAGAATATAAAGGCATTCCAGGCTGTAAAGGACTCATTGGTGGAATTACTCTGTTCATTGCTCTTAAATCCATTACCATCCTCCATTTTCCTGATTTCTTTCTTTCTTTTTTTTTTTTTTTTACACCATACACAGGGGAATTCCATGGTCTGGTAGACTCTTCTATATGGTGAGCCTCCAGCTCCTCTTGTACCAGTTGTTGAAGTGCCTGCATTTTTTCTTTTGTTATAAGCCACTGCTCTTGCCACATGGTCTGTTTGATATCCATTTAAGGGGCAAGGCTGTTGGTATATCAGCAGTGGCCCTTTTTATAAATTTGGAAACTCAATACCTGTGAAGTTCTGTGTTTGGACAATGGGCACAGCTTGCCATTGTTTTCGATTACATATATCCCCAAAGGCATCTAACATTTCACCCCTAATTTCATCACTGTCTCTGTGATTGTAGGAATATTAATTTGAGTAAACATTGTTTTAGAAGACCCCTTCCCCATAAGTTAATGGGTATGCCAGCCACAAAGGGTCTCAGCTTCTCTATTTGCTCTTCTGGTCACACACACTTAATCCACCATACACTTTGTCTTATATGAGAAAATTTACCAATTCCTATGAATTGTGTATTAACCTTCTGAAGTAGCCAATCTGGATTCCAGTGCTTTTGAGAAAGCACTGTGATATCTGTTCTGTATCTACCAAGCATTCTATTTACCACCATTTATCCACTTCTTCACTAGATTATTCATACTGTCCCTGAAGGTATAGGACTGTAAACCCCAGTGGTTATTCTGTAACATTCAACCTGTGGGGATAGTGTAAGAGGTTTATCTGAGGCACGATCCATAGCTGTGCTGCCCTCAGTAGCATGCATTAAATAATCGATACCTAGCCTTCCTTTTCCTGCAAGTTTGTTACCTCCTGGGCTGACCAAAGAAAGATGGCTTATATCGTTTGCTGAGAGACCTTGAGCTAACTGGCCCCTCTTTTCATTTCCCAATGGCAAGAAATTATTCTCTAAGTCTCCCTTGTGTTGCCAATCCCTAGACCAATGTTTTTCTTTCCCATGCAACTACAATATCCTGGAAGTCTTGACATATCATTACTATCATGGCCAGAAGCTCCTTCTACTCTTCTACGAGTACCATTTACTCCAAAGTCATTGTACCTATTATTTTGATGTTGGGAACATTTTACCTTACAGATTTTTGGTAAATAGGCCAATTTACCACAATTTAAATATTGGGTGTTTTTCTATCTAAGACATCTAGCTATAGCTTGTCCTATGATATTGTTTTGATGCTCCTGAGAGCTAATATTAACTCTCTCTTACACATTCATCTAATGGGACTCCTCATGCTTTTAATGATCTAATTGCTTTCTCTTACATTCAGTATTTGCATTCTCATATGTCATGATCAGTTTCAGTGCCTGTTTGGTCTCAGGATCTTGTATAGCTCTATCTGCAGCTGAACCCAATCTCTGTAAGAAATCTGTGAAGGCTTCTCCAGGTCCTTCAAATACTTTAGTAAATCAAGTGGTTGTTTTACCAGGCTCCTCAACCATATCCCTAGCACTTTTTTTCATAATTTTATTTTTTTTAAATTTATTCAGATTATATCTCAGTTATTATCCCCTTGCTTGTCTCCTCTCATTCCTCCCTCCTTCCATCTTTCACCCTATTCCCCTCCCCTAGGTCTGTGACAGAAGTGGACCTCCGCCCTTACCATATGGTCACAGCCTATCAAGTCTCACCTTGGTAGCCTGCCTATTCCTTCTTTGCGTGCCAATAGGCCTCCTCACCATGGGGAAGTGATCAAATATGGGGTGACAGAGTCAGTTCCCACTCACCACACAACTGTGGAGAATGCCCTGTACATTTGCTAGATTTCAATAGGGTTTCAATGTTTAAAGCATGTATTGTCCTTGGCTGTTGTGACAGTTTGAGCAGACACACCTGGTTCCAAATCTGCCTATCATCATGTTCTTCTTGTAGGTTTCTAAGATCCTCTGGATCCTTCTATTTCCCCATTTTCCCATAGTACTCTCAGCTAGAATCCGAATATGAGGTCCCCACATCTTTCCCAATCTCCTGGTAAGTGGAGTCTTTAATGGAACATCCCAAGCTCTTAAGGTTACAAAACAACATTGTTCAATTACCACATCTTCAGATTGGAATTGTTTTCTTCAGTCAATATAATGCCCTTCACTAAGAAATTGATCCTTAACAACATTTATCCCCCTCGTTATATTTTGTTGTTCTATTCTTGAGGCTTCATTTCTCCACTGTGATAACACTGTAACTGTTGAGTAGCTTCTAACACAGCTGAAAACTATCCCTTCCAATCTTGGGGAATAAGCCTATGCTGTGTAGGCCAGTTACTTAACATTTGTTTAACAAAAGATGAAGGCATCTATAACATACAATAACCTCTTTAAAATGCTTTACATCTACCATATCTACTGGACACCATGCTATCTCAACATAAGCCTCAACTTCATCATTAGCAGGGATATGTTGCACAAAGCCTGGAAAAGCTGATGGTGTCTGTGTAGCCCTAGAGAATTCCTCTATCGGAGCACTTGTCTCCAAAGCCCTTTTGGCCTGTCTGCTTTCCTGTTACTCTAGAATCTTTGCAGCCTCTCTGGCTTCCCATTTTTTTCTGCCCCCTTCTACACGCTGGTGCTCTGGACACCTGGCCTTTGGAGCAGAGCTGGGTGGTTATTGTGGGAAACACAGGCACTCAGTCACAAGGTGTTTTCACTTTACCATTGATGCTTTTTGTTTGCCAAATGCTTTAACCTCTAGGCACAAATTCTCTAGTTGTACAGCGAACTATGCAATCTTTTCCAGAACATTAGAATTTACTGACCTTTCTGGGTTTTGTTTCTTATCGGATTTTCTTCCAATCTTTTAAAAAATGTAATACAATAAAAAGACAAAGAAAAAACAACAAAAATCCCTCTGGGTATAAAGCAGGAAAGAACTTTGCAACAGCATCTAAGATTTTTCTGACACCTGAAACAGCATGTCTATACCTTCAAAACCTAAATCTTTCTCTACAACATTAAAAAAGTTAAGTTACCCATTATGCCCAAAACACATTTGGCACCAACTGTAGGTTTTGGTCTTTTTCAAACCTACTTCATTTTGGGTTCTTTAATATTTATACTTCCCTTTCAATCCTCCTATCCTAGATACGAGAGAAAAGAGGTTGATGGAAACAGGAGAAGTATACCTTTTTGGACTCAGTTCCTGTGTGTGATGCCCCTGGCATAGTCAGCAGGATTTCAGCACTCCAGCAATTCAGCCAAAGTTCCTGCTAGAACCTGGAACAGCTGCCGGAACCCAGAGCCCCAAAATATTCTTGGACATGGTCTCTCTAGGAGCGTCTTGAAGTGGAACAATGAACAGTCATATAATACCAAGACACAAAAGCCCCACCTCCTGTTTTGGGCTCAGTTATATATCTCCTCTCAGGGTCTGTAATAAGATGTGTTTCAGCTGGCAAAAACCAAGCTCCTGCTATCCTTCCTCTGAGTGCCACCAGGTCTCCCCGTCCAGGGGACATGGTCAAAGGTGAGGCACCAGAGTTCATGTGAAAGTCATACCCCACTCTCTACTCTACTGTGGAGAATGTTCTGACCATTGGCTAGATCTGGGTAGGGGTTTAAAGTTTATGGCCTGTATTGTCCTTGGCTGGTGCCTTAGTTTGAGCAGGACCCCTGGGCCCAAATCTGCCTATCATAATGTTCTACTTGTAGGTTTCTAGGACCCTATGGATCCTTCTACTTTGCTATTCTCCCATGCTTCTCTCATCTAGAGTCCCAATAGGATGTCCTCCCCTTTGTCCCAGTTTCCTGGTAAGTGAAGACTTTCGTGGGACATGCCCCTTGGGCTAGTATGCAGATGTAAGTGAGTGTATACCATTTGAGTCTTTCTGCTTTTGGGTTAACTCACTCATTATGATCATTTCTAGTTCAATCCATTTGGCCACAAATTTTGCTAATTCCTTGTTTTTAATAGCTGAGTAGTATTCCATAGTGTATATGTACCACAGTTTCTTTATCCATTCTTCTACTGAGGGACACTTAGGTTGTTTCCATCTTCTGGCTATTATGAATAAGGCTGCTATGAACATGGTTGTTGACTATGTCCCCTGGAGGGGAAGACCTGGTGGCACTCAGAGGAAGTATAGCAGGTTACCAAGAAGAAACTTGATACCCTATGAGCATATACAGGGGGAGGAAATCCCCCTCAGGAACAGTCATAGAGGAGGGGAATAAGCGAGAAATGGAAGGGAGGGAAGTATGGGAGGATACAAGGGATGGGATAACCATTGAGATGCAACAAGAATAAATTAATAAAAAAAGATGGAGAAATACAAACAACAACAACAACAAAAACAACAAAACAAAACAAAAAACCCAAGCTCTTACATGAGGTGGGTCATCTTCTAATGGATAAACATCCTCTGATCTCTAACAGGCATGTTCTCCATCTGATACATGGAATCAAAACAAAAACAAGTTTATATCCACTACAGAGTAGTGTTTCCCTTTCCCCACATTCTCGCTAGCATGTACTCTCACTTGAGTTTTTTATCTTAGTCATTCAGATAGGTATAAGATGAAATCTCAGAGTCATTTTGATTTGCATTTTCCTGATGAATAACGATACTGAGCATTTCTTTAAGTACAACAAAACCATTTGAGATTCCCTCTGTTTAGACTTCTCCATTTAGATCTCTGCCCCATATTTTAATTGAGTTATTTTGTTTTGGTGTTTAATGTTTTGAGTTCTTTATATATTTTGGATATTAGGCCCTTGTTTGATGTAGGATTCATGAAGATCTTTTCCCAATTTGTAGGCTGCCATTTCATTCTATTGAGAGTGTCCTTTGTCTTGCAGAAGCTTTTCAGTTTCATGAGGTCCAATTTATTAATTGTTGAACTTAGAGCCTGACCTATTGGTGTTCTGTTTAAAAAGTTGTCTCCTGTGCCAATACATTCAAGGCTGTGTCCACCTTTGTCTTCTAAGAGATTTAGTGCAACTGGTGTCATGTTGAAGTCTTTGATCCACTTGGACTTGAGCTTTGTTCAAGGCTATAAATATGGATTTATTTGCATTTTTCTACATGTAGACTTCCAGTTAAATCAGCTCCATTTATATAAGTTGCTGTCTTTTTTCTTTTTTATAATATATTTTATTAATTTGTTCCTATTACATCTCAATGGTTATCCCATCCCTTGTACCCTCCCATTCATCCCTCCTTCCCATTTTCCCTTAGTCCCCTCCCCTATGACTATGACTGAGGGGGACCTCTTCCCCTGGTATATGCTTATACAGTATCAAGTTTTTCCTTGGTGGCCTGCTATCCTTCCTCTGAGTGCCACCAGGGCTCCCTATAAAGGGGATATGGTCAAATATGAGGCACCAGAGTTTGTGTGAAGTCAGTCCCCACTCTCCACTCAACTGTGGAGCATGTCCTATCCATTGGCTAGATCTGGGTAGGGATTCGAAGTTTACTGCACGTATTGTCCTTGGCTGGTGTCATAGTTTGAGCTGGACCCCAGGGCCCAGATCTGCCCATCATAATTTTCTTCTTGTAGGTTTCTAGGGCCCTATGGATCCTTCTATTTCCCCATTCTCCCTTTATTCTCTCACCTAGGGTCCCAATAGGAAGTGTTCCACTCTGTCCCACTTTCCTGGTAAGTGAAGACTCATGGGACATACCCATTGGGCTAGTGTCCACATATAAGTGAGTATATACCATTTGAGTTTTTCTGCTTCTGGGTTAACTCATTCATTATGATCATTTCTAGTTCAATCCATTTGGCCACAAATTTCGGAAATTCCTTGTTTTTAATAGCTGAGTAGTATTCCATAATGTAAATATACCACAGTTTCTTTATCCGTTCTTCTACTGAGGGACACTTAGGCTGTTTCCATGTTCTGGCTACTATGAATTAGGCTGCTATGAACATGGTTGAGCAAATGTTCTTGTGGTGTGCTGGAGCATCTTCTGGGTATATTCCAAGGTGTGGAATAGCTGGGTCTCGAGGAAGCCCTATTCCCAGTTTTCTGAGATAGCACCAGATAGATTTCCAAAGTGGCTCTACTAGTTTGCATTCCTACCAGCCTTGAAGGAGTGTTCCTTTCTCTCCACATCTTTGCCAGAATGTAGTGTCATTTGAGTTTTTGATCTTAGTCATTCTAATGGATATAAGATGGAATCTCAGAGTTGTTTTTATTTGCAAATTTTCCTGATGACTAAGGACATTGAGCATTTTTTTGTTTCTCAGCCATTCGTATTCCTCTGTTGAGAATTCTCTGTTTAGTTCTGAGCCCCATTTCTCAATTGGGTTATTTGTTTTGGTGATGATTAATTTCTTGAGTTTTTTTTTATCTTTTTGAACTGTGGAGTACTCCTGGTATAGTTGGGTGTTCCTGGATAAGAATTCCGTGCCATTCCCTGAATCATTTCCTGCAGCTTCTAAACACAGTCCATGCTATTTGCCACCATCTTGGAGTCCCTACCATCTTTTTTCAATTGTATAATTTTGGCTCCTTTGTCCATAGGTGTGTTGGTTTTGGTCTTCGATTTTATGATATTGATCTGCCAGTTTATTCCTATATCAGTACTATTCACTTTTTCTTATTATTGAGCTACAGCATAGCTTGAAGTCAGGGATGAAGCTACTTCCAGAAGTTCTTTAATTGTACAGGATTTTCAGATATTCTGTGTTTTTTTGTTTTTCCATATTAAGTTTAGAATTGTTCTTTCAAGTTCTGTAAAGAATTTTGTTGTTATTTTGATGAGCATTGCATTGAATCTGTAGATTACTTTTGGTAAGACAGACATTTTTACTATGTCAATACTGCTGATACATGAGCATGGGACATCTTTCTTTTGTTTTGTTTTGTTTTGTTTTTGTTTTTCGAGACAGGGTCTCTCTGTGTTAGCTTTGGCCGTCCTGGACTCACTTTGTAGACCAGGCTGGCCTCGAACTCACAGCGATTCGCCCACCTCTGCCTCCCGAGTGCTGGGATTAAAGGTGTGAGCTACCACGCCCGGCATTTTTCCATCTTCTGATACCTTCTTCAATTTTTTCCTTTAGAGACTTGAAGTTCTTGTCATACAGGTCTTTGACTTGCTTGGTTAGAGTTACATCAAGTTACTTTATGTTATTTGTGGCTACTTTGAAGGGTGTAGTTTCTCTAACTGCTTTTCCAGCCTGTTTGCCATTTGTATACAGGATTTTTTTAAAGATTAATTTTGTATCCAGCTGCTTTACAGAAGGAGTTTATTAGTTATAGGAGTTCTCTGGTGGAATTTTGGGGGTCTTTATGTATTCTATCATATCTTCTGCATAAAAGCAATACTTTGAGTTCTTCCTTTCTGATTTGTATCCCTTTGATCTCCTTTAGTTTTCTTATTGCTCTACCTAAAACTTTAAGTACTTTATTGAAGAGATATGGAGAGATTGGGCATTCTTGTCTTATCCCTGATTTTAGTGGAATTGCTTTGAGTTTCTCCACATTTAATTTGATGTTGATTATAGGCTTGCTGTATAGAGCCTTTAAATTTGTTAGTTATGGGCCTTGTATCCCTGATCTATCTAAGACATTCATTCATCATTAAAGGTATTTGCCAAAGACTTTTTTGCATCTAATGAGATATGTGCTTTTTAAAAAAATTTGATTTAACTTTGGTAAATGTACTCTATCAAGAAAATA
Organism: Acomys minous; assembly: GCF_964271855.1. Taxonomy (NCBI): domain Eukaryota; kingdom Metazoa; phylum Chordata; class Mammalia; order Rodentia; family Muridae; genus Acomys; species Acomys minous. The sequence continues at coordinate 66,990,762 of NC_140488.1, read as the reverse complement.
ATCACTTTCATTTAAATTTCCTAGTTTTGTGGAGTATAGGTGTTTGACTGTCTTGTAGAATTCTGAGCCAAAACAATCCGGCCCTTGACTTTTTTTGGTTTAGGGACTTTTGATGACCGTTTCTATTTCCGTAGGGATTATAGGACTGATTAAACTGTTTACCTTATTTTCATTAAACTTTGGCAAGTGAAAATTATCAAGAAAATAGTCAATTTCCTTTACATGTTCCAATTTTATCTAATAAAGGCTTTTGAAGTAAGACCTAATGATTCTTTGGATTTCCTCAGTGTCTGCTGTTATGTCCCACTTTTCACTTGTGATTTTGTTTAGTTGGATAGCTTCCTTATGCCTTTTAGTTACTTTCACCAAGGATTTGTTTATTTTGTTAAAATTTTCAAAGAACTAGTTGTTGGTTTCATTGATTCTTTGTATTGTTATATTTTTTCTAATTTGTTGATTTCATCTGTTAGTTTCCTATTTCTCTCTTTAGTTTCTGTCTCAATGATCTTTCCATTAGTGAGAGTCAAGTGTTGAAGTCTCCCACTATTAATGTGTGAGGTTTGATATGTGATTTAAGCTTTAGCAATTATTGTTTCACAATTGGGTACCCTTATATTTGGGGCATGGATGTTCAGAAATGAGATGTCATCTTGGTCAATTTTTTTCCTTTGGTGAGTATAAGGTGCCCTTCCTGATTTTTTTTGATTACTTTTGTTTGAAATTCTACTTAATAGATACTAGACTGGCTACTCCATCTTGCTTCTTGGGTCCATTTGCTCAGAAAAAACTTTTTACAACCCTTTACTCTGAGGTAATATTTATCCCCACAGGTTTTAGGTAGTGGTTGAATTGCTTGGGGAGCAAAAGGTGTCATTGGTAAAGCGAAAACCCCTGGTAACTGAGAGCCAGTGTTTTCCACAATTGCTACCTTGTACTGCTCCATGCACTTTTGGTGTTAAGTTCCCCCAGCCCCTGGTTGGGCTGGGAAGCCAAGACAGAAGGCCATATCAGGTAAAAGTTATAAAGAGAAAGAACTGGTTTCAAGAAATAAGGTTAATCTTGAACAAACTGTGCTGCCAGAGAAGCAGCCTCTGGCTAAGAAATTACCATCATTAACTTTCTCAGTGACTGCTAAAAGCCCCAGAGCTCAAAATGGCCAGTGCATTAAATCTGATAAATATGGTACATTCTGCGAGAGAAACAGAGGAGCCATTTCTAGCAATACTGGGCTATCTGCAAATTATAAAAAACAACAATGGAAAGAAAAGCCATCCATCTTTAAAAACAGAAACTGGGAAATGTTGTGGAAGTTTTGGTTTATATGTAAATATGTTTTCTTTTAATCCCAGGTGTGAGATATGTGGGATGCTCCAATTTGTCCACAGGTGATAGTTGTCTCATGAGAGGACATGTGATGTTTGTCACCTGTGGATTACCTCATGCAGGACATGGTCTTTGTCAGTAGGGATAAAAGCCAAACACAAAAGGAGACTGAGGGCTCTGAGACAGAAGAAGGCTGCCAATGCTTCCCTGTGCTGATCCTGGTTGTTGTTGATGCTATTTGATGAGAAGTTGGAGTTATCCTGAAAGTAGGACTAGAGTTGCCCCCAAAGAACTTGATGACCCTAAACAACAGGAAGCTGCTAAGGAAAACTAGGTCAACTCTTCCCCACTAATCTTCTTTCTCACCTACTGGGTGTTGGAATATTGGAAGGGATTGGGATGGAGTAAGGAGAAAGTTATATAAGGAATACAAAATAGTCATTTAAAAGTATGCCAACAGTGGTTGTTTGTCTCTTCCTAGAATTTGAAAGACTTATTAAAAGAACTGTAACCTAGACTCTTAAGCAAAGAAATCCCTTTTTCCCTCAAAGTTGCTTTTGGTCAGAGAGCCACAGCAACAGGAAGTAAAGTAGAACATGTTGGTGTAGTTCCAAAAATAATAAATGGAACTATGATAAAATGGAAGAAGTATAGAGGAAGGGTGAAAAAAGAGGCTAATAAGATACATGCAATATAGAAACAGAACAAGGGATACTGGGGAAGGAAAGAGATCAATAGAGCAGGGAGATAAGGTTGAAAAAGAAAGTGGGTAGGAAGACCAACAAATAAAAATATATATATGAAATGCCACAGTGAAACTTGTTGGTTTGTATTTTTAAAATAATTTTTCTTTTTATTTTTTGAGAATTTCATGCATGATTACTGTTTTCTTAGACCAATGGAGCCATTGCCTTAGTGTGTTACTTCAAGAATTTAAATGTTACAGCTTCAGTTATCCATTTTGGATAGGATTTACAGGATACCTCTCCAAAGAGAGATTTTTGTTAAATAAGATTGTAAAAATGTGAATGCCTCTTGCTCCGTGTCTTTCATTCTTTTGAGAAATATTAAATTCATGTTCATCTTATTTGAGGCTAGCCTTTAGAATAATACTATTTTTTGTTCAAATATGGATACTACTTATTTCTTTTTATTAAATAAACTGTTTTGTTTTATCTAATAATAGGCACCTGAAGGACAAAATAGATACTTTAATGACTTTTACAAAATTTCATGAATAGTCTTCTTTTTTTTTCTTCTATGATTTTTGAGACAGGGATTTTTGTATAACCCTGGATGTCCTGAAACAAGCTCTGTAGACTAGGTTGGCCTTAAACTCACATAGGATTGCCTGTCCCTGCCATAAGAGTAGTGAGACTAAAAGTGTGTCCCAACAAAAGCCAGAATATTCATGGGTATTCTACTGGTCATAGAATACAATGGGTAGTATCATTATCTTTCTTGCTCATACACATTTGAGAATTTCTCTATTTTCCAAGACTTTGCATTGTAGAAACATGCTGGAGCAATAAAGGGAACTAATTTTACAAATTCATCCCAGCTATTAGGAACCTCAAAGCACTAGGAAGAACATTTAATAAAAACAGCATTTTTCTACTTTTGAGTTTTCATTTAGTCTCTATGCTTTTGAAAACTCTGAGCACATGGTTCTAGTAAGTTGGAAATTCTTAAAGTCTGAATTTCACATGTAAAACTCCATTTTCTTTTACTTTGTCTTTTGCTAAGCCCAGATGCTAAGTGTTTTATACTTTAAGAGCATAAAGGCAACTACATGCTTGTATGCCCATCAGTAATACTTGTATTTAAGAATTTTTATTTTGCATTGGACACTTATTTTTTGCTATTAATGAGGCCATATCAGTCTTAAACTTATTTGTAGTTCTATTATGACCAAAACTTAAGAGATTAACTTACAGGCAAAGTACTAGAAATTTTAATGATTTGGCCTCTAATGACTTAACCTATTTTTCTAAAATGAAAACTCTTCTATAGCGCATAAAAATTGAATATAAAACCTTGTACATTGAAACAATAGCAGCACTTATCTACTCATAATTGTAGATTATATAAAAGCATCAGAAAGCTAAATTGTTTTTCACAGAACTGTCTCTGGCACTTAAACTCTATATGGAAGACCCTTAGATGAACTTACTCAAATATCTTATATTCATGTGAGTAATGTGAAATGGCTTGGTGCGTCCTTGTACTTCCTTGTAAAAAAAGGCACTAGAGTATATGAAATGAAGATATGAATTTTTTTTGCAAAAATTCTACTATACTGAATTTTGTTTGAGGAGAAAATCCAAGGCACTTTCCTCCATTTTCCCCATTAAAATGTCTCCAACCACCTTTTTTACTTCCCACAAAGGCTCCCTTTCTGAAGAAGAAAAGCAAAAGCTATTAGCCTTCTCAAAGCGTTCTCTAGGGGGTTTCTCTCTAGGCAAAGTCCAAGCCCCGGGCACATGAGGCAGTTCCCAGCTGAGAAAGGTCAAGTGACTTCTCGTGAGGCTGTTAAAGCCACTTTTTCATCCCACTCTTGGGATCAAAACAAAAAGATGTTTACATAATATAACCAAAACTTTCACTACAATACACACTCATCAATATGTTTATAAGAAGGAATATAAGGGAAAACTTAAAACACAATGCTCTATAGGAAATTAATTTAATGAAGTTAACTACCAAAGCCCAGAGTTTAATGACTATCTGGCTTGGGGAAGCACAGTCATTCTTTATAAATAATCTTTTCTGTCAGACAACAGTAAATTATTTTTTCTATTATAGATAGATAAAAGATTTAGGAGATGGAAAATGAATTACACTTGAGAGAATAGGCAGGTGCCAAATTATGCCCTGTGACAGGACCTATAAAATAGTCCATAGTATTTATGTATTAGTTAGATGTCATTACCATTGAGTTTAATCATAATATTTCCTGAATTTGTTGAGTCTAAGCTCTTCTGGATCTGATAACCAGATCCAGTCATTCCATCAATATCATAGCATCCTTAGTGCTTGCTTATCTACATAGTAACATAGGAAGCATGAAATATTCTGGTGCAAATTTCCTTTTATAATTTTATGGTATTCTTGCTATGAATAATTATGGAAGATTTCTTTCCCTAAACACTAAACTATTTTTAAAATATATTAATTGTTCACAATATATTCAAGTATTATTCCTATAGCAAAAAATTAATTATTCTAAGCAACAACTGTGGCATCTATTATATTTGTGGTACCTATTTTTTTTTTAATTCCATTACTTAAACCAGCACATATAAACAGACACATGCAGTGAGCCCAGCTGGGGCCACTGTAGCACAGGTTAGATCAGCAAAGCCACCTAAGGGAGTCTAGATCCAAATGTTAACCCACAGAGAACCAAGGAAGGGAGAGGATTCAATAGAGCATTTACTGTTAGGTACTGTTAACCTTCAGAATGGAATAAAACACGACTTCTCTTTTCACCCCTAAAAAAAAAAAAAAAAAAAAAAAGATAACCTTTACCACTAAGCACTATGCTCACCATTGTCCCTTTCCCCGAATTCCTGGAAAATACCATGAGTGCTAAGTATCTATGGATTTATCCACTCCAAACATTTAAGATTTCAGTGATACATAACATGACAATTTGCTCCATGCTTCTAACTATGTAAATTTTTATAGCTGGTATCAGTATGTAAATTACTCATAATGGTAAATAATATTCCACTGTATATATAACCCAATTTTAACTATTCTTTTGGTGAAAATTTTGAATGTGTCTTTTGTTTGCTCTCTCCAATGTTGCTATTAACACAAATTTACATATACTTCAGTACATAATGTAAAATCTTTGTATATGTCAGGGAAAGGATTTTTTTTTTGTTCCTATGGCATTTCTTTGTTCAGATTTTGAGCAAATTACCAAATCATTTTCCATAGCACAGAAATAGTGACACATTTTCATTCACAATATCTAAACATACCATTTCCTTTGTTGGCACTTGTTGTTTTCTGTTTTTAGGCATCTAAGTGGGATTCATGAAGTAATACTTGGTAGCTTGTTATATTTCCAAGTGAAAACTATGTAGTCTTTTTTCATATTTCACAAAACACACCAGAAAGCATAAAAATATAGAGAGTATGGTTTGGAGCTATAGGAGAGTTTTGGTTTGAATTGAATCTCATGTTGATTTGTTCAGATTTTTCCATTCTTTAATTTTGGTAAACTAGTTTTAAAAACTTATTTCATCTCTGTTGTTTTTAGGTACAATATCCCAACTGTTTAATTTTACCAATAAAGACTCAGGAGCTAGATGCTGAGGTGACCAACTCCCAGCTCAGAGAGACAGAGAAAGCAACCAGCTGACCCTACCTACTCAGATGAAATCCCAGAAGGAAATAGCCCCTTCTCCACACTGTCATAAACACACTTAAAAGTGAATGTCCCTTTTTATTCTTTACTATGTTAATTCCCTTTTGACTGGTTGATTACTGTACCTCTTGACCTATAATTGACTTTACTTAGCAATGTGAGTAATAGAGCTGACCCACACCACAGTAAGAAGCCAGTTTTATTTCAATTCACAGTCTGGGGGTTCACTATACAATCATATATCCTGCAACACATCTGATTTGTTCATACTCATATTTTCATTCTTTGCCTTTATAGCCTTTAATAGTACAGGCAGTAAACTTTAAACCCCTACCCAGATCTAGCCAATGGTCAGAACATTTTCCACAGTTGAGTGGAGAGTGGGATATGACTTTCTCACGTACTCTGGTGCCCCATATTTGACCATGTCCCCTGGAGGGGAGACCAGGTGGCACTCAGAGGAAGGACAGCAGGTTACCAAGAAGAGACTTGATACCCTATGAGCATATACAGGGGGAGGTAATCCCCCTCAGGAACAGTCATAGGGGAGGGGGGAGTAAGGGGAAAATGGGAGGGAGGAAAGAATGGGAGGATACAAGGGATGGGATAACCATTGAGATGTAACAAGAATAAATTAATAAAAAAAGTATTGACTTTAAAAAATAATTATTTTTATTCCATTAGCTCAATAGTAATCTCTTCACTATTTTTCTAGACATTGCTTATTTTCACCCTTTTTAGCAGCTAAGTTAGTTTTCATTTTTTTGTTGATTTTTTCAGATCAACTTTTATTGAGGTTTTCATTACTGCTTAATATAGTCATTTACTGATGTAAAATGTTCTGAGTAATACATGCTTTGTTATACTGTTCATTTTTTCTACAAACTTAGGCATGACTTTTGTTTTTCAATAGTTCCTTAGGAGGTTAGTAGAAAACAATTGCTTAGACCACAGAAAATGAAATGAAACATTCATTTTGGAACACAGTAAGACTTCGAAGAAAACCAAGATAAATCTACATCCTTCATTATCACATTCCTCAAAGAGGGAACTTGAAAGAGATATCAGACCATATTGTGAGGCCTTGTAACAAAAGAACAACAAACAGTTTTTAGTAATTTTCCCTGGGCAATCAGGTCAACACTTCTGTGGATCAACTTTGCTAATTCTCTCCCAAATGTCAAAGAAGGCCTTCCATTCATTGGATAAAGGGCCACATCTTAGAAAGAAATATGCCTGTAGAGTTCCTCTGACAGGAAAAATCTCTATTGAGGGATCTAAGACAGATCCCCTTCCAGGAGATATTCATACCTGACTATACAGATTGCCTCAATATGTCCTTCAGGAACCTAAGACATAGGAAAAAGCCAATGCGGATTCAACTGCTAGAGGATTTCTGATTCTTGAGCTTTCAGGAGATCCAACAAATGGGACTTGAGCAATGACAGTTTCTTTAGGGAAAAGATCATTTTACTGTCTTTGATACCAAGTTCTACTTTTGAAGAAGCACCACATCAAGAATTAACATTGCATCATTTCATCCTATTTGAATTTATTTTGACTTGAAGTTTTTCTGGACTCATTATAGGCACAGAGCATAATATTCTACACTTTTTCTAAAAAGGATGATATTCCATCTCTCTAGCTCTATGTACCTTAGCTTACAATTAATATACTATACAAACCTATTACTTTGATCACACCTGTGGCAGATCTAATAGTTCAGTATCCCTGATTTCTATGTCTGTATTCTTCCTAATTAACAATTAGATTTTCATTGCAATCTCAGAAAACAGCTGTTTTGATATAAGCTGTAGATGTATAAAACTGGTGCTGAATAAAATTCCTCCAAAATTATCCTACAACTGATTTTCACCAATCCCCTTAGAGTTTTAAATATGTATTGTTTTATACATAAATGATTTTTGGCCTTCCTAACAGTTATCATTAAATTTGACAAAATTTTCTCAATAAACTACAAAATCATAAACAACCATTCCTGCATTAAAATGATTATCAATATTGGTTGCATATTTAATTCAACTGGGTTGGCATTGTGAAAAACTAGATACTTACAAAATAGGGAAATTAAAAACTGTGAAACTAGCCTACTACATATGACACATCAATACTTAAGCATCTCAATATTAAAACCTAGAAAACTTGAATTAAAATGAGAAAATTCTTGATCAGAAACATTTTTCTTCTCTTCTTTAAAATAAAGTTTATTATTTTTTTGTGTGTCAATTTCACCATCAGGCACCCGAATTGTACTCACTTTCTTATCCCTTCATATTTGTCTTCCACCCTTGCAATGTCCCCTCTCCTACAAAAAATCTCATAGTGGAAATTGAGGTGTATCACGGTGTGTCACATTGTATATTTTCTCCAAACAGCTTTATTTGAAAATGTTAACTGTAATGGGTCACTGGTCTTGTTTTAGTCCTTGGATTTTTGCTAAACCATCAATATTGGATCCTCATCAGGACTCTTCTCAGATATCTTGCTATTACCTTGTGTCATGGAGATTTGCAGCTTTGATTCTACATAATAGGCCCCTTCTAGATGGAATAGATGTTGGGCTGGGCCAACTCAAATCCCTGAATCTGGGCCTGGGTGGTAGCTGAGTTGTTCAGTCCACCAGCTTTCATGGTCTCACACCACCAAAACCAGCTCTCTCACTTTGCTCAAGTGAGAAGTGGACCCAGCTCTCTTGCCTGCTGTAGCCAGCAAGGGAGGGGGGTGTCCCTCCTAAGCCTACAATACTACATGCTGGCAAGAGACAGGACCAGCTCTCCTGCTATGCCCAGGTGAGGGCCAGGATCAATGCAGCTCATCAATAAGACATTAACATGGGCCCAATTGGCAGCCCAGTGCAAGGATGTCCACATAGCCTTTGGTGACAATATAGGCCAAAGAGGTTCCTACAGTTGTAGGGCCACAAACTCAGATATGGACCTCTGTGGCAGTATGGCCCAGGATATCACCAAGGTCTGTAGCAGTTCAGGCTACTCACTTTGGTCTGCTCCTCACTGTCATAACATCTCTAGCTCTGCCTCTCTTCATAGTGCCCCAAACAGTCCACTTATTATCAAAGCAGTTGTTGGAATTGATAAATTTTAATTGGGACATAGAAAAAGAAGAAAACTCAGTCACTGTTACTGGAAATGTAAGTACAGCCATTATGGGAAATACAGTGGAGGTCATTAATGGAAGGAAAGGTAGAAATGCTGTACCATCCAACACTCACCAAGTTGAATAAGCAAAAGAAATGAAATCAGTATTTTCAGTGGTTAATATTGATTATTAATTTGACATAATCTGGCAACCCCTAGGAGACAAGCTTCTGAGCATGTTTGGGAGGGATTATTTCAAAAAAGTTAGCCTCTTCTGGGGTTTATGACGGGTTGTTGAGATTAGGTTAGTTGGAGTGAGAAGAGGCATTCTAACTGTGAGTGCCACTATTTGCTGGGATGAGGTGCTAAACTAAATAGGAAGGAAAAAATAAGATGAGTCCTTGCAGTCATTGCTGTCTGTTTCCTGGTAGTTATATGAAAGTGAATATAAATAACAATAATATACAGTATGTTTTGGAAGCCTAAGTACAAGAAGCAGCTTCTTGTTCCTACCAATATGACTTCCCTACCATTATGGACTGTATCATCAAACTGTAAGCCAAAATAAACTATTCCTTCTTTAAAGTGTTTTGGCCAGATTATCTAAGTAATAAGGAAAGAAAATAATACAATATGTCAAAGAGATACTTGGACACCCGTATTTGTTGTTTGTACATTATCCAGCATAGCTAACATACATAAATCATTGAGTTGATATAAAGAGTATTGTATATTTATACGATGGTATATACTATTTAGCCATAAAAGAGGAAATTTTGTCAATTAAGAAATCATGAATAAATATGGATGATATAATACAAGTACAAAAATTATGGCACTGTAAGACACAGACATTAGAATATCACTTATTTTGAAATCTAAAACAAAAAGTGGTTCCATTAAAATAAAACAAAACAAACAAAAACAAAAACAAATGTGGCTATGAAAGGTAGAGAAACATGGAAAAAGTAAACAAGCTTACAAAGGTAGTATAAATGACCTCTATGTTATGTTGCATATTAAGGTGAATATAGTAAAAATAAAAGTAATATGAGTATGTTTTGAAAGCCTAAATATAAGAATTTGATTATTTTTACAACAACAAATTTTTCCAATATATTTGTTAATTATTCAAATTTGATCATTATATCATATTGTACTCTAAAATCATATGATAAGTAACAAATCATTATTTATTATAATGCTCAAAAATAAATACCATTTTAAATGAAATTGTATAAATTGGAGAGAGCTAATAGAAATTTTATTTCTAATAATGATTTTAAATTTTTTTTTAAAGTTTTAGGTTCTCTGTTGGAAAAGTCGAAGTCTGGTGTATACAGATGGCCAACTGAGCTTGGTCTAGTCTGATGGATTCCCTTTCTTACTGGGGTTCTCTCTTAGCTTGATCTGGGGAACCCCAGATCTTGTAAGGAACATCACATAGGCCTCAGGGAAGACTACAGGCCTGGTGCTTTCCTGACAGAACCTGTTCAACTAGTACTTGCGGATTCCAGGAAATAACCCACATTATGCTAAGGAGATCCTAGCCTTCAGCAAATGACCTTTAATCATACATGTAAGTTCTTTCCCAACCCATAAAATACTTAAGTACATTATTCTCCTTCTTATGATAGGATCACCATGCTGTTGCATGTAAACAAGATCCTGTACCATTGCATGTAGATAAAGTATCCTGGAACCCTTAGCCCTAGCAAACCAAATACATTCACCCACACAACTCTCCCTACTGTCCAAGGTTTGTAAATCACAATAAAGATTGGCTGGCTTTCTCTCTCCTGTTCGCACCATTCCTTCTCCATGTCCGTCTGAGACTCTATTTATTCTGGGGAAGAATTGCCACTGGATGCCTGGTGCTTGACTGCTGGTAATACATCACGGTGGAAAACATGTGCCACTGCACAGTATTTAGCTTATGGTGGTAGAGAAGCAAAGTAAGAGTAAGAGTAGGAGTCAGAGACCATCTTCCCCTTCAGATGTATCCAATAAATGACATAATTCCTTTTCACTAAGCTTCATATCTTAACAATCCCTTCACATATCAGTAATATTACAGGATAGGGAGCAAACGCTTAATGCTTGGGTTATGAGAGATACTCAAATCCACTGTCTCATTAAGTGTTCTATAGCTTAATGAGGCACCATGAACATTGGAACTCTTATGAAAGAAAGCATGTAATTGGAGTGGGTGCTTTCTTAGAGTTTCAGAGGTTTAGTCCATTATCGCTATGGCTGATTATAATCATTATCAGCATAACAAGGAGGGTGCTGGAGCAGTAGCTGAGAGTTCTATGTTCTGATTCATTTGCAGAGTAAGAGACTCTAGGCTTCACATGGGCTTTTAAAAGTTCAAAGCCCACCCAAGGTGACATGCTTCCTTCAACAAAGCTATACTTCCTAATTCTTTTAATCCTTTCAAATGTTGCTGAGATTCTTAGTGACTAAACTTTCCCATATATGATCATATGGGAGCTATTCTTATCCAAACCAGCACATTCTACTCCCTGGCTCCCATAGGCTGATAGCCTTATTATAATGCAAAATGCATTTAGTCCAAATTCAAAAGTCCCCATAGTTTTTCACAATCTGACACTGTTAAAAGTCAGAAAGTTAAAGTCTCTTTTGAGATTCATGCCAATTTCTCTATTTTTGCATCGATGTATTCTTTTTCAAATTATTTTTTTACATATACATTTATATTATTAAGCATATATACAAAAAACTGCCTATAGCAAGAAGAACCATGAAACAATCAGGAATTATATAAATGATACATTCATAGTGTTTTGGCTTCAAGGTTGACAAATACAAATAGTCATGCCAATCTCTTTGTTTGAACACTTTAAAATCTTTTTAAAAAAATTACATACTTCCAAAATATAGTGGTGAGGGATATACATTACCATTCCAAATGGGAGGAAAGGAAAAACTTTCAGGAAATCCTGGACAAAAGTAAGACTAGAAACCAACAGGGCAAACTCTAAACTCTGTATCTTCATGCCTTATGTCATAGGGATGGATCTTCAGATATCTAACTCTTTTACGTATTTGCGACTACACCACACTTCTTTCTCTTAAGCTTGTTCTATACCAAGGCTACAACTTTCCCAAGTGGGTATCCCATAGCTCTGGCATCCCTAACATCTTGGAGTTTCCTAGGCTGTCCAAGTTTTACCTTCATAGCGTCACACAAAAGCCTCTCTGGGCATTTATGCATAGATACCCCTGACATGCACCTGGCCTCAGCAGTTTGCCTTAGTCACAGAAGGAAATTTCATAACTCCTTTCTTATGTCATTGACTCTAAAGCCAGAAACACATAGCCAGTGCTGCCAAGTACTGTTGTTGCTTCCTCAGGCTGGAACACAGATGCTCCTTCAATGACACCTGTATCAGATTTCTGTCTTTGATGGTTTCATTCATTGCCTAAGCTTTGCTTTAATTCTTTTTCACATTTTAGAAGCTTAGTTCAATGTGGTCTTGCCCTGAGGTTCCCTTATTCCATTTAGCATTAGAATTTCACTTAAACTTTTTATATCTTGAAACATTGGATGTGGCTCCAACATTACATTTCCTAGTGCTTCCTTTCTCTTTAAACTGTACATTTTGTATTTTTCCTTGCTCAGCTTGCTTCTTTTCATTATGGGTCTGCATAATAACCACAGGGAATAATCAGTACTAAGCTGTCTTACAAATCTCCTCTGCCAATGTTGTTTACTCAAAACTCTTGAATTTAACCTTAGGTATACTTTTGGACAAAGTCAGAAATGTATCCACAGTCCTTGAAAAATACACCAAGACATAGGTCACTTACTAATATTCTTCCCATCTGAAACTTCTGTGCAGTCATAATCTACATTGTTCTCAGCATCATTGCTTTCCATGCTCCTACTAGTGTGACCCATTAAGATACACTTAAAACATCCAAGTGCCTTTCATTAAAAAACCTCAGAGTCCAATATGTAGTATGACTAGTACAGCCGTAAATATCCAACTCACTCACACTAACTTCTGTCTTAGTCACTGTTCTATCCCTGTAAAGAGACACAACGACCAAGGCAATTATTATGAAATAAAGCATTTCATAGGGTGCATGTTAGCAGTTTCCTGAAAAAAAAATGTATGTAAGCAAATAGGAGTTTATTTTAGCTCACAGTTTGAGAAGAGATACAGTCTATAACAGCAGGAAAATCATGGAGCAGTGGTATGAGATAGCTAGTCACATTGTATATACAGCTGAGAAGCAAACAATAGGTTGGAAGTGGGACTCAGCTATAAAACCTCAAGGCTTGCCACTAGTGACCCACCTTTCCCAATGAATTTGTACCCCCTAAAGGCTCTACAACTTTTCAAAATAGAGTCATCATCTGGATACAAATTGTTTAGATAAATGAGACAGTAAGAGATATTTCACATTCAAACTGCCACATACAAGGAATTGTAAAATTATAATGTGTGTTTGGAATAGATAAAACTGACTGATCAGAATACACAATGTATTTGGGAATCAAGATGAAAAACCTCCTGTGCTTCTATTATAGGAAGACATAATAATACTGGAATGTGAGTACAGGCACTGGCTACTATGACAGTTGAATAGAAATTTGTTTAGTAAAAACGATACCATAGAGTTATTATAGGAAAAGCATTTCTTGTATATTCTGACACAAATTTCTAAGTGAAAAGTAAATAGTGCATGTGCAAAAATCTTAGTAACAGGAAAATCACTTCCGCATGTAGTAGTTCACGAATGATTCATAAGGGAGAAACTAAGTTAATTTTATATTATAATAACTTACTGAAAAGAGGATTTTATTCTATAGCTTCTCTATTGGTCTTCACCGAAGAATAATAGATTTTGTTTGGTATATTCATAATTCATAATTCTAAATAAATAACAAACATTACATTGTCAAGTAAAGGATTATTATTATAATACTTGTACTTTTGTGAAATAGACCATCCTTAAATGGTTCACTGTGGTCAATAAGTCTTTAAGACTATAATAGTACATATTTAGAAATGAAACATTATACACAGCAACAAGTTGACAGCTTCTTCACTTTTTATCTTACATCTTTTCCTGAAAGTCAGTTAGCCTCAGTTTAAGTGTTTAGGACAGTTGTTAAAAGACTAATATTCTCATCATGATGGCTTTCTTGAATCGTAAGTTAGGTACACAAATTTGAAGGCAGAAACATTGGGAAATTACTAAATTATATGGCACTGGAGAGATATTACAAGGAAATTCTGATATTTCACTGCAAAATATTGCCAATTATGGTAGCTGTCAATTTAACAATAGGCTTATTCACTATGGTGTTTGATTAATGTGAAATTATTCAGTTGGCTACCTTGTAGTTGGCCTATTTTTGTGTCCAATTAGTATGCTAATAATGGTAATTATGTTCTATACTGCATGTCTCATCACCTAGAGGGTTTTTAAAATGATAAAATAATGAGAATAAACAAGCTGATGCTGACATTCAGTGGGCCATTCTAATTACTTACTGAGAGCACGCTGGGGAATCAACACTCAACCAGAGAAAATGATTCTTGCTTACTTTGTTAAAACTACTCTTTCCAAAGAGCAGTAAGAGTTTGCTGCTGTTTCTGTTATCATTGAGCTGTTTTACTCCATACCTCCTTTTTGTTTTCTATGTTTACCTTATGTATTTAATTTTTAAAAGATAATCCAGTTGCAGCTAGCCTTTGTGACCAGCATTTATGTTAAGATAGCAGAAAACAAGGAATGTTCAGTTGTACACATTTGAACGCAATATCTATAATTTCCTTTATATTTTCTGTAAAAAACCAAACATACAATAAAACAATATCTTTTATGAATCTGTTTCTGTACTTAAAGTAATATGAGAAGATTATTTGTAAAAGCCCTCAAAAAAATAGCTGAACTTTTTTATATGCCATAAAGACATCTTTCTAAAAATTGAAATATAAAGTCATATTTTAAAATATCAGGTTTTGGTAGCCTGTGTGATGTCTCAGTGTGTATATGTGCTTTCCACCAACCTTGATGACCTGAGTTCAATCCTTGGAATCCATATGATGGAAGGAAAAAACTGACTCCTGTAAGTCCTCCTCTAACTTGCATATGTTCCTTTTACCACATACACATTCCTGCCAAATAAATGGACATAAAAGTAATAAAAATAAACTATCAAGTTTTTTGAAAACTACATGAGTTGTACTTATCAAACAATGTTATATTTATAATTATAAAAGTGAACAATTCAAATTGTAATATATAAGTATCAAATGATTATTTCACAATGAAAGGTATATAAGGTTATTCTTTCACTTTTTGTTTTTAAGAAAGATCTTTTTTTTTTCTTTTTTTTATTAATTTATTCTTGTTACATCTCAATGGTTATCCCATCCCTTGTATCCTCACAGTCTTCCCTCCCTCCCATTTTCCCCTTATTCCTCTCCCTTATGACTGTTCCTGAGGGGGATTACCTCTCCCTCTATATGCTCATAGGGTATCAAGTCTCTTCTTGGTAACCTGCTGTCCTTCCTCTGAGTGCCACCTGGAGCATGAAATTTAGTTGTATATCTTTTGAGTTACTTAAAGTTAAACGTGCTGTTTGGACAACCACAAAAATAATAATTGAAAGGTTTTGCCATCTCATTAAATTGTTCCTAGGTGTAAAGTAAAGAAGACTTTATTTTTAGGCAGCTTCATAAACATATCCAATATTCATAAATGAGTGACTGGGTCATAGTGTAGGTATTAATTTTGTTGTTTTATTACTGGCTTGGTTATTGTCTGATTGACCAGTAAAACTCATGTTGCTACCAAAACTTGATATTTTATTTCCATTACTTTAATATCAATTTATTTGGCAAGGATGTGTATGTGGTGAAGGGCACATATGGAGGTGAAAGGAGGACTTTTAGGAGTCAATTCTCTTCTCCAATTATGTGGATTCCATGGATTGAACTCAGTTCATCATTTCAACTACAAAATAGGATGTTGAATTGTTGTAGACCTTCTTGTATATGCTATCTATCATATCAAAAATACTACTAGAATTTTCTTTATCAATAGTGTTTTTGTGGTTAAATTTTGGAAATGTTAAGTCAACATAAGATTTTTTTTCTCCTTTATTAATTTATTCTTGTTACATCTCAATGGTTATCCTATCCCTTGTATCCTCCCATTCTTCCCTCCCTCCCATTTTCCCCTTATTCCCCTCCCCTATGACTGTTCCAATGGACAGAACACTCTCCACAGTAGAGTGGAGAGTGGGAGATGACTTTCTCACATACTCTGGTGCCTCACATTTGACCATGTCCCCTGGAGGGGGAGACCTGGTGGCACTCAAAGGAAGGACAGCAGGTTACCAAGAAGAGACTTGATACCCTATGAACATATACAGGGGGAGGTAATCCCCCTCAGGATTTTTTTTTTTTAAAAACTGAGTGTTTCTCAGAATCCTTGATATATTCTTCTTCATAAATTCCCAATTTGCAGTAATATACATTATTTGTCAAATTAAATACATTAACACAAATGTACTGCTATCTAATAAAGCAGTTAGAATTTTGTACAGGATGTTTTGGAGGTGATGGATAGATGGCTTAGTGGTCCAAAGCAATGAGTGCCTGTGCTAAATATTTTATGTCACCTTGATCCAAAGTAAAGTTATATGAAATGAAGCAACATCAATTAAGAGAATGCCTCCATAAAATCAGGTTGTAGGCAAGCTATTTTCTTAATTAGTGATTTATGAGGGAGGGGCCAGACATTGTGAAAGGTTCCATTCCTGCTTTGGTAGTCCTGGATTCAATGAGAAAGTAGACTGAGCAAGCCATGAGGCACAAGCTAGTAAGCATTGTCTCTCTATGGCCTCTGTGTCAGCTCCTGCCTCCAGGTTCCTGCCCTGTATGAGTTCCTGTCATAGCTTCCTTCAATTATAGGCTAAGCTGTGAAAATGTAAGCCAAATATACCATTTTATCCCTGACTTTCTTTTGGTCTAGTGTTTTATCACAACAATAGAAACCCTAAAACATTGCCCCTCTAGGACAGCCAAGTTATATTTCCACCACCCAAATGACAGTTAACAATTGTCTCTAGACCTAGTTCCAAGGTGATCTGATGCTTTCTTCTCCTAGGCTCTGTGGTCCCTGCATGCACATGGTACACAGAGACATATGCAACAAAACATTCAAACACAAAACTTAAAAAAAACTAAGTAAAAATTTAAAGAATGATTTTGAAAATATAGGACTAATGTAAGTTATAAGGCACTAACAAAAATATTTTTCTTCCCTTGTCTATAAGTTGATGAGAGTAGGATAATATCTGTATGTGCTATTGCTATAGAGATGTCTTAGTTTTATTTCCATTGATGTGGTAAAATATATGAAAAATATACTTGGGGGAGTAAGGTTTATCTATCTCATAATTTCAGCTAACAGCCCGTTTTAACAGGAATATGACAATGGCAGGAACATTGAGGAATTGATCATATCACAGCTGTAATTAGAAACTGACATCAATGAATTGATTCATTAAGGCTTGTTCTTAGATGACTTTGTTAGTTCTTTTTATTTTAATACAGTCCAGGATACACAGCTAGAAAATCATGATATCCATAGTATATTGATATTCCCAATTCAATTAACGTAGTCAAGACAATTCCCAAAAGATATACCCACAGACCAAACAAATGAGCCTGTCTTTTCTTGAGACTTTTCTCAGGTGATATGAAATTTTTGTCAAGTTGACAAAGCTAACCACCATGAGGGTAGATACTTGTGTAAAACATAATATATCATGAAATACATTCAGTAGTATTGAGGTAAAACATGAATTAACATGTGCATGTATACATACACATATAATTCTACTATTTTTCTGTATGATCCTAATCATATGTGTTCACATATATGTGTGTGCATGTACATTTGTGATTATGTATTTGGAGGCCAGAGGACAATCTGTAGTGTCATTTTACAGGAACAGCCTGTGGTCTATAAGGATAATACCATAATAATTAACTTCCTATGACCCTGAGATTATACATGCTAAATCAGCTACCATAACACAATATAGGATACAACCCAAGAATAAAATTCATTATGGATGGATTGAATCCCAGGTTCTTGCAAAAGTTAGGTAATAACTCCACATCTGAGTAACATACTCAGTCCTTTAAATGTTTTCTTTAGATAAGACCTTACTATGTTGTCTAGAAAGTCATAGTTTATTCTGAATATATTCCTTTTCCAGACTTTGAATTTGTAATCTTCCCCACCTTGGCTTCCTGAGTATGTGGAATTAAAATGGCTGCAGCCCCACTAACTGTTATGTTTTTATTGATTGGGAAAAAATATGCAAAAATGTACTCTTATTTTTATGGTTTCCTATTGCGTGGTTTAGGCTTCAACATCCTAATCTGCTTACAACAACCTCTAGAGTGCTGGAATTACAGTTAGTAGAAGGAAGTACCCATGTTTGAAAGTAATTTTTAATTGCAAGATAGACAAAGTGGTGAATCAGAGAGAGATTTGACAGAATGAGTTAGAGAGGATACACAAATCTGTCATGAGAAAAGACAGGAAAGAGAAGATACTTAAGAGCAGTACAGTAAAGTTTAGTAGGGTACAGGAGAAAAGGAATAAAGAAGACAATACTGTAGAGTTGGGTACAGTAGAATTGAGCTCAGTACAGGACACTATAAACAGTTCTGTGCAGTTCAATTATGTGCGTTTGAATTCAGTTGACTTTGTACTGTTTGTTGTAGTTCAGTTTGTGGTGTTTAGAAACAGAGAAATTCAGGAGATGCTGAGAAGCATGTTTGAATCAGTCATCTTAGAGAGGATTTTGAGCCAGAAAAGCTGAGTTGAACCAACGAGCAAGAATCGAGAAAGAACTAGAAAGGGTGAACTTATTCAGCAGTAAGCTTCCAAGATGATGAATTCTTTAGGTGAATAGAAGATACTGTTATAGGACACTTTCTTAAATAATTTACAAGCTGAAATAGCCATTTGGGAGCGGTTAAAACATCATTTCTACTAGAAAATATTACCATAAAACTGGGAAGTCATCTCCATCTTTGGGTACAGTGGTCCAATTTTAAAGTTACTGTTCCTAGAATAATTTTACTAGTCAAAGACCATATAAAGACCAGAATAAATGTTAAGGCTCCTTGTAGTGAAATCAGAATATATGGAAAGAAGAATACTTTTCAAGAAGATGGAAAGTGTAAGAAATGTTTGCTGAGATATTAGCATTTGCAAATTTTATGGTTACATGTTTGAGAATATGCCTTTCAAATGTTTGATTCTTTGCTACGTCAACAAAAGAACACCAAAACAGTGTTTAGCCTTAGATATTTGTAGGCTCTTTCCCCCAGTAAACTCTAGTACTATATACAAGAAACACATGGAATATGTTTTGCTACTGATAAATTTTGTGTTCTAATGGAAGACTGGAATTTTAGAAAATGTACATCAGCTAGATGAGTTTCACACTCCCAATAAGTGAACTGTCTGACGAGCTTCACTGAATTGTAGAATCAAATATTCCATATCTACAAAATTCAATGAACCAATAATATCTAAATATCCAAGGAATGGTGTTATGAAATCTTCCAGTGATTGAAAGATTCACTCAAGTGCAACACAAACCAATGAATTTTAATGTGTTGAGATATAAGATATTTACTGTTATGCTTCAAATCCATGTTGCAACTGAAAAAAAAAAAAACAACCCTAAAAGCATGGTTTTCACCTTTTGCAAAGAATTGCTATGGGACAAGAATCACCATTCTTTTATTTCTAGACAACTTTTTAGTCTCTCTCTTGTGACTAGCCAATACAATTTCCTAGCCTTTTACTTACCTTAACTAGAAATAAGCATTTCTTATTATAGTAAGTTGCTAAAAATACTCCTCACTAAAACTTAGTACCAAATGTAAATCCTTCTTCCTCAAAAATTTCTAGTCCTTATAAAGCTATTCTAATTTGCTGAAATCATTCAGAACATTGGATCTAGGATAATCACCATATTTCAAAGGATTTTAGATAAAATATTTTATACTTTAAATTTGTGTCATTAATATAACCATTACAACTTACCACTTGTGTAATACTGGTGTTTATCACTGAACACCAACATTTAAAAATAACCTAATGGCTTCTCCTTTTTAAAGTGCTTATTATTTTAAACCTGGTTATTTCAGTCAAAATAACTTACAACCTCATAAACAGAATGTTGAATAGATATGAAAATATACCAGTCTTCCTCTAAGATAGAAAATAAATGAAAATTTTAAATGCAAAAATCAAGTCCTTTTTCATTAAATAGATACTTTAAGGTATTGATATAATATATATTATGCTATAAAATGTAAACAATGTATACATTTCTTATTATCTTAAGATAAATTAATAAAATATTATTTTAAGATTTTGCTATTGTTAATAATTTTCTGAGTTTAATAAGTACTGAATGTACCAAGATGTTTGAATATTACTGCAGTACAGTTTTTGAAGCCTGTTGTAGCTTTAGCCACTACCTCCTTAATTACTAGAATGTAAAAAGTCCTGAGTAGTCCTGAAGTAGAGTATGCATACACATATGATTGAGACAGCTAAAGAGTCATTTTCTGAAGTATGATTTTATACACTAATGTATATCAATATTTTTCTAATGACTATTTCCTTAGAGATATAAAAACATCAAATATAAATTTGGTTTAAGAGTCCTTTAAATGGATCTGGATTGTGTGTTTGTGTCTGTATGTGTGTTATGTTGTTTGTCTATATATTATGTTGCTCATATGTGTGGTGTATGCATTTTTAATTTAAGTGTATTTAGATCTATGCTCATGTTTTTACAAATGTGTAGGAAATTCTGAAGTCATTATCACATGCCTCCTTTTATGGATTGTTCTTCACTTTTATTATAAGAATTAGGAAAAATCATAGAAATGTAACAACACAGAGTTGAATGATGAGTGCCCACTAAAATCAGTGAGGATTTTTTATAACTGCAGAAGCAAATGAAATTGGTTACCAGAACGTTTGGCTTCAGAAAAATTCAGATTTGATAAGACTGATCTTAGCTACAATTGACTATGTATAAAAATGAGAAAAAATGTAAAATATATATCTTACATTACATCTAATCTTATGAAAGTGATAGAGGCCTTTAAAGAGGAAATGCAAAATCCTTCAAAGAAATACAGAAAAATACAATCAAAGAAAATATAAGCAAACCAAAGGAAATAAATAAATCTGTTCAAGACCTGCAAAGTGAAATAGAAATAATTAAGAAAATACAATCTGAGACCATTTTAGAGATGGAAAATATGGAAAAAAGAACTGAAACTACAGACACAGGCATCACCAATAGACTACAAAATATTGAAGAGAAACTCTCAGGCATGGAACGTATAATAGAAGAAATAAATACATCAGTCAAAAATGTTTAATGTAAAAAGTTTCTAACAAAAAAATCCAGGAAATTTGAGACACCATATAAAGACCAAATCTAACAATAATAAGAATATAAGAAGGAAAGATTCTCAGTTCCAGGGCCCAGAAAATATCTTCAACAAAATCACAGAACATTTTCTTAACCTAAAGAGAGAGATTCTTATAAATATATAAGACACCTACAGAACAACAAATAGAGTGGACCAAAAAAGAAAATCCTTCATCCATATAATAACTAAAACACTAAATGTACAGAAAAAAGAAAGAATATTAAAAGATGCTAGGAGAAGGGCCCAATAACATATAAAGGCAGACCAATATGAATTACACCACAATTCTCAACAGAGGCTTTAAAAGTCTGAAAGGCCTGGGCAAATATCTTACAGACCCTAAGAGACCACAGATGTGAGTCCATATTATTATAACCAGCATAATTTTTAATAACCATAGATGGAGAAAACAAGATATACTATGACAAGACCATATTTAAGCAGTATCTTTCCCTAACCAAGCTCTACAGAGGATACTAGAGTGAAAACCCCAACAAAAGGATAACTACACTCAGGAAAACACAAGAAATAAATAATGTCCTACCTGAAAAATAAAATAAAGGAAAGGAAGCACACACATGTACACTGCCACCACCCATATAGAAATTACAGAAATCAACAATGATTGGTCGTTAATATCTCTCAACATCAATGGACTCAATTTCCCAATAAAAAGACACAGGCTTACGGAGCAGGTAAAATGTGGGATTCATCATTCTGCTCCATACAATAAACATACCTCAGTAATAATGGTAGAGATTATCTTAGAGTAAAGAGATAGAGAAAGGTGTCCCCAGTCAAAGACCCGAAGAAAAAAGCAGGAGTAGCTATTTTAATATCTGATAAAATCTATTTTCAAGTAAAAGTAGTCAAAAGAAACTGGGAAGAGGACTTCTTACTCATCAAAGGAAAATTCTGCCAAGATGACATCTCAGTCCTGAACATCTATGCCCCAAGTGCAAGGGCATCCATGTTAGTAAAAAAAAAATTACAAAAGCTTAAATCACACATTGAGCTGCACATATTAATAGTGGATACTTCAACACTCCACTCTCAACAAGAGACAGGTCAATGAGAGAAAAACTAAATGGAGAAATAATGAGGTTAACAGATGTTATGAATCATATCACTATAACAGATGTTATGAATCATATCAATATAACAGATATCTACAGAAAATTTCACCCAAACACAAATATACCTTCTTCTCAGCACCTCAAAGCAAACTTCACCAGATAGAAGGAAATCAAAATAGCCCCTTTCATCTTATCAGACCACCATGAATTTTACCTGGAACTCAACAACAGAAACAACAGAAAGCTTGCAAAATCATGGAAATTAAAGAATTTCTAGAACTCAATGAATGAAAATGAAGGCACAACACATCTAAACTTATGGGACACAATGATAATGATGCTAAGACGAAAGTATTTAGCACTAAGTACCTTCATAAAGAAAGTGGAGAGATCTAATATTAGTGACTTAACAGCACAACTGGAAGCTGTAGAACAAAAAGAAGCAACTACACCAAAGAAACGTAGATATCAGGAAATAATCAGACCCAAAAGTGAAGTCAATAACTTTAATACAAAAAGAACAATACTGAGAACCAACAAAACTAAAAGCTGGTTATTTGAGAAAATCAATAAGGTAGACAAACCCTTAGCCATACTCACTAACAGGCAGATAGATAATATACAAATTAACAAAATGAAAAATGAAAAAGGTCACATAACAGTAGACACTGGACAAATCCAAAATATCATTAGGTCTTATGTCAAAAACCTGTACTCTACAAGACTGGAAATCTAAATGAAACTGATGATTTTATTGAGAAAGTTCATTTACCAAAGTTAAATCAAGATCAGGTTAATAATGTAAATAATCCTAGAACCCCTAAGGAAATAGAAGCAGTCATTAAAAGTCTGGCAACACACACACACACACACACACACACACACACACACACACACACACAAACACACACACAAAACCAACAACAACAAACACACATACACACACACACACAAACACAGGCCAGATGGTTTCAGGGTTTCAGTGCATAATTCTATGAGACTTTCAAGAAGAGCTAATACCAATATTCCTCAAACTATTTCACAAAGCAGAAACAGAAGGAACATTGCTATAAACCTATAGTCACTTTGATGAATTAAGTCACACAAAGATTCAACCAAGAAACAAAATTTCAGACTAATATTTCTCATGAACACTGATGCAAAATGACTCAGTAAAACACTCACTTACTGAATCCAAGGACACATCAAAACTGGTACAGAGGGGAGGACATACTATTGGGACTCTAGATGAGAGAAGCATGGGAGAATAGCAAAGTAGAAGGATCCAGAGGGTCCTAGAAACCTACAAGTAGAACATTATGATAGGCAGATTTGGGCCCAGGGGTCCTGCTCAAACTAAGGCACCATCCAAGGACAATACAGGCGGTAAACGTTAGACCCCTACCCAGATCTAGCCAATGGTTAGAACATTCTCCACAGTAGAGTGGAGAGTGGGAGATGACTTTCTCACATACTCTGGTGCCTCACATTTGACCATGTCCCCTGGAGGGGGAGACCTGGTGGCACTCAGAGGAAGGACAGCAGGTTACCAAGAAGATACCCTATGAGCATATACAGGGGGAGGTAATCCCCCTCAGGAACAGTCATAGGGGAGGGGAATAAGGGGAAAATGGGAGGAAGAGAAGAATGGGAGGATACAAGGGATGGGATAACCATTGAGATGTAACAAGAATAAATTAATAATAAAAAATTAAAAAACAATATCCACCATGACCAAGTAGGCTTTATCCTTTGGATGCAGGGATATTTCAACATGCAAAAATCTATCAGTGTATTCCACCATATAAACAAACTGAAAGAAAAAAATTCCCATGATCATTTCATTAGATGCTTAAAAATCATTTAACACAATCTAACACCCATTTCATGACAAAAGTCTTGGGGAGACCAGGGATACAAATCTATATACAGCAAGCCTGTTGTTCTTGGTGATATTATTGCCCTGCGATCCTGGAAACTTCTCTGAGGACTGGAAAGACCAGACAAACAGGAGCAAGGTCTGCAGGCTTTATGTCCCTAAGCTGTGACAGAGGAAGGCAGCCATTGTCCAGAGAGGGAGCAGGTAGATTCTTGTGTTCTTAGTGAGCGAGAATCCAGGTTTTCACACTTTTTTGCAGGAAGCCTCCTCTGTGCCTCTCAGGTCAGGGAGGGAGCCAAGGCTTCTGGAATACAGAGGCAACAAAATCATGAGCCAAAAGGAGGCAGCCAGAAAACAAAGACATCATTTACATACATTTCGTGTAGGAGTCAGAGCTAAGCCATAAGATTAAAGGGATCAACAGGGAAAAGGTAGAAGAAAAAAAAGGACAAAGGAAAGGGGCCAAGAGGAAGAAAGAAAAGGACAGAAGGACCTGCCACTCTGGGACACCAGGTTTTAAGGCTTGAGTTTTAAAATGGAAGGGCAGTCTCAGGGTATCTTTTCTGTTTAATTTCCTGAGAGTCTGTCTCAAGAACAGGGCCCCTTGTTACTTTATAGGCAGGTTTGAAGTATCTTATTGAAGCAGAACCAGGTAGGTGACATCTTTATCAACTTGAATTTATGGCCTGCTGAAGACAAGAAGTCACTTTTTTTTTCTCGAAGACAGACCAGATTTTCGGAAAAGAGTTCTTTGTCCAGCCTACACAAGCCAATAGAACATCACATTAAATGGAAAGAAACTGAAAACATTTCCACCAAAATCAGGGATAAGACAAGGCTGTTCACTCTCTCAATTTAGTACTTGAGGTACTATCTAGTGCAATAAAAAAACTAAAGGAGATCAAGTCAATACAAATTGTAAAGGACGAAGTCAAAGTATCCCTATGTACAGATGATATGATAGTATAAAAAAGTGGCCCCAAAAATTCTACCAGAAAACTCATATACCTGACAAACACCTTTATCAAAGTGGCTGGATACAAAATTAACTAAAAAAATCAGTAGCCCTTCTTAATAGAAATGATAAACTGTCAAGGAATGAAATTAGGGAAACAGCACCATTCACAAAAGCTACAAATAATATAAAATATCATGGTATAACACTAACCAAGCAAGTGAAAGACCTGTATGATAAAAAAGTTCATGTCTCGGAAGAAAAAACTTTAAGAAGACATCAGAAGATGGAAAACTATCCCATGCTAATGGATAGTAGGATTAACATAGTAAAAAGTCCCATCAAAGTCCAACAGCAGTCTTTACAGAGCTTGAAAGAACAATTCTCAATTTCATATGGAAAAATTAAAAACCCAGAATAGCAAAAACAAACTTGAACAATAAAAGAATTTCTGGAGCTATCACCATCCCAGATTTCAAGTTTTACTTCAGAATAAAATAGCAAAATGATCATGGTATTAGCATAAAAACAGACAGGTTGGTCAATGGAATCAAATTAAAGACTCAAATAAGCACACACACATATGAACACATGAGATTTGACAGAAGTGATAAAACAATACAATGGAAAATAGATGGTGCTTGTCTAACTGGATGTCTGCGAGTAAAAGAATACAAATAGATCTGTATTTACCACAATGTACAAAGGTAGAGTCCAAGTGGATTAAAGACCTCAACATAAATCCAGATACATTATATCTAATAGAAGAGAAAGTAGGAAAGAGCCTTAAACTCATTAGTAGAGGAGACAACTTCTTGAAAAGAACACCAACCACTCAGGCACTAAGATCAACAGTTATTAAATGGGACCTTATGAAACTGAAAAGCTCCTGTAAGGCAAAGGACACTGTCAACAGAACAAAACAACAGCCTGTGGATTGGGAAAAGATCTTTACCAATCCTACATCTGACAAAAGGCTAATATCTAAAATATATAAAGAACTAAAGAAAGTAAGCACCAACAAACCAAATTATTGTCTTTAAAATGGAGCACAGAGCTAAACAGAGAGTTCTCAAGAGCAGAATCTTGAATGGCCAAAACCACATAAGAAATGCTCAGTCATTACCTAGAAGGGAAATGAAACTAAAAATGACTCTGAGATTACATCTTATACCACTCATATTGGTTAAGATAAAAAAAAAAAACCTCAAGTGATAGCACATGATAGCAAAGATGTGAAGAAAGGTGAGCACTCCTCCATTGCTGGTGGTAATGCAAACTTGTACAACCACTTTGGAAACCAATCTTGCACTTTCTCAGAAAATTGGGAATAGCTTTACCTCAAGACACAGCAATATCACTCCTGAGCATATACCCAAAGATACTCTACCATACAAAAAGGACATTTTCTCACCTATGTTCATAGCATCTTTGTTTGTAATAGCCAGAAACTGGAAACTACCCAGATGTCACTCAACCAAAGAATAGTTAAGAAATTGTGTTATATTTACACAATGGGATACTACTCAGTGATTAAAAAAAGAGGAAATCATGAAATTTGCAGGCAAATGTATGGAACTAGAAAAGGTCATCTGGAGTGAGGAAAACAAAACCCAGAAAGACACACATGGTATGTATTCACTTATAAGCAGATATTAGCCATATATTACAGTATAACAGTACTACAATTCACATACCCAAAGAAGATAGGTAAGAAGGAGGGCCCAAGGGATGATACGTACATCTCACTCAGAAGGGGAAATAGACATAGGAAATGTTTGAAGACAGAAAACAATGTAGGAGAGTGAGCATGGAAAAAACATGAATGTGGACTTAAGTTATGAGGAGATGGGGCAAGATAACAGAGGCCATGCAGGGAGTAAAGAAACTGTAGGCCAAGGAATCTCTGAGACAAACTGGAGACCTACTATGTTGTAGGTTCCTGGGAGGATATTGGAGTGACTCTAGCTCAGACTGCTAGTAATAAGGGTAATGGAGACTGAAGAGGCTACCCTCTATTTAGACTGAACTCTTGGTGGAGGATGGGTACACCAACCCACACACAAAATCTTCAACCCAAAATATACCTTGCCTACAGGATGTACAAGCATAAATATAGAGCACAGATTGAGTCAATGTCCAACTACCCACCCATGGGAGAGAACCAACCCCTGACATCGTTAACAGTGCTTTGCCAAGCTTGTAGATGACAGCCTAACATAGCAGTCCTCTGAGAGGCTCCACCCAGTAGCAGATGAAAACAGATGCTGAGACTCACAGCCAAACATTGGGTGGAGTTATTGGAGTCCTGGGGAAGAGTGAAGGGAAGAATAGAATGATCCAGCAAGGAGAGGAGCTTCACAAGAAGACCAGCAGAGTCAACTTACCTGGTCCCATAGGGCTTTACAGAGACTGATGTACCACCCATGAACCATGTGTGGACTCAAGCTGGGTCACTTAAACATGTGGGTCCCCCAATAAAGGGATAGGAGTGTCTTTCACATGAACAATGTTGCCTGTATTTCAATCACTTCCCTTTGGTGGGCCTGCCTCAACAGGCCACAGGAGAAGAATATGTTCTAAGTCCTGAGGTCACTTGATGAGCATGTATGAGTTTGTGGGAGGTTTCCCTTATATAAGGAACAGTGAAGAGAGGATAGCAGGAAGACTGAAGGAGGATGGGAACAGGAGGATACTAGGGAGGGCCTATGATTGGGATGTAAAGTTAATTAATTAATTAACTGAGAAAATGAAGACCCATGTAAATGAAATACCCTTTTCATATACAGCCAAGGACAGCTCATGCTCCAAGGTTGGGGAGGAATGGGCACTGCCTCTGACATGAACTCTGTTGCCTTCATTTTGATCACTTCCCCTTGGTGGGGCAGCCTTGCAGGCACAGAGAGGAAGAGGGAAACCTGATAGGCTATGATCAGATGGAGAGGGATGAGCAATCTCCTCTCAGAGGTTTAGGGGAGCAGAATAGTGATGAAGAGGGAGGGAGGGAGGGGATGGAAAGATACGAGTGAGCAAATAACAATAGGGATGCAGTGTGAATAAATTACAATAAAATTTTAAAAAGGAAAAATAAACTCATTCAAAATAAGGGAAATTATACTTGATACTGGAAATCTAGCCAACTACCTAGGGGTATCAAAGTCATGGATCTTAGAAAAATACCTATAGCCACCACTATACTTAAACAGAAGAATTCTTAACTGCATTCTAAAGAATTGCCCTTTACCCAGACATAAGTGTAATCTACACTGCCCCCCAAAGAATCTTATCTTTGCAATATATAAAGTGCATAATAGAAAATGACAGCCAGTCAAACTTTAGAGTTGTAGAGCCTAGTCCCACTGGACACATCTATAAAATTACCCCAACACTAAGGCTCAAGGATAGTTTGTAAGAGGAGGTGAAAAGATTATACAATCTAGAGGATCTTAAATAGCTCTGCTGAGTTTGCCTTTATAAGTTAGTGTTTTTCTCTTTCAAGATTTTTCTACAATCTTAACATCTTAGCTATAGTATGACTTGGAAATGTTACTTCTGGTTCTGTATTAAGCTGTAATTTGTTTCTATATTTCAGTATACATATTTATTTTAAATTTTAATTGTTAATGACAGTTTTCTATTCAGTGCTTTTTTTTTTTTACTGTATTTGTTCACTGTTTGTGATGTTTATATCATTGCTTTTTATCTCTGTTCATCCTCTTGCCTGGAGGCTTACTAAATTTATCAAAATTTATTTAATGATAGGATCTTGAATGATTATTTCTTTTTCTTCATTGTCTAAATCTGATAACATTGTTTTCAGTCTATAATATTCTTTCTTCTACTTGTTCTAGTCTGAGATACTTTTGTCTATTTCTTTTATTTAATTTTATTTCCAGTATGTCTTATTTCTGTGTCTGTTTTGTAGAATTCTACTTTCCCTATGAATTCCTCTCTGTAATGCTGATTAGTGATTCAGGTCCTGAATAGACTTCCTCCTACATCCATCTGTGAATGTGAATAATTTTGAGGAGATTATTTAGAATACTAGACTTTTGAATTATTTATTTTGCATTTCAACCATCTTAGTATTTTTAGATTCAACTACTGAGCTATAAACTGTTTTGAGGACTCACATTTTCTTCAATTTTCAAGTTTCTATGCTTTGATTTTTCAAATTCATTGGGTTGGATACCACTTTTTAAAGTAAAATTAAATTTTCCTATAAGATATATTCCCACAAGTATTTTCACTCCCAATCTCCTTATGTATCCTTTTCCTTCTCTATGTCTTCCAGGCACTTTTGAGTTGTAAGTGGTATTATTTTTAATGAGAAGCCTTCTTTAGAGGTCAAGATCCTCACAGCTACCAAGAAGAGAGACATCAGACAACAATAAAAATACTACGAAATAAATGTAATAAAAGAAAATAGAAACATTGACTACTTTTCCAATAAGAATAGAAAATAAAGAACGTAAATACTTACAGAATTAACCTGAGGATTAAAATTATTAAAGATAACACCCTGACAATGAGAGACACCTTGTTGTTGGTGTTGTTTTTATATCTGTCAGGGGCAGGGCAGATGGCAGTTCTTTGTTCATCCTAGCTTGATGTCTGGCTTGGTGGCTAAAGCTTTTTTATGCCTAGGACTCATAAGAATCAAATACAATCAAACCCAGGAAGTGCTACACAGGAGAAGAAAGATAGACAGATGCCATACCTCCTACAGAGCTGCCCTCTGATGCCAGATAAGGCACCCCAAAGACATCTGTTTGCCTCCAAGACATGCAAGGATGGAATATGTCTTCCAGGAGCTTACCAGCTGAATGGCCAGCTGCATCATGAGCCACCATAATGTGTGAATATGTGGTGGACATATGGAAGAGAAGTAAAAGTGGAGCACCATCAGCATTATGAAGAGGGATGAAACTGGAAACTCAAGGGTGGAGGGAAGTAGCTTGTTGTGAGTAGGCATCTCTGTCACCTGAGGCCATGCTGAAGCCCCACCCTGAACTGCTGTTGAAGGCCATGTGTGGGTCTGTGTTTATGTAGACACAGGGGTTAGTGTCAATGTGAACCTTGGTGCCTCATATTTGACCATGTACCCTGGAGGGGGAGACCTGGTGGCACTCAGAGGAAGGATAACAGGTTACCAAGAAGAGGCTTGATACCCTATGAGCATATACAGGGGAAGAGAGTCCCCCTTAGGAACAGTCATAGGGGAGGGGAATAAGGAGAAAATGGGAAGGAGGGAAGAATGGGAGGATACAAGGGATGGGATAAACATTGAGATGTAATCAAGAATAAATTAATTTTAAAAAGTTAAAAAATGAAAATTTAGTTATAAAAAGAATAATGTTACATTAGCCAAAGGACACCATTTTAAACAAGAATTTACCAAGGGCTTTTTCTAGCACAATACTAAGAGCAATGTCAAAACACAGCCAGGCTTGCTGATGTATACCTTTAATCTCAGCACTCAGAAGCAGAGGCAGGAGAATATCTGAGCTCGAGGCTAGTCTGGTCTCTAGAATGAGTTCCTGGAAAACCATGTCTGCACAAAGAGACCCTGTCTCAAAAAACCAACAAAACAAAAAGAATACAGAGCTTTTATTTTCCTCAAAAGAGTAAGTTTTTGAGTAGCACATGTCTGAATATTCCATTTTATTGTCCCTGGTACTTTAACAAGCATGAATTTAATTTGGAAAAATGTTATCTGCAAACTAAACATGTACATTATATCTCATATTCTACTAATAATATTAAAGATAAATATATTATGATAATTCTAACAAAATAGATATTGAAGGAAGGACAAAAGGAAGTAAGAGATATGATAAGAACAATAGTAATTGTCATGAACAAAAAATAAACAAAATATAAAGACAAAATAATAATGACAAGTATTATCATAATCATCAGTACACAAGAGTCAATATTTCTTTCATCTTGAGAGAAAGAAAAAGAGGATGATACACTTTTCCTAGACTTGTTGTCTTGCGGTTTATTTGCAGTGGGAATTAGTGGGAGTATTGAGCCACTTATTCTATGTAAATCAAACAGGTTACATTAAAAAAGGATCTTTGAAAACTGAACTGTCCTGTTTTTCCTGCCAACAGGATATTTGCCAATTTAGGTACTGAATTCTTTTCAGTGTTTTTCCACATGATGGACTGCCAATGTAGAGAGCGAAGCAATTGTCCTGAAATTGCTCCCCACAGCTGTATAGAGGACTCTCAAGTTGTATGCCTTTTTCTAAAAAATATACTCTGCCAGTGCAGGTTTAGCATGCAAACTTCTCAAAAAGAGGCTATTTTCTCTCCCCAAAATTTGCTGGCCATTTAAAAATACAGGAAACTGTCAGACCAAGACAATCTGTACTGACTGGGACAAGGTACAGGATACTTAGTGATCCTATCTACCCCTGCCAATCAGTTTTCTGTCTTAGCACTCCTATCCACACAGCCCTTTCTATTCTTTCCAGGTGTCAAACTGTATCTCTTTTCTATGTCAAATTCCATCTATGTAATGGCATTTAACATTCACATAAATAGAACTATGTTTCAAAATCCATATCAAAGTCAAAACTAAGTAGAACCATGTTTAAAAATCCATAGCAAAGACAAAACTAGATTCTTGTAAGTGCACTGATTCTTGGGATAGTTGGTCACATAGGCACTGGACAGATTGCTTTGAAATTTGAAGATAAAAACCTATTGGCTATTTTGTTCTCTTTATCTAAATGCTTTCACTGAGAGAGATCTTAAGATGATTACCCAACTAAAAATGAGTAAGCAAGCTAGTACATGTAACCAACCACTTTTTGAAAGTCTCCTCATTGTTCTAGTCTCAGATTTTATCCCTTAAACTAAAAGTTGAGGCATGCAAGCCTATGAATTTACAACACTTGTCAAGGTTCTCTTTCTTTTTGGCTTTGTGTCTTCTTTTATTTCCAGTCATACCTGGTACATTATTTCAAGAATTTGGTTGTATAATTTCTCTTCACACTTATTGAACTTTATGGTAATGCATCCCTGTCAACATACTGAAATAATAAGTAATTATAGTTTGCCTTTCATAGGCATTTTTGTTTTAATGTACAATCAGTGCCGAAAATGATGACAAATTCTATGGTAACTGAAGCTACTATAGTGCTAAGAGGCTATCAAAACAAAGCAGATATATTCAAGGTTTAAAATCATAGCACTATCACACAGAACCAGAATTTTGTGTTGACCATGTTTTTTCTTTTCTTTTTCTTTTTCTTTTTCTTTTTTCTTTTACAGTTCTGTGAAGTACTCAGAACAATATTCCCTTTGGTCTACATGCCTCTGAGTTTGGCTTTTGTTAATATATGCCGAATTCTACTCCATATCACTAGAGCTCCATAAGGGTTCTTGTGTGGAAATGCTTTTTTTTTTTTTTAGTGTTCTTTTTTTTTAATTTTTAATTTTCTTTTTTTCTACAATTTTTTATTAATTTATTCTTGTTATGCTCTTTATATGCTACTTACCTGAAAACATGGGCAATAATAAGTACAACTACTAAAACATTTCCTCAGTTTTTTTTCATGTTCTGTAAAAGTTTCATACTTTTAGTTTTGCCTCTTTTCTGTTGGAAGCAAATGATGTTCCACTGATCATTTCTAATGTATTTGAGATACTAGTCATTAACTGTAGATCTCCAAGTGCTGGAGAGATAACTTAGTATTTAAGAACTTTTTCTGTGCTTTCAGCGGTTCCATTTTCAGTTCCTAAGACCCAAACGGCATCTAATGCCCTCTTCTAACCTCCTCCCTAAGGCATTTCAAATATATGGTACACATACATCCATACACATAAAATAAAATAATCTAAAAAGGGTTTTTAAAAGCATAGGCTTCCTTAATTTTTGAGCATAAATTATTTAAAAATCACAGATTAATGTGCTTCACTCCACTCCATTATTGCGAAACAGACATTTCTTTGATGCTGCTATGGTTAGATTTGTTTATCTGCTTATGGCTGGCTGGGTAAGATTGGCAGGAGTGGTTCTCATTCTGTCACCCCAAATTTCTGATGATTCTAAGTAGACGCCTTAATTTTTAGTTTGTACATGTTAGCCATTTTGGTGGAAAGAACGTAATGATTTCCAAACTCATTTCATACCATTTTGTAAATCACTAACATGAGTTTTAATGCTATTAGGTTGTTTTATAGTACTGTTTTTTTATCATTCCCAAGAAATTTTGAAATGTCTTAAGTTTATTTTCATTTAATACAAATGTTTAAATATGTATTGTAATTTCTTGGTCCAAATCACTATATTATACATTTTAGTTAATTTAAATATATTTAGAGATATCTGATGTTTTATAAGGCTTATATTCCTACAAATATATGAACTATGTGTTTTATGCTATATAGTTTTGTCCAGTTGATCAATATTCCATGTGAACTAGAGAAAATATGTATGCTGCTCTGTTGAAGAGGGTATGTTAGAAACACCAAGTAGATAAGTATGATTTATATTGACACTTATAAATTATATGACTGCTTAATCTGTCAATTATTGACTTAGAAAACTTAAGCCATCAAATACATCAGCAATTGTTGAGTCTACTGGCAGTTCTATAAAATAACTTCCATGGATTTTGAACTTACTTTTGTTATGAACATTCATGTTGGGAATTGTTATATTTTTTTGTTATCAGTTTTATGCCACTACTTCTGAGTATTTGTCTGCTCTCTGAAGGCTGATTGTCTGAAATCACTACATCAATTCCAGCTTTCCTATTTTTATTTTCTCACAAGAGTGATTCTTTTAAGTAATTAAATATTGAAAGAAGTAGTTACATATGCAGTGTTACCATTTTTGTCAAAAATTAATGCCAAGATTCAGCAACTGAGACTAATTAAAGAATTATTCATCAGTGAGATACTGTTTCAAAATGAGTTGCTTGAAATTAAACTACTCAATATAATAATTGATATATAATTTGTAACATTAAAACTTTATGCCAAGTGTGTTCACATATGCTGTGTTTTAAGTGTCATTTTTATTTGAACAAGGCAAATTCATTTTTCCACTATGTTTGCTAGATAGTAGTTTTACATAAAGCACTATTATCATTTTCTTTCTTTCTTATTTTGATTTTTCGAGACACAGTTTCTTTGTGTAGCCTTGGCTATTGAGAACTCTTTGTAGCCCAGGCTTTCCTCAAATTCACAATGATCTGCCTGCTTCCTCTGCTTCCTTAAGTGATAGGATTAAAGATGTGTACTACCATGCCCAGATCTTTATTTCTATTTTTAAAAATTAAATGGCAGATAGAATCTGTAATATTTTGGACCTTTATTTGTTGGTGTTTGTCATCACTATTCATAAAAGAATGATAAATTTTGACTTTATAATAAACAACTTAAAAGTTGAATAGGGCAAATGTTTTCAACAAATTGTTTTTCACATTTTGTGATTTCCAAGGACTACCTTGCAGGTTGTTCTATTGAGTGAGTATGAGTTGTTTTTTTTTTTTTTTTTTGTGTGTGTGTGTGTGTGTGTGTGTGTGTGAGAGAGAGAGAGAGAGAGAGAGAGAGAGAGAGAGAGAGAGAGAGAGAGAGAGAGAGAGAGAGAGTTTGTCTTATCTTACTTTTAAAAAGCATATCTGTGTAAAGTGAAGCTTTCTTTTTCATTCAAAATAGAATAAGGTCTCTTAAAATCAACTATAACAGTATTTTCTTAATTGTGCTCAGCTTATGCATATCTAAAGTGATTGTTGATATAGTAATGTATCCATCATGTGTGTAAATATTTTATATTCCTTGAAAATTTTATAACTTTTATTGAAATCTTTTTCTCACATGAATATATTTTGATTATGGCTTCCCTTTTGCCTGCTCCTCCAAGTTCCTCTTTACATTCCTTCAAATCTAGATCCATCAGTTTTCTGTCTCTTATTAGAAAAAAAGTGGTTTCTTAAAGATAATACTAAAATTAAATTTAAAAACAAAACAAAAATTAACAGATCAAATTGGACAAAAGCAAGCTGAAGGAAAAGAGCCAAAGAGAAGGCCCAAAAAAGAGGAATCCATTCATTTTTACACCCAGGAATTCCATTTAAACACTAAATCGAAAGCCATAATATGTATTTGCAAGGGACCCACAAGGTATGAATAGAAAATAAAAAATACATAAATAAAATGGAAAAATAATAAGATAAATTAAAAAAGATGACTCCTGAGATGAAATTATGAGGCATGGAACCTCAAGAGATGCCATCAAGGTAAGTTTCTCTTAGCCATCTAATGCTGGGCATGCAGCCTACTCTTAGGAGTAGTTTGTTTTCCCCATGAGACTCCTTTGAAGAAAACTAAAATTTCATTTGCAAGTTGATATCAAGTGGATATTGTTTATGGTTTAGGGATGGAGGCATGTACCTAGTTCTTTGAGCTCTATGAACACAACTGGCACAGATCCCTGAAAGCTGGTTCTTATTGCTTTAGTTTCTATGAGTTGATATGAGCAATGGTCCTGTTCATGTAGAAGGCCATGTTTTCTTTGTGTCCTCCATCCTTTCTGGATACACTTTCTGCTTCCTCTTCAGAAGGTTCCATGAGCCTAAAGGGGAGGGATTTGATGAAAATCTCCTGGTTAGGTTGAGTGTTCCAAGATCTTTCATTCTCTGGATAATATCTGGCTGTATTTCTCTATATTTGTTCCCATCTGCTGTAGGAAGAAGCTTCTCTGATGATAGCTAAGCAAGGCACTAATGTATGATTATAGCAAAATGTCACTAGGAGCCATTTCCTTGCTATGATTTGTTTTGTTTTGTTTTTAGAGCAATAGTATTTTGTTGTCTTGTTCCTATAGGTAGAAGTTCAAGTGCTATATTGAAGATATATAGAGAGAGTGGACCACCTTGTGTTGTCCCTGATTTTAGTGGAATTACTTTGAGTTTCTACTTAATTTGTTCCACTTAATTTGATGTTGGCTACAGGCTTGTTGTACATATCCTTTATTATGTTCACATATGAGCCCTGAATCCCTGGTCTGTACAACACTTTCATCATGAAAGGGTTTTGAATTTTGTCAAAGGCCTTTTCAGTGTCTAGTGTGATAATCATGTTTTTTTTTTCTTTCAGTTTGCTTATATGGTGCATTACATTGATGGATTTTCATATATTGAACCTACTCTGGATTCCTATAATGAAGCCTATTTTATCATAGTGCATAATATCTTTGATGTGTTCCTAAATTAGGAACTCATATTTTATTGAATATTCTTCCATCTGTGTTAGTAAGGATGTATGGTGCAAAATTAGACTTCTTTGTTGGGTCTTTGTGAAGTTTAGGTGTTAGGAAAATACAATTTAATAGGATAAGTTTTCCAATGTTCCTTCTGTTTCTATTTTGTGGAATAGTTTGAGGAGTATAGAACTAAAAATATATGGCCCTGGACTTTTTTTTTTTTTTTGGTTGGGAGACTTTCACTGACTGTTCTATTTCCTTAGGGGTGATAGGTATATTTAAGTAGTTTACCTAACCTTGATTTAGCTTTGGTAAGTGTTATCTATCTAGGAATTTGTCCATTTCATTTAGATTCTCCAATTTTGTGTAGTATAGGGTTTTTTAATAAGACCTAATAATTCTTTGGATTTACTCAGTGTCTCTTGTTTTGCCAACCTTTTCATTTCTAATTTTGTTAATTTGGATAATGTCACTCTGTCTTTTAATCAGCTTGTCTAGGAGTTTGTCCAGCATGTTGATTTTCTCAAAGACCAGCTCTTGGTTTCATTGATTATTTATGTTCTTCTCTTTGTTTCTATTTTATTGATTTCAGGCCTGAGATTGACTATCTACAATTTCCTTGTTAGGGCACTTAGTGCTATGAAATTTGCTCTTAACATTGCTTTCACTGAGTCCCATAGGCTTCAGTGTATTTGATTGAATTCCATAAAAATATTTGATTTTTTTCTTTATTTCTTCCCTGATGCAATGATCATTGAGTAGAGAGTTGTTCAGTTTCCATTAGTTTGTAGGCTTTCTGCTGTTTCTATTGTTGAGTTCCAGCTATAATCTATGGTGTTCTGCTAAGATACAAAAAGTTATTTCAATTTTCTTGTATCTGTTGCAGCTTGCTTTGTGGCCCACTATATGATCAATTTTGGAGAAGGTTCCATAAGATGCTGAGAAGAAAGTATATTCTTTTGTGTTTGGGTGAAATGTTCTGTAGAAGTCCATTAAGTCCATTTGATTCATAATGCCAACTAATTTCATTATTTTTATGTTTTGTTTTTGTCTTGATAACCTGTCCAATGGTGAGATTGGAGTGTTAAAAATCACCTACTATTAATATGTGGGGAATCAATGTGTTATTTAAGTTTTACTAATATTTCTTTTGTGCACGTGGGTTCCCTTGAGTTTGTAGCATAGATGTTCAGAATTGAGACATCATCTTGTTATAATTATATATTAATTCCATAGGCTTAGGTGATTGGACATTTATTTCCCACTTAATTGTACTCATTTTGGAGACTGTGAAATCTTTGTGATGTTGTGCAAACCTTGTAGATACAGGATACTATGAAAAGGCTTTTGGAAGTATAGATTGCAATTCATCAACTCTACTACTTTCTAATTTCTGATATACAATGATGTGAGAAGAAAGAGCTGCAAGTTGATGGACTGAGTTGTTCTGCTATGCTTTATTCTCATCTTAGTTACTTTTCTGTTGGAATGCTAAACATTCTGACAAAAGCAGTTTGAGGGAAAGAATTTGATATAGACCACAATTGAAGGACAGTTAATCATGGTAGGGAAACTAAGAGCTGAAGCTTGTTGCAGCTGGTTATATTATGTCTATAGTCAGGAAACAGGAAATGTTTCTATTTAGTCTTCTTCCTCCTTTATATGCAGCCCAGAACCAAGCCCAGAGAATAGTGCTGCTCATTTTTCCCACATGAGTTAAAGTAATAAAGATAATCCCTCATGAGCATAGGCAGAAGCTTTTTTCCTAAGTTATTCTTGACACTGTCAAGTTGATAACACTAATAATCACATATTCTATGGTAAAATGAAACGATAACCCAAAGTAAATATGTCTGTAGTGAAATGTATAGTAAAGTCTCTGTGTGGCTTTAAGCAAAATATTTCAGCAAAGTTTTTACTATTAATGGATCAATCAATAGAGGCTGGAAAATTGTTTTGATGCTCTTTGAACCTTGAAGAAATGTTGTCTCTCTGGAGAATCTGCACTTGGAACTATGTGGGAGCTTGCAGTTGCACAGACCTTGGTCCTAAGAAACTCCTAGCAAACCTGTAGTTCTTACTTTTGATTATGGTTAGCCATGGTCAAATGGGACTGAAATTTATATGGATTGTCTGCTCTCCTGGGCAGCAAGGGCAAGATAACTCTGGTAGTTAGAACTGTTCCTAGCCCCAATTAATCTTGTACAGTGTTTTAATAACGTAACTGGAGTGAGCTAGCTTGGTGTCAGTTTTTCCCAAGAAGGCTGAACCCCACTGCTCCTTAAGAAATTGAAGACTTAGCATGCTGGTGAGCTTCTCTTTCTACTGTGGCACCTGCAACTGACATCAGTCAATATTTGTCCTTCATTAAGTTTCTTCTGTCATGTATAATACAATCTGACTGCAAAGGGGAAATCTATCTACTGTAATCCCAATGATAATCTTAAAGTCTTCTAAAA
This sequence comes from Acomys minous, assembly GCF_964271855.1. Taxonomy (NCBI): domain Eukaryota; kingdom Metazoa; phylum Chordata; class Mammalia; order Rodentia; family Muridae; genus Acomys; species Acomys minous. The sequence goes on along the minus strand of NC_140488.1, from coordinate 66,951,808 downwards.
TGGTATGAGTATTTTATTCTTTAAAGTTAATGTTAAAATTCCATTTACTTACAATGTTAACATATCATGTTAATATATGGGATTCAATATGATGGATAGACCATTATGATTCAATATTTTTGAATGAATTAATATAATTATTGGAGAAATATCCTCTTTTTCTCTCTGACCCTTACTATCTTTCTCTCTCTACATGCTCTCTCTGAATTCTGTTAGTCATGTCTTCTGAAACATTAAGTCAAGAAAACATGTTCTTTCTTCTCTGCCTTCAGAAACATAAGTAAAATTTCTGGTCATAGTAAATTACTTATAGTGCATATTAGTGCATAGTGTACTAATGTAGATTTTTACAATCTAAATTAAAAAGAATATCTATAATATAACTGCTATCATGACACTTCCAAAGATAGCAATGGCTACAAAGAAAATAAACAATACTTTATACTGTTCCAGGTAAGAGTGATGAAAGTTCAAAAATGGCGATGCAACATAGGTTGAATAACATACTCAAGTATGGAAAAGTTGCTAAGTTTTACTATCACAGAATAAAATCAAGTCATATATCAGTTGATTGGCCATGTATATCAGTGAGGGTGTCAGGCTGAGAAAGAAATTTTCATTTATAGACTCCGGACATTATAACTTTTTTGGCTTTAGGATAAATAAAATCTAGTGCTTTACTAAACTTAAAGATACACTCCATATATGTGTGGATTCATATCTGGGTCTTCTATTTGATTCCACTGACCAACCAGCCTGTTGCTGTGCCAGTACCATGCTGTTTTAATTACTATTGCTTTATAGTACAGTTTGAGATCAGGTATGGAGATTCCTCCGGAGCATCTTTTATTGTACAAGATCGTTTTAGCTATTCTGGGTTTTTTGTTTTTCCATATGAAGTTCAGAATTGAACTTTCAATGTCTTTAAAAATGGAGGGGAAGACCTGGTGGCACTCAGAGGAAGGATAGCAGGTTACCAAGAATAGACTTGATACTCTATGAGCATATACAGGGGGAGGAAATCCCCCTCAGGGGAACAGTCATAGGGAAGGGGAATAAGGGGAAAATGGGAGGGAGGGAAGACTGAGAGGATACAAGGAATGGGAAAACTATTGAGATGTAACAAGAATAAATTAATAAAAAATTTTTAAAAAGATACACTCCAATAGTTTTACCTAGTAGTCATAGAGATATTAGTTTTGCTACAGAAACTGACAGCCAATGGCTATTAAAATGTAGTGATGATAACCCAGGTCCTTTTATCTCTTAATATACAATCCATCTCATCACAATCATGATTTTTTTTGGAAGTGAGGGAAAAACTTTATTATGAAATTGATTTTCTCTGGGAATGGAACTGAGCCCTCTCACTAGCTCATACAAATTTCTTTTTTTTAATTAATTTATTCTTGTTACATCTCAATGGTTATCCCATCCCTTGTATCCTCCCATTCTTCCCTCCCTCCCATTTTCCCCTTATTCCCCTCCCCTATGACTGTTCCTGAGGGGGATTACCTCCCCCTGTATATGCTCATAGGGTATCAAGTCTCTTCTTGGTAACCTGCTGTCCTTCCTCTGAGTGCCACCAGGTCTCCCCCTCCAGGGGACATGGTCAAATGTGAGGCACCACAATCATGATTTTGTTGTAACCAGATACTGAAATCTTCAGGATCCTCAGGATAGATGTGAATTCTTAGAATTTCAGTTTACAAGCCCAGTAATTTTTCATGTTGAAGATAGTCCTTATAGAACTTCCAGTGAGTCATTAACATTATTATATAAATATTTTAGTGATTTCTACTTGATGTAAAACAGTTTTGATTCTTTGTTTATCTCTCTACATGCTTTTCTCACTAAGCTTCAAGGCAATGGTTTTCCCCATGACTTCTGTTCTTTGACTGTTCAAGAACTCATTGTGCTTTTCAGCATACCCGCTTTTCTTTTGTTCTAATAATAAGAACGACAACTTCCAAAATTATTGCATGTCAGACTTCAAACTGGAAATTAAAAGAGCAATTTGAAACTGAGTTTCTGCTTCATGTAGTCAAACATTGTGATGTTTGCAACTAATTATTTAAATTTGCTTCATCTTGGAATAAAACATAAATAACATTACTCAGCTTTCTTTATCATGACAAGCAGTAAGTCTATAAAAATTCTATTTTCTACTCTCCAATAATTATTTTGATAACTAACATGAAGTTTGTCATGAAGCATTTTTTGAATTGCTCATAGTAAATACTCACATATTTCTTCATTTCATATAAATGTTATTTCTTTTTATGAATGAAATCAGCATTTATTAAAAATACTGAATAAAATACTTACAAAACAAATTAAATGTTCTTTCTTAACTAATAAATTATACTAGAACATTAAGTCATCCTTCATATAAATTCTTTACTTCACTCATGAATGTTACATGTTAGTTAGGAATGCATCGATCTATCTGAAATAGATAGAATGAAGTTTTTAGTGGCCTAGAAGTCATACTATGAAATTAATGAGATGATATGGTCTTGTTAAAGATAAATTTCACCAATTTAGTAATTTGTGAAAGGTTTGTCAAATCCATATCCTAGTTTACTAACATTATTAATGATTTTCTGCAGTTCAAATATATCTACATAAAAAGTAATGCTATTGCCCCCAGACAATGGGCAAAGAGACAGGTTGTTGTTAATGCTGTTCAGCCAGGGGCAGAGCAGATGGCAGTCCTCTGTTTATCCTTGCTTGGTGCCTGGATTGATGGCTAAAGATTTCTTAAGCTTAGAATTCATAAAACATCAAATCAACTCAAATCAAGGCTGGGCAGCTCACCAGGAAGAAGAGAGACAGACACCTGGGGACCTCCATGCTACCCACAAACCTGGCCCCTAGCACACAGCACAAGAAGGTCATAGACACCCACTTAATGTCACACCATACAACTCAGATGGAGAATGCCACCCAGGGACCCATCAGCCATGTTACTTGCCTACAATGAGATCCAACACAATATAGAAGTATTTGGTAGTCAGATGGGAGAGAAAGAGAAATGAGCCCCTCGAGCATTATGAAGACAGATGGAACTGGAGACTTGAGGGTGGAGAGGAGAAGTCTGTTGTGTGTGGCCAGCCATGCTACATGAGTCCATAGTGAAAGTGCATGGTGAAGTCTGAGCCCGAGTTGTTTCTGAGTTGCAGCTGTAGGATTTAATGTTGATGTCTGTGGCTCATATTACCACTAGACAACATGGGGAGCCCCTGGTAGAGGCTAATACCTAGGACCACGTGGATGTGCAGTGGCTGTGCTTAGCTAGAACTGTACCTCATTAAATGTGGCACTTTGAAGAGCTTACCCCACCTCTCACTGTGGGCCCTATGCCTTGCCCAGAGGACACAGTGGAGCCGGTCATTGTGACAGGAGTATGGGCGAGCCAGCCTCGAGTATGAGTGTGTGAGAGCTAACCTTACCCACCAGTTGTCTGCAATTGGGTGGTACAGTGCAGAGGTGATTGCACCAACCTCCAGTCATGAGCTCAGGAGAGCTAGCTCTTGAATTTGCTATGTAGCTGAAGCTTGCCTTGAACTCCTATTCTTTCTGCTTCTTGAACATTGATATTAAAAATGTGTAATACTATATGTGCCTAATATTTTGTCTTTCTATGTTAACTGTTTCAGAAATTTCACTAGGGCAGTGGAAAGATGACTACTAACATAGAAAATAGGTATCAAACTGGGGTCACTTATTGTAGTTGTACCTGATGACATAGAACTGCTTGTGGAATTTGTTTGGAGGAAAAGCTTGGAGAAACTAAGAAAAGAAAGCCTAAAATGCTGTAAATAAAACATGCTATGTGATATTGTTCAGTACTAAAAAAAACCTATATAATGTACATAGAAAAAGTCATGACAAGATTTCCAACAGAATAAGATCTTTATTGTGAATCAAACTAAATTTCACTACTGCCAGATTAAAGCAAAGAGATTTAGACTTAGTTTACGTCTTTGTGGCAGGTCAAGCTAAGGTGATGGACTGTGTCATCTTATAGAGAAAATGACAAAGCAGTAAGTTATTCAGTGCTAATTATAGGATACTTTTACCTAAAATGTGATGATAATCTGGAACAAAGAGAGATGACTTCACATTGTCCTTTTGCCAAGAACCGAACCCATACAAAAATATATTTCAGTTGATTAAAATTCTCAACACACATTGAAAATTTTTACATCAGTATAAGAATGGTTGTTGGACATCTCAGAAATCTGCAATTCTACCCCACAAATCACAAGATCAGTATTGTAGATATACAAATAAAGCATCTACTCCAATAAAAATTTTCTTGGTACTCTAAATTAGTAATATATTATAATCTGAGAATAACAACACCATAAGATAAGATGATATTATCATCATCATTAACACAAGTTCTTATATACCCATTAGTACTGAAGCAATAAGATAAGATGATATTATCATCATCATTAACACAAGTTCTTATATACCCATTAGTACTGAAGCAATAAGGGTAATTCAGAAAACAAGTAAATTTCAGATGTAATTTAAAGGGCTATTCTTCAGTGTAATTTTCTGAGAAAGGAACTGATACTCTTTTTTCACTAAGAAATAAGCAATGGCCAGGCACAGTGGCACATGTCTGTAATACTAGCATTCAGGGAGGCAGAGGCAGGCAGATGTCTGTGAGTTTGAGGTCATTTGGTCTGCCAGGCGAGTCTAGGACAGCCAAGGCTACACAGAGAAACCCTGTCTTGATCTTTACCCCAAAGATGAAGAATTAAGCAATGTTTCTTTTTCACAATTAGCCATGTATAAGATGATAGTAATATTTCTTTAAAAATAATTTATTCTTTTGACAGTGTCAACATTAAGAAAGTAACACACAAAATTTTCTGTTTCAGCATCACAGGAAAAATTGAAACTTATATTTTGTGGTTAATGATTTAAGTCACATTTAAATGAAGACTTGCTTTGCATAGAGCATATTTATATTAAGTCCATTTCATTTTACATAAATAATAATGCATTGAGGGCATATCATAGCGATTTATCAGTAAGAATATCTTATAAATCTTTTCATTACAATTATTTTAATAAAAAAGAATATTTATATGTAAATGTCCATGATCCTTAATAACTATTAGTAGGAGGATTTCTATGACAGACTAAACAATATATAACAAAGAACTCAGGCACTTGAAGACAAGTGAATTGAAATTAGCCAATTAGATAAATTAAAAAAAAAAGGATACAAAATTAACCCAAAAAAGTCTGTAGCCTTCCTATACACAAATGAAAGCTTGCAGAGGAAGAAATTAGGAAAGCCACACCCTTCACATTAGCCACAAGCAATATAAAATATTTAGGAGTTACTCTAACTAAGCAAGTGAAGAGCTTGTTTGGAAAAATTTTCAAAACTCTGAAGAAAGACATAGAAGATGACATGAGAAGATGGAATGATCTTCCTTGCTCATGGATCAGGAGAATTAACATAGTAAAAATGGCCATCCTACCAAAAGCAATCTACAGATTCAATGCAATCCTTATTAAAATACCTACAGAATTTTTTAAAGACATTGAAAATTCAATTCTGAACTTCATATGGAAAAAAAAACCCAGAATAGCTAAAACAATCTTGTACAATAAAAGGTGCTCTGGAGGAGTCTCCATACCTGATCTCAAACTGTACTATAAAGCAATAGTAATTAAAACAGCATGGTACTGGCACAGCAACAGGCTGGTTGATCAGTGGAATCAAATAGAAGGCCCAGATATGAATCTACACACATATGGTCACTTGATTTTCGACAAAGAAGCCAAATCCATTCAATGGAAAAAGGATAGCATCTTCAACAAATGGTGCTGGTCTAACTGTATTTCTATGTGTAAAAAAATGCAACTGGACCCATATTTGTTACCTTGCACAAAACTCAAATACAAGTGGATTAAAGACCTCAACATAAAACTGGAGACACTAAGTCACTTAGAAGAAAAAGTGGGGAAGAGCATGGAACATATTGGCACAGGAGACAACTTCCTGAACAGAACACCAACGGCCCAGGCCATAATGTCAACAATTAATAAATGGGACCTCATGAGGCTGAGAAGCTTCTGTAAGGTAGGAGACACTGTCAAGAGAACAAAGCGACAGCCTACAGACTGGGAAAAGGGCTTCACCAATCCTACATCTGACAAAGGTCTAATATCCAAAATATATAAAGAACTCAAGAAGTTAAACACCACCAAACCAAATAATCCAATTGAGAAATGGGGCTTGGAACTAAACAGAGAATTCTCAATAGAGGAATATCAAATGGCTGAGAAACACTTAAAGAAATGCTCAACCTCCTTAATCATCAGGGAGATGTAAATCAAAGCAACTCTGAGATTCCATCTTACACCCATCATAATGGCTAAGATCAAAAACTCAAGTGACACCACATGCTGGAGAGGATGTGGGGAGAGAGGAACACTCCTTCATTGCTGGTGGGAATGCAATCTAGTACAGCCACATTTGAAATCTATCTGGTGCTATCTCAGAAAACTGGGAATAGGGCTTCCTCAAGATCCAGCTATTCCACTCCTTAGAATATACGCAGAAGATGCTCCAGCACACAACAAGAAAATTTACTCAACCATGTTCATAGCAGCCTTATTCATAATAGCCAGAACATGGAAACAGCCTAAGTGTCCATCAATAGAAGAATGGATAAAGAAACTGTGGTACATATACACTATGGAATACTATTCAGCTATTAAAACAAGGAATTCCTGAAATTTGTGGATAAATGGATTGAGCTAGAAATGATCATAATGAGTGAGTTAACCCAGAAGCAGAAAGACTCAAATGGTATATACTCACTTATATCTGCATACTAGCCCAAGGGGCATGTCCCACGGAAGCCTTCACTTACCAGGAAACTGGGACAGAGGGGAGGACATCCTATTGGGACTCTAGATGAGAGAAGCATGGGAGAATGGCAAAGTAGAAGGACCCAGAGGGTCCTGGAAACCTACAAATAGAACATTATGATAGGCAGATTTGGGCCCAGGGGTCCCGCTCAAACTAAGGCACCAGCCAAGGACAATACAGACGGTAAACTTTAAACCCCTACCCAGATCTAGCCAATGGTCAGAACATTCTCCACAGTTGAGTTTAGAGTGGGGTATGACTTTCACACGTACTCTGGTGCCTCATATTTGACCATGTCCCCTGGAGGGGGAGACCTGGTGGCACTCAGGGGAAGGATAGCAGGTTACCAAGAAGAGACTTGATACCCTATGAGCATACAGGGGGAGGAAACCCCCATCAGGAACAGTCATAGGGGAGGGGAATAAGGGGAAAATGGGAGGGAGGGAAGAATGGTAGGATACAAAGGATGGGATAACCATTGAGATGTAACAAGAATAAATTAATAAAAAAGAAAAGAAAAGAAACAAGGGTGAACAGTCTAAGTATAAGGTGCCCCTGAGACAAGAGATATCATCAAGCATATGAATATGACACAGGGGTATCTCAGAAAGTAGAAGGATGGAAAGAGGGACAGAGAAGGAAAAAACAGAGAGGCGTATTTAAAGGAATATTAGATTAAAATGTAAAAATATTTAGTGAGATGTAGACATCCATATTCATGAGTCTCAGAGAATTTCAAGTAAATATAATTTCAAGGGTAAGTGGAGACATATTGTAACAAATTTTTCAAAAGTTAGTAACAAAGAAAAGTAATTCAGGCATTAGAGGATAAAGGTACACCAATTCCAAATGAAGTTTCTTCAGCTCTTTATATTTTTTGGAGATTAGCCCTCTGTCAGATGTGGAATTGGTAAAAATTGTTCCCCATATACAATAGAAAAAAGAAAGCATCTTCAAAAAATTGTGCTGCTCTAACTGGGTGTTGGTGCATAGAAGAATGCAAATAGAGCCACCTTTATCACCCTACACAAAACTCAAGTCTACGTGGATTAAGACCTCAACATAAAACCAGACACACTAAATCTGTTGGAAGAAAAAGTGGGGAAGAGCCTTTAATTATTGGCGCAGAAGACAACTTCCTGTATAGAACACCAACAGCTCGGGCTCTAAGATCAGCAGTAAATAAATGGGACATCATGAAACTGAAAAGTTCTGTAAGGCAAATGGCACCATCAACAGAACAAAATGGGAGCTTACAGATTGGGAAAATATTTTCTCCAACCTACATCAGAGTTATTTATTTTAAATTTACACACACCAACTAAACTACTCCATGCTTTTCAGCACTATCTCCAACAACGTGTTAACCCAGAGTTAATATATTATTTACCACAGTATGCCAAGAGTGTATACCAGTTCATTTTACATTTTACAGTTTTTTCACTACAAACTTTAACAATATCCTAACTGTCTTTTTCTAATACGTTTCTTGTCTAAAGGTCCCTACCACAATTTATTCATAAACTTTATTTGGAGATCAAGATTTTCTCATGTTTTCATAATCCAAGTTTTCCAAACTCTCCTCATAAACCAAATTAAAATGTTTTCCATATCACCTTGTAATCATATCAATATTGTAAATTTTTAGCTTGCATTTCATGTGCCACTCAGGTTTCTATCTGTATAACAAACCCTAAGAATAATAAGCCTATGAATTAATGTATTTTTTTGTTTATGCTTTGTGTGTCCTGATTTTCAATTGGTCCCATTATTTTGATATTTGTGGCAAGGCAAGTTATCATGATGGAAGTATGAAAGCCCCTCACTTCTTGAAATATAGAGCAAAGCTCTTTCTCACATGTCTTTATGTTTGACTATGACCTATGTTTAAAGCTTCTATAGGCTCTTAATACCATCACTTTACACAGCAACATGTATATTTGGGGCACATTCACAATACTAACTATACCAGTTTTAGTTTTAAACTCTTTACCCCCCAAAATTACCCATGTATTTTCTAATATTTTAATAAGTTTTGAAAACATGCTGAACAGCAACTCTTAGATTTCTTGTACATGACTTTTGACAAGTTTAAATAGTTTAGTACGGAAACATGCACAAAATAAGTAATTAAATGTTTGCCAAATGAAAAATAAAATTAAAAATTACAAAATAAGAGTTTCAAGTGAGAGTTGTCATCTGCTTGAACTAAGGTATATTTCTGATTAAATAAAACGTTGGAATGTTTAATTTTAATTCTTAAATTAAAGAGATAGTTCTTAAATCAACTTTTCCTACTCATTAGACTCTACTACCAAATTTATTTGCCAGGATTTTAATAATTCAATTGGATATCATAGTTGGATGTAAATCTCATTGCTAAAAAGAAAAGATAGAGAGAGAGATGTTCAAAGCCATATGATGTACTTCTTTCCCCTCTTTTCAGAACTCAGTTGGCATCACTGGGTTTAATTAATTAATTCAAATATCTGTTCACTTTACTATCTTTTTAATTTATTATTTTGATTAAAGAATATCACTTATACAGTGGTATTTTATTTCTAACTCATTAGATTCTTTTTCCTCAAATGATGTCATCTCAATTCTCAAAAAAAAATATATATATGTGAAAAAATACATATATATAATTTACAATACTTAGTTTTTAATCCTTTTTTATCACCTTAGTTTGTATTGGTGTCATTGTTTACAATTAATAACTTCAAATACGGATATAATTTTACCAGGATATAAAAAGTAACCAATTTCCTTTCTTGATTTATAACTATCTGTGGCACAAAATAAAGATATCATATTTTTCATAGAGAATTGCTTATCTCAGAAACTTAATATTTAGTTATTTTTTCACATGAAACACTCTGGAATATGATATGCTTGGAGAATGAGAGTTTCTGTTTAATAAAATATTCTTGTACGGTAGATTTACTCTTTCTAATTATGATTCAGTGATTCATAAGACACATCTGGCATGAAAATATGAAAAGAACTTCCAGAATTGCTGAAAGTATTTGCAAATCATGTTCTTTATAAGTACCTGTCATATAAACTGTATAAGAAATTCCAAGTCACAATGAAAATAAAAGTGCAATTAAATATAGAAAAAGAGTTTGTGCATAAATTTCTTCAAGAAGTCTAAGATGTGGTGGTATCCTTGTCATCTCAATATGAGGGACATGAAAAGTAGGAGAATTCGTAAATCAGTGTCATTCTTCATTACCCACTAAGTTCAAAACCAGCCTGGGCTTTATGAGAATCTCCCAAAACTACATAGACATCAAATGTAAATGTGTTTTAGCATTTGTTTATCCTTTTAAATATTTTGCTACATTTATTTATTCACTGTTGTAGGATCACTGGTACATACACGTAGAGAGATAAACACATACTGGGATAAGTTTTCTTCTACCATGTGGATCATGGGGATTGAACTTAGGTCTTCAGGCTTGGCAGCAAGTGCTTTTACTGGCTGAGCCATCTCACTTAACTTAGAAAACAACTTTTTCAATGGACAAAAATAATAAAAAACATATAAAAACAAGCTAAAATCATACTAAAATATTTTAGCATCACTATGCATCAGGCTAATGTAATTCCAAATTATATTGAAATGTTAATTTGTATCCACTAGCCTGACTATTAAATGATAGGAATAGTAGACTACATGAGAAATGAAGTAGGAAATGGAAAAAATGGAATGGGTCTTTACTTGGGGCTAGAGAAGGAGATGACAAAGTAACTGTAAGAATGTCTGAAAAAGTTAGTAGCAAACAAACTAATAACCAACAACCTAGAAATCTATAATATACAAAATTCTCTCTCTCTCTCTCTCTCTCTCTCTCTCTCTCTCTCTCTCTCTCTCTCTCTCTCTCTCTCTCTCTCTGTGTGTGTGTGTGTGTGTAGACCAAAAAAAATCTAGCCTATACCCTGATGCCTTCTTTTAATAAGCTTCCTTTTAAGTTGTTGTCAAAGAGACTCTCAAAAGTATCACAGACCATTGGTTGCCACACAAGATTGAGAGTATGTCCCCAAGTACAAGACACAATGTACTTCAGACAAATCTCAGAGGCCCCTGAGCTAGATGACCTAAAATCTTCTTCCATGAAGACCATCTTGCAAGAGACCAGAAAGTGCCATGCAAGTTTCCAAAGTATAGATGCAACTAAGACTTATATAGGAATAATGGCTATAAAAAAACCAAAATAAAACAAAACAGAAACAAAAACAAAAAGCAAAACAGCAATATCCAGCATGGTACAACAACCTTAAGGATGCAGTAGTGGCATTGATACCTTGTCAGTATCCAAGCTCTTCAATTCGCCTTAAGACTTACAGCAAGAGGAAAATCATAATTGTTACTCCAATGTAAATATGCAGAGATATAAGCCACAAAAATTTTGCATTAGTAAAGTAATTGAGAATGTCCACCCTGACTCTAGAAGTGCTGTAGGTGTAGCTACTGTGTCACATGAGTGTCAGTAGCTGTAGAGAGGAGATAGGCTATTTCCATGCTCAGTGTTCTGATGTATGAACACCTGAATGATTAGCACCCTAACATTCCTTTAAAGAAGCAAGCCTGAGACAAACACCAGTCTTGTGCCAGGGGCACAGACAGGGAGCTAGCCTAAGAGGACCTGTCTGTACCATGCAGGACTGGGAGTAAGCCAGAGACTAGAAGGACCCAGCCTGGACCTGAGGACACCAGAGTAAGAGTGGGGGCATTGATCATGAGATAGACAACCCTTGCATGGGGCCACTTGAATTGACTGGGCAAGAAGTGAGCCTGAGATGACCACAGACTGGCACCATGAAGCCTGGATAGGCAGCTATGCTGAGACGAGACCACCACCAGTTTGGCACCACAAAGACCTGGGGTGGCAAACTGTGGCTGAGATGACCCATTCTCAGTGTTATAAGCACAAGTGGGCCATAGCACTCCTGAGATGACTCACACACTTAGAGATCTCAGATGCCTCTAAGTAGATCAAGTAAGAGGTGGAAAATGGAAGAGAAAGAGAAACAGAAGGATATGGGCACAACGAAGAAAGGCAAAACCAGAGACTCACGGGAGCAGCCTTATGTGAGTAGTTGCTAATACCACACAGGAGTCCTGGCCTATGCTGCCACCAGGGGTCACGTCTGAGTCCATGGCTCTGAAGCAGCAGGGGTCTATTACAACCAGTGGTGTTCCTGGGCTGGGCTGCCACCTGGAAACAAGATGATGTCTGAGGGCTATGCAGAACCTGCCTCACCTAACACCTGGGGTGTGGGGCACGAGAACAGGAGAGCTGACCCCACCTCCAGCCGGCTGTAGTACTTAGGAGAGGGGCCCTGCACATTGAAGGAGTTGCAGTGGAGCTGGCCCCAAAAAATATGAACATGGGAGAGTTGACAATATCACTTGGCTCCCATGCTGTGACATGTATTAGGGAGAAATATGCTCTTTACCCCATAGATCCTCATCACCTGTCGCAGGCAGTAGACCTGGCCTTTGAGTCATGAAAGAGAAGAGCTAACCCTGCCCCTCATCGGCTGTAGCACTCAGTTGCAGCACTTTGGAGAGTGGTCCCCACACCACTTGGGCAACACAATAGGGCTGACACTCATGATGGGTGCAGGGATAAACCATCCCAGAAGGGGTGAGCATAGGAGAGCTGGCCCACAAACTTGGCTGCAGTGTAGTGACTTAGGTAAGGGAGAGATGACCTGACACCTCACCACTTGCTACCTACAGTCAGCAGGAGAACTGATCCTGAGGTCATCAGAGGGGAAGAGCTGACCCTGCCCTTCACCTGATGCATCACTCAGGAGAGCATGCCTTGTACCTCTCCTGGGCAGCACAGTAGAGCGGAACTGAATGCTGAGCTTGCAAATGAGCTGGTCCTGAGGGCTTAAGTGTGAGAGAGCTGTCCCAGCTGACCTGCTGGGCAGTGGTTCGAGTGAGGGAGAGATGCCATCCTCCCTTCACTTGTCCCTCGCCATATATGGCAGGCAGGAGAGCTAGACTTGGGGTCATGAGAGGGAGAGAACTGGCCATATTCCTCACTAGTTGCTGTGCTTGGGAGAGCAGGCCTTTCACTACACCTGGGCAGCAGAGTAGAACTGGTCCTGGTAGTGTGGGATCTGGTGGGCCAGCCTTGAATGCATGAGAGTGGGAGAGTGGGTTACTAAACAGCTCGTATACCTCTCAGGCCCAGATCCAAGCCTTTGAATTGGTCCACTGCAACATCTAACCCATCCATGAACTACTGAATTACATGAGGGACCATCCCTACAGATGCAAACCTATAGGATCTCTATGACACAGGGCAACAACAAGATATCTGAAAGGAGTTCCAATAAGGTTCCAGTATAGATAAAGTATCAGAAGCTAGAGGCCTCATACCAGACCAACAAATCATTGCAGTGAACATTCACAAAGAAGTGTTGGTAAAAAGGTACACTAGGGGACATACTGTGACACAGTACAACTTCCACAATGAGATTTTTTTCCTCTGTTGGTAGGGAAGTTGCAAGGGCGGAAAGTGGGTACAAGACGAAAGGGAGATGAGCGAGATTGGAATGCCTAATGTGACATTCACAAAGAACCAATAAAAAGTTAAAAGAATGTCCACAAACCAGCATGCAGATACATTATACTCTCCATGCAGGTTTAGCTTAGCAATAGTCATCACAAAAGTTCTGAGCCCTTCTAGGCATAGATGTCTCAGGAAGCGTAACTTGGAGAGATACCTAGTAAGGTACAGAAAAGCTGCCAGGACCCTGGTAAAGAGTACGTAGAGCACAGCACACTACCTTATGTGGAGAGTGGGAACTGACTCTGACATGAACTCTGGTGCCCCATATTTGACCACTTCCCCTTGGTGGAATGCCCTGGTGGCACTCAGAAGAAGAGTCAGCAGGCTACTAAGATGAGACTTGATAGGCTGTGACCATATGGTGGGGAAAGAGGTCCTTTTCTGTCACAGACCTAGGGGAGGGGAATAGGGTGAAAGAGTGAGGAAGGGAAGAACAGGAGGATACAAGTGAGGGGTTAACAATTGAGATGTGATCTGAATAAATTAATCAAATACAAATTTTAAAAAGGAGTAGGGAGAAAGATAGCTATTGCACTGCAGGTTGTATAGACTAGAGTAGAAACATGGCACATAAATCTCAAGCAGAGATTCTTCATTCTATCCCAGAGTGAGCAGGTTAAAGTATATGTGGAAGGTAATATTCTTGCCACTTTTTAGCAAAACAACAAGATAGGTAAATGAAATATGCCCAATCTTATATGATCTCACAAATAGAACTAAGTTTTCTCAGGCAAAGACTGTGAGATGATCATGGAAAAAACATAATAAAAAAATAAAACCTCAGATCCATACAGAAAGAACACATAGTATCAAAGTTACATATAGACAGGAATACACTTCCCCTTTTTCCTCAGCTCCTCAGACATTGAAAACTACCAATGGGAAATAGGATTCCAATGTCACCAGAAGGAAAGCTTCACACGTAGGTAGGAGTCTCAGACTGAGATGCTCATACAGAAAGCTGAGTTTAACACAACGAAAAGACAAACTGATGTAAGTTATTTGGATAATTAAGACTAACAACTATGTCATCTCTCTGTCTGCAGAGGCAGCTGCAAAAAAAAAACACAGTCAAAACAACAACAAAACCCTCACATACACCAGGAAGTTATACTGTAAACATAGACATACTAAGCAATGATATTTAAATGGTAATAAAAATTTCGCTACCATGAAAAACTGAGGACTGGACACATACACCCCTGATTTTTACAAAAGCTTTAATGGAAGACACCCATGCTTCTGAAGCAGTTCTAAAAAAATAGAAAAAGAGAATAATATAAATGTTTTCTATGGTGAGCAAGTCCTACTCTTATAACTAAACTGTATAAGATAACAAAATAAGGAAACTATTGTAGTACTTATTTTGTTTATTCATTTGATAAAATACAGAACACAATTGAACCTTCATTTTCACTCACACTTTGAAAGTAGAGTTATTCATTGCTTAATGTCCTAAGTGGGGGTTACCTGGTTACATTCAAAATTCAATTAATAATCAGGAAATAAAAAGAGTTGTATACTGGTATTCTGCATGCTTTCTTCTTCATGTTCAATATTGAACCCTAGGCCATGGACTGGTACCATGTACATTCAGGCTGAGTGTTTCATCCTCAGATAAACCTCTGGGAGAATCATCATAAACATATCCAGAGGAGTGTTTCCGTATTGATTCTACATGTACTAAAGTTGACAACATAGATTACCAATCACAAATAAAGACCAATTTTCCTAACACAAACTTCACTTTTCACTGTCAAATACATACAAGCCAAGTTAAACAGTATAATATCAGGCACTAAACAGAGTTTGTGGCACTGCAGAGATGCATACTTGGTACAGTATATTAAAATGTAACTGGATCATTTTGTACAAATATAAACTAACTAAATGTAATAGAACACACAAGTAGATTGGATAGAAACCATATGGTCATCTCAATATATTCAGAAAAGGCATTTGACAAAGTTCTACAGTTCTTGCTGAGATATATCATGAATAATCTATGGATAAGATAAATGTAACTAAACAGAATAAATAATATATATTAAAAATTCTATCTAACATTATACAAATTAGGAAAAATCTGACAGCATTAAAATTGGGAGTAGATTCTCTCATCTAGAGTCCCACTAGAATGTCCTCTCCTCTGTCTCAGTTTCCTGGTAAGTGAAGGCTTTCGTGGGTCATGCCCCTTGGGCTAATATGCAGATATAAGTGAGTATATACCATTTGAGTCTTTCTGCTTCTGGGTTAACTCACTCATTATGATCATTTCTAGCTCAATCCATTTATCCACAAATTTCGGGAATTCCTTGTTTTTAATAGCTGAATAGTATTCCATAGTGTATATGTACCACAGTTTCTTTATCCATTCTTCTATTGAGGGACACTTAGGCTGTTTCCATGTTCTGGCTATTATGAATAAGGCTGCTATGAACATGGTTGAGCAAATTTTCTTGCTGTGTGCTGGAGCATCTTCTGGGTATATTCCAAGGAGTGGAATAGCTGGGTCTTGAGGAAGCCCTATTCCCATTTTTCTGAGATAGCACCAGATAGATTTCCAAAGTGGTTGTACTAGTTTGCATTCCCACCAGCAATGAAGCCTACAAGTAGAACATTATGATAGGCAGATTTGGGCCCAGGGGTCCCACTCAAACTAAGGCACCAGCCAAGGACAATACAGGCGGTAAACCTTAAGCCCCTACCCAGATCTAGACAATGGACAGAACACTCTCCACAGTAGAGTGGAGAGTGGGATATGACTTTCTCACATACTCTGGTGCCTCACCTTTGATCATGTACCCTGGACGGGGAGACCTGGTGGCAATCAGAGGAAGGACAGCAAGTTACCAAGAAGAGACTTGATACCCTATGATCATATAGAGGGGGAGGTAATCCCCCTCAGGAACAGTCATAGGGGAGGGGAATAAGGGGAAATTGGGAGGGAGGGAAGAATGGGAGGATACAAGGGATGGGATAACCATTGAGATGTAACAAGAATAAATTAATAAAGGAGAAAAAAATGTAAAAAAAATAAAATAAAATTGGGAGTAGAACAATGATGCACAATCTTTTTTCTCTTGTTTAATATTTAGCTTGCAGTATTACCTAATGCAATAAGACAAGAAAAATAAGTAAGAAAGCTATATATTGGAAAGGAAAATGTCAAGAAGTGATCCTGTATTTAAATGACTCTAAAGGTGACACTCAGAGGAAGAGTAAGCAGGCTACCAAGAAAAGAACTGATTGGCTGTGAGCTTATAATGGGGGAGAAGGACCCCTTCTGTCACAGACCTAGGAGAGGAGATGAAGGAGGGAGGGATGGGGAATGGGAATATACAAGTGAGGGGATAACAAATAAGATGTAATCTGAATAAATTACACAATGTAAATGTACACTTTCATAAATAAAAGTAAAATAATGACATTTCCAGGAAAATGGATTCAAATGAGGATTATTATGTAAAATTAAATGATCAAGAGTCAGAAAGCTATATACTATATATTTGATATTCACTTACTGAAAGATATTACGTTTAAAAATATATATGTATGTATACACAGGATTCTCTCTTTCAGTGTGTGTGTGTGTGTGTGTGTGTGTGTGTGTGTGTGTGTGTGTTTACGTAATAAAGCTAGAAAGTAAAGTATGAGAAATAAGAGCTTAAAAAGAGAATATGAGAGAATAGAGGGGAATAAAAAAGAGGAAAACAATACATGTTACATGGAAACACAAGAGTAGCCTCTTTGAAGGAGGAAAGTGATCAGCATGAGGGAGAACAGAAATAGAGGTGGTCTGTGGGAAAAAAGATAAATAATAATATACATATACATATATATGCCTATATATTTATTTTTATTGACTATATTCACAGTCACATGAATATTATATATGATGGGGGCGCTTTCAGCAAATATGGCCATTTGGACCTCCTGTGTTCTGCTTGACAAAAACCTCTCCTGCTCCCTCCCTTTCCGTGACCTCTCAGAGAACTCTCCAGGAGACCTCCTGTCCTTAGGTTTCTCAATAACCAGATATAGATCTGTTTCACCTAGGTTAGCTCCAGTCCTACTGTCCCATGCTTCTTGGAAACTGCCAGCGCAGGGCTACCTGACCATGAAGGGAACATTGTGTGATATATAGCAGCAGGGGGCTGACCTTGCTCTCACTCTAGCTCCTCCTATGCCCCCACCCCACATTCTGCCTTGTGCTTATAAGCAGCCTGAGAAAAATAAAATTTTATCAGCTTGATCAGATTCTTTGACATGCTGTCCGTTCCTTGCATCTCTTGTCCCCCCATTCTCTCCCTAGGGGTCCATGGGTCTTAGTGGACTGTCCGGCGGGTCTGGACAATATAAATATTCATACATATAACCTTGTGTTATCTTCAAAACTTAACTAAATCCCAAATATATTTAAAGATGTATAAAGTTTTCCATCAATTGAGAAAAAATTCTTTTTAAATGTGTTAACAATTGGATACACATTTGCATAGAAGAGGCACAAGAAGACTACAAGAAAACAAAGTCAACTAGCTTATGCCCATGAGGGCTCAAAGAGATTGAACCACCAACCTAAGTGCATGCATGGACTGGACCTAGGCCCCCTACACCTATAGAGCTAATGGACAGCTAGATCTTCATGTGGGTCCCTCAGCAACTGGAGCAGAGGATGTCACTGACATGGATGCAGTTGCTTGCTACTAGATCACTTTCCTAGCTGGGTAGCCTTGTCTGGCATCAGTGAAAGAGGATGCACTTAGTCTTGATACAAACTACAGGATGGCCCTTGGAGGGTGCTTATTTTTTCTGAAAAGAAGGAGAGGGGTAATGGGAAAAGAAGATGGGAGGGTGGGATTGAGAGGAGCAAATAAATAAATTTATTAAAGAGAAAAAATGTTTGAACATTTGGATAAACATTTGCACAGAAGAGGCATATAGGTTGCCAGTATACATATCAAATGATGATTAACATTGTTATCCAAGAGGAAAATGCAAACCAACCACACAATGAAAGATACTTTTACTCACAATTTTTATTTAATTAGAAATTATAAGAGATGTTGACTAAGATGTCAATAAACTAGAAAAATTATCATTTGTTGATGCACATTTGCTACAGCCAACTAGGGAAAGCAGTTTGGTTGAACCCAAAGCAATAGAGTTAGCATAAGATACAAGAATTCTACATTTAGTTACCTATTCTAAAGAAATTATAATGTATGCATCTAGCATTCTTTGGAAAAGTCAAGAGTGGAAACCACTAAAATACTAACCAAAAGACAAATAAACACAATACCGCATACAACTATAAGATTATATAGTTCATAGTAAAGAGGAATGAATTTATGTTATACATTAAATTTAAAAATATTATTTAAGGGAAGTAAACTAGGTAAAAATCATAAAACATTTTATATCTATACTTATATACAGTAACTAAAATAGGAAAATGCACAGAAGCAGATAATATAATTGATAGTTTCAGTGGCTTTGGAAAACAGAGATAGGATATATAATGTTTTATTTGATAAAGGTAATATTTGTACAATATTAGGCATGTGGTTATTAACATTGGCTTGTATTGTATGAAAACAATTATTCTCAGTTTGTTTTCTGTTGCTATGATAAACACCATGAATCAAAGTAATTTGGGTAGAGTAAGGGTTTATGTGGTTAGAATAAATGTCATTGTCCATCCCAGAATGAAGTCAGGACTGAGTAAACACCATGGAGAAATCCTTTTTTTTTTTTTTGGTCTAATCAGCTAGCCTTACTTATTTATTTATTTACTATTATTTAAATATTTGATTTTTTTATGTTTAATATTTTAATTTAATTTCTTTGAGAACTTTGTACATAAGCACTCTACCCATATTACTTCTTCCTAAACTTCTCTCCACCGTCCAACTCCTCCTTTACTTCCTAAAGTGGTGATCTCTTCTTTCATTATTATTGTAATATTTACATAAAATATACTAAGTTCATTTAGTACTGTTTGTAGGTACGTATGTCCAAGGGTGACTACATGGGAATGGACACTGGAAGAATCTAGTTCTCCCTTTTTCAGCAGCCATTGACTTCTTGTAAATCTTCATTTAGTGTCAGGATCATGTGGATTTCCCCTGTTCAAATTAGCATATTTTCTAATGCTATCATTCTGCTCTTGTTCAGGAAACTATATTATTGAGATTTCATGGGTACTTTTCCTTGTCATGAATAGGAACTGAGTATAGCAACAAGTATCCTGGGTCTGTGCTTGTGCACTCTTTCTTTTCTCTCTTCTAAGATTTTCTCTGAGCCTTAAGTGTAGGGGATGCTTTGCAGATGTTTTTGCAGAGTTTGAGTATCTTACAACTTTTTATTTTCTGTACTTTTACCTGTTGTGCATATCTATCTTTCTTTTACAGCCAAGGCTCCCCTGCCCATCGATGGCACCACATTCAGTGGGTTAAGCACCAATAAAAAAAAATCTTCAAAAACTAACCATGGGACAACTGGATGGAGGAAATTTCTTAATGGAGATTCTATATTCCCAGGTATCTAGCTTGTATGTGTCTAGTTGACAAAATCTATTACAGTCACTATACTGTATTTTATGCCCTGTACATTTTTACCACAATAACTTTATAATAGATATAATATGAAAACTGAAAATTACAGTTAATAAAATTTAAACAATAAATACATTAATGCAATTGAAAGGAAGACATAACATTTTTAGTTCAGAGGACTACTGATTTCAATTTAAAATTTTAAGCATGATGCTATATGCTTAAAAATGATACATATAGACAGTAGAAGATATCAAGTGTAATAGTAATATTTAAGGACATTAAATGGATGATAATGAAGAAAATACCAGGGTATTATGAAATGTTTATAGTATGCTCTAATTCTTATTAGCAGCAATACATTAAAGATTAATGTTGAGGAATTTTTTAAATTTAAATTTGTTTAATGTGTTGGGAATTAACTCTAGTGCTTCTTCACACAGTCTACAGAATTGCTTTATTGGCAAGCCACAAATATAGCCTCAAATTGTTTTTTTTTTAAATTTGGTAATTATTATTATGGCCAATAATTATAAACCTAGCCTTCTAGTAGATATACTTCACTTATATGTGATCTAGAGATATCTATGAAAGCTTAACTGAATACTTATTTAAAATTTTATAATATCCTGTACTAGACACTTGTCTTTGGGATTGTGACAAAAGCAAAAGAAAGAAACAACTTTACATAAGAAAGGCTTATTTTGGCTCATATGTTCTGAACTTTCAATCTGTCTTATTGGGAAAGGCATCACAGAGTAGTTTGATCTATGGCAGTGGATATATTAGGCATAAGATAGCTTACATAATTGTAACTAAACAAGCACAGAATAAGTAGAATCAGGGACACCTATAAACTTTAAAGGCCCTGTCTTAGTGAGCTATTATGCCATTGAGTTCCCATCTCCTAAATGTTCCACAACTCACTAAAGAAGTGCCACCTACTAAGGAATGAGTATTAAAATATGTATGGGGCATTTTATAGTCAGGCTATTAACAACTCTTATGGAAGGACATAATTTCATCTGCATATACCCAATGGAAGATGAATAGAGACATTTACAAGTGATTCCAAGTTTATTATGTTTCTGTTGTTGTGATAAAACCATAACAAAATAACCTGGAAAGTAAACATTTATTTGGCTTATATATCCTAAAACACAGTCAGTTGAAAGAAGCCAGGTCAAGAGCTAAAGCAAGAACTTAGAGGAAAAAACTAAACCAAGATGATGGAGTGAATGCTGATTATTGGTTTGCTCAATTTACTTTATGATACCTTTGAAAATTAGTTGCCAAGGTGAAGTAGCACCTCCGCCATATCAATCTATAAACAATAAAATGCCCCCACTTGCCTACAGGTCAATCTCACTGAAGCATTTCCTTAATTGAGGTTTTCTATTCTCAGATTACTCTAACTTGTATCAACTTGACCAAATATTAGTCAGTACATCAAGTTTCTAACGCTGTTGGTAAACTAAGAAATAATGACAGAAAATAGACACCACCATCTATTAACTTTAAAAAAATGGTAGAAAGATTATTCAACTGATATAAGAAAATCTTGAATAACTTACCATTTTTCTCTTGAATATCATTCATTCTAGATTCAATGAAATTCACATGTTAACCAAAGATAGACAGGAAGTGTTTTAAGAGAAGCTAATCTTTTTAAAAGTATAGATGTTTCTTTATATCAACCACTTTATCTCTCTTTTTTCATCTGAGTAGGTACTTCCTTAATCAGAAGATATACACTTTCATAAACATAAGGACTAATATACATGTTGCTTCATTTTTTATCTCTGCTCTCCTTTTTTACCAAGAATGCAGTTAGTCACAGTAACTATGTCATGAGGAAGCCTTGTTTATTTTATCTTATTTAATTTTTGTTTAGAGAGGTCTAAAATGAAATTCCAGGGAGCTGGGAATTATTTGAAGATAAATATGAAGACATTTTCAGAAAGTTATCCTATGGAAAGGAATGAAAAATTATATACTTGGATGTATAAGCTCCTAGGCTCATTATTAACTTGATTGCACAAGAAGATATGACCTAAATATCATACTAAAATGTGGTAAGAACTAAACTTATTTAAATAGGCCACACTCCAAAGCCAACTGTGAACACACACTTTTGCAATGAGTAAATCCTTATATAAGATCTTCATGAAATTAAACCTTTTAAGTAAAACCATAGTAAAATAATTTATGCAGAAAAGAAAAATTGCTTTATACTGCATATCTAGTCAGCATTTTATAATTATATAGTGATTATCCATATTGTTTTTAATGGTTAGCAAAAGTTCTGTTTTTATATTTATTTCTTCCCTACATCCATTTTAACTATTCATGGAAAATATAAAGGACCCTGAGAGAGAACTAATTTTAGTCATTGAACCATTATTTTTGGAATCATAATTCTACAGCAAACAATGAGTGTTGTGACTATGATAATTGCCAGGGTTTCTTAAATTATGCTTATGGAGAATGAGATATAATTCTGCACACAGTTCATTGGAGTTCATGCTCTGCATGGGTGCTATAATTGACAATTCATTTGAGAATCAATAATATCTGCATTTCCAAGTGAACTCTATGACTATTCCTTTGGAGAAAATTTACCTCTTTTTTGTCTACATATCTATGTTTTTGTAAAGATATTTTGGAAAGAAACTCAAAGCAGAAAAGATTCCTTTTCAACTGGTCAGTCAGTCAGTTTTATTTTAAAAATGGAAGAATGAATGGGCATTCTACTGTTTGCCTGCAGAACATGGCTTGAAGTATAATTGACCTAGTATATATACAATTCTCAGATAAAATAAAAACAAGTGTACATGTGTTTATGAGGGAAGAGGCTCAGTGTAGTGAGATGGCTAGGATTGATATTACAATCTGAATACTATATTATATCACTAAAAATGATGAGTCTTCACTAGAAGAAAATGATTAAATAAAAAACTTAAGGAGATTTGGGAATAACTAAGGCTATAAAATAGAATCAGTAAATACTGAGATGAATAAAATATTCATAAAATATAAGACAAGTAACTCAGCTATCAAAATTATGTATTTAATATACTTATGAAAATTGTGGAATAATTTGAGTCACAACTAATCTTGAGTGTTTTATTTTGTGTTATTACAGAAAATGCTTTGATATAGCCTCAGAAAATGTAGCTTATTATCAAGTGTTTCGTCAAAGAGAACTTAGTCAAGAAAGTAATCCATTATATATTGCTTCACCTGAAACTTTCAATTTTCTTGAATACATTAGGTTCAAGAAATTGATAAGTTTGTAAAAATATAATCAATAGGAATAATGAGATCCTATTCAACCTATAAGATTTGAGATTAGTAGCATTAATGATAATGCTGATGACCTTAATCTTCACTCTTGGAACATATGGGATGCACTTTCCTTTGAGGCATAAATCATTAAAGCCTTTGCAGTAATTCCAAAGTTACAAATGCAACAATTGTATATTGATTTTGTCATTAAGCCTATGCATTCAGTTTCATGTCAGCTTCTGATTGTTGTACCTGATGATGAAGCAGGTTGAACTTCTGCAGAAAATTAACCTTTTGTACCACCAGGTACGTCCAGAACATCTGTACACCAGAATATCCAAAGAAAAGAATAATGTGTATCAGTTGAAAAAACTCTCACATATCAGATACTTTACCTGAATAATAGAATTATCTCCTAAATGTGAAAGTAACTGCAAGTAAGACTAAATGTAGATAGCATGCAGGTTTATGTAAATACTTATCATTTCTTTCCAACATTGGTAATATTTTATACTATATTTTCCTTGTTTAATACTCTGTTATGCAATTTATTTCAAAATACAGAGGAAACATGGTCCACTCAAATTTTGAAGCACTCTTGGGGAAAAGCCAGAAAATGGAGTTTGACAAATATTCCTAGCCATGTTGTATCATCAGAATAGCATAAAAGCTTAAAACAAAGATACATGGTATCTATTTCCCAGAGATAGTGGTTCTAATTACCTACAGATAAACTATAGCACACTTTTTTTTCATATTTATCTCAACTGAAAGTGCTGATCAGTCAAAAATGGCATTGATCAAAATAAGCCTAATTTAATCTGTATTATCTACAAAAATTTTTTAAAAGTAAGCCAGGGAATTATTTGTCCTGTGTCTACCTTAAGTCCTGTATACCATTCCCTTCCTTCTTTCTGAGATGGTGAAAACTTGTTGAGTTGAGAAAGGCCAAGAGACTCGTGCAGTACCTCTCTGGATGCGATTAGTAGTTTTTCCAGGATTAAGTGCAGAACCTGAATACGTACAATGTCATATCACAAGTTAGACAAAGAGGGCTGAAAAAAAAACAGCTAGCACAGGTATTTTTCTCTTGCTCTACTTCCACGATGTCATTAAATGACAACCTCCCTGCTCATGACTCCCTGTTGCCATTGTTTTCTGTTCCTCTTGGCCACAAAGTAATAAACAGCTGATTGTGAAGTAAAATTTCTGAAACAATGACATAAAATAATTCTTACTTTAAAAATTTCTTACCTTAAGATTTTTGTTTGAAAAAATGAAGAACAGTTATGAGTAGTGTTATTAAAAAACAAAAATTGAAGTCTCCCACTATTATTTTGTGGGGATCGATGTGTAGTTTAAGCTTTTTTAGCAGATCTTTTACATATGTGGGTGCCCTTGTATTGGGAGCATAGATGTTCAGAATTGTGATGTCATCTTGGTTGACTTTACCTTTGATGAGTATGAAGTGTCCTTCCGCATCCCTTTTGATTAATTTTGTTTGAAAGTCCATTTTGTTTCTTCACTTACCAGGAAACTGGGACAGAGGGGAGGACATCCTATTGGGACTCTAGATGAGAGAAGCATGGGAGAAAAGCAAAGTAGAAGGATCCAGAGGGTCCTAGAAACCTACAAGTAGAACATTATGATAGGCAGATTTGGGCCCAAGGGTCCCGCTCAAACTAAGGCACCAGCCAAGGACAATACAGGCGACAAACTTTAAACCCCTACCCAGATCTAGCCAATGGTCAGAACATTCTCCACAGTAGAGTGGAGAGTTGGATATGACTTTCTCACGTACTCTGGTGCCTCACCTTTGACCATGTCCCCTGGAGGGGGAGACCTGGTGGCACTCAGAGGAAGGACAGCAGGCTACCAAGAAGAGACTTGATACCCTATGAGCATATACAGGGGGAGGTAATCCCCCTCAGGAACAGTCATAGGGGAGGGGAATAAGGGGAAAATGGGAGGGAGGGAAGAATGGGAGGATACAAGGGATGGGATAACCATTGAGATGTAACAAGAATAAATGAATAATAAAAAATTAAAAAAACAAATATTTACTGATATCTTTAACATCATAGTAAACCATAATTTTTTAAGTTCCATTACAAAAGATGTAGATTAGATTTTCCTATCTGGAGAGATTGTGTCCCATACATCACAAGATAGTTGCAATTTATAGCTAAGGAACAAGGTAGAGGTTAATGGATGAAAAGTTATCTAAATTAGACCTCAGGAATAATTTAGATGTGAACTAAACTGGTATAACAGGACTCTTCCTAAAGATACACTAAGATGAGCAATTAATATCTGTTCTTTACTTAGTGAATAATAGGAGTAATGACTTTTGTCTTTAAAGCAGGCATTAAATCTCACCAACCTCAGATATCTGGCTATTGCATCATAAATATATTGAAACACCAAGGTAGCTGGGATCTGTGTTAAAATTGTAGGAAATACAGAGATATCTTTAGGAGCAATTTGGGAGGCCCAATTAAATTTCCACAAAGAATCATTTTTATTCCCTTATATTTTTTAAAAAGTTAAAAAGATTAATTAATTCCTTTATTCATTATGTCTAGTTTATTCCTTTGGACTTTTCAAATAATTTATTGAGACTGAGCATTGACCAAATTATTTTATCAATTAAATATTTATTAAGAGAGTTTAGTTTCTGTGAAAATGAAGAAAATTATTATTGTATAGAATAAAATATTTTAATATGAGTTCAGAGAATAACTAATTGATATTGTAAGATTTAACTCATTTTATGATGTTAAAGGAAGAATGCTGTTAAAAAACTGATAGACTTTCCTGATTTTAATTTAGCATCAAGTATTCTAGAAAGGTCTCTGAATGTTCTATACAGCAACAGATATGAGCACCAGTCATAGGCCTTTATTCTCAAAAGTGTATTTTAAATTATGCAGATTAAGTTTACAATGGTTGTATAGAAGGCATAGAATTATTTTAATTGATTTCAAGTCATAAAAGTAGGATTAAATTTGGAAATATTAGTTCAGTGAGTTGAAGTCATATATTCACTATAACTAGAAAATTTAGGATGTACTCTACTTAATGATCAAACTTCATATACAATAAGCAGCACTGGGAAACTCTGAAAGTCACCATTTCTCAAAAAATAATGGAAGCTTACTATTTAATACAGTAGTAGTCATAATAAACATGTCCTGGCTTTGTACCTAAGTGCAATAAAACAATAAAAATATAAGGTTTTAAAGATTGCTTTTCTAGAATGTTTAATAAGGAATTTCAGACAGAGCTATTTAAAGACTTTTTAGGAAATGATTCTAAGCCAAAGATTCATCTTCAAGATTTTTGCCAGTTTGCAGATTTGGGTGGGTTCTTAGCTTCAAAAAGTCACAGAAATAATATGAGATTAGTGAATTCAACAGGAAGTAAATTACCTTATCTATTTACAAAGTAAAACATGAGTGTAGTTTACTTGGCCAGATAGTTTTTCCAACGTGAATTAATTTATGTCAACCATTGTTTTTGAAATTTTTCTAGTTATATTGGAAAGTATAATATTTCAGTATAAGCCTTGGTAATATAATTAAGGTTTTAAATATAGTCAATGATGCATAATTATAAGGAGAAATCTTACATAGTGTATAAAAATACACAGTTTCAAAATACTGCAATCCTGTTTCTGTATTATCAAGGAACCAGATAGCAAAAAACCTTCAATGTTTTTAATTTTATTCACAAAAATAGAAATCTCATTTTGCCATTTCCATAAATAGCTTAGGAGAAAAGAAGAATATTTCTTTAAATCTGGAAAAAAAATAATGAATCTGCAGAATTTTACACAAAGCTCATTGTAAATTATCTCAATTAGTTCATTCAGTTGCCAAAATAAATTATTGTTCCTCTTAATGTTGTTCAGAATTTTTACTAATCCAAAAGTTTATTTTGGAATTATTTATAAATCTTATATGAAGATATTGAAATGATTTGAAACTTGTATTCCAGAGAACTTATTATATCTTTTTTTTGTTTTATGAATATCTTTCACTAAAATACATTTGGCACTGTAACTAAGTATAAACATTTTCAAAGAACACTCAGTGTGAAATAAGAACTATTTTAATGCTAAATGGCTTTAAATGCTAACAATTAAATATTTTATGATGGTGATGATGATGATGATGATGGTGATGATGATGATACAGTTGTCAAGGGTATTTTGATATTTTAGTGACATATTTTGCCATATTCTTTAAAGAAGAACAAATTTTAATTTTTTCTTCAGTATACCAACAACTAATTTTTAATGAAGCTGTATATATGAATCCACCCATACTTAGCCAGTTTGCACATAAATTTCTTTGCCTGCGATTCTTTTAATAATCTCCATTTTAATATCACCAACTATATCCCACATTTTCGTTATCTTTTGGAAGTATTTAAAATATTAATTTTACCTGCAGAATTGATTATTTCTTTTAATAGAAAAAATGCTCTCAGGTTTCTGATGTTTCTTACTTTATATGCATCCTGGGTTTCTAAGATTTTTACATGAATTATTTTTTATATCTATTGTAATAGTTTCAATTTTATGCATTGATTTTATGCAACTTCTGGCTCTTAAAGTCTGTTTACTCTGTAGAGATGACCCCTAAGACTTAAGAGATAATAATGTGACACAGACATCCAATTTATGGCTGAGTGATCCACAGTCTCTCATTCTTTGCACTCTAACCAGTTGGTAGCCTATTACAAAAAGAATATTCTTTGATGAGTATTAAGAGCATCACTAGTCTAAGGTTATAAAAATATATATGTAGAGTGAAGTTTGACATTTTGTCCATTTAGCAAAATAAAAATAGTAGGCTGTTTAGTAGGGACTATAACTCACACAGCAATGGGTTCTTGGCTCAGTGAACAGTATCAGTCATGACTTTCATCTTGTGAATCAAAACTTGAATCCTATCAGAAATTAGTTGGTTTACATCTATAACATTCAATTTACTATCACACCCATGTGCATTTATTGCCAGACTGGTCATGAGGTTCACTGGGAAATAAGATTTTTGATTGTTTCTTCCTCAGTAGCCTACTAACACCCTCTGTCAAGATAAATAGATGACCACTGGAAATTGCCAGTACATACTTGTTATGAAGTTAAAAAAAAAAAGAACTGAACATACTCATGTCTTAAAGCCATACGGCATGCTAAATTTAAATTTGTGGCACATGATATCCAGTGGAAAAAAATGTCCAAATAAACACCATTCAGGATATTTCTTTGTTAATTTTAATTACTTATGGCTAAGATTTGGAATAAAGATTGGGGAGAGAGCAATCATAAAGTAAAATTTCAAATTATTACTACATGATCATATATATATATATATAGTGTGTTTCTGTATGCTCCCACCGTCCCTCCCTCATACACTCTCCCTACCTCTTCTAGTCCTCAGATAGGGGGAGTCCTCCTCCCCCATTATCTGACCTCAGCCTATCAAGTCTTATCTGGACTGCCTGTATTCTCTTCCTCTGTGGTCTAGCATGGCTGCGTCACCAGGGGGAAGTGATCAATATGTGGGGACCAGAGTTCATGTCTAAAGTAGTCCCCACTACCTATATTATGGCACCCACAGAAAGATTTGTGCTGTGTATCTACTACATCTGATGAGAGGGTCTAAGTCCACATCATGAATGGTCCTTTATTGGTGCAACAGTCTCTGCAACACCACCCTCCTCAACCCAGATGTCTTGGCCCTGTTGGTCTCCTTGTGGAGCTCCTGACCTTACAGATCCTTCTATTCCCCTACTGTTCCATAACACTCTCTGTGACAGATCCCAAAGTTTGGATGTGAGTTTCAGCATCTGAATGGATCCCCTGCTTGGTGGAGTTTTTTTATTAATTTATTCATATTACATCTCAATTGTTATCCTTTCCCTTCTATCCTCCCATTCCTCCCTCCCTCCCACTTCCCTGCTTCTCCCCTCCCCTATGCCTGTGACAGAGGGAGACCTCCTCCCCCTGTATATGCTCATAGGGTATCAAGTCTCTTCTTGGTAGCCTGCTATCCTTCCTCTGAGTACCACAAGGCCTCCCCAATCAGGGAACTTGGTCAGAGATGGGGCACCAGAGTTTGTGTGAAAGTCAGACCCCACTCTCCACTCAACTGTGGAAAATGTCCTGTCCATTGGCTAGGTCTAGGTAGGGGTTTGCTGTTTACTGAATGTACTGTCCTTGGCTGGTGCCTTAGTTTGAAAAGGACCCCAGGACCCAGATCCACCTGTAATACAGTTCCTCTTGTAGGTTTCCAGGACCCTCTGGATCCTTCTATTTCCCTGTTCTTCCATGCTACTCTCACCCAGAGTCCCCAAAGGATGTCCTCCCCTCTGTCCCACTTTTCTGGTAAGTAAAGTTTTTCATGGGACATATCCCTTGGACTAGTGTCTTGATATAAGTGAGTATATACAGTTTGTCTCTTTTTGCTTCTTGGTGAACTCACTCATTATCATCATTTCTAGTTCAATCCATTTGTACACAAATTTCAGGAATTCCTTGTTTTGATTAGCTGAGTAGTATTCCATAGTGTAAATGTACCACAGTTTCTTAGTACATTCTTCTACGTAGGGACATTTAGGCTGTTTCCATGCTCTGGCTATTATAAATAAAGCAGCTATGAACATGGTTGAGCATATGTCCCTGTGGTGTGGTAGGGCATTTTCTGGGTATATTCCAAGGAGTGGGATAGCTGGGTCTTGAGGAAGCCCTATTCCCATTTTTCTGAGACAGCGCCAGATAGCTTTCCAAAGTGGTTGTACTAGTTTGCATTCCCACCAGCAATGAAGGAGTGTCTCTCTCCACATCCTTGCCAACATGTGGTGTCACTTGAGTTTTTGATCTTAGCCATTCTGATGGGTGTAAGATGGAATCTCAGTGTTGTTTTTATTTGCATTTCTCTGATGTCTAACGAGGGCAAGCATTTCTTTAAGTGTTTCTCAGCCATTTGATATTCCTCTGTTGAGAATTCTCTGTTTAGTTCTGAGCCCCTTGAAATCAGCAAAAGAATGGATATCTTCCAATATTCCCTACCTTAAATCTGTCATCACACCTATTAGATAAATAGTGTTTAATTATTAGTTCAATTAAATATAAAGATGTTAGATGTTTATAAATTTCATATAAACTGTAATGTTTTCTAATCCAATGCATTATTTTGTAAATTTATATTAGAAAATTGAGACCATAAATATTCAGAAATAGCATGTTACTGAAAGAAGTATATTCATTCCTGTCATTTTATTGATTATTATTTTCTCTAGACCACCTTTATTTAATTTTCTTGGTATTATTTACCCATTCTTTCATATACCTTGATTGTATTTAGTCTTATCTTCAGAAAAAAGCTCCTTCTAGTATCTTTTCTGTAGATGGCTTGATGCTATTTGAAACCAATTGTATGTTCATTTCCTTTTCAGACTCTGCTTTGCTGATATATAATATCTCAAATGATTTTTGCATATTCATTGTACATCCTGAAGCTTGAATGAATTTTTTATTTGTCTCAAAGATCACTTTTTGTTATTGTTTGGTATTTGAGTTTCCTATATATAAGATCATGCTTTTAATAATCAGAGAAAATAAAGTGTTGTTTCTTTTCAATTTGGTGATTTTTACATTCGTTGCCATCACTCACTTACTCAAAACTCCAGTCTAAAGAATGTTTTACATTTACATTTTATCATATTCTGTTGTTCAAAGAAATAAAGTAATAAAAATATATTAATAGTATTTCTTTTGACAAGACAGGTAGAGATATTGATTAATTAATTGTTATTAAACAATATTTTTATGTACAAATACTCTGCCATGTTCTGGTAATATAAGGGTAAAAAATTATAAGTTGTGCTCTACCAAAAGCTCACTTTTTGATTTGCCTACATATTTAAGGTATATTGTACCTTTTTTGAACAAAAATTGAACTTATATATGTCAATAGACCTAAATTTTTCTTGAAAAACTATTTTAGTATTTAAGATTTGGAGAGGGAAAAAAGTCACTTAATCTCTTTTTATATCAGACTTATATTTAATAATACATTAATTAATATTAAAGTTTATATGAGAACTATAAATATTTGATATATTTATATGTAATTGAGTTAGTAATTAAACATTATTTACCTCATAGTTCTGATGACAGATTTGGGTTAGGGAATGTGGAAGAAATCTTTATTTGTTATTTTGAAATTTTATTGTGATTTTAATAATTTGATTTTATCTATAATCTGTATATTACAAGGTCAATTTTTTACAGGCATTATTGTATACTTTGAATACCACTTGGGTGTCACAAACAAAAATTAGGTGAATATTTAATTTAAGTAGCAATAAAGTTTTACATAAAACCACAATTGATAAAATTTTTCCTTCTGTATTATCACTTGCCATAACTCCAGTTAATAAGAAAATGTTTGCAGTATTATTTTGTTGGCTTGAATGAGAAATGGTCCCAGTAGTCTCAAGCCTTTGAACACTTGATTTTGAGTTGTTGTCACTGTTTGGGGAAGTTTGGGAGAGTGTGACCTCATGGAGGAAATATGTCACTGTGAGCATTCTCTGAGCGCCTAAGATTTCTCCCTACTTGCAGTTAAAGAAACACGTAAAGAAATTCTAATGTCCTTAATTATGAAGGAAAGTCAAATAAAAATGACTCTGAGATTCCATCTTATATCTAACTGAATCGCTAAGATCAAAACTCAAGTGACAGAACAAACTGGTGAGGATGTGGAGAAAGGGGAACACTCCTCCATTAATGGTAGGAGTGCAAAATTGTAAAACTCCTTGGGAAATCAATCTGGAGATTTCTCAGAAAATTGGGAATAGTGCTATCTCAATACCCAACTATTCCACTCCTGGGCATAGACCCAAAAGATACTATGCCATACAACAGGACATTTGCTCAACTGTTCATAGCAGCTTTATCCATAAAAGCCAGTATCTGGAAACAACCTAGATGTCCCTCTACTGAAGAATGGATAAAGAAACTATGGTACATTTATACAATGGAATACTACTTAGCTATTAAAAATAAGGAAATTTTGAAATTTGCAGGCAAATGGATAGTACTAGGAAAAATCATTCTGAGTAAGGTAACCCAGACCCTGAAAGACATGCATGGTATATACTCATTTATATGTGGATATTAACCCTACAGGGATGTCTTCTGAAAGACTCTACCCAGTGGGGGATCTGGACAGATGCTGGGACTCCTTCCTGCTGGACTCTGGGTGGAGCATTGAGAGTGTGGTGAAAGAATGGGGAAATAGAAGTGCACAGAGGGTTCAGGAGCCCCACAAGGAGACCATTAAGACTGGCTTATCTGGACCAGAGGCGGGGATGGGGAGCTGCACAAACTGTTGGCCTAACCAAGGACAATGTATGCAGTGAACCTAGACCACCTGTTCAGATATAGCTAATGGACAGCTCATTATCCAAGGTTATGAGGGATCAAGGACTGCCTCTGACATGAACTCTGGTGCCCTGATTTGATCAATTCCCCTTGGTGGGGAGGCCTTCTGGGTACACAGAGGAAGGGGATGCAGGCTATCTGGAAGAGACCTGATAGGCTGTGATCATATGATGGGGGAGGAGATTCCCTTTTGTCAGAAGTCTAAGGGAGGGGAATAGGGTAGAAGAGAAAGAGGGTGGGAACAGAAAGATACAAGCTAAGGGATAACAATCAGGATGTAATCTGAATAAATTATAATAAATTTAAAAATAGGTGATTTCTATGCTTACTGTTCCAATTCCCAGACCTACATCTTGCTGTCATGCTTCCCTTGTCACCTGGGACTATTAGCCTCTTATAACATCAGTGCAAATAAAGTTTGTATTTCATAAACTTCCCTCATCAAAGTGTTTTGTCACAGCCACCGAAAAGTAACTAATACATTTATGGTACCATTCACATTGCTTAGTGAAAATAACTTCAGATTTTCTGATTTTAAAATAATTTTCTCATCTTTAGCATTATGATCTTGATATTATCATGACGTGGACAAGATTTTTCTCTCCAACATTTACATGCTGGAAGCTTATTTTACAATGTACTAATAATGAATAGCAGTGGCTCTTTAAAGTGAGAAACCCAGTGGAATATGATTGGTTCATGACTGCAAGACCCTCCTATGGCTTAATGTTTTATTATGCTGAATGAGGGAATCTTGTCCGAGTGGGTTATAGGAGGATTATAAAGGCCAGATTTCTTTTTATTTTTTTTTATTTTTTACATATACATTTATATTATTACACATATATACAATAAAATATGTACAGCAAGAAGAACCATGAAACAATCATGAACTATATAAATGTTATATTCAAAAAGGAAAGTATATGTTCTTTTATGATATTCTTTAATCCTATATTAGAATGGCATATCACTTGATTTATAAGGCCAGTTTATTATCTTTCAATATTACTCTAAAAATGTCTTTATGGATGCTTTCTGTGTGTCTCAATTAAATTTGTTCTGGTGGGAAAAGAATAAAGACCAGATTTCAATGTTAACAACATAGTATATTAAGATTCTTATAATGAAAATACTTTCTAAAAATCAATAAAGGCTACAAATAAAAGTAACAAATACTAAACTATTTAGACCCTGGAAGTTCTGTTTGAATGAGACTTTGAATGAAAAAGTTAGAAGAACACAGCTTTTATTGTAAGAATTGAGAAAGGTCAAATATATGCATCACTGTGTGATGTTCTGGTAATTTTGGAAAAGGAGGCCAAGTGGTTTATGATAAATTTAAATCACAGGGCAAAACTCGAGAGGTTAGATGATAACTTTCCATATAATTGACAAAGAAAGAAGATAAATATATTTTATTTCATGTTTAAAAATGACAGATACACTATAATATGAAATCATTTTAGACTTTGAAATGTCTTACAGTGTAAAAATAGAATTAACAGTAATTCCTCATTTCATTTAGATGAGAGCAAACTTATTAGAGTGTTATGTTGGGAGAGGCAGAACAGTTAAGCATCCATTACTCTTACCTAAGTTTTAATTAAGAAATAGAAAACTGAGTGCTGTGATATTCAGCAAAGCCAGTCACAGATGTCTGAAGGAAGTGCATGATAAATTTGAGTGGGTTAGTGCAATGGAAGCAAAGGACAGAGGGGAAATAGAAAGTGCTCAAAGGTAAATGAATGTATGCCCAGGGGTTATACATGCCATCCAGAAATAATTACAGTTGAGAGGGTTGGGAGTGGTGGGTTTTAAAGGCCAGAATAGAGGAAAGGAGAGGTACAAAAAGTAATCAAGTATTCAGAAAGAGCATATACAGGTTAGAATCTATCAAATTGAGGAGCCAACTGCAATAATAAGTTAATGAAATTGAAGGCAGAACAAAACGTGATTTTTAAAAGCAACAAAGAAACAAAGACATTTCACAAGAAAACTAAACAGATTTCAATTAATGGAACTTTTCAGGGCTTGAATATACCCCTTCTAAAGGTTTAGGAAGACTGATTTATGTTAGATGATTATTGATAAATAATTTAGGAAGAATTGTTTGCATTCTGTGTAAAGAGACAGAAGGGGGGGACAATAAAAAGAAAAACCAGTATTTTTTTTTTTTTTACTGAAAAGCAATATTTTGGATAGTATCATTCTGGAACATAGTAAAGTTTATACAAAATTGAAATCTCTTGGAAATGACAGACAATAATTTTCTGTTCCTGCAGAGGAAATAGTTTTTCTTCCACATTGTGTACAGTTCTTGTCAATGAAGTGGCTCTCTCTTTCTTTAGTATGAAGGAAAATTAAGAAGGCTATATAATGAAAAGTCTGCAGCATAAGATTTAATAAATTTCTCATATCCCTTATAACAGAGTTTAGGTAAATAAAACCTCCTGTTTTTCACTTACATTGTACCACTGTAAATTATTCATAGTTGGTAGTTTGTATACAGATTGCCCCAGTGAACTCACTTAGATTTTCAGTAATCTCATATCTTAATCTATGATATAAAGAAGACAATAGTTATATGAAAACATGCTACTCATTACTTATTTGCATTTTACTACTAATACTTTGTCCACTATGGAAAAAGAGCTACTTTTTCATCTTTTAGAGAAGTGGTTAAATTTCCACAAACATTTTCACACTGCAGTTACACCACCCTCCTTCTAAATTCAGAGTCATATTTGTAAAGGATTTCACTGTGACTATGCCTATATCTTATATAAGATGTGTGACTTGAAGGCATAAGGTTATTGTATAGTTTAAATTCTAAATTCCTGTATAAATGTTGTATAAACTCTGCTCCCCAGTTATCCCCCTAATATGTCAGTAAAGCAGCTTACAGCCAATGAATGAGCAAGGGCGAGAATAACGCTGGACATCCTGATCCAATGAGTGGAGGAGAGAGAGAAAGGAGGAGAACATGGAGCAACTAGGAGACGACATCTGGAGAAAAGACCCTGGCCCAGGAAATGATGTAAAAACAAGTATATAGGTGTGTGGATTTATTTCTAGGCCTTTGATTAAATTCCATTGATCAACCAGAATACTGCTATGCCAGTACTATACTGTTTTAATTACTGTTGCTCTAGAGTACAGCTTGAGATCAGGCAAGGAGATTCCTCGAGAGGATATTTTATTGTACAGGATCGCTCTAGCTATTCTGGGTTTTTTTGTTTTTCAATATGAAGTTGATGGTTAATTTTTTCAAGATCTTTTAAAAAACTGTAGGTATTTTATAGGGATTGCTTTGACTCTGTAAATTGTTTTTAGTAAGATGGCCATTTTTAATACAGGAGAGCTACTGACTTTTTTTTTTTTAAACATAATTTTGTATCCAGCCACTTTGATGAAGGTGTTTATCAGCTGTAGGAGTTCTTTGGTGGAATTTTGGGAGTCACTTATGTACACTATCATATCATCTGCCAATAGGGATAATTTGACTTCCTCCTTTCCCATTTGGATCCCCTTGATCTCCTTTTGTTGTCCTATTGCTCTAGCTAGAACTTCAAGAACTATATTGAAGAGATATGGAGAAAGTGGGCAGTCTTGTCTAGTCCCTTATTTTAGTGAAATTTCCTTGATTTTCTCTCCATTTAATTTTATTTTTGACAAAGACACCAAATCCATACAATGGAAAAAGGATAGCATCTTCAACAAATGGTGCTAGTCTAACTGGGTGGCTACATGTAGAAAAGTGCAAGTAGATCCATATTTGCCACGATGCAGAAAACTCAAGTTCAAGTGGATTAAAGACCTCAACATAAACCCCAAAGACACTAAATCTGTTAAAAAGAAAAATGGGGAAGAGCCTGGAACTCATTGGCATAGGAGACAACTTCTTTAACAGAACTCCTATAGCCCAGGCTCTAAGGTCCACAATTAATATATGGGACCTAATGAGGCTAAGAAACTTCTATATGGCAGAAGACACTGTCAACAGAACAAAGCGACAGCCTACAGACCGGAAAAAGATCTTCACCAAGCCTACATCTGACAAAGGTTTAATATCCAAAATATATAAAGAACTCAAGAAATTAAACACCACCAAACCAAATAATCCAACTAAAAATGGGTCTCAGAGCTAAACAGAGAATTCTCTACAGAGGAATAGCGAATGGCTGAGAAACACTTAATGAAATGCTGAACATCGTTACTCAGCAGAGAAATGCAAATCAAAATGACTCTGAGATTCCATCTTACACCCATCAAAATGGCTAAGATCAGAAACTCAAGTGACAAAACATGCT
Organism: Acomys minous; assembly: GCF_964271855.1. NCBI lineage: Eukaryota > Metazoa > Chordata > Mammalia > Rodentia > Muridae > Acomys > Acomys minous. The sequence continues at coordinate 66,914,681 of NC_140488.1, read as the reverse complement.
GGCGAGGATGTGGAGAAAGGGGTGGGAATACAAACTTCTACAACTACTTTGGAAATCAGTCTGATGCTTTCTCAGAAGATATACTAGAAAGATGCACACAACAAGGATATTCGCTCAACTATGTTTATAGCAGTGTTATTCGTAATAGCCAGGATCTGGAAACAACCTAGATATCTCTCAGTCGAAGAATAGATAAAGAAACTGGGGTACATCTACATAATGGAATAGTATTCAGCTATGATAAACAAGGGAAATTTGAATTTTGCAGGTAAATGAATGGAACTAGAAATGATTATCCTGAGTGAGGTTACTCAGATGCTGAAAGATACACTTATAATTGGACACTAGCCCAACAGGGATGTCCTTTGAGAGTTTCCATTCAGTGGGAGATTAGGAAAGATGTTGGGACTTCCTATTTGAACTCCAGGTGAGAGAGGTATGGGGAAATGGGGAAATAGTAGAACCCAGGGGGCCCAGAAATCCTACAAGAAGACCCTCAAGCCTAGAAGATCTGCACCCAATGGGATCTGCTTAAACTACTGTACCAACCAAGGACTATTAATGCAGTAATCCTACACCCCCTATTCAGATCTAGCCAATGGACAGCATATTCTCCAGAATTGTGTGGAGAGTGGAGAATGACTATGACATGAACTCTGGTGCACCCATTTGACCACTTCCTCTTGATTGTGGAGGCACTCAGAAGAAGCGTAAGCAGACTATCTGGATAAGATCTGATAGGCTGTGATCATATGTTGGGGAAGAGGTCCCCTTCTGTCACTGGCCTAGAGGTGGGGAATAGGGTTAAAGAGGGAAGGCGAGAGGAACAGGAGGAGAAAAGTGAGGTGATAACAATTGAGATGTAAATGGAATAATTATGTAAGAAGTATTTGAAAATGGTAAATTTATTATATAAGAAACAAGATGATTATTTTAATATAGCAAAGATTCAAATTGAAAATTGAAAAAAAAAGCAAGTATAAAGTGGAAAATCAGAATGGGAGGAAATTATAGTAGTGTGGAGGTTTAGGATGGAGTAATTATTGTACAACATTGTGGTATAGGCTATTTAAATAGATCCTGCTCTCTCTGTGTGGTTATTTGGGTATAAAGCTGGTTAAGGAATAACCACTGATTTTACTAAAATAATAATTCAACAGTGACTTTTTAAAATGAAAACAACTTTTTCTATGCTAAACAAAGATCAAGATAAATAACCTTTTCATAGCTGACTTTGACCCAGCTCACTCCACCTTACTCCAACATGAGATTTTGAAATGTTGCCCACTTCTGTGTTTCATTCTTTCTTCAGAGTCTCTTTCTGTATAAATTTTTCTTAATTATTTTCTTATTCATGTTCTGTTAAGTCTTTGTTTTATTATGCTGAACTCTCCATCTTCATTTTTTCTCATCACGAATCACTCTTTTATATAAATGCAGGAGATAACTTCCGTAGTCCTCTCATTTCTTTATTTTACATTTGGCTTCACACACTGACTTAAGTAAATATCTGCTAAATACCTCTTCGGCATCTCATTCTACATTAGCTCCTAGTTATGCAATGGTGAAATGATACATTAGCATAATTATATCATTTAATGAAGTGACAGTAGTAGCCAAGTCTTTAGTTTTCTAGGAAGAATATGTACCATGATAAAAATAAAGAAGATGATGATATTATATGAAGTTATAAAGAACAAATTAATAAAGCAATAAAGGTTGTGTTGTCTGGAATGTTGATATTTTAGTTTATTTGGATGTGAAGGGTCCATAACTTTAATTCTTATTTCAAATAATGGATGCCTATTTTCTGTATTTCAGTATACCGAATAAATACAAACTATGAAATTATTAGCTGGGTTCTATATTGACAATATTTCCAACCATAAAAGGAATATCTATTCACCAATTGCTTAGATGTAAGTTTTCAGGGCAAAAAATCAAATAGAGCCACTCTCCAATTAAGCAAAAGCTATTAATGCCCTTATAAATCACATAAAATGTCATCATCAGATGAAATAACAAAGATTTCCCTCTGTATGTTTGTATTTTTATTTTTATATCCATTAGAAGATAATGTATGTACAAATAATAAAAGAGTGGTAGTTTAATATAATTTTCTTCACTGCAGCATTTTTAGCATTCTTTTTGTGGACTGTTCTTTCATTATGGAGTGGTTTTGGTACCTTGGTGAGATCAATTGAAATTATATGTGATGTTTTATCTCTGAGCTCTCATATTTCCTAGATTTTTGAAAGATATGAAGTTCAATAGGTTACCAACAGACAAACATAAGTAGCAGAAAACATTGTGAGCTACAGAAGCAGAATTTGACTTGACACTAAGGAGTTAGAAAAAATGTCAACATTTACTGTGCTTTAAAATATTTAGAAGCAGACAAAATAGAAATAAAGAAAAATGGTGAGGGAGAAAGAAATTGAAACTAAACCTAAGAAAATTCAGTGCTTGCTCATGGAAATTATGGAAAATAGGCAATTTGATTTTTTAGCTAACTAAGAACAGTGTTTGCTACTTTTAGCAAGGTATGTAGAAAGTGGAAGAAAATTTGAACTATTGAATTTTTTACATAGATAATCTACATTATCCCAGGTGAAACAATAATTCCTTTTATGTTTAAGTGCAATTTCAAAAATAATGAAGTAATTAAATTAATAATTTTATGAACTGTCTGCTTCATACAAGCTAAGCTATCACTGAAGTTTGAAAACTTTTCTCTAGTGACCATTAAATAATAAAATCCATTCTCTGAAGCTTCTCATTGTTGTGCAATGTCTATGTTTCATTGGATTGGTTTGTAGAAGTTGTAGGGGAGGAAATATTCAGGGTTTTAAGTGTTAAAAAGTTTTAAATTTATATGTATAAGACAAAATCGCCCCTATCAAGTTTAAAGGGTGGGAAAGGGAAGATGCAAGTAAGGGGATAACAGTTGAGATGTAATCTGAATAAATTATAATAAGAAATTAAATATTAAAAAAATTTATGCCATTGAAAGAACAATTGGCTTCTCTTCAACTTCAAACTTTTAACAGGCCAATGTCATAATACAATTACAAAGCTTAAGTCATGCCACACTCTCATTTAATTCTTACCTAATGTCTAATAAGAAAATTGTAATGAAAAGCAAGCATAATCATCTTTCCCATCACAGAATCATTACATAATTTCTAGAGGCTCTCACTTATTTTGAAAGAAAGATATTGGAAATCATTCCTTGTTCATCTATCACTGTAATTTAAACATAACAAGGCTGACACATTAAATTATCACACAAAGAAATGTATTTAACCAATACACATTTTTAAACTGGTAACTAATGTATATTATTTCAAATCTCAACTAATACAACATATCAATTATTATTTAGCTATGTTTTCTCTGCCTTAGGAATGTCAAATTAGGAAATTGATCCCATTTTTAAAATTAACTGAACCATGAAGTACAGTTTGTAAAACTAGTAACACCAGTTAAAGTTTTGAATTTTCTTCTTATATGTGAGAACAGGAAATTAAAAAGCTCTGAAATTTTAAATTTCATTTTAAATGTTTTAATGTACTTTCGGTTTTATGTATATCAGTGTTTTTTTCAATATGTATATATAAAGACCATGAGTATGCCTGGTGCATACAGAAGTTAGAAGAAGATATCAGATCCACTGGAACTGGAGTTACAGATCACTGTGAGCCACCATATTGGTGTTGGTAACTGACCCCAGTCCTCTGCAAGAACGACAAGCATTCTTAGCCATTGAGATATCTCCATAATACAAAGGCTGATTTTTAATAAATTATAGTCTTATGTCAGAGGTAGTGATGAATTTGTTTATTGTACAAATAATACAGAGGGAACAATTATTTTTCTATTTAACTGATAATCATGAGAACATTGTTACTTTCAAAAGTACCACTAAGCTAAAAAAAAAAAAAGGAAGTGTTTTAATGTTGATATTATCTATTTAAAGTCCAGATGAACTAATACCAGAATTCTTGTATGTTTATGAATATATAGAAGATAGTGGAGATAAAATGCCCTCAGTCCTCTAATGTAGATGATAAAGAGTCATAGCTGCTGAAGTCTCAGTCATAGAAGGGTTTTTCTCTATTTCCTGCCCACGTATTCATTGACTGGCAGTGAGCCAAACTGGGCTTAATCTGTGTCAAAGCCAGGTGTTTTTTTCATGAGCGTACATACTGCAAGGTTTTTAATATCTTCAACACAAGGTTTGATGTAAAAAACAAACAAACAAACAAACAAAGCAAAAACAAAAACAAAAACAAAAAAAAACAAACCCAAAAAAAAAACAGAAAATAAAAAACCAAAAACTAAACTAAACGAAACTAAACTAAAAGGAACAAAACCACAGTCTTCATTCCCAATGAAAAAAACTAAGGTTAGAAATAGGGTCTGTAATGGTAGGAGTTCCAGAGAAGAACTTTGTTTGACCACAAGAGAGAGGTTCAAACTTCATTAATTGAACTAAAAGACATTCTTTTCCTGCTAAGCCTCAATTTCACTGCAGTGAAGATGTATTTAAGGGCTGTGGCCTAGTCCATGTTTCTCACATTTCACACCCACAATAGCAACCTCAAAGCCAAGTCTTCTCTTACTGGAATCAGCAACCACAGAGAATATTGGGTGTGTTGGAATTGCCGTATTTAGACAGAGCCATTTATATGTATTTTGTTTGTGTCAATTTCTTGCCCCTTCCCAAAATAATTGGGCATATTTTCACTTCTCATAGCATTTTCGGTGTTGTTTTCTGTTGGTACACATGAAAAACAGAGAGAGAAAATTGAATAACGACTATATCCCACGAAAGTGAGTATAAGAAGCTGAGTAACTTGAGTCCTTGATTTTATTTAAGAAGTTGTGGCAACTGCTGCAACCTAAGATTGTTCCTGTATCCCTGGCCAGTAGACAGGCGATTTCAAGTCACAAGCTTATGTTCAAAGTTACCCTTACTGGTTAGTTCAATTGATGGTGACCTGAATCATTCCTCTAGGGCACACAACTGAAAATACACCAGAAAAAGCAAAGGACAACACATCAAAGGATTAAAGAGGCCTTTTATCAGCTATGGAAATAGCAGAAATTTCAGCTGCAATGTCAGCTTCCACAAACCTTGAGGATGAATGCTTGTGAGGAATAATCTTTATGATTCTCCCTCAAAAGCTACCAAAAACCTAGTGGATTATGTCCTGCTTCACTAGTAAGGTTTAATCTTGGCCATTTCTTCCTTGTACTGTAATATCTACCATCCTTCCCAGGTTTTGGTCTGCAATGATACAGAAAATTGTTTCTTTTGCGCAGAAGTGCAGGGTAGGAGAGTATAAGAAACAGCTTCTTTTTGGAGCTTTGCTTGCTCATTGGCTTTGCTGAAGAGAATCATTTTGTTTTGCCTTTCACTCAGTCACATATAAAGAGCTTAAGTAGAGGTGTGAAAGCACAGAGAATACAAAGGTTCTTGAACCTTGAACATAGGCTTGTACTTGTGTATCAAATGTAGACCTATGTAGATAGGTCAGTGAAGTAAATGATCTTCTGCGTTGTCATCCATCCATTTGGTATTTAAGTACATATGTAAAAATGAGTCAATAAATAACATTATGTGATCACAATTTCATATGACACAAGATTAAGAGCAAAAATTAAGAAAAGCAAGTATCTTTAGGTTAAGTGCACATCCATAAAAAAAAAAAGATAGGCAGATTTGGGCCCAGGGGTCCCACTCAAACTAAGGCACCAGCCAAGGACAATACAGGCGGTAAACCTTAAACCCCTACCCAGATCTAGCCAATGGTCAAAACATTCTCCACAGTAGAGTGGAGAGTGGGATATGACTTTCTCACATACTCTGGTGCCTCACATTTAACCATGTCCCCTGGAGGGGGAGACCTGGTGGCACTCAGAGGAAGGACAGCAGGTTACCAAGAAGAGCCTTGATACCCTATGAACATATACAGGGGGAGGTAATCCCCTTCAGTCACAGTCATAGGGGAGGGGAAGAAGGGGAAAATGGGAGGGAGGGAAGAATGGGAGGATACAAGGGATGGGATAACCATTGAGATGTAACAAGAATAAATTAATAAAGAAAAAAAGAAAAGAAAAAAATTAATTTTTTTTATCATTTTTCTCATTTTTTTTTTTACTTTCTAATAAGACTATTGACAACTTAGTGACAGATCGACACTGATTCATGAAAAGTTCTGTCTCCATTTCTATATCTGTCTTTTTTATGGTCTTTTTTCCTTTCCATATTAATGATCACACTCTAATGTATTTATAAACTAGATCTACGATGTGATATGGATATACCACCATTGAGTAGATAGCGAAAAGTTTTCATCCTACCACAGAGATCTAGCATACACACTTATTACTTCCCTAATCACAAGAGCCAAAATATGGAAACAGCCTAGATGTCCAAGAATAGATAGTCAGTGGAAGTGCAAATATATAAACATTAACTTTATTTAGCTTAAAGATACATGAAATTGCAGGAAAATGGATGAGTAAGGGAAACTATTACATTAAATTAAGTGGCCCAGGCTCAGAAAGCTAAACATCATGTGCTATCTTCCATATACAGAACTTGAATTCTATGTTTTTATGCTTGTGTATTTATGTGGTAATGATTGTGTCCATATCCCTGGAAAATATAAAGGGTGTTATGAGTCATGGGGGAAGAAAAATTGAGAGGAAAATATAATTATACATGATATGGAAGAGGGAATACCAAAGGTATGTAAATCATAAGGAGTTTGGTATTTTGTGAGATAATTAAACATTTAAATAAATCAAAAGTAACAAAGAAAAGCTAAAACAGTATATCAGTGAATTAACAATATAACACTTTCATATTTGATGATGTTGAGGATAGAAGATATTTTAAGCAGAGACTATAGTGCTTAATAAATATTTGTCAATGATATAGGGAACTCAAATTAATGTACTTGTTATCATTATATAAATCTTCTTTTTTTCTATTTAATTAGGCATGTTTTCTTTTTTGACATTAGATATCTTTTTATTTCTTATCACTTTATTTCTTATTTATTACTCTTTTTTTACATATACATTTATATTATGACACATATATGCAACAAACAATATACAGCAAGATGAACCAGAAAACAATCAGGAATTATATAAATGTTATATTCTTAGTGTTTTGGCTATTTGTGTTTGGCAACCTTGAAGAAAACATCTTTCCTATCTTGGTCCATCTAAAATTCTGAACCTAAATCAATACCTATCATATCTCATCACTATCAACTTAAAACAAATAAAATTAATTACCTGAGTGTACAGGGGGTTCAGGTTAGCAGCTTCCCAAATGAGAAGATGACAGAGACAGTTTGCTGCCTGAACAGTCACCCAAAACTCTCTATAACATTGGAGCATTACCTTCAGCCTTCTGGGCCAGTGTATCTGATAGAAAAATTTGTGATGGAGGAACTAATGAGGACTTAATTACCCTGTCTTGGCAGTGATTGCCCTTCGATTCTGCCTGCATCCAAGTTTGCCCAATTTTAGGTAGAATTCTGTTAGTAGCCGAAATAAGGATATTTTGCCCAGTGGCTTATTTGCCACATTTGAAGCCATCTCCACAAGGAGGTTCTTTGATGCTCATCATCTTCTTTGAGGTAGACTGGGTGTTGCCAGGAGTTAACCTGTTTTATTGTCAAAGACTCTTTAAAATAATAAAAATATCTTAAATGCCAAGTTCTGTAGGTCTCTGAAGTTTTTGAAGATTTTATCCTACTATTTTACCTTATCTATCTATAGAATCATGTCTATCTGTTAAACCTAGGCTGTATGTTCTTGTAATAAAAATATACTAGTAATTGGCACGGCCATGATTTTATTAACTAACAATTAAATTGTATTACTTAATTATCCTTAACAGCCTGCAAGAGCATTTTCAAAGTATTGGAAGTAAACTTTGTATTATAAATTGTTTGTATGGGTACAATACCACATATTAGAGTAGAAATATATATAATGTGTGAAGAATAATTTTAAATTTGAATTATATACCAATGTATCAAAATTAAACTTATTTTGCATCAATATTCAAAATTCTATATCAATAAATTAAAAATAACCTTGTGAGTAAACAATTAAGACCTTAAATTGAGTTGATTCACTAAACTACTTTTTGTCCTTGAATCTTCTTTAAAAGTTATTTTTACCACATCTTTTTAAACCTGTTTTTTGATATTATTTTAAAAATTCTTCTCCCATATACTATATCTTGAAAGCAGTTTTTCTTCCTAGTCCCTCAGTTTTCCCCCGAATCCAGTCCTCCTCCACTTACCTTCTGAAATGAGAAGGCTGCCTAGGGATATCAACCAAAACACTGCATTTTAAGTTACAAGAAATCTAGAGACTTCTCATTTTAAGGCTGGAAGAGACAACCCAGTAGAAGGAAAAGGATTCCAAAAACAGGCAAAGGCTCAGAGATGGCCTAAGCAATATGGCACCATCAAATTGAGGAAGCTTTTATGGCCTTGATTTTCAAGTAAATCTAATGTTAAGAATTGATTTTATATGGCATAAAATATAAAATAATATAAAAGTAGGTATGAGTGGAGACAAGTAAACAAAAGGCATTAAGTAAAAGAATGATAAGCGCAGTTTGCCTTACAGAAGCTTTTCAGTTTCATGAGGTCCCATTTATTAATTGTTGATCTTAGAGCCTGAGCTGTTGGTGTTCTGTTTAGGAAGTTGACTCCTGTGCCAATGAGTTCAAGTTCCTTCCCCACATCCTTTTCTAATAGATTTAGTGTATCTCATGTTATGTAGAGGTCTTTGATCTACTTGGACTTGAGTTTTGTACATGGTGATAAATATGAATATATTTGCATTTTTTTCTATGTGTAGACATCCAGTTGCACCAGAACCATTTGTTGAAGATGCTTTTTTCTCTCCACTGTATGGTTTTGGCACCTTTGTCAAAAATCAAGTGTCTGTAGGTCTGTGGGTTTATTTCTGCATTTTCAGTTTGATTCCATTGATCAACAAGTCCATTTCTATGCCAGTATCATGCAATTTCTATTACTAGTGCTCTATAGTGTAGCTTGAAGTCAGGGATGGAGATACCTCAGACACATTTGGTATGTACTCACTTAGAAGCGGATTACAGCCATATAGTAAATGATAAACATAATGCAATTCACACACCCAAATAAGATAAACAAGGAGCATCTTTGGATGATTTAATCCTGCTCAGAAGGGGAAATAGAATAGAGAGGAGAAGTAATTGAAAAGAGGCAACAAGATAGGAGAGGAAACACAGAGAAGTGATGGTGGATATCAGACCTGGGGAGGGCAGGAGAAGGGAAAGAGGCCTGCAGAGAGAAGAGAAATCATGGTTGGCAGCATCTCTATGACAAATTGGAGACCTAGGATAAGGTAGGCTTTTGTAAAGATATGGGATGACTCTAGTTAACTCTGTATTAGTTATTCACTTCATATTATGATCTTAGCCCCCTCCCTCCTCTCCTCCTGATCCCACCCTCCCATTTCTTGTGTTATTTGCTTTTCACTTACAATATATTAATTAGTGTTGAGAGTAATTAATGACCAATGTAAAATTAAAAACTTATCATGTTGACTTTATCTTCAGTGACTATCATTAAATAATGATCAGAATGTGAAGTGAATAAATAAATTAATTAATTAAAAGAAAAGAAAAAGAATGAAGCAGATGATGAGCTGGTATGCACTGTTAAGGCTGTAACTAATATAGAGTTTCTTTCCATGCACACAGGCATCCTTAATTATGTGGACAAAAGCTAAAGAGAAATATCAGAATTAATTTATCTCATTCATTAAATAGACTTAACATATAGTAATAGACTTTTCACTAAAATTTCAAATAACTTACATCCTATTTAACAGTCCCTAGAAATTTCTGTAAAATAGACCACATATGGAGACAGAAAACAAATGTGAACAATTACACACAAATTGGGGTAAACCCATGTATCTTATTTGATCACAATGCAATAAAACTTTGAAGCAACAGCCAAAGAATCTTTAGAAATTACAAAAAGTCTTGGAGACTAAACAAAATATTACTGAATGATACATGGATTATGGAAAAAAGAAAATGGAAAAATTTAAATTCATGTTAGAAATAAAAATGAAATCAGAAAAAAAGCAAAATTTCTCAGACACATGGCTTTTCTTTGACAATAAGACAGCATAACTCATGGCAACACCTAGTCTACCTCAAGATGAGGATGAGCATCAAAGAATCTTCTTATGGATATGGTTTCAAATGCAGCAAACCAAATACTGGGCAAAATGTCCTTGTTTCTGGCATAGACAGAATTTTGCCTAAATGTACAAAAGATTACATGTAGGCAGAGTCTACAGCCAAACTCTGCCAAGACAGGGTAAGCAAGTCCTCAATAGTTCCTGTCTCACAAATATGTCTGTTATATATATATATATATATATATTGGGCTAGAAGGCTGAAGATGATGCTCCAACATTATAGAGAGTTTTGGGTGACTGACTGTTCAGGGAGAAAACTGTCATTTTTTTCACTTTGGAAGCTGCTAACTTGCACTTCCTGTTTACTCAGGTAACTAATTTTCTTCCTTCTCCAGTCTCTGATGGGGTTGAAGACCAGATAGTTTAGTCTTACAATTAACCTTACTTATGTAGGGGTTAAGATATGAGAGATATTGATTGTCATTCAGAAATTTAGAATCACCAAGATAGACATGTTTTCTAGAAGATTGCCAAATACAATTAGCTAAAACACCATGAATGTAACATTCATATAATCCCTGATTGTTTTGTGAGTCTTCTTGCTGTATGTTATTTTTTATTTATATGTAATAATATAAATGTATGTACAAAAAATAAAATAAAATCTTTAGAAAAATGGACAGAATTCACCATTATACTCATATATATATATCCCTTGTTTTCTTAAAACCATACAAGTCTGTTTGTGACCTTGGAAGAAACAAACAGTGGAAGATCAAGTAGAAAAAAAGGAGGGGCAAGAAAATGGGAGGGCTTGTTAGTGGGTTTCTTTATTATATAGTCCAGTTTAAATAAAGAGAGTGGTACCTTTAGGGCAAAACCCCACCCAGGTAATTTTGCAACGTGTTAAAGAAAAAAGAAGTCCAAGAGATTTTCTTGACCAAAAAAAAAAAAAATCCACAAGTCAAGGCTTATGCATATCTAATTCAAAGAGGGGGCAGAATCCATCCTAAGCAAGCAGAAGAATATGGCATCTTTTTTTATCACATGGCTTTTCCTGTAAAATTAAAATATATAGGAGAAAAGGTGTTGTGGAATCTTCTACACTTAAAGAAAGCCACTGACACTTGTGGCAGAGGAATCCCTTCTTGGAGTGTTGGCAAGATCATTGCATGAAACTTTGAAGGTGAGGTCTGGGTTGCTTTGGAGACCCCAAGATGTTGGAGAAAAGAGCCAAGTCAAGTCACTTGTCAAGAAGGGCTGCAGATAGTATATTGCACCATCCCAGGAGGGAGGAAGGGAAGGAGTGGAAGAAGGGGAAGGAAGGAGGAAGGAAGGGAGGGAGAGGAAGAAAGGGAGAGAAAGGGAGGGAGAGAGAGAGAGAGAGAGAGAGAGAGAGAGAGAGAGAGAGAGAGAGAGAGAGAGAGAGAGAGGGAGGGAGGGAGGGAGGGAGGGAGAGAGAATTGTTGCAATCCACAAAGCTTGATGGAGTGGGAGATACAAAGAACCATCTAAGTCAAGATACAAAATTTAAATATTTTCCCTACTCTACTGGGGTTTTGTCTTGCTTTGGTCCAATATTTTCTTACTAAGAACAGCCTTTCATTCCTTTTTTTAAAATGGTAATGTATATGTTGTGTTATTGTGTGTTAAATACACAACATGCTATTTGCTTATACTTGGAATTACAGTTAAGAGATCCCCCTGAATCCAGAAAGAATTTAGATTTGGGGCATTTAAACAGTCTTGAGACTTTGAAAGGAAACTGAGACGTTTGGAGTTGGACTAAGTGCATTTTGCATTACATGGCAACAAACTTATGTGGTTCAGGTAGTGAAACATAATGATTTGAATGAGAATGGATCCCAAAGACTCATATATGCTGATTTTTGGTTTACAGTTAGTGGACTGTTTAGGCAAGTTTAGAACGTATGGTGCTGTTGGAGATGGTGTATGACTGGAGGTGGACTGAGGTTTCAAAAGCCCATCCCTAGTCCAATCTCTCTCTCTCTCTCTCTCTCTCTCTCTCTCTCTCTCTCTCTCTCTCTCTCTCTCTCTCTCTCTCTCTCTCCTTTCATCTTGTAGATTATATGTACATGCTACTGCCACAAATACAAGTTTGCTTGGCTGCTTCCATGTTTTCTACCATGATGATCATGGACTAAACCTCTGTAGGATGCAAATCCCAAATTAAATGCTACCTTTCATAAGTTGCTTTGGTCATGGTGTCTCTTCACAGCAATGGAGCAAAAACAATGACAGGGTTTTTTAAGTTTTCTTATAGTTTTATTTACGAACTTATGAGATTTCAATTCTTTATAAGATAAGTACATAAACACGTGTCTGTAGATCATCTTAATAACTGCATGTACTTCATGAAAGGAGTTCTTGTATTGATGACACAAGATACAAATTTAAATTAGACAGTATGAGTGAATCTATACTTACTAGAGAAAAAGACTTTTCATCAAGATATAATACAATAGATAATGAGTATACTTATGTAATTCACCAAAAGGACCTAACAGTTATGTCTCCTAAATCAAAAAACCTAAAGGTGTAATAAATATCAACTAATCCAAAGTAAGAATCCTCAATATAACAACAATATGAAGTATCCATAACTGATCCTCAATGAAAAATCAGTGTATATCTCTTATTCACATACAAAAATATTTTAAAAGATAGGCTCAAAAGATACTATAGACAAACAGTACCTAAAAGCTCTAAATAAAACATGGCATTTTAAAGCACTATTAAATATTTTTATCAAGTGTTTTCACTGTCATTTCTTAAATGATATCATGGATTATTCAAAAATCAAATTTTAATAAACTTAGGAATGAGATTGAAATCATGACAATTATATTTAAACAAAATTATTTTAAAATAAATAAATAATTCAGAACATTGAGACATTTGCAAATATGTGGAAATTAAGCACACTGCTGATTAATCAATCAAAGACAATATGAAAAGGATCATGATATAAAGTGAATAAATAAATTATTATTAAAAATAAAAGGAATAATTATTTAAGAGAAATAAAAATGCACACATAACATGCTACTGCTTGTGAAAAGCAGCAAAGCATTTCTAAAAAGGCAACCTCTTTAAATTAACTCATTGTAAGAAAAATAGTTTAAATAAACTTACTAATTTTTATACCTCAAGGTACATGAACAAAATAGATAAAATAAGTTCTGACAATTGCTGCCCTGGACATTCAGCAGTGATTCTTTCCCAGAATAAATGATGAATCCTAGAAGGCCTCTGGTGGAGTGAGAGTGCAAGCCAACCTTTATTAATGAATAAGAGATTTATAACCCTTGGAGAGTGGGGAGGCTTTTGAGGGTGAATGTCTGATTCCCTAGGGCTAGACGTATTAGGGATACTTTATCAACATGTAACAAAAATCTCTATCCTAAGAGGGGGAAAGCAGTACCTAATTATCCTGGCATAGAGTGGGTATCTCCAGGAATCACCAGGTGCTTGCTGAACAGGTTTCTTACCAGGAAAGTGTCTGGCCTGAAATCTTCCCTGAGAGCTACGTGATGCTTCTAAGGATACAGTGACCCACAGATCAGGCAAAGAGAGGACCCTGCTGAGAAAAGGGGTATTCTGTTATTATTTTTCTTAGGTTTGGTCTTTTCATAGTGTCCCAGATTTGTTGCATGTTTTGTGTCAGAAACTTTTTAGAATAAATATTTTCTTTGACCAATGTATTAATTTTTTCAATCCTATCTTCTACGTCTGACACTATCTCTTTCATTGCCTGAATTCTGTTCATGATGTTTGTGCTTGTAGTTCCTGTTCTCTTCCCTTGGTTTTCCATATTCAAGACTGCATCAGATTGTGTTTTCATTATTGCTACTATTTCTATTTTGAATACTTTTACTCATTTTCTTCTCCTGTTTGATTTTATTTTCTTCATTTCTTTAAGTGATTTATTCAATTCCTTTATCTGTTTGAGTATATTTTCTGTATTTCTTTGAGGGTTTTATTCTCATTCTTGAATGCCTCTATAATTTTCATAATCTCAAATTTATGCTTGTTTTCTTGTGCTTTGGGTATGATAGTATCTTCAGGGCTTGTTGTGGTAAGATAGCTGGTTTCCAGTGTTGTCATATTGTACTGGGTTTTGTTGCTTGTGTTCTTATGCTAACCTCTAGCCATCTGGTTGTCTCTGGTGTTAGTAGACCTGGCGGACACTCTGCGGCCCTTGTCTCATGTGGATCTATGCTGGCTCTGCTGGCTCTTTGCTGTTTGTGTCCAAGGTGGGTCAGGCAAATGGATTCAGTAACAGAGAGGTACCTAACCTGAATGTTGCTTGGTCTAGACACAGGCCTCCTTGGGATGGAGGGCTATGGGGGTTAGGTGCTTCATACCACTCACCTGTACTGGCTATGTTGGTTCACTGTTGTCTGTGTCCCAGGTGAGTCAGGCAGATGAAATCAGCAGCAAAGAGGGCTCTAAGTTGAGTGTTGCTCAGGCCAGACACAGGCCTCCTCAGGATAGAGGACTATGGGGATTGGGTCCAGCAAACAACTCAGCTGTGCTGACTCTGCTGGCTCAGTCAAGTCTATAGAGTCTGTGGTTTCTATACTGAGCTCAGAGGCTATCCAGAAACACCAGATTTTGACCTTAAAGGGCAGGGTTTCACAACGTAGAATAAAAAGTACTCAAAAATCATTAGCAATCCAAATTAAATGGCGTAATAAAATGATCATACATTGAAATCAAGTGGAATTTTCCTCTGGGATGCAAAGATGATTTGGTTTATGTAAACAAGTTAATGTTACATGCCAAATTAACAGATTGATGGATTAAAAGACATGAACATTGATGGATGTGAAGGATGAGAAAGCCAGTTATTAAAATGTAATATTTTTTATAAAAATCCGCAGAAAGGAGATATATTTAAGAAATATATTTCAATACTAGATATATGTGCTGAATTCAAACTAATTTCTTTAACAGTGAAAATTTTAATGTTTTTCCATTTAGCTAACACAGAAGACTTCATGCTGAAAACTGGCTAGAAAAATTCATTAAGAGTATGTATAGATCATCTAACCCACGAAGATGTAAGTTGACTTTGTTGTGGTTGTTATTGTTTGCCTGGTCTTTTGTTTGCAAAAAAAAATATCTTCTCTAATGAAAACTACAAAAAAAACTATACTTTAAAATGACTAAAAGCATAAAGAAATTTAAAAATTTGTGCCGTACCCCATCAACTTTAAAACTCAGTTTCATCCCATAAAATAGTCACAAACTATTTATAAAAGCCTGGAAAAGATTTTATTTCAATGAGATCACAAAAGTCACATAATTAGGAATAAATTTAATCAAGGTGGTAAGAGATTTTTAAACTAAACTGTTTAAACATAACCATAAATGTATTTGATATTAATCAGTACTGTTAAAATGCTCATACTTCTCAAAGTAATTCATAGTCAGTGCAATCTCTATCAAAATTCCAGTAACATTTTCATGGGTTTGGGGAAAAAATCCAGAACTCATATGTAAATACAACTGACACAGAATAACTTACATAATTTTCAGGAAGAATAAAGATGGAAATACCTTATTTTCTATTTTTCTAATGTATAAAAATGTCATAATAATAAAAAAAATAAGGCAATGGAATAGCATGAAAATACTCTGATGTAGTTTTTGACAAGGACAATAAATAGGAATGGGTATTCTTAACAGTGCTGGGAAAATTAAAAATCATGGAAAAATATATAAGATTTTATCATAAGTCACAAAAAGCACTATGAAATTAACTAAAACTTTAAATTACAGGGATCTGAAGATATGAAATCATAAAGAAAGAAAAGTTCTTTAATATTTGCTTTAGTAATGACTTTTTGGATATAACTATACAGGTATAGAAAACAAAATAAACAGGCACTGGAGTGACAGATCAGTAGTTAGCAGCTCTTTTTGCTCTTGCAGAGGACCCAGGGTAGGTATCTAACACTCACATGAAAGCTTACAACCTTCCATAATTCCAGTTCCAGTGGATCTGGTGTCCTTTCCTAAACATTTCTGGCACCAAGCATGCATGTGGTACACATATGAACATAAAGAGTAACATTCATTCAAATACAATAAAATAAATAGTCTTATAAGGCTTTTTAAATTAAAGTAAATAAGTAAGAATATGCAAAAATTTAAAGAAAAGTTACTGCTGAGCAGAAGATGAAACAATAATCAAAGAGGAACATAGGTAATCTGTACAGTTTAAGAAAATATTCCCAAACCAATTTTTAGTCAATAGCACTATATACTCCTACTTTTAAAAGGAGGCAAGAAACAAAACAGGTATCATTTTCCAAGAGAAAGACACAGAAAACCACTGGGTTGTTTGTGGGTTCTCAACCTAAAACTTGTTTGAAGTTGCTTAACATCACTAATCATCATGAAAGTGAAAATGACAACCATAGTTATGTATCAACTCAAGCCTATTAGGATAGCTATTGCTAAAAACCTAGGTACTATTGGAAAGGATATAAGAAAGCAAAGAGGCATTGTTTTTCAGGTACATGATATATGCATTTATTTTTCTTTTTTAAATTTATTTTTAATTTATCTATTCATCTTACATCCTGATCACTTCTCCCTACCTCTTCTAATCCCCATCTGTCCCTCTGACCCTCTTACCCCTATCCACTTTCCCCTTGTCCTCAAAAAAGAGTAGCTACCCCCACCAACCTGTCCCAGCACATCAAGCTGCATCAGGACTGAGAGCCTCCTCATCCACTAAGTCCAAGCAAGACAGCCCCATTAGGGTGAAATGACTGAATTCAGGCAACAGAGTCCATGTCATAGACAGCACCTAGTCAACTTACTAAGGGGTCTACATGAAGATCAAACGGACAACAGAATTAGTACCACTCTTGAAAACTGCACTTTTATGTACTTCTAACTAAATGAATACAGATATAATTGCTAGCAGTAGGTTATAACTGTTGTACTAACATTATCATTGGGACTTATTATCGTTTTTTTTCTATGAGACATGGAAGTAAAGTTTTACCAAAAATAATAAAAAATTTACCAGGAGTCAGCTCTATGTTTGGACTGAAAACTAATCATGAATGCTAGTCTCCAGCCACCTTTTGTTCTTGAAAGATTTTGGGTATATTTGCCGACCTATCAAGAAATCCTAATTTTGAATGCAGTTAGTATTGTTTCTTATCTCAAAAAATCAGAGAGTACCCAAGTGTGAGTTCTCTCTAACATTGAAAACTGAAAGAATGAGTAGTTATATCACAGTAAAGACAAAATGATGATTCTGGAAGAAATATTTTCTTCATTGGATTTGAGAGAATAGTTTTCCTTGTTTCTTTCTCTTTCGATGCCTAAACTTGTAGTGGATTTTTTTTCGAGATAACATCAAAATTAGTTTATATGAAACTAGCAGCAAAACAAAGTTAGTCTTAATTGTGCAGCTTCTGTGATAATATTTTTGCCTGTTTAACCTCAATTTGAACAGATAGAAGTATGTGTGCATGCTGGGCATGCCCAGTACGAACAACATTCAACCAGTGCTGGCTTGTGGGGGGTGGCTGGTTGAATTGGAGTTACTTTGGAATTTCTTTTTTTCAATAGCTTTTTTTAAAATTTTTTTCTTTTATACATACATTTATATCATTACACATATATACAATAAACTACCTACAGCAAAAAGATCCATGAAACAATCAGGAATTATATAAATGTCACGTTCACAGTGTTTTAGCTATTTGTATTTGTCAGTCTTTAAGAAACCATCTTTCCTATCTTGGTGCATCTAAAATTTGGAATGTAAATCATTATCTATCATATCTTGTCATCCTCAACCTAAAACATCTATCTACACCTAAAAACACCTTAACTCCAAAATAAGCAAGCTTAATTGTAAAACTAAACTATCTGTTCTTCAACCACATTGGAGACTTGAGAAGGAACAAAATTAATTATCTGAGTAGACAGGAAGTGTAGGTTAGCAGTTTTCAAATTGAGAAAATGACAGATAAAATTTGTTGCCTGAACAGTCACCCAAAACTCCCTATAACATTGAAGCATCTTCTTCAGCCTTATGTCCCAATGTATCTGACAGACATATTTGTGAGGCAGGAACTATAGAGGACTCGCTTACCCTGTCTTGGCAGAGGTTGACCGTCAACTCTGCTTGCATCCAAGCTGTAGGAATTGCTACTCACAATATTATTTTTAATTCACTGGTATAGAATTTTGTATGTTGATACAAATTAAGTTTAATTTTGATATATTTATATAGAATTCACATTTAAGGTTATTCCTCATACACATTATATATATATTTGTACTCTAATATGAAATATTGTACCCATACAGGACAACTATAATACAAGGTTTACTTCCAGTACTTTGAAAGTGTTATGGCAGGGTGCTTAGGATAATTATGTAATACAAGTTAATTGTTAGTTGATCAAATCATGATTATTTTAATTACTAGTCTATTTTTTCACAAGAATATACTTCCTAAGTTTAACAGATAGATATGATTCTACAGATAGATAAAGTAAAATAGTTAAAAGTCTCAAAAACCTCATATACCTACAGAATATGGCATTTAAAGATGTGTTTATTATTTTGAAGATACACTTTAGAGTTTCTAATCATTTCTAATACCCAAGTTGTCTGACTCCTGGTCCCATTGAAGGGCACCTACTATGTAAAGAAATATGTTTTAAATTCATTTTTAATTTATAATTATTTAAAAAATTTTAATCACTTTATCTCCCAATCATTGCCTCCTCCCTTGTCTCCTCTTGGTCTCACTACCATCCCTCCCTCTTCCCCCTTATTCCCTTACTCTAGTCCTCAGAGAGGAGGAGCCCTCCTCCCTCATCATCTGACCACAGCCTATTAAGTCTCATCAGGACTGTCTGCATCCTCTTCTCCTGTGGCTTTGTAAGGCACCCAACCAGGGGAAAGTAATTAAAGTGCAGACAACAGAGTTGGTGGCAGAGGTAGCTCCTGTTCCCCTTAATAGGGGACCCATATGGAGATGGAGCTGCCTATAAGCTATATCTGATTCGGCAGCCTAGGTCCTTTCCATGCATAGCCCTTGTTTGTTCCATCAGTCTCTGACAGGCCCCCTGAGGCCAGACAATATTGGCTATGTTGGTCTTCCCTTGAAGCAACAGGGCTGCTCTGATTGTAGCCAAACACCTTCTAGGTCTGTGAGATTCAATTGGAATGCAAACACTCCTATGGTGTAAACCTTTAATCCCAAACAATGAAGGCAAATTTAGTTTCTAGAAAGAAGCTACATGTCTGAAAGGGGAGTCTAATGGAAAGTCATATAAAGGGACTAATCAGAGAAAGATTTGACAGAATAGGATATGCCCAACTCATGAGAACAGAGAAGAAGGAGAGGCAATATAAGAGAAAACAGAGAGGGGGTGGAGAGAGACAGAGAGAGAGAGAGAGGTGGCAGGAGAGAGCAGTTTTACAGGGACTGCTTGAAGAAAGAAGACAGAAGACGCTAGACAAAGGTGCAAACTGAACAAGTCAAAGAATGAGAAGAAGCCAGAAGATTTGAACATATTGCTAAAGTTAATATGAGGCCAAAAAGAGCAATTCGGTCAGAAGTGAGAGAATGAAAGAAGCCAATTTGAGTCAGTGAGTTTAGAGAGGAGTTTGAGCCAAGACATTTGAGTTGAACCAGTCAACCAGAACTCAGAAAGAGCTAGACAGGGTGGGTATATTCAGCAGTAAATCTCAGAGGTTGGAAACATTCTAGGGCTAGATTAGATTGTATGGAGGCTAGAAATGTCCAGGTGTAGGCTTAAGTTAGAAGATGGAGGAAGTAAGTCTCAAAGATGACAGTTACATCAGGTGAATAAGATACATTTAAACTACTGTATATAGAACTGGTACCAATGACTTGAATGCAGAAAATTATTAACACTTGGCTTTCACCATGGATTTAAATACAAGGATAGAAAAATAGGATGGAGTCTCAAAAAAAAATAGAGAAAGCACTTTATCATTTTTACCTTGATTGTAATATTTATTTATTTATTTATTTATTTATTACTTTGTATTTTTCTAAAGTATCCAATTTTTGACCATATTTCATTATATGGCCTGGATCTCTTCATTAAAGAAAGTACTTGCTTTACATCCTGATCAACATTTCCCCTCCTTTCTTTCCTTCTAATCCCTCCCTCTTCCTATTTTCCCCCTTCTTCTTGTCTTCCCTTTCTGTTCTCATGGATATGAACCCTTCTTGCGTTGACATATCAAATTATAGTAGGGCTAGACACATCTTCTGGTATCATTTATTGTGGGTAGATAAGGCACCCCAGTTAGGGGAAATGAATCCAGAAGCAGGCAACAGACTTAGAGATATCCCCCGCTCTAGCTGTTAGGTGTCCCACATGAAGACCAAGCTGCACAACTGTTACCTATGTGCAGAGGGCCTAGTTCCATCTCATCCATGGTCTCTGTTTGGTGGTTCAGTCTCTGTGAGATTTTATGTGTCGAGGTTAGTTGATTCTGTGGGTTTTCTTGTGGTGTCCTTGACCTCTCTGATATTGACAGTCATTCCTCTCCCTCTTCCACAAGATTCCCCAAGTTCCTCCTAATATTTGGCTGTGGGTTGGTGTATCTGTTTCCATTGGTTGCTGGGTAAAGCCTCCCAGAAAACAGTTACGTTAGATACTTGTCCGGAAATATGGCAGAATATCATTAGTAGTGACAGGGGTGAGCTCTCTCTCATGACATGGGTCTCAAGCTAGGCCAGTCATTGGTTGGCCATTCCCTCAATTTCTGCTCCAACTTTACCTCTGCATATTTTGTAGGCAGCACAAATTGTGCGTCAAAGATTTTTGTGGCTAGGTTGTCGCAATCCCTCCATTGAAAGTTTTTCTGGTTAAAGGGGATGGCTGTTTCAGGCTCAATATTGTGTGTTGCTAGAAATTTTAGCTAGGGTCATCCTCACAGTTTCTTGGGAGTTTACATTTTCCTAGTTCTCTACCTCATGCCAGACATGCACCATCCACATTGATTCCAGTTCCCTCTTCCCATACTCTCTCACTCATACTATCTTCTTCCCTGTTCCTCCCACTTGACCCTCTTGCTCTCTTCTCCTCTTACTCCTCTTGTACCCCACCTCTATCCATCCTCCATGTCTATTCTCTTTCCCTTTAGTGAAATTTAAGCTTCCTCCCTTGGGTCCTCCTTGTTACTTTAAGCTTAATGTCAGCTTACTCTACATTGTCTTCATGTGTTTGTGCATGCCCCTTGTATCCCTGATCTCTCCAACATGTTTATCAACAAACATTTTTCGGCATCTAATGAGATGATCATGTGATTTTTTTCACTCTGTTTATTTATATGGCTGATTACATTAATATATTTTTGTATGTTAAACCACCCTGCATCTCTGGGATGAATCCTACTTGATCATGGTGGATGATGTTTTTTTGATTATTCTAGAATTCAGTTTGTGAGTATTTGTTGAGTATATTTGCATCCATGTTCATAAGGGAAATTGGTCTGAAATTCTCTTTCTTTGCTCAATCTTTGTATGGTTTAGGTATCAGAGTGGCTGTGGCCTCATAGAATGAGTTTGTCAATGTTCCTTCTGTTTCTATCTTGTGGAATATTTTGAAAATAGTTGGTGTTAACTCTCTGGTAGAATTCTGCATTAAACTATCTGGACCTTGAGCATTATCTTTGTATTTTTTGGTTGGGAGTCTTTTAATGATCCTTATATTTCCTTAGGAGTTATATGTATATTTAAATTGCTTATCTGATCTTTATTTAACTTTATTAAGTGGTATATATTAAGAATATCATGCATTTTATATAAACTTCACAATTTTATTGAGTACAGGTTTTGAAATATGACCTAAAGATTCTTTAGATTTCTTGTGTGTCTTTTGTTATGTCGTCCTTTTCAATT
The DNA here is from genome assembly GCF_964271855.1 of Acomys minous. NCBI lineage: Eukaryota > Metazoa > Chordata > Mammalia > Rodentia > Muridae > Acomys > Acomys minous. Next base: position 66,892,486 of record NC_140488.1, on the reverse strand, counting down.
CTCCTTTTGTTAATTTGAATTCTCTCTCTCTCTCTCTCTCTCTCTCTCTCTCTCTCTCTCTCTCTCTCTCTCTCTCTCTCTCTGATTTTTAGTTAGTTAAGCTAACCATTTTCTATCATGATGATTTTCTCAAAGAATCAACAGCTCTTAGTTTTGTTGACTCTGTATTATTCTCTTTGTTTCTAGTTCATTGATTTTAGCTGTGAGTTTATTTCCTGTCATCTACTCCTCTTGGGTGTGTTTGCTTCTTTTGTTCTTGAGCTTTCAGTTATACTGTTAAGTTGATAGTATGAGATTTCACTAATTTCTTTATGAGGCCATTTGGTAGTCACTTCCTTTTTAGTAGTGTTTTATTGTATCTCATAAGTTTAGATATGCTGTGCCTTCATTTTCTTTGAATTATAGGATGTTCTTCATTTACTTATTTCCTCCTTGACCCAGTGGTCATTGAGTAGGGAGCTGTTCAATTTTTATGAGTTTGTATACTTTCTGTTGTTTTTGTTGTTGTTGAAGCCTAACTTTAATCCACAGTGGTCTGGTAGGATACAGGAGGTTATTTCAATTTCCTTGTATCTGTTGAGACTTGCATTGTGACACAATAAATGGTAAAATTTGGAGATGATTCCATGAGATGCTAGGAAGAAGGTTATTTGTGTGAGAGAGTGTGTGTGTGTGTCTGTGTGTGTGTATGTTTGTATGTGTGTATGTGTTTGTATGTGTGTGTGTTTACATTCTTTTGGTTCTTCTGCTGTGATTTACTTATTTCCTGTGTTTTAGGGGGCTGTGTCGTTAACTTCCTTGGGTTGGAGTTTTCCTCCTAGTATCTCCTGTAGGGTTAGATTTGTCAATATATATAATTTATATTTGGATTTGTGATGAAATTTCTTGTTTTCTCCCTCTCTGGTGATTGAATTTTTTGCTGGTTATAGTATTCTGTGTTGGTATCTCTGGTCTCTTAAAGATTGCAAGATATCTACCATGACCTTCTTCTGGCTTTTAGAGCCTCTGTTGGGCGTAATTTTGGTAGGTCTGGCTTTACATATTACTTAGCGTTTTCCCATAGAGCTTTTAATATTCTTTCTTTGTTCTGTACACTTAGTGTCTTGATTATTATGTAATGTCAGGATTTTCTTTTCTTGTCCAATCTACATGGTGCTCTGTAACCTTCATGTATGTTTGTAGGCATCTCTTTCTTTGGGTTAGGGAATTAATTTTCTATGATTTGGTGAACATATTTTCTAGACCTTTCAGCTGGGAATTTTCTCCATCTATTCTTATTGCTCTTAGGCTTTGTCTTTTCATAGTAGCCTAGTTTTCCTGGATGTTTTGTGTCAGGAACTTTGTAGATTTTACATTTTCTCTGACAGATGTATTGATTTCTTCTATCATATATTTTATGCCTGAGATTATTTCTTCCATCTCTTGTATTCTGTTGGTGATGTTTACTTGGTGATATGTGGTTCCTGTTCTCTTATCTAAGTTTTCCATTTCCAAATTCTTTCTGCTTATGTTTTCTTTATTGCATCTACTTCCATTTTCAGGTCCTGGATAGTCTTAATCTTTTCCTTCACCTGTTTGATTGTATTTTCCTGTATTTCTTCTTTAAGAGATGTATTCATTTTCTCTTTAAATGCCTCTATTTTCCATCGAATTGGATTTAAGATAATTTTCTTGTGCTTTAGCTTGTTAGGATATCCAGTGCTTTCTTGTAGTAGAACAGCTTGCCCTAGGTGGTACCATATTGCCCTGGTTATTGTTGCTTGTGTTCTTATGCTGGCCTTTAGCCATTAGTGTTTGGTGGTTATTATAGGTTTAGATTCTGATTTCTGAGTTTATCTTTGTTGGTTGGGTGTCCTTTGGGATAGTTTTTACCTTGGTTTCTGTTTCTTTTATGTATTCTCGCTTGAGTGACTTGGAGTTCTGGTGGCGAGCAAGTTTTCAGGTCTAGTAGATTGTCTCCCTTGGAGATTTTGTGGCCTGACTGCCCTCTGGAGTTTTGGATGTTAACCTTGCCTGTATGGTCCCTAGTTCAGTGTGGCCTGAGGTCCCTGGTGCCTGCAAGCCTCTCAGAAAGCAGAAAAATTGTGGGCTGGTTGTCCCTATTGCCTGCAGGCCTCAAGAAAGTAGAGCTATGGGATGGGAAATGGAAAACACATTATGTAGTACAATTCACTGCTGTTGTGTATGCTTTCAGGGGAGTGGGGAGGCAAGGACTGTAGGGGTCTCTTAAGGTTATTTTTATAAAATTATGTTTGTTTCTCTTAGTTTCTTTCTTAACATGGATATCATACAAATAATTGAGACTCTATTTATAGGGCTTTACAACACAATTTTGAGCAGTTTAAGTCTGTTCTTAATTCTTTATTCTATCATGACTCCATTATTGCCAAAATCTCAAAGCCACTTGCTTTGTAGTTCTTTTTCTGCTCCAGATTAATCTTCATCTTTCCTTAACCATTGCCTGTGGCTGAAATCCTCTGGTTGAATCCCCTACTTCCCCTTCTAACTCCTCCTCCCCTATCTGGCAGGAAGTCCAACCTTATTCTTTCCCATGTTCAGTGAGTAGCTGTAAGCTGTTTTATTGGTATTGAAGGGACAATTGGGTGGGGGCAGGGTTTGTGTAACATTGAGACAGGAGATTCTCAGAACAAGGCTTGCAACCAGATATGAGAGGTACAGAAATCAGCATTTGAATTACACAATAACCTTATGTCTACAGGGGGTGGTGCTTACCTCCTGTTCCTGGTATTAACAGGCATCCTTAAAATCAGGCAAAGATGTAGGGTGGGAAATTGAAGACAGGTTATTGGGTGTACTATACCTTTATGGGTGTGTTTTTGGTCAAGTTCCTGAATCTCTTCTTTATATGTTGTTACAGTTTTGATGATAAGCTGTAATAGAATGAAATAAAATGTTGCTAGTTGAAAAATATTGTAGGAGAAGACAGAGATGACAAAGCATACTATTCCTACACTTTACTGAGTTTCAATAAAAAATAAAATTATAAATGTTTTTATATATTCCCTATCTTCAAAACCTAGTACTTCATAAGTTACACTAGAATCTAGAAGGAGAGATGGCTACAATTGGTGCATAATATATCAAAGTATAGACATACTCAGGCATATGACACTCAACTGTATAATTAATAGGCACTGAAATGTAAACAAAAATAATGATCATTTAGTTTGCTACTATGGAATTACTTCTCCCAAATGTATCTAATTACTTAGAAATGTGGCTTATTAGGAAGCAATTAATGGTAAATGAGTTATTGTCGTGAATCAGTGATTCTGTAACATTAATTGTTTTATTTTTTAACAAAATATACAGATCTCTCCCTCTCCAAGTAAGAATGCAAATATCTCCAAAATATAAAGATAGCTTTTACCAATGATTTAATCCTGGCAGAATATTGAATATATATTCATGATTCTCTAGAGGAAAAAAATAAACAAATAAAAATGTTGATAGTTTAGCCACCTAATCTATTGTGGGGTAAGAAGAGGAGCAACCTATTCTCCACCCACACCAAGCACTGTAGCACTGTTTATTTGGGTTAGTCAGTATCACCACACCCTATGGATATTCAAAGTGATCACATCTTTCCTGCCTGTCCCATGCTACTACCTCCCTTCTCATGCTAGCCCTTATATCCTAGTAGTTTGATTTGTTTGACTGCATGTTTGTTTTCTAAAGAGAAAGAGAAGGAAAGGGCAGGAGTTGGGCAGATGGGGAGGATCTGGGAGCTGTTAGAGGAAGGGAAATTGTGGTCAGAATATATTAAATGTATTTTCAACAATTATATACATTTAAAAAAGTATGTCTTTATATATGGGAGGCAAAGAAGCATAAAGTCTATTGAAGTCTCACTCAATGATATTTGGCACACTAAATCTTCAGGTAATAATTAATCGACTAGATGCCTATCTGCATAATAAACTACTTCTTGGTAAATGAAGCCTTTAGGTTTCATTTCCTGGAAAAGAATGCCTGCAACAACTGGATTCTATTATTTTAGCCAAGTAGACCCATACTGTTGCTGGCTCACTCATCAAATTCCATTATTCCAACTTTACATATATGACAAAAATGCATACAGAGGCTTAGTAATTTGAACAGTAAGCATTGATATTATAACAGATATAAGACTAAAACAATGATAAGTGCTAAGACACAGCTAAAATAGTGTAAAATATTAAGCAATATGTTCTGTGGAGAAATACAAATGGTATACTCTTTAAATTCTTGTTAAACAAATATTATTTTACTAAACTCCCAAAAATGCATGTCTATATTCTAATTATACCTACACCTGTAGTTCTCACTCTTTATCAAGAAAATCTCTCTCTGCAACACCATTACAGAAAGCCATAACTGATCACAGTGCATAGTTGTGGAGAACAGTCAAACCAAAACACCTGCAACACTGTCACTTAAGGCCCAGGTATCATTGTGGAAGAGGGTGTAGAAAATATGCAAGAACCAGAGATAGTTTGCTCTGAGATGGTCTCCTGGCAATGTTGAGTATTGCACACATGAAGTCTCACCAACATGGCTTTCTAAAGATGAAGTGAACAGAAAAACACCAATATAAATCTTTTTCCCTAGGTAAGAACAGACCAATTAGTTGTCTAATAATAAATAGCTCTAAAAACAAGTGCATATAGATAATATTATTTAGACTGAGAATTTTATATATGAGTTAAGGAAAAAGAGACTATGAATTTGACAGAGTAAGAGAGAGAGTACATGAAAGGGTTTTGAGGGAAGAAAGGGAAGAAACAAATGATGTAATTACATTATAACTTCATACAATATGAGAAAATATTTTTAAATGTAATAAAATATATAGTAACAACAAACCAAAATATTTTAATAAGGTAACACAGAAATTAAAGAACAAATTAGGGCTAGTTACTAATAAGAGGCATTAACAATGAAAAACATTTTCCAACTTGGCTCCCAATAATTACACCAAGGTGGGATAACGTCTTCCGTACTTGAAGGTTTTGGAGAGATACTTTATACAATAAAAATAAAAATTTTGTCCTTTGGTATAAAGTCTTATGTGACTTTTGGACTTATTGTTTTGATGGTCCATTAGTACAAGACTTTCTAGTCCTAAATTTTTAACCATGCAGTATCCAGTGTTCTACACCTTTGAAGAATGCTTGTGGTTTATGGAATTTTTCCTGTCCCTTTCTTCATTTTATTCACCCTGAAATAATCTCCTTTGTTCTACTACTTTCTCCTACACTTACCATTCTAAGGTTTAGAGGAAATGCCAAGTGACCAAGTTTTGGAATCTTTGAAATCATGTGTCAAAATAAATTTTTTAGTTGTTTAAACCAGGTGTTTCTTCACAGTGTTATATTGAGCAACACACAAGAAAAGATATTGAAGAATTCATTGAAATAAGTAAGGGGATACAAGGAACAGATATGTCATTTGTAAGAATATTAATTTATGTGCCAACATGACAAGACTGAAGGATATCTAGATAACTACAATTTCATTTGTAATTCACAAATTGAGGCCAAAATTTATCCTCACTTTTATGGGTGGGTCGGTGAAAATAGAGCAAAGTATGGAGGGAAGGCAAATATATTCTCTTTTTAAGTTAGTATCCATTTTCTCTTTTCACTTGATATTGCTGTTACTGGCTCTTTTTAATCTCAAAGTAGTATATAATTGTTCACCTTAAGAGGCTATTAAGTTTAGACAGAAATTATACTACCATTTCCTTGGGCCACTAGCTTCAAGACTATTAAGCATGAGCAATATCAATCTCCAAAACACTATAAATAAAATATCATAGTAAATCTGCATTCTTACATGTGGGGCTCTGTTGGGAAGTTCAAAATCTGGCACTTCTGGATAGACTCTGAGTGCTGTATACAGCAAGGGACTCCCTTTGTCAGCAGGGTCCCCTCTCTTCCTGAAGCCCAGAAACCTTAAGGAGCATCACAAAGTCAGCAAGGAGACTAAAAGCCCAGCTATTTCCTCATAAGAAACCTATTCATCAAGCACCTAGGGATTCCTCGAGATAGCCACCCTCACCCTATGCTAATAATATATTTTAGTGTCTTGGCTTTCAGTCAATGACCATTGACTTCTCCTGAAGATGTTCTCCCACCCATAGGATGCTTAGTAACTGCTTTACACTATAATTATATGACCGTTTTGTTGCATGTAGATTAAATATCCTGGCACCCCAGCCCTGTTAATCAGACACATTCACCCTCAAACCCTTTACCATTGCCCAAGGTTTAGAAATCCCTGCTCATCAATCCACTACATGCTGCTGATGCTAACCACCACGAGCTTCTGCTGTTTGTGAGTGTGCTCTGCATCTCACCAGGCCTGCCTTCCGTCCTACCAAACCTGCATTATGGCTGTTTTCAGATGTCTGCCTACATCCTCTGCCCTTCTCAGTGAGGCAGCTTCACAAAGGGCTATAACATGTTTGGCGTCATCATGGGCTGGTTGAACTCTTAAGTCTCCATTGCCTTCTAGTACCAGAAATCTCATTCTTAAAGACCTAACTGTAAAACCAAGTAGAAAACATATTTCCACCTCCCTAAGTGAGACCCAAAACATCACCTAGTGTAATGGCTTCACTCTGAGCACTCAAAGCTAATCCTGAGATATTAAGCAGAGTTTTGATTTTGAGTTCCCATTCCCACCCAGAAGCAACAATACAAACATGGGTTCTAGACTGTTTCCTGGAAAAACCCTAAGAACTACACTTTGTCCAAGTGTTTATGTGAGGTTTGTGAATAAGGTTAATACTCTCAAGGGTGCAGAACAAAACAAACAGAATGTACCACTGAGCTTAAAATCAGTTCACTAGGTTGTGAATTAGTGAAAGTTTACAAATAAAGACCAAAAGAAATTTTTTAAAATCCTCTGTTTAATTTACTGATCTAATACATGCATATAAATCCATCACTTTATATTGGCTTAATGTCAGAATGTATGGAAATAAACATATTTCTATATGACTTGTATCTATCAAAGCTTTAAAAATTACTCTTTGACAGTTTCATACATGTATATCATGAGTGTTAGTTAAGTGTTCTCCCATTAACCTAAGTCTCCCTCCCTTTTCAGCCAAACAATACTTTTCAACTTTTATATCTTATTTTTGTGTGAATTTAATCAGAGTTGTGTTACATATATTTATGCTTTATCATTAATTCCCTGTGGTTTTAGGAAAGAAAATCCTAAGGTTTCTAGAAATAAAAGTCAAGTAATGTTCCTGTAGGTCAAATAATGTTTAATAGTTAGTAAAAACAAGAATTTGAATCAAAGTCTGAAAATGTTTTAAGCAACTGAGATAGGATTATCACTCAGATTTTAGACACCAAAGTTGTATTTTGAACATAATCTCTAACTGCCATTCTTCTGGAACACTGATGCAATTATTTTAGTGTACATTCTCATTTCAATCCAACACTACTAATACTGTGGTGTGAAACCTTTCAACCTATAATGTGTTTGTGTTATACATGGATTATTGTGTTTATATTATTTTCTATCAATTGTGTTTCCTCAATTACAAATGTAATTCTTGCATATTTTACAGTATTTGGTATCTTTATTATTCATATGATGAAAACTCATATGGTGATCAACAGCCAAAGAGTTTAGGGACTGAATTAGTCATAATCTACTTAACAAAAATGAGAATATATAACTCACATATGATGAAGTAATAAGCTTTGGGAAATGGAAGTCCATCTTCTGAACTATTTCACACCTAGGATAAGAAAAATACCCCACAAGGTATGACCATTAATATATTTGAAATAGTTTAGGGGAATGATTACTATATGGACTGTGCAATTGGCTGTTTTTAGCTAAGTAGTTGAGTGACACTGAAGAGTAGAAAATAAGGAATCAGGAGCAATCAATCAATTTAAAACATCTCATTATGCAATCTAGAGTAGATAATAAGAGAAGTTTACTAAGGTACCTCTATTTTACACTGAAAAAGATGGTGGACATAGGTAAGATGAAGCAACTATACTTAATGGTTAGATAGAGTTACAGGCATTGCAATTCATAGCCATTCAGGTCTGGACTGACATTATATTTGGAAACCCAAATATATAGAACTGTTCTTAGAATACACACACACACACACACACACACACACACACACACACACACACACACACACACACAAGATCTAAGTAATAAACAGTCTTTCTTAACATCCATTAACATCCATTTAAATGTGGTTTATCTGGATGAATAGATTTACTTCTTCAGTTTAATCTTTAGCTATATCTAATATATTGGAAATCTAATATTGAGTTGTATGTTGTGGAATATTCTTAAAGTCAAGAACAGCAAAGAGAAATAATTGAAAATTCACATATAAATATCCACAATGAAAACAATTTCACTATAACTGCGAAACAGTATTTTAACATGTATTTAGATGAGATATGGTAAGTTTAAACCAAAAACAAATGGTAGTTTATTGAACTCATATTTTCCTGTATAGAATGTTGACATTATTTGGTATCATTAAGTAGAACCACGAAAGTTGGAAGGCTTGCAATAAAACGATAAAAACTCTAGGCAAGTACTTTTTGTGGTGTCCAAAGGTGGCAATGTTCATATTAGTATAAATGGGATGAGAAGCACTGTTTGAAATATTTAGTAGGATCTTAAGCATAAGGAATAGCTGGAGAAATAAGAACAGGTATAAAAATACCTAGAGCATAAAAGGACACTAAGGATGGTAGTAGGGACTATGCAGGTTATTTGCTGTTCAAGAAGAGCAGAAATATTGAAACTGAGATGCAGTATAGAAGGTTTAGTATGACCCTTCTGCAGTGATATGACTTCAAAATATGTTAAGCAATACACAGGCATGCACCACTATACCCAGATCACATTACTCTTATACATAGAGAATAAAAGATATACAGAAATAAAATATGAATTTCTAAAATATGGAAAGGTAGCATAAAGAATTTTGGAGATGCTGAAAGAATAATAGAAATAAGTAAAATACATAAAGACACATACTTTGTGTACGTGTAGAAATACCATAGTGAATCTTATGAATTTGTAAAATTAATTAAGATTTAATAACAATTCATATATTATAATAAATCTAATTATAAAATTTTATGTCATTACCAGCCCATAGACAATAGTTGACATCTGAGTCAAGATTATATTTATAAAATCTATTTTATAATTATAGATAATATTATCTAAGTAATTATTTCATTTATGAAATTGTTATGGCTATGTACATATCTATTTAATTTGCTCATGGGAAAATAGATGATAGATTTGGACAAAAGCTGTTGTCTATTGCATATACAAGTAAATAATAGCTCCCATTATGTCACTCTGCCAGACATGTTATTACTGCTAAAGAAGATTAATATTTCCTTGGTCAAATGGTAAATTATCATTGGTTTTGCAGATGCATTTTATTCTGTTCCAATTAGAAAAAAACAAAAACAATTTTAATTACTAGGAAAATGAAAATAATGTTAGTTCATATTTTGCCCCATGACTATTTTTCTCTTTTTTCACAGTCATAGCTTTGAAAACTTTTATATAAACTGTATAATGTATAGTATATTATACCCAAAATTTGTTTCATGATATCATTCTTATTAAGTTATATGAGACATGTAATACCCTTTATTTTCCAATGCCCTTGAGGGAAAGAAATATGAACACTATTATGTTTCAGGGATTAAATAATTTGGTAATTATTTTAGAAAACTAGCTATGTGACATAATCTTTTAATTGAAAGACAAATTATTTCACCTTTTGCCTTCTACAACCAAAGGACTCCCACTTTATCTTAGCTTTCTTGGATTCTGGAGGTAGTATAATACACAGTTATGAAACTTTGCCCTCAATACTACATGGGATATAAGAATTAAAGTATTGAGTTTACCTAGGAGCACAAATGAGCTTTATAGCAAGCCTATACTGTGACATAAGTAAGCATAATACATGGGCTATGATGTCTTTGGTATAGAAAATATTAATGGGAAGACATTTTTTGTCAGGTCCATTTAAATAACAGCAGTGGTTGTTTGAATGTCCCCCAAAGGCTCATATATTTGAATGCTTCGTGACCAGAAAATACAATATTTAAGATTAATTAGGAGGTAAGGCATTGTTGGAAGACTTCTGACAGAAGGGAACCTCCTCCCCCACCATATGATCACAGCCTATCAAGCCTCATCCAGATAGCCCTCATCCCCTTTCTCCCTTTCTCCCCACCCAGGAGAAGTGAAAATCAGGGGCTCCAGAGTTCATGTCAGAGGCAGTGCCTGCTCTCCTGACAACCTTGGAGAATAAGCTATCCATTGGCTATATCTGAACAGGTAGTCTAGGTTCACTGTATGTATTGTCCTTGATTTGTGCAACAGTTTGTGCAGGCCTCACTGGGTCCAGAACTGCTGGCCTTGATGGTTTCCTTATGGGACTGTGAAGCTCTGGGTCCTTCCATCTCCTCATTATTTCATACCACTCTCAGTGCTCTACCTAGAGTCCAACAATGAGTTCCAGCATCTGTCCTGATCCAACACTGGGTGGAGTCTCTAAGAAGACATCTACATTGGGCTAATATCCACTTATAAGAGGGTCTCTATCATGCATATCTTTCTGGATCTGGGTTACCTCACTCAGGATGATAGTTTCTACTTCCATCCATTTGCCTGCAAATTTCAGGGTTTCCTTGTTTTTAATAGTTGAGTGGTATTCCACTATGTAAATAGAACAGTTTTTTATCCATTCTTTGACTGAGGGACATCTGGGTTGTTTCCAGATTCTGGTTATTATGAATAAAGTTGTGACGAACATAGATGAGTAGGTGTCCTTGTTGTATGGTGGAGCATCTTTTTGGCTATATGTCCTCGAATGGTATAGCTCTATGTTGCAATAGAACTATTCTTGATTTTCTGAGAAAGCACCAGATTAATTTCCAAAGTGGTTGTACAAGTTTGCACTCCTACCAGCACTGGAGAAGTGTTCCCCTTTCTCCACATCCAGCATGTGGTGTCATTTGAATTTTTTATCTTAGCCATTCTGGTAGATGTAAAATAGCATCTCAGAGATGTTTTGATTTGAATTTCCCTGATAACTGAGAATACTGAGCATTTCTTTGGGTGTTTCTTGGCCATTCAATGTTCCTCTTTTGAGAATTCTCTATTTAGCTCTGTACCTCATTTTTAAATTTTGTTATTTGGTCTGGTGGTGTTTAATTTCTTGAGTTAATTATATATTTGGGATATTAGCCCTTTGTGAGATGCAGGGCTGGTGAAGATATTTTCCCAGTCAGTAGGTTGACATTTTGTTCTGTTGAAAGTGTCCCTCACCGTAAGATGGTTTTCATATTCATGATGTCCCATTTATTATTTGTTGCACTTAGAGTCTGAGCTATTTGGTGTTCTGTTGAGGAAGTTGTCTCCTATGCCTATGAGTTCAAGGCTCTGCTCCATTTTTTCTTTTAAAAGACTTGTGTCTGGTTTTATTCTAATGTCTTTAATCCACTTGGACTTGAATTTTGTGCAAGATAATGAACATGGATCTATTTGCATTTTTCTACATGTAGATATCCAATTGGATGAGAATGATTTGCTGAAGAAGCTATTATTTTTTTTACTGTACATTTTTGGCTTCTTTGTCCAAAATCAAGTGTCCATAGGCATGTGGGGTTATTTCTGGGTCTTCAATTTGATTCCATTGATCAATCAACCTATTTCTATGCCTTTACTATGCCATTTTTATTACTGTTCCTCTATAGTACAGCTTGAGATAAGGGATAGATATTTCTCTGGAAGACCTGTTATTGTAGAGGATTGTTTTAGCTATTCTGGCTTTTGTTTTGTTTTGTTTTAAAATATAAAGTGGAGAATTGTTCTTTCAATGTCTATAAAGAGTTCTGTAGGATTGCATTGAATCTGTAGATTGCTTTTGTTAAAATGGCCATTTTGAATATGTTGGTCCTCCCGATCCATGAGTGTGTTAGATCTTTCCATCTTCTGATAGATATCTTCTTCAATTTATGCCTTCAGAGACTTGAAGTTTTTTCATGCAAGTCTTTAAATTGCTTGGTTAGAATTATACCAAAATACTTTATATTATTTGTGGCTAGTGTGAAGGGTTTAGTTTCTCTAGTTTCTTTCCAAGCCTGTTTTTCATTTTTATACAGGAAGGCTACTGATTTTTTAAAAATTAATCTTCTATCCATCCACATTGCTGAAGATGTGTATCATCTGTAGGAGGTCTCCAGTGGAATTTTTCGGGTGACTTATGTACACTATCATATCATCTGAGGATAAGGATAATTTGACTACCTTCTTTCCAATGTGGATCACCTTGATCTCCTTTTGTCTTATTGCCTTAGCTAGAACTTTAAGTATTATATTGAAGAGATCGGGAGAGAATGGGCAGCCTTGTCTAGTCCCTGATTTTAGTGGAAAATATGTGAATTTCTCTCCATTTAATTTGATGTCGTCTATACGCTTGTTGTATATACCTTTATCATGTTTAGGTATGTCCTTTTTATCCCTGATATCTCCAAGACTTTAAACATGAATCAGTGTTGGATTTCATCAAATCCTTTTTGGCATTTAAGAAGATGATCACGTGTTTTTCTTTGTTTGTATGGTGGATTACATGAATGGATTTCCATATATTGAACCATCCTTCATATCTGGTACACAGCCTACTTGGTCATGGTCGATGATGTTATTGATATGTTCTTGGATTCAGTTTGTATTATATTGATTATTGTATCAATGTTCATAAGATAAATTGGTCAGAAATAAATTTGTTAGGTCTTTGTGAGGTCTAGGTATCAAGGTAACTGTGCCCTCATAACATGAGTTTGGTAATGTCCTTTCCATTTCTATTTTGTGGAATAATTTGAAGAGTCTTGTTACTTCATTTTCTTTGAAGATCTGGTAGAATTCAGCACTGAAACCATCTGGACCTGGGCTTTTATTATGTGGGAGAATTTTGATGACTGCTTCTATTTCCACATGCAATATAGTACTATTTAATTTGCTTGCATGCTCTTGATTCAACTTTGGCAAGTAGAAGCTATCAAGAAAAATGTCCATTTTATTTATATTTTCAAAATTTGTGTTATATAGGTTTTTGAAGTAAGATCTAATTATTGTTTGGATTTATTCAGTATCTGTTGTTATATCTCCCTTTTCATTTCTGATTTTGTTGAATTGGAAAACCTCTATGCCTTTGTATTGGTTTGGCTAAGGGTTTGGCTATATTGTTGATTTTTTAAAAGAATCAGCTCATGGTTTTCTTGATTCTTTGAATTGTTTTCTTTATTTGTAATTTACTGATACCAAATTTGTGTTTGATGATTTCCTGTCTTCTACCTCTCTTGGGTGTGTCTGCTTCTTCTTTTTCTATAGCTTCCACATATGCCTTTAAATCACTTGTATGCTTCCAATATCTTTATGCTCATAGCTTATGCTTCCAATCTGACAGCATTTAGTGCTTTGAACTTTCCTCTTAGCACTGCTTTGTGTTCTATAAATTTGTGTCTGTTATACCTTCATTTTCATTAAATTTTAGGATATTCCTAATTTATTTATTCATTTCTTCTCTGACCCTGTTATCATTGTGTAGTAGTTGTTCAGTTTCCATGTGTTTGTAGAATTTTGTTATTTCTGTTGTTGTTAAGGCCAAGCTTTATTCCATGGTGATCTGATAGGATAAAAGGTTTTATTTCAATCACCTTCTATCTGTTGAGACTTGCTAATATATGGTCAATTTTGTAGAAGGTTCTGTGAGGTGCTGAGAAGGAAGTATAATCTTTTGTGTTAGGGTGAAAGATTCTGTAGATATCTGTTAGGTCCATTTGATTAATGACATCTGTTAGTGTCATTAACTCTCAATTTAGCTTCTGTTTCCTTGGCCTATCCTTTGATGAGGGGGAGTCTTGATGTCTCCCACTATTAATGTGTAGTGATTGATGTGTGGTTTAAGCTTTATTAATGTTTCTTTTTACAAATGTGGGTGTCTTTGGAGCATGGATATTCAGGATTGTGATGTCATCTTGGTTGAATTTGCCTTTGATGAGTATGAAGTGTCCTTCTTCATCTCTTTTGATTAATTTTGGTACCAAGTCTGTTTTATTAAGTATTAGAATTGCTACTTCAGCTTACTTCTTGTGTCCATTTGCTTAGAATAACTTCTCTCAGCCCTTTACTCTCAAGTAATATATATCTTTGTGGCTGAGGTGCATTTCTTGGAAGCAGCAGAATGTTGGTTCCTGTTTAAGGATTGATTCTGTTAGTCTGGGTCATTTATTGAAGAGTTGAAACCATTGATGTTGAGAGAGACCAATGACCAGTGACTGTTAGGTCCTTTTAATTTGAAGTTGGTTGTAGTAGTGTATTTGTGTGCTTTTTAAATTTTTGTTTTGCTAAAGAGATGTTATATCTTCCTTGTGTTTTCCTGGGTACAGATAGCCTCCTTAGATGGGAGTTTTCCTTCTAGTATCTGCTGTAGGGCTGGATTTGTGGATAGATACTGTTTAAATTTGCTTTTGTCATGGAATATCTTATTTTCTCCATCTATTGTCATTGAAAGTTTTGCTGGGTATAGCAGTCTAGACTGAAATCTCTGGTCTTTTATGGTTTGCAAGACATCTGCCCAGAACCCTCTGGATTTTATGGTCTCTGCTGAGAAGTAGGGTGTGATTCTGATAGGTTTGCCATTATATGTTACTTGGCCTTTTTCCGTTGCTGCTTTTAATATTTTACATTGTTCTGAATATTTATTGTTTTGATAATTATGTGGTGGGAAGATTTCCTTTCCTGGCCTACTCTATTTGGTTTTCTGTAGGTCTCTTGTATGACTACAGGCATCTTTCTTTAAATTGGGGAAATTTTCTTTTATGATTTTGTTGAAAATGTGTTCTGGGCCTTGGACCTGGGCATCTCCTCTTTCTTCAATTCCTATTATCCTTCCTTAGGTTTCATCCTTTCATAGTGTTTTTGATTTCTTGAATATTATGTGTTAGAAATTTTTTTCGATTTAACATTTTTTTGATGGTTGCATGAAATTCTTCCATTGTATCATCTATACCTGAAATTCTTTCCTCCACCTCTTGCATTCAGTTGGTGATGTTTACCTATGCAGTTCTTGTTTCTTCTCTAAATTCTCTCTTTCCAGGCTAGATTTAATTCATGCTTTTATCTTTGTTTCCATTTTCATCTTCAGATCTTGAACTGTCTTACTGATTTCTTTGATTTCCTTCACTCAATTGATTTCCTTTTCCTGAATTTCTTCCAGTGATTTCTTCATTTCCTCCTTATATTCCTCTGTCATGGTCTCTTTAAAGGCCTCAGTCTCTTTGGCTGTATCTTCCTGTATTTGTTTATGGATTTTATTGATTACCTCTATTATCATCTTCATAAGGAAAGATTTGGGGTCAATTTCTTGTGTTTATGAGTCATTTTATTGAGTACTTTTGAATCTATAAGGAAAGTTAGTCTTTATTAGGTTTACTTTTCTGGGTAACTGTGGCTTTATAAAATAAACTGGGACAGTGGTTGCAGAGAAATGGTGCTTTCCTAGCTTTCCCTAATCTAGCTTGCTCCTTTTGCTTTCTTATATAGCCACATCCATCCCCAAAGGTTGCAGCAACCACAATGGTCTAGGCCATGCCAAATCAAAAATTTATAAAGAAAATTTCTTACAGACTTGCCTACATGCATTCTTGATGAAGGCATTTACTCAATTGAGGTCCCTTTCTCCAGATAACCCCAGCTTGTTTCAAGAGGGGAGAATACTAAGAAAGAAAAGAAAAATAAGACACCCTGCTAAATGCTACAGTCCCAATCTCTCTGTTTCCTGCTCAGCCAAGAAATGAGCAAGTATGGTGTCACAGCCATAAGCTCCTCCCATGATTCCCATGATTAATCCAACTACAGCTACTCTTTCCATACCGTGATGAACTATATACCCTATCATGAGTCAAAATAAATTATCCCTGTTGGGCTTCTTATTTGGTGTTTGTTTTCAGTGATGAGAAAAATATTACAAAGTTATTGGAAGATCTAAGAAAAAGTATGAACTTGCAATTAGGTCTGCTTGATGCATGCATAGATAAAATCCAAAATAAATGGAAATTTTATCACTACTGTATTAAGGGGTTACTTTGAATTATTTAGAAGCAGATAATCTTATTTTAAACATTATAGTTATCTAATTTCTGTGTGAGGAGAAATACTTTTATTTAATACTATATATACATGCTAGACTAACTAATTTTATAGATATGTGACAAAGGTTTTAGATGTCAAATGGCTACATGGCTAAGACAAGTAATTTTATGGTATGGACATGTGGATTGGTATATTTACAAGCAACATGAGATGTTAAATTTTTATTTAATTTACTTATTAGTATATAGGAAGTATTCAGCATATTAATGTGTACAGTTCATTTTCTCCTTCTACAACATGAATTCTGGGGATGGTGATCAGGCCATTGAGTTTGATTGTCAAACACCATTGCCTTCTGATCTGTTTCACTAGGCTCTGTGGGAATTGTTTCAAATCAAATATTTAGCTCAACAAAACCATCCAATATGGAACAAACACTGAATGACTAAATAGAAAAATGCCTCATGAAGTTGACATTTTGCAACCATCATAATAAATCATTCCAGAACTTTCAGGATTAGTACCCTTAGTGGAGTGGTACATAGGTGTAGATATGTGAATTATATGTGGCCTCAACAGAATAAAAGTTCATTTCTTAAGATTTCAACAAATACTTCAGCAATTTTATGATACATCTATCAATATCAGACATGAACATTGGCAACCAGTAAAAATATTTTTCAAGAAGACCACTTGCCTGTATAATGGAAAGTCAAATAATCAGGTTCCTTCTATCTTGAAAGAGAGAGTATTATATTAAAACCATAGTCCTATAACATAAAAACTAAATTTATTGTAATATCAGTATTTATTCCACCAATAATTGCAAGTAGTTATAGTTGAGAATAAAGTAAGAATAAATAGTAGAAAGGGAAAAGGAAGGTGCAATTTGTACTCCTTAGTCCAACAGTAGAGAGAATATTAACTCATTCAAAAGTCTTATTGTCTTTAAGTTTTTTCTCAGAATATCAGCCCACTGTTGTGATGAACTCTTGCCACTATCCAAAATTGCCATGTTGGAAATAATGAAAGCTTGTTATTCAAAATTGCTTCAGGTCAATATTCTAATATCTGTTCTAATGTGTTAAAGTGTCCATAAATTTGTCCCTTTTAATGTAGTTCTAGGTAGAATGAGTTTCCATGTCTTGTTTAAGATTTTTATCTGTTTTAATTGTTTGAATGATAGTCTATTCCTTTAATTTAAAAACCAATTGTATCTAAACATACAGGCTCCCTCTAGATTTAGCCCTTTATTATCATACCACTTATCTGTTATTTCAGTAGTGCATTGCTTATTCTTCCTCTGCTTTCAAAACCACATCTTTGACTCTTTCTATGCCCTTCTTCTTTAAACTTCCAATGCTATACTTCCTACTACCATAGATAATGTTGAGTAACACTATTATCTCTAGATTCTTAACTTAGTAATGTTTTTCAAGTCTATTTTACCATGAAATGCATATTCACCTTTCTCTGAAATACTCAGTTGTACACAACATTGACCAAATAGTATTATTCTGCTTACCAAGTTGACCCTCTGGCTAGCCAGTATTCATTTATTTACCATATACAGAATAAATTTACCACCTTAAAATCCTCAAGTTATTACTTGAGTACAATGGAGGAGCTGTTCAAAAATCTGTATAGAAAAATATATAGGTATGGCATGTAGAATAGCTCATGTAGGTTATGAAAGTGTATCACTTGAGAACCCTTAAATGGGAAACATAGAATACCGAGAATCCAAATTCTATATGTCTGATTTATTATTAGTTTTGTGATATATAATTATGGAAGTAAAAATATCTAGTATTCTAATTCTAAAATAAATTTGAATAGCAGAAAAACCAATAGATAGCCTAAGGAAAATATGTAATATTTAAATAATATATTAAGATAATCATTTATCTAAAATTCAATATTTAAAGGAACTGATGCCAAAACTCACAGCCATGCACATGTAATTTACTTAAATTTCAAAACTGTGAATTCTAATTTTATTGAGTATCTTTCTGTTAACCTGGAAACCCTACCCAAAATAAGGGTCTCTACCTCTTCAAATATTCACTTTTCCCATGTTGCTAAACAAATTTAAATCCAGAGTTAAAATGTTTCTGTAACAACACATAGACACACAAATATTTTAAGTGTTATATCTCATTAATAATTAATATTTTCAAATCCAGTGCTTTGTTTTTTTAAACAGTCTTCAATTTGAATGGTAAGCCTCTGAATACTGAATGGTATTCAGACAAAAGTTGATTTGTAAATATGTCTATTTTTTGGAGAGAATATTTATTTTCTTTAGTATAATTCAACTTCAAAATACTAAGAATTCAGAAGATGATAGCAAGAGAATACGAAAGGTCAATAGCTGAACAAAGGTCAAATTTTATGCTATTTCTACAATTTTCTCATCCGTTCACAAAGTGGGAGGAATGTGTTCTCTTCAGTTCAGCTACACTTTAAGTTGGCATTAAAAGATAATCCAAAATTGGAAATAAAATTTACTGACCTTAAAGGTTCACTATTTGCCTTTGACTAGCTCTTTGTGATACTCCTTCTGTTTTCACTATTTAAAAAAAATGTATTTCGCTTACAGAACACCAAATATAGCAGACCAGAAAAGAAAATCCTCCCTCCACATGATAATCAAAACACAAAATATACAGAACAAAGAAAAAATATTAAAAGCAGAAGGGAAAAGGCCATGTAACATATAATGGCAAACCTATCACAAATGCACCTGACTTTTCAGCAGAGATCATAACAATTAGAAGGGCCTGGGCAGAGGTCTTGCAAACTCTTAGAGACCAAGGATGCCAATCCAGACTACCGTGCCCAGCAAAACTTTCAATACCCATAGATGGAGAAACAGGATATTCCATGACAAAAACAAATTCAAGTGGTACCTATCCACAAACCCTAAACTACAGAAGTTACTAGAAGGTAAACTCTAACCCAAAGTGGCTAACTACAACCAGGATAACACAAGAAATAGATAATTTCACTTTAGCAAAACAAAAACCAGAAAAACACGCAAACACACTACCATAACCAACATCAAAGTGAAAGGACCAAAAAGTCAAGGGTCTTTAATCTCTCTCAACATCAATCATTTCAACTTGCCAATAAAAAGACACAGACTAACAGACTGGATGCATACACATGACCCTATATTCTAAACACACCTCATCCACAAAGATAGACATTATTTCAGGGCAAAGGGTTGGAAAAAGGTCTTCAAAGCAAACAGACACAAGAAACAGCTGGTATAGCCATTCTATTATCTAATAAAATAGACTTTAAACCAAAATTAATCAAAAGAGATGAGGAACGACACTTCATACTCATCAAAGGTAAAGTCAACCAAGACGTCACAATTTTGAACATCTATGCCCCAAATACAAGGCCACCAACATTTGTAAAAGAGACACTAATAAATCTGAAACAACACATCGATTTCCCACACATTAGTAGTGGGAGACTTCTACACCCCACTTTTAAAAATATTTATTTATTTATTATGTATTCGGTGCTCTGCCTGCACACCTGAACAGCAGAAGAGGGCATTAGATCACATTATAGATGGTAGTGAGCCACCATGTGGTTGCTGGGAATTGATCTTGGGACCTGTGGAAGAGCAGTCAGTGCTCTCAGCCTCTGAGCCATATCTCCAGCCCCTCTACACCCTACTTTCACCAAAAGATAGATTAACAAAATATAAGGGAAACCTAGAAATAATGACACTAGTTGATGTCATGAATCAAGTGAAATTAACAGATATCTACAAAACTTTTCACCCAAACACAAAATATACTTTCTTCACATCACCTTGGAGAACCTTCTACAAAATTGATCATATAGTAGGTCACAAACCAAGAAACAGAAGATTGAAATAATACCTTGTATCTTTTCAGACAACCATTGACTAAAACTGAACTTGAACAACAACCGAAATAACAAAATTGTACACACACATGTAAACTGAACAACTCTTTACTTACTGACAACTCGGTAAGGGAAGAAATAAAGAAAGAAATTAGGGACTTCCTAAAATTCAGTGAAAATGAAGTTATAACATATCCAAATTTATAGATACTTTGAAAGCAGTGCTAAGAGGAACTTTCATAGCACTAAGTGCCTTCATAAAGAGATTGGATATAGGCAACTTAATGACATATCTGGAACACCTAGAGAAAAAAGAAGCAGAAACACCCAAGAGGAGTAGATGGCTGAAATAATGAAATTCATAGCCGAAATAAATAAATTAAAAAATACAATTCAAATAATCAACAAAATCAAGAGCTGGTTCATTGAGAAAATCAACAAGATAAACAAACCTTTAGCCAAACTAACTCAAAAGCATAGAGACACTATCCAAATCAACAAAATCAGAAATGAAAAAGAGACATAACAATAGACACTGAAGAATCCAGTCATTATGTCTTACTTCAAAAGCCTATATGCAACAAAATTTGAACATCAAAATGAAATGGACAATTTTCTTGATAGATTTTGCTTTCCAAAGTTGAATCAAGATCTGGTAAACAAATAAAATAGTCCTATTTCTCCTACAGAAATAGAAATAGAAACAGTCATCAAAAGTCTCCCAATCAAAAAACAAAGAAAAAAAGCACAGGACCAGATGGTTTCAGTGCAGAATTCTACCAGACCGTCAAAGAAAAGCTAAAACTGCTACTCTTCAAACTACTCCACAAAATAGAAATGGAAGAAACATTACCAAACTCATTCTGTGAGACCACAGTCACCTTGATACCTAAACCCCACAAAGACCCAATAAAGAGAACTTCAGAGCAATTTATCTTATTAATATTGATGCAAAAATACTCAATCAAATACTCACAAACCAAATCCAAGGACACATAAAAATATCATCCACCATGACCAAATAGGCTTCATCCCCGTTATGCAGGGATGGTTCAATATACAAAAAGCTATCAATGTAATCCACCATATAAACAAACTGAAACAAAAAACTGCATGATTATCTCCTTAGATGCCAAAAAATATTTGACAAAATCCAACACCCGTTCATGTTAAAAGTCCTGAAGAGAGCAGCGATACAAGACATATACCGACACATAGAAAACATTATATACAACAATGAATAGCCAACATCAAATTAAGGGGAAAGAAACTCAAAGTTATTCCACTAAAATCATGGTCTAGGAAAGGCTGCCCACTCTCTCCCTATCTTTTCAATATAGTATTGAAGTTCTAGCTAGAGCAATAAGACAAAAAAAGGAGAGCAAGGAGACCCACATTGAAAAGGTGGAAGTCAAATTATCCCTATCCTCAGATGATATGGTAGTGTACATAAGTCCATCCTGAAAATTCAACCAGAGAACCCCCAACAGTTTATAAATACCTTTAGTAAAAGGACTGGATGGAAAATCAGCTAAAAAGGTCAGTAGCCCTCTTGTATAAAAGTGATAAACAGGCTGAGAAAGAAATTAGGGAAAACATACCCTTCACAGTAGCCACATATAATATAAAATATCTTGGTGAACTCTAACCAAGGAAGTGAAAGACTTGTATGAAAAAAAATGTTGAAGTCTCTGAAGAGGAAAGTTGAAGAAGATATCTGACGATCAAAAGATATTCCATGTTTGTGAATTGGGAGAATCAACAAAGTAAAAATGGCCATCTTACCAAGCGCAATCTACAGATTCAATGCAATCACTATCAAAATACCTACATAATCTTTTAAATACATTTAAAGATCAATTCTTAACTTCATATGACAAAACCAAAATCCCAGAATAACTAAAACAATCCTGTACAATAAAAGATCCTCCAGAGGTATCTCCATCCCTGATCCCAATCTGTACTACGGAGCATCAGTAATTAAAGCTGTATGGTACTGGCATAGAAATGGACTTGTTGATCAATGAAATTGAATTGAAGACCCAGAAATAAATCCTCACTCATACAGACACTTGATTTTTGACAAAGAAGTCAAACCCATACAATGGAAAAACAACATTTTCAACTAATGGTGCTGGTCTAACTGGATAACTACATGTAGAAAAATGCAAATAGATCCATATATATGACCCTGCACAAAACTGAAGTCCAAATAGATTAAATACCTCAGCCTAAAACCAGATATACTAAATCTGTTAGGAGAAAAAGTGGGGAAGAGCTTTGAACTCATTAGCAAAGGAGACAATTTCCTGGACCAACAACTCAGGCTCTAAGGTCAACACTTAATAAAAGGGACCTCATGAATATGAAAAGCTTCTGTAAGGCAAAGTACACTCTCAACAGAGCAAAACATCAGCCTACAGACTGGGAAAAGATCTTCACCAACTCTACATCCAACAAAGGTCTCATTTAAAATATATAAACACCATCAAACCAAATAAACCAATTAGAGCCAAAGAGAGAATTCTCAACTGGAACAATGAATAGCCAACAAATACATAAAGAAATGCTCAAAGTCCTCAGTTATCAGGAAAATGCAAATCAAAACAACTCTGAGATTCCATCTTACACCACCAGAGTGGCTAAGATCAAAATTTCAAGTGACAGCATATGAAGGTGAGGATGTGGAGAAAGCAGCACACTCCTTAATTGCTGGTAAGAGTGCAAACTTATACAATCACTTTGGGAATCAATCTCACACTTTCTTGGAATTCTTGGAATAGTGCTATCTTAAGACCCAGCTATTTCACTCCTTGGCATATACCCAAAGATGGCCCACCACATAACAAGAACATCTGCTCATCTGTGTGCATAGCAACCTTATTCTTCTTAGCCAGAATCTGGAAACAACCTAGATTTCCCTCAATCAAATAATGGATAAAGAAACTGTGGTACATTTACACAATAAAATACTACTTAATTACTAAAAACAAGTAAATCTTTAAATTTGCACGCAAATGGATCAAACTAGAAGTTATCATCCTGAGTGAGATAACCCAGACCTAGAAAGACACCCATGGTATATACTCACTTACAAGTAGATATTAGCCCAACATGGATGTCCTCTGAGAGTTTCCCCTCAGTGGGAGAACAGGACAGATCCTGGGACTTGCTACTGGACTCCAGGTGAGAGTGGTATGGATAATCAAGAGATAGAAGGACTCAGAGTTTCCAGGAGCCCCACAAAAGACCATTAAGGTTGGCAGATCTAGACACAGGGGAGCCTGCAAAAACTGCTGTACTATGCAAGGTCAATGCATACAGTAAACCTAGACCCCCTGTTCAGATCTAGCCAATGCCCAGCTCATTCTCCAAGGTTGTGGGAAGAGTTGGGACTGCCTCTGAAATGAACTCTGTGCCCCCACTTGGACCACTTACCTTTGGTGGCCTGACTGCACTCAGAAAAAGGGGAAACAGGCTATCCAGATGAGACATGATAGGCTGTGATTACATGGTAGGTGAGGAGGTCCCTTTCTGTCAGATGTCTAGGGCAGGGTAATAAGGGAAAGAGGGAAAGGGGAATGAGAAGATTCAACTAAGGGTATAACAATAGGAATGTAATATTAATAAATTATTTTAAATTAAGCACAATTAGAAAGCAAGAAAAATGTATTTCATATTGTCTTTTGTTTTTTGTTATTTCTGTGCAAAACTATCTGTACATCCCTCTTCGCTCCAGAAAAAGGACAATGCTTAAACCATCCCCTTGTCTGTTTCAATATTTCTCTCTACTAGACATCATATTTCTAACAAAAGAACCAGCCTTTCTTCTGCAACATTCCTTGAAAGAAGATTCCACTAATTTCATATAAATTTTTGGCTAATGTTTACCACCACTAGCTTCAATCAAGGACTTGAAGGGAATTCTTCTACTTTGGGTACAACTTTGTACATATCTCCTTTCTATTTCTCACACATTTTTAACTGCCTGGAATAGGGAATATCTTTATCGTAGTGTGGATGATCTCTAAGTACACTGTGTGATTATATTCTATTAGAAATTCAAGCCTAGTGTTTAAGTCTTGCTGAGTTCATCTTTATAAGGCTGTAAGTTCCATTGCTCAATCTTATTTTCTGTCAAATTGGTCATGAATAAACAAGATCTGGGATATTTTAAGAATTCTAAATTGTTGTAAGACTAATTCATAGATCTCTTTTCTGCCACATGGGGCTATGGGATGCCAATTTAAGGGATATTTGGAAGATTTCAAATATTTCTAGATTTTTTGAACACTAAGAAGATCTGTCAATTCTAAGTATAAATCCTGAGATGTCAAGAATCACCTGGAACTGTGTTTACCTTCTTGAATTTCTTGATACGATATCAGCTTTATGTCATTCCATCACTTTAATTTTACCACTCTCTTAGTCTAAACCTTCAGTTCTAAACTACAAGGTTATTCAAAATCAGTAGTTCTCAATTTGTGGGTCTCAACACCATTGGAAAAACTATATCTCCAAAAATATTTACATTACAATTCATAAGAGTAACAAAATTACAGTTATGAAGTAGCAACAAAAATAATTTTATCGTTGGAGGTCACAACAACACGAGGAACTATATTATTGGGCTGTAACATTAGGAATGTCGAGAAGCACTGCAAATCATCTGTAAGAATGCCAATTATCACAAATAGCTATCATATTATAAGCAATTCCAGTTCTCAGGGTTCTCTTAAAGTATTTCACTAGGACTCTGTTCTGGGTGTGTTTTCTCATTGAAATGATTTTTGGATTCTTCGTTTTCCCTCACTGTAAGTTCTGTAACATTGTTATTCTGAATGTGCCCACCATTCTTTCACTTTTCTCAAATCTTTTTGGTATTCTTCCTAGTTCCTCAGCCTCATATACTGTTTTCACTATTGTCTTTGGTTACTCAGGCTCTCAGTTACCAAAAACTGGAAATTTATTGTTTAACTTATACTTTCTTTTTTTCTATTTTTTTTTGAGACAGGGTCTCTCTGTGTAGTCTTGGCTGTCCCAGACTTAATTTGTGGACCAGTCTGGCCTCAAACTCACAGCGATCCATCTGCCTCTGCCTCCCAAGTGCTGGGATTACAGGTGTGTGCCACCATGCCCGGCCTTATCATTTCTTTTATTCATCAAAAGTTCAGCCAGAGAAATATATTTTTGCCCAATTACTATAATTGCTATTTTGTATTATATTTGATAATTCTACTCGTTTATGTTTCTTGAGTCAATTATGCTATCTTTGAAAATGTATTTCTATGCACAGTATGCTTCCATCATATAGAATATTTAAGTTTGGGAAACCAATATCGAAAATGATTGCAGTTTAACAGTCTACAATAGACATCTCTTCTTTACATCTGTCCAATATTTATCCACACATTGTTGAAATTTCTTAATCTCTTTGTGAACGACACCACATTTATAATTTTAATTCATGTGGTTTATATGAGATTAATTCTATCCTCCAACACAAGATTGCATATGACACAAACCTGGTTGATCACCATATTCCATCTCTGTGACAACATTTGGCATATAACCAAAGTGGATTCATTAAGACCAAGTCTTGGGATTTGTCCTGACTGTTTATTATGGTCTGGTATATTTGTCTAATAGGAAATAAAACTGGGCTTTCCAAATATCTATCCTTTAGAAGGGCTTAAGTTAGAATGAATCACATAAGAAACAAAGCAGAGTGAGAGAGGAGAGGGATAAGTAGAGGGAGATAGTGTTAGTTTAAGTCTTATCTTTTATTTAAGTCATCTGAAAGTTTCCTGTCATTTAGAGTTGACAGTTATTTGACTCATGTACAATTTTTAGCACTTTCAGAATTTTTACATCACACTCTCAAAATATCCACCTCTGTCATGATTCGAAAATTTCCATTTCATAGTTTATTTTTATCTTATATTATTTTTCTAGAGCCTGTACATTTGAATTTCATATTTTATCACCCACTATTTCTTCAACAAGCTACCTATTTCCTCTAAATATTTTAGATAGTTTATGTCAAAGATCTATCTATATCTTTGGGTATTTAATGACCAATTTTATCTTATGGTATTTAAACCTCCAATATTTTTGCATAGTTAATTCAAAGTAGTAGAAGCTTCTCTCTATGTATCTCATTTTTCATTATTACCTTTGGTAATTTAGTCTCAGAAAAATACACATAAGATTTTTGGCTACCAAGAAGAGACTTGATACCCTATGAGCATATACAGGGGGAGGAGGTCCCCCTCAGGAACAGCCATAAAGGAAGGGAGTAGGGGGAAAATGGGAGGGAGTGAGGAATGGGAGGATACAAGGGATGGGATAACAATTGAGATGTAATATGAATAAATTAATAAAATATATTAAATAGATTGTTGTATGGGGACTAACTTGATTTAAATTTTACTAGTAGAGTTAGAAAACATTTAGTACCCTATCATTTAACATGTGTGGAGGGGTTTGACATTACTTTACTCTTCCATTGTCATAAACTGCTTAGTTTTCTTTTCATCATGCATGTGACTATCTTATTAGCTTTTGGTTATTTTGGACAATCCTCAAAATAATTTTTAAAATTTATTGTTCTCTTATATATTACTTCTGACCACAGTTTTCCCTCCCTCATTCATTCCTAGTCACTCTCTCTCTCCCTCCCTATTCACTCCTCCTCATTTCCCTTAAGAAAAGAGCAGGCCTGCCAGGGGTAACAACCAAACATGATATATCAAGTTGCAATAAGACTAGGCACCTCCTCATATTAAGGCTTTGAAGAGCAAATCAGGAAGCAGAATTAGATAAATCAATGGATAAAGAGTTCTTGTTTTTGATAGATGGTTTCTCTGTGGAGCCCTTGCTCTCATGGAACTTGCTCAGTAGATAAGGCTGACCTCTAACTCACAGAGATCTTTCTGCCTCTGCCTCCTGAGTGCTAGGATTAAAGGTGTGTGCCACTATCTCTTGGCTTTAGACAATCTTTTGCATAGTTAATTATATTTTTCTCTTCCAATTTTTCACAATAGTCTTCTTTTGAAGGTTCTCAATTTCAATTCTTTCTAATTTTTCTAGTTCATAAAATATTTTTACATTAAAGTCTACCAGAAAATCTGCAATCTATACATATTTGCGATTTTACTATCTCTTTTTTCCTTAAAAACTCTTTATCTTGACCGCTACTTTTGGAGTCTTAGAACTTACACTGCTAAGACCCAGCAATAAAACATAACTGAACATTATATTATTTTAACAATATAGTTTAACTACAATTTATGACATAAAACCAATTTTTATCTTATAATTTTTATTGAGTATCAAAAGAGTTTTCTCTCAATACAATGATACATATGTTTATTTGACATATTCAAACAAATTATCTACTGCTCTTTAACATACATCAAATTAAATTTAAAACCAAAAAATGAAGAAATCAGATGATTCTAAAAATTAATACTAAGTTCAAAGTTTTGAAAACATTATTTGACCTCATAAAGAAATGTGTTCACATTTTATGTGATGCTTTAAGAAAATTGTCAATGTTCTAATTTTAGCATGTTTATTTTAAGTTTTTGGTAATTTCTTGTGTGGTGGTAATTTCAAGAATATATTATCATGTAACAACCAGAAATCCTAGCGTGGAAAAACTGCTTTATGTCTGCTCAAGTAATTAGAAAGCGAGCTCAAATCTCTGGAGGTACAGGCAGTCAGGACAGCATACCTATCACAATATCAAATTAGCTATAATATATTCTTAAATATTGTAAAAGAATCAATATTTACTTTTTAACAACAATGTGTCATATTTATAATTAATATATTTTAGTTTCTGAGAATCTCATACATGAGTACAGTATTTACATCATTTCTAGCCCTGTGTCAAATTCCTTTTGTGTGTACCTCCACTCCCACTCAAATTTATGTATATTTAGACTACTGTTACATACATATATGCGCACGCACACACACAGAAACACACACACACACATACACACACACACACACACACACACACACACACACACACACACTACTGGGTTCATTTAGAGTTGCCCATATGCATTTGTTATCCATAAGATTGAGTAATGTATAAGTGGGCTTATTTGTCCCACTCTCAAAAGCTAATGATTGCCTGTAGCACTTCATCTAGGGATTTAGCTTTGTGGACTTTTCCATATTCATATTGGCATGTCTTATGGTTTTGTCATTGCGTGGTCTTGCTTAGGCAACAGAATTGTTGATATTTCATGGATGCAGCTTATATGTCATGAGTAGAAAACTTCATCCCCTAGCAGACTTCCTGCTCCACTGGCTCTCCTAATGGTTCTTTACCCTCTTTGGTGATATTACCTGAGCCTCAATTGTAGAGGTTGCATTATAGATGTTTGATTTTAGGCTAGGTATCCAACAGTCACTTATTCTCTGTGTTTCTATAACTTATAGATCTCTGTAATGTCTTTATCAGATGTAGAAAGATGATTCTTTGTTGAACAGTAGAAACTATGGCTAGGTATAATGGGAAACTTGGTTTGTAATGCCTTAGAGGAGATGGCACTATATGAAGGAGTGAAAATACTGTTTCAGGAGGTTAGCAAAATGGCAGCTTTCCTGCTTTTGCTTCCCCACACTGCTTCATGCATTTTCTTTGGCAGGTGTCCAGAACCCCTGCATGAGGCAAAGGGCTGGGAAGAGCAAGATGCAGTACAGGGAAAAAGGGTTAATCTTGAGCCGAGTACACTGTCAGAGGAGTTGAATGGGATAACAAAGTCACAATCAGTTCTTTTCAGTAATTGTGTAGCACATCCCTGCTAATTAAGTATTTTCAAATAAACTTTCAAGATTCTGAAATTTGTGTTTCAGTTAAAAACTATCAATTTATTATGCCACCATCACAAGAATGCTGTGGGAGTATATAAATATCATCTTATTAGGAAACTCTTGGTAAGAGAAATATAGGATATGGGGAAATAGAAGGATCCAGAGGATCTTAGAAACCTACAAGAAGAACATTGAAATGGGTGGATCAGGGCCCAGGGGGTTCTGTTCAAATTATTGCACTAACCAAGGACAATACAAGTAGTAAACATTGAATCCCTACTCTGATCTACCCAATGGACAGGACATTCTCCACAGTTACATGGAGAGCAGGCACTGACTGTGACATGAACTCTAGTGCCCCATATTTGAAGCCCTCCCAGTGGTGGGGAGCTGTGGTAGCACTCAAAGAAAGAATAAGAATGCTACCAAGATGAGATTTGATAGCCTATGACCACAAAGTGGGATAGGAGATCTTCCTCGGTCATAGATCTAGGGGAGGGGAAGAGGGTGAAAGAGGGAGGAAAGGAGGAATGGGAGGATACAAGTGATGGGATAACAATTGAGCTGTTATCTGAACAAATTAATTAAATAAAGTTAAAAAAGAAGAAACTACTAAAGAAGAAAAACTACTGCAAGTCAACAGAACCCGTTTTAAAACGCCAGGCCAACTTGTAGTCACCATATTGTTTTTTTTTTAATTTTTTATTAATTTATTCTTGTTACATCTCAATGGTTATCCCATCCCTTATATCCTCCCATTCTTCCCTCCCTCCCATTTTCCCCTTACTCCCCTCCCCTATGACTGTTCCTGAGGGGGACTTCCTCCCCCTGTATATGCTCACAGGGTATCACGTCTCTTCTTGGTAACCTGCTGTCCTTCCTCTGAGTGCCACCAGGTCTCCCAATATAGGGGAAATGGTCAAATATGAGGCACCAGAGTACGTGTGAAAGTCATACCCCACTCTCCACTCAACTGTGGAGAGTGTTCTGTCCACTGGCTAGATCTAGGTAGGGGTTTAAAGTTTATGCCTATTGTCCTTGGCTGGTGCCTTAGTTTGAGTGGGACCCCTGGGCCCAAATCTGCCTATCTTAATATTCTACTTGTAGGTTTCTAGGACCCTCTGGATCCTTCCAAGAGGATGTCCTCCCCTCTGTCTCAGTTTCCTGGTAAGTGAAGGCTTTCGTGGGACATGCCCCTTGGGCTAGTATGCAGATATAAGTGAGTATATACCATTTGACTCTTTCTGCTTCTGGATTAACTCACTCATTATGATCACAACAAGCTTGCAGAGGAAGAAATTAGGAAAACCACAACCTTCACATTAGCCATAAGCAATATAAAATACTTAGGAGTTACTCTAACTAAGCAAGTGAAGGACTTGTTTGAAAAAAATTTCAAAACTCTGAAGAAAGAGATTGAAGATGACATGAAAAGATGGAATGACATAATTTATTTCTACTCATAGTTTGTTAAGAGTATTTTCATTATGAATGTGTTCAATTCACTGAATTTTTTGGTATTAATGTTTTTCCCTCATTACCTTAATGTAGTGTATTTTACTAATTTATTTGATATAGTAAACCATCCTTGATCCATAAGAATAAATTTGACATGGAAATGGTACTTGGTAATAAGTATTCCGATGACCTCAGTTGTACTTTATAAAATCTTATACCTATTGTTTTTAGAAATATTGATATTGAATATTCCTTTCTAATAATGTTACTTTCTGATTTTATTTTTTTAACTTTATTATTAGATCTTTACTGAAGAAATTGGAAGTATACACTTTCTGAAATTTCTACAGAGATATCAAATATTATATATATATGTATATATATTTATATATATACATACACACACACGCACACACACACACACACACACACACATATATATATATATATATATATATATATATATATATATATGATTAAATGCTGCTGACTTGTTCATACATACATCTTATTTCTAAGGTACAATCTGGAAATTCAACAACATTCTTAAATTTCTGCAAAGATTTTAGTTTGAACTTAAGTAATTCTGATTTTGCATAATTTGAAAGCTACCATCCTTTTCCATGTTAAAAATAGGGAGAATAATCTACTTTAATTTTTCTTTAAATAATTGGTAAAATTTATCAGTGAATCCAGTATGTCCACAGTTGTTTTTCAACTGGAAGATTTTGGTTATTGATATTTTAGATTTATTCATGATTCAGGGTTATTATCATATACATTTGTGGGTATATATGCACCTCTGCCAAACTATCTAATTTTTTGCAAATAATTATATATTATAATCTCTTATACTTTTAATTTTGGGCAATCCTTTATAATATGTTTTCTACTTTTATTTGCATCTTTCATTATACATTATATTTCTTGGTTTAGTCAAATAGTTATTAATTTTGTTTTTAATGTCAAAGCCAACCCAAAATTTTATTCATTTCATATTTTGTTTTTGAACTGCTTTTCTATTTACCCTTTTATTTATCATCTAATTGCTATTATTTTCTTTTCTGGTCTTGGTCTTGATTTTTTCATATTTAAATTTTGATATACAAAATTATTTTATTTTCTTGAGATTTTTGCTATTCTAATATGGGCATTTGTTGTTATAAATGTCTTTTTGACACACATCTCATGAGTTGTATAATTTTAAGGTATGTTACATTTAATTTTCATTTTGTCAAGATTCTTAAATAATTTTTAAGTATCATACATGACACATTGATTGTTTTTATTGATTTCTGGTTTTATACCTCATAATCAGAACCAATAAATCAGATGATTTCAATATTCTTCTGCTTACCAAGACACTTACAAGTCACAACAATTACTAGAATGGCAAATTATTCTTTAAAATATTATAAGTCCCACTCATGTTATAACAACAGCTGTATAATTAGACCTAAGATTTACTCAACACTAGGTAAATTGTACCTTGTATTGGAAACCTAGCCAAACTTTTGGGGCTGGTGAGGTCATGAACCTTAGAAAAGAATCAACTACCACCACCCTATAGAGCAACAGAATTCTTTACTACATTATAAATCTTACCCTTATACCCATAGATAAGTGTAGCTACAACCTCTTATCAAAAAGTCTTTTCTTTATAGGAAATGGGGACTATTTTATAAACCACAACTAATCACGGTGTTGATAGAGATCAATAAATGATGGGTTTCTCAGGCCCAGTGGATACATCTACACCACAGCTTTTACATCGATGGCTGATGGAACATAGAAAAAAAGGGAGAAGATAGATTGTAAGAGACAGAACCAGGAAATTATCTGTGAAACAGTTATTCCTAGAAATGACAGCATAAACAAGATTGAAAAAAATAGTGATACCAAAGCCCTATAAATATGGACAGGAGAAATCTCAAGGAGTCACACTTTTAGACAAACTATCACAGGCAACTATTGACTGCTGGCAACATAATTGGCTTTTATTACAAATAGAGCCCCCTTATTGATTGTCTTATACAAAGTGGTCAGCTATATATATATATATATTAGACTATTTGTGTGTGATGAATATAATAAAATAAAAAGAGAATATGAACTTGACAGTAGAGGGGAATGGAGAGGGTTCAAGGGAAGGTTACTTAGAGAGGCTAGAGGTAGAAAGAACCATGAATAATGTAATCCCATTTCAGTAAAAAAGGTTAGAAAAATAAAATAAGAAGTTTGTTCTTGAAAAAATAAAAAAGATATTTTTGTTTCTGGATATATGTGTTTCAGTCATATATATGACAATCACTTTTATTTGATCTCTGAAACTCAGTGCATTTATCATCAAAACTACAGAAGAATTTACCATGACAATAGTTTTTAAACTTTCCTTTGAATTTGGAAACGCAATATACAGAAATAGACTAATCAATCTTTGATAAAAATAAACATGGGGAGAGGGTTCTTCTCTAACACAGTTTCAGACATGTAATAAATTCATGACACATTTTAATAAGTTGTATTTGCACAGATTTGTATATCAGGAGAGAAACTGCATTTCTGAAAAACAAGTATGTGCATCTCTATTCATTATCAAACAATTTAGTATTACATATCAATAGAGGATATGTTTTACATTTTGGGATCATGCCTATGTTACTTTATTTTCTGTTGCCAGCAAAATAATTATATAGGATAAGTACATTTTTAATATTTTGTCATATAATTCTAGAAATACAAGATCAAAGGTCCACATTTAGCACACTAAAGAGATATCTATGTATTAATGTTTATTGTTGTGCCATTCACAATAGTTGAAATATGAAATTAGGATTCATTAGTAGATGACTGTATTAAAATAATGAAGGATACATGAGTAAAGATATTGTGGAACAATTCCGTGTGTTTAAGGGGCACTGCTGAAGCAAGACATGTAGAACAGGGAGGCCCTGCATTGAGTCCTGACATAAAGCTGTGAAAATGAAGCCTGGATTTCTTTGGAGATACCACGATATTGGATATACCAAAACCATAAGAAATCTATCAAGAAGAGCTGCATTCTCTAGTGGGACCAGAAGGAGAGAGAGAGAATTTGTTGCAAACAGCAAAATCGGAGGCTTCTAAACCTTTTGACATCAGTTAAGGAGCTGCAGGAATTGGAGATGGCCTTGCTGAAGTTTGGACATGCATTCCCTCATTTGGTCTTGTATTTTTTTCATTATGTCTCCATTCTTTCCTTTTGGAATGGTAGCTTATGTTCTTAGCCCCTGTATGTTAGAAGTATGCCATTTGGCTCTTTAGTACAGGAGGAATAGATACATTTAAAACATTGCCTGGAGTGTCAGAAGAGACTTTGGACTTTGAAATTGTGTTGAGAGTGTGGAAGACTATGAAAACTTCTGATGTTAGACTAAATGTGTTTTTCATTATGATATGATCACAAGCCAATAAATACTTGAATACTTGATCCTAATTTGGTAGAACTATTTGGGGATTATTAGAAGGTGTGGCATTGTTGGAATATCATTGAAACAGGCAAGCTGCTGGAGTATCCTACCATTCCCAGTCTCTCTCTCTCTCTCTCTCTCTCTCTCTCTCTCTCTCTCTCTCTCTCTCTCTCTCTGTCTGTCTCATGGTCGTGTCTCAAGATGTGAACACTCAGCTACTGCTTCAGTGCTATTTCTTCTTCCCTGCTGCCATTCTCCCCACAATGATGTTCATGGATACTGAACCCTCTGAAACTGCAAGGCCCAAAATAAATGACTTTTGAAATAAGTTGCCTTGGTTATGATATGTTATCAGTATAACAGAAAAGTAACTGAGACACAGTACTTAAGCAAAATTAATAAAACCTAAGTGGTAAACAAGCCAGAGGTGAGAAAATTTAAATGAAGAGAATAATATGAAAATATCAATTTTATAATAGAAAATGTACTAGTTCTGTTAAAGCATACATGGAAAAATTCTAGCATATGTGAACAGAGAAATAGTATATCTTCAATAATATACTTTTCAGAGTATGAATTTGTAAGAACTAAAGTAAGAATATGAGTAAATATCAACAAAGTAGAATAAGCTACAGCGTATAGACAGTTGATATACTATCACATAGTAATATAAATCATCTGAACAATGGTATTATTAAGAAGAGGACATCTTTCTAAGGATATATGTATTAAAAGATCATTTAATTAAATCATAGTGACACTATATACCAAAGATATAGATGTATATAGCAATTGAAATGACATATATAGATAGAATTTAGATCAAGGAGAAGATCTCAGTTTTCTTTAAAGGAAAGCAAAAGGAATAGGTGGTCAATTATATAACAGAATTTCAAACATATTGACAATACTTATTTTATTTGAAACCAGAAGAAAATGTGAGAAAAACCTTAGCATTCATTACATAATTTTGAGTGTACTTACGCTATTGAGAATTATGTTAATCACCATACTTCTCTAGACATTTGAAACATTACAGTGTTTTTATTATATTATTTCTTTCCTCCCTGTCCTCTATCTTACCTCTACCATGTCTGTCCTCTCCCCCTCCCACTTCCCTTCCAAATTCAGGGACTCCTCTTTAGCCATTGCTGCTATACATACATATAAAGGAATAAATATATAAATACAACCTGCTGAGTCCTATCAGCATTGCTTGGATGCAGACATTGCTGAGCACTTGTTATTAGAGTACCAATTACGTGACCATCTTGGGCCTTAGGTAGAAGGTACAATTACAGAAGACTTCCTAGACCTCTGGCTCTCATAGTCTTTCTGCCCTCTGTCTTGTTTTGTCCCCTAAGTCTAAGTTGTAGGAATTATGTGGCAGATGTATCTATTGGGACTTAGTATTACATAGTCAGTTGTTGTGGGTTTCTTTAATATTCTCTTTCAGCTATAAAAATCTTAGCGGTTTCCCTCTAAGATCCACATTACTAACTGCACATTAGTAGTTGGCTAAGTTTATAGAACTAAGCATGATTTCTCTCCTGTTAAGTGGACTATGACTCCAAATAGACAAAATTTTATTACCACCATCGTGTAAACATGTAGGATATTCAGGCATATGTTACCATGTGTGTCAGTCTTGTGGTTCATCAGTTTCTAATCTGAGCAAAACTATTAATTGCTTTCCTTCTCTTATTAGCTTGCATATGAAATTTTGGTAGTATGGAAACTACACCTCCAGGGGAGGCTTTTTGGTCACATCTAGTTCAAAGTCTTTGATTCCTTTGTTCAGTTTGTGGTATCATCAGCTTCCTTCAACTACTGAAAGGTAACCAAGAACAAGTCATAAGAGTTTATATTATTTTAGGACTCTCTTGAACTCCCATAACCAACAACTCAAATAAGATGTAATGATAACTGGTACTGGGCTTTGTGTGTGTGTGTGTGTGTGTGTGTGTGTGTGTGTGTGTGTGTATAATTCATATATTTTATGTGTAATTTACATTAATATAAATTAATATGTACATTAACATATTAATATATAAAATAAATTAATATATTAATGTGTTGATATAAATATATAATATATTAATATAAAGAATGCTTTTCTATGTTACTTTCAATCATTGTATAAAGAAAGCATTTAAATGTATTCTTTTAAAATTTCATGAACATATACTGTATTGACATCATTTTCTTTCTTTTCTTTTTTAAAATACATTTATTTTATTACACATGTATAAGACAAACTACATACAGCAGGGAGAACCATGTGGCAATCATAAGAATAATGAGTTCTACACATGTTACGTTCATAGTGATTTGGCCATCTGCATTCGTCCAGTTTGAAGTAAGTGTCTTTCCTGTATTGTTGAGTCTAAATTTCTGAATGAGATTCAATATCTATCCAATCTCAACTCTAATAGCTTAACTTCTTTATCTTGATCTAAAACGATCTTGTCCCCTAACCAACTAAACTTGGTTGTAAAACTATACTATCTTGTCTTCAATGCCCCTCAGAGACTTGAGAAGGAATAAAACTTAAATTCCTGAGTGAACCAGCAGTGCAGATTAGCAGCTTCCAAAATGTACAAATTGACTTAAGACTGCTTACTGCGTTCTTTATAAAGTTTGGATATTAGACCTTTGTCAGATGCAGGGTTGGTGAAGATCTTTTCCCAGTTTGTAGGCTGTCGCTTTGTTCTTTTGACAGTGTCTCCAGCCTTACAGAAGCTTCTCAGCCTCATGAGGTCCCATTTATTAATTGTTGACCTTAAGGCCTGGGCTGTTGGTGTTCTGTTCAGGAAGTTGTCTCCTGTGCCGATGTGTTCCAGGCTCTTCCCCACCTTTTCTTCTAACTGATTTAGTGTCTCTGGTTTTATATTGAGATCTTTAATCCATTTGGACTTGAGTTTTGTGCATGGTGACAAGTATGGGTCCAATTGCATTTTTCTACATGTAGAAATCCAGTTAGACCAGCACCATTTGTTGAAGATGCTATCCTTTTTCCATTGAATAGATGTGGCTTCTTTGTCGAAAATCAGGTGACTATATGTGTGTGGATTCATATCTGGGTCTTCAATTCGATTCCATTGATCAACCAGCCTATTGCTGTGCCAGTAGCATGCTGTTTTAAGTACTATTGCTCTATAGTACAGCTTGAGATCAGGTATGGAGATTCCTCCTGAGGATCTTTTATTGTATAAGATTGTTTTAGCTATTCTGGGTTTTTTGTTTTTCCATATAAAGTTGAGAATTGACCTTTCAATGTCTTTAAAAAATTGTGTAGGTATTTTGATGGACACTAGCCCAAGGGACAGGTCCCATGAAAGTCTGCACCTACCAGGAAACGGGGATAGAGGTGAGGACATCCTATTGAGACTCTAGATGAGGAAAATATAGGGGATAGGCAAGTAGGGGGACCCAGAGTGTCCTAGAAACCTACAAGAAGAACATTATGATGGGTAGATCTGAGCCCAGTGGTTCTGCTTGATCTAAGGCACCAACCATGGACAAAACGTGCAGTCATCATCATCAAACCCCTACCCAGATGTAGCCAAGGGACAAAACATTCTCCACAATTAAGTGGAGACTGGGGATTGACTTTCACAGGATCTCTGGTGCCCCATATTTGGCCATGTCCCTTTGTTGGGGAGGCCCAATGGCACTCGGAGGAAGGATTGCGGACTACTAAGAAAAGACTTGATACCCTAGCACCATATTCAGGGGGAGGAGGTCCCCCACAGCCACAGTCATAGGGAAGGGGGATTGGGGTGAAAGTGGGAGGGAGGGAGGAATGGGAGGATGCATGGGATGGGATAGAAAATGAGATGTAATAGGAATTATTTTTAATTTTCAATAAAAATGTGTAAAAAAAAAGAATTAAAAACTAAAAAAAAAAAAAAAAGACTGCTTACTGCCGGACTTTATAACATTGGAGCCTCATTTTCAGCTTTCTGGCCTAATATCTCTGCCAGACTTCTTTGCAAGGCAGGAACTATTGAGGATTTGCTTACCTTGACTTGGCAGAGTGTGGCCGTCGACTCTGCTTGCATCTAAGTTGCTCATTTTTAGACAGAATCTGTTTATGACAGGAATGAGGAAAATTTTCCACGTGGCTTGTTTGCCACCTTTTAAGCCATCTCCATAAGGAGGCCCATTGATGATCATCATCTTCTTTGAGGTCAGCTGGATGTTGTTAGGTGTTAAGTTGTCTTGTTGTAGAAGAAATTTAGGATTGTAAGAACAACTTTAAATGCCACATTCTGTGTGTCTCTGAGACTTTTGAAGACCTTATTCAATGATTTTACCTCATATGTTCATAGAGTCATATATATTCTTGTGTTAAAATCTGCTAAGTATTTGACATGGCCATGTTCTGTATCAATATACTAAATTCTATAGCAATGACTCAGACATAATTGACATCATTTTCTTCCTTCTTTTCTGTCCCAGTCCTCAATATGCCATCATGCTCTCAAATTCATGTATTTTTCTTGAATTATTTTTGTTATATGCAAATAAATATAAAAGTATAACTGATCATCATTTAATATTACTCATATGTATATATTTTGAGGGCTGACCACTTGACAGTGGGTTCAACTTTAAGCTTAATACTTATGTGTCATAATAAAGTCTACTGTGCCTCTACTTGTTTGTCACTAAAATATGAGCAAAATTCAATCTTATATTTTGTCAATAGGTAATATAAACAATGTACCTACTGAAACAATAGAGTTTTTAAAGGCTTTAGTAAATATTAATTCTTTGAGTTTGCTTCCACATCTAACATTGGTTTGATTTGGCCATTGTAGTATTGATCTTATAAAAAAGCATATGCTTAACCAGATGAAGTTGCTGATGCCAGATGATTATCTTCCTGTAAAGATCAATTATTACTTTACAAGCATTCACAAATTGTTTAATTATCTATTATTTGGGCTTGTTAGAAAATGATGGATATCAAGATTTTTGACCATTATCACCACAATATTTTTCTTTTAGAAAATCAAAACAAGGCTGTGGGTGTAACTCAGAGATTGAACATTTGCTTAGTATATGTGAGTCCCCAAGTTTCTTTTCAAGGACCAGAAAAGCAGAAGCAATCAAATAAAAACATTTTGTGTCACTTATCAAAGATCATACTCCTGGTAACCTTGGCATCTCTCGTGTTCTTATTATTTCCCAACCTATCTAAAATTCATACCCACATTTCAAAGTTCTAACTTTTAACATTAAAAGTGGTCATAAGAATGAAAAAATATCAGGAGAATAATTCAGAAAAATTGCATTGAGCAATAGCAACATCTCAAAAGTAAACTTATCATTTCTTCTAGCTTTTCCTTTGATGCAATCAAGAACTCATTAGAGTAAATCAATTTTGTACATGCAATAAAATTAAACTATTTTATGCAGTATTTTTCTAAATGTTGTTGGATGGTAAGTTATTTAGTAGCAAAGATTATGTATGTTCACTCTATTCAAAGAAGGAACATAGTATGTTTTCACACAAAGTTTATATGAACAATAAATAAACAAATGCCAAGGGCTTTCTTTTAATAGCATACTACTTTATTTCTGTTTTTACTATGATTTTTGTATTTCTACATTAACACTGGTATATTTGTTAGAAAGAATTTGTGTTAGTTTTTATTTGTAGTCCTTCTTATAAGACAACCTTCCCCTAGAAGCATTCTTTGAGGTAGTAGTCTATTGTATAAATGTAAATTTATTTCTAAGTGATTTTAGTTTTGTAGTTTCCCTGTGGATTCTTTAGTTGTGATGTGAAATACCTTCTATTGTGTCAAAACTTAAATAACTGACTTTCTCAGTAGATCTTTTGGGATTGTCATGAAAATTAAGTTAGATGAGTTGAAAATGGTAGAAAATATAGAACAAAACCATTGGATTATTTCTCTCTCTAGTTTTGTAAGCTTTATGTAGTATGAGAATATAAAGATTGAAGTTTTACTAAGAATTTTCATAAGGGTAGTTTCAAAACCAGTGGTTTTTAACCTGTGGGTCATAACTGCCTTGGGGGTTACACATTAGATATAGTGCATTTCAAATATTTACATTATACTGTGTAACAGTAACAAAATTATAGTTGTGAAGTAACAAATATACAGTTTTATGTTTTTTATTACTATTGCTTTTTTTCCAAGATATATATTGTTTTATTAATTTGTTCTTGTTACATCTCAATGGTTATCCCATCCCTTGTATCCTCCCATTCTTCCCTCCCTCCCATTTCCCCTTATTTCCCTCC
This sequence comes from Acomys minous, assembly GCF_964271855.1. Taxonomy (NCBI): domain Eukaryota; kingdom Metazoa; phylum Chordata; class Mammalia; order Rodentia; family Muridae; genus Acomys; species Acomys minous. The sequence goes on along the minus strand of NC_140488.1, from coordinate 66,852,373 downwards.
CCTATGACAGTTCCTGAGGGGGATTTCCTCCCCCTGTATATGCTCATAGGGTATCAAGTCTCTTCTTGGTAACCTGCTGGGAGACACTACACAGTTTTATGTTTAAGGGTCACCACAACATGAAGAACTTAATTAAAAGCTCACATCATTAGCAAAATTGAGGACCATTTATTTATGGAAATTGTATTTCATTTTGTTCTTCTTATTTTAAGGATGAATGTCTTAGAGAAGGAATTCAAGCCACACCTCCATGCCTGTTTGGAGCCATATTGTTGATGAGGGGCTTTTATTTCCCTTGTTATTTTAGTTAAAGTATCTGCCATGCTTTGAGTTGATGAAGGTTCATGGCTGAGCAAGTACAAATTCTCTCAATTTGCTGGTATGTTGGCACAGTCTTATTGTGCACCATTTACAGTTTACCATTGTTCCTTCAAATGCTGATTTCCCAACCTCATTATCTGGTTTCAATAGTGACATGGCATTGTAATGTTTATCCTTAGTATTTCCTGTCTCAAGTTTGTGTAAACATGCCTACCATTTGTTCTCTGTTCTGCTTATAAAATACCAACCAGCCAATGCTGAGCAATACAGGGAATGGAGTGAGATATCTGAGTCCAGAAAAGGTGGGGAGCGGGGAGTTAGAAATTGGGATACAAGGAAAGGTAAGGAGAGGTCCAGGAAGGATCAGTAGAAGTTAACTAAAAGAATAAAATGCAAGTATGATGGGGAAAACTGCTGGAAGGAAGCTAGACTACCTTGGAGTCTTAGGATAGAGTAATAATTGCTCAGTTTTGTGTTCACAGATAATTAAATGAATCATAGTCTTTTTGTATGGTTATTTTGGTAAATTGTTAGTTAAAGTGTATCTACCACATTAATGATTATATGAATTATTGTTAAATATTAATAATCATTCTACACTTGTACTATGTTCAGTGACAAAATAGCTACCAAAAATGTTTAAAAGTTAATACTGAGCATCATTCAGGAAGAACATGTCAAATAGCAACAATGTATAAATATTACATTTACAGAAAATATTGCTGAGCAGTAAACACTACCCACAGGCAAACATAACAAAACTAACCATAAATATATGGAACAAATATAATATGAAATACACCAAAAATATTAATGAAACAACAGAAAGCAAAACAGAGCTAAATAAAAATAAACAGTATAAATGGGAAGGTAATTGATCTAAAGGAAAAAGGAAAAAATAGATTTTCATAAAGAAGAAAAATATCTAAGAATGGGAAAAATTAAAAAAAGAGAAATTGGCATAGAATCTAGTTAAAGAATGAAAAATATATATAAATAGCAAAGTAACAGGAAATTTGGAAAACTAAGTAAAAATAAATATGGCTAAATTCTAGACTATATCAATAAAATTTAAAACAAAAAATAAACAAATACCAAACACATAGAAAAAAACAAAGGAAGAAAGAAGGAAGGGTGAAAGAGAAAAAGAAAGAATTTTTTTCTCAAGGTTATGGATGGTTTGAAGAATTTAGACCCTACAAATTACAGTAAATCAGAGCTGTGTCAATTGTTTCTGGAGACTTTTGAGATTTTTCTAAACCATGTCCTTAGGTGTTATCACTAGTGAGAAGTCTTAGCTCTAAACCAAGAAATGCTTCATTGAAGTTCTTACAATATTGTACCAGGTACTGGTTAGAATTTTTAACTGTTGTACTCTTATTTAATTCAATGTCAGCTTACGTCAAGCAATCAAACCAGTTTGGGCTGTTTGCCACATAGAAGCTTTGCTATAGTTTCTGAGAGAGTGCTGAATAATTCCAGTTCAGTGATGTGTTTCCTTATACAAAAAATACCCAGAGGACCGAGAGGTATTGTAAGTAACAGACACAGTAGTGAGCCAGACACCCTGACCCAATTGTAAGTGTTTGAATTGTTAGTTAAATGTTTATCCTCCTGGAAATCTCAGTTAAGTATACATGTATGTAAAAGTGAAAACAGGGTCAAACAAAATTCTTTCTCTAAACATTTTTGCAGTTACTTGGGTTCCACAGTTTAGAGCTATCTTTGCATTTGATTTTTTAAGAAGGAAAAGTTAGGAACATGTAAAAAATATAAGTCACCATGACATATTCCTGAGAAGCTTTACCAGTTACTGTAATGAGTAGGTTGAAAAAAGCTTTAAATATGTACTTTAAAGAATTATGAAACAACAGATAATTTTTCATGTCGTGATTTAGTTGACATCTACTTTGCTGGATAGCTGAAGTCAACCTGACACAAGCTACAGTCATTTGAGAGGAGGGAATCTCAACTGAGAAAATGCTTCCATAAGACTGATCTGTTACAAAGGCCTGTAAAGCATTTTCTTAATTAGTGATTGATGTGAGAGGGCACAGCCCATTATAGGTGGTACCACTGTGGGCTGGTGGTCCTGAGATTGATATAAGGAATAAGTCGGTAAGTATCCATCTTTGACAGCCTCTGCATAACTCCTGCCTCCTGGTTCCTTGCTTGTGTTCCTGCCCTAACTTCCTTTAATGATGAACAGTGTTGTGGCAACCTAAATCAAATAAACACTTTCTTTTCTCCAGTTGCTTTTGGATGTGGTGACTCACCACTGTAGTGGAATTTTAATCCAGCAACATGGCTACTCTGGCAAGGGATCACATTCAAAGAGCTAGCTCTATGTGATCTGGCTGGAATACAGACACACCCTTAGTATAGAACTTTAACCATCTGGCTGGAATACACACCCATAATACCTCTGTAATATGGACACAATATACCTTTAGTCCCTCTGGCTGGAAATTAGCATATGCTCTTAATCCCAAACAATGACATCTAATAGACGGGTAGACAAAGTGATGAATCAGAGAAAGATTTGGCAGAATGAGTTAGAACTAGAATATGCCTAGCTCTCAAGAGAACAGAAAGGAAAGAGAAGCTACTTAAGAGCTGCATGGGAGAGAGGGAGAGTGAGAGAGAGAGAGAGAGAGAAAGAGAGAGAGAGAGAGAGAGAGAGAGAGAGAGAGAGAGAGAGAGACAGAGACAGAGACAGAGACAGAGACAGAGACAGAGACAGAGACACAGAGACAGACACAGACACAGACACAGACACAGAGAGAGACAGAGAGAGAAATCAGGGGACTTCATGATGACATAGAATTCAGGAGTACAGTACAGTTCAGTAAAGTTTGGTGCAGTTCAGCTGAGTGCAGTTGAGTTTTGGGAGTTTAGAGGCAGTTTTTTCTAAACAGAGCAATTCAGTCAAAAGCCAAGAAAAGCAAATTTGAATCAGTCAGTTCAGAGAAGAGTTTTCATCCAGAACAACTATGTTTAACGAGTCATCAAGAGTACTGAAAAATCTAGGAAGGTTGAGCTTATTCAGCATTATGTCTCAGAGGCTAAAAACATTTTAGGCCTAGGTTAGCAGACTGAGACTGGAAGATGAAACCTTCAATGTCTAGGAAGATTACATTGTATGGAGGTTGGAAGCTTCCAGGCCTAGCCCTAAGGATAAATACATAGAAGTCCACTATGCTTTGCCCAAGCCATGTATTAGTAAAGCTTGGGTATGTCTCTCATATCATCCCCTCATCTGATAGAAATATTGTAAACAATATTTATACATCACAGAAATATTACTTCTAACAAGATAGCTCCCAACTTGAACTCTACCTTCTACATATGGGCAGATATAATGAGTAAACTCCCAAAAGACCTGCTTTGAAATATATGGAAGTTCCTGTCTCTAGAATTTTGTAAGATGAAGCAGTCAGGGCTATTGAAATTCCATTAAATTCATCAACCTCTTCTACTTGTGACAGCCTAGTAAAAAGAGTAATACTTTATTTTAAAGCATCAGGAAACTAAGCTTCCTTTATTATCACTGAATAATAATTGGCATAAGGTTGCAAAGACTAATACCATGTTCTCTTCTCTAGTACCCTGCTCTCCCACAGAAAGAATAGAAAATATAAATATATTACTTATAAATCATTCTAATAGATTTAAAAAATCTATATGTCGTTAATAGGGTACTATACAGATAAGTAAATAGATTTGTACATAAAATATGATCTGTAGATACATTTTGACTTACTGATTTCTAGTTTATGGGCCTATTATAGTTTTACTTTGCCTTATTCTATTAGATAGTCTTTCTAGTGCAGTGTCTAGTAATAATATGAGAATCAATATAATATGCATGCTCTCATGTGATGGAGAAACATTATATACATACTGAAATATAAAGCTAAAACTATATAATCATTTTTATTTTGTGAAAAATAACATTATATTTACTTATTTATTTATTTATTTATTTTGATTTAGAAATCTTTTTTAAAATTTTATTTTATTAATTTATTCATATTACACCTCAATGGTTATCCCATCCCTTGTATCCTCCCATTCCTCCCTCCCTCCCATTTTCCCCTTACTCCCCTCCCCTATGACTGTGAGGACAATACAGGCAGTAAACTTTAAACCCCTACCCAGATCTAGCCAATGGACAGGACATTCTCCACACTTGAGTGGAGAGTGGGGTCTGACTTTCACACAAACTCTAGTGCCTCATATCTGACCATGTCCCCTGGAGGGGGAGGCCTGGTAGCACTCAGAGGAAGGATAGCAGGCTAACAATAAGAGACTTGATACCCTATGAGCATATAAAGGGGGAGGAGGTCCCCCTCAATAACATTATATTTAAGCCATAATGTTTCCAATACGATTTTAGATTATCACTAGTACAAATACAATATTTATAACATATAATGTTAGTGTTACATATTTGTGTAGGCTCTGTTATGTTCTCTTCTATTCCTAAATGAATTTTAGCTACAATTGTTCTGAAATGCATTTACTATATCTTTAACATAATCATAGAATTTGTTATTAATATTTAGAATTTAATACATGATCAGTTACAGTGGTAGTGGTGGTGACTGAGACACATCCTGATTGGATTGATATATCTAATATTTTCTCCAGTTGATAATGCTCTTTAGTGAAGTTATGGAACCTTTAAGAGAAAAAGACATATGAGAGGAAGTATGTCACTGGAAAATGGCTTTGAGAGTTCACAGTCTTGCTCTACTTTCTGGTTTCTCTTTCTTTCTCTAGACTTTATATATGTAGATTAATATACAACCAGAAAGTTTCCACTCTTGTTCATCATGTGTTACATGCCTGTTGCCATGTTTCGCCTCTTTCCATATGGAATTGTAAACCACAATAAAACATTTTTCATCTACATTGGATTTGTTCATGGCATATGTATTAAAACAAAAGAGAAAGTAATAAAAGTTACAACAATTAATTTTTGAAAATGTATATGGGATATAAATGTATGAACATCCAAAAGATATTGTGATCAAAAATGTAAAGAAAGAAAAATATGTGATACTATAGTACATAACTTCAAAAATATATTATGAATCTTGAAGTTCTCAAAACAGCTTGGTATTGGTATAAAAACAGAGATCAGCATGAAAAAATGTTTATTCATAAAACTAAACATTTGCAGCCAACTGACTTCTGACAAAGATTCTAAGAGCATTCACTAGAGAAGAGTAGCCTTTTAAAAACAAAGTGCTCACAAAATTGAGTCTCTCCATGCAGAGAGATGAAATTAGATTTTTCAATAGTTGCAAAAGTCAACTTAAAATGGTAACTGGTAGAGTGTTTTCCTATCATGTTCAAAGACCTAAATTCAATTCCTATCTTATAAAAAAGAAATTAGAAATGGATTAAGAACTGAAAGGTCTTATAATAAGAAACATCTAGAAGAAATCATAGGGAAAGAGCTTCCAAACATTGAAATAGCCTAGGTAGTGTTGTGCCAGACCTCAGAAAAACAGGAAAAATGGAAACATAAATAGACAGGGTTAAATCAAGTGGTCCTTTACAACAAAGCAAATACTTGATAGACTGTAGAGACCACATAGAGAATGGAAGAACCTAATTTGAATGAATCTATCTGACAAAGAATTGACATTAAGATCACATGAGGATCTTCAGAAACTAAACACTAAAATAAAAAAAAATCAATTAAAAGAAACAATAGCTCTAACTGTACTTTTTCAAAAGAGAATATACAAGAGGCCAGCAGATGAATGAAACTAATCAGTTTCACTACTCATCACAGAAATGCTAATCAAAACAACAATGAAATAACACTTCATTCAGTAATAGCTAAGAGAAAACTATTGTAGTGCTGGCCTGGATGTGGAATAAAAAGGGCACTTGCATATTGTTGGTGACAAAAGGAGTTCATGTATCCAATATGGAAAACAGTATGTAGGCATCTCAAATAAAAAATAAACTGTTATATGATATAGCAAGTGCACTTCTGGGTGTATATACTAAGAAAAGTAAACCGCTATGCAGAAGAAACACTTCTACATCCACTAGCAGTACAGCACAATTCACAGAAGCTAGAGAATGAAATCAGTCTGAATGTCTACCATCTAATGAATAGATAGATAAAATTATTGGTGATGACATGAGAACTCACAACTCCCAAAGAAGCGATTGACAGAAACAGTTGCTACAGAAAGGAAAAGTATTTTCTTCAGTGTTATAGTCACTAGTCCATGCTCCAGTAAATAACTTACACATATTCATGTAAGCAAACCTAATTAAAATCAGTGACTCAAAAAAAAAAAAAGACATGAAAGTAGACAGGGTCAACCTGAGAAGAGGCTAGGTAGGGAGACAAAAGAAGGTAATGGAAATGAATATGATGAAAATACATTATACACATATCTTTGAAGAGACACCATGACAATGGTAACTCTTAGAAAGGAAAAAATATTTAATTGGGGCTGGCTTATAGGTTGAAGTTTTAGACAATTATCATCATAGTGGGAAGCATAAAAGTTTGCAAGTGGACATAGTCTGGAGAATTAACATCTGGATATGCAAGCAGCAGGCAGAAAGAGTGCCACTGGTCCTGACTTGGGCTTCTGAAACCTCAAAGCTCAGACTCAACGAAATATTTCCTGTAGTAAGGCTATACCTACTCCAACAATAAGACACATTTCTTTTAATAAGGCTATACCTACTAGTAGCAACACTCCATAAACCTATTTGAACCATTTTATTCAAACAACCACGTTCTATTTTCTGACCCCCATCAGCTTATAGACATATCATAATGCAAAATTACATTCATTCCAACTTTAGAAGTTTCATCCATAAACTATCATAATCTCCATGCTCTATAGAAGTCCAAAGTGAAATGAATCTTCTAAGGCACATGGCAATCTCTTAGCTATAACACCCAATGTAAAATCAAAACTAGAATGCAGATCACATACTCAGCATATAATGGCATAGAATATGCATTACCATTCTAAAAGGAAAGAAAAGGAGTGTGGTGAGGAGGAAATACTAGACCAAAGGAAGTCTGGAAACAGCTGGAAAAACTCCAATCTATGCATGTCTAATGTGTCAGATGTTAAAATTTTCTTCATATCCCAAATGCTTTCAGCTTTGCTGACTGTAACACACTTCTCTATCTTAGGAGATTTCCCTTCTGCTAGAAGCTTTCTCCAGCATATATTCCATGAATCTGGCACCTGCAATTTCTTGGCGTTTTCAAGGCAATCCAGGCTTCACTTTCACAGCTTCAAACAGCTTCTGTAGGTTTTATGTAGGACACCCATGACACACAGTTGGCCTCACCAGTTTTCCTTAGTCATTGAGGGAGACTTCATAATCCATTTCTTGTATTCTTGATTTTAAGCCATAACCATGTGGCCAAAGCTAGCAAGTTCTGTTGTTTGTTTGGCCTGGAACATAGTCCCTCATTCAAATGCTTTATCACCCACTTTCTGGGGTTTATTTATTGCCTAAGTTTTGCTGTGCTAGAACTTGCTTTGTAAATCAGGCTGCCTGTGAACTCAAAGATATGCCTTCATCCAGCTCCAGTTTTCTGGAATTAAAGGCATGTAATACTACACTCAGCTCTAAACTTTTCTTTAATTCATTTCCACAAGTTGGAAACTTAGCTGGTAGAATTTTTCCCTGAGGACATCACTCTCTTTATTACATTCAAAACCAGGTGTTTCTTTAGACTTTTTATCTCCTTGACCAATGGACTTGACTCCATTACACTTCATGATGCTCCTTTTCTTCTCAAACTGTACACTTTTAAACTTTTTCCTTGCTTAGTTTGCTCCTTTTCATTATAGAACTACATCAATGTGTCCACTAATAACCAAGAAACACAGTCAATTTTAGGCTGTTTGGAAATCTCTTCAACTTAGCCTCAGACATTTTATTTTAGACAAGAGGATAAAGCAGGCACTTTCTCCTGTAGATATTACAATAGTTTCCAAGTCATGTGGTATTATTCCTTTCCTGTAAAACCTCTTGACACAGACCTCTACAGTTCAAATCACCCAAAGCATCACTGTCTTCCATGGTCCTCGTAGGATGGTCCATTGAGCCCCACTTAAAGCATTAGACTGCTTTCCTAACCCAAATTCTTAAAGGCCACCTTCTGCTAAATAAAATGATGATCCAGCTTATTACACCAATACTCTATTTCATGGGACGAACTTCAGTCTAAGTTAGGAGGGAGGGAGAAACAAGAGGATACAAGAGATGGGATAACAATAGAGATGTAATCTGAATAAATTAATTAAAATTTTAAAACTCCATGACACATTGCTAACCAGAAAAATAAAAAGACAAATGAATTGAGGCAAAAATTTCAAATTTAATAATCATTAGATCAGTCAAAATCAATATAAGGTGTTACTTAATCTTTTTAGCAAAAACTATCAAAAAGACAAATAGAGACGGCAAGGTTGCTAAGCAGGGAAACGTGCTTGCTACAGAAGCTTCAAAACCTGAGTTCTATGCTAGGACCTACAGAAGGAGAGAACCACCTCCTGAAAGTTGTCCTGTGACTTATATATACATACCATGGTATTTATGTATCTGTATCAGCATGAACATAGACTATATTTACACATACATGTACAGAATAATAAAAAATTAACTGTTTAAAAAGGAATAATTGGGCACCAGAGTTCATGTGAAAGTCAGTTCCCACTCTCCACTCAATTCTGAAGAATGTCCTGTGCATTGGCAAGATCTGGGTATGGGTTTGAAGTTTACTGCACATATTGTCCTTGGCTGGTACCATACTTTGAGCAGGACCCCTGGGCCCAGATCTGCCCATCATAATATTCTTCTTGTAGGGTTCTAGGACCCTCTGGATCCTTCTATTTCCCCATTCTCCCATGCTTCTCTCACCTAGAGTCCCAATAGGATGTCCTCCCCTCTGTCCCACTTTCCTGGTAAGTGAAGACTTTCATGGGACATATCCCTTGGGCTAATGTCCAGATATTTGACCATGTCCCCTGGATGGGGAGGCCTGGTGGCACTCAGAGGAAGGATATCAGGCTACCAAGAAGAGACTTGATACCCTATGAGCATATACTGGGGGAGGAGGGCCCCTAAGTCACAGTCATAGGGGAGGGGAGTAAGGGGAAAATGGGAGGGAGGGAAGAATGGAAGGATACAAGGGATGGAATAACAATTTAGATGTAATATGAATAAATTAATAAATTATATTTAAAAATTAAAACAAAAGAAGCTAGGATATTTTTTCTATATAGAAAGTAAGAATGAAAAAAGAATGATATGAACACATCACAAATAGGAGTAATATGAACCTCAGAATTATAATACATTAGTTTAGGGAAATAAAAAATGAAACTATGGTACTGTTAACAAACAATGAGAAAACATAAAAAGTAAAAAATAAATAAATAGATAAAAAGGAATAATTGGTAACAGGTCTATGGAGGTTGCTGAGAAAAATGTAATCCTTATGCATACATTGATATTGGAAATGCAAATTAAGACATATGATATAGAAAATAGAATGAAAATTCATCATAAATTATAATTTTCTGTATGATCTTGTAACCTTACTTCATATACAACTAGGGGAAACTGAATCACACTCTAGATATTTTCATTATTATATTAGTAATGCATTATTTGTAATAGTCAAAGTATAAAATCAACCTAAGTGTTAATCAAAATATAAACTTATAAATATTATATATGTGTATACTTTTACATAAACATAAAGAAAGTGACATCTATCCTTTCATCATTAGTACTCAGCTAGAGAAAGTCTTCTTTGCAACTACATGGATCAATCTTAAGAAATATTGTACTAATTGAAATGAGCCAAGAACAAATGGTAAATTTCACATATTATTTTTAAGTAGAACCCCTAAAGTTAAAACATAGAAATAGATTGTAGAAGAATGACCATTATTTTCCAGGGGTGAGGTTGAATGGTTAGTGAGATGATATTGACCAAAGGATACATGTTTAAGTTAAGCAGAATAAATAAGTTTTTAAAATCAATTTTGCAGTAAACATTGTTAGTAATAATGTGCTTCAAAATTTAGTGCTGCCAGTGGAATACATTTTAAATAATCTCTTTTAAAAATATAAGAAAGTGGAATAATAAATATGTTGTTTATCCTGATATAATCATTCCATGATTGATACATATGTCAAAACATCCCATCTTATCCAATAAACATACGTAATTATTATTTGTCAACTAAGAATAAATTTTGAATTAAAATAAATTCATAAAATGTATTAATACAGCTCATATGTTAAAATCTTAATAGAAACATCATGGAGCAAGTAAAATGTTATTAGTTACAAAAAATGAAAAGGATAATATATTTTGAGGCTCTGTACTTTAGTATTATATAACATAGTGTCTTAGTATTTTGCTTAGATCACACAAGTGAAATTTAGAATAAACAAAAGTGATTATACTATCATGCTTAGTTAGAAAACTTTGACTTTTCATCATTGTTCTAAAACTGGTTAAGTTAATTGATAACAGAAATACCTGGTACATGGAAGTAGTGGCCCATTACTTTTATGGTAAGCAGCCAATTAAATTGCTTCTATTCATGTATTCAGGATATTGTGTTATATAAAATATAATTACTGAAGATAATAATCTCTAAGACTTACTGCTCATCAAGTTTTATGCACCAAACAATATTGATTCTTTTATTTTAATAACCTAAGTATAGTTTTCAAGTGAGTACGTTATTCACCAGCAAAAGATTCACAGAAAAGGACTAAGCCCAACACCAGGCAAGGAACTTAAAATGTCTTTAGAATATAAATGTGGAGAGTAAGCAAACATTTATGACATTTGTACTTACACTCCCTCAAAAAGAAACTAGCAATACAAATTCAGGAAGTGAGCAAATGGTGTATTCTTTGTCAGGCATTCCATTTTATTCATTTCCTTTTCCATCTGGAAATTAGTTGTTTCTCTTTCATGATGATTTATTACATAGTTTCAGCCATCAGTTGTTGACCTGGGAACATATTCAGAGGTTTCATAACATCTCACTTACTATTAGGCCAGTGCATTCTCTTCATGGAAAACCACCTCAGACAACTTGGCTATCTCATGCTATAGTGATAATTTTGGAATTTTTGTTACTGTAAAATATACATAAATATTATGAGTATGTTTTCATTTTCATCCTAGGTTTGGGAATATGACTATGATTTACCTTGTGCTCTAGCTGAGGCACGGTGTTGTCAGCTTCAGATAGGTCCTATGAATGTGAGATGTTTAAAATTATGGGAAAATTTCAGAGTGCATATAAATACAAGGCCCCCAAAATGTGATGGTGGTGTTGATAGTTGTTGATAGTTCAAGGAGGGGAGGTGGTTGTCATTTGTTAGTAGTCATGCTCAAAGAAGAAGCAACAATAAAAAATGAGTTTCAAAGATCTCTATCTCTATCTCTATCATATATCATTCTTTGTCTCCTATCTAGTGGTAAGGGGTGAATCCAGGGGATAAAGGTTGAGAAAAAGAAGAATACCTACAAGCTAAGAAGAAATTAGATTCACAGATCTCCATCCTCCCTCTCTCTCTCTCTCTCTCTCTCTCTCTCTCTCTCTCTCTCTCTCTCTCTCTCTCTTGATAGAGAGTGAAACTGGGGGATAAAAGGTTGGAAAAAGAAAAACTCACAAAATAGCTAGCATCAACTACAGCATCCCTGATTGGTATACACAAGAAACACTTCATCATCAAAGATAGATATTACCTCAGAGATAAGGGTTGAAAATATATATTCCAAAAAAAAAATGGACCCAAGAAGCAAGCTGGTGTACCAATTCTATATCTAACAAAATAGACTTTCGACCAAATTAATCAAAAAAGATGGGAAAGGACACTTTGTATTCATCAAAGGAAAAAAATCAGCAAGATGATGCCTCAGTTCTGAACACTGCCTTAAATGCAAGGGCATCCACATTGTAAAATAAACATTATTAAACCTTAAGTCACACACCAAATACCACATAATAATAATGAGTCTTCAATATGCCACTCTCACAAAAGGACAGAAAATCCAGACAAAAACTACAGAGACAAATACTGGAACTAACAGGTGTTATGAACCAAAAGGACCTAAGAGACCATTTAATCAAAAAAAAAAGAGTATACTTTCTTCTCAGCACCTCATAAAACTTCATCTAAAACTGACCACAAACTTAGTAACCAAGCAAGTCTCAACAGATATAAGAAAACTGAAATAATCCCTATATCCTATCACACTGCCATGGACTTCAACAACAGGAACAACAGAAAACCTACAAATTCGTGGAAACTGAACAACAGTCTACTCAATGATCACTGAGTCAGGAAATAAATAAAGAAAATAAAGTCTTTCTAGAGCTCAATGAAAATGAATACACAACATACCCAATTCCTTGGGACACAATGAAAGCATTGCTAAGATGAAGATTCGTAGCACTAAGTGACTTCATAAAGAAATTGGGGAGGCCCAATAGGATGTCCTCCCCTCTGTCTCAGTTTCCTGGTAAGTGAAGGCTTTCGTGGGACTTGCCCCTTGGGCTAATATGCAGATATAAGTGAGTATATACCATTTGAGTCTTTCTGCCTCTGGGTTAACTCACTCATTATGATCATTTCTAGCTCAATCCATTTATCCACAAATTTCAGGAATTCCTTGTTTTTAATAGCTGAATAGTATTCCATAGTGTATATGTACCACAGTTTCTTTATCCATTCTTCTATTGAGGGACACTTAGGCTGTTTTCATGTTCTGGCTATTATGAACATGGTTGAGCAAATTTTCTTGTTGTGTGCTGGAGCATCTTCTGGGTATATTCCAAGGAGTGGGATAGCTGGGTCTTGTGGAAGCCCTATTCCCAGTTTTCTGAGATAGCACCAGATAGATTTCCAATGTGGCTGTACTAGTTTGCATTCCCACCAGCAATGAAGGAGTGTTCCTCTCTCCTCACATCCTCGCCAGCATGTGGTGTCGCTTGAATTTTTGATCTTAGCCATTCTGATGGGTGTAAGATGGAATCTCAGAGTTGTTTTGATTTTCATTTCCCTGATGATTAAGGAGGTTGAGCATTTCTTTAAGTGTTTCTCAGCCATTTGATATTCCTCTGTTGAGAATTCTGTTTAGTTCCAAGCTCCATTTCTCAATTGGGTTATTTGGTTTGGTGGTGTTTAATTTCTTGAGTTCTTCATATATTTTGGATAATAGACCTTTGTCAGATGTAGGGTTAGTGAAGATCTTTTCCCAGTCTGTAGGCTGTCGCTTTGTTCTCTTGACAGTGTCTCCTGCCTTACAGAAGCTTCTCAGCCTCATGAGGTCCCATTTATTAATTGTTGACATTAATGCCTGGGCTGTTGCTGTTCTGTTCAGGAAGTTGTCTCCTGTGCCAATATGTTCCAGGCTCTTCCGCACTTTTTCTTCTAAGTGACTTAGTGTCTCTGGTTTTATGTTGAGGTCTTTAATCCACTAGGATTTGAGTTTTGTGCAAGGTGACAAATATGGGTCCAGTTGCATTTTTTTACACATAGAAATCCAGTTAGACCAGCACCATTTGTTGAAGATGCTATCCTTTTTCCATTGAATGGATTTGGCTTCTTTGTCGAAAATCAAATGACCATATGTGTGTGGATTCATATCTGGGTCTTCGATTCAATTCCACTGATCAACCAGCCTGTTGTTGTGCCAGTACCATGCTGTTTTAATTAGTATTGCTTTATAGTACAGTTTGAGATCAGGTATGGAGACTCCTCCGGAGCAATGGGACTCTAGATGAGAGAAGCATGGGAGAATGGCAAAGTAGAATGATCCAGAGGGTCCTAGAAACCTACAAGTAGAATATTATGATAGGCAGATTTGGGCCCAGGGGTCCCAATCAAACTTAGGCACCAGCCAAGGACAATACAGGCAGTAAACTTTAAACCCCTACCCAGATCTAGCCAATGGTCAGAACAGTCTCCACAGTAGAGTGGAGAGTGGGATATGACTTTCTCATGTACTCTGGTGCCTCACATTTGACCATGTCCCCCGGAGGGGGAGACCTGGTGGCACTCAGAGGAAGGACAGCAGGTTACCAAGAAGAGACTTGATACCCTATGAGCATATACAGGGGGAGGAAATCCCCCTCAGGAACAGTCGTAGGGAAGGGGAATAAGGGGAAAATGGGAGGGAGGGAAGAATGGGAGGATACAAGGGATGGGATAACCATTGAGATGTAATAAGAATAAATTAATAAAAAATTAAAAAAAAAGAAATTGGGGAGGATCTTATACTTAGCAACTTAGCAGCATAACTGAAGGCTCTAGAACAAAGGGAAACAAACACATCCAAGAGGAGTAGACAGCAGGAAATAATCAAACTCTGGGCAGAAATCAATAAAATAGAGAAAAAGAACAATACAAAGACTAAGTGAAAAACAGATATACCAATCCTCCTCAAATTATTTCACAAAATAAAATCAGAAGGAACACTTCTCAGTTTATTTTATGAGGCCCCAGTTAGCCTGATACTGAAACCACACAAAGATTCAACAAAGAAAGAGAATTACAGACCAACTTCCCTTATGAACATGATGCAAAATATACTTAATAAAAGATGCACAAACCAAATCCAAGAAAACATCATAAAGATCATCTACCATAATCACATAGGATTCATCCAAGAGATGCAAGGAAGGTTCAATAAAAGATAGTCACTAAATGTAATGCACCATATAAACAAAATGAAAGAAAAAATCACATGATCATCTCATTATGTGCTGAAAAATCCAACACCCCTTCATGATAAATAAAAACAAAACAAAACAAAACAAAGAACAACAACAATAAAAATCCTTGAAGAGCTCAAGAATACAAAGGTCATACTTAACATCCATCACAATAACCATAAATAATATAAAATATCTTGTATTAACTCTAAGCAAGAAAGTGAAAAGATCTGTATGATACAAACTTCAGTTCTTTGAAGAATGAAATTAAAGAAGATGTTAGAAGATGGAAAGATCTTCCATGCTCATGGGTTAGTAACTTGAGATAGTAAAAATGTCCATCTTGCCAAATGCATTCTGCGATTTCAGTGCACTCCCCATCAAAATTCGAACACTATCCTTTGTTTGTTTGTCTTTTTTATGGTTTTTGTTTTTTTTTTTTTTTTGAGACATGTTTTCCTCTGTGTAGCCTTGGCTATCCTGGACTAGCTTTGTAGATCAGGCTGGTCTGGATCTCACAGAAATCCACTTGTCTCTACTTATCTGTGTACTGGGAATATAGCATGTGCCATTGCATGTAGCTCCAACACTATTCTTTACAGGTCTTAAAAGATCATTACTCAACTTTGTATGGAAAACTAAAACAATACATATTCCCTAAATCCAGGATAGCTAAAACAATCCTGTGCAATAAATAATCTTCTGGAGGTATCACCAGCCCCAATTTCAAGGCGTACTACAGTAGTAAGAACCTATAGCAGCAAAAACCATGTGGTAGTGCCATAAGAACAGAAAGGATGGTAATCAAATTAAAGGCCCAGATGTAAATCCACACATCTATTCTATTGACACCTATTATTTGATAAAGAAGCAAAAATCATACAGTGGAAAAAAGAAAGCATCTTCAACAAATGGTGCAGTTCTAACAGGGTGTCTGCATATAGGAGAATATAAATAGAACCATATCTAACACCCAGCACATGATCAAGTCCAAGTGGATCAAAGACCTCAACATGAAACCAAATACACTGAGCCTAATATAGAACGTCGGGAATAGTCTTTAATGTATAGGCACAGGAGACAACTTCCTGAACAAAACACCAATAGCACAGGTATTAATATATCAATAACCAATAAATAGGAGCTCATTAAAATTAAGAACTTCTGTAATGCAAAAGTTATGTTAGCAGGACAAAATGGCAGACTAATGTCCAAAATATATAAAGAATTCAAGAAACTAAACATTACAAAAACCAAATAATCCAATTAAAATGGGGTACAGATCTAAATAGAGACTTCTCAACAGGGGAATCTTGAATGTCTGAAAAACACTTAGAAATGTTTAACATCCTTAGTCATCAGGGAATTATAAGTAATGACAACTCTGATAGTTTATCTCAAACCTTTCTGAATGGCTATGGTCAATAATACAAGTGACAGCTCATGCAGGTAAGGATGTGAAACAAAGAGACTATTCCTCTCTTGCTAGTGGGAGCACAAACTTGTACAACCAATTTGGAAAACAATATGGTAGTTCCTCACAAAACTGTGAATCTACCTGAAGACCAAGAGCTACACCACTCCTGAGCCTATTTCCAAGGGACATCCGATTCTTCCAGACAGATACTTGCTTGCTCAACTATGTTCATAGTAGATTTATTCATAATATCCAGAAACTGTAAACAATCTAGATGTCTGGCATAATGAGTAAAGAAAAAGGAGGTACATTTACACAATGGAATATTACCCAGCTGTTAAAAAGATAACATCATAAAATTTGCAGGCAAATGGAAGGAACTAGAAAAAAATCATCCTGATTGTGGTAAGCCAGAAACAGATGGGCTGATGACTTAACTTTCACCATATAGTCTTGCGCTTAACATTGGTTTTACTTCTTCCTTGTCATTTTGAGTCTTTCTTTGTGCCCAATATTCAAGATACATAGAAGTTTCACTTAGTGTCTACAAAGGAAAATTCTTATATTCCTTAATGTTTGGAGAATGGACAATTAGTTTTGGCTTACCAGAAAAGAAGATATCAGTGTATTATATTTCCTTATGCAGATCTTCAACATACCTTCCTTTTATCCTCACCTTATAGCCCATGCCTTTAATTTTGTAAATGATACATGGAAAATGAGGTTGTTTATTCTAGAATGGAATTCCATGCAAAATAGGGTTAGACTCAAGAGCAAGTTCTTTCTTTCTATTACACTTTCAAAATCAACAAATTGTGAGCAAAAGTCTGAAAATGCACATGCAAAAAGATAAAGTATTTTTAGCTACTAATCTTTGTTGGTTAACTCCCAGAGTAAAGGAACCCAGTCAAAAGACTAGTGATTTAAACTATAATACAGATCAGTATTAAATTACATACAAAGTAGCAATTTATCATAATTCCTTTACAAATATTTTAATAGAACTACATACTCTTATGATTGTTGAATTTTCCTAGACTCTAAAATCAATCATGGTAGAAATATAGGCAGTATAAAAAGATATTTAGCAAAGTTATAATTTGGATAGCATATCATGCTCTTAATGACCAATAAAGCAATGATTGGAGTGAGGAACAAAAGAAACAGATTTAAAACTGTGTTACAAAGTGTATGTTGCCAAGAAGTTATTTCCCTTTAACCTCTAAAGAAATGTTGTGACTTCATCCTCAGAAAAGTGTGATGTAAATGAGACCAATTACAATAGCCTCTTTATTGAAATGCATGTGTGTCTTTCCTCTTTGGAATGAATTGAACATTTGGTCTTTGGGTATTTTATATTTTAAATTTTTCATATACATTTATATTATTGCACATAAATAAAATAAACTACCTACAGCAAGAATAACCAGGAAACAATAAGGAATTATATAAATGTTACATGCTTAGTGTTTTGGCTATTTGTATTTGACAACTTTACATTCCTATCTTGGTGAGTTTAAACTTCTGAATGTAAATCAGTATCTATCATATCTCATGATCCTTACATTGAGTAGGTTTTCAAGTCACATTCTCCATGTGAGTTTTCTGAAGTGAGTCTTTCTGTTTTGTTCCACTGTGTTATTTGTACATTTTATTAGTAGATTTTAAATATACATGATAATGGTTTTCAGTATCATACATTCATACATGGGTATGATGTACTTGGGTCATATTTAACCTCTGAATAAAATCTTTAAAAAGTAAAAACTAAATAAAATAAAATAAATGAGAGATATTTTACTAGTAGAATACTAGGACAGTGATTAGATAGTCTGGATGGCTGCCCTGAATTAAGAAATGGATGTTAGTTCATTTGAAACAAATTGAGGACCAGAAGAGGATGATTAGATCAAAACATTGGACCTTGGTAAAATGCCAGTACTTAAGTACTGTCACAACTACTAGCAATGGATTCTGTATAGTTTTGTTTTAAGTGATCCTCTTTTATAAGCATTTAATCCTCTGATATTTTTTCTTTCCTTAATTTTCCCTTTATGCAATTCGAAATATCTTCCTTCCTGTATGCTTTTCTCTACATCTTTTATGTATTATGGGATAAAAATAAACCCTATAAATTAATCAGTGTTCATATATATATATATATATATATATATATATATATATGAGAGAGAGAGAGAGAGAGAGAGAGAGAGAGAGAGAGAGAGAGAGAGAGTAGATTCCTGTACCAGACAGAAAACTTGTTTTGAATGGTCATGCTTTGATGCTATTATTATAGGTGGTGGCAGTTAGCGTTGATAATTTAGGAGGATCACACTACCAATAGCGTTTCCCTTTACAAATGTCCAGACTTGTATACTCCTAGGATACAACTGGGGTGAATATTACCCAAAATTCAGTTTGGATGTATCGTAAATGGAGGGAGGACATCTATAAAAACGTAGTGAATATCCTCCATCCTATACAGAAGTCAAGTAGTAGAACAATATAATACCCTATTATTCTTTTATAGATGCTTACTTTTATCCATTAGTTTCTATTCAGGCCAAACCTGTGTATATGATCCTCTAGAGAGTTCCTAGCTCTTACTCCATTTCTCCCACTAGTATCCAGGAGAAAAGGACATATCTATTATATTAGTTGCCTTATTGATATGGACATGAATATCTATGTACTCCTGTTTTCATTAGCAACCATGAAAATGGTTTTTGCATTATACATGCCTACATGTGTGACTCTTTAGTACTATGTGACCTTAATGAATTCTTTGTGTATTTTTTCTGGATCACATTAACCTATTTGTGTTGGATCCCCATCCAGCAAAACTCCAGGAATATATGTTCACATCACATGCAATCTTGCATTAACTACCATGCTTTAGAGATGTTGGTATATCAGAAATATGTAAAATAACTTGGAAAGAGATAGTAACAGAACATTATTTTTCCTTAGCCTCTTTATGTGATAGCAACTAAAGTGTGAAAACAAAAGCAAGGCTTCCTAGAGCACAATGGTACAGAAAGTATGGAGCAAATGAGTTTTTTGTGTCTCAGAGAAAAACAGCCTTGGAGATTTCAGACAGGAAAAGCAGGGATTAAGAACCATTATATCCTGCATCTCTAGCCTTCTGCACAAAGAAACAGATTCATCCTTGCTTCCAGCTTCTGTTGTAATTGCCCACTGTCAGTAACTTTTCTATTACTTGGAAATCTACTCTTTTGGTTTACCTTGGGATCAATTTCTTCTCAAAACTCTCATATATGCCGATATAAATTCATGTCTGTCCATTTAATAGTGTCAAGTATTGGAAGCACATGACTAATGGAATTCTCAAATATCCCATCTAGAAACTAGTAAACATATTGTATAAAGCAATGAATCATAATTGAAACAACACAAACAAAACAAAAAGCTCAAGAAAGCAAACACTATAGATTCATTGGTGCTATTTCCTGAGTATAATATAAAAGTGGTAATTCCCTAAGGGCTCAGTGGCACAGAGAAGTTTATTGGTGCTACTATTTTGGTTTGTGCCATATAGTTACATTAACTAGGATGGTGGTGAAATTAGATGGTATTCACTATCTTTATGAGCTCATTAGCAAACACTGTGGCAAACCACATGACTACTTAAGCCTTGTGAGCTCAGTCACATAGTAAAGTTATCCTATCTTCCATCAGGAAACACGTCCCTGTGGGATACACAGGTCAAATGTGGACATTTTTACCCAGTTTTTTTTTAAAAGACACCATATATAGTAAGAGAGGGTATCTATGGCCTAGACAGGTATGCAAAAAAATCGCAAGAAAACAAAGGACAAAATTCCATAATCTCAAACAAAGAAAGTTGAACTCATAGATTTTAACCAGACAAATTGAAACTGTGGACACATAGCATTGTTGCCTGGATCTTGTTTCAATTTCCCCTCATTCCCTAGGGACAAGGTGTGGCTTAGTGTCATTTCATCACAATCAGGCATGGTGTGTGCTGAGATCATGTGGATCTAAGATGTGCTATGTTGGCTAGAAATAATACCTTAGTAGCCTTGTGTACCACTTTACCCAGTTAGAAAAGCAGCAGCTGGGAGGCATCATCTAACAGTCACACTTAACCAAGAGACTGCCTTTGACAGAACCTGATCAGAGATTTTGCAGGTTATCTGAGGGAGCTAGATGGAGAGTAGAGAAAACCCTGTGAAGGGAGAGAGAGAGAGAGAGAGAGAGAGAGAGAGAGAGAGAGAGAGAGAGAGAGAGAGAGAGAGAGAGAGAGACAGACAGACAGACAGACAGACAGACAGACAGACAGACACAGACACAGACACAGAGAGAGACAGAAAGACAGAATAACAGAGAGACAGAGACAGAGGAGGTGTTAAGTTTAATTGTAGCCACATATTGCTCCACCTCTCCTTATTCAGGGCAGGGAAGGTTATAATAAACATTGTGAGAGAGCCTCTGATCCACCCAGGGGAATTGGATCCTCCTGTCTGGGGAAATGTTTCATCTCTCTCTCTCTCTCTCTCTCTCTCTCTCTCTCTCTCTCTCTCTCTCTCTCTCTCTCTCTCTCTCTCTCTATCTCTCTCACTCACTTTAGAGCTCTTTTTACCTAGGATATTTCACCATCTCAATTTATCTTGTGCTCAAAACCACTTTGTGGATGTTTCTCTGACACTTGAGCCATCTCAAGCCCCAGACTAATGCGACCATGAAAGTAATACTTTAATGTTTCCATCTTGATCCCCATAGCAATTTCTCTCAGTGTTGTCCAAAGACTTTCAAACCTCAGGGGTTTTCTTGGTTTTTGTTTTTGTTTTTGTTTTTGTTTCTGTTTTTGTTAACCTGATGCATATCAGATGTCAGATCACTCAAGTGTCCCTTACTTCCCACACAAAGAAGAGCTTGTGAGATGAGTCTCCCCTGAGAGAGGCAATGAGGCAGTCCCTTAGGTGTGCTATGTTCCTACATTGAGATGCCAAATTCTTAGAAATATGTTTGGGGTCTCCAAAAATCTCACCACCACTCTCACTGAAGTGTCTGCACAAGACAAGAGAGTGTGTTCAGAATAATAGACACAATTTTTATCTTTTTCTGATGAGTTCCAAAAGCCTAAACTTGAAATGAAAACTGAAAGGAAATAAAAGAATGGGTGCAAAATGTTTCTCTGGATCAACTTTGAGTAAGATGATGATGTATGCTTTTCTTGAGAAGTCTTCCTGAAACATAACATCTCAGTACCTAGAATATGATTAGGATTAATTCATGTATTTTGGAAGTAGCAGAGAAAATATTTTCTTTGTTCCTTTCTTATATGGTGTTTGGCTTACTTTATTCTCGATATATTCTCCAAACTTCTACAAACTGGGAATATTTAAAGGATTAAGAAAGTAATTGTCTCCTTTGATTCATTTGCAAGGAAAGTACCTGAATCAGTTGCAGCTCTCTGATCTTGTGGGTACAATAGTTAAGAGAGGTCAGTCAGTCTACAGGCATATTGTTTAGTTTAAGATGTTGAACAACCATTCATTATGATTTAACTTTATGAGCCTATCACATACAATCACCAGTCCTTTCGTTCATTACCTATAAAATAGGGATGTGAAATTAGCAAATTCATAACTCATTGTAAAAGCAGGATGCTTGAGCTGGATGTAGTGGCATACACTTTTATCTTCAGCATTCTGAGTATTAAAGAAAAAGTTTACAATTTAAAGGCCAGTAGTGGCTGAATGATAGTACTCTGATTTCAAAAAATAAATTGACATAAAAAGAGAAAAATAAGAGAGCCAAATATTATACTACATATAAAATATATTTCAGATAACCAATAACTCTAGTGATTTTGAGGCCAGGCCTATCCAACTGACTATCAGTGAAGGTGTGATGATGATGATGATATTATAATGAAAATAGCCTTTTTTGAAATCTGACAGGTTCACTGATTCCTAGGTGCCCTTCTGTCAGAGGTCTAAGGGAAAGGAATAAGATGAAAGATGAAGGAAGTGTGAGAATAGGAAAATACAAGTGAGGGGGTAACAATTGGCATGTAATCTGACTAAATTATAATAAAAAAATTTAAGGTGATTTTGAAATGGATATTTCCTGAAAAGTTTTCAAAAGTAACCTTAATTGTTACATATTTTGTTTATCCCTAGATAAAATTAATCCAATGACTTTAAATATAACATCAGTA
This sequence comes from Acomys minous, assembly GCF_964271855.1. Classification (NCBI taxonomy): domain Eukaryota; kingdom Metazoa; phylum Chordata; class Mammalia; order Rodentia; family Muridae; genus Acomys; species Acomys minous. The sequence continues at coordinate 66,829,662 of NC_140488.1, read as the reverse complement.
ATAGTTAAACTTTATTTTAATCATTTAAATCCATCCATTAAACATTATCTAAACCTCTCATATAGCAAGCATTTTAAAATGTTCTTGCAATATAATAATTATCAAGATAAAATTAGAAAATCTAAGACTTTCATGGTCTAAAATCAAAAAAAGAAAAATAAAATCGCACATATGAATTACTAACTGCTTACCATGTATGTGATTCAAAAGTAATTTGGCTAAAAAGAGTCTTAAAATTAATGTTACAATACATAAGAAATGGTAAAATTATGATTTGGATGCCATAAGCTTGATCCATCGAGACTATACAATACAGAGTTGCTGTTAGACTGCTTCCCTGTACATAGAATTTCAATACAGTAAAATCTCTTGTGAAAATAATTCTGTAATAGTTTAACAAAATTTTAAACTTGGCTGTTACTTTCTGCAGGAATTCCCCCACCATTTCCACTTTTATATGTTCCATCCTTGTCCTTTATGATTGATTTAAATATAATTTCTAATTTTCTACCTAAAGATTTTTGAGTTTTTATTTTCCACTTCATTGTGGTATTGTGTTTTTTAAATAATTCTAGCAATGCTTTCTGATAATGTGCATACTTTTTCATTTCCTGAATACTTTGAAAGCTTCATAGGGCAACAGACTTTGTCTATTTTGTTCCCTCTGTTTCCACAGTACCTCTACAAATATCTGTGTCACAGTTGCTTTGTTAATACCTACAAAATAAATGAATGAATGAATGAATGAATGAATGAATGAATGGGGATAGGAAAAATAGTACATATAAATAAGACATTATTTTTTGACTATAGATGTAGTTCTCACACATAGTTCTACAGCATGCGGAAATTTTCCAGGTTGTGTCCATTTGCTCCCTTTAATAATACTTTTTCATCTTGTTATAACTAATTCCACAAAGGCAGCCCTTATTTCAGGAAATTCATAATTTTCTAGCATCCATAATAAGAAATTGTCTAACTGTTCACAGATGGCCAATCTTCATTGAAAGCATGATCTTTCAATATATTAAAATGACACTTGGACTCAATTATATTAACTTAAAACAGTAATAAAGTTTTGTGGCAGAGTAACTAAAAGCTTCAAGTCATGATTTTCTATCTGTCACACAATATGGAAATCTTCTCAATGGATATTGTTTCCAGATTATTCATTTCCAATTTTAAAACCTTCCAATAAGAGAAAAATTTACTCATTTAATTAATATTGCAAGGCTCCTTTATTTTCTCCTACATATTTTTCCTTTTATCTAAATACTTAACTTATAAATGTACCTGTGCTAAAAAGATCAACAATGACTTTGCTATTAGATGAGTAAAAAATTATTCTATTGAAAACTGCTTCAAATAAATAACTAGGACTTTACCAAGGAGGAGAAGGATATCTAAAATGATTACTTGTAAACACTGAAGAAAATATTGAACAATGATGAAGAGACATCCCATGCTATAATAGAAAGCACTTAACAAAAAAGTAGCCATATTATAAAAATTTTCTTTAGACTCACTGCATCCATCATATAAATAACCTGAAAAACAAAAACAAAAAACACGTGCTAGTTTCCTTAGGTGCTGAAATAGGATTTGACAAAATCCAACACTTACTCATGATAAAAGTCTTGGAGAGATTGGGGATACAAAGCACATACCTAAACTTAGTAAAAGGAATATACAGCAAGCCCATGGTCAACAAAAACTTAAATGGATAGAAACTTAAAGCAATTCCACTGAAATAAGGGACAAGAAAAGGCTGTCCACTCTCTCCCTATTTCTCCAATGTAATACTTGAAATCCTAGCTAAAGCAGTAAGACAAATAAAGGAGATCAAGTGGATAAAAATTGGAAGAGAAGAAGTCAAAGTATCACCATTTGCAGAAGATATGATAGTATACATAAATGAACCCCAAATTCTTACCAAGGAAGTCCTACAGCTAAGAAACACCTTCAGCTAAGTGGCTAGATACAATATCAACTAAAAAAATCAGTAGCCCTCCTTTATACAAAAGACAAACAGGCTGAGAAAGAAATTAGGCGAATAACACCCTTCACAATAGCAATAAAAGACCCATAAAGTATTTGGTGTAACTCTAACCAAGCAAGTGAAAGACATACATGAAAATAACTTCAGGTTTCTGAAGAAAGAAAATGATAAATATAACAGAAGATTGAAAGATCTCCTATGCTCACTGATTTATAGGATTAACATAGTAAAACCGGCCATCTTACTAAAAGCAATCTACAGGTTCAATGAAACTCCCATCAAAATGCAAATGTAATTCTTTACAAACCTTGAAAGAACAATTATCAGCATCATGTGGAAAGACAAAAGACCCTGAATAGCTAGGACCATCCTACAAAATAAAAGACCTTCTGGAGTTATCTCCATCCCTGAAATTGAGCTATATTATAGACCAACAATAATTAAAAAAAACTGTATCATACTGTTATATAAAAAAAGACTGGTGAATCAATGGTAGTGAATCTAAGATCTGGAAATAAAATCACACTAGTATGGACACTTGATTTTTTGACAAAGAAGCCAAAACTATTCAGTGGAAAAAGAGCATCTTCAATAAATGTTGCTAGTATAACTGTACATCTACCTGTAGAAAAATACAAATATAACCTTATTTATCACCCAGCATAAAACTAAAGTCTAAATGGGTTAAAGGCCTCAACATAAAACTGGACACACTAAACCTATTAGAAGAAAAAGTGGAGTAGAGACTTGAGCTTATTGGCACAGGAGACAACTTCTTGAACAGAATACCATCAGCTCAGACTCTAAGATCAACAAGTAATAAATGGGACCTCATGAAACAGAAATGCTTCTGCAAGGCAAAGGACACTGTCCACAGAACAAAATGACAGCCTACAGACTGGAAAAATATCTTCACTAACCCAAAATCTGACAGAGAGCTAAGATCCAAAATATATAAAGAACTCAAGAAATTAAACATCACCAAACCAAATAATCCAATTAGTAGATGGGGCAAAGAACTAAACAGAATTCTCAACACAGGAATATTAAGTGAGTGAGAAACACTTAAATAAATGCTCAAAGTCATTCATCATCAAGTGATTGCAAATCAAAACATCTCTGGGATTCTGCTTTGCACCACACAGAATGGCTAAGATCAAAAATGCAAGTGGCAGCAAATACTGGTGAAGATGTGGAGAAAGAGCAACACTCCTCCATTGTTGGTGGGAGTGCAAACTTGTACAACCACTTTGGAAATCTATCTGGCACTTTCTTAGAAAATTCAGAATAGTATTACCTCAGCATCCAGCTATACCACTCCTGGGAATATACCAGAAAGATGCTCCACCACACAACAAGAACATTTGCTCAACTATATTACTACCAGCTTTACTCATAATTGCAAGAATCTGCAAACAACCTAGATGTCCCTCACTCAAAGAATGGATAAAGAAATTGTGGCACATTTACACAATGGGATACTACTCAGCTACTAAAAACAAGGAAATCTTGAATTTGCAGGCAAATGGATGGAACTAGGAATGATCCTCCTGAGTGCGGTAATCCAGACCCAGAAAGACACTCATGGTGTATAATCACTGAAAAGCGGATATTAGCCACATAATACAGGATAACCACACTACAATACACAGATCTAAAGCGGTGAAATCACAAGGAGGGCCCTAGGGAGAATCTTTAATTCTCATTCAGAAGGGAAGATAGAATAGACACCAGAAGCATTTGAAGAGAAGGAATAGGAAGGCAGCCTACCATAGAGGTCCTCTGAAAGACTTCACTCCGCAGGGGATTGAAACAAATGCTAAGACTCACAGCTAAATTTTGGGTGGAGCACAGGGAGTCTTATGGAAGAGCTGGGGGATATAAGGATGTGGAGGGGACAGGAGCTCCACAAGGAGACCAGTGGGGCCAACAAATCCAGTGGAAGGACATAGGTACTGCAAAGACTGATGCACAAACAAAGGACAATGCATAATGAAGACCCAGACCCCCCTGCTCAGACATAATTGATAGGCATCCCAGTCTCCTTGTCGTGTCCTAGTATGGGAAGTAGGCACTTCCCCTGACATGGACTCTGGTGCCCACTCTTTGTCACGTCCTCCTGTCGGGGCAGCCTTGCCAGACCACATAGGAAGAGGATACATGCAATACAGATGAAACTTGATAAGCTGGGGTCAGATGATAGAGGAGGAGCGCTCCCCGTTTCTGAAGACTAGGGGAAGAAGGGGAATGAGGGAGGCAGGGTAGGACAGACTGGGAGGTGACTATGGAGGGGACTACAATCAGGACGTAAAGTGAACAAGTTATAAATAGATAGATAAATTAAAAATAAATAAATAAATAAAGCAAAGAAAAGAGATCCCACATATACCACTAGTGGAATGTAAATTGTTCAGTCTCTATAGCAGTGACTAGGGAAGTTTCCCCAAAAGCTAAAAATAAAATAAAATAAAATAAAATATACTGCACCTCTCCTTATGGAGTCTAAATGAACATACAAAAGAGAGACTATATCCATGCTATTTGTTGCATTATTTGTAATACCCAAGCTACAAAGTTTGTTACATATATATACAATAGATTATTGTTCTACAGTAAAGAAGAATGGAATTCTTTTTTTTTTTTTTACAGCAAATGGATAGAACTGAAGAGCATCATATCTACCCAGATTAAGAATGACAAATATCACATTTTCTTTCATTTGAGAATGCAATATTTTTATTCTAATATGCAACAATTATACATGTGACATAAACATAGAAATAAAACTGTTTGTGGTAAGGAAATAGTGAGGGGAAGGAAAGAAAAGTATGGAATTATGTATAGGGACAAACTAGATGATATGATTGAAAGAAAATACTTTTATATAACCCATCACCATGTAAAAGGGATATGCTTTTTATGAATCAATTATTATATAACATTACCAGTAATAGGATATTATATATCCTGGCTCATTTTAAGAGACCAACATAGCAATGATATGGTGCTGGAAAAACTGCAAAACTCAAAATATATAAGCTCAGAAAGCTCCTATTCAATGTTTAAAGTATTAAAGGACTCAAGGAAGAAATTGAGAGGATGAATAATATTGATTCTGATAATGGGTCTTTTTGTTACATGAAAAGTATAAGCAATAAAATAAAATATAAATTTAACATTTATATATTATAAGTCATTATCAAGCAAGTAAAAATACTCCCACAGTGGGAGAAGGTATTTACAAATTGTATAACTACTAAGGATTAAAAGCAGAAAACACTTCAGCAATGACTACAGTTTAACAGTAGAAAAGACAAACCAACCAAATGGGGAAAAGACATAAACAGATATTTATCCAAAGAAAATACAGAAATGAAAAACACGTAAGATAAACTTTCAATTTTACACATTAGAGAAATGCAAACCATAGTCATAATGAAATGTGAGTTCACACTAATTAGATTGCTATAATTTAAACTAAAAAATAAGTGTTAGTGAGAATGTTTTAATGTTGGAATCTTTATGCTGTGTTTACAGGAATGTAAAATTGGCCAATTGACACGAAAAAGATTTGGATGTTTTCGAAAGTTAATTGTGCAATTAACATATGACTCAGCAATTTCCTTTCTAGGTATCAACATTTTAGATATTCATAACAGGCTCTCAAACAGATTCTTGTATACCAGTGTTCACAGATACAGTATTTATAACAGCCAAAAGGTGGCAAAAGCTAAAATTTGTATAAAAATAAAAAGGTTCAAGGAAAACGTGATATATGCATAAATTTAAATATGAAATGGAATGAGATTCAGGAGCATGGTAAAACATAGAAGAACACTGAAAATTAAGAAAAATATTTATGATTCCCTTTTAAGGGGTTTCTAAAATAGGCTAAATCATAGAGAAAATAAAATGCATATTTCCAAGAAAATATCACAGAAAATGATGAGAGTCTTTCCTTAGTGAGTACAGAGTTTAGTCTGGAATGATAAAAAAGACTTTTGGAAACATAAATTGGTAATGTATCCATGCTTTTGTGACTATAGATAATTCCTTAATTCTACTCTCAAATACTTTAAAAGTTTATTTTACCTTATTTTCTCACTGTTCATTTCATAACTCAGAAAGTGGGATATGTATTCATTATGCTAGTCTTCAAAAGTTCACCTTCCATAATACCAGCAGGTCCAACTATATGTATGAAAAGCAAAAAAAGAAATTAAGTGTGTTTTTTAAGTGGATGCCAAAAATTATATAATTGTTGTTTGAAATTTCTTACACTTTAAATTCTTTCATGGCCAGTTAATAGAATATATTGTTTGAAATTTTAGGCTGGAATAACTTATGAGGTTTATAACATACCAAAATGACAGTATTTAATAATAATTAGCTGTACATTTCAAAATAACTTGGTAAATTTAAACAATGCATATAAAACACTATAAGTAAAGTGGTATATATCTCAATATATGTTAACTACCTTGATGTAATTGTATAATATATACATCACGTTTTTATTTCTCAATCAAAATGATAGTGATGCAAATAAAAATTAAAATATCAAAGTATATTGCTGATGTTATACCTTAAAGTATAAATTACTATTTTTAAAACAACTTTTAGAAATTGTACCTTTTTAATGAATGGTATTTTATAAATTCATGCTTATTTTCAAGTTTCTTTTTCTTACAATCACCTTTAAACTTCACCTATTTTCTCTCTGGGTCACACAAAAAGAAAACAGTTTTTGTGCCTCTAATGCAGCTCTTGGCATACTTTTTGTCAGAGCAGACATTTCTGTTTGTGTCTGTCTGCCTACTAGATTAGGAGATCTCTAAGAAGGAAGTGTCTATGAAGCATTTTATTTACCCTAGATAATACCTAAAATAATGATAATAGTAGCTACATGTTAGGCAGCTAGTAAATATTTGTAGCCTGTCTCAGTTGGATTATAAATGTCGCTCATTTGTATTATAAATTTTAAGGTTTTTTTCTAAATTCATCCAATTTTGGGGACTTCTGAAGTGTTAGAGTGGCTCAAGCAGCCAAATAGTTGACAACCTTTGTCCTTTATAATCATCACAAAACTCCTTACAGTTACATGACAAAGATTATTATTCTTATTATTTTCAGTCATTCTCTGTATTATCTACTTTGTGAATTTACACCTCACATATCCATATATTCAAACACTCAGAAAGTCAAGTTATTTCCTGCTATATTTCAAGACCCTATAGTAAGGTTTGTTATTGTGTTGTTTTCACATCCAGGCATAAGTTATAGATATAACAGAAAGGGAATGTCTTTGTGTGTCTCATTGGTTTCAGTTCACTGCCTTAAACAGACTCAGTCAAGGCCATGTTTTCATGCCGTAGACATGCTATTCAAATACCAGTATGACCACATTTGAAAAGCCACTCTGTACCACTTCATTGCCACAGATGTCTTTTACATCTGGCAAGGGCCGTTTCTCCGCATGTCAACAGTAATTCAGTTTAACAGCTGTCTCTTTTGACAAGCTTAGTGTCAGACTCTAAAATGACAGGGTGACAGTTTTCCTTTTCTTGAACAGAACATACTGCAAATTAACTATTTGAATACAGGATCATTGAATAAATTTCGAGCACTCTTTTTCTAAGTAAGCTGAATAGGATTTGGGATCTTATTTAGATGATTACATGGTCTACAAAGCTATTGAAGCTGATCATTTAACGGACTTTTCAGGGAGCTTCAATCTGTACCTGCTATCTCCTTACGTAAAACTAAAAATCAAATCAAGGTAAACCAATTATTTTAAAGAGATCATGGAATTTAAGAAAGTGTCAGGATAAACATTGAATTGCACAGTCCAAACTTACCAGAGTGCTTGGTGGGTTCATGCTAAACAACCAAGTATTTGTTAATATCACAGATGATGATATTATAAGGTAAATTTTGTCTTAACCTTGGACAGCATCCAAATTATGTTTCTTAGATAAAAATCATGTACCTGAGCTAGACTATGGGAATAGCATGAATAGAATTACAATGCTGGATATTTGTGCTTTCTTTTCTAGCATTTATGCTTCTCTTCCTTCTGATGTCTGCTTCTCTCTATTAAGACTTGATATCAGGCTACCAAGAAGAGACTTGATACCCTATGAGGATATACAGGGGGAGGAGGTCCCCCTCAGTCACAGTCATAGGGGAGGGGAGTAAGGGGAAAATGGGAGGGAAAGAGGATACAAAGGATGGGATAACAATTGAGATGTAATATGAATAAATTAATAAAATATATTAAAATACAACAAGTTAAAATTGAAAGTAAAAAGACTTGGAACCCTTCTTTTCTTGCTTTTTGTGAGCAACAAAAAGTCTTAAGTAATTAAGTTTTTCAGGCTCTAAATTGTGGGCTTATTGTGGAAAGTAAGTCTAGACATAACACATGAAAGCCTTTATCCTCTTGATCTTTACTGGTTTCCACATTAAAGCTTCACATTATATTTGACAACAGTACAAGCTTTTCATGCCATTGTCTACAGGTAAATGTGGTTTTTGTAGAATGAAGCTCAAATATACTTTCAACTTATTGTCTGTAAACATTAAACTCAAAATGATTACAGGTTTGTAATCTATTCATAAAGTTGTAATGCCTATTATGCTTTCTTAGTCATTAAGTTACTGGAAGGACTAAAATTCTTGTGGTTGCCAATTGAGGGTATTTTCTAATTTCTAGAAGCTATATTTCTAGTCATGATACTCTTTAGCCTCCAAAAACAGTGGTGGGAGGTTTAAAAAAAATCATCTCATTCATTGACGTATTCATTTCTATTTTATCTTGTCTCTATCTTTAGCACAGAAGTGACCTCTGCATTTAATGACTAGTGATCAGATGGTGCCCACATAATTCAGATAATTTCAACTTTCATTAGTTTATAACATCTGCAAAAATACTCTATTATCTATAACAAATATTTTTAGGTTCCAGGCAAACCGTGGACACCTTTAGTAGGTGTTATGTAAGAAGAGATATAGAGTGCTATTTTGAATATGGTAAAAAAAAAAATGACCTTATATAGATTTGGAAAACATTTTCCTATGGGGACAATTTCTAACCTGAGATGTAAGAAGTGACTTAAGAAACTAAGAGAATAGAAATATGTTTCAAGAAAGACACAAATATGCAAAGGCTTTCTATTAGAAGGAAATAAGATACTTTCCAAGCTATAGAAAAATCAATGTTTTGGTTGCAGGCTGATGATGTTTTGAACTAACCCAACTGTTGACTTTGGGCTAAAGCAATGTCAATTTTCTATTCCCATATTCTTAGTATCTATAATAATTATACAAAAGCTCTTCTAATTTGCTCTACAAATGGAACTATAAAGTATAGATTACCTCGTATCTGATTTTAAAGTGATTTACCAAATATTTAATGTGTCAATAATACAATCTACTGCTCAAAGAATGATTCATTTCCAAAACTACTTCTGGGGTACAACAACTGGTCACGAAGAGCTCTGATTGAGATGTATAATGAGATTGGTCATATGTCTTCCAATTTGACATTTTTCAAAAGACTCATGAATAAATGGTGATTTCAATTTTTAACTCTATTTCAAGTTTTAACTCTAAAACAAAATTCAATGTACTGTTCAGTACTAAGTATAGATATTGCCTACTTTGAATTATCTGGAAAAAGTAAACAGAAGATTTTTTCTGGAAAAGATTCATAATTGAAGATGTACTTAATGAGAGAAAGTCAAAGCATGAACCATTGTATAGAAGTTTCAAGGAAACTTTGAACCTCTATGGATTACTTTATTTAGAATTTACTGAATGGCATACTATACATGTGATAAAAATGACAAGCAATATAGAATTATAGGTATCATCTGAATACATGGCTGAATTTCTGATGTCTCATGAAAAAACATAAAATAAAGAACTGATCCTTATGGATGAGCCTAGAGAATGGTGTCTTGAGATGGAAACTACTGTTGGTAAAAATTCCAGTAATTTTGAAAATGAAGAAAAAAGTTGAGTAGTACATAAATTTTATTGATCAAACAGTGGATGTTTTTAAAAGAACTGATGCCAACTCTGACAGTTCTTCTGTATTAAACGCCATCAAGTATTGTCACATACACTGAACATATTTCAGTAAAGGAAGACTTAATCAATACCAACTTATTTTATTACATTTCTATATCTGTCTCAAACTGTAGCAGCCAGGACTTTGATTCTTTGACAATCAACATTTAAAAAGACCTTCCAATGTTAAAAGGTTACAATTCAATGTATTTAGAGAATATACCTACTATTATTTTTAAAAAATGGACTTTCAAATCAAAATATCCAGACATTATTTCACATATTTGATATATTATAGTATAGTGTTAACATAAATTTTCATAGTCACTACATTCCCTTTGTTTTTTATTTGCTATTTTTTAATATAATACTATGATGAATTTGGATGACATCTTTGGTATCTCTGAAGTATGTATGTGTTATAGTATGTATGTAGAGGAAAATCAGTGAGAGTTGGTTATCTCCTTCCACTATAGGATAAAAGGGCTGAAATCTGGTCATCAGGCTTAAGTAGCAAATATTTTTATGCACTAGCCCTGCATACAATAGTCTTTTCACTTTACATCTTGATTTCAGTTCTATTGCTCTCCTCCCAGTCCCCAATTTACGCACACCTCCCTGAATTCTCTCCTCTCCCCATGGTTACCACCTGCCTTGGTACATTAAATCACTGCAGAATAGGGCACATTCTCTCTCATTGAGGCCAGACAAGGCAGCTCACTTAGGCGAAGGGGATCTGAAGGGAGGCATCACAGTCAGAGATGGTCCCTGCTCCAGTTGTTGGGGGATAGATATGGAGACCCAGCTGCGCATATGCTACGTATATGCAGAGGGCCTAGGACAAGTCCATACATGCTCTTTGGTGTTTCGGTCCCTGTGAGCGCCATGGGACCATGTATGTTAGTTGACACTGTAGGTCTTCTTGTGGAGTCCTCGACCCCTCTTGCTCCCTCACTTGTTCCTTCAACTCTTCCATAGGACATCCTTCAATCTGTCTAATGTTTGGCTGTGGGTCTCTGCATCTGCTTCCATCATTTACTAAGAGAAGCCTCTCAGATGAGTTATGATAAGCTCCTATATACAAGCATAGCAGAGTAACATTAACAGATTCAAGATTTGGCTCTCTCCCATAGGTTAGATCTCACATACAGCCAGTCTTTAGTTTGCCATTCCCACATTCTTTGTTCCATCTTTGTCCCTGCACCTCTTGTAGGCAGAATAAAGTTTGGGGGAAAGGTTTGTGTTGTGGTGGATTAATGGCCTTTTCCCTTCAGTGGAAGTCCTGTCTAGCTAAAGGAGGTGGTCAGTTTAGGTTTCATATACCACGCTGCTAAAAGTCTCAGCTACGGTGACCCCATAACTTCCTGGGGCCTCCATTATCCCATGTCTCTGGCAAATCTCAGAGATTCCACACACCTTTTTCTCACCAGCTCTCTCTCTCCTACACTCTCCACACTGAATTTCCAGCCCTGATCCCCTTCCCATACCTATCCTACTCAGTTCCCTCCCTCAATCCACCACCAATGACTGTTTTATTTCCCTTCTGGGTGAGATTCAAACATCCTCCTTTGTGCTCTCCTTGTAACCTAGCTTCTTTGAGTCTGTGGAATCTAGCATGGCTAATATCTACTTAAAATGAGTACATATCATGCATGTTTTTGAGTTTGGGTTACCTAACTCAGGAAGAATTTTTATAGTTCCATCCATTTGCCTGAAAAACTTAAGATGTCCTTGCTTTTAATAGCTGAGTAGTATTCCATTGTGCAAATGTACCATATTCCGTTATCCATTCACAAGTTGAAGGACATATAGGGTGTTTTCAGTTTCTTCATATTACATATAAAGCTGCTTTGAACATAGTTGCACAAGTGTTCTTGTATGGTAGAATATCTTTTGGGTATTTGCCCACTAGTGGTATAGCTGGGTTTTGAGGTAAAACTATTCTCAAATTTCTGAGAAACTTCCAAATTAACTTTCACAGTGGTTGTACAAATTTAGGCTTCTACTAGCAATTTGCCTTTCTCCATATCCGCTCCAGCATGTGCTGTTGTTGGAGTTTTTTTATCAGCGGTATTTTGACTTATATAAGACAGAACCTCAGAGTTGTTTTGATTTACATTTCTCTGATGATTAAAGATGTTGAACATTTCTTTAAGTCCTTCTCAGCCATTCAAGATTCCTCTGTTGAAAATTCTGTTTAGCTCTGAGCTTCATTTTTTATTTGGTTATTTTGTTTATTTGTTATTTTGTATAATTTCTTGAGTGCTTAATATATTTTGGATATTAGCTCTCTGTCAGATGTAGGGTTGGTAAAGATCTTTTCCCAATCTATATGCTGACATTTGGTCTTATTGACAGTGTCCTTTGCCTTACAAAAGCTTCTCAGGTCCATGAGGTCCAGTTTATTATTTGTTGATCTGAGTGCCTAAGCTGTTTTCTCTTTTGCCAATAAATTCAAAGCTCTTCTTCACTTTCTTTTCGACTATATTTACTGTATCTGATTTTATGTTGAAGTCTTTGGTCCACTTGCAACTCAATGTGTGATTTAAGCTTGAGTAATGTGTAGTTGATATAAACATATTTTTGTTTTGATCCAAAGTGGGGGATGTAAAAATGCCTCATAAGAGGGCACATGATGTTTGTCCACTAGAAAGGAAACTGCCTTATTCAGGGGAAGGGTCTTTTCCAGTTGAAAAACATCCTGTATGGACTATGAGAGGGTATAAATAGCCCCCAAACCAAAGAGAGATTGCTTTTGCATCACTTCACATCTCTTGGATTCTTAGCTTCATATTTCTTAAATTCCAGACCTTCTAGGAAGACATACTCCAGATAATGTTTAAGATTTCTGCTGCTGTGGTTACTGTCACTTTTGCTAGACTGATGGTTTGCTGTTTAATAGGTCTTCTGGAATCCTGACTATGAAGAGTGCAATAGTCCCCCACAAATAAGTCTAAAAATATCTACCTCTCCTGTTCCTACTAATTCTTTCTCTCATACCTAGAGTTGGTGAATTAAAAGGGAGGTATATGGATTAAAGAATCCCACATAAAGTAGGCTTAAATAAATCAAATCCTACAGTAATGCTTCTTTCACAAATGTGATTGTCCTTGCATTTAGGGTATAGATATTCAGAATTGAGTCATCATTTTGATGGATTTTTCCACTGATGAATATGAGATGTCCTCCACTTCTTTTTTTATTAATTTTGGTTGAAATTCTATTTATCCAATATTAGAGTAGATAGTCTAGCTTGCTTCTAGTACCCATTTTCTTGGAAAACTTTTTCCAGCCCTTTACTCTCAGGTAATATCTATCTTTTTTGCTGAGGTGTAGTTCTTGTATGTAGCTGAATGATGGATCCTGTTTTCGCATACATTCTATTAACCTGTGCCTTTTTATTGAGGAATTGTGTCCAATGAAGTTGAGAGATTTTAATGACCAATGCTTGTTAGTTCTTAATATTTTTATATTGGTAGTGGTACTGTGTGTGATTTTATTTGTTTATATGTATGTATGTATATATACATATATACATATATATGTATACACACACATTTATGTATGTTTCTCTTCTTTTGGTTTTGCTAGTGTGGAGTTACTTATTTTCTGTGTTTTCTTGGGTGTAGTTAATTTCCAGGGTTAGTGTTTTCCTTCTAGTATCTTTTGTAGGGCTGGATTTGTGCATAGGACTTTTTAAATTTTGGTGTTGTCATAGAATGTCTTGTTTTACCTATCTACAGTGATTGAAAGTTTTGCTGGGTGTAGTAGTCTGGGCTGACATCTGTGGCCAACCTTCTTGCTTTTAGAGTCTCTATTGAAAAGTCAAGTGTACTTCTGATAGGTTTGTGTTTATATGTTACTTGCTCCTTTTCCCTTTGAGCTCGTAATACTCTTTCTTTGTTTTGTACATTAACTAATTTGACAATTATGTTATGGGAAAATATTTTCTTTGCTAATCCAGTCTATTTGGTGTTCTATAAGCTTCCTGAATGTTTATAAGTATCTCTTTATTTAGCTTAGGGAATTTTTTCTATGTTTTGTTGAAATAATTTCTGGTCCATGGAGCATAAAACCTTCTCTTTCTTATATTCATATCATTCTTGGGTTTTGTCTTTTCTTGGCATCCCTGATTTCTTGGAGGTTTTGTGTCAGGAACTTTTTAAATTTAACATTTTCTTTAACCAATGTATCTGTTTCTTCCATTACATCTTTTACTCCTGAGATTCTTACCTCAATCTCTTATATTCTGTTGGTGATGCTTATGCCTACAGTTCCTTTTCTCTTCCCTAAGTTTTCCATCTCAAGGATTCCCTCAGTTTGTGTTTGCTTTTTTGCTTCTATGTCCATTTCCAGGTCTTAAACCATTTTATTAATTTCCTTCACCTGTTTGATTTATTTTTCTGTATTTCTATAAGGGATTTATTCATTTCCTCTTCAAAGGACTCTATTATCCTCACAAGAATAAGTTATTTTCTTGTGTTTCAGCTGTTTTAGGATATCCAGAGATTGTTGTAATATGATATCTGGGTTTTGGTAGGGCTATATATTGCTGTTGTTTGTTGTGTTCTTATGCTGGACTTTAGCCATATGGTTGTTCCTGGGGTGGTTGGGTGTTTCTGGTACCCACAAAACTCCTCAGGAATGTGGGTAGAGCCCTGGACCTGAGTCTGGAACTCAAGGAATACCCTTCAGGTCTTCTATACTCTCTGTATCCTAGTTGGATGCCAAGGCAGTGATTGGGATAAGGGGATCTGTTATGAAAGTTTTGTTTCTTTAAAAACTCAGTTATATTATGTAAACAAGGTTTTCTTTTTAATCCCAGGTGTGGTATATGGTGACTACTCCACTGTGTTCACAATTGGTAATAGCCTCATCAGAGGGAATATGATCTTTGCCAGCAGGAGACTGCCTCTCATGGGGATGTGGGTTTTGCCAACTGGAAACCATCTTGTGTATCATCCGAGAGGGTGTAAATATGAGACTCCAGAGAGAAAGAAGGAGGAAGACTGTGAGAAGAATGCTTGGAGGAGAAGGTTGGAGGAGGAAGAGAAGGCTGCAGCAGCATTTGCTATTGCTGGATGAATATCCTGACAATGGGGATTGGTATTGCCCCAAAGAACCATGGTGACTCTAAACCACAGAAAGTAGTCACAGAGAACTATGGTCCTCCTCCCACTAAACTTCTTCTGTCTTACCTGATGTTCGTGAGTTTAAAGGGAGGTAGAGGCATTAAGGAACCCCAAATAAAGTATGTTTTAAGAGATCTAAGCCAACAAGGGTCTAACCTGGACGGTCCTGAGGTGCAGCAAATCTCCTCAGGAAGGCAAGTAGAGCCATGGGCCAGAGGTTGGATCATCCTGAAGCCAGAAGCCCTCCTCAAAAATGTGGGTAGAGCCCTGGTCCTAAGTATAAAACTCAGGGAATTGCCCTCCACTCTCTTCTGCTGGCTGTGTCCCAGTTGAACTCCAAAGCAAGTGATTGGTCTGAGGGGCATTTAACCTGAATGATCCTGGGGTGCAGTCTAGCATGTCTCCTCAGGAAGATGAGTAGGGCACTGGTGGTCAGCAAGACTCCAAAGGAGCCATAGGCATGGTAGTGAACAAGCAGTGCAGCGGACTTATTTTTTTCTGTGTAAAAGTCTAAAATATGCAAACATTAACAGCATACCTTTCTTTTCCAATTTTGATTTATTTTGTTTTTTGTCTTGTTTGTTATCTCTAGAAAGCACATGATAATATGTTTCATCTTGTAAACTTTGATGTCAGTAGAAAAATGTGTTTGTGCTTTATTGTTTCTATTTCAGAATTAGTGTGTCTATATCTCTTTACAGTCCATAGGAATTCAAGATCAGATTTTCTATTTTTCTGTATGCCTGAATTTTATTTTAGTTAAGCATTTCAAAAATATTTTGACATATACATTTATATTACACATATATACAATAAACTATTTATAGCAAGAAGAACCATGACACAGTCAGGAACTATATGAATGTTATAGTCTTAGTGTTTTGGTTATTTGTATCTGACAGCTTTGAAGAGAACATCTTTCCTATCTTGGTGCATCTAAAGTTATGAATGTAATTAAGCTCCATCACATATTGTCATTATCAACTTTAAAAATCTATGTTTTAAGTAGGTATCTTTTTTTCATGAACATTGAGTCCAAAGATGATGGAGGTAATATTGACCTCTTAATGGTGTTTTTAATCAACTGAACAATGTATGGCCTCCCAAACACACACTTTTTGGGTCTATAACGTTTTTCAATAAAAAATTTGAACTTTCAAGAATATATAACTTTGTCTTCTTTTTGTTTTTTGTTTTGTTTTGTTTTTGTCTTCTTGACTTTTGTATAAATATATTATTTTTGACGCTATTATAAATAGAATCACTTTAAAATTTTCTATTTGTAATGTTCCTTTTTATTACTTACAATGGCTTCTGATTTTTGAATGTTGTAACTTTGCCATTTATTAAGCTCTATCAGCTTTATAGCAAGATTCACCTGTAAATATGGCTTTATACCTTGTACCTATTCTAAGTGGAATTCCATTTTTATTTTCTGTATACATGGGAATTCTAGCTTTCCAATTTTGTTAATTTGTATTCTCATTTTGTTTTGTTCAAAGCACTAACTTTTATATTTCAAAATTTTCAAATTTATTAACATTTCCTTCATAATTTGTTTGTTTTCTGTCATTTTAATTTATTTTTAGTCCTGAAATTCTAATATTGAAGTGCATAGTTGGTTATATATGCAAAGAATATTAAAACAAATATTTTGTTATATATCAAAAAGAAATTAAAACAATATTTGAATATTCATAAACTTTTATTTTTCAAGTTCAACAATAACCATAAATAAAATGAACGCAACCTGAGTATCTATTAATAGACTGTGAATAGTAAAAATGGACACACAGAGGCAATTATTATCTATTCAATGTAATACTAATCTCAAAAGGAGAGCTTGTATTTGTGCAAATAAGAATAGTCCAGGAAGATGTTATTTTATATGAATAAGCCAGAGATGAATATTAAATACTGAGTAATCTAACTTACATTTTATATAACAATGAATCTAAACATGATGAATAGTGTGAAAAATAGGGTTCTGGTTAAAAGAAGGCCCAAGTCGAAGCTGGAGGAGGCACTTGTCAAATGACATAAAATTTCAGTCATAAGATGAACATTCTCTAAAGAGCTAAAGTAAAGCATGATTGTTACAGTTAAAAATTATGCATTGCATTAAGAATAGGACTCAATTCAATGATGATATTATGTGAGGAAGTTATATGAACCCTTAGCCATTATTCAGGTATACTCATATAAAAACATCACATTGTTATATACATTAAATTTACTTTTGCCAATCATATTTCAATAAAACTAGAAACAAAAATTGTGGCATATTGAAACACTAGACTACTGTTGAGCAATTTTCTTTCTCCATATGTGTGCCTTTTTTATATATTCTGGATCTCTATGTGATGCATATGTGTTTATAATTGATGTATCCTTTTTTTGAATCATTACTTTTTCAATAGTAATTCTTATTTAACCTTACAATATTTTTATATAAATTTACTTTATCTGATATTACTAGATGCACATGAACTTGCATCCTATTTGAATGACCTTGTCTATGGTTCTAATACAGTTGACTTCAGTATCTAAAGTAAGTAGTGTATACTCAGTAAGTATTTGGACCATGTATGTTTTTCCTTTTTAGTCTAATATAGCTTTATTGACTTTCACTATCCAATTAGATTTGACTGATTTTTGTATTATTATAAGTTTTAAAAACTCAATTTCTCTATTTCATCATTTATGAATAAATTATTTTTGTACTTATCTTCTTATTTCCTTCCATTATATTTGTGGATATTCTCTAGATTATTTTAATTATGGTTATCATTGTGATTAAATATGTAGATTTTACATTATGACAATCTATTTTTATTTTATATTATTTTATTTTTAGTTAATATAATAAGAGAAAATGTGTATATAAGGCATAATATGATGTTTACATGTAAGTAATCATTGTGTAATGATCAAATTAAGATAATCAGTTAATATATGTCCCCAAACACTGATCATTAATTTTTTTATTTCAAAACATTATTTCATACAAATTATACTGAAGGCTTTTAAACATTTCACACCAAAATCAGTCTTTCTTTATGGGGAATATAAAACAATTTTTTTCTTTTACAAGAATGAAAATACTTATGTTACTGATCTATTTCATATTAACAAATTAATCTCCTTGATAGAAGGCTCCCATTGCACATACAAAATGATGCAACAGTCAGTCAGATGCATTTGTGGATTAATAGTTATGTAAACAAGCACGTGTACATCAATTTCATATCCTGGCTATAAATAATGCTTTAATTAAAAAGTTGAAATATATTTTAAAATATTTTTTCATTATATTTATGTATATATATTCACATAATGCTCTTAAAGACTGTGTACAATTTACACTTGTTCATCCAGATGTTGATTTTCCTACCCTACTATCTCGATCACCGTCTTAATAAGGATTCCATGTATCACAAGAATTTTCATAGAAATGTGCAACTAAATGTCATATAAGTCACTTGAATGGGATAAATTTTGGTTTCATTTTATATGTTTTTAACATTGGAGGTAAGGGATAAAAGACAGATGAATTTCCAGGTATAAAGTGTAAAGCTTTTGTTTGGCAAAGGACACTGTCAACAGAACAAAATGATAACCTACAGACTGCGAAAAGATTTTCACCAACCCTACATCCCACAAAGGGCTCATATCCAAAATATATAAAGAACTCAAGAAATTAAACACCACCAAGGCAAATAATCCAATTTAAAAATGGGTACACAGCTATACAGAATTCTCAACAGAGTAACATTGAATGGCCAGGAAACACTCAAAGAAATGTTCAACTTCCTTAGTTATCAGGGAAATGCATATCAAAATGATTCTGAGAGTCCATCTTACACCTAACGGAATGGCTGAGATCAAAATCTCAAGTTACATGACATGCTGGTGAGGTTGTAGAAAAGGGGGAAACTCCTCCATTGCTGGTGGGAGTGCAAACTTGTAAAACCACTTTAGAAAGCAATCTGACACTTTCTCAGAAAACTGGGAATAGTGTTACCTCAAGACCCAGATATACGACTCCTGGGCATATACTTGAAAGATGCTCCACCATCTTTGTCCACAAGGACATTTGCTCAACTATGTTCATAGCAGCTTTATTTGTAATAGCCAGATTCTAATAACAACCTAACTGTCCCTCAACCAAAGAATGGCTATATTACTGAGGTAATAAAAACAACGAAAATTGAAATTTGCAGGCAAATGGATGGAACAAGAAAAGATCATCCTGATTGAGGTATCCCAGACCCAGAATAACACGCATGATATTTATTCACTTATAAGTGTATATTAGCCCAACATAGATGTCCTCTGAGAGTCTCTACAGAGCAGGGGAACTAGACAGATGTTGGGACTCACAGCATGACTCTGGGCAGAGTGCTGAGAGTGGTATGGAAGAGTGGGGAAACGGAAGTTACCAGAGGGTTCAGGAACCCCATAAGGAGACTATCAAGGTCAGCTGATCTGGACACATTGGGGCCTACACAAATGTTGCACCAACCGGGGACAGTACACACAGTGAAACTAGACCCCCTCTTCAGATATATCCAATGGACAGTTCATTCTCCATGGTTGTGCAGGAAACAGGGATGTGTACTCTTGTGCCCCTGATTTGATCACACCTCCTTGGTGGGAAGGCCCTGTGGGAACACAGAGGAAGGGTATGCAGGCTTTCCAGATAAGACTTGATAGACTGTGGTCATACGGTGAGGGAAGAGGGGCCCTTCTGTCGAAGGTCTAGGGCAGAGGAATAGGGCAGAAGAGGAAGGGAGGGTGGGAACAGGATGATACAAGCAAGAGGATAATAATTGGGATGTAATATGAAAAAATTATAGTAAATTAATAAAATATATAAGCAAAATAGTGTTTTATTTGCTCGTTTATAGCTATTAAAAGCAAGGAAACCTTGAAATTTGCAGGCAAATGGATGAATCTAGAAATTATCATCCTAAGTGAGGTAATTCAGACCCAGAAAGACACACATGGCATATACTCACTTATAAGTGGATATTAGCTTAACATAGATGTCCTCTAAGAGATTACACCCAGTGGGGGATCAGGACAGATACTGGGACTCCAAATTGAACTCTGGGCAGAGTGCTGAGAGTTGTAAGGAGGAGTGGGAGGACAGAAGGACCAGGAGGGAGCAGGAGCTCCATAAGGAGACCATCAAGGCTTGCAAATCTGTGCATGGGGGGGGGGGTCAGCACAAACTGATGCACCAGTCAAGGAAATGCATGCAAAGAACCAAGACACTCTGTTCATATGTAGCCAGTGAACTGTAGATTCTCCACATGGGGTGGGGGGATTGCTGCTGAACCTCTGTCATGCACCTGGATGCTCACAATTTGGTCATTGCCCCTTGGCAAGATGGCCTAGTGGTCCCACAGTGGAAGATAATTCAGGCTATCCTGATGAGATTTAAGAGTCTGTTGCCAGAGGTCAAGGAGAGGGGATTATGCAGAAGAGGGAGGAGAGTAAGAATAGGAAGATAAGAGGGAGGAGATAACAATCAGGAGGTAACATGAATGAATAAATTATAATAAATAAAATATACACTTTAAAACTCCAGCTAGAGGATGAGCTTGTTGCACAGACTGATGCACCAGACAAGGACCATGCACAATGAGGACCTCCTAGATCGTTTGCTCAGATGAAGTAGACAGGCAGTACAGTGTTCTTGTGGGTCCCACAATATGGGGAGTAGGGACTACTTTTGGCATGGACTATGGCCCCTCAATGTTGATCACCTCCTCATGGCTGTGCAGCCTTGCCAGGCCACAGAGGAAGAGGATACAGGTAGTACAGTTGGGACTTGATAGGTTGAGGTCAGATATTAAGGGAGGAGAGCTCCCTTTTCTGAGCACTAGGGGAGGGAGGGAGAGGGGATCAAGGAGGGAGGGTGGGATCAGGAGGCAATGAGGGAGGGACCACAATAGGGATGTAAAGAATTCAAACTGCAGAACAACAAGGTAGTTTATATTGATAATCCCACTACATGGGAATAGCTTCTTGGTGGTTATAGAATTCCTGCGATTTAGGATTAGACACCATTCTTCCTATAGCACGAATGAAGACTTACAGTTGTCTTTCTTCTGCTCATACAAAGAGGGGAGAACCAGACTTAATTGTTCTGTGCATCCCACAAACCTCATACATTTATAATTTTAGGATTGTACAATGCTTGTGAGAAATTATGTTTTCAGAACAACAGCAACAACAACAACAACAAACAGACATTGAAGCTGGATCAGTTCTGACAGGATGCATTCCTCTCAGCATACTAGACACTGACATCCTGCATCTTTCATGTTCCAGCACCAAGAGTTTAAGTTGCTGTGCCTAACCAGAACAGGACAGCTCCCAAGACAGCTTCAAAGAAAGCTTCCAATCCCAATTGGTCCATCATTTCAGACTGTCCCACACAGGACTTCCATTAAGCCTGGAATTTCTTAACATTTAACAACTGGATCACAAATGATATTTCTAGCTTTTTTAACCATTTTCCCCAATTTTATTTGGGCCCCTACAAAGATATTACTCCTCCAAAATCACAAAGACGAAACCTTAAGAGAATGATGACCCATTTCCCTAAGGGAGGTGGGGTAGGTTTTTGGTTGGTTTCTTGGGCTATAGATGTTTATTTTCATTGAAAGTTGGTTAAAAGTTACTATTGGCCTTAGTTGGAAAGAAAATGAGGTTGGACTCAGGGATGTCTCTTTTTTTCCTTTATCTTTCTTTCTTAGGTTTGGAAATAGGGGTTGAAAAGAAAGAAGGGAGAATATAGACATATATAGGGAAGATAAAACAAAAAGTAGGTTAGTGAATCTACTCTTCAACTTAATGCGTCAGTTGTCATTAACAAAGTTATTTTTAATTCCCTGGTATAGAATTTTGTATACAGATGCAAAATAAGTTAATTATAGATACAGTGGCATAGAATTCAAATGTAAGATTAATCCTCACACACATTATATATAAATATTTCTACTCTAATATGAGGCAATATACCCATACAATTCAAGTAGAATACAAGGTTTAACTTCAGTACTTTGAAAGTGTTATTGCAGGCTGTTTAGGATAATAAATTATACAAGTTAATTGTTAGTTGATAATATCATGGTCATGTCAATTACTAGTCTATTTTTATCACAAGAATATACATCCTAGGTATAACAGAGAGATGTGATTCTATAGATAGATAAGGTAAAACAGATAAGATCTTCAAACAACTCAGAGGCCTACAGAATATGATATTTAAAGATTTTTTTATTTTAAAGATTATTTGACAATAAGACAAATTAACTCCTGCAACACTCCATCTACCGCAAAGAAGATGATGAATATCAAAGAACCTCCTTATGGAGATGGTTTCAAATTTATCACACCAGCCACTGGGAAAAATATACTTGCTTCCACTATAGACAGAATTCTGCCTAAAAGTATGCAAGCTTGGATGCTGGCAGAGGTCATGGCCAAACTCTGCCAAGACAGAGTAAGCAAGTACTTAATAGTTCCTGTCTCACCAATATATCTCTCAGATATACTGGCCAGAAGGCTTATGATGCTCCAATGTTATGGAGAGTTTTCGGTGACTGTTCAGGCAGCAACCTGTAATTGTAGTCACTTTGGAAGCTGCTAACCTGAACTTCCTGTTTACGTAGGTAACTAATTTTATTCCTCTCCAGTCTCTGATGGGGTTGAACACCAATTAGTTTAGTTTTACAATTAAGTTTAGTTGTTTAGGGGTTAAGATGTCTTTAGGTCTAGATAGATGTTTTAAGTTGATAGAGATGAGATATGATAGGTATTGATTTACATTCAGAATTTTAGACTCACTGAGATAGGAAAGATGTTTTCTTCAAGGTTACCCAATACAAATAGCCAAAACACTATGAATGTAACATTAATATAATTTCTTATTGTTTTATGGTTCTTCTTGCTGTAGCTAGTTTATTTTATATATGTGTAATAATATAAATGACAAAATATTAAAAAATGTAAAAAAGAAAAAAAAGAAAAAAGAAAATTGTCCATTTCATTTAGATTTTCAAGTATTGTGACATATATGTTTTTGAAGTAAGACCTAATGATTCTTTGGATTTCTTAGGTGTCTGTTGTTATGTCTCCCTTTTCATTCTAATTTTGTTGACTTGAGTACTCTCCCTCTGTCTTTTAGTTAGTTTGGCTAAGTGTTTTTCTTTCTTGTAGATTTTCTCAAAGAATTGGCTCTTAGTTTTTTGATTCTTTGAATTATTTTCCTTGTTTCTTTTTATTGATTTCATCACTGACTTTTATTACATCCAGCCTTCTACTCCTTGGGTGTGAATGCTTCTTTCTCTTCCAGAGATTTCAAGTGTGCTGTTAATTTGCTAATATGGGATTACTCTAATTTCTTTCTGAAAGTGCTTAGTGCTATGAAATTTTATGACTGTTTTCACTGTACCCCATAAGTTTGGGTATGCTTTGACTTCATTCTCACTGACTTCTAGGAAGCCTTGAATTGCTTTTTAAAATTTGTACCTGACCCAGAGGTCTCTGCATGAAGATTTGTTCAATTTCCATGAATTTGTATACTTGCTGTTGTTTCCTTATTGTTGTTAAGTTCCAACTTTAATCCATTATTGTCTGATAAGATGCAAGGGGTTATTTCAATCTTCTGGAATTTTTTGAGATGTTCTTTGAGACCAAGTATATGGTCAGTTTTGGAGAAGGTTCCATGAGGTTCAAAAAGAAGGTATATTCTTTTGTGTTTGGATGAAATGTTCTGTAGATATTTGTTAGGTTAACTTAATTCATCATGTCTATTTGTTTCATTATTTATCCATTTTGTTTCTGTCTCAATGATCTCTCTATTGGTGAGAGTAGGGTATTGAAGTCTCCCTGTACTACTGTGGGAGGATCGATGTGTGATTTAAGCTTTTGTAATGGTTTTGGTTTTCTTGTTTTCTGGTTTTTTGTTTTGTTTTGTTTTACAAATGTGGATGCACAGACCTTCAGGATTGAGACATCATCTTGGTGCAGTTTTCCTTTTATGAGTATGAAATGTCCTTCCCCATCTCTTTAGATTACTTTTGATTGAAAGTCTATTTTATTAGATACTAGAATGACTACTCAGACTTGCTTCTTGCATCCATTTGCTTGGAATACATTTTTCTAGCCCTTTACTCTGAGGTAATGTCTATATTTATTGCTGAGGTGTTTCTTGTGTGCAGCAGAGTGATGGGTCCTGTTTTCACACCCATTCTTTTAGACTGCGTCATTTTATGGGTGAGTTGATGCCATTAGTGTTGAGAGATATTAAGGACCAGTGGTTGTTAGTTCCTGGTTGTTGTTTTTTTATGTTAGGGGTGGTAGTGTGTATGTCTGTTTCCTTTATTTTGGTGTTTCAGATGTGTTGTAGTTAGCCTCCTTGAGTAGGATTTTTTATCTTCTGTAGGGATGAAATTGTAGCTAGGTACTGTTCAATTTGGTTTTTTCGTGTAATATCTTGCTTTTCTCCATCTATGGTGACTGAAACTGGGTATAGTGGTGTGGGTAGTAGTGTTGTCTTTTAGTGTCTGTATGATACCTGTCGAGGCCTTTCTGATTTTCATAGTCTCGGTTGAGAAGTCAGGTGTGATTCTCATAGGTTTGTGACTTGGCCTTTTTCTCTTGCAGCTTTTAATAAACTTTATTCTGTAAATTTAGTGTTTTGATTATGAGGCAGAAGAATTTTCTTTTCTGGTTCAGTGTATTCAGAGTTCTATAGGCTTCTTGTATGTTTATGAGCATTTCTTTCTTTAGGTTGGGGGTGTTTTCTTCTATAACTTTGTTCAAGATGTTTTCTGAGATGTAGAACTTGTAGTATTCTTCTATTCTTATTATTCTTAGGTTTGGTCTTTTTAGAATGTCTCATATTTCTTGGATGTTTTGTGTCAGGAACTTTTTACTTTTAACATTTTCATCGACTGATGTATTAATCATTTCTACAATACCTACTACACTTGATGTTCTGTCTTCCATCTTTTATATTCCATTGGTGTTGCTTGTGTCTGACGTTCCTATTATTCTCTTCCCTAGGTTTTCCAACTCCAAGATTGCCTCAGATTGTGTTTTCTTAGTTGCTTCTAATTTCCATTTTAGGTCTTAAATAGTTTTATTCATTTTTTAAAAATTTCTTTCTCCTGCTTGATTGTATTTTCATTTAATTCCGTATAGGATTTATTCAATTTCTTTATCTGTTTGAATGTATTTTCCTATATTTATTGTCCTTCTTCAAGTATTGTATCAGTTTCATAACATCATATTTAAACCTTCTTCTTGCACTTTATCAGTGTTAGCATTTCCAGGGCTTGCAGTGATAGGACCACTGGTTTCCAGTGGTGTTATATGGCTGTGAGTTTTGCTGCTTGTGTCCTTGTACACCCCTCTAGCTACCTGGTTGTATCTGGTGTTGTCAGAATTTGCAGTTCCTCCTATGGGGTCACTGTTTGTATCCCACTTGGGTGAGGCAGGTCAGGAGCGGGTAAAAACTGTTATAAGCCAAAGGCTATTTGCTAAAACTCCATGGCAGCCTCTTCAAGATGATGAAGAACAAGCTGGCACCCAGCTCAGCTCTGCTGAATTCCCTGTCTGTGTCTCAAGTGGATCCAGCAGGAGAGGAGCAGGCTGAGAGAGCTCCAAGCTGAAAACTGCTCAGATGCCTCTCAAGCCTCCTTGGTATGGTGTACATTGTGGGTTGTGGTCCATATCTGACTCACACCTGCTGGTTTGCTCTCCAACCCAGATGGGCCAGGCCAGAAACAGGCAGACAGAGTTCCAAGCCCAGGTCTGCTTGGGTGTCCCACAGTCCATCTCAGGATGGCAGCTAATGTCAGTTGTGATACATGCTGACACAGTTTTAAGCAAAATATTGTTAAAACAATTAATTTAATGTTGTATATGTGCCAGAGATAAACCATAACATATTATCTCAGTTAAACATATTCTATCATTTAAGAATCAATTCTTTATTTATGTGTAACTTTAGCAAGAAATATTGATAAGACATTAATTGGCATTTTCTGAACCAATACCATGTACAGGAAGCTTATAAAATGCTGTTATATCCTTATGTTATTATTTATTCCTCCAAATTTTTATTGCAAAACAAAATTTAAAGTAAAAATTTAACAATATTTCATTATTTGGAGCTAAATTAATTTATAGTGAAAATGTTGAAACAACAAAATATTAGAGAAATTATTTTTTGTTGTGGGCCTAGCTTTAATGGCTGAGCCATCTCTCCTGCTCTAATTCAGACTGTAATTTCTCAACATTTAAAAACTGGACCACAATTCTATTACTAGCTTGTTCAACCATTTCCCCAATTTTATTTGGGCCCCTACAAAGGTTTTGGTTGCTTTCTCGGGGGTTGTAGGTGGTTATTTTCAATGGAAGTTAATTATAAGTTATTATTGATGTTATTTAGAGAGAAAACAAGGTTGGACTCAGGGATGTCTCTCTTTTCCTTTATCTCCCATTCCTTTTTTTACTTATTTTTTTTATTGAAAAATAAAATCATTCATATTACATTTCAATTCCTATCCCATCCCGTGCATCCTCCCATTCCTCCTTCCCTCCTGCTTTCACCCCATTCCCTTTCCCTATGACTGTGACTGATAGGGACCTCCTCCCCTTGAATATGATGCTAGGGTATCAGGTTTCTTCTTGGTAGTCAGCTATCCTTCCTCTGAGTGCCATTAGGCCTCCCCATCAAGGGGACATGGTCAAATATGGGGCACCAGAGTTCGTGTGAAAGTCAGTACCCAGTCTCCACTTAACTGTGGAGAATATTCTGTCCCTTGGCTAGGTCTGGGTAGGGATTTGATGATGACTGCACATATTGTCCTTGGTTGCTGCCATAGATCGAGCAGAACCCCTGGGCCCAGATCTGCCCATTATAGTGTTCTTGTAGGTTTCTAGGACCCTCTGGATCCATCTATTTCCCTATCTCCTATATTTCTCCCACCATAGGGTGTCCTCACCACTATCTCATTTTCCTTGTAAGTGAAGACTTTCATGAGACATACCCCTTGGCCTAGTGTTTTTTGGAATACTACTCAGCTATTATCTCCAATTCTTAGATTTGGAGATAGGTGTTGAAATGAAAGAAGGGTGAATATAGGCATACATAGGGAAGATAGAACAAAAAGTAGATTAGTGAATCTACTCCTCAACTTAATGCCTCACTTGTCACTCACAAAGTTATTTTTAATTCCCTGGTATAGATTTGTGTATATAGATGCAAAGTAAGTTTAATTTTAGAAATGGTGGTATAGAATTCAAATGTAATATTATTCTTCACAAACATTATTTATATTTCTACCTGAATATGAGGTATTATACCCATATAACTCAATTATAATACAAGGTTTACTTCTAATACTTTGCAGGTTGTTTAGGATAAGTAAGTTATACAAGTTAATTGTTAGTTGATCAAATTATGGTCATATCATTTACTAATCTACTTTTCTCACAAGAATATACTTCTCGGGTACAAAAGATAGATATTATTCTATAGAAAGATAAGGTAATATAGTTAGATCAAGGCTTCAAAAACCTCAGAGACCTACAGAATATGACTTTTAAAGATTTTTTTATTATATTAAAGATTCACTGACAATGAGACAGGTTGACTCCTGGCAACACCGAGTCTACCTCAAAGAAGATGATGAGCACCAAATAACTTCCTTATGGAGATGACTTCAAATGTGACAAAGAAGCCACTAGGCAAGATATGCTCATTTCTACCACAGACAGAATTCTGCAAAAAAAAAAAAAAGTCAAGCTTGGATGTAGGCAGATTTGATGGCCAACCTCTACCAAGATAGGGTAAGCAGGTCCTCAATAGTTCTTGTCTCACAAATATGTCTGTAACATATTTTGGACCAGAAGGCTGAAGATGATATGCCAACGTTATAGAGAGTTTTGGGTGACTATTTGATAGTCCTTGATGGTCCTTTTCTCATTTGGAAAGCTATTAACCCGCCTTCCCATTATACTCAAATAATCAATTTTATTCCTTCTCTGGTCTCTGATGGGGTTGAAGATAAGATAGTGTAGTTTTACTGTTAAGGTTAGTTATTTAGGAGTTAAGATGTTTTTAGGTATAGATAGATGTTTTAAGTTGATAATGGTGAGATATGATAGATACTGATTTATATTCAAGACTTTAGGTGCACAAAACTGAGGAAAATGTTTTCTTCAAGGATATCATATACAAATAGCCAAATCACTATGAATGTAAAATTTATATAATTCTTGATTGTGTCATGATCCTTCTTGCTATATCTAGTTTATTGTATGTATGAATATATATAATATAAATGTATATTTAAGAATTTTTAAATATTTTAAAAATAATTCTATACATATAGGATGAGAAAAAATTAGAGAACTGCAGCCTAAGATGCCTGGTCATGAAGCATTTATAACCAAAATAGTAATGAGAAATAACTTAATTGGTTACAGTTTGGTCTTATTTGAACATTGTCTCGTTACTTGGCAGCCTATGACTTAAAGAATTTCAATTGCTTTGACTAGTTGTGACATAAAAATAACAGTTCCCATTATCTTTAGGTGAAACAGTCTAAGAACTTCCTAACTTGAGAACCAAATGCAAGATAGTATCAAATCCTATACCATACTATATTTATAGTTGTATACCTTTCATGGAGCTTAATATTTGGATTTATAAATTAATAATTGTAAGAAGTTAACAACACTAATGACATAGAATAAGTTTAACAACAGATAGTGCAAGGAATTACAACAATATTTTAAGAACTTCAGCAAATACTTTTTATTAGTTCTAAATTAAATGGAGTATACCAGATTTTTTTCACTTAAAAGACACACTTTACCCATTCTGTTTGGTCTATAAAATTTTATCATATCACTGTCCTTGAGATTTGGGTAATTTTATATATTAATTGAAATAAGTGTTATGAGAAAAGGAGCACTGTGTTTTGCACCCCCCTGCTGAACCAAATGTCACATCTGCAATAAGATGAGGTAGGCTGCCCGTGGATCTTTCCCCCACTCTTACCTTAGATCCAATTCTCAGAGTTACCCCTCATTCTGTAACAGATGACCAGTTACATCTTCCCCTTCTTCCATCAATACCTCCTATGACAACAACAGTCCATCTTTATCTCCCTAGCCCACCCACTCCACATTTCCTCCCCAAATCATTGCAATGTTTCAGTTCCTATCTCATGCCAGTAGTGATTGTTCAACCACAGGCCAGGGATGCTAGCAGAGAAGGTTGGCTGCCTTTATACCTTTCCTACTCTCTCTGTTACCTTAAACCTAATTCTCATGTTCAGCACTAGTACTGGAAAAGAAAATACATAAAATATGTGGCAGCTTCCACAACTCTTGTGGACTTCTCAGACTATCTTCCATTAACTTCTACTACCTCTAGCATCCAATACCAACAAGCGTTCCCCATGAAAACAGTAGCAAAGTAGGGCATTTTAAAAGGCAACACTTACCCACACATTCTGATAATTGAGAAAGGAAGCACAGATCAAGAAAAAAAATACCCACCTAACCAAGCAAACCCAGAAATCAACCTAGATACGTAGATGCCAGCACAAGAATGTAGTCCCTAATATCCAAGGCATTATGTCTCCACCAGAGCCCAACTATCCTACCACAGCAGGCCCTAAATATCCCAATGTAGGTAAAACATAAGAAAAAGACCTTAAAACCAATTATATAAAGGTTATAGAGGAAATGAATAAACTATTTAAAGAAATCCAGGAAAACGCCAACAAACACTTGGAGGAAATGAATAAATCCTTCAAAAACAGCCAACTAAAAGCAATAGAAAGAAACAAAACTGTTCATGACTTGAAAATGAGAAGAGAAACAATAAAGAAAACACAAACTGAAGGTGTTCTGGAACTGGAAACTTTAAGATGGTAAGAGGAGCTACAGAGGCAAATTTCATCAGCAAAATACAAGAAATGGAAGAAATAATCTCAGGCATTGAAGACACAGTAGAAGAAATGAGTATATTGATTAAAACAATTGAAAAATTCTTGACAACAGAAATCCAGGAAATCTGGGATACTATGAAAAGACCAAACCCAAGAAAATAGAAATAGAAGAAGAAGAGTCCCAGCTCAAAGGTCCAGAAAATATTTTCCATTAAATTATATAAGAAAATTTCTTAGCCTGAATAAGAGGGTACCTATAAAGGTACAAGGAATAAAAGAATAAAAAACATCAAATATATAAGACTAGAAAAATATTCTTTGCCACCTAATACTCAAAATATTAAACATATAGAGCAAAAAATAATATTAAAAATGGAATGGGAAAAGAGCAAGTAACATATAAAGACAGACTTGTTAAAATAACACCCAACTTCTCAATGGAGACTCCAAAAGCCAGAAGGACCTCAACAAATATATTGCTGACTCTGAGACCACAGATGCAAACCTAGACTACTATACCCAGTAAAACTTTAAGTCACCATAGATAGAGAAAATAAGTTATTCCATGACAAATTCAAATTTAAATGATATCTACTTACAAACCCAACCATATAGAAGTTTCTAGATGAAAAAAAAGTGAAACACAGGAGGTTAACTGCACCCATGAAAACACAGGAAGTAATCTCTCACAAGCAAAACCAAAATAAGGGAAGCCCTCACAACAGACACATAGAAAGAAACAGACATACATATATACCACTACCACCTTCATCAATAAAAACAACAAAATAAAAGGAATTAACAATCATTGGTCATTGATATCTCTCAATATCAATGGTCTCACATCTCAGATAAAAAGACACAGATCAAGAGAATGGATAACCCTTCCTTCTTCTGAATACAAGAATCATACCTCAACATTATTACTGCAAAGTAACGGGTTGGAAAAAGATATTAACTTAAGAAGCAAGCTTATGTAGAAATTGTAACACCTTATAAAATAAACTTTAAACCAAAATTAATCAAAAGAGATGAGGAGGATTACTACATATTAATCTATAAAAAGCCACCAAAATGACATTTAAATTCTTAATATATATTCTCCAAACACAAGAGTGTGTAAGTTCATAAAATTAAAAAAAACTACTACAGCATAAATTACATATTGACTCTCACATCCTGATAGTGTGAGACTTAAATATCACACAATTACTAATGAACAGGTTATCCAGACAAAAAGTAAATAAAGAAATGCTGGAAGTTAACTGATACTATAAATCAAATGAACCTAAAGATATTCACAGAACCTTTCACCCAAACACAAAAGAATATAACTTCTCAGCAACTCATAAAACTTTCTCAAAAACTGACCACATACTGGGCTACAAAACAGGTCTTAGTAGATAGAAGAAAGTTGATATAACTCTCTGCATTCCATCAGACCACCATGGATTAAAGTTGGATATCAATAACCGTAGAAATAACAGAAAGCTTACAAATTCATGGAATGTGTTAAGACAGAAATAAAGAAATTGCTGACTTTATAGAATCAAATAAAAATGAATATACAACATACCCAAAATTGTAGGACACAATGAAAGTGGGCCTAAGAGGAAAGTTCATAGTACTACTACTGTTATGAATCATAATGTATACATCTGGGTTTTCCAATGATCTTAGGCTACCCTAGTGAAAATAAAATGGAAATATAAAAAAAAGATCTTTTAGATCAAGATAAAGAAGTTGAGTTATGAGAGTTGAGATAAGATAGATATTGAATTTCTTTTATTTTACTTTTTTTCTCCTTTATTAATTTATTCTTGTTACATCTCAATGGTTATCCCATCCCTTGTATCCCCCCCATTCTTCCCTCCCTCCCATTTTCCCCTTATTCCCCTCCCCTATGACTGTGACTGAGGGGGATTACCTCCCCCTGTATATGCTCATAGGCTATCAAGTCTCTTCTTGGTAACCTTCTGTCCTTCCTCTGAGTGGCACCAGGTCTCCCCCTCCAGAGGACATGGACAAATATGAGGCACCAGATCTCGTGTGAAAGTCATATACCACTCTCCACTCAACTGTAGAGTTGTTCTGTCCATTGTCTAGATCTGGGTAGGGGTTTAAAGTTTACCGCCTGTATTGTCCTTGGCTGGTGCCTTAGTTTGAGCGGGACCCCTGTGCCCAAATCTGCCTATCATAATGTTCTACTTGTAGGCTTCTAGGACCCTCTGGATCCTTCTACTTTGCCATTCTCCCATGATTCTCTCATCTAGAGTCCCACTAGAATCTCCTCCCCTCTGTCTCAGTTTCCTGGTAAGTGAAGGCTTTCGTGGGACATGCCCCTTGGGCTAATATGCAGATATAAGTGAGTATATACCATTTGAGTCTTTCTGCTTCTGGGTTAACTCACTCATTATGATCATTTCTAGCTCAATCCATTTATCCACAAATTTCGGGAATTCCTTGTTTTTAATAGCTGAATAGTATTCCATAGTGTATATGTACCACAGTTTCTTTATCCATTCTTCTATTGAGGGACACTTAGGCTGTTTCCATGTTCTGGCTATTATGAATAAGGCTGCTATGAACATGGTTGAGCAAATTTTCTTGTTGTGTGCTGGAGCATCTTCTGGGTATATTCCAAGGAGTGGAATAGCTGGGTCTTGAGGAAGCCCTATTCCCATTTTTCTGAGATAGCACCAGATAGATTTCCAAAGTGGCTGTACTAGTTTGCATTCCCACCAGCAATGAAGGAGTGTTCCTCTCTCCCCACATCCTCGCCAGCATGTGGTGTCGCTTGAAGTTTTGATCTTAGCCATTCTGATGGGTGTAAGATGGAATCTCAGAGTTGTTTTGATTTGCATTTCCCTGATGATTAAGGAGGTTGAGCATTTCTTTAAGTGTTTCTCAGCCATTTGATATTCCTCTGTTGAGAATTCTCTGTTTAGTTCCATGCCCCACTTCTCAATTGGGTTATTTGGTTTGGTGGTGTTTAATTTCTTGAGTTCTTTATATATTTTGGATATTAGACCTTTGTCAGATGTAGGGTTAGTGAAGATCTTTTCCCAGTCTGTAGGTTATCGCTTTGTTCTCTTGACAGTGTCTCCTGCCTTACAGAAGCTTCTCAGCCTCATGAGGTCCCATTTATTAATTGTTGACATTAATGCCTGGGCTGTTGGTGTTCTGTTCAGGAAGTTGTCTCCTGTGCCAATATGTTCCAGGCTCTTCCGCACTTTTTCTTCTAAGTGACTTAGTGTCTCTGGTTTTACGTTGAGGTCTTTAATCCACTAGGATTTGAGTTTTGTGCAAGGTGACAAATATGGGTCCAGTTGCATTGTTTTATACATAGACATCCAGTTAGACCAGCACCATTTGTTGAAGATGCTATCCCTTTTCCATCGAATGGATTTGGCTTCTTTTTCGAAAATCACGTGACCATATGTGTGTGGATTCATATCTGGGTCTTCGATTCGATTCCACTCCATACCTGATCTCAAACTGTACTATAAAGCAATAGTGATTGAAACAGCATAGATATTGAATTTCATTCAGAAATTTAGACCCAACAAGACAGGAAAAAATGTTTACTTCAAGGCTGTCAAATACAAATAGCCAAACCACTATGAATGTAACATTTATGATTGTCACATGGTTCTCTCTGCTGTATGTAGTTTGTTTTATACCTGGGCAAGAAAATAAATGTATTTTAAAATAAAAATAAAATGTGCATATGTCCTTGATTAGTACTAGCATGATGAGATTCAAATCATGCTCTCTTTATAATCACAAAGAAACATTTTCTTATATTCAATTATTATGCCTATTTTAGTTCTGTTTTATCGGAACTATGGAAAGAGAATTTAAATTTATTATACTTTCCTTATAACAATTACCTCTGTTTGTTTATCTTTCTTTAAATACAAAAAATTCTGTTTAAAAGGACTTGAAACTTTGGAAATATGTATAAAGTTTCATACTCCTATGGGTTTTACTTATTGTTGTATGTAGTAGAAGTACTTTTATAATCACCATTAATGTACTTACTAGGAAGCTTAGTACCAAACATATTTACAGTGTAAGTATTATTATAGGCACTTAGTCACCAGTGATAAGTGATTTGAGGATTGCCGTAATGTATATGCTCAGATCTCCGTCATGTTTTTTCTAGAGCTGTGATTGTTGTTCCTCCCAATACTAGTAGTGTTCTGAGATAAAGTGTATTAAACTCTCCATTAAAAACTATCTAAGAGCATATATAGGGGGAGGAGGTCTCCTTCAATCACAGACATAGGGGAGGGGAGAAGGGGGGAAGTGGGCGGGAGGGAGGAATAGGAGGAAACAGGGGAAGGACTAACAATGGAGATGTAATACGAATAAATTAATAAAAAAAAAATCTCCAACACAGGAAAAAAAAACTATCTTAAACAAGATACACAGTATTCTGAGTTTGACATAAACATTTTTCTTCTATCACTGTTTACTTTGAAAAGACATTGTAATTTTGAAGCCTTAAATTCGTCTAAATAGATTCAGGACTAAGACTAGACAAAAGTTTTAAAAAGGCATCTATAGAATTGAGTCAGTGGTTGAGTGACTTCCTGCCATTAAAGAGAACCCAAGTTCAGTCCTAAGTATCTACAGGCCACACAACTCATAACTAACTGTAAGTCAAGTTCCTGGGGTCTGAAATTCTCTTCTGACCCTTGTGAGTAGCCCCACAGAAGTGCAGAGTTACAAGCTCAAACACTCATTAGATAAGGTCTTCAAAAACCTCCGAGACCTACAGGATATGGCATTTTAAAATGTTTGTATTATTTTAAATATGCACTGACAATGAGACAGGTTAACTCCTGCAAACACCCAGCCTACCTTAAAGAGAATGATGAGCATCAAAGAACCTCCTTCAAATGTAGCAAAAAAGC
This sequence comes from Acomys minous, assembly GCF_964271855.1. Lineage (NCBI taxonomy): Eukaryota > Metazoa > Chordata > Mammalia > Rodentia > Muridae > Acomys > Acomys minous. The sequence continues at coordinate 66,794,543 of NC_140488.1, read as the reverse complement.
CACTGGGCAAAATGTCTTCATCTCTACCACAGAAAAAATTCTGCCTAAAAAATAGCAAATTTGGATGCAGGCAGAGTTGACAGCCAAACTCTACCAAGACAAGGTAAACAAGTCCTCAATAGTTCCTGCTTCACAAATATGCGTTTCACATATATTGGGCCAAAAGGCTGAAGCTGATGCTCCAAAGTTATAGAGAGTTGGGTGACTATTCAGATAGCAAACTGTATCTGTCATCTTCTCATTTGGAAAGCTACTAACCTGCACTCCCAGCATTCTCAGGTAATCAAGTTTATTCCTTCTCAAGTCTCTGATGGAGTTGAAGACCATGTAGCTTAGTTTTACAATTAAGCTTAGTTGTTGAAGGTTTAAGATGTTTTTAGGTCTAGATAGATGTTTTAAATTGATAGTGATGAGGTATGATATTGATTTGCATTCAGAATTTTAGATACACCAGGATAGGAAAGATGTTTTATTCAAGGATGCCAAATACAAATAGCCAAAACACTAATAATGTAACATATATATAACTACTGGTTGTATCATGGTTCTTCTTGCTATTGGTAGTTTATTGTATATATGTGTAACAATATAAATGTATATGTAGAAAATAAAAATATCTAATAAAAAGAAAAAATTTAATATGTATTTTTATAAGATACGTATTTCTTTTAAATAATCTAACAAAGAAAATTCCAAATCCAGATGATCTCACTGGTGAATTTTCTGAAACATTTACAGGAAAGTTAAATTCAATCCTTTTCTAACTGTTCAACAAATTCGAAATATAAGGAAGATTTTTATTAAGTAAGCCTTACCTTGATGATAAAGGAAAAACATAAGAAAATGGCAAGTCCATACTTTTAAATAAATATAGATGGAAAAATTCAAAATATTCCACTAGCAAACAGAGTTTAAGAACATATTGAAGCCGCGGCAGCTACGGGCTGCGGCGGCTAGGAGTCCAGTGCGAGTGAACCACGGCGGAGAGACGGTCTTCCCAGGACATCATGAGGAGCACCACCAAGCCCTGGAGTCCAGTTGCCAAAGCAGGCAGCCATGGCCCTGATCGCACTCGGCGCCTTGCTGGGACCCCTTCCGGCATGAAGAGTTCCAAGTCTTCAACCTCGCTAGCCTTCGAGTCTCGGCTAAGTAAGCTCAAGAGAGCCAGCAGCGAGGACATGCTCACCAAACCTGGCAGTGCCTCCTCAGGGACAGTGCGCCTGAAGAAGACCTCAACCTCTGGAGCCATCTCCGAGCTCACTGAGAGCCGCCTGAGGAGCAACCCAGGTAGGAGGGACCTCGGTGGCCATCCTGTTTTATGGAGGCTCATTTTGACTCAGGATCTGTCCTCTGATCACCCTGGACTGGGTCTGATCTTGGGGGCATAGTCCTAACCTGCAGAGTTTGTACATTGGGGAGACAGGTAGAGAATGGAAAGGCAGTGGTTTGCCCTGTCATCCCAGGAATCCACTTGTCACGTGTGTGTGTGTGTGTGTGTGTGTGTGTGTGTGTGTGTGTGTGTGTGTGTGTGTGTGTGTGTAATTTTGGAAGGTGCTGTAACTCCAGGGTCATCCTGGGTGATGGCAACGGATGGCTGTGGATCATGGAGAGGCCCAAGATGAGGGACAGCTGAGGTCTTTGACCATGATCGGTGTTAAGGGGTACTACGCTTTCTGCTTTCAACCTATTTCAGAAAAACATAACATTCTAAAGGTATATTTTAATTTACTCAGCCTTCAAGAAGTTTAATGTGAGGACTGGATGTGGCTTTGGTTGTAAGGTTGCCCATGTTTCTATATGATGACTTAGCTGTTTTAAAGACTGAACCCCTACTAAGTACAACAAACAAAAGTGAAGGCTATTTTCTCCAAGCAAGCCTCTACTACTGCTTCCAAAGTTAACAGATGCCATTATAATTAATTATTTACAAATTAATGCCAGCCCTATTCTCAATATTAATGCCAAAATGAGACATTAAAATGTCCACAAATGATACCCAAGAAAATGTAAAAGGGCTTTCTCCGACATCTTGGTGAGGCTGCAGTGGTTGTCGCCACTCCTCTAGCTTCGCCATGCCGCCCAAGGACGACAAGAAGAAGAAAGATGCTGGAAAGTCGGCCAAAAAAGACAAAGACCCAGTAAATAAGTCTGGTGGCAAGGCCAAAAAGAAGAAGTGGTCCAAAGGCAAAGTTCGGGACAAGTTCAACGATTTAGTCCTGTTTGACAAAGCCACATACGACAAACTCTGCAAGGAAGTTCCCAACTATAAGCTTATTACTCCAGCTGTGGTCTCTGAGACACTGAAGATCCACGGCTCCTAGGCCAGCACTTCAGGAGCTGCTTAGTAAAGGACTTATCAAGCTGGTTTCGAAGCACAGAGCCCAAGTAATTTACACAAGAAACACAAAGGGTAGAGATGCCCCAGTTGCTGGTGAAGATGCATAAGCAGGCTAAATCAGCTGTACATTTGGGAAAATAAAACTTGATTAAATCAAAAAAAAAAAAAAAAGAAAGAAAGAAAGAAAGAAAGAAAGAAAGAAAGAAAGAAAACTTAAAAGGACAGTAGCGGACAGCACAACCATCTAAGAATGAATGAATGAGTGTGAGGGGCTTGGAAAATGGCTCAGTGGGTAAGCATTGGCTGCTCTTCCAGAGGACCCAGGTTCAGTTCTCAGCACCCACATGATGGCTCACAGCTGTCTGTAACTTCAGTTCCAGGGGATCCAATACTCTCTCCTGACCTCCATGGGGACTGCACACATGTGATGCATAGACATACATACATACATTCAGGCAAAGCATGCATACACGTAAAATTAAATCTTTTGAAAATAAGCCAGTGGGTGGTTGTTATCATTATTTAGCCTGCCAGGTATATTATAGGTAAAGAAAAGCCACACAGCCATCTTGATAGACACGGGAGATGGAACTGTCAGAATTAGCCACCCTTCTGGCTTAGTAGCCAACTCTTGTTAGGCTTGGGGGTGCGCACTCCTAGCAAAGAGCTATGGATCTTGTTGCACGTGACGACACCTACCTGTGCTCCCAGACACTCTCCCGAACCTACAAGTTCAAGGCTAGTTAAGTAGGATGGAGAGTTCATCTCAAAAAATAAGCAAATAGCACTCAGACAGTGGACACAGGAAGATCAGGAGCTCAAAGGCCATCCTGGGCTACATGGTACCTTGTCTGAAAGGAAAAAGTCAATAGTTCTCTGATCAGCAGCTGGTTAAAAAAATGTAATATTGGAAGAAATGATGTTATTTAAGAGAAGTTGTGGCAGGTGGAAGGCTATGCAATAAATTTAGTTATGTAAGAGCCGATACAGTAATCAAAGTCTAACAGCCTTTTGAAGAATACAGCTATGTCCTTGTGAATAAATGGGAGGAGATGTGTGGGTTTGGGATAGGAAGAATAAAATATAGTAAAGACTAAAAAAAAAAAAAGAACATATTGAATTTGACCATCTTTTCTACACATAAACTCACAACAGCTGTGACTACCTGTACAGATCAAAAGAGTTCATAATTCCAGCATGGAAAGGAGAGGGCCTTCCAGTAGCCCAACCTACATGATGAGCTAATGAGAGTTAATGGCTACTGAAAGAGGGAAAGATTTTGGAAAGAGGATGTCATTGATACGTTGGTCATGCTTCAGTAGATGGTACACATAAGTGTATATATGGACAAAATTAATTGTACTTACTGGCATAATTTAAAAAGGGAAAGAAGCTTCTAGCAAAACCATCTTCTACTTGTCACAGTTCCTTCTTCACCAGTATCCAAAGGTATATACAGTCACATATTTAACAGTCTTCTGCAGAATCTAGCACAATAGCCTTTCTGACATTCATCATCCACACACCCTCTCCAAGACTCCAGATCTAACTTTGGGTATGCATTTAATGGCCTAGCATTATTTAGCCACCCCTGCTTGCACTATGCATATAGCTACAGATTCTGTTAGTTTATGTGTGGAAAAACCATGGAAAATCTGGTCAAATTCAATATATTCTTAAGCTCAGTCTGTTAGTGGTATGCTATGAATTTTTCCATCTATATTCATCAATCTGACCTCTACCAGGATGCAGACTACCTGACCTAAAACAACAGGCCCTTCTTACTCCATATCTCAGTTTTCTCCTCAGTGAGGCCTACTCTGAAACTGCAGTCTTAGACCAGGAAGCACATCTTGTATACCAGCCTAGTTCTCTGTGTCCCTCTGATGATGTTACTCCACAGACACCATTTCTAACCTATAAGCCCAACATTCTCTCTTCTGCCCCAAATTTCTCTGTCCATATTAGACTTACAACTAACGAAAGACTTCCACATGCTCATATATCATTGAAAAAAAGTCAAATCATGAGAAATATCAAGACCGTATCTTCTTCCCATAACCAACCAGTTCTATAGAAATGCTTCCCAATAACAATTACCTATATTTTCCAGACATAATCTTTAAGAGAACAGTCATACACTTTGTCAATGAATTCAAGAGTATAAAGAAGACACAATGAAAGATCAGTGAAATTAAGGAGAAGAAGCTTAATCAGAAAAATGCTTGATCAATGTCTAAGAATGTGCAAGCATAAATCTGATGGAAATGACAAAGACAATCCAGGACTGGAGGACATAATTCAATAAGAAGATAGAAATGAACAAGGATTCAAGTTGAAAAGAAGATGAAATTGCAAACCGCAATAACTCAACTATAAACTCCAAGGAAAGCTTTGCAAGTAAGATGAATAAAATGGATAACAGACTAGTTGAGGTTGAAAAGAAAGTAGAAAACCTAAACAAAATTAGCAAGAAATATAAAAACTTTACACATGCACAGGAAAGGAACATGTAGAAAATGTGAGACACCGTGAAAAAGCAAAAGCTTACAATTATAATCATGGATAAGGAAGAAGTCAATGGTTTAGACTAGATCCTTGACAATATCCTAGAAGAAAACTTTCCCAAACTAAGGAAAGATATACTCATACATATACAACAAACAGACAGACTACTAAGTATACAAGACAGGAAAAGAAAATCCCCACCACACATCATAATTAAAATGCTAAGTATACACAACTAAGAAAGTGCATTTAATGCTACATGTGAAAAAAATGCAAGTCACATACAAAGGAAAATCCATCAGAATAGCAGGTAATTTCTCCATAGAAACTTTGAAAACTAGAAAGGCCTGGAGCAAAGCATTCAAATTCCTAAAAGATTTTGAATGTCAAACTAAACTAATAAACCCAGAAAAATATCCACCATGGCTAAATGAAAAATTTCCACAATATAAACAGCCTAAAAAGATTTATAGCCAACAAAGGAAAGTTAAAGAAAATGCAGGAAGCAATATTTCACACTGAGTGAGGAATGAACTGAAAAGGGATCAAGGAAAGAAATACAAGGCTGTAATTATTACAATATAAAATACTTTGAGAATATTAACAAAACAAAACAAAAAACAATAATACAATGATCATTAACCCATACTTTTCAACACTAACTTTCAATATCAATTGGCTGAATTCTCCAGCCAAAAGACACATTAGCTAAAGAGATTAACTAACAAAATCTATCAATTTTCTACAAGAAACACATTTTCATTTAAAAATAGGTACCACCTTATAGTAAAAGGATGGACAAATAATACTTCAAACAAATGAGACCAAGAAGCAAGCAGGCTACATTATCATAATAGCTGATAAAATAAACATCAAATGGAAAGTAATCAGAGTTAGATAAAGAGTTACATCTCATTATTATCAAGAAAAAATTATAATCAAGAAGATATTAGTATATCCTAAACATATGTCAACCAAACTCTTGTGCACCCAATTTCACAAAAACAAAAACAGTACCAGATTTAAAGACATTGTAGTATCAACCAAGTATGATTAGAATTCTCAACTTTTAAAATAGCTGGTTCATCTGGATAAAACAATAAATATCAGAATGAACTGACATCACACATCAAATCCACATAACAGATATCTACAGAATATTCCAACCAAATACTAAATAATATGTATTCTATATTGCAGCACATGAAAGCTTGAAAAAATACCACATTCTGGGACAAAAACAACATCTACACAAACTCAAAAAGTTTGAAATAACTTTTTGAATCCTATCTGACCACAATGCAATAAAATTTTAAATTGACCTCAAAGAAATCACTAGTAAATATACAAATTCATCAAGTTTAAACACCTCATTGCTGAATGAAGAATGAGCCAAGGAAGAAACCAATAAAATATTTTTTATAAATTCTGTAACTAAAGGAAGATGAAAAGACAGACACATCACAACAAAACATATAAAGGACATTGAAAGCAGTCCGCTGAGGGAAGTTAATAGCTAAGTACCTACACTAAAATTCAGAAAGAAAACAAATAAATTACTTTTTGATGCAACTTAAAACATTGGAAAAGCAAGACCAAACCTCATCTGAACCTATTGATAGGTAGAAACAATACAAAAATCAGAACAGAAATCAATGGAATAGAAACAAGGAAAACAATACAAAGAATAGATGATTTTAAAGGCTGTTTGTAAATAAAATTGACACAGGTTTGGCCCAACTAACAATAAAGAAAACAAGAGAGGTTCTAAATTAACATAATCAGAAATGAACAGAGACATATTACAATAAACATCAAATAAATTTAGACTATTATAAGGGAATAATTATAAAAATCTCTACTTCATTAAACTAGAAAACCTAAAAGAAATAGATGATTTTCTAAAACTAAACTAAGAACTCAAAACCTAAACTAATCCACAGCAAATGAGACTGAGATAGTAATAAAAAGCTCTCCACCTGAAAAAAGTCCAGAGATAGATGGATTCATAGCATAATTATACTAGATTTTCAAAGATTCTTAGTCAATCTTCTTAAACTATTAAGAGTATACACAGAAGGAACATTCCCAAACTCCTTCTTTGAATCCAGTATTACTCTAATACCAGAACTAGGTAAAGACAAAATAGAAAAAAAAGTACAAGCCAACGATGTCCCTGACTAACATAAAGTCAATATGTTCAATAAAATGTCTGCAAACAAAATGAACATGCCTAAGAACCACATAAATGACAACCCTCACATTATAACTTTAAAAGTGAAGTAGGAGCACACAGGTTTCAGCTGTATTAATAGTTTTCTAGTTGGATTTAAAACCCACTAACTAGGAGGGAAATCATACTTAGTACTGGAAACTTAGTCAAGTACCTAAAGCTAGTGAAGTCATGGATCTTGGAAGAGAACCTGCAAACACCAATTTATTGAACCAGTATAATTACTAAATACAATGTAAATATTTTCCTTAAACCCAAGACAAGTGTAGTTCTCATCCCTCACCACGGAAACTTCTCTTGGCAACAGAAAAGATCATGATGGAAAATGACAACCACTCAAAGGCATTTGTCAAACCCTTTACCAGTGAAAATATCTTCAGAGCACTGTTACTCACACCTAATAATCAGGAAGCATTAAAAACCATGGGGTGGAAATATTGTAAGATTCAGAGAATTAGGGACTTTACTGTGAGAGTATGTCTCCTAATAGTATGATAAGCTACACCTATAAAATCTGACCAACATTTCTGCCCAGATGAGAAATGACACCAACGAATATGCCAAACTGTAGGAAGAAAAACTTCCAAGGCCTCAACACTACATAAAGAGCAATAGACAACTTAGGATAGTTTAGAATGGTAGAGTCAGCCTTCCCCAAGGATGAGCAGAACAATTGGTTGTACAGTATAAAATGTTCAGTACTGAAAACATATACATAGGTAGAATTATATAGGTTACATTTAAGAATATATGTGTATAGAGTATACATGAATGCTTGCAATACCATTTGGTGAAAAAATGGCTGTGAATTTGAAGGGTAATGTTGGTGGGATATGTGGAAGGATTCGCATGGAGTAAAGGGAAGGAAAAATTTTGTAATTAAATTATAATCTCAAAATCAAAATAAATTTTACTATATAGTGTATATATTAAGGCATATATAAGTACATATAGGCTTAGAAAAATATATATATATATAGGTAGATACGACAAAGCCTAAACTGAAGGGATTGCCCTGCTTTTTGCCAGCTACTACCTAGAAAAATGATTCCTCAAGTTCATCTCTAGTTGTTAGCAGAACTTGGCATTGTTATTCTAGTGGTATTGATTTTGCAGGAATGAAGGATACAAGACTATGATGATCAGTGTGTCCCGTTCTTTTATTACAAAGAAGAGCCATTGCAAAGAAATATATGACTAAGATAGAGTTCCTTCAAGGAGGTTCTGAAAGGCCATTGTGTGAAGCTGTGATATAAATCCTAAATTGCAATTGATACCTTGGAAGATTGCTGATGCCAGAACCATAGGATATCTGCCAACACAAGTTGTGGGTATAGAGTGCGTCAAGCCTAAGAGAGAACTTACACTGCAGTCAGGAGATCTGGAATTATGCAGATACTTAACCTTTATAGAGATTAGCTAATTCTATAATAAGCCCCAGATGCTATGTATGGAGTTGTAAGATGTGACGTTTTCTCCCTGAACTTGCTTTTACCAGAGTATTTTTTTTTAACAACAATGGAAAACATAATATGCTGTCTAAAGTGAAATATAAATTTAATGCATTACTATCAAAACAAAACTTTCAAAGAATGAAAGGATACACTAGGAAAATGATACATTAAAATTGAACACATTTCATTGAAAATCTTAGGTTAAAACAAATGTAAAACCAACAAATGAAGAATGTAGAAAACAGACACCAAATACACTTGAAAATAGGAGAAAACAGAAGTAAAATAATCTGAGGAAACTTGAATAGGACATAAGTGGGGGGGGGGCAAACGGCATTATCAAATGTACAAAAATCTCAGGAATATAGTTGATTGGATAACATTTGTAGGGCAACTGGGTTTTATCTTCGGCATCATGAATAAAGACCACAAGTGTAACCACCCTAAAAATATTTGTCAAGTAACTTAGATAATAAAATATCTATTAAAAACAAGGTTAAAAACTATAATAGGAAAATCATTAGTTAGAAATTATATCAATGGTTGCCAAGGGCTGAGAAGAGAAGATAATGGGAATTTACTACTACTGACAGGTACAGAATCTTTTTTGGCACACACGCATGTGTGTGTGTGTGTGTGTGTGTGTGCGTGTGCGTGTGCGTGTGCGTGTGCGTGTGCATGTGTGTGTGTGTGTGTATGCGTGTGTATTAGAATATTTATCTGAACAGATAGTGGCACAACTATTTAACAGAATAAAGTGAATAAGAGACTTTTGAAGTTTGCATTTTCTGGTATGTAAATCAAATAAAAGTAGACTTATTAAAATAATATCAATGAAAATATAAAAAGCATCCTTGTATTAAACCCAGAGATGCCCAGAGCCACTCTTGCCACCACAGTTGCTGCAACTATCACAGTTTTTTCTTGATACCTATAAAATAAGTGACTTATGCACTGGAATCAAGTTGTGTCACTATAATTAGTTTATCATAAATACATATCCATGATATTCTCTGCCAAAGCATATTGTGACAAGAGAGGCCTCGGTGTCTCTCTTTCTGGTGTGTGTGGTTTTGTTGTTGTTGTTTTGTTTTTGTTTTTTTGTAGAACTGAATTTTATTGCTGGAACTCCATTATCAGGGCTAAATGAAAAGAGTTTGTGAACATGTAGTGCATTCTTCCATGCAGCTCTCCAGAGGCTGTATTATATGAAACTAAGGATAAGTGATTGGTGGAAGAGTACAGTATTCAGTACCCATCATGGAAATCCTTTCTAGGAATGGGCAATCTACAATATCAACATTTAGTAAAGGACATCCGTCAGTGCAAACATCTAGGGGGAAAGGAGTCCAGGCAGTGAGGAGAGGATGAATAAGAACTTGGAGGTAACTATGTATCTTGGCTTAAACTCAGAAAGGAAACATGTGTATTTTTATCTGTATTGATATTTTCCCTTCAATATCTTTCTGTATTGCGTTCAGAAAATTCATTACAGCTTATTTTCAAATTGAGTAACTCTTCAGTAATATCAATTTTTCAATGAATCCAAAAATATGTTTTAATCGCCGGGCGTGGTGGCACGCGCCTTTAATCCCAGCACTCGGGAGGCAGAGGCAGGCGGATTGCTGTGAGTTCGAGGCCAGCCTGATCTACAAAGTGAGTCCAGGATGACCAAGGCTACACAGAGAAACCCTGTCTCGAAAAAACCAAAAAAAAACAAAAAAAAAAAAACAAAAAAAATATGTTTTAAATGTTTTCATTGCTGCCAGTTCTATTTGGCATGTTTTCAAATATCGAGGTCATTCTAAATAGTACTTTGTTCTTTGTGGAGCTTTTATTTCATTAAACAAAACCCAGCTTGCTTATTTTATAGTTTGTCTGATAAATTAAATGTTTGAATGGTATATGAATGTTTTTTCTATTTTGTTATTTGACCCATGTTGTCTTGTTTCTGTGTGTAATTATTTTGAATAGGTGATATCTGTTTTCCTTACAAACTACATTATAAAGATTTTAAATTTAATATGAAACACCTTTTCTCCAGAGAGAAACTATTGTTAATTTTACCATATATTTAAAGATACTTCCACTCTAGGTACACTATAGTTTAGTCAGATGTTGTTTTTTACCAACTTATGTTTTATGAATCTAGACTATTACTCCATAGAAAGGATCAACCTGCACTTAAAACATACCAGTCTTCTCACATGGTACACAAACACAATTTTAAATCACCCTGAGAAGTACAAAATGCCTTTTTTGTTTGTTTGTTTGTTTCTTTGAAGGACTTTAACTTCCAGAATATAGTAAATTTATTTTATTCACTTTACATACCTATGGCAGTCCTCCCTCCTTCCCTCTCTCTGTCTCTCTCTCTCTGTCTCTCTGTCTCTGTCTCTGTCTCTGTCTCTGTCTCTGTCTCTCTCTCTCTCTCTCTCTCTCTCTCTCTCTCTCTCTCTCTCTCTCCTTTCCTCCCTGTCCTGTCTTGTCCCTCTCGTCAGCATTTCCCCCCTCCTCTTCTCCTCAGAAAAGGGGAATCTACCCTTCCCTCCATCTGGCAAGGCCTATCAAGCAGCGTCAGGACTAAATGCATATTCTTTCACTGAGGCCCAACAAGTCAGCCCAGCTAAGGAAAAAGGATCCAAAAGCAGGCAACAGTGTCCATGTCAGAGACAGAACCCTCATGAAGACCATGCTGCCCATCAGCTATATGTGTGTAGGAGACGTAGGTCCAGTCAATGCATGCTCTTTGGTTTGTGCTTCAGTCTCTGTGAGCTCCCATGGTCCTCACTTAGTAGACTCTGTTGGTCTTCCTGTAGAGTTCTTGTCCCCGCCAGGTCCCTCTATCCTTCTGCTAACTCTTCCACAAGACTTCCTGAGCTCCACCTAATGTTTATCTGCAGGTGTCAGCATCTATTTCAATGTGTTTCTGGGTGGAGCGGCTCAGAGGATGATTATACAGAGGATGATTATACATGACTTCTTTCTGCAACCATAGCAAAGTATCATTAACAGTGACAGGGGTTGGCTCTCTTCCATGGGGTGTGTCTCAGGTTGGGCCAGACAATGTTTGGCCCTTCATTCAACCTCTGCTCCATCTTTATCCCTGCATACCTTGTAGGCAGGGCAAATTTGGGATAGAAGGTTTTGTGGGTGTGTTGATGTCCTACTCCCTCCACTGGAAATCCTATCTGGGTACAGAGGTGGTCATTTCAGCTTCCATGTCCCCCAAGTGCTAGGACTCTTAGCTAGAGCCACCCCTATACCCTCCCAGGAACCTACTCCTGCACAAGTCTCCAGCTTATCCCAGAGATGCCCCTACATTGGTAGAGGTTTTCTCTTAGATTCTATAAGTAATAAGAATTTGGACTTTGGCTTTTCAGAGATCAAATTTATTAGGAAGGGAAAAGCCCTCAGAGAGGAAAAATAGGTTCAGTGCTATGATATGTTTTCTGGATTATCAATGTAAATAAGATTTTTAGTTCATGTCTGACTGTCTTTTCTTCAATTAATATTTTCAGATGATTTTTAAAAAATACTTTAGTATACTTATTTGTATATTCATATTTTTCTGGATACTTTCATTTATTCACTAAAACTAACTGGTGCTAATCATATATCTGACTTTATATTAAACTGATGAGCCAACAATTTCCTATCAAAATAATTATTTCTTTGCTGAATATGGTGTACCTCAAATTCCAGTATTCAGGAGACAGAAGTAGAGTGATGCCAGGTTTGACACCAGCTGGGTTATACAATCAGATAATAAAAAACCAATGTGTGTGTGCGCGCGCATGTGTGTGTGTGTGTGTGTGTTCACACGTGCACACAAACATGCTTTTTTGTATGTGTAGTGATAATTTCAGCTTTTTTCATCTGAAAGTTTTCCCAAAAGCCTTTTGATTATTTTTAAATATACATTTATATTATTACACATAAATAAAATAAACTACATACAGCAGGAAGAACTACAAGACAATCAGGAAGTATGTAAATGTTACATTCATAGTGATTTGGCCATTTGTATTTGGCAAACTTGAAGTAAACATCTTCCCTATCTTTTGGGGTCTAAAATTTGAATGAAAATCAATATCTATCATATGTCATCTCTATTAATTTAAAACATCTATCTTGCTCTTAAAACATCTCAACCCCTAACCAACTAAGGTTAATTGTAAGACTAAACTATATGGTGTCCAAACCCATCAGAGACTTAAGAAAAAATAAAACTTAATTACCTGAGTGAACCAGAAGTGCAGCTTAGCAGCTTCCAAATGAAAAAAAAATGACTGACAGAGTTTACTTTAAAAATAATCTTTGCTCCTTTAAAATATCTCTGTGGTATTCCAGATCCTACAAAGAATATTTAAAGGTATCATACAAAATGTATTTTCAATAATTTCACTACATTTCTTTTACTCCTTAATGTTCAAGATAGTGATTGGTTATGGCCTTCCAAGATGTTCATGATCAGGCCAATTGTCCAGGTCTCATCTACTTCTCCTTCTTAGTGTGTATTGTGAGTACTGTATTTTTTTTTTATGGAAATGTCTTTCTATTCAAGAGCCTTGGGCAATACTATATCCATTGCCTACAACAAACTCTCTATACCCTTAATCATGTTCACTTCAACTACTAGCTTAAACTCCAAATGTTGAAACCTTTTTTGAAAACTGTTTCAGTCTAAACTTTACATAATTATATGTTTTCATACATGATTTCAAAATCAATTGAATCTTTATTGAGATAATTTCCCATGTTTATTTTACTTATCATATTGTTAGCTTCTTAATGATATAGGCACAATTTTGGTCATTAATAGATATAAAACAACTTTATTTTACCTTTTGTATAGCACCTTGCCTGTGAACTCTGTCATAACCTACTATTTCAATGATACATTTTAAATTTTAGCTCCACTATCTTAAAACTGTCTTAGCTCCTTTTCACTCAAGCAAGGAGCTATGCTGACATAACCTTGGTGATTAGAGTCTTCTCACTCACAAGAAAAAGTAATTTCTATTTTTACTGTGTAGTTATGAAATCATATAAAGAAACGTGTAGCTTAATTTGGAAATATGAATCTTTTACAAACTCTTTCAGCATCAGTTTTCCAGATTTAAAAATGCAACATTTTCCTTTACATCAACAAAAATATTGTAAATAATATTTCTCAACAGAAATTGTAGCTATCCTTATGAAAATAACTGTTTCTATATGAATAGTATTTTAACCAATTTAGGTATTAGATGAGCAAATGATTTAGCTTCTTTTTTTTAACACAAAATAACTCCTGACAACTTTTTACAATTTCTAATCAGCCACAGAAGTACAGTTTGTAATACACAGTAAAAATAAGCTAGCATGTAGAAAAATTAAATAAACTTATATAGAATTTATGCTAACAAATAACAACTTTATATAACAAAATTATGAAGCTTCTATAACATTTACAAATTTTTATTTTTAATATTTTTCCATGAGCCAGTAACTTCATTGACCATTTTATTCACTAAATGGCACTGACTTGAAGTATTTAATCATCACTTTTAAAAATTGTACTTGCATATGAATCATCTGGGGATCTTTTTAACACGTAAGTTATAATAGTTCCTAAGGTCAGTGGGAGGTTTGTCATTTCTTACAAGTTACCAGTCTAAAATGTGGTGTCCTGAGACACTTAAAAAGTTAGTAGCTTTTAGGAGAAGAAAGATAGAAAAACGTGATCTGAAAAGAGAATGAAGATAATGAAGCAAATGGGTAAAGTTTAGTAGATCATGGAAGAAAAGCCAGAGGACTATGTGTAGGGAGGATAATAACACTTAAGACTTTTTAAAAAGTTATATGAAAACCTACTATTGTATAAGGTTCCTAGAATATACACATATGAATGTATGTAAAATAACTTAAGTTGATTTACTTTACAACAAAAGACAATGACAAGATAAGACATTATAGCTGTCAAATAAAAAGCCATGTGCTAGAAATGAATCACTTCTTTTAGGATTGTTATTTGGTTGAATTTCAAAATACCATGAACTATCATCATTACTCTTAGTTAAGTTCCATATTTTGATATTAAGACCCTATGAAGATACAATATTCTTGAGTCATAATACATAAGGAAATCAAGCTGGTACTGACTTGAAAACTTTATTCCTACTGGCTTGCTGTCATAGTTCTGGAAATGTGTATACTGTACCTCTGAATCCTGTGCACTACAACAACTGCCCAGGCAAGACATCAACACTGCTATAATTGTAGCATTAATGTTATTGGAAGGACCAATGATTTTATGAATATATTTTAGTACACTATCCAAGTTAATAATTGGTATCATTGAGGAACCGAGAACATGACACTAGATAAGTCATAGCCTTAGTGAAGGATATACTAGTATTATGCTGTTAAATTGACTTCTATTAAACTAACTTCTGAAGATATATTATTATACCAGTGGATTAGTACATATCTCAGTCCTGAAGGAAAATAGTTTATATCCATAGATTAATGTATCTCTTAATCATCATCAGAGATGCCTCTAGTTTCACTAGATGGTTATTAACACAGAGATCAACATCTGGCTATCATGTAAAGAATAAGATATTGTGAGGTGTTCATCCCTAAATGGAACATCTATATCAAACCATTTCTACCCAAGGCTTTAGGATAATTGGATTATTGTAAGATACAGAGGCAATGGATGACTACAGTGCAATATATTTTCCAGAAACAATGACACAACTGGATTATGAAATAAAAGTGATTGTGGTTTCATGCAAGATTTGCATGAGATTAAGATATACAAAATCCTAGCTATGAGTGAGAAGGAAGTCAAGATCCCCCACCACTAGCTGAGGACCTATATCAGCAGTTGATTGATGCTGGGAAAGAGAGTTCATTTCCTTCTAGAATAAAGTCAATGGAAGATAATCAATAGTCCAGTAGATGGCCTTATACTCATGCAGATACTAGCAGCACTAAATAGATTTAGTCAGTTTGGAAGAAAAGAGAAATATATGAATAATAGTGTAATAGTGGGGGCATAGGGGATGAACTGGAAAAGAGAGAATGGACATGGACATAACAAAACAAATTATATGTGTGTATGCTATTATCAAACAATAAAAAAATTGTGTATATACAAGGAAATCATTATACTTTTAAAACCCCATGGATAAGGTTTGTATACATTAATTTGTGTTCTTCAATGACTAACAATGCTAGGCACATATTAAGTACATAAGACCTAATTTTGTGTGTAAAAATTTGTTACCTAGAACAAGTCTATGAACTTTTTTCTTTTAAAAAAATCTATATAGTTTGGATGATGGGTACTGGCATCTGTGAATACCCTTGTAATGTCAAATGCATCATAAATGTGTGTTTTTCAAAAGTACTTAAAATAAATAACTATATTTAAAAATTATTCCAAAAAATATGGTGTGTTGGATGTAATTTCCAGGGAAGATATTTAAATATCCACTCATTCACACAAAGAATGTATGAAAGACCAAAGAACTGATTCTATTCAAATATAGCTTGATAAACTATATATAATAAGTTTTGGGAGGGTTATTTATAGAAGTATTGGGTACTCAAAACCAATAGCATCATCATAATTTCCAAACTACAAATAGTGATGATTTACAGAGACAAACATAACATTAGAATTACTGCTTATATAGCCTCAGAGAGAGAGGTGGCTCTTGAGTTTTGTAAGTTTCTTCCTGAGTTTCCATAGACTTTTAATTTTCCTGAATTTCCTGAAATTTATAAGTCTCCTTATTCCATCCTCTAGGGATGATTTTAATGAAGAGAATTGAAATGGGTACCCAAAAAAGCCCATCTTTATATGTTGTAAAAAACTGAAATTTTATGGACTGCTATTTTATCATTTACTCTACATACATAAAACAATGATTCAAGCAGCAAATTACTTGGATGTATATGATCCACTGGTTCTCTGATGTTGAGGTGAACCTGTTTTATCCTCAAATATTCAATTGTTTTAGTAAAATATTAATGTAGCTGCCATTTAATCAGATATTAGATTTTTATATTTGTTTTATACGTTACTTTGTTGATTATAATGATTACATTCACTTGTGAAATTGAACATACAAGCAAAATAACATGAGTTTGAAGAAGTCTGAGCAGATAGGAGTCAACTTCTTTCAAATCTATTCTGAGTGTTTTCTTAATAGTATTATTAAGACATTATATTCTAGGTGTGACATGCTGCAAAGTTTGTGACTCAAGTCACTGTCACCAAGTATTTCTGTTTTATATATAAATTTTCTTATCAAATGGCAACTTAGTAGTTTTAGCCAAAGTAGCTATCAAAAGCTTGTTAAAAAAAACCCTGTCTTCTCTTGCTTGCTATAATTCATTCAAATTCAGCCACATAAATGAACTGATTCTTTAAATCAAAACAAATGGCTTTCAATATAAGATGAGAAATGGTTAAAAAATATTTTGGACTCAATAGTACTATGGGAGGCCATCAATGGATTAAATGAGAATATCTTATGGTTGCATACTTTTAAAGGAATTCCATAAGAGTTCCAGTCATTCTTGATACCATGGAATTTCTACAGATTTTCTTTTATAGGAAAGTTTTGAATCTTTCTTTACTGATAAATATCTCATAAACTGAAAACAGCACTATAAAATCATTACTGTAGACAAAACCAAGATATAGATGAGCATAAAGGGCCATCAAATTCCAGGACAGCCACAGCTACATAGAGAAAGTCTATCTCAAGCAAACCACAAAAAAAACAAAAAACAAAAAAAAAACCCACCAACAATAGCAAAAACAAAAGGATACTGAAGAAAGAAGATGAAGAAGATACAAAAAGATAGAAACACTTCCCATGCTCATGGATTGGTGCATATATTATTGTTGAAGTATTCATACTACCAAATGAAATTATAAGTGTAATATGATTCCCCTAAAACTACATTCATACAACTAAGTTTTTTTTTAGAAAAAACCCAAATGCACACTTGAGAAAAAACAGAATCTTCAAAAAACTGCTGCTGCTCAAACTGAACATAGTTACATGTAGAAGAATAAAACTAGATTCTTTTTTGTTTGTTTAAAATTGTTTTATTAATATTTATGGGTTTCACAATGACAGTTTTTCAAAGATATAATGTGCATTGACCACATTCATTTCCCATTACCCTCTCCCAGTCTTCTTACACATACTAGTTTCTTTTTTATTTTTTTATGTTTTAAAAAATTTTTTATTAATCTATTCATATTACATCTCAATGGTTATCCCCTCCCTTGTATCCTCCCATTCCTCCCTCCTTCCCATTTTCCCCTTACTCCCCTCCCCTATGACTGTGACTGAGGGGGACTTCCTCCCCCTGTATATACTCATAGGGTATCAAGTCTCTTCTTGGTAGCCTGCTAGCCTTTCTCTGAGTAAAACTAGATTCTTATGTCTCATCCTATATAAAACAACTCCAAATGAATTGAGGACATCAACTTAACACACCTGATAGCCTGATTCAGATAGAATAGAAAGCAAAGAATACTCTTCAACTCATAGACAAAGAAAACGTTTTTCAAATAGCACACAAGTAGTACAATCATTAAAGCATCAATGGACAAATAAGATGTCATAACTAAAATGCTTCTATACAAAGAACCTTCTGTAAGGTTCTTTGGATAATATCAGGGAATGAAAGTTTATTTCTATACAGAAAAAGACAACATTGTTCAAGTGAAAAGACAACCTATAGGATGGAAAAATACTTTTCCAGCTGTACTTATACCGATATGTGTTTCTGACATATAACTCCTGTGTAGAGTATACACAAAAATCTAAACACAAAAAAACCAAGTATCTCAATTAAAACTTGGTACATAAAACTAAGCAGAGTTCTCAAAAAGAGAAAAAATAAATACAAATGTCTGGAAATTCTTCAATTGTTAACATTCTTGGCATATTAAAACTACTTTGAGATTTCCTCTTATTCTAATCAGAATAGCCAAGACTAAATTTTTTAAAGGAAACAAATTGTGGAATAAATATGGGAGAAAAGTGAACATTCTGTCACTTAGTGGAAGGGCAAAGTGATGCAAGCCCTATGGGCATCAGTATGCAGGCTCTTCAGAAATCTTTAAAGAGATGTATATTATAATCTGGCAGTACTACTCCTAGGTATACTTCTTAAGGATTCTATATCGTATTACAGAGATTCTTTCTTATCCATGTTCATTTTTGTATTCACAATAGCCAGGAAAAGGAAATAACCTAGGTGTTGCTTATGAACTGATGAATGTATAATAAAAGTGTGGTACATATACATAAACTATAAAAAATGAAGTTTTAATAATTTCAGGTAAATGGAAGAAGTTGAAAATAGTCATTATAAGTGAGGCAACCAAAACTCAGAAAGACAAATGTTACTTGTTCTCTCTCATATTTGCATGGTAGCTTTGAATCTTTAGATATGAATATTTAAAGTACCTATATGTTCAGGAAGCTGAAAATGTGTCAGTGAGGGCACATCAAAAGAATGGGGATACAATATACATAGTATGAAGTGGGAAAGGGCAAAGGAATATTAGCTAGGGTTGGGGTAGGAGGGGTAGGATAAATGAGGAATTATGGAAAGGGATATTTAACATTTTAAAAACTCTGAAAAGGCTACAAAAGGCAATATGGAAACCCACTGCTGTAGAAACTTCTTAAAATACACACAAATACACATATAATCAGAAGTTTTGTGGGGTTACTCTGCAAGGGCAAGATAATGCCTGCCCGAGATACTATAGACTGTCAAATAGGAGCTCAGTGTGATATATGGGCTACCTCTTCTCTAGTTGTTGGTCATATGTGTTCCCCAAACATTACAAGCTATCAATATTGCTCTATGCTACTCAATACAGTTTAGTTATAAGACCATACTGCTGAAGACATTACATCGTGAGTCACAGAACATAGACAAACATAGCTGGTATGGACCTATAAGTGCCTGCCATCCATACTGGCTGACAATTAACAGTGATGTAGTAAGGTTATTTGGACAATATGAGTGGAAAAGTTATCAAAAGTCTTACTTTGCTGTGAACATTCAAGATATAATAATGACTAGTCAAGTAAGATACCCCTATTTGTAAAATAGATGCATTATTGTTCTGGGAGTAACCAACCATTTTATGAATAGCTTTTAAGACTGTGCCACAAAGCAGAATTCATTCCTACTTCCTTTAAATAAGTCCAAAAAGCCTTGGTTTCTAGGTCATAGGCCTTCGTGATGAATCTATTACTACTATTCCACTAAATGGACAATAGTAACAAACTGCTTCTTTAGGTTCACTTTTATTATTTTATTCTATGTAACTACATATTTTCCCTGGGTGTATGTCTGTGTAATACAGATGTACCTAGGTACTTTTGACACATAGAAGATGACATTAACTCCCTTGGAACTAGAATTTAAAATGTTTGTGAGCGACCATATGGGTGCAGAGAATCGAACCCTGGTCCTCTTGGAAAACTTCCAGTGTTCTTAACAACAGCCATCTCATTACTTCATCCTCAAGTTCTCTTCTTTATATTCATACATTAATGTGTCTCTCAGTCTTCATCAAAGAAGATTGTACTTACAGTATCAGATGGTGATTAACATAGAGACCCACAATTGGTCAAGGTACAGAGAAAAAGAAACAGTAGTATCTTATTTTTAAATGGGAAGTCTATATCACACTCCCTCCCTCTCTCCAAGTCTAGGAGATCATTGCAGAAGAAATGATGGAAATATTGTAAAAACTGGAGGTACTGAGCATCTGTAGTACAATAGAATTTGCTAGATATGACAGAGAGGTTGCACATAGGAACTCATGGTAGCTGGGACTGCATGCACAAAACCTGTCCCAGATTAAGCCAGACAAAATTCTAGCATTGATAGATAAAGTACTTATGGATTCCTATCCTTATATGAGGAGCTATTGGCTGTTGGTGGCTGCTTTGGAGGGTGAGTTGGTTTTCTGCATGGAGATGTCTCCTGAGAAGCAGTTCCTAGTTCAGTAGATGATTCTACATCAATGTGCATACAGGGCACCAAGTAGACTGGTGAACTGCCTGTAATCTGTATAGAAAGCTCCAGGATTGAATATATACTGCTCCAGGGTTTCTGGAGTCATCATTCATTCTTGCATAAGCATTCTGCTGATAGAGCTGTGTCTTATTGAGATAGCCCTGCTCCATCTAAGTAACTCTTCACCCATACTTATTTTAGGAACTCCAGGAAAAAAGTCATTGGTTTATCTAATTGTCCTCAGTACAAAACCTACTTTGATCTACTTGTAGATTTATGTTGTGACTTCCAAGAAAAACGTCTATCACACAAGAAATAGTGTTATATCAGGCTGCATTTTTTCTAGATGACTTAGTTTTACAAGAAGATTTTAAGCACACTTTGAGAGAGCAGGGTGTCACCAGATCTTGGCTGAATTCTGAAGCTGCACCATCTCTCAGGAGCAGAATGAGAAGTCAGAAAGACCCATTCAGCACAGAATGATCAATCAGTTACTTCTAGAAGTAGAACAGGAGCCACCCTACATGTTCTTAATACTGAATTGAGGACTCAGAGACACATGTGTGTATTAAAACCATAGAAAGAAACCATGTCCAAGAACTTATATGATGTACTAGACCAAGGAAATTTTATAACTTCCCCATCTGAACCCCTCACACAGTGGTAGAAAACTAACATGATAAAGAGTTTGCATGGTGCCCCGCACAAACTAAATCTGATGTTTGGGTTTTGTTTTTTGTTTTTGTGTCAGGAGCCAAGAACTGCTGGATTGTTCCTGGAGCTTTAGCTCAGCTGGCTCCCTTGTTGTTGATGCAGCATACTCAATTGTCTGTTCCACATGCATGTCCATCTGTTTGCTGTCAGAGGCTTGACCAGACTTGACATTTCTTGCTCCAGACCAGTGTGGCCTTTCACCTCACAGCTGAACTCTGAAGTTTTCTCTTGAATTCTACTTCAGCTCCTGGCACTTGTCTGGTTCATAATCATATTAATATAGATGTTCAGCCCACATTTTAAAACTTTTGAAGCCTTCTCAGCCTCTATAACTCATATTCATGCTGTTTGTCACAGATACGCATATAGATGTATAGTGCATATATACACTATGTATATATATCCATATATTGTGTGTGAGATATGATGTAAGAACTAATGTTAGTTACTTAATACTGGGAAAAAAAGAACTTGCACTGCCCTTGGCTAACAGTGTAGATGAATTATATGAAAAACCGCTATTACTGAAAATACTAAACCCTTTGAATTTTTTATTATTCAATAAAATTTGATAATGTGGAAGGACACAAAAGTTTTCATCTATGTTTTAGCATTGTGTACTCATGGCATTTATACACTAAGTTGGATTTTTAGCTTTGAGCATCATTTAGACCCCACAGTTCATAAGGATAGTTGTAATTGCTTGGCTCTGCCATTAGCACATCTACATAGACTAAAGATATTGAGTTTAAAAAGTGCAAAACTATCCAAATGGAAGGATACTCACATTTAAATAGTACCAAATATAAGAAGCAGAAATGTCAAAAATTTTATGGACTACTTTACATGTTGAAGGCCACATACAATATATTACAAAAAAGATAATGTTGTTTACCTTTTATGTATTAAATGCATTTGCCTTTAACTCTTTAAACTATTCTATAAGGGTTAGATATTCAGGCATTCAGATCTGTGTATCTCTGGTCATAAACATAAAAGACATTAAACATATTTTAATCACCTAAAGTAGTTGTTACTAAACACTGATTTTTATTTAAACAAAGTCAGAAATCTCTGTTCAGAAGACTTCAAAACAGATTAAAAAGCAAACAAACAAAAATCTTAGGTCTATGAAAGTTAAGCTCCTTATTTTAAAATTTTATTTGGTTGCTTAACTAGGTTTTCCAAAAGCTTAACCAAGTTTTCCAAAAACACATTCATTTATCTAGATAAAATACTTTTTTAAGGTCTGGAAGTTGTGAACGTTACTAAGATCAAAAAACCAAACCAAACCAAGCAAACAACAAACAAACAAACAAACAAAACTTAGGAAGACTTTGTTGCTGTAAACAGTTGAGTTTTCCTTTACTGCATTAGTACATTAAATGCCAACCTTAGGAAACACTTTAAATAAGCTATTAACTGATTTACATAACCCTTTCTAGGATTTTTCCTCCAAAAATCTGTGATACATTCAGACATAGCACGACTTTTATAGTCTTTATTTTGGTCTTATCCTGATTTTTCTCTCTTAAAATAGTCTAGTCATTTTTCTTAGGAATAAAATGTTGCTTTTTATACAAAATCCCATTTCATTGACATGACAATTACTTTTCTGTTTACCCTAGCTTACTAAAAACATATTCTACTTCAGGAGTAGTCTTATATTTTTGTTTTCTATTTACTATTAGCCTTAACATATTTAAATTTACATTTTGTAATTAACTTTTAAAAGTTTATGAATTTAGACGAAATATTCCCTTTTAAATAAAAATCTTTTACACATTTAAAGAGTTTTCATACCAAAATATGGTATAATTTTTTCATTCTTCACACATAGAATTACACAAATTCATTATAATCATAATTTTAGTAATAGTATATTTTAATGGCAACATATGAAGAAAGCAGTTTTTACAAATTTCCAACAATTTATTTATTTATTTATTTATTTATTTTGCATCACCTTAGTATTCCTCATTTAATAAATATATACATTGGTCAATGATGCTACATTTCAAATAAAATAGTTCTTAAATCTTTAATTTATAAAAACTATGAACAAGCTCAATGAAGTTACTTCTGACAAGAAGAAAGTGACTATCGGTGAATGAGTTGAATGAGACCACACAATTGATTATTAAATAGTCAATATGTGGAAATGGTGTGTTATACAGCAGCAGCGCATTAGGCAGTGGTTGTCATGAATGGCACAATGGTTTGAGGAAGATCCTTAAAGCTGTGAAAAGGAACAGATAGAAGTGATAAGTTACGTATCGTAGCCTTTAAATCCATCTTCAAACAAATGTATCTGCTTATTTTCTTTATTGATTATGGTGTTACTCAAAACATTATATTTGAACAATGAACAAAATGGTGCTTAAAAACCACTGTTATAGTAGAGAGAACATGACAAGGAGTCAGAACTTTGGGGTTTCAGTTTTGTGTTCTCCCACTTCCTAGTTATAGCTCTGGCTCTTTTCTTCAGAGGGTTACTAGGAGCATCAAAAGAGATAATGAACCACAACAAAAGTCTTTTTGAAATGCCTCAGGCTTAGTCTGTATGTGAGCAGAACAGGTTGCTTCTTCATATTAAGTTGATGATCTCAGGGTTTGGAAATTGACTTACTAGTTATAGAACGTCTCCTCAAATCCTAAGTAAAATACCAAGAAGGTATGAAAGCCAGTTTATTTTAACATTGGAAGACGGATACAGGGTATACCCCGAGAAAGGTAGACCACAAGACTAGGTATATCAGCAACATCTGGGTTTGCCTGTGAGACCCTGCCTTAATGAATAAGGTGGAAGAGAGATATAGGATGGTTCTTGGCATCAACCTCATTTCTATACATCTACACAGATGTGCAACACACACACACAAACATACACACACACACACACACACACACACACACACACACACACACACACAAATGGAAACAGGAAAAACTGAAGGAAATCTCATTAGCCTGTCCTAGTATAAAATAAAAGATTTTTTTCCTATTAGATTGCTACCTGTAGTTCGTATACCAAAACATTTCAATATTACTTAATGAATAAAGGGAATCTTTTAAATGCCCCGGAAAAAAGGTCCCAAAAGGTAAGTTAAATCAGTACTTTAAATTTAAATACTAATATAAAATTATTTATCAAATTAGTAAATTGTGATACAGCAGAAAGAGATAAGTTCCATGTTGATGTATAGGGAAGAAAGAATAGATTTGAGGGGGAATCTCAAATTCCTTTTGTCACATTTTTTAATTAATAAGTTTCCAGGGCACTTTCATTTTATCATATTTAATATTTGAAAGTAAACAAATGTTAAAATGTAAAGTTCTTCATCCAGAACATTTTTTCCTATTTTTGCTAGATAAGTCAGAAGTAATTCTTTATTTTGTATTCAATTGATTGCTCCTGCTGTTCAATTTTAGATAGGTGTGATGTAGGAGAACCTCCGCTACTTATTATTGGTTTTCTTTTGCTGAAAATATGGTCTGGAACTTACATAGTAGTTTCCAACATATTTCTGAAATATGAAAAGGCAGCAGTGGGGCATTGACAAGTCAAAGGCAGCAGTGATGGTGACTAAGCAGCAGTGGGACATTGACAAGTCTTGACTACCAATCAAATAGGAATAAATGATGCTTTCATAAACCTGCATCAATTTTATAATGGAGTCAAGTGTAAAGTCATTTTTCTTTTCTACATTCAACCTATTTTATTCTTTATGAGCAAATGTAATCCACTATTAACTCCTTACAATTCAAACTTTGCCAGTTTAAGTTCCGTAAGTTTATGTGATACCTTAGGTTAAGTGCAGAAAGCATTATACTTACCTAATTTTCATCCAATACACTTTTGATATAGACTAACATTTCAAATTCTGCAAATGAATGTCATAAATACAAATATTTTCATTAGTTTTGTCATTTGACATATGATACAAAAAATAAAATATAGATTAATGGACTAGAGAGATGGTCCATTGCTTAAGAGCCTCAGCTGCTGTTCCAGAGGACCTGAGTTTTATTGCCATCATTCACAGGGTAGCTCACAAACATCTGTAACTTCAGTTCCAGGGACTATGCATGCACATGGTTCATAGGCAGACATTCATGCAAAATATTTATATGCATAAAAATACAAAGCATTTTAGAAATATAGTTTGAGTATCTTCTAAATTTTATTACTAAAATTTAATACAAAATTTAATAAACCCTGTAAATCTAATCTGACCATGCACACATGCACGTGCATGCAGACACACACACACACACACACACACACACACACACACACACTCACACACACACACACACGAGACAGAGAGAGAGAGAGATGCATAGATTCAAATACATAGACACATAGATCTATGGGAAAGTAGAATATCAAATATTATGTCTCTAAAAGCATCTTTTCCATACAATCCAAAGTTAGAATATTTACACTAGGTTCACATTCTTCCAAGTTACTGGAAATTGGAAAAGCTAGTCTTATCTGTGGATAAAATTTGATTGTTGCCTAAAGATAACAAGGCATTGTAACTTGAAAATTCCTTTCCTGGTGGCAAGCAGTGCTCTGGAGGAATTCTGTGAAAAGAATGGCACTACTATAACTCCTGAGGAGTGCTGTAGAAAGAACAAGCATTGTTTCAACTTTAGCAGATATATGCTAGAGAAAATAAGTGCTATTAATAGAACTGGGCTTTATTGGCCTTTCAACTGCCTCAACAGCTTTACTGCTGTTTTCATATGTGCTCCTTATGTGCTCCTCTTTTTTCAAAGTTTGTGTTTCTCCCTTG
This sequence comes from Acomys minous, assembly GCF_964271855.1. Classification (NCBI taxonomy): domain Eukaryota; kingdom Metazoa; phylum Chordata; class Mammalia; order Rodentia; family Muridae; genus Acomys; species Acomys minous. Next base: position 66,768,428 of record NC_140488.1, on the reverse strand, counting down.
ACAGATTTAATCTAAGTCTGAATAAATCTTAGATCTCACACACTCCTTCTGTTTGCTTCCCTATAACTACTTACCCCACTGCTCTGTTGTAGTTTGGCTGTGGACTCTAAATATGTACGAAAACATTCATTTTATATTTTATATTTTATTTATAGTTTAAATTCATAAACTTAAATGGTACCGTCTGCTGGTTTTATATTTGTTTACAGTATGGAATAATAAAATCAAACTAATCAACATATCTATCTTTTTACATGATTATATGTTTTAGGTTTAATATGTTTTCAATCTAAACATAACGATTTATATATATATATATATATAACAATTTATATATATATATAAAACATCATTACTTGTAGTTCTAATTATGCTCAATTGATCACCAACCCTTATTACTCCTGTCTAACTGAATCTTTGAAACCTTAGACCAGCCTTTCCATAGCACACCTCTTTGTTCAAGTCTCTCATAACTATTATTATACTCTCCTCTTCTCAGTTCTAAGTTTATATATTCTACATAAAAAGTGAGTTCATGTTATATTTTTCTGCCTGCGTTTGCTTTATGTCTCTTTGGATCATTTATTCTTAGTTCATTTGTGTTGTCTGAAATGAAAGACTAACTCCTTTTTTAAAAGAAAATGGTATTCCAATGTGATACCAGTTCTTGTCTACTAAAATGGTTTTTATCATATAACAAATGTATGAAGAAATGGAGACTCTTGTGTACTACTGATTAATGGGTAAATGATGTGTAGTTATTACAGAAAGTGTCAGGAGTATCAATAATATCAAATATGGAATTCCTGGCAATCAAAACCTAAAATATATCTTATATCATTGAAAATAGTATGCTGAAGCAGTAATAACACTTCTGTGCTCTTCACAGCATTGATCACAACAATTAAGATACAGAGGTGATCCTCAATACAAGAATAATGAAATATATTATAATTATTATTTATTGTTATCATTATCATTATTGCATTCATTATCAGATTGCAACACAAGAGAACTTTTTTGTTTCAATTTGGTCATACACTGGGATAAAGTTATGCTCAGTAGAAAAGTAAAAGCAACTGATGTGTTTAATATATTTTTAATCTTAATAATTACTAGAGGTGTGACATTAATAATTATTTTACACTCATAAATTCTCTTGAGAGTTCCTATTCTATATTCACATACCATTCTTACTGAAAATTAAATATGAATCTGGAAGAAATAGATCATATGCCTAACATAGGAAGACACTGAATTCTATCCCTAATACGGTGATTGAAGGAAGGAAGAACAAAGAGAAAAATGAATTTGGAATAATCTAGAAAATTCAGCCAAGCAATAATGATTAGGGGACAAACAATTATTTTCTGCATACAGTTGATATCCAGCTGCTAATGCAAAAATAAAAATGCCACACCTAAGAATTTCTGATGTTTAGAAAACAAAGAACTTTGCATATTTAAGAGATCAGTAGATATTTTAAGCTAAACTATTAGAAATTAATGTTAACACACAAATTTCTGAACTGAAATTTAAGTAATGATCTGATTTTTAGGCATTCAGATAATATTAAATTGAAAACATAGATGCAATATTTACATGAATATCCAATTACATTACTAATGTTAAATGTATAATATTTAATGCTGCTTGTATCCCTAAAGATTTAAGGAGAAAGAATATGAAAACACTGCTATTTAATAAATAATTACTAAGTAATCCACTGGTAGTGAGGAAAAAGCAAGAAAGGTTAAATAAACAAAAATTTTGGTGCACACAGTCTTTCTCACATTAACTTCCTATTCCTAGAGAACACAATTTCTGGGTGTTAGATTTGATTTTCTGATCTAGGCATTAAATATTTACTTCTAATTATAGCCTCATGTGAGACACAAACAAAAACTAATTTACATTATTAATGATGCAAGAAATGTGCTGTTTAGTCTCTTAAGATTGGTAATAAAAGGAAAACATATCAGAGATTTACTTTATCTCCTTTTTCCTTTTGAAATCAATTTAAAACGATAAAACTTATTTAATTAACTACTTAGGAAATGCATGTTTCTACTAACTAAAAAATAAAGAGGGTATATTGTCTGAGATAGATCTGAGACTACAAAGATTCCATTTTCAGTCTCAGCGTCCCAAGGGGGAAATCAAAGGGTTCTTTTCTTTCAACAGTTTGGGTGAGATGATATTTTGAGATGTTGACAGCTGCCAAACTGCAAAAACAGTAAAGGATCCCCCACCCATGAAATTTCTGGTTTTTATCTGCAGGAATGTTTCTACTGGTTTGGTCTTTTATTCTTTTCTTCAGTTTCTTTTTGAAAGAGTTGGCTTTCTAAGAATGTTTGTCATTTTTCTAGTCATAAAAAGAATAAACCAGTATTTCCAGTAACATTTATCAAGCATGCTTTCCTTCAATGTCTTCTTTGCATATAATTTCAGCTGAATGACATAGGTAGTCCAAATTTAACTAGCTGGAAATCCTAATTTTCATGCAACTAAAAGATAACAGAATAAATAACTCAGGGTTTTAATCTTGTAAAGGGAGTTTTATTGTGAGTAGTTCTATTATTTTGCTTATATTCTATATAGTGCTTGGCATATTGCACTATCCAAAATATTTATACACTGGTTCTAGACTCTAGAAGATACTATGCCTTGATACAAATGTAAAAAGGATCAATTATTTAAATATTTATTCTTAATAACGTACCACTTTTGGAAGTTTCAAGTATTAATAATGTTTTATGTAAAAGGAAATTGAAATATAAAACTGATTGATAGGTTTTTGGTGATTATTCATTCACAAAGCATCAGCTCAGTTAGTTTGAGATTGTGAAGCTCGAAGAATAATTACAGTCAGAATTTGGTGTACACATTTAGCAAGACTTTACTAGATGTGACCTCTGGATCAATGATTTTTAATCACTCAATCTTATCTTACTTGTAAAATATGAACAACAATATCATTTGCCTTGTATTATTTACAAAACCAAACTCAAAATTTATTTCAAGCATATATTGTGTTAACTAGAACACTGCATGCAATGAATAAATGATTATTATTATTTCTGTGCCTTGCATATATTTCTATAGATAGAAGTAGAACCCCTTATAACTAGTTTCCTAATACTAAGTGATTTGCTCTAAAAATATACATAAAAGCAATATTAAATAAATTCAAAAAGTTATATTTATATGGTTTTCATTTACATATATGTAACAATGATTTTTAAAGTGGTAATAAATTTCAAGAGAGGGTCACAGAGGAGTTGGGGAGTTGGAGGGAGTAGAAGGAGGAGAGAATGCAGAACACATACACAAAATTTTAATTTTTAAAAATCACTGACACTTAAACCTGGTTCCTGAATTTTTCATTTTTATTAGATAAATGGGAAGTTTTTTCATCTTTTATATTAAAGTATTGTTCAAAGGAGATTTCCACTAAAAAGTCTCCAGGCTAATTGCTAGTCTTATTTGGTTGTTTCCAGCATGCATTATAGCTGATTATGAACTGGAATGTACAGAAAGACAAAGTTGAGGTTTAAAAAAATAAAGCAATATGACTTCTGCACTGATTATGCTTATAAACATGATCTGTGAGTACTTACACATAATTTAATGTATTTCTTGACTGATATCTACATATCTAGTGAACAATGGCAATGTGAGTTTTATATTTTCCCTTGGTGAATGAAATTTAAATGATAAGGAGATAGAATAATGGTTTAGTTTAAAAATTAGCAAATATTAGAATAACAAAAGTAGAAATATTGGAAGAATGATGTTTTAAGGTTGTCATGAGTTCTCAATCTTCTGTAAAACAACTTCATTCGGTGGTCCAAATTATTTTATAATGTGTAATATAACAGGCATGTTTTGTTGTTTTGTCCCCTTTAATTAAAAAAAAAATCTGATACTATTTCACAAAATTGCCTGAGTATTATTATATCCTCCTAAAGAGAATATCATCTGTGACATTAGAACAATAAAAGTAAAGATATGAACATTTATATAGTGTTCTAATGTACAGAATTTATTCAAGTTTTCTAATTGCTCCCTAAATTTCTGTATGTGTTCTAGTATCAACTATTTTATTGTAAATTTCATGAGACATCATTTCTCTTTATTCTCCTTAAATCTGAGATAACCCACCACTACTTCTTTTTTTCATGACCTTAACAAATTAAAGCAATAAATGCTAGTCATTTTAATTTTGTGTAATTTTTAGTGCATATTATTGTTATGCCTAGTTGTTGATCTAGTTAATCCTTAACATTTGGCCGAAGTAGTATTGGTCAGGTTTGTGCAATGCCAATTTTCTATTTCTCATATTGTTTATGCAGCTATTTCTAAGAGAAACTGTTTCGTAGCAGACTTTCTTTTATTCTGGCCCTTATAATCCTCCCATCCTCTTTCACAATGTTCCCTAAGCGGTGATGCAGATGCATCCACTGAGGGAGAGTTTCTCATAATTTATTGACTTCTGAATTGTGTCCTCTTGTGGTTTTCTGTAACAATCACCATTTTCTGTAAAGAGAGGCTTTTTTGATGAGGTGTGATAGCTAAACTTACCGGTGAGTAAAGGATAAGGTTTAGAATGCAGCATGGAATTGTGCTGGTATAGAAAAGTAGAGGTAGTAGATTCTTCTCTAAGGTCCATGACCTCACTATCCTGGAGAAGCTAGCCATGTTCCCAGTAGCAGGGGTGATTTCTGCCCTGTCAAATGAACCCTAGAAATGGTCATATAAGCAAGACAAGTAAAATGGAAATATCAATTGACATATTAATCTGAAAAGGAGAAAATTTTGTAGGGTACCACCCAGAGAGAAACAACTATAGGCAAACAATTACAACTGGAAGAATGAGTTTTAACTTCTCCCAGGAATAAGCTGTCTTGCTGAAATAATATACTCACAAACATCAAAAGTTCAACAGGTTATATTTATATGCAATTGTACATACACAAATATGTAACAGCAATAATCCAAGAAAGAGGGGTTATGAAATTGAGAGTTGGGGGGGCACATGGGATGGGTTTAAAACATTTTTAAAATATCACAAATGTTTCTATTTCTATTCTGTGGTTACTATTACTTCTAGGGGATGTATTGAATTTTAAAAATTACCTATTTCTCACAATAGAATTGCGAGCAATTTCATCATACATTTGTGGTACTTGACTGAGATTTGTGGCTTTTGTCAGTGTAAATTTCTCTTTGCATCATTCATTATATACATATTGCTTTTAATTCTACTGAAGATATAGTTCTCATTCTCCATTTACTTATTAAATTGTTCATTGAGATAGTATGTACACATTATTTTAATGTATGGATTATAACTCATATTTATCAATATTTTTTCCATCAATTTCTTCTTTCCAAAATTGAGTACCAATTCAAATTGGTAACACAAGACAGAACACAGCAGAAATTACCATTATTTAAGAAACCAAGAGTCTTTTACATAATATTAAAATACAGTCAACTTCATTTGTAATATTTTTGGGAGCCACAAATGAGAAGATGGGATGCTTTTAATTATGAGCCACAGAACTGGGAATTTCTTCATAGCTTAACTGAGAATATGTTGCCAATAAGTTATTCTCATTCCTTTATCTCAGCAGATTTGTATTAGTAGAATGAAAGTGGGTATATTATGAGTTCACGTCTCAAAAACACATGATTCAATATAGATATGGAGTTTTAATTTATTTTATATGTCAGGTAAGTAAATTTAAAATAAGAATATACTTAAACATGCTTGATATTGTGTTGTAAAAACATCATGTTGCTTACAGAATTATGCTTCTCTTTCAATGAAAATATATTGCTTTAATTAATAATTTGTCAGCTTATAAGAAAGGCAACATTTTATTAAATTGTAATATACTTTCTTCACTATTAAATTCAGAATAATTACTTTAAAAATTATGGTCAAAAAGTAAAGTTAATATTTTATTGTCATTAAAGTCCTTTATAATAGAGTGATTAATTCCTTATTGCTTACCAGAAAGCGCACACTTTCTTTGTAGATTATTATAATGTATTTAAATGACAATATGAATGTCAATATCAGTTGTTTTAATTAAACAGCATTCTGCAATCTTCTCCAATACTACTGTGAATGTAGTCTATTAGACAGTGACCCACTAGTTTCTACTGTCAGTTAATTTCCTGAAATTTTTCATGAAAACTAAAATGTTTAATTAAATGGTATGTTTTGTGGAATGCTGGCCTTGCTAGAATATAGGGTGACAGTATCATTAATCTGTTTCTTTCATGACATGAGATTAATTTTTCTACTAAAACAAATGTGTTGTCCATGTGCAATCAAATCTTCATTTATATTTTGTGGGAAATTTGAAGTCATACCCATGTCTAAGACTCTCATGAAGTACATTTGCCATATAGAGTTTGAAGCTATTTAAAAGGCTATATACCCTACCCTGGATTCAAATAGAAATATCAAAGCTTTCAAGAAGTTTTATTTAGTATAACAAACACTGTTTCCACTAACTGGTTTAATTTTAACATGCTGAGTACCAGACTTACAGGAGCAGAGCATGTATATTAGCCAAGGTTCAGTCCAGAGGCAGATTATATTTTAATTTCTTCTTCTAAGTTGATAATGATTCACGAATAAGTGGAAATATTTTTACCTTCAATGGTTCATAGTATAGCAAACAACTAATAAACCATGTGCAAAGTTTTAAAATTGTTGATGCCTTTATCCAAATGCAGATGTTGTCAAATTGTTCAGAGCCCACCACACATTTTTCTGTCTTGTAAACAGCATCTGGAGCCCAGGAAAAAGAAGGAAGTGATTTGCATCTGGCTCAGGCAATTCAATATGAAAAACTAGAAAATGTGAGAGCAGTGGCAAGCTGTATATTGTCAGCAATGAGGAAAACAAAGAATGAGCATGTGTAGTCTTTTACACTATCCTGTTCCCTTGTGAGCCAACATTCCTTCAGATTAAGGAAGCTTCCCACTTGCTGATCGTGATAACTGAGACAGGAGTATATTTCAATTTTTTCTTCAGACTTTCTTATGTTAAGTGAGAAAAGATCTATATTTTATAGATAAATATTCTAAGGAAAACTCTTGAAAAGATGAGGAAGAGTAATGTAGATCTATGTTTTGAAACAAATTCTAATCCTGCTTATTTTATTTTTATTTAGTTGTTGCTGTTATTTTGTTTGTTGTTCTTTTTCCTCCAGCATTTTCTCAGGCTATTCTGGACCAAATGCATATGCCTTCCTTGGATTTTCCCTGGAACTTATTGATTTTAATCTTCATTGCGATGCAGACAAACAACCACATTGTTTGAAAGCAAATTGACTTTTTCAGGATTTCTATACTTTTGCATTATTTACATTGTTACATGTTTACATAACTTTTTCTACATACTTGCCTCCTTGATCTAAAAAATTCTCATACATTTGAGTGCCTCTCTTAAGAGTTAGTGAAGCCCCACCTGATAGCTCATGCTTTTAATCCTAATACTCAAGGAATCAAAGGCAGGAGAACCACTATGAGTTTGAGGCCAGCCTGGTCTACAAAGGAAGTTTAGTACAGCCAAGGCTACACAGAGAGACCCTGTGTCAAAAAATGAAAAGAGAGAGGAGACAGAGGAGACAGACACAGAGAGATAGAGAGACAGAGTTACCGACTTATTTTTTATCTAGAAACTCTTTGTTATAGGTTAATCAATTGAAGAAAATAAGAAATTATGAAATATGAAGATTACCAAAAGACTTTTTGAATGTTCTAATGTCAATGAATTACTCAAATACACTAAAATATATAACATAAAGGTATGGCCTTTGGGTATCTACTTGATTATTTTATTAAATATGTTTTCATTTTAGTTACCAGTGTTAATTATTGCTACATTCAATTTTAATTTAAAAGTTAGTTTCCTTGGCAGTGACCCTGAAGCAAATCAAGCAATCCACTAATTGATTCTAAACTCTATTTTAATTATCCTCATGCTCTTCTTTTCTTCAAATCACAGCAACATTTTAAATATTCTGGCATGTAAATGAACTTTTCTCTACATAAATTATTTTGAGTACTTTTTATTTTGTCAAGGTACCTTTCTTTTGTTAGATAAAATCTTTAAACAAAAAGATTGTGTTTTTTAAAAATCCCTTCCCCTCGACCTCTTTTCCACAATTATATCCACTTGTGAGGCAAAGAATATAAAAGATAAAATAGAATTCAATAAAGTTTAATATTCACCACTAAAGAGGAGGCTATAGCTATTAATGTTGTATGCCATATTAAGATTTGTTTTATGATTGTGTTCACTGTTTCATTTCTTGTATTTGTGTTATAAACTGGTTATCTGAATCCCATTGTAGAATTAAAATATCAGCTCAGGATTAGAAAGCTATACATCCATATAGCCAGGAACCCTAAAATTAATCACACTGAGGAGTCATTTTGCCTTACTAATAAATCATTTGGTTATGACAGAAGCAAAGATATCTTGTTCACCAGGAAGCTAGAAAAAAAATAGAGGGCTGAATGTTAGTTGAAAGATTGACAGAAAATGTGGACTCAGATATAGAAGATAAGATAATCTAGTCTAAAAGCCAGAAACTTGACAATACAGTGCAATAAAGGTTGAGGAAAAAAATACTTACCTTAGGCCTGACTTGACTAAATGCAGATATTAATACTTGCATAGCAAAGCTATGGGGTCAAATTTGCCATGAAAATCTGAAATCTGGTCAGATAATTGGTTTAAGAGATCAGCACATAGCACAATCTGAGACTTCAGGAGTTCAAAGTCAAACACCACACACTTTCAAATGAGGAAGTCAGAACCTTATATTAAGTCAGCAAATAAAAGATTCACATATGGAAAGTAAATACTGGATCAAGTTAACAAAACTTGGAACAAGTGGCACCAAATAAGTAAAACTGGGATTTGACCCATGACAATATTACAATACTTTATAGACCTATCATATATTAATCCGACATTGTTTTACCGGATTTTTGGAATGACTGAGCCCTCATTTTAAAAGTACAGAGGTACTAAGCGTAGGAATTAACTAAACATCATATTGTATTTTTTTCAAGTACACTCAATATTTGTGTTCTACTACAATCCATAATGACAGTCTAAATCTTATTTGAAAGATACACAGTTGTTAGTGAAAATGGCAGAACAATGCCCTGACAACTCATAAAGTTTTGTGTGATAATAGAAAGTTCCCCTTTAGCTATTAATCATAATGCTAATCAAATATACAATATGTTGGGAATTCAGGCTGAAATATCAAAAGACAGCTGAAGAACTCAGAATAGACAGATACAAGACTGGAGAGAAGAATTGTAGCATGCCAGTACAAAGAGAGATCGGAGGATCTGAACCATACCTGAGAGGCAATTTGTGAGAACAAACTTGCTTAAGTTAGAAATTTTTTAATGATACTCAAGACTGAAAGTAAGCAGAAAATGTAGTCACAGGCTCATGAAAGTATAGTTGATTAAGCAAAATTAATACTAAGAAAGTCAATTTTACTCCTTGAGGAGGTATAACAGATGCTATTACCCACCCCCAAAAATTGAAGATCTTGTGTCTGAAAAATTAAATAATTTTTCTTCAAAGACCAATGAGAGTTTCCATAACTCACTGAAGATGAAATCAGTTCTTTCCTTTTTCTTTAAGGAGAGAATCAACCTGATTTATAAATGAAATAGAAAGGAGATCAAAAGTCCAGAGTTTCAATTTAATCTTTTCTATAATGCTGTGACTTTGTATAAAATATATAACCTCTATTTCCTGCTATACAATAAAAATAATCTTAAATTTTCATTCTTATTTCAGGAGATTATTTATAAGTAAAATATATCATGTGTCCAGTTAATTCTTTAAAAAATGTAATTCAGAAGGAAACCAAAATCATTAGAAATTTTATAATTTTGTAACTTGTTCTACAGGTACTGGATAAAAGTATCATACTATTGTCTGTGATGAAAGTTTAAAGAACAAAATCTTCGGTATACATTTCTAAACACATGCACACACATGGGTGTTTATATAAATATATACATGCACATGAACTTAAAACTGGTCAATGTGCAAAGTACAGCCCTAATTGGAACATATATACTGCATTCCCTTTGCAAGGTTTAAGGATTATTACAGGGGAGGGCACAAAAGAGTATATGAACCAAAGATGTTGGATGACTACAAGGAAAATTAATCTTCTTGGAATAGCAGGCCAACTGCATATTTGAACTCACAGTCAATGTGATGTCATGTATAAGACTGATTCAAGACTAAACCCAGATCAAATCTCAGCATTTGGCTGGGAGAAAGTTGGTGTTCTCTACAAGTACAGTCTCTAATAAACTAACCATGCTCCAGTAGAATGCCACATATCCAAGAATATTTGGGTGTCAGAAATTAGTCTTGATGTATATAAAGGGAACACAAAGTTAGGTGATAACATAGGGGATTGGATTTGGAAAAAAATATAAAAGGAGGGTTAATAAGAATACATTGTAATAAATTGTCAAACAACTATTTTTAAAAGGATAAAAAAAACATTTTTAGTGGTGAACAATGCACTCAAGAGATAGAAATTCCAGGTGAAATAACTCGGCAGCAGAGTGGGAAATAAGAATTCAAATAGTAACTAACGTTGGCCTTATTGGATAAGAAAATTTTCCTATCAAAAAGCACTTAAAGAAGTTAATTCTTTCACCTGCTAGGTAACAGTGCAACTACATCATAAGTAAAGAATTATTTGAGAATAAAATGACAATGAGCCATAGACTTTCAGAAACAGTCTGATAACAATTATACCTATGATTTACTATATACAGTAAGGAGAGTTGAATTTATAAACTCACAAATTTAAGATGATGAATCTATTTGATAGCCATATGAAGCTGTAGGGTTTTATAATAAAAACTTTAAAGAAATATACATATAAAACTGTGGATACTTTTATAATTTAATGCTTTGTATAATATTAAACTTGTATCTTTTGAAAATCCTAAATGCTCTAAAGTAAAATATAAAGTATAAAGTGAAATAAAACACTAAATGTTAAGTAGTAAACACTGCAGATATTTTTTCATATATTCTAAATATAAGGTAAGGAGCTTAGGTTGGGAAATTCTAATATTAAATTCAAGCCTTAGGAATATATAAATGGAAGGCATATAGGAAACACTGACTCTTATTCTACTTTAGTGAGAACTGCAGTGAAAAAAATTGGTTGTTCCAAGGAAATAAATAGAAAAAGCTCAAAAGGTTGTCCAAGGATAGTACATAAGTATAGGGAGAGAAAAATTATTTCATCTTCAGCTTGGGATCATTTACATTTTTCAAAAGACACTCATAATTTTAAATGTTTTATTATTATAATTTATTCACATTATATCCAGATTGTAATCCCTTTTCCTTTGTCTTCCTGTTCCCACCCTCCCCAACCCTCTGATACATTACCTTCCCCTAGACCTCTGACGTTTGGGGTCCTCCACCCCCATTATCTGACCACAGCTCATCAGGTATTATATGTACAGTCATCCCGCTCCTCTGTATTCCCATAGGGCCTCTCCTCCAAGGGGGAATGATCAAATCCTGGGCACCAGAGATCTTGTGAGAGGCAGTACCCTGCTCCCTTACTTCCCCATGTGGAGAATGAGCTGTCCATTAGCTACACCAGAACAGGGTTCCAGGTCCTCTGTTTGCACCGTCTTTGGTGAGGTGTATCAGTCCGTGCAGCCCAACCCTCCAGTCCGAATCCATCAGCCTTGGTAGTCTCCTTCTGGAGCTCCTGACACACTCTCTCTCTCCCTGTCATTCTATTTACCATCTCTTTCATACAACTTGTAGCTCTTCCCAGAAAGTCTGGCTGCAAGTCCGTATATCTGTCTCAATCCCCTGCTTGGTAGAGTCGCTCTGAGAACATCTAAGTTGGTCTAATATCTACTTATAAGAGATGATATACCATGTGTGTCTTTCTGGGTCTGGGCTACCTCACTCAGGATGATAGTTTTTAATTCAATTAAGACAATGTGTCTCCCTGAAATTGTTTTTCTTACTCTGATGGCTAGTACCAATCATCAATTTGAGATAGTAAAGATTCACATGCAAAGGAAATCTATTTAATTTTAATTTTTCTCCTTTTTCTTTTTTTACATATACATTTGTATTATTACACATATATACAATAAACTACTTATAGCAAGAAGCACCACAAAACAATCAGGAATTATGTAAATGCTACATTTATAGTGTTTTGGTTGCTTGTATTTGGCAACCTTGAAGAGAACATCTTTCCTATCTTGATGCCTCCAAATTTCTGAAATTAAATCAATATCTATAATATCTCATCTTTATAAACTTAAAACATCTATCTAGACCTAAAAACATCTTAACCTCAAAAATAACTGAGCTTAATTTTCAAACTGAACTATCTGTTCTTCATCCCCATCAGAGACTTGAAGAGGAATAAAAAGTGATTAACTGAGTAAACAGGAAGTGCAGTTTAGCAGCTTCCAAAATAAAACATTGACGGAGACAGTTTGCTGCCTGTACAGTCAGCCAACTCTCTATAACATTGGAGCATCAGAAATTGTATATACTCAGTTGGTCTGTGGGCCTGTCTATGGGATCTTCTTCTTACTGCATTAAGTAAAGTAGGAAGACCCATTTGCTGTGGTGGCACTATGCCACAGGAAGGGGATTCTGGACTGCAGAAGAGTGGAGAAAACCAGCTAAGCACTGGTGTGCATATGTGAACTGATTTCTCTCTGGCCTTGCCTGTGGACGTCAAGTGTAAATGTTCTTCAAGTTTCTACTACCTTGGCTTCTATGTCATGACAGAGCATAATCTAGAATTTTAAGCTAAATAAATGAACCATTTTGTCCTTATTAGCATATTTTATCCCAGCAACTAGTAAAGGAACAGACACTCCCACAACCATCCATTTTTTTGCCTTTAGATTATTTCCTCAAGAAAGACCTCACTGACCTCATGGTACAAGTCTCCCTACAATATATTGATATCACTTATACTTATTATTTTTAACAATTTTAGTATTGCTTATCTCTTCCATTAAAATAAGTACCCGTTGAAGGGAGAAACTCTGAGGTTCTTCTAAATATTGTATCTTCAATGTGTAATGTAGTATGTTATTTAATATTCTCTGAATAAATAAAGTGTTAAGAACTTATAAAACACAAACATTAAACATTAATCATTGCATTAAAATCTTTAGGCATATCAGCAGATATTAGCATATGCTGTTTGGAGCCCAGTTCGATATATATATATATATATATACATATATCTCACAAATCCTGTACCATAGGCTCAGGAAAAATCATGGAAAAAGGTAAAGAAAGGCTGTGTCAGAGGAAAAGCTAGTTTTGGTGTTTGAATGAAAATGGAGCTTATAAGCCCATAGGGATTGGCACTATTAGGAGGTGTGGCTTTGTTGGAGTAGGGATGGCCTTGTTGGAGGATGTGTGTTACTAGGGTAAGCTTTGAGATTTCAAATGTTCAAATCAGGTCCAGTGTCTCTCTCTTCCTGCTGCCTGCACATCCAGATGTGAAACTGCCTGCTACCTCTTGAGCACCATGTTAGACTGCATGCCACCATGCTACTTGTCATGATGATGATGGACTAAGCCTGTAAACCTGGAAGGCAGCCCCAATTAAATATTTTCCTTCATAAGAGTTGCTATGAGGATGGTGTCTCTTGATGGCCCTAGGAACCCTAACTAAGACAGAAGCTGATTCCAGAAACTGTGGTATTGTTGATAGGCTGCACCATGCTTTTGTGTGTAGGAATATGAAACATGTTGGAACTTTGAGTTAGACCAGCAATTGAAAGATTTTAATGGGGTTTAATGGGCCATACTAGTAGAAGCATGGAAGATACTGGTATGGAGGTTTATTTGGATTGTGAGGACCATGTTCCAGCTCCAGCAAGAAGTAGAATTTGGAAAATTTGGCCATATGGTTGGTTTTAGCATCAAGGAGAAAGGAAGAGGGTTATGGAATCTCCCACTGTGATTAAGGAAAGTCACTGAGGCCAGACATCTGTCAGGGGTGGCCTGGCATGGAGGCCTAGAGAGGCCATTGTGAATTGTCTTGGAGAACCCAAGATGTTAGAGATGTCAAAGTGGTGGGATACCTGCCAAGTAAAGCTGCTAACAGCATGGAGACAGCTCAAGAGACAGAAGTGTGTAGCAGTCAACAAAACTGAAAGAAGTTGAAGCTCTAAGTAGCATTTTGAGATCAGGCTTGGAGATAAAGACTTTGGAGTTTGCCCAGATGGTTTTCAGTCTTGCCTTCATCCAGTATTTCCTCATCATGGCCTCTTTCCCTCATTTTGGAATAGTAATGTATATTCTTGGCCATTATATTTTGGAAATATGATACTAAAATTAAATATATATGTATGTATAAAACTCTAAAAGGTATACATATCTATAGCAAGGTGTTCATGGCTGAGACTCTATTCAGTTTGATGTATTTTCCCACTTGAAATCAAATTTTCTACCCTGTTCTTTAGCTAGTTCTGAAATGGTACCTTCTAATTTTCCTGAAGTCTAAAAATGATTCAAACCTGGCACTACATCCCTCTACATTAAGATTCACATAGGATGAACTAACAATATTGGCATAACTCATCACATTACTACCTTATAGAACAATTTAAATAACAGAGGAAAATAGTTTTCTCCAAATAAATTAAGAAATATATAAGCAACTGAGAGATGTGAGTAAATGCACAGGGCTAAAAATAAAAGAGCAGTTGTGAAAGATGAAGACTGAGAGGAAGTAGGGGTAGAGGAACATCAAGAAGGGGTGAGAGTAAGAGGAGAGTAGCTTAAACCTCTTTAGCACAAGTTTCGATAATGGAAAATAAATTGCTTAGCTCTTAGAAACTACTCGGGTTAAAATTAATCTTTGGGAAGCTTAAGCTATTCCAAACATAAATTCTTAGCATAGTCAACTCTATCAACAAGACTTAGTCATCATAGAACAATGCAGGAAGTTTCACCCTGAGATTCTTGAGTTATAAAATAAGGAAATTGCTAGAACTAGCAACCATGTGTTTCTTTGAAGGCCACTGCTAAGATAAGGTTTTGTTTGGAAAAATGTAAATAAGTTTTTCATGTGCGGTTTTAAAGAACTAATCTTTTTGGCTGTCATACAAATGTCACTGATAAGTTGCCATTTGGATATATTCTGTAAAAGAATGAACAGAAGCAACATAAATGTGCATCACAGCCAATGAAATTGCCATGCTAGTATTGGCAGCAAAGAATACCACTGTAGACTGGTCTTTTCTAGAATTGGGGTATTCAATACTGGGTTGTATGTTAAAATTTTTTAAATTATTTTGAATGTTGATTAATTCCAATTTTAAACAATATATAAATTCTTCTATAAATTCTTAGAGAATCTACTTTCAATAGTATAAATATATAACATCAAATATATTTCAGTAACTGAAAACTATGATATACAGAGAAGGTTTATTAAATCAGCATGTTTATTCTAACCAAACCGCTGTTCTTCAGTTTGGATTAAGACTTCCAATAAATCATCTCCAGTGCTGGATAACATTATTTGTCGTAATGAGAAGCCTTTTATGTTCTGATTATTAAACTACACTCTTTTACTTTATAAAATATGTTTGTATGTAATCATTTACTCAGCACTATTTATGAAGTACCTAATCTGGGCTAGTCATTGTTCTAGTTTTAGGGACACAGCATAGAATGAAACAGATAAGGTACCTACCTGCTCTAAAATAATTTTCATTTTAATAGGGAATGGAAGAAAATGTACAAATAAGGTTACTTATATAAATCTCAAGTCACTAAAATGTCTAGAAGAAAAATTTTAATGAAATGGGATAATTAACTGTGGGATATATTCATAGACACCACCATAAAGAAATGACATTTTGGCAAGTACAAAGCCATCCAAATAAAGATCTTAGTGAAGCATAGCCATCACAACAAAAATATATATAGAAGGGTCACAAAATAAGTATGACTTTGATAAAAAAGAAGAAATCTGTGTTCCAGGCATACTGTGTGTGAGATGGAAACCAAGATTAGTACATGATAGGTAAGCAAATGTTCTAACAGTTTTGTACAACGGACTGATTTATTTGTGAAGAAGAGACTGGACAAGCAATAGAGAAATATGCACAATTCTGAAAGGTATATTTATAGTCATGGAGATGATGTGAAATTTTAAAGTTTTAGAAGACTATGGTTTTATTCCTTTTGTTTGAGTTTCTATAACAACAGTATGCAGGTAGCATACATAACAGAAATTTACTTTTAGACTCTGATGGTGATAAGTCTAAGATCAAGGTATTAATAAAGTCAATGTGTCAAAAGGGTTCATGCTAATGTATTTTTAAAATAAAAATAATCTTTAAATGCCATATTCTCTATGTCTGAGGTTTTTGAAAACCTTATCTAATTATTTTACCTTATTTTTCTATAGAATCCTATCTATCTGAAACACCTAGGATTCATATTCTTATGATAAAAATAGAGTAGTCATTGATATGACCATGATTTGATCAACTAAAAGTTAACTTACTTGTATACAAGTACTTATCCTAAACATGCTACAATAGCACTTTCAAAGTATTGGAAATAACATATATATAATTCCTGATTTTTTCATGGTTCTTCTTGCTGTAGGTAGTTTATTGTATATATGTATAATAATATAAATGTATATGTAAAAATAGTTAATTAAAATTTTTAAAAAGAGCTCATCTTATACTTCACAGTGGCAATTTTCAACTGTGCTCTCACACAGTAATAATAACATGTAGTCTCTCTCAGTTCTCTTTCTAAATTTTTATTTTATTTTAACTAAAATATTAAGTATGAATATTTATTCAGGATAACATGGCATTTGTGTACATTGTACAATAATGTAATCAAGATATTACCCTACATGTTCATTGAATTTTTTTTGTCATGTGATAATTTAAAACCTAATCAATTTTGTTACTGTGTTTTCTTATTGCTTTCTGGTACATTTTTAATTAGTTTGTAAAAATATTTGAAGGAAGCAACTGGAAGAATTTCTTTTATAAGGTATTTAATGCTTTTACATTTTAATATATTATTTCCTGCTTCACTTTTGTCTCTAAGTTTCCTCGTGAATCCCTCTTTCTTGCTTTCTTTCAAACTTATGGCCTCTTCTTTAAATTGTTGTTGTTGTTAATGGCGGCTGTGGTGATGGTGGTTTGTATATGTATGTGTGTTCATAAACATATGAATTCAGCCTGTTCAATCTGTATTCTGATCATTACCTGATATTTTTTTTCAGGCATGAGCATTTAATATTGGATAATTAATTTATATGCTCTTCCCTGGGGAAGAATATGTCCTCCACTCCCAGAATTGCTTAGTTGACTGTAGTTCTTCATCTAGGGCTGAGGCCTACTGAGTTTTTTATTCAGAGTTTGAGAGAGTATAGGATATGTTTGGAGAGAATGCTTAGGAGCACAAGTGACTTATGAGTAGAGCAGTAAGAGAATGAGTCAACTGATTGGTATATCATGAAACAAAGAACCTGGGACTCAGGCCCAACCAGTTCCCCAGGGACCCATTTCCTCCAGCAAAGTCCTATCTCTCAAAGGTTCCACAACATCCAAAAAGAGCATTATCTGTTGGAGAGCAATAGTTTAAAAATGTAAGTTTGTTAAGGCTTTTCTCTTTTTTATTAGTTAATTTTTAACTTTACGTCATGATCTCAGCTTTCCATCTCTCTTCTCCCAGGCCCTCCCTCTCACCTCCCAGCCCATGCCCATTCTCCTCAAAATAGGGGAGGCCTCCCATGGGTATCAACCCTCCTTGACATAGCAAGTTCCAGTAGGACAAGGCACACCTTCTCCTATTGTGTCTAGACAAGGAAGCTCATTTAGGGAAAAGGGATCCAAAGGCAGGCAGCACATACCCAAACTATAGTAGCAATAATAGCGATAGTCAGTATTCAATGTAATAAATCACTGAAACAAATTCCTGCTAACTGAAACTTTGTACTTTATAAGCAGCATGCCCCTTTCCTCTACATACCAACATCCAAAACCTCTCCCACCAACCAATACTCAGAACCACCAATGCCTTGTTTTATTTTATTTCCCTAAGTTTATTTTTTTTTAGATCCTATTTATCACTGACATCATATAGTAGCTGTCTTTTTCTTCCCAGATTATTTTGTTCAGCATAACATTTTCTAGATTTATCGATTTTGTTACAACATGATCGTGTGAATCCACTTCAAATTTCTGGTGGATGCTTACTAGATGACACCAATAAAACCACAATAAACAAACATGACAACACATTCTTACTTGAGAAGAATGACTTTAACATAGTGTTTGGCATCAATTTTCTTCCTTTAATTTCACATTGGCTACATATAAAGTAAAGAGGGATTTGGTACTTGTTACATTAATTTGTTTTATGTTCTGAGATGTCTCAGAAATTGCCTCCACTTCCTATATAGTACATTCCCATACCTGTGCTGCCATGTCCAGCCAATTTGCCACAGCTTCTACCCCAAGCACTGTGTCACTGTTTCTGTATCTCACAAGGAAAAAAAATGTATAGAACAAGGTTGAAGCTTTTGAACCTTGCTGACATAGTTTTGCTGAAGGTTATTATCCCTCCAACTAGATCTCAGTTATTTGCACACCTTGTTATTTTCTGTTTCTCTATGTTTTGGCTATACTTTCCAAATAACATTATGTAATCTCTTATTAGTAACCTTATTTTATGAGTTTTAGGATCAAAATATTAGTCTTCTTCTTAAACCATAGGGATGGCAGTATACACTTTAGTAAGCAATATTCATCGGAAGGCAGTATAGTTGATGCAGCAGGAAGCAGGGTGTTCCAGGATGCACTTGATCTGGAATCTGGTTTTGCTTCTACCTGCATCCTAAAACTCTTTTTAAGAAAACCTGTACTATAAGTCTTAATTTCCTTATTTGTAAAATGAAGGTATTAAGCTTAATGATCTTTTAGCTTTCTTTCAGTTCAGAGTTTCTTTTGTGTTACTCAAAATACATGTGAGACATGTTTAATCTGAAGGTGAAAATTATTTCTTCAAGAACTTTATAAATAAACATTGGTGAAATCTACCAAAATTTTAAGCTGGACTTGCTATTTGATGAAGGAATTGGGTGAGGGCATTGTGAGTAAAATGAAGCAAATATGATTACCAGGGGCATATTTATCCCCCTTAGAAGAACAAACTGTTTTCAAGCACTTTTGAAGCATGCATTTACATACAAATCCATTTACATACAAATTCCTGATGACAAATAATTCTCAATTCATTACACTAGGTCCCAGAGGCTCTACTTGGCAACACTTTGCTAGTCTGGTGTGGGTTGCTGTAGCTCCTTGAATGTAATAAAATTGCCTTTCAAATATTCTATCATTTTTTTAATTAAAAATTTTTTAATTAAAAAAATTATTCAGGCCCCCAATTAGACTGAATTAGCAAGGTTTTGAGTTACCACATTTTTGTTCAGTAAGCTCTGCCAAGGCTCTTGCCACTGAATACCAATCTCCAGCTGCGCCCTGGCCTCTTCTCCAACTCACTGAGTGTGAGAAGCACTGTCACTCCCTGGATACCCACTGTGCCAGGGACAAGCACATGGATCTAATCGGAAAGGGCCTGCTCTTGCCCTCCTCAAATCTTTTCTTCCCTTGGTATCTATTAATCCTTCCTATGTATCCTGGCTGACTTCATGGGAATGTTTCCCAGACTTTTCTTCTTGTGGATATAACAGTTGGTTTGGGAGGAGCTTGAACAGACATGAAAAAACAATCCAGAAAGCCACCATATTCCAAAAAGGTAATTAGAAAGCTTCTAGTCCACAGTATCTCCAAACAGTCTCCAAATCACTTGTATCAGTACTTAGTTTAACTTCATATTCTTGGAAACACTGATAGAACCAATGAATCAGAATATTCTTACTGTGACCAAAGGCATTCTTTTTGTATGCTCCTTGGGTTATTCTGGCATGCATATTGAACTATTAGAATTACTGTGAGCCTCTATCATCTGAAGCATAATGGCTCATTAGGAAATTTGGAAGAAAGAACAATAGGGAAACTACTACCAGCATAGCCAGTCATAGTATTCATGATGGCAGTAGAGGTTTTTCAAGAATTAAACAAACTAAAATCATCATGTATATCAGTAGTAACTGCTTATAGTAAATAATTTCAGACTACCTACTAGGTTCCAAACATTTTAAATATATCATTATTTCATTGTAACTGGTAACAGGTGCCATTTATGTAACTCACTTGAACTTTATCAGTCTTGCCCTGCTAAATTTTTCCAACAAATTTGTAAAATATGTACTATTATTCCCATTTCAGAGAAGAAACAGAACCATAGAGGAAGAGAATAAGTAGCTTTCTTAATGCTTAATATGTAGAAATGGATCAAAAGTTTTTCAAACACATCAAAGATAGCCAAATTTTGTTTCCACTAGCTTAAATTTTTAATTTGCCTTAGGACTTACTATTTTTATAGGAACTTATATAAATGTCATCTTATTCGCTCTAGACTTTGTTCTTAGTATTTTGATATTATGATCAAGAGAGCACCAGTCCTGAACTAGAAATGTGATAACAACAAAGCAAAAACTCCTGAGATATTTGTGGGGTTGATTTTTATCGTGAAGACTTGACTTAGGAACTCAAATGCACTATGCAACTGAGCTATAGTCCTAAAACAACACTAAAAAATCTGTAAGGCAAATGAAAGAGAAAAACATTGAAGGCATAAACTATAGAAGTGAAAATATTTGGGCCTATATATATGATAAGGGATTAATAACCTAAAATATTTAAATAACTCAAGTAACATAAAAGCAGGAAACAAATATATTGAGCACAAAACTAGCTAACTAGCAAAAGGTATGAGGAAATATTGCTCAAATAATATCTACATGTATACATCATATACATATACATATATAATATTTCAGGAGCTTTTACTTTGATGTATTCATGATTCAGTATCAGGACTGAATGTTTGCTTGATCATAATACCAAAATATTAAGAATAAAGAGTAAAATGAATAAGACATAATAATAAACAGTGATATTTATATAGGACCTTATAAAATAATGACTCTTAAGGATAATTAAAAATTTAAACTAAGTGGAAACAAAGAGGTATTTGAAAAAAGCCTAGACATTACTGATTGCCCTGGTTTGATATAAAAATATCCTTCCAGGTTGATGTGTTTGAACATTTGATCCTCACTCAGTGACACTGCTTTGAATGTTTTGAGGTATTTGGAAGAAGTGAATCTCATAGAACTTGTAATTCATGGCATGTTCTTCCTTCCAAGTCCATTGATATGTGAGCAAACAACCTCTACATAACCCTACTACCACAGATCCACCAAACAACATGCATTTCAAATAATAAGCCAAAATAAAATTCCTCTCATAAGTTGCTTTTTGTCAGTTACTTTCAAACACCTATGTAAAAAGGGGATAATACATTTATCATCAGAAAATGGGGAAATAAAAATGTAATGATATATCACATCACATTTATTATAATCACTGCATGGTTATTGGAAAGCAAGCAAACAAACAAAAAATCCAGAAAACATTATTACTTTTATTCACCTACAATTTTTGCTCTTTTATCTTCTCCTGAAATAACCCTTGCATTTTGGGAGGAGAGGATGTACCTTTGATCTCTCATTTAAAGCTGAACGTTCCATAATCTCTTATTATTTATAACTTCACTAACTGTTAGTTTCTGTTTTAATCATGAGCTACTGTATAGAGAAGTTTCTCTGATGAAGGTTGAAAGATGCACTAATCTGGATTCAATGATAAACCATTAGGAGTCAGTTTAACACTGTACTTACTTATCAGAATAATAGTATAAGCTCTCTCTTAGTATCTATGAATATCATGGATTAAAACTAGACATCAACAACAACAGAAATAACAGAAAGCTTATAAACTAATGATAACTTAACAACTCTTTACCGAATGAAAATGCGTCGATATAAATAAATAAATAAAACTCAGCATAACCAAACATATGAGACACATTGAAAGAAGTACTAAAAAGAAAGTTCATACCATTAAGTGCCTACATAAAAAGGTAGAGAGATCTCACACTAGCAACTTTACAGCACACCTGAAAATTCTAGAATACCCAAGGGGAGTAGATAACAAGAAATAATCAAACTCAGGACTGAAATCAATACAAAAAAGAGAACAATACAAAATATCAATGAACCAGAGTCAATTCTTTTAGAAAATTAAGAAAATAGACACTCATATCCACACTAAAAAGCGAGAGAAAAATAGCCAAATTAACAAAATCAGAAACAAAAAGGAGGTTGTAACAGCAGATACCAAAGAAAGGGCAATTTTCAACTTCATATAGAAAAAACAAAAAGAAACAAAAGCCCAAGATAGTTAAAACAATCCTGAACAATAATAATTTTTTAAAACCCTGCTAGAGGAATCATTACCCACCTTTTCAAGTTGTATTTTAGAGATACAGTAATAAAAACTTCATGGTTTTGGCATAGAAACAGACAATTTTATCAATAATTTAATGAAAAACACAGACATAATTCAAACACAGGAAGATAATTGATTTTTTCATAAAGAACACAAAACCATACCATCTTTGATAAACGGTGCTGATCAAACTGGATGTCTCCTTGTAGAAGAATGCAAATAGACCCATATTTATCACCTTACACAAAAAAGTCCAAGTGGATCAAAGACTTAACATGAAACAAGATAGATACACTGAACCAGGTAGAGGAGAAGACTTACTGAACAGAACACCAACAGAGCAGGCACTAAGATCAAAAATTAATAAATTAGACCTCATGAAACTGAAAACCTTTTCTAAAACAAAGGACACTGTCTATTGGATAAAGCTATACATTTTTTTTATTTCCTCGGAAGGAAGAGATGAGAGCTTTCATCAAGCCTTTCTAGTTCTTTCTGAACTCTCACTGGCTGAGTAAACTCAGCTATTCTGGCTTAGACTCCTCTTCAAAACGGCTAATTCAAACTGGCTTCTCATGGCGTCTGCCAGAATTTCTCTGCTTGTCTTCAAACTAATGCTGACAATATGTTTTAATCTTATGGCTCATTCTCATTCTCTACTTTGTTCTGTCTTCACCTGTGTCTAGCTTGTTCTCTCCACAACCTCTCTCTTTTAAACTGTTCCAGTAAAAAATTCCCAGTTTAAAAAAAATATTTCTCCCTGCAGTCACACACACCCTCTATTTGTCTTTCTTTCTTTCTTTCTTTCTTTCTTTCTTTCTTTCTTTCTTTCTTTCTTTCTCTTTTTTCTTTCTTTCTTTCTCTTTTTTCTTTCTTTCTTTCTTTTTTTTTTTAGACAGAGTTTCTCTGTATATCCTTGGCTGCCCTGGAACTCCATCTGTAGACTAGGCTGGCTTAAAACTCATGAAGATCCACCTGCCTTTGCCTCACTGAATGCTGGGATTAAAGGCACGAGTCACCAACCCCTGGCTGTGCACTTCTCTGAAGTAACCTCGCTTTCCTGTTCTGTTATCATGAGAGTGAAGCACAGCCTATCTCTGACTCATTCTGTCAAATCTTTCTCTGATTCATCACTTTGCCTGACCCTCAATTAGATGTCACTTCCTGACATGGCTGCTTCCTTCTATAAACTAAGTTTACCTTCATTGTTTGAGATTAAAGGTGTGTACTAAGGGCATGTCTATATTTCAGCCAGATCATACTGTAATCTACAGCATGTCTACATTCCAAGAGGACCATATAGACCTATAAAGTCTTTGGATGTGTTTCCTTGCTATAGCAGCCATGTTGCTGGATTAAAATTCTTCTACACAAAACCACTATGTATAAAATAGGAAACATTTTTTCCAACTCCACATCTGATAGAAGTCTAATATCTAAAATATATAAAGAACTCAATAAACTAGATATTTAAAAAAATTAATCTACTTTAAAATGGTGTACAGATCAAAAAAGAATTCTCCACAGAATAATCTCAAGTTGATGAGAAACACTTTACAAATGTTCAGCATTCAAAGTAATTAGAGAAATGTAAATTAAAATTGTCTTGAGGTACCATCTAACACCTAACGAAATGGATAAGACCAAAAACACAAGTGACAGCTCCTGCTGGCATGAATGTGTAGCAAGAGAAACACTCCTCTATTGCTGGTGGCTGTGCAATCTTATAAAGCCACTATGGGAATCAATATGGTGGATCCTTAGAAAATTGGGAATTGATCTACCTTGTGACTCTGCTATACTATTCTGGGACATATACCCAAAAGACACCATCACAAGGACACTTTTTCAACCATGTTCATTACAGCTTTATTTACGATAGCAGGAAAATGGAAACAACTTCAATATCCCTTTAACAGAAAAAAAATGGATAAACAAAACGCACATGTATATAATGGAGCATTATTGCGATATTAAAAATATAATAAAAATTTCAGGCAAATGGGTGGAACTATAAAATAATAACCTGAAGTGAGGTAGCCCAGAACCAGAAAGAAAAATATGGTATGTATTCACTTATAGGTGGATACTCACCATTAAGTAAATGATAATCAAGATACACTTTACAGACCCACAGACCCAGAGAATTTATATAAAGAGGAGTGGTTTAAGAGGAAATGCATAGATCTTACAGAAGAGTGCAAATAGAATACATTTTAAGGGTGGACTAGGGGGTTATCAGGAGCAGGAGGGATAAGATGGGGAGAGTTGTGTTGGAGGGAAAGAGTGTTGGAAGAGACAGATGAAATTGGGGAGCATCTATGGAGTTATGTGGAAACTAATTCAGTGCATATTGCCTAAAATCTATGATCATCCAGTTTATAACTTCTAGTAATAAGAGGTTTTGAGGTGCTTCTGGAGAGAATGAAGTCTGACAATTCTGGATAGCTCTAAGCTTGGTCTATATCGAGTACTCTCTCTGAACCCTAGAAACTTTAAGTAATGTCACATAGCTCTCAGGGAAGATTATAGGCCTGACCCTTTCCTGATAGAACATGTTCAGTAAGCACCTGGGGATTCCTGTAAATACCTAACCCTATGCTAATGAGATCCTAGCCTTCAGCAAATGAGTTTTAATCAGAGTTCTTCCCCCACCCATAGGATAATTAAGTACTGTGTTTTCCTTCTTGTGATAAGATCCCACGCTACTGCATATAAATGGGGTACTGTACCACTGTATGTGGGTTAAGTACCCTGGTGCCTCTAGCCCCAGTGAATCAGACACACTCACTCACAAACCTTTCTTCACTACCCAACACTTTAAATAAAGACTTGCTGGCCTGTGCTCTCATGTGCTTGTTTCATTCCTCTACCATGACCATCTGGGACTCCATTTATTCTGGGAAGAAGTCACTGCTGTATTACCAGGGCTTCACTGCTAGTCAGGGCAGTCAAAGCAATAAAGGTGGAACCCCTTCATTGCTGCTAGCCAGGTGCTGGCCACTGGTTAACACCGTTGGGCTTTTCTCTCACTGGACCTGTCTGAAGGCTGGTTTCCAGCTTCTGCCCACTTCCTCTGTTGTGATTAATATGGAATAAAGGACTGCAACACTTGCTCCTGAGTCTCCACTGCTGTCTAATACCAGCAATCTAATTCTAAGAGAGCTAGCCTGTAATACCTCATGGAAAATAATCTCCACCTCCCCAAGTGAGATCAGGAGCCTTGCCTAGCACACAGGCCTTGCCCCAAAGTGCTCTAGCCATTCCTGAGAAAAACAGAACCTTTAACCCCAAGGTATGTTCATTCTCAGCTGGAAGCAAGAGGCACCTGTGCCAGCCCACCAGATTTGGAACCTAGATTACCCACCAGATCTTGAACAAGCGATATGGAGTGGAGTCTCAACTGGCCATCTCTTGTAGCCAGAGATTTCCAGTGGGTTGCATTCAATCGAGTTGTTAGTCAATAAGGTCTCATGGAAATCCCCAAACAAAAAGCTGGTGTCAGCAAACTGACAGTGGGGCACCGGGGCAGCATTGTCAAGGATGACAACAACACAAGGCCTTGAACATGAAGATCCTGAGATGGTCTCTACATAGAGCCTTCCTCTTCTGTCCTAGTCTCTTTGGTATTGGAAGGTACTGTGCAAGCTACCAAAAGAGAAACATGGACACCAACCCAGCAACAAAACCTTTGGATTTACAATCTGCCCTGATTTCAAAATACTCTAGGGCAATTGTGCCAAAGAACTTGTGGAAGTACCCAATCAATGTCTGATTTGACTTACTGCCCACTCCTGGAATAAAAGCCCACACCTACCAATGCTTGGGTAACCAAGACCAAGAGACTAGACTTAGAGTAAAACCAAACACAACTTCTATAATAACAATAAAATAATAATAATAATAATAATAATAATAATAATAATAATTTATAATGATACCTTGATATTTTCTATACTCA
This sequence comes from Acomys minous, assembly GCF_964271855.1. Classification (NCBI taxonomy): domain Eukaryota; kingdom Metazoa; phylum Chordata; class Mammalia; order Rodentia; family Muridae; genus Acomys; species Acomys minous. The sequence continues at coordinate 66,741,895 of NC_140488.1, read as the reverse complement.
TAGATCAATTACTTATCCACTCATCACCAGAGATGCTTCTTCTTACAGCAGATAGATGCAGAGACACACAACCAGACATTATGCATAAAAAACATATAAATTGATGATTTTCATCAAATCCTTCCCCTCAGAACTCAGGTTCAAACCCTGCAAAGAAGAGGCAAAAGGAATGTAATAATCAGAGGGGATGAAGACCAGTAGGAGACCCAGAACCTTGGTTATAAGCAGGGTTCATATGAGCTCACAGAGACAGAAGCAACAATGACAGAGCCTACATGAGTCTGCATATATATTGTAGTTAATAGTTTAGTATTTTCTAAGAGTGCTAACTGAGACTGTGTCTCCAGCTCTTTTAACTGATCCTGGACTCTTTTCCTCTTGTTCAGTTGCTGTGTTCAACTTTGAGATAAAAGATTTTTCTTCATCTTATATTTTATTTTGTCATGTTTGGTTGTTATCTTTTAGAACTCAGCTATTTTCTAGTAAGAGCCAGAAATGAAATGGATCCAGAGTGAAGTGGAGGTAAGAAGTAACTTGGAGTAGTGAAGGGAAGTGAAGAGGTAGGACTAGCGTCATGAAATCATTAGTGGGCACAAGTACCTCATTTTTATAACAATGGTAATAAATAGAGGGGAAACATCATCAAATTTTCAGTCTTTTCTAGGCATAGGTAATTTTAATATTTGAATATTAGATAAAGTTTCAACAGAGGACAGTTAACGATAACTATTTGACCATTAAGCTGTATCTGTTAGTCTTCTTTAAATGTGATATAGTGATAGGATGATGTAATTAATTTTATCTGTCCAAATAGCAGGACCACTGTAATAAGGTATTTTTGTAATATTATTTTGTATGTTTTATGTGTGAGTGTCGTACATGAGATTAGCACTTAAATCTTGATTTCAGATAAGTCAGAGTTTTCTCCAAAAAGTACGTGTTAATTCGTATCCAAAAGGTTGAAGATGTAACTAAACCAAATGCTAACCTTTTCAAATGAGAAAGAATGCTCTTTGAACTTAAAATGCAAAATTGCTTCTTTCCTGAATATACATTATGATGGCTTCCCTGGAAGATTTTGGAATTAATATAATTTATGGTCATGTGAGCCAATCTCTTAAAAAATTATTTCTCTGTGTGTATACTCATTGTTGGTCCTGTTTTTGTGAAGAATACAGGTAATAAATGAGGTTCTGCTTAAATGATAGAATTTTACATGAAATATTCTCCAATCAATACTTGACAAAAGGTTCAGTAAGTAAGTTAACAACAGCAGATCCAGAAACCACAGGTTAAGAGTATACCACTCTGGTGTCAATATTCATAGCTTTCCTTTTGGAGTAATAAACTTTATGTGTTTAAGATAATTTCAGTTATAGATAGCTAAAACTGGGGATAGTTATGTTTTGATTTTAGATTATTTAATTGTATTTTTTAACTTTTGAAGAGTGAATGATTATACTACATAAATTTAAATGTAAAAAGCTGATGGCTTTTGACATATATATATATATATATATATATATATATATATATATATATATATATAGGAAATAAGGTAAATACTCTTCCTCTCCAAAATAAAACATGAAAAGAAATCTTCAGCTTCATCAATCAAATTGGCCATAGTCCAGGAAAGGTAAGTATTGTTACTGGGGATATAACAGGCCTCAGTACTTCTTAAAGGAGATTCTGAAGCCTGAGCGATTTACAATGGCTTAAAACACGGAGTGCATAATGCTCCGAAAATCTTACATCACCAAGTCTATTTTTGTATGTTAGTAGACAACTGTGGTGAACATATTTGCCAAGTTACTAGATACTTTTCTGTTGAACTTTGATTCGATGTAAATAACATAAAACAAGATGAAATAGCAGAAGTAGGTAGTTCTCTGTAAAGTTAAAGTCAGGGAAAATCCTTTAAAGTGGTCTGATGTGGTTGTGTGTTAATCAATTTCCTATATTTGTAACTAAATATATAAGATGAATAGTCTTAAAAGGTGAAAGCTTATTTGGGCCCAGAGTTTTAGAAACTTTAGGTTTTGGTCACATGTTTCTTTTCTGTGTCCATAATGAAACCAAACACCATGGTGAGGTGAATCTATTCAATTCATACACTCCAGGATGCAATGAGGCTTTAATTTTATAACAAATCGTCTTAGAACTGGTTAATATATAATACTATAAATTGTTCAATTCATGCATGAAGACAGGGCCCTCATTAGCTAATAACCTCTTTAAAATTCCATTTTTAAAGGAAATTAAATAAGTGTTTTGAAATAGATACCTGCAGTTTCATACTATTGCATCATTATTTGCAGTAGTCAACATGTGTCTTCAACTTAAGTGTATATTACCAGATGAGCTAATATAGGAAATATTTTAATAGCCCTGATGTGACACTGGGAAATAATGCTATTTTCAGCCAAATGAAGGAGTATGTAGGATATTACATTTTTTGTTTACTTGAGTCTTTACAGAATTAATGCAAAATGTATTGAACCTTGGCCTAAAATATTGTAACAGAGCACATGTGCCATTTAACATTTTATCATTTCATTTGTCTATTTTGTGAACTGAATAAATACGCAGACTGTATTATATTTCCCTACTCTTGTCAACTCTTTGTAACTTATGCATCTACTTCAGTTTTTCTCTGTCTGTCTCTGTCTCCATCTCCCTTCCCCCTCGCTCTCCCCCCTCTCTTTCTTTCTCTATGTGTGCCCATGTACACACATATGTCTAGTGCATAGTGCAGGTAGTCATAGCTTCTGTATTTTCATGATTGTGACTTTACCATTTCCAGAAAACAACATTTAATAGCTTCTTCTCCATCTTCTGGCTTTAAAATATCTATCTACTCCTGTGATTTTCTTCCCTGGGCCTTGGAATGGGTGAAATAGATGCAACATTAGGGCTAAGTCCTTAGCAGTCACTTACTCTCTCCCTCTAACCATTAAAGTCTCTGGATTAACCATTTTCCACCCCAACAAGAAGCTTCTCTGAGAGTAGCACAAACATGTATGTGTCAACCTAAATGTGTAAGAGGCAGTTTAGCCACATGCTCATTTACAAAAATATTATAATATATTTTTCCATATGTGCTCTGACCTCTCTCCCTAGGGAAAATTTTTGACCAACTTTACAGTGTTCACTCTTATGTAAGAAGTTGCAAATCTCAACAGAAAATGGTTGATTATACCCATAATGGCCAGGTCCCTATTGTACTAGTGTGCATACCTTGCCTAGCACGTCAGAACTGTAGCATACTACATACAGTTCTGGGTAAAAGCATTGATTTATTTTGTTCTGTAGCAGCCTATGTAGCATCTTTAAACACAATGAAAGCTGTCCATCAACGAGACTCTTCTTAGGTAAGTTGGAGATTGATTTCTCTATGTCCTGAAACAAAAGGGTATGGTGTCTTCATAAACACACGTCTAGAATTAAAATCTAATTACTGTGGAAAATTACAAGCAATGAGAGTAGCCTCCGTTGGTTTAGAAACTTCTGGGGGCTCTCCAGTCAACAACTAAATAAAATTATCACATTTCTGGCACTGGGATTTTCATTTAGAGAAGTATGCATTCGGAGGGCAGTTTTAAAACTCATGCGGATTACTTGTAATCCAATTCTTTTTTCGATTATGTTTAGCTAGCTTATAGAATAGTAAGTTTCCATGTGGGTTTTCCATACAAGCTGAGTTTTAGCTCAACTTCCTGTTACCTCCACCTCTTCCTTATCCATGTGTCTCATCCTCATTTAAATTATTCTTCTTTTAGTATGTTCCCCCTCTACTTTCATATTTGTTTAGATCTTCCAACTCCCTAATGACTTTCATTCTCCACACAGCTCTGATGAATATTTTTCCCCTGTCTCCTTGTATTCCAAATTCAACACATAAGATTAAAATTTTCAAATTTTGGATCCACATATGAGAGACACTGGTTTTTCTTGGCCTTGGATAGCTCACATTAAATAAAATGCAGTTGGTCAATAAGGGTTTTTATGATCCATTTTGTTTTGCATAAAACACTGCCAATGTTTGTGAACCTTTCAGAAGAACAAAGCATGTTATCAAATTGAGTCATGGCATATTGTAGATTTCTCTTTCTAAATGAATTACAGGCTTTGTTCAGCCATTCTGTAATTACCTACTAGTTGTACTGATGTTGCATACCTTTAAGTTAGGGAAGAAACAAAAGATTCAAATGTGTGAAACTTTCTTACAATGTAAGATGTAGTTGAAGATCTCTCAAGGATACTAGACAGAGGCCTTGCATGTTTTGTTATGGAGAAGTGAATACTTTCTACTGTTGCTGGGCATTTCACAAAACTTTGGGGTAAGCTAAGCTTTTCTTTGAAGGGTTGAATGAATCACATTACAAGTTAAATTTTATAAAGGTGCTTACTAATTTACTTATGAAGCCCTGTCATTCACCACTGATGGAGTTTATTGTTATATATCTGATTATTAAGATCCATTCATCTTTTAAAAATAAAAAGGAACACATTTTTCTGTATCCCTATTGCTTAGTAAAATGTATAGTACATAGTTAATATTTAATGACTAGTTCTTCAAAGTAATCAAAGTAGTCCTTCATGAATAAAACTTACAAACAAAGCCTGACCATCAGGACAGTGAATAGAAGAGAAAAATCTATTGACTATTAAGTACAAGGCTCTTTTCTAAGCACTTTGTAAGAGCAATTCAGTTAATCTATTTGGAAAACAAACAAAAAATAATTAAGAGATAGCCTACATTTGAAATCAGTGGAGCATGAAGAATTTAAATATCTTACCTCAAATCCCCAGTGATATGCTAGAATGAAAGTGTAGATCCCATGCAAAGACAGTAAATTCAGAAATGTTTCATTACTTAGGAAAAATAAAATTATGGTAAGCTTCTTTAGTGTTTGAGGCCTAGGTCAATGATTCATTAATAATCCGTTCCGTAGCTCTGGGGACCTTTCAAAGTTAGGTGCTGGAGGCCAAAGAGAAGTATAATATAACAACCATTTTACAAGTTCACGTAATTATATTCTAGAAAATATTTACTACTGACATTAAAGCATGAGATTCTAGAAAAAGCCAAATTGGCTGCACTATTCATTTGAATAAAGCCTCCCCTGACATCTGGAAAAGAGTTTATGAAACTCAGATATTATTTTTACTGGGTAGTTGGATAAATTCCTTTGAATTAGATGTGGATAACTTTAAAAATAATATTTTCATTGATTCTTTGGGAATTTCACATCATATACACTGATCATACTCATTCTCCAGTCCTTCCAGGTTTTTACCCTGACAAACTTATGACTACTCCTCCCCAAAAAAAATATTAAAAATTTAAAATTAGAAAAAACAAATTCCAATTTATATTATCTATATACTCACTAATTGGAGAATGATCAAACTCTCAGTTTCCTGCACCTGAAATAGAACATATCATTCGTATCCTGTACCCCTACCAGAAGCTGTCAATTGTGGAGCACTAACTTCAATGTCCTTACCACATTTTTTGAGAGTTCTCTTCAATGGATTCCAGTTAAGCTATTACTTTTGGCAGGGGGGAGTAGGTAATAGGGGTTGTCACAGAAGCTTCCATATCCCTCTTTCTCAACTGTGTGTCTTCAGTTTCTGATATCACTTCAAAAGTAGCTTTCTTGCTCTTTAGAGTAAACAGGAGTATGAATCATGAGCCTCTACATGTTTTTTTGAGACTGGACAGACAACAAACAAGCACAATCCAGCAAGCCTCATGGAAGCTGACAAGGCCATAGACATCAACCTGCTCTCAGGTGGCACCATGTTCCACAAACATCAACATGACTTAGTCTAGGTGGCAGCCTAGACTAAGGATGTCTGATTGGCCTTCAGTGATAACATGGGAAATGGACATCAACATGAGCCCTGGCCACAATAAGACCATAGGTCCAGAAATGGCCCTCTGTGGCAGCATAGATCCAGACATCACTATAACCTCAGGTAGCCACATAGGCCACTCTAGTTGTTGGTACCTTTTAAGTGGAATACAAACCATACAATCATGATGATGTAGGAAAAAGTTAAGGGGAATAATTATAATAGATAGCTAATGACTCCTTTGTACCACTCTATTCCCATATAATCCATTCTCTCTACATAGTCCTTACTTGCTTCTCTCTCTTGCCTTCTGTGACTCCTTCCCTCACTTATTGTTCCTCCCTGACGTCCCTGTTGATCATTCAACAAGCCAGGTTGCCTCCAGAAGAGAGATAGCTTTTCCTATTGTGAATGGTAGAATCATTAGCAGGAGACCATGCGGACATAGCTACAATTTGACTTTTCTCCATCATTACATAGAAGTATGACAGAATGAAAAAATAAATCATAATCCTCTATTTATATGTACTTCAAAAAGTACTACATTGCCTGAGTTTGTACTCTGGCTCTGCAGTCAGCTAGCTAGAGATATAATGCTTGCAAATTTATTTAATTTTATTGTATCTCACTGACCTTATCAGTACCATGATAATAATAACAATGCTTGTTTCAAAATGTTGTTATTGTTACCAAAAATAGTAGAAACTCTTGGACAGTTCCAAGTTTACAGAGATACATCAGTTAATACTTTATCATACTGTTATTTTATTTACTTTTTTATTTATTGTGCTATTGGGATTTGAATCCAACTTCTTTTTTTTAAATAATAACACATTTTTATTGAAAATTAAAAATAATTCCTATTACATCTCATTTTCTATCCCATCCCATGCATCCTCCCAACCCTCCCTCCCTCCCACTTTCACCCCAATCCCCCTTCCCTATGACTGTGGCTGTGGGGGACCTCCTCCCCCTGAATATGGTGCTAAGGTATCAAGTCTTTTCTTGGTAGACCGCTATCCTTCCTCTGAGTGCCATTGGGCCTCCCCAACAAAGGGACATGGCCAAATATGGGGCACCAGAGATCCTGTGAAAGTCAGTCCCCAGTCTCCACTTAGCTGTGGAGAATGTTCTGTCCCTTGGCTAGATCTGGGTAGGGGTTTGGTACATATACACTATGGAATACTACTCAGCTATTAAAAACAAGGATTTTCCAAAATTTGTGGACAAATGGATTGAACTAGAAATGATCATAATGAGTGAGCTAACCCAGAAGCAGAAAGAGTCAAATGGTATATACTCACTTATTACCGGACACTAGCCCAAGGGACAGGTCCCATGAAAGTCTGCACCTACCAGGAAATGGGGATAGAGGTGAGGACATCCTATTGAGACTCTAGATGAGGAAAATATAGAGGATAGGCAAGTAGGGGGACCCAGAGGGTCCTAGAAACCTACAAGAAGAACATTATAATGGCTAGATCTGAGCCCAGGGATTCTGCTTGATCTAAGGCACCATCCATGGACAAAACGGGCAGTCATCATCAAACCCCTACCCAGATGAATCCAACTTCTTATTCATGCTAGCAAAGTACACTACTACTGAGCTACATACTCAGCCCACTTTTATTATGTTAAAATATTAAATGAAATAACATATTTAGACAGTATTTTTTTTGCCTAATACAAATTTTATTACCTAATACAAATTACATTATTTAATTTATTTATATTCTAATTTGGAAAAGTTGTAAGTTTAATTGTGATTAGTTTTAACATTCCCTTAGAACAGCCTGGCCATATTTACCCTGACTAATATCTTCTCCTATGTCCCTAGTTAATCATTAAAACCACCTAATCATTTAGTAACTCATCCCACCAGTTTTAGCTGAGGAAAAGTTGCAGGATGTTGATTATCTCAGGAAGTTAGATTGAAAAAATAAGCAAATCTACATCAGGTAAAATGCTACTAAATACTATTTATTATAATAATAGTAGTAATACTAATAGATAGTAGATATATGCACTTACTTCAGTTGAAATATCTTATTCATCAGACCCATTGCTTAAGTACATGTGTTCTAAATTCAAATTGTTCGACTTTAATCTTAATGCTATCACCTACAACCAGTATAATCTTAGTATCTCTGAGCCACATTTATTTTCTCTGAAACAAGATAGGGTTAATAGTACAATTATATATAACACCAAACAGAACATATTCTGGAAAAGTTAGCTATTACTTATAATTAATGAGAAAAACATACAGCCCGTGTGCTATGGTTTTCATAAGCAATTATCTTCCTGCACATATTTTTTATTTTAAAATTTAACATGCTGACATTGCATATAAAACTGACACACTTGCCCACACATCCAACGTAAAACATGTGCTTTTAATGTTTTTCCTTCAACTGTAGCAATAGATTTGCAGGAAATTCTCCTCATTGATTCATCTATTCCTCTAAATAAGGTCTCTTTTTAACAGATGGCAAGTCAGTATCAATACAATGTATCTTACCTTCCAAACACTTGATTCCTTCAATAAAATATTTCTCTATTATCCTAGCAAGCCATGGTTACAAAAAAAAAAATAACCACAGCCAGTCCAATTGATTTAGCCCTTTTGTTTTCAGAGCTATTCCTTAAATTTAATGTTCTTGTTGAATTTTACCTTTCATTGATGATAAGTTTTTACTAGTGAAATACCTGGGCTACAAAGCATAAGAAAAAAAATCTACCATGTTCCAGAAATCTTATGTATATAAAGGTAAGTTTTCATTGTAATTTTAAATAGCATATATAAAAGCCCACATTTTCATATCTATGTATTTCTTGAAAATTAGTGAAGAAAATTTGATTCTTAAAATCATAAGTACATTAATGACTGAATTTTACTCAACAACAACAAAAAGTTAATAATATGTCCAGTTCAATGACTACACCTGACTGAGTTCTTTCTTTGATTCATTAAAAATGGTCACACAGAAGAAAACTAAACCTTGTGGTCACTACTACCACTAAATAAGAAACAGGTTTATAATCTCTTTTCAACTTATTTTTAAAAGCATCATATATGTGTGGAACAATTTTCATTCAAATGAAAGTAATATACAATTGAAATTCTTCCTTACATTTTTCATGATCTTTATAATCTAAACTCACTAATATAAAACCACTTCCCAACTATCATATTTACTATATAACACAAGATGACCTCAAACTCATGGTAATCTGTTTGCTTCAGCCCCATAATTGCTTATATTACTGGACAGATCCATCGCATCTAGCTTAAATTTTCCTTATATATCCAAGACATTTTGAAAAGAATTTTATTAATATATTTATTTACATAAGGACGATTATATATTCTCATGGGAGTCGATGATATATTTGGATATATGTATATTTTATTTTTAAAATTATTAAGTCTGGTTTATTGATATATGTATTGCCTTATCATTTTACCTTTTTCTGAGGAAGATTTTATATATATTTAGAAATTTTAAATATAGAGCACAGTATTTTGTACGAATTAATTTATTTCCCTGTAATTAGAGTTTACAGATGTTAGACGAAGATGGCCTGGCTGAGACACGTCTATTTTCTGACTGGCTAACATAAAAATGATTTATAGAATCTTTTTATCTTAAAATTTGATTTTGAATTCAAGTTTGAATGTTTTGCCTTTTCTACCAAGAATAGAAATTGAACTACACAGATATTGGTAGTATTCAAGTTTAACTAGAATATTTAGTTATTCTAATTTGGATTTGCTTTAGTTTTCAAAAAATGAAATTTACAAAATGGCACAAACTAAATTTTGTGTGTATGTTTATTGTCTCAGTTATGGTTTTAATTCCTGTGATAAAACACCATGGACCAAAAGACACATTGGAGAGGGAATGGTTTTTGGCTTACACTTCCACATTGTAGTACATCATTGAAGGAAGTCAGAACAGAAATTCAAGAGAGGCAGGGACCTGGAAGCAAGAGCTGATGCAGAGGCCATGGAGGGGTGCTGCTTACTGGTTTACTACTGATGGCTTGCTCAACCTGCTTTCTTATTAAAAGCTAGGACCACCAGCTTAGGGATGACACCACCCACAATGGGTGAAGCCCTCCCATGTCAATCAGTGATTTTAAAAATTCCTTAGAGCTGCATCTTACGCAGGAATTTTTTCAATTGAGGTTTGTTCCTTTCAAATGACTCTAGCTTGTGTGAAGTTCACGTAGGACATTTTCCACAGTTGAGTGGAGAGTGGAGACTGACTTTCACATGAACTCTGATGCCCCATATTTGATCATGTCCCCTGGATGGGGAGGCCAGGTGGCACTCAGAGGAAGGATAGCAGGCTACCAAGAAGAGACTTGATACCCTATGAGCATATACGGGGGGAGGAGGACCCCTCAGTCACAGTCATAGGGGAGGGGATTAGGGGGGAAATGGGAGGGAGGGAGGAATGGGAGGATACAAGAGATGGGATAGCAATTGAGATGTAATATGAATAAATTAATAAAAAAATTTAAAGCGTATCCCTCACACTTATTAATGATTTTATTCAATTTATAACTCACTAAAAGTTATGCCAGCGAATATTTGGTCAAAAGATCATGGCCTAATATGCATCAAGTCCTGCACTTTACAAAATAGGAAAACAACGAAAGTTTGTCCTTAAACGAGCTTTCAGTACACTTTTATTCCAGCTTCCTACCTTCACTTCACTGACCCAAACAGCCCAATAAATGGTGACTCTTGCCTCCTTTATGCCCAAAGAAAACAATTCTGAAGAACCAAACCAAAGTACTGTTTTCTTTAAGACAATCAACATTTTTCAAAAACAGACAGGTTATTATTTATCTGAGTATTAATTTAAGAAAAATCTAGATTGAGAAACTGTAAATGCAGGTGCCACAAAGTAGCAAGAAGATGATAATTAAATAACTGTATAAATGTTTTGCTACCAATCAAAGAATTGTAATGGCATAATAGAAGGAAAAGAAAAGACGTTAAAATGCTTTCTCCCTCATGGGTTCCAGGCACTGCTGTTTACCAGGCTGGGAAGGATAAAGTGTAGCCAGACAGGTTGAGTACACAGGATCCCTGTCTGGATGGTAGTGCAGGGACAGGATGGGGGCATCTTTGTGGTTTTTATTGTACAGCTCTTTTGGGCAGTAGCAGCCAGGGTTCTCTTCTCCCCTTTGGAGCATTCAGGCACCAGATCATGCAGGCACCAGGTGAAGGAATGAAATCTAGCCAGGCAGGCTGGTCCAAGGGTCTCAGTCTGGATGCGAATGCCTAGAAAGAGATAGCCTTCTTCAAATCAGTTTCTTCAAGTGTTACAGCCTTTAAGTTCCGAACTGCCCCAGTGACACAGCAATTCTTAGACAATACTCAGTGAAGCAGTTTGTATTCTACATTTAGGGTGAACAAGAGCTATATTTACCTTGGGAAGTGGGAAGAGATATTTGGGATGGACACATCTCATTGGCTGGGGCTGAGATGTTGGGATTCCTTTATTTGCATGGAGAGGAATTTCAGGTACTAGGCTAAGTGATTACCTCAAGAATTGCAGACTATGAGTTCCAAGATGGTGGCACCTATCACGCACTGTATCTGATCTACTGCACGGAGACTAGGGACTGGATTGGGAGACACAGACTGCAAGAACTGGAGAACACTAGGTGAGTGATAACCTGCACAGTGCACACCACAGGAGGGCTTGGCCCCAGGCCAAACAACAGCCCACGGAGGACCTGAACCCACTCTCTAGAATTTGGAATGGAACCCACCTGTGGACTGCAGCCAGCCTCTATAGCCCAGGCACAGTGTGTGAGACGGTGGAACACCAGCGCTCCTGGGCAGGGAAAGGCTCAGGGAAACAAGTGAATCTGTCCTCGGACACCCCCACCCACCCCATGCCAGTCCACGGGGAGCCTCGGAGGCCTTGGCAAAGCCCAAGTTACCCAGAAACAGTGTTTGCAGTATTGGCGGGTCCGGCCAGAGCAAGGCAGCCAGCCTCAACGGACTGAGCCTGCAAAATTGGGCTGATAGAACCCGGCCAGGATAGTCCCCATGGCCTGGCAGGGGCTCCCACACTTGTGGGAGAAGCTGAACTGCCCTGAGGGTCTGGAAGGGGGTCTGAATTGCGGCCATAGCTAGGTGAGATTGAGCCTCCAAAGGTATACAATCAAGGCTCGTCTGCTATCTAGACTGATACGGGCAGGAACCTCTCTGTGGACCATGGCAGTCAGGGCCTGGACAATTGGACAGATAAAGCCACAGTCCCCACAGCCCGGTAGGGATTCCCATGCTGCTGGGAGAAGCTGGACTGCCCTGGGTGTCTGGAGAGGAGTCTCAGCTGCAGCTGCAGCTCCTTGGGACTGAGCCACCAAGGGTGTGCAATCTAGACTGGTCCACTTTCTAGACTGCTCAGAGCAGGACCCTGTCTGTGACCACAGTCGACCTGGCATGGACAATTGGACAGATAAAGCCACAGTCCCCACAGCCTAGCAGGTAGGCTTCATTCCAGGCATGCAGGGATGGTTTAATATATGGAAATCCATCAATGTAATCCACCATTTAAACAAACTGAAAGAAAAAAAACACACATGATCATCCCCTTAGAGGCAGAAAAAGCATTTGACCCAGCTATTCCACTCCTTGGAATATACCCAGAAAATTCTCTACCAAACAACAAGGACATATGCTCAACCTTGTTCATAGCAGCCTTATTCATAATAGCCAGAACTTGGAAACAGCCTATATGTCCCTCAGTTGAAGAATGGATAAAGAAACGGTGGTACATTTACACTATGGAATACTACTCAGCTATTAAAAACAAGGAAATCGCGAAATTTGTGGACAAATAGATGGGACTAGAGATGATCATAATGAGTGAGTTAACCCAGAAGTAGAAAGGCTCACATGGTATATACTCACTTATAATTGGGCACTAGCCCAAAAGGCACATCCCACAAAAGTCTTCACTTACCAGGAGATTGGGATAGATGTGAGGACATCCTACTGAGACTCTGGGTAAGAGAAATATAGGAGAATGGGGGAAATATAAGGATCCAGAGGGTCCTAGAAACCTACAAGAATAACATCATGATGGGTGGATCGGGGCCCAGGAGGGTCTGCTCAAACTATTGCACTAACCAAGGACAATACAATAGTAAACATCGAACCCCTACTCTGATCTACCCAATGGACAGGACATTCTCCACAGTTATGTGGAGAGCAGGGACTGACTCTGACATGAAGTCTGGTGCCCCATATTTGACCACCTCCTCTTGTTGGGGAGGCCTGGTGGCACTCAAAGAAATAATAAGCAGGCTACCAAGATGAGACGTGATAGCCTATGAGCATATAGTGGGGGAGGAGGTCCCCCTTGGTCATATACCTAGGGGAGGGGAATAGGGTGAAAGTGGGAGGGAGGGAGGAATGGGAGGATCCAAGTGATGGGATAACAATTGAGTTGTAATCTGAATAAATTAATAAAATTAAATTTAAATTTAAAAAATTGCAGACTACCAGAGCTGGGGTATGCAGGTGGAGAACAGGGAGAGAGCTATCCTTACTCCTGCCAATCTCAAGATTGAATTTTAAATGTTTTTTATTATAATGTTTTCACATTACATCTCAATTATTATCCCCTTGCTCTTAGCTTCCCTTCTCCACCCTCCCTCCCTCTTCTGCTCTATCCCCCTCTCCTAAACCTCTGACAGAAGGGGACATCCTCCCCCACCATATGACTACACCCTATTAGGTCTCATCTGGATAGCCAGAATCGCCTTCCTCTGTGTGCCAACAAGGCCACTCTGCCAAGGGGTAGTGATTAAATTATGGGCACCAGAGTTCACATCAGAGGTTCAACAGCAGCCCCTGCCTTCCATGTGCACAATGAGCTGTCCATCAGCTACATATGAACAGGGGGTATAGGTTCTCTTCATGCATTGTCCTTGGTTGGTGCATCAATCTGTGCAGCCCACATATGTCCAGATCCACTCATCTTGGTGATCTCCCTAAGGAGGTCCTCACCACTCCAGGTCCATCCATCCTCCCATTCTTCCATACAACTCTCAACCCTCTTCCCAGAGTCCAGCTTCTGGTCTCAGTATCTTTCCTGATCTCCCACTGGGTGCAGTCTCTCAAACAGCATCTCTGTTGGGCTTGTGTCAAATTATAAGTAGGTATATACCGTGTGTATCTTTCTGGATCTGGGTTAACTCACTCAGGATGGTCATTTTCTAGTTTCATCCATTTGCCTGCAAATTTCAAGATTTCCTTGTTTTTAATAGCTGAGTAGTATTCCCTAGTGTAAATGTACCATAGTTGCTTTTATCCATTCTTCAGTTGAGGGACATCTAAGTTGTTTCAAGATTCTGTCTATTGGTAATAAAGCTGCTATGAAAATATTTGAGCAAATGTCCTTGTTGTATGGTGGAGTATCTTTCAGGTATATATATGCACAGGAGTGTTATGGCTGGATCTCGAGAATTTCTAATTTTTTTAGAAAGTGCCATGTTGATTTCCAAAGTGGTTGTACAAGTTTGCTCTCCCACCAGCAATGGAGGAATGTCCCCTTTTATAATAAAAATATGTTGTGTATATGTAAAAAATTAAAATATTTAATAAAAAGATAATGGCAATAATAAAATGACTCCTAGTCGTGTTATTTTCATAGGTCAGTTACTTGCTCAGCCAGCATCAGAAAAGTTTCCTCCTGCAGCAGATGTGAAAAAATAGAGACCCGTAGCCAGACAGTACATAGTAAGACCTTAGAACACAGCTATAAATGAGATGTTTCCATCAAATCCTTCACTTCATAGTTTAGGGTTTTGTCTCACCCATTATTCTCTCTCTCTCTCTCTCTCTCTCTCTCTCTCTCTCTCTCTCTCTCTCTCTCTCTCTCTCTCTCTCTCTCTCTCGTACGTGTATGATGAAGCTTCTCCTATGTTGTTTTTTAAAATTTTTTCCAAGTTTTAATCCAAAAAATTATTTGTTGAGATTAAGATGTTTATAAAGATGTCCATCATTACAATAAAGCATCCACCTGGACAGACATGACAAGGACCCAATTCAGTATGTAATGTCCTATTTCCCTGATTGGCAAGTTAAAGAGAAAAAACAAGGAAACCTTTCCAGGGTGGAAGGCCAGGACAGCTTCTAACTGAATTGGTTCCTCTAAGGAGTTATAAAATCCGTGATTTTGTCTATTTATTCTTTTCTTTCTGTTCTTTTTCCTTCTTCTCCCGTTCGCTTTAGCTTCCTCCTCTTCATGTTTTTTGATCAACTGTTCCACTTCCTTTTGCTTGAGGACTCTGATCATTGTCTTTCCATTCTCTCTTGTTAGGGTGGCGATCCCCACTTTTTCAGCTGACAGTTTGCTAATGTCCGCTGTCTTATTCAGCACCTTGAGAGCCAGAGCAAGTGTTGACTTCAGGGTCATTTCTCCTTCCTTGTAGTCTTGCTTCAAAAACGACACAGCTGCAGCACTGTTGTTTACAAGGCACCTAGCTTTCCAGCCCCCATAATTTCCACTTGGGTCACTCTGATAGAGCTGAAAGTCATAGTGCTTATCCCAGCCAATATATAGCAAAGAAACACCAAAGGGACGTTTTCCTCCAAACTGTGTATACGCCTGTTTGATATCGCGGAGCGCTGTAACTAACTGCTCACACGTAATTGGCTCCTGGTGCTGTAATAAGTACCTTTGAGCAATGAGCCTTAGTTCATTAGTCAGAATATTAGCATCAGATGTTATGCCTGCCACACTGCAAACCATGTCCTCATTAAATTTATAAATTTTTTTCAGAAAAAAAAAGACTTCATCGAGAAGCTTGTGGATGTTGCGCCTCTCTGCTGCGAGCAAAACTCCATCATTGGCTAAAATTCCCAAACAGGTGTCTGCATGTCCAGTAGCTTCCATGGCATACTCCACTTGGTACAAGCGACCTTCTGGAGAAAATATTGTGGTCCTAGAGTCATATCTTCGAGATCAGTGGAATCCTGGTGCTGAGTTCCACGGGAAGGAGGAGGACACCACTCAACTCCCCATACCACCTTCTGTTTGTTTCACTTTTCTCATGTCAGTCTGTTAGCTTTGAACAAGCCATAACCAGGCAAAAGGTAAATGAAATGTGTCATGAACTCACCAAGGCTTCTGCACTTTATGTAATTCTGGAGGAAGACAGTGAGAGTGCAGATCAGTGCCGCTTTACTCAGCTAGAGAGGAACGAACACAGATGGCCAAGCATCCACAGCGAACATGACTCCTGCGCATGCGCAGAACCCAATATTAGGTTTATTTATGATACCTCAAATACTCTTATGTTGTCAGGCTATTTTGTATGGTAAAATAATCTAATTTTAATAAAAGGAACAAAAATAAAATAAAATAAAATAAAGATTAAAAAAGAAAAGAAAAAAGAATATAAACAAAAGTGAAGTGTAAATTGAATGAAAAAGACAACTGAAAGTATCTTTTATTCTCCAGATGAATTGTTGTCTTGGAGAATTACTGCTGAATAAGCTCACCCTTTTCAGTTCTTCCTAAACTATAGTTGGCTGGTTCAACTCAGTTGTTGTGTCTCAAACTGCTCTCAAAGCTTACTGATTCAAACTAGCTTCTCCTAAACTTCTCTTTTTCTGAACTCCATGAACTAAACTGAACCCAAGCTGCATGTACTGTACAGTACTGTACTGAAGTTAACTTTTTTGTACTGTCTTCTCTATTGAACTCTCTACTGTACTCAACTCTACTCCTTTCTCTACTGTACTGTCTTCTCAACTGAACTCTATACTGCATCTACTCTACAGTATTGTTTTCTGTACTCCTTTTTTTTTAACTGTGCCTTACTCTAGGTTCTCAACTCTACTGTACTGCTCTTAAGTAGCTTTTCTTTTCTATCTCAAGAGAGTTAGGTGTATCCTATCTCTGACTCATTATGTCAAATATTTCTCTGATTCATCAATTTGTCTGCCCCTTAATTATACATCACTTTCAAACATGCGTGCGTCCTTCTACAAACTAACTTTAACTTCATTGTTTGGGATTAAGTATGTATAATAAGAGTGTCTGAGTATCCCAACCAGAAGGATTAAAGGCTTATTTGTATTACAGCCAGATCACAAAGACCTTAAGGTGTTCAGATGTGCTCCCCTACAGAAATGCCTTGATGATAGATGAAATTTCCTCTACAGACAATTATAGGGTTGAAAAAACAAACTCGGTAAAGAGAAATACTGAGGAGAACACAAGCTGAAATGAAGATGGAGTTAATAAAACTAAAAAACCCAATTAGAAAACTCAGGATAAACCTTGCAAGTAGAATAGATCAAGTAGAAGACAGAACATAAATATTCAAAGATAATGTAGAGGAATTAGACCATTCATGCGAATAATATAAGAAAGTTGCCAGGCAGTGGTGGTGAATATCTTTCATCCCAGCACTCAGGAGGCCAAGGCAGGAGGATTTCTGGGTTTAGGCTAGCCTCATCTAGAGAGTAAGTTCCAGGACAACCAAGGCTACACAAAGAAACCCTGTCAAAAGAAGAAAAGAAAAGAAAGAAAGAAAGAAAGAAAGAAAGAAAGAAAACCAAACAAAGAAAGGAACAAGAGAAACTTTAAAAATAGGAAAAGGCTATGTAGGAAATGCCAGGAAAGACCAAATCCTCAAATTATAAGCATATTGAAATGAGAAGAATCATAGATGAATGACATAGACCATATAGTCTTCCAGGTCATGGAAGAAAACTTTCCCAAACTAAGGGAAGACATACTCATATAGATGCAAGAAGCACACAGAACACAAACTAGACAGTAAACAAAGAGGAAACAGTGTTGTCTCATATCTTTATTGTAGTTGCATATGAATTTATCAGATTCTTGGTGTGGACCTGGATGTAGGCTATGAAAGGAATATGTCAATGTTAGATGTATACTACAGATTCTATGTTTCTTCAGTTTAGATCATCTAATAGATGTAGAATAATCAGAAACAAAAAAAAGTTTTCAATTGCAATTCTAAGACACATAATTTCCTGAGATAATGAAATTGAACATGAGAAGGAATAGTAAAGAGGATAATGAGGTGGAAGTTCAAGTATATATATACATATATATACACATATATGAAATATCCAGCCAGGCTTATTTTGATACTATTGGTTTATGTTATCTTTGTTCAATCTAACCTAGTAGAATAATGAATAACATTTTACACAACTATTCTTCAAATCAATATAATACCTGTGGAGTTCATGGTGTTCCTTTAAGACTTATTTGTCTAAATAATCAAAGATGGGTACTAGGAAGCAGCTATGTTTGCTTCAAAATTGTTTTAGTCAATGACTACAGAATAATAAATATACAGTCTCCTTCAGTACTAATTCATATCACTTATAAGATAATGCAGTAAGAATACACAGTTTCACTTGTAAAATAATACTGAGACAGATAATGTGGGTGTCAGGACCAGAATTTGTAGCCTGAGTGAACCATGGGCTGTGAATTTCTACATGTAACATCTTTCTCATTGAAAGAACAGAAAAGTTTGTGTATTGTTATTGTTATTATTGCTGTTGTGCTGCTTCCTAATGAGGAGAAGGAGAGTAGCAGGAAGGTGACAGAAATATTACTTGTATCAGAGTATTCCTAACTCTAATAAAATTCAAAATCATTTCACACAGAGAAACAATTTTCAAACCAACTCTTAATATTTTCCTCTCAGTGAATGATATAATGATCAGCGAAGCCACTTAATTCCTAAACACTCCACTTTTTTAATATAGAAGTATTGACTTTCATAAGAAGCTTTGGAATAATGCAGAATATAGAATCAAATAATTATTTCACCCTGAAGAATAATAAGGCAAACAATGTTTCATTCTTGATATTCTTACCATCTTTATTCCCTTGTCTCATTTTCATCAATGATATTACATTTTATGAAAGATAATCCCTGGTAGGAGAAATTGAGATAGAGCTGCCTGGAGATGTTTGTTGTTAGATTTGGGATGCTTTGATCTGACTACAGTTCCCACTGAGGGCAATCAAGACTGACTTGTGGATGAATGTTTGCTGAGACCTTGCTATCTTCAGTATTATTTCCTTCTTAGATAATTCTGACTACTGCTTCTAGGTTTCCTGGAATTTGGTAGTTGATAATAACGGAAAACTTATGAGTGATCAGTGTCAAGAATTCAATGTAACTGCCCTTAAGCCCCCTGTCATTCCCAGTTTCCCAGTGTTTCTAGCATTGACAGAATGAAGAGTAACTTTAAAGTCTGTTATAGGTAGGTTGTTCTTTTTTATTTCTATATGTGGAAACTAGTAGATTATAAAGGAGACCTTTGACCCTGCTAGCATTCTCAAGTCTCAATACTCATACTCAAGGAGGTGATGATAGATCTTTCTTCTTTTCTAACACACCCATAGTACCTAAGTGCTTAATCACCTACTAGACTATCAAATATAGACTGTTAAAATTTTTCCATTCACTCATTTTTGCTGTTCATCACCACTCTTCTGAAAGTCTTATAATAGTTCATAGTAAATTATATTTGAAATTCAGTGTATTCCATATTTATAGCTCATTAAAAAGCCTCTGTCCTTTCCAATACTACTTACTTCAGCAGCTACTTTTCTACCTTCAAAAGCTTGGAATTTTACTTCCTAAATCTCTCTAATTTTTCCTACAGACAGTACATTGCTAAAAGTATTATCATCTATTACTATAAACTGTATTTCTGTTTGCATTCTGCATCCTTTTTGTCATTTTTTAAGAAATTAGCCAAAATAATTATTTTCAAAATGTGTATTTCATAAAATCAGTTTATCAATTCTTAATTAGAACTCCTCCAAGGTCACCCTATTTATATATATAAACTAACTTCTATCTACATCTCTTATCTTGTTTCCCAGGTCATTCTTCTACTGTTGTCACACTAGACTGTCAATTCCTCAAACAGTGCAGTGATTCATTATGGAACAGACTGAATTTGCAGCATTCATAAAAACTCTTCATCTCCAATTCCTCAGTACCTAGTTGTCACTCAAATCTTACTCTCCAGAGTTCCCCAAACCCACTTTTTATGTTTTATAGTTCTATTGACCTCTTTATAATTTGATATTTGACAGCTATTTTTGTAATTAGTTGATAAATGTAACTTCTTGGTTATCTGGATAGTGTGTTTAATAAAAAATTTCCAGCTAGGAGAGCATACTTTAGTGTTTTCTCATAGTAATAGGTCTCATTACAACTGCAAGAAAGTATCTGAGGTTGATTTTCATTAACATATATGAATGTTCTCTCAGTAGCAGATGTTAAAACAAAATACATGTGTGTGTGAATTCATATTTGGTTTCAGTAGAAAGGCTGCTATCCACCAAATGGTCTGGCCTACAGATGAGCATTCTATAATAACTTGCCAAACCCCAGTGGCCAGGTCTTGTGGGGAAAATATTTAATTTCTATCATGACTTTTGTACAGCTCTACAGAAAAGCCCTCTTCCATTTGGTATACAAAATTGCATCAAAATTAGTGTTGTTTAATTTGAGTTTTATATCCTAACTTGATGATATAGAATGTGAAATATATTAGCTAGGTGACAGACATTAGAAAAAATAAAGAGGTGATCAATGTTAAATTAAAATCAATGATACTAATAAAAGAAATCTTAGCACAATATTTTTATTAAATGTACATTTAAGATATGCATTGTATTGAAACATTAGTAGAGAAAGGGTATGTTGATTAAGGAAACATGTATTAAATACAAAATATGCAATACTTAAAATTTTAATTAATTAGAGCAGCATTTTGCAACTGAACTATGACTACTTGATAAAAATATCAAAATTAAAACAAACTGTATGATTCATTTTCTTCCATTATACAATGAATGGGTCTATGATGAATTAACTAGGTAATAAAAACAATCACAATAATCTATGCTCCTTTGTCTCTTTTTACATGTTCAACTAATACTTTATATTATGCACTAAACCAATAAATGTGCTGTGGTCAAAAATCACAATACCTCACAAAATGTTATCCCATTTACACAATCTATACCAACATGGCCTCTACTAAGACATTAGAGAACCTCAAAAGAAGCAATAAGAGACAGTAGGAATATTTGGATATCACATGGAGGAAGCATGAAATCATTAGATCATAGGCATATAGTAACAATACAGTAAGAGTAATATTGTTTATAGTGTTATCAATATTAACTCTCACTCAGAGAAGAAACAGATGCACTAATTTACCTTATAACATACTGAATCATTTCGGAAAGACTCTTTTTTCTTGTCTATTACCTTTCTTGGGCTTTGTATGATGAATGCACATTCATTTTCTGTAGGAGTTATAATAGGATTTGTTATGTTATGTCACATAATATCCTAGAATTTCCAAATTTACATTTTAATTTTGTTCTTTATAAAGGATCCTGAAAACCTTGATAAAGATTTTGGGCCTTAGTAATGACATCACTACTTTTAGTAGTATGGTCATTCATTAGAGTTAGAAGCTTGTTAAATCTCAGTGTAATAAATGATGTATAAAGAAATTTTGAGTAAGTCTTGCTGGATGAAGAGAACAATGTTCTTACCCAGATTTAGGCTCTGATATGAGGAAGAAATTGGAATGACAAAATACTGTTAAAATGTTGGGATATTAAGATCTTACTTCAATGATAAAAGTGAAAGATAATGAGAACTTGAGCACTGCAAAATTTTGTAGTACAATTTGCCTATGTGAACCATTCTCTATCAACAAACTTCATGGTTAAGTGATTACCTAAATATTTGCAGTAATATCTCTACAATAAATTGGAAAGAATTGTACAACAATATGCCTTGCCTTAATGAGTCTTTTGTCACATAAGTATTATAAGAGTTGGTAGTGCAAATGTGTACAACGACTTTGGAAACCAATCTGGCCCTTTCTCAGAAAACTGGAAATAGTGCTACAACAAGACTAAGAAAGAGTAAGCAGACTAACAAGATGAGACTTGATAGCCTATGACCATATAGTGGGGGAGGAGGTCCCCCACGGTCATAGACCTAGGGGAGAGGAATAGGGTGGAAGTGGGAGGAGGGAGGAATGGAAGGATACAAGTGATGGTATAACAATTGAGATGTAATCTGAATAAATTAATTTTTAAAAAAGACTAAGCTATAGCACTTCTGGGCATATAGATGCTCCACCATACAACAAGGACATTTGCTCAACTATATTCATAGCAGCTTTATTTGTAATAGCCGGAAACTGGAAACAAACTAGATGCTCCTGAACTGAACAATAGATAAACTTTTGTACATTTACACAATATAATACTATTCAGTTATTAAAAACATTGAAGTCTTGAAATTTGTAAGCAAATGGATAGAACTAGAAAGGATCACCCTGACTGAGTTAACTTAGACCGAGAAAGACACACATGGTATATACTCACTTATAAGCAAATATTAGCCAAATAATACAAGATAACCATACTACACTCCACATATCTAAAGACTCTAACTAACAAGGAGGACCCTAGGGAGCATGCTTAATTCTCATTCAGAATGACAAATAGAATAGACACTGGAAACAATTGAATAGAAGTAAAAGGAAGGGAGCCTACCATAAAGATATTCTCAAAGACTCCCACCCAGCAGGAGATACAAGCAGATCCTGAGACACACAGCCAAACTCCAGGGTGGATCACAGGGACTCTTATGGAAAAGTTGAGGAATAGAGGAACCTAGAGAGGACAGGAGATCCACAAGGAAACCAATGTAGCCAACAACTCCAGGTGGAGGTGGGGGGTGCTGCAGTGACTGATGAACCAACCAAGCACTATGCATGGTGTAGACCTTGACCCTCTGCTCAGAGGAAGCAGATAGGCACCACAGTCTCCTTGTGGGTCCCATAATAGGGGGAGTAGGAACTACTTCTGACATGGACTCTGGCCCTTACAAGTTCATCGCTTACTCCTGGCAGAGCGACCTTGCCAGGACACAGACGAAGAGGGTACAGGTAATAGAAATGAGACTTGATAGGCTGAGGTTAGATGTTAGGGGAGGATGGATACCCTTTCTGAGGACTACGGGAAGGACAAAGCAGGCATAAGGAAGGGAGGGTGGGATCAAGAGGATATGAAGGAGGGGACTATAACTCAGATGTAAAGCGAACAAATTAAAAATAAAAAAATATTTTAAAAAACAATTGCACTTGAAATATACTAATAGATCAACTATAAGTATTGAGGTAGCATATTTAAACATTTGTTTTTATTTTATGTGTATTAATGTTTACTAGCATGGTGGCCCATGGAGGCTGGAAGAGTGGTTAAAGTCCCCTGACACTAAAGTTACATATAGCTGTGAGTTGCCACACGGGTTCTTGGAATCAAATCTGGGTCTACTACAAAAGCAAAAAAACCAAACCAAACCAACCAAACAAACAAAAAACACCCTCTTAATTACTGAGCCTTCATTCTAGCCCTAAGAGAGAAGATTTTATATGAAACTATCTTATAATATACTACATTTATTCCCTAGTTGAGTTAGCAAGTGACCAGTAACAGAAATGACATACAAAAATTCTTACAATTTCCAATATTATCACCAATTATCATTTTAGATATGACCATAGATATTTTATTTTTTCAATTTTTATTAAACATTTACATATACATTTATATTATTACACTATATACAATAAACTACCTATAACAAGAAGAACCACAAAACAATCAGGAATTATATAGATTTTACATTCCTAGTGTTTTGACTATTTTTATTTGTCAAAATTGAAGAAAACATCTTTCCTATCTGGGTGGGTCTAAAATTTTGAATGTAAAACAATGTCTATCATATCTCATCATTATCAAATTAAAACATCTACCTAGAACTAAAAATTACTTAACCCCTAAACCACTAAGTTTAATTATAAAACTAAACTATCTGGTCTTCAATCCCATCAGAGACTTGAGAAGGTATAAAATTAATTACCTGAGTATACAGGGAGAGCAGGTTAGCAGCTTCCCAAATGAGAAGAGGACAGAGATAGTTTGCTCTGAACAGTCACCCAAAACTCTTTTTTTTAATGTTTTTTTCTCCTTTATTAATTTATTCTTGTTACATCTCAATGGTTATCTCATCCCTTGTATCCTCCCATTCTTCCCTCCCTCCCATTTTCCCCTTATTCCCCTCCCCTATGATTGTGACTGAGGGGGATTTCCTCCCCCTGTATATGCTCATAGGGTATCAAGTTTCTTCTTGGTAACCTGCTGTCCTTCCTCTGAGTGCCACCAGGTCTCCCTCTCCAGGGGACATGGTCAAAGGTGAGGCACCAGAGTATGTGAGAAAGTAATATCCCACTCTCCACTCTACTGTGGAGAGTGTTCTGTCCATTGTCTAGATCTGGGTAGGGGTTTAAGGTTTACGGCCTATATTGTCCTTGGCTGGTGCCTTAGTTTGAGCGGGACCCCTGGGCCCAAATCTGCCTATCATAATGTTCTACTTGTAGGCTTCTAGGACCCTCTGGATCCTTCTACTTTGCCATTCTTTCATGATTCTCTCATCTAGAGTCTTTATAATGTTGGAGCATCTTCTTCAGCCTTATGTCCCAATATATCTGACAGACATATTTGTGAGGCAGGAACTATTGATGACTTGCTTACCTTGTCTTGGCAGAGTTCAGCCTGCATCCACCTTTGTCCACTTTTAGGCAGAATTCTGTCTGGACATTTTGTCCAGTGGCTGCTTTGTCACATTTGAAGCCATCTCCATAAGGAGGTTCTTTGATGTTCATTATCCTCTTTGAGATAGGCTGATGTTGCCATGATTTAATCTGTTTCATTGTTAATGTATGTTTTAAATAATAAAAACATCTTTGAATGCCATATTCTGTATGTCTCTGAGGTTTTTGAAGACCTTATCTATTTTACCTTATCTTTCTATAGAATTATATCTATCTGTTACACCTAGATTGTATATTTTTGTGATAAAAATAGAATAGTAATTCATACGGCTATAATTTGATCAACTAACCATTAGCTTGTATAACTTACTTATCCTAAACAGACTGCAATAGCACTAACAAATTATTAGAAGTATACTGTATATTATAATTGAATTGTACAATACTGCAAATTAGATTAAGAATGTATATGATGTGTGTGAAGAACAGACTTAAATTTGAATTCTATACCAATGTACCTAAAATTAAACTTATTTTGCATTTATATACAAAATTCTATAACATGGAAATAAAATTTAAAACATTGTGGTTAAAATCTACTATTAAATACCTTTGCAAATGATAACATTGTTCTGTTAATTTAAATAAAACTTTTCAAATTAGATTATCTTTATAATGCCTAAATATTTCTTAAAGTTGAGATGAAGAGACATTTTTAGAAAAAAACAAGTCATGAATTATTGAGACTGTGTATGTCTCTTTTATTATTATGAATCTATGGTATTTTAAACACATTGCAAAAACAGGATGGCTAATTAGAGAAAAGATTTTACACTTACAGCAAAATAACTATAATATATGAATTCGTAAGATATTAATGTTCATTAATCGATGTTCTGTATTGACTTCTGGTTACATTTTGTGTTCAAAAGTTAAAATCTTCTGGAGAGCCAATTTATTGTCAGTTGTCCTTCAGAATATAGAATAAACATTAGTCCTTGATCTACTCCCTCACACCTCCTGATTACCTTTTCTGATATCATTAAATGCCATCTATTCCCAAATTTCTCACTGCTATGTGTTATGCTAAGCTAAATTATGACTCAATATTGGACTTTATTCTTAGTTGTTAAATTGTACAGTCTTTTAAATAAACTCACAGGAGATTTAAAATGTACTGAAGAATTTTTACTTCTGTATGGAAATCTCAAATTTGAGAGGCTAATAACAATAAAAATAATTTAGTTTTGATTTATTTCCCTAATATAGCTTGTATATGTTAGCATTTTTAACTCATAAGCAACCATGATACAGATATATTTATTTTTGTATTATAGAGAAAATGTAGTATCTTTGCAAGTTTAAGATGACAGGGCTAGATAATGTGATTTCACCTTCTTTTTCTTTCTACCCAGGTCCATTACATTGTAGCAAATATTGTATTGCCACCAAATCTGAAACAAAAATGTTATATCAACAATTATTCCTCATCTGATTCACCTATACATCCCATTTAATAGAAGAATCGGATCATTAAAATGTCTTCATTTCAGTGTGAAAATATGACTTAATTTGTACTGGTACTTTTTGATGAAAGCAATCCAGTATATAATCCATTATCAAAAGAATAAGAACAAGTTAAGCAATTCAACGGTCTCAAAAAATAAGTTCACCTCACCCCAATAGAGATTAACTGTATAATTACAATGAATTAAATAACGTCTAAAATGATTTCACCCATGTCCAAGGAAAGAACTAGTTCTCAATGTTAAAGTTATGCCCATATACTAGTAATACTTAAATGCACATATAATATATATGTGTATGTTTGTGTACAAAAGAAAAGGGTTACATTTATATACACTTAGAAAAAGAAGGTCCTAGTATTTTTTTAAAGTGAAATCAAAGGATCACCCTCAAAACTGAAAATTTCACATTTCAATTTTCCTTTACAAGTCTTGGATTCTTCCACAATTGTGATGTTGAGCCTGACTTGTAAGTTAACATTTTTTTTTCTTTTTAAAGGGGAAAGCATCAATTGCTGCTACTTCCCAGCAATATCTGCAAATACACCTAGGGTCTAGCAAACATATGAGACTTGTAGACCACTATTTTCAACAATGTCATCATTGACATATTGCACTTGATTATTCTTTGTCATGGGAAATTGTCTCATTCAGTGTAGCATATTTGACATCCCTATTTAACATCCCTAAGCAATATGTTTGCTGTTATATTCAAACTAGATCCCTGCCATACAAATTGAAAAAAGAAAAAACATCTCAAGACACTGCCAAATATCATTCAATGAACAAAAATTGTCCTTGTTTTTAAACCACTACCTTGTGGGTGGGGGGACTCACTAAGTTATCTACATTTCTCAAATCACTTTTTCAACACATTGATTCTCATTTCCAATAGAATAATTGATCATATATAATTCAATGCTACCTAATGTTTGAAAAATTTGGCATACAATTAAATAATGGAAGCTTTTCCATTCTGTGGAGCAAACCCTAGCTATTAACTTTTGTTTTAATTGCAACCACAAATATTGATTTAATGAATTATTCAATGTTTTCATACATGGAAATGCATACACTGAATCAAACAATAAACAAGCTATGCTTCTGTCTGTAAAAGCATATTTCCATTCATGACTGCTTATGTGTGATCCAAAAACAATCATTTAATATAGTAAAACATGTAGAATCATTTCATTCTCCGCTTATCCTTTTCTCTGACAAAACTTCCCTAAGGTTCAATTGTGGCAGGGATGGAGCAGGGAGTCCTTCTTGGAAAACTCATTCAGCTGCTTAGCCCAACAGCATAAATTTGATCCTGTAATTAGTATTCAACTCAGCATCTTGGACAGAAACCAGTATTACAGCCAAGAGGTGGTTTAAATCACATAAATCATAGATCAATGACAGAACTTGAAGTACTGGATAGATTACAAAAGTAAAGCTTTAGTTAAAAATAGATTAACTGTTTCCCTGCAGGAATTCTTTAATCCCCCACCCCCAAATATATAAAACAAATAAAATTAGATCTGATAAATTTCTGTCATAAGCATATAATGTTGAAATGTACACACACACACACACACACACACACACACACACACACACACAGTTAAAGTGTTGCTTGAGAAATGCAGAAATGTGTATGCACAAGCTCCTCAGGAAAATAATCCATGTGTCCAAGTCTTTATTCTTGGATCAGTTTTTAAAGCCACAAAATGCATTATTATGAGTAGCAAATGTGCATTAGTGATTTGAGAGCTGTTTTAACTTACATTATGAGCATCAGATTTTTAACTTTAAAGACAAATTGAAAATATGTTTTTGCCTCTCAAACAACTATGTATATCTTTTCCATGGAAAACCTGTGTTGTCAAACTTCATGTAGATTATGATGTTATAATAAATAAAAACTAATAAAAATAGATTTATTTTTGAGTTTCAAAAGAATTCCCCTAATTATCAAATATTATTTCATTCATGACTTTTGTCTTTTTCTTCTTTTAGAGTCTGGAGCTACTAAAAATCAAACTTTTGATATAATAAATGCATAAATCTTAAATATGAATGTAGTATTATTATACCATCATTAAAATCTATAACTCAATTTTTAAAGTTTCATTAAATATTACTCCTTTTGAAATTCTTGCCCTTATACTTTGTAACTGGAATTACTTCTTAGTTCTAAGACTCTAAAACATGTCTACAGTAAGAAATTAAACATTTCTAATACAATATCAGACAACTGAAATTATCAAAAATGGTAAAATTCAGAGAAAGCACATACACATAATCTTTCCACTAAAGATACACTTTCTTAGACTACTTAAATGAACTTTTAGGTTAAACTTTCTCAAACTACAATATAATATAATGAATAAACCAAAAATATGTCACTGAATTTTACCAATATTACTAAAAGAAAATTATTTTACCCTTTACATCACTTTCAAATTAATTGTAATATATTAAAAAATTTTTGTTAAAATGCATCATGAAATAAAAGTTATATTTTAATTCATATTTTGTATTATAAAATAGTTTTTTGTTCCAAAATGAAAATTCAAATCATGATTACAATATTTATTAAAGCAGAAGACTAAAACACCCTCTTAATCACATAGCTTTTTCGATATGTATTTTTAAAATAGTGTTACTCAAGGAAAGAGCTCAGCTTTAGAGTGTAGTTGCTAAAATGTACATAGAAATAAAATATGTGAAAATAAAGATTAGTTATGATACTATTTATTGTTCTCAAATTCTCATATGAGAAAGTTGTATTAAGTTTCATTTCTGTTAGTTTACAAAAATAAAACCCAATCTTGTGAAATTCAAAACAGATCTCCGATCTTTTCGCCCAACTACATAAATGCATAGTTAACAAATAAGAATAAAATACACATTTAATGTGAAATTGTGTGTGAGACTTTTGAGTATGTCTCTAAATCTGTGTGTAGTTATCTTTATCCAAAGTATCAGTTTCCTCATGGTATCTACTGTAACTAAAAATGTTGACAATTGTCTAAAAGTACAATATGTATAATTGTATTAGGTAACTATTGTTACATCTCTTTCCATAAACTTAAGAAATATTTAATATCCTTAGAGCACTCAATTGTGATATGCAATTTGTAAAACCTTCTTTTGATAGCTGTTTTAATTAGCAATACATTCATGCACTGGTCCTTTATGTAGTTTTAAAGAACAATGTAATCAACATACACTAAAGTTTGAAAGAAAAACATTTCTAATATACAGATCACACTAAAATATTTTTAAAATTTCACAATGGAATAAAATGGAATAATTTCAAAATATGAACAGGCAATCAAACTGTCAACTGAAATATTTTTAACTATTTAAGAAAGATATTCAAAATTGAGCATAGGTCTTCGGTGCAGTTTACAGGAGTGAAAAAGATGACACATTGCACTGCCTTTAGTATTCACCTGATGAAACGTGAGACATTAAGTGAATGAAGCAGTAAATACAGCCATAAAAGCTCATCATTGTATTTTAGTGATGCTATTATGTCAGCATCTAAGATATATTTTGTATCCAGAAATGAAAATAGCTGATGTGCCATTGGTAAAGTTTGCCATAATGTTTCAGACTCACCAATTTGTAAACATTTTAAGAATTCTGGATAGCAAATATCTTAGAGGGGGAAAATGAGAATGAAGAGTTTAGGAAAATCTACCAGATCTGTTGCAAGCTAATGGAATTTTTAAATACCACCTAATGCAAAGCACACTCTATTGCTAGTCATAAGATTAAAAGCTTTTCAAGTTGCTATCTTGGGAAATTTCTTTCAAGGAAATTGCTACAAAGCCTTGTTTTAGTACGTTCCCCTACTGTGCTTCCCACTGTGTTTTTTTAATAAGGAAAGCTATCCATCCATAGAGGTGTATCCTGTTCTCCATGCTTCACTGTTTAGCAGCAGGCAGATACAGTAGACACTCGGGTGTTTGGCTCTTTAATTTTCACTCTATAATGGTGATGCCTGCTTTTGCTGACTGATGCATGTAGCCTTGTGGTTGTTTAATTATGAGTGGGCACAGATTTCCTCCACCCCATAACCTCCCCTATTTTCAATCACCATCAGCCAAACAATACACAATTCGAAGTATCTTCTGTGTAAATAAGGTAGTAGATGTATAGTGTAATCACAATAAAAAAGTTAACCTATTTGGTGTAAAATTCTTGAAAAACATACGTCAAATTCAACTGTTTGGCAGCAAAATATCTTATTTCAATATATCAAAAGTAGACATCAGAAACTACTTTTGAAATGATGATCAAATAAAAATCATTATTTAGCTTATCAAAAATTGCTCTCATGCCATAAAAACACAGACTATAATATTAGAATTATTGAGAAAATGATTGATTTTAATACATGGATATCTCCTTAATTATGAGAGGTAAAATGACACTTTCCTTGTTTTCTGAAAAATATACTAAAGTATGGATTCTGTATTTTACTCACAATAGAAACAAATAATTCAAACAAAGAATTGGAGATTTTTTAGCACTATGCTTGCTAAATAACATCTATGGCTTTGGCTACTCACCAATGCATTTATTCTTCCCTTGGAAACACTTTATTTTACAATTAATTTTTGCTTTATTTTTACTCCTAGGAATTGAACCTAGAATTTTATACATTCTAAGTAAGTTCTCTACAACAGGATATTATGTTCTTATTACAATACACATTAAATTCTTCATGAACTCTGAAATCTGTTCCTTCTACAAATTTGTGTGTTATTTTTTAAGGCTGAGATAAGGACATAAGTTCTAAGGCACACCTTCTTGCAACAAAATTTTCCTACTACAAATTCTAAGTGTGTACTTGTTCTGTATATTTCAGAACTGATATAACATTTATAGGAATTGTGCTAAAAAACTATTAATATTCACTAGAAAGTTTAAAAATATGTTTCTCTCAATTATTTACAGAATATTGACACTTTTCCATACAGCATATATATAAGAGACTATACATTGGCCCACTAACTCAATAAAATAAAAATTCCTCCTCATTATAAGAAGCATTATTTTACAATTTATATTTTTAGTTTTATGTTAATAGTGACAGATATTTTAATAAGACATTTAAATGATTCTTATATTCAACAATATGTAATGAAATATAATAATTTAATGTTTACATATAAACTAAATAGCAAGGTTTTTGTTATAGTGATTGAATTTCAAAAGCAATGAAATTAAAATTAGTAGATAAAAATAAGACTGTGTGAATACTGGTGGTATAGTGTCATGGTATTGGTTTGTGCTGCACCCATCGCAGCAGAGTAGAGGTTGCTTTTAATACTATTATCTTACAAACACACATATGAATGTTAATGTAGCTATATAGAGCAAAGTCATTTCAAATCTGAAACTATTGGACTTAAATACAGTATATAAAGAGTTGAAAATTTAGAAAAGAATGGAAGGACTAATACTAGACTGTGAAAACCTTTCAAAAGGTCATTACTTCAAAATGTACACAGAAAGGCTTGTTACTGGTCAAATATTTAAGAAATATATCTACAAAAACCATTTTAAGTTAAAAGAAATATAAATAATTGTCAGATAGAGACAATTGATTCTTCTACATGGTAAACCTGAACATTGACCATTACTTTCAAATAAACATTGACTCAGTATTTTCTAACCTACCTTAAAAAATGAGGAAAATAGAAAAATTAAAACAAAATGCAACTAAGAAACTTTTATTTATTTGATAAAATAAAAAGTAGTTGGATTTTTTATATATACTAAGGAATGGAACATTTAAATTTTATTTTCTGTACCTTTATTTTAAAAATTAAAATCTATTTGTGAATTATAAATTGGCGACAAGAGAGGGACACACACACCTAAACACACAGAAAGATAGAGAAAAGACTCGAATGGGTGACTACAGATCGCTTATTGAGGCAACCCCAAGTGGAATCCATTGTAGAATCTAGAATCTAGGACTACATCATGAAAGAAACTCTAACTGCATTACTATTATGCTTTCTGCCCTCTCACAAACCAGAGATGCTTCTGGAAATTCTGTTCCCAATGCATTGACTTCTTTTCATTTTACCTATTTAGTTTTTGCACATAGGAAGATTCCTGTGTCTGCACACAGATGATTTGAATTAGGTAATAGAGCTTACTTAATTCACTGTAAAACCAAAAATAAATATGGAAATAAACCAACTTAATGTAAGAACTTCTACTGTAAAACTAGAAAATCCGATAGAGCAATATAGGTAGAGAAAAAAACAGAACATATTCATACATTCATACACAGACATACAGACACAGTGAAATAGAAAGAGAGAGAGAGAGAGAGAGAGAGAGAGAGAGAGAGAGAGAGAGAGAGAGAGAGAGAGAGAGAGAAGGAGGGGTCAATATCCTGTTGTCTTCTAAACAGTAATGTCATGCATTAGTACAGGACTTCAAATACTTGGTTCCTAGGTGCCTCTTTTATTCCCTTTTCTTTATTTCCAATAGTCTCTTGTATTTTGTTACTCATTCAGATTTTGAGTTAGATAATGAATTAGTCTGAAATAATCCCTTTCTTCTTTAAATAATTTTATGAAAAAAATCTCTACAGATGATACAGGCGGTTACAAAAGTAACTAAGAAAAATTAGATATTGAGTCATTTGACCAGTTCAAGTCATTAATACTGATAGGTATAATAATAGCCATCTTTCATCTTACAACAATATCAGCTGAGTCAGACTGTCCTACAAATTTAGCCCATATCCATATCAACCACTCATTTAGTCTCATCATTTTAATAAATGGCACTGAACAGTTATTGCGTGTGTCAAAAATGTGACAAGATTTTTTACACAAAGAAATTCAGTAAAATAAAATGGAATCTAGTTTCAAACTTCTTGAGTTTAAAATTCATTACCAAATTAATATTTAGTGACTTTGCATGGATTATGTGTTCTCTGTCATCTCTTTTTTCACAAAACATAAAACTGATAATGATTTTATCTCTCTATAGTATGCCATGTAGATTACATAAGTTAACTGTTTTGAGTTATCTTGGCTTAAGAAGTGTCAAATAATAGATGCTAATAAGTGTTTTCTACTACAATTGTTTCTCATCTAGATGTATAACCAAAAAGTCAAATATTATATTCAGTAAATCTTTCCATACAAAAAATTGAAACATGGACATTAAAAGAAATAAAACCTGAAAGGTAGAATAGGAGCAATTGATATGAGAGTGCTAAGCTACACTATAATGAGAAAGATAACCCATTCAACATTTGAATCAAAATACTGTAACTGCATATGACTTCAAAAGACTAACTGTAAAACAATAACAAAAAGCTAAAGTTGGCAAAGTTTTATTGAGAATAGACCGATGTATGTGGAATTTTTGTGTATTATAATAAATATGGTTTCAATTTCTACAAAATACCTATATATCTATTTTATATTTATATTAATATTTCCTTAATTGTTTAATATCCTTTTTTTTTCTAGAAACTCTTCTGTCATATATACAGCCACCCTCTTTCATTCACTTTTCAACCTGCTCCAATCTGGTTCCATCAATCTTAATCCAAAGGAAATTATTGAAAGGGACACTAAGAATTTGCCACTAGACTCAGTGAATTTGTAACTGTTATCAAAGTACTTGATCTCTTTGCAGAATTTTTCACTCTTCATGAGTCACTCTCCTCTCTCACTTTGCTTTATACTGTGTTCATCTATTTTTTCCTACATTTTGGAATGGATCTTTCTCCACTTTTTATTGTATTTAATACATAAAATGTATCAACTTATGAAGTATTGTATAATATTTTGATAGTAATTGAAAAATCTCCTAAAACAAGCCCAATGTTTCATTGAATTTGTCATTCATGGAATTCCCAACAAGCGACCAATCCCCATTGCTTACCTTGGAGGTTCCCTCAAAAGCAACAGAATTACCCAGTCTATAGTTCCAAAGAACTAGCTTATCTAGAAAAGCTGCTTTCTTACTCTGCTCTTGATGGGATCCTACCTCCCTTCTTCTCTACAATTGGCCATTCCCACCTCTCAAACTTAGGCCTGTAAAGTTCTGCTCTTTTGTGAAAGTTGAGATTTTTTATTTTTCTCTGCCCATTTAATCCTCTATTTTTTTTTCTTACAGATACATGTACTTAGATTGTGTAATGTTCAGATGATGGCAAACATATCTATTCAAAACATGTATTGTGCCTTTGCAGTTAAAACATTCAAATTTTCACTTAGTTTTTTAAAATATGCAATATATCATCAACATACATAATATTGGCAATACTCAAAAGCAGAACACAAAAGATTCATTGATTCATTTCTTCTTTCTAACTGTAACATTAAACTCATTGGTCAAACTGCCCTTTCCTGCTCTCCTCAATTTCTATCTTCTATAAGATAAACTTTATTGGTCATAAGGTATTCAATTTTCTGTTATGACATGTTTTACCTTATCTAATATCTTTTAGTTCCATACATGTTGGCAAAATTATTTCATTTACAGTTTAATATTACTTTATAATCCTCTCATCAATTCAATAAATATAACTTTGCCTCAATGTGTTATTTAATTCTTATATTTAACTACATAAAGGTAAATTTATGGTCAAAATTATATTAGTAGATAATATTCATAGAGCAATACTGTGTTATAGTTAGTAAATAGCTAAGCAAATTATAGTTATGTTATATTGTGACAATTTGGGGGATAGATATTGTTAATTTCATTCTCACATCATAAAAGAAAAGGGACTGCTTCTTACACATAGAGAATATGCTCAGTCATTAATAGTTTTATGTACCTCAATATAGTTTTGTGGAGCCTGAATACATTACCATGCATTTGCTACTGTCTTTTATATTTGATATCTAAAATCATCCTTAGCTACAGTTTATTACTTGTAGTGAATCCAAAAACTTTAGTGTGCCAAATAACTTTTCCAACATCTTTACTTGAGTTTTCACACCATGGCTAAGGTTAAGGGAAACGCCCTGAAAAGAAGCTTCAACATATTATCAATATGGAATCAAAATATCTAATTCACTTAAGTGTTTTAAGATTTATTTTGATTTTTTAAGTGCATGCATGTATGTGTTTTGTGGAGGAGGTACACTGAA
This sequence comes from Acomys minous, assembly GCF_964271855.1. NCBI lineage: Eukaryota > Metazoa > Chordata > Mammalia > Rodentia > Muridae > Acomys > Acomys minous. The sequence continues at coordinate 66,706,655 of NC_140488.1, read as the reverse complement.
GTCAAAATGAGGCCAGAAGTAGGCACCAGCCCCACAAGAACTGGAATTACAGGCATTGTGACCTGTCTGACATGAGTGCTGAGGACTGAACTCAGGTCCTCTGCTAGAGCAGTATGACCTCTTAAGGAAGGAGCCATCTCATCTCTCCAGCCTCTCAAAGTGATTTGTCAGCAATCAACAGATACATATTCCCAAGTGGAAATTAGGACAAAGGCTCCTAATTGTGGATGTGAATGTAGTTTTAGGAACAATAGGACTCAAAAGTTGACATTACAGTATTCCTGGAAAATTGAGGGCATATGGCCACTATACCTATGTAACAAAAGCACAAATAAAACAGAATTCAGCAGATGTTTTAGCACTGTGCAGACACATGCTTAATTTGTAAAGATTTTATGCATATTTGAGGAAAACATAGTATAACTGTGTTCTGAAATCGTTCTGTTCTGTCTGCAGTAGAGTTCTGAGAAGAAGCCAAATTGGAAAATGTCGATTTTTGTTAAAGTGATCCCTTATGATGTTAATGACCCATGAAGAAAAGGAAATGCTCCCTGGTGTTAATGGAAAGGAAAAGTCCTACAGTAGCTAGTTCTTCCAAATTTAATGAGAAAACTTGCTATATTTTTTTGAACGGGAATACAGAATACTATGGTTCTAAATTCCCAGACACTAAGCCTGGAAATTTGATTTAACATAACCTAAATTTGGAGATAGCCAAATGATTCTTTTGACAGAAGAGTCCATAATATAATTTACACTGCTAACTCAAATTGAAATAATTATAAAAATTTATTATTTTTAATAAACAACTCTAAAATTAAGCATACTTCCTTTCTGAAAGGTCCATGCATTAATAATCATTCCATTTCTCTTCATAAATTAGAACTAGCTCTGACTTCCCTTGATACAGAAATATTTCAAAAGTATTTCTTTTTAAATGCAGATGTGAATTTAGTGTATCATATTTTACTCCTTTTGTGTAAGTCTGTGAGTGTTTTATGTGCAATAGTAAACCCTTGTCTAGATGTTCCACAAAGCACTGCTGAATTAATGAATGGTTAGTATCACCACAATGCAGCCATACTTTAGCAAAATACTTCACAGTTTCCCATATTATTCTCCTGAATGAGAGGAAGAAGCCAAGTTATATATTTAAATGAGTTTGCACATTGCTAATTGTTACATGAAAAGAATATGAGTTAATGAAGCCATATCAACATGGAAGAAATGCTATGTTGAATTAATCATGTGCATATAATTTAAAGAAATACACTAGTAGTGGAGCATTTATCAACCTAATGTATGAAACATTCCTATGAAATAAAGTAGATGATGAATTAACTATATCTATAATTTTTGATTATATACCGATAGGCTTCTATGTCAACATACAGTAACCATATGTTTAATGGTATACAGTAAATCATGTTTGATGGCATTTACAATATCTATTATAGAATTAACTTAGGTCCATTCAACACACAAATGGATCAAGAAAATTTGTGTGTGTGTGTGTGTGTGTGTGTGTGTGTGTGTGTGTGTGTGTGTGTGTGTGTAGTTTTTAAAGCGATAAACAGAGTTAGAGTTATGCCATTTTTCAGGAAATTTTATAGAGCTGGAAATCATATTAAGAATGGTAAACCAGAAACAGAAAGACAAATATCACATATTTCTGTACATATTAAAATTAAAATTAGAAACAAAAGTATTCAGGAAGAGGAAGAGAACCAGTGGGAGTGGGAATAAAGTAAAGGTACATTGCATTCATGTATGGAAATCATAACAAAACCACATATATTCATTTTACACATTAATATATGCTAATAGAATGTGTAAAAGATAAAGGCAAACATTTTAAAAGTTACACCAAAATGATAAAGTTGAAACAAAGCAAGATAAAACTAACTTCTTAACTAAGATCAAGGAAAAGTGAACTGTAGAGTTATTTACTAAACTTATTCATAATTCATTTAAAACAAAGTTGTAAGATTATGCAACGATAAAATACAAGTAGAAGACAGGCAAATAAGTTAATCATGAACACAGAAGTGGGCATAGTACTTCTGGTTCACTCAGATTTTTAAGTTATATTCCTTCTCAAGTCTCTGAAGGGGTTGAAGACCAGATAGTTAGTTTTTAAATTAAGCTTAGTAGTTTAGGGGTCAAGATGTTTTTAGATCAAGATAGATGTTTTAAGTAATAGAGATAAGATATAATAGAATTGATATTCATTCCAAAATTGAGAACCAACAAGATGGGAAAGATGTTTACTTCAAATTTTCCAAATACAAATAGCTAAATCACTATAAATGTAACATTTATATAATTCCTGATTGTCTTGTGGTACTTCCTGCTGTATGAAGCTTATTTCATTCATGTGTAATAATTTAAATGTATATGTTAAAAAAGAAACATAAAAAAGATATGCTCCCCCAAAAAAAGAAGAAGTATAGTATAACACTTCATACCTCCATTATATAGTTAAGCAGAAATCAATCAAAATTTGCTGTTTATTATTATCTTATGCCTTTTCAATATCAAGATATCAATTATTATATTAGAATACTGTAAAAGCTACTTATAGGAGAGCTCTGTTCAAAGTTTTGTGTAGTTAATTTATATGAAATACATAGTAGTTCTTGACACATTAAAACATAAATAATTATAACATAATAACAAGTGTATCTCTCCATGAAAGGCTTTTCTCTACATTTTGCAATGTATAGAATAAATTTATAATGCTACCCTTTGTGTTTCATTTTAAGGTGACTGTTGTCTCATTGGAAACAGTATAGCAAGAACCTACAGGCTGATATATATCTTTTTAAAAATATATTTTATTAATTTATTCATATTACATCTCAATGTTATCCCATCCTTTGTATCCTCCCATTCCTTCCTCCCTCCCATTTTCCCCTTACTCTCTTCCCCCATGACTGTAACTGAGGGGGACCTCCTCCCCCTGTATATGCTCATAGGGTATCAAGTCTCTTCTTGGTAGCCTGCTATCCTTCCTCTGAGTGCCACCAGGCCTCCCCATCCAGGGGATGTGGTCAAATATGGGGCACCAGAGTTCATGTGAAAGTCAGTCCCCACTCTCCACTCAACTGTGAAGAATGTCCTGTCCATTGGCTAGATCTGGGTAGGGGTTTGAAGTTTACAGCCTGTATTGTCCTTGGCTGGTGCCATAGTTTGAGCAGGACCCTTGGGCCCTGATCACCTCATTATAGGTGAGAGAAGCAAGGGAGAATGGGGAAATAGAAGGATCCAGATGGTCCTAGAAACCAACAAGATAAATATCTTAAATTATCACAAATAATGAACCAAGAAAAACTGGAAGACAGAAAGAGAATGATTATATTTTGTCAACTCTAGCAATACTGGCATTTGATTTTGGAAAAGGTTCTATGTCGTCCTCCATAAAAACAGAATTATAGCTAGAAAGCACAGAGTGGAGAATATCAAACTTATGTTTAAATACTGTTTCTATTAATGGTACAGATTAAGAAAACAGGTATGAGCTGGGGGGATGGTTTATCAGTTAAGAGCACTTGGGAGGTGGGTGAGGATCTGGAAGGAGTTATGGGAGAGGAAAAGATAAGAATATATTGTATGAAGATACAATATATTGGTAGCTGAGCTATCATGTTTATTTCTCTGCATTCACATAGCAGGCCAGGAATCCCACAAATGCTTGTAATTCCAGTTTCAAGGAACCTGATGTCCTCTTTTACCCTTCACATTTATAAGCATCCACACACATGTATATATACTCAGATACACAGATACACAAGTATAAACATACATAAATAGACATTGTAAAAATATATTTCTTGTTTAAAACAAATGATATCCTGCATGTGGTATCTAAGTTGAAGCTAAGAGACTCCTTCTTTCATCAGTATATTGAAAGAACATTATATTCTTATAGTGGAAAGATAAAGTAATTTCCAACTCTTAATGATCTGTGATTCTAGGGAACAGAGACTGAACTCATTAGATATAGATATACTAAAATTTTGAGTTACAAATTCTTAAAATCTTTTGTGAATGGCCCATTCAATAAATTGACCAATAAGGAATCAAGGTTACAGGTGCCTGAAAATAGGATAAAGAGTTAACCTGTATACTGCTCCGTAATTTAAGGAACTGAGCCACAGGGTAGGGCAACTATACAAATCTGTTTCACCTGGGTTTTATCCTTCTATTTCTTGCATTACTTTTGTATATATTGCAAGTCAAAATTATAAAAGATGATAAAAATTTCTTACTCTTTCCATACCACTGTAGATATATGAAATTACCTGTTGATTAAATATCTTAGTTGGGTTACATCCTTCATTAGTACTCAATTCATTAATTTCTAATTAACCATATGATAATGTACAATCCTGTAAACTCCCAGTCATATATATTTGCCAAAACTTCATTTGCATTATTTGATACATCAGACACCATTAGTATATGGGAAACAATGTTTTCTTATGTAAAATATCTTTGTGGTAGTTCAGGGATAAAAAACAGAAAACATAAGTGTCTCTGCATTTGTAATATTACTAAAAAATTATAAACATAATAAAATCTGTTATTTTACACTAGAAAAATAAATATTGAACTGCAGCACGCAGAGCATTTAATATTTTATACATACTTTCTTTCTAGTTCTCTCTTTCTCTGCCTCCTCTCTGTCTCTCGTTCTTTTAAAAGCATAAATTTAATTGCAATCAATCTTCAGCCTAGAAGCCCCAGTTGCTCCTTTTTAATTTGAGAGAAAAATATGTTTCTTGTCTTTTGCCTACCTCTAGTAGCAAAGTAATCAGCCACTGGTAGTCAAGATACATTTCATCATCCATTTTAAAGACCTTCATCTTATGAAATTGGCACTTTGGACTCTTTCCAAGAAGAAACCAATCTCAAAACGAAAGAAAGAAAGAAAGAAAGAAAGAAAGAAAGAAAGAAAGAAAGAAAGAAAGAAAGGAAGAAAGAAAGAAGGAAAGAAAGAAAAGAAGACAAGAGGTTGAAAAGAAGGCTTTAGATTTTGCTAAATGTCCCAGGGTGGCACAACATCTGACCTTCTGATGAACCCACTAAGGACAAACTGTTGTGAGTGAAGGCATCTACTAGCCACAACTTTTTCCTACACTCATATTTCTAATTGAGCACCGTGAAGAAATGCCATTATTGTTAATGTTCTTTTGCCAGATCTACATTTCAGATAATACTCATCCTTCCGCTTGATCAGTTCTACAAAGAGAAATTTGAAGCAGGAAGCTGGTGAGCTCATTTTCCAGTTCAAGAATTCCTAAAAGAAATTAGCCCCTAGTTAGGTAGGTATTTTACTGTAAATTAACTTTAGATACTGTAAAGACTGACCTCAGATACTGCCTCATCTGTTTCTTTTGACAGCAATGTTGCTCTTTGAAGTTATTCTTCAAATTTCACCAGTTCAATAAGAAGAGTTTTCAAGCAGAATTACCCAAAGGATCCCCATACTAAGAAGCTTGAAAATTCCTTCAGCCTAGTAAAATTTGGGGCATGCATATGCATTACAAACACTGCCAATTTTTCAAAATATATATTTTATTGTCTTAAGACATTTTCTCAACATTTTTATTAAAATTTCAGCAGATTTATTTCTAAGTGTCATTCTGTAACATATCAGTCCTCTCTGAGAGAAAGAGAAATATTTAATGCACTAAATTTTCTAATGAAATTAAAATGTAATTGTGAGAAGGACAAATGTATGGGAAAATCATGTAATGTGATGATAGTAACATGATTATTTAATCTGCATCTGGAAGTTACTAAACTTAAGTTTTATTTCCAAATGGGCAAATAAACTAGCATAACTTTTCTCCAATAATACATTTTGCAACCATTTCTATTGTCATCCAAATAGCAAATACCTAATTTTACCACAAGGGAAGCCAGATGAGCACAACCAGTGGAGTGCTAAACCAGCAGCCACAGTCAGAAATCTTACAGAGGGCAAGCTCCCATGGGAATGTTTCTTCACATATAAAACTTAGCACAAAGAAGAGGAAGGCCAATATTTGTAGAACATCTTTTCATCTGCAAATAACATTCACAAATTTTATACTAAGTTTTCTTCATTACAGTCTTAAGAGAAGGGGGTTATTGCCTTATGGAGAAAGGGAAACTTACTATACTCTTAGCAGGCGGCAATAAGTCACAGTAATTCTTCCAAGAACTGTGGGCTCTCAGTTCTTAAAAGGAATAAACACTTTGCACATTCTAAAATTTTTAGTATGGGACTGAAAGCTTGTCTCGATAAAATTTGTTTGAAAAAGAAAGATGAAAGTGAAGCTGGCCGAAGACACATGTATTTATTTTTAAATCTACAAATAACTGATACTGAAGTTCTCCTCTGATTTTGTGGATAATTGTTTCAACTCATGACCCTGCTTTATATATAATAAATGTTTCCCAAATAAATAAGATTTGAAAATTCTTCCTTCTTAATCTATCATTCATAATAACTCTAAAGAGGTATATTATTGGCTCTGTTATGCAGGCTAAAGAGAAAATTTAAATTTTCTGTGATTTTATTTAGGCTCATATTTATTTAAGAGTTAAACTAGTGAAGACTCATAAATTACAAAAGCACGTTTTAGAGCATGTTAGATTATTGCTTATCAAATAAGATCTGCCTGTCCTGTTTTTAATTCCGTTCTGAGTCACCCATAGCTCCTTAGAACTGACCTACATTATAAGAATTTACCATAAGACAAGCAGAAACTGCTGTCAGATATGTTCCTAATCCTCTCAGCTAAAATTCTGTTCTGTAAAAGCTATAGTTTTAATACCAGATACTCTAATTAATAAATTTTCCTTAAGAATGAGAAGGTTTTGTGTTTTAAACAATTTTATATTCATATAAACAAAAATGATTTACACAGCTGTGCTAGGAGTAGTTTTTAAAGCTGGGAAATGTCATGTTCACCAGTTTTTGGTTTTGTTTTTAACTAAGTTGATAAATTATTTAACTGAGTTTGCAAATGTTAAGTTCTTTTGGTGTCTATGGGTCTGTGTGTCTATGTCTATGACTGTTTAAAAAACACTACACTTTTTGACATAGGAAAGAATTTTATGTGGATGAAATGCAATTCTAGAAATGCCATCTTAATTCTACACATCTCACTACCTTCATTTTGTGCCACAGCAGGAGAAATTTTTAAAAGAAGATGTACTTTTGAAAGAAAAAAACTACAAAATTTTAGCAAAAAATCATTTTTCTTTCCATAATTTTTCATATTGGTTTAACGAAGAAAAATTTATGTTTTTCCTTTTTAAAAAGACTATTTAATCTAATTTCCCTGTAATCCATTCTGATTAAGTTTATAAGGGTCTGCCAGTGTGTCCTCAGATATATTACACTGCAGTTATCTGTACTAAGATTTCATTTAAAAATTAACATAAGTGCTAGTGATCTAATACTTTTAAAGACTATGAAAGTAGTTAATTTCTCTAAATTCCTACATTAGTAATTATCAACAAAATAAAAGATTAATCTCTTTTTCTCTTATTTAGGGAAAATTATTTGTAGAAATAGGAAAAGAAAAAAATCTATCACACTAGTTACTTACAGTGAAAATGAAAATAATGCTATCTTACTCATAAGCAACTATATCAGGCATTAATAAAATTACTGCAACCTGTCTCCATCTTGGAAAATTAAATAATCAATAGGATTTGAGCAAATACACAATATAAATAATAGAATTAAAAAGAACACTATGTATGTTAATGTATTTTTCCTGGATGAAAATCCAGAAAGGAGCAAAAGACAAAAAATTGGGATAACTTAATATTAGTAAGTATTTTAAATACTAAAATCTTACCTGAGTACATGCCTAATAATTTGCTTAAAGTCATTCTTCCTTAAAATACTGTTCCTTGTTAGCAATAAAACGTTCATAGTTGCACTAAATAACCTCACATTAGAGATTTCAGCTCAAAGAAAACAGCCACAATTTCTAGAATATTTGTATATGCACCAATGTTCAGTTTCCTTCATTATTGTCTTCTACAAATTATAAGTACATAAAATATTATCTGAATATTCAACTAAAATGTATAGCCTTTCCAAGAGAAAAACTATCACTTTGGCACTTTTATATTCCATAGCTATTTTAATTTCTACTCTTTCCATTTAAAAATTCTAATGTGGAGTTAAAACACAGACAGAATGCCGTATCATAAGAAAAAAACAAGACAGTCATCAAATTTTATAAACTAGTATTTACGGAGCCTAAGTTTCATTGACAGGATGCTCTGTGTGTGAACATATATAATAATTAAACATTTACCAAAAGCCATGAATGCCATTTCACTGTCACTTCCTTTGATTAACCTTCACCTGACCTCATTCCCTAAGGCAATTTCAGATTCCTTTGTTTCTATATTCACATCTTCAGTCAAGCAGGCGAATTTATTAAAAATCAGTCATTAAAACAATTTCCTCAGAAGCATTTTTTTTATTTTTCACAGATGTTTGTTATAAAAATGAAATTATTTACCATTATATATAATAACTACTTATGACTATTCAATTGGGAGAACAACTCAATTCACTTAAGAGAAAGCTGAACTCGGCAACACTATAGTTATAGCAATTTTTACTGTACAAGTAAAATGTAAACAGAGAAAAGGCACAGTGACAGTCACACAAAGTGTTCTATTGCAACTGAGATGCAGAAAGCACACAAATTAATTCTACAATACGCAACAGAAATGGGGTGCTTTTAAAAGTATGTAATTTTTTTTCTAGAATAATTCCTGCCCAGTATTATGGTCTTAAATCTACTGATTTCTGTTAAAATATTTTGCCCAAAATAATGAGACTCTTTATGTGACTTTCTATGGCTAATTCTTAAAGTCAAATATTTGGGGTTTTATTGTGAATGCATTTCTTAAAATAGCATATCAGCTGCTTACCAGTATTTCACATGGAAAAGCTATAAGACTATAAGGAGAAAAAACAAGCTTTAACACTAAAACCAAAAAAAAAAAAAAATCCCTTGAAAATAGTTAAAAGGACAATAAATCACATTTGGGGTTCATTTCATATGCGTATTATCCTTATTCTTACATCCCTTAAAAACTGCATGAATAAAAGTTTAATTCTACTGCTAATTGCAAGAGAAATTAAAACTTTACAGTAGACAAAACAAGTTATGACCACTCTAACCAACATTCACTCACCATCGTAATGAATAATGGAGACACAGACAATATGTTCCTTTTGATAAAATGCAGTGTGAAGCATTAAGCAGCACCTAGGAAATGTACTTGCCAAAAATCTTATGCAGTCTTCTGACCTAACTTTCAGTTTAGAGGAAATACAGAGACGTGAAGAATGAATTAAATACCACAAGAAAGAAAATAATTAAATCCAGAAGATCAAACATTCTGTAGAAGCTCACAGTGCTCATCTTTTTAACAACTCTAGTTTGTAAAGTTAAGAAGAAGAAAAAATAATCCTTGAAGGTTTGTTAGATTTGCAAAAAACTGTGGCTGATATTTGATAGGATTTTGATTTCAATAAGCTATTACAGACATTTGGGACAATAAGCTATCCAAATTGCAGTAGAAGATAAACTACAGAAAAAAATTGTCCACTAGAAAGTATGATAGTACTATAATTATATAGAAAAACAATGGTCTTTAAAAATAACATGACAGTTAAATTACAGGTAAAATACGATGCCTAAAATGATCTTTTAAATATTTCAGATAAAAGTAGGTGAGATAAATATATAACACATCAATTCATTAAATCTAAGTACTAACATATATAATGAGCTTGTGTATGTCTCTGTGTATCTCTGTGTGTAGATAGGTACATGTGTCTGGATTTCATTATAATTCTTTTAGCTTTCTGTATGTTTGAAAAGTTTGGCAATAAAGAATTTTTTAAAATACACCTCCAGAAACCTAACTGAATTGCTAAAATACCACCAGTTCCTGTTTTCTCTTATTCCCACTTAAACTTAAGTGCCTTTCAACTCCTCTCCTACTCAAACTCAGTTCCCTACCTGTCTTCTTATCTCTGTGACTGCTTCCAACTTTCACGGTGGGGGACTGGAAGAAAACAAAGGTCTTGGACTAGTGATATTCTGAGATCAGTTAGGCCTTATATTAGAAGCACTATTCTACCTCTTATAAAGACTTCTTTGACATCTACAATATAAAACATATCTAATTATACATTAAATATAATTTCAGTGTGAAAACTAGAAGAATTTTAATAATGTCAAATTAGGACAAATATGTTATGATTTAGCTTCATTATATTGACATATACTTACTTGAAAATTAATTTGAGTTTACTACTGGATATGTTTATTATGCTAGCTAGGGATTTAAATCTGTATGAATTTTGAAATTATCATTATCTCCCTACGTTCCGATCACTAGAATGTGAAACTACGTAAAAACAAAACACAACTAATCACAGATGTGTTCCTGCCCTTACCCAACTAAGTCATTTTACATATTTTATACAGGCAACCATCTAAGATCAGTGTGCAGTGTACTCAAGAAAACACTGCTAATTTAACTGAGATACATAGAATCCAATTTTGTTAGAACTATTATTTTTTTACGGCCTTAAGCCAAAGTCTGCTTGAGCTAATGACAGGTGAGGATCTCATGCTTTCAGAAAAGTGGACTGTAAATACCTATGAGCTTGGTGGGCACTCCACAGGTATTTGTTGACTTCTGCCATTCTTAGTTTTCCTCAGAACTTACATAATTTCTAACAGTCTGGATAATCAATGATTCTAGCCTAACTTCTTCCTCCAAAGATAGACTAGCTGAAGCAAGCTAAAAGAAAGGGAACTCCCCCAACCGTATAGTTCATTAGTGGATGGATTTTAAGTCTCTCCTAATTTCTAGCCCCCAATCCTAGCTCTGAAATTGGCCCTAATGTCCACCCCTGCACTATCCTGGTAGTGAATTTAGGCTGAGTCATCCTGAGAGAACCATCTGATTCCAGTAGTTTCAATATTTTCAAAGCTTTATAGCCTAGCCTCACTTTAACACAAAGAGCCTCTTTGCTTTTGCCATGCTATATCACATTCTAGTGATCTTCAATATAAAATAGACTTTTCTTGTCTTTATTCTGCAAAACATCTTTATATTTCTGAGGCGCATTTTACTTTAGAATTCCTGTTGAAGAGTCATAATTAGAAGAAAAGGGGACATAAAATATAGTGGTTTAGCTCTAGAGTCTAATGGTTTGAATTTCTTTTTCGTTGGACCACTAAAATAGAGGACATACTCAATAAGCTAAGTAAATATTTTCAGGCAATTATTTAAGCAATTTGTGACTCAATTTCTTTCTATGGAAAACAATTTTGTCTGTTTTGGGATCGCTTACAAATGACACTGTGGCCCATAATAATTATTTCTGAAGGTAAACGTGTTCAGATAAAAGGTTATAAAGCAACAAATGTTACTATATCTAATACAGAGTTTTCTCTGGAAAAAAAAGCACTTTTTCTACTTAATATGTCATTTGACCTAATCATCAAAAATTGTTCTTGGGATTTTTCTTTGTGTCTGCTTTCACCCCTAGCTGTCTGTCTTGTAAGGGAAAACTGGGCACACTTTATTCAAATTTACACAGATTCTTTAAACAAACCTGAAAACTAAGCTGCTTCTTTTTTCTTTTTCTTTTTTTTTTCCTGTAATAAAAAAGGGTCTTCTGTTAAGAATTACAATAATGAAATATGGCAGTAGATCTTCAAGTGTGCCCTTCCTCACACTGCAGTTATGTAAAAGGTTATATAGTACAACAGTTATTAATCCTTCTTCACTTTGACAATTGATTTGAATTCAGTGTCTGTTGTAGATTCTTTATAATACAAGATCACAAAAGTTCAAAACTAATTTAGTACTCTTTGTTCCACCCGGCAAAAAGTGCACCTTATCAAAACTGTTACTGTCAGATCGATATTGTGCTGAAACAAAAATGCAGATTAGCTGTTAAAGGCTTCTCTTTTTAGCTGCATTCATGAATTACTTTGCAAAACCCAAGCACTGTGGTGAAGGGGAAACAACTTCAGAAGAGAATTTTAAGTGGAGAGGAGAGGCAAGTAGAAAAAAGGGTTCCATAAAGGCTCCATTTCTAAAACTCACTGGTGTAAATTTAAGAAATTTACATATTTAAATAAAACACTGATTGTACTCAGTGTGTGCAGATATTGAACTTGAAACTGGAGACTGGTAGTGGAGAAGACATCTGTTCCCATTTGGGCAGGTTTCCCTTTCCAGTTCTATAATAACCTGCAAGTATGGAACACACATCCCAGCAAAATTCTGCATAGATGCCAAAATCAGAAGGGTTTGAGCAGACTGGAATGGTTTGACTCACATTAGTGATGCAAATCTATTGAATTGAGACGCTAATAAATTCCCAGTTAAAGTACAAAGCACTCATTGATTTTTAAAAGGAAAAAAGATCCACTCAGCTTAAGGAATGTTTACAACAAAGGATAAAATATAGCTAGCTTTGTTTCTCAATTAAGTTTATTTGGGAAATTCATCAGTCTTGCTACTCTCCTCAGTCTGATCCTGATCCATTATCACCTCACCTCTGGGGGTCAAAAGAGTGCACAACCCTATACCAGGTTAGATGAAAGAGAAGGGAGTGGAGGAAAGCGTTTGTTTGACCCTCTGTGTTGGTAAAACTGCACAAATACTGAAAATAGATGCTAAAGTAGACAGTGGTTTTATGTGCTGCCCTCAGGCATTGATGCCTTCAGCTTGTATGCATATTTACACTCCTGTATTCCATTATTAGATGGAAAACAGTTACCACAACAACCTTTATGTCACCTGGCAGCTTTGCTATATCAAAAATGGCATGAGATTCCTTCTCACAGGAAACAGAAATTAAGTGTATATAATAATAAAAGCACTACATTGTGTATTATGCCCTCATAATAGAGGGCATTTGTCTTCATTTAATTTTGTTCTTCTTATCCAGCTGGTTAATAGTAGAACTTAAGGATTTATTCCAGGTCTTCCCTGTCTCAATTTCTTCATCCCACCCTCTACTAGTTCAACTAGACTTTATACAATCTTAGTGAGTTCACAATGGTTGGAAATTTCCACATTCTGACTACACATTTTCATATGTTTTATTTTCCGTTTTCAACTTACTGTTATAGAAATTTACTTTATATTTTATGTTACAGACAACACTGATGTACTTAGCATTAAGTTTATGCAGATAGATTAAAAATAGACAATTAGATGAACTATCAGCAATTATTTTTGTGGAGTTCAACTCATTTAGTATGATACAGTATTCTAATAGTATAATGAACTAAAGGCTTTCAAACTTAAAACACATTAGTTCGCAGCAACCTTCTGTTAACTCCAGGTACCTGATTTCATACCAAGAGTACAAAAATATAATTCTAAAAGAAAGTAAAACTTTCTCATTTGTAATTTCATAAGAGTTTCCTTTTCAGTTCCTGTGAAACTACTTTTAATTTTTTTGGCTGTGACAAATATTTTTGGTTTAATTTTTTGTTTTGTTTTGTTTTTTTATGCAGATCTGTAATTATATAACAATGTCCACACTTCTAGTTGAAGTACGAAAAGTATATCTCTGCTATCATCATTTGGACAAGCAATTTGCAAGCATGACACTCCAGTTAACTGAAAGATTTGAATAATCAGGGAGATTCTAATTTCCTGTTTATTTTGGGGAAAGTAGTTTAAACCTTTTCCCTAAGTATTTTTCTAATATATGGAGAAATATGCACAGGAAAAATTACATCTTTATGGGATATGTTTTAAATTCTTTAAAATGAAAACTAGAAGATGGAAATGGTACAACATTATTGATTATCTAAATGAGTAACAAATACATGGGATCACATTGCTACTAGTACCTCTCCACTTTTGTATATATTTGACCATGAAAACAAAACTCTAAAATGTGCTAACTTGACGATTTGTGCAAAGGAGAATTTGTTAAATATGTTTATTTGGATGGAGAAAAAAATTGTTTGCCATATATCTGGTACTTTATACATACTATTTTACTTATATTTCATAAAAATTAATATGGGGAAGTATTATGCAAATTTTACATTTTAAAAATTAAATACAAGGAACGGACTGCAAAGAATGGATGTCATTCAAGTCTGACCTACTACAAAAACAAGTGTGATCTATAGACTTCCATTTCATTTCTCTCACCACTTAAATCTAGAAATATTACTAAGTATAGAGGGGTAAAATTTCATTGATTTCAGCAAGTTGGGTTTTTAGTTTCATATGTCAGGTATATTCTAAGATCTGAAATTTATTTATTTTTGTGTATTTAATGTTTTGTAGTTATTTTTAACCTTCAGCTACAATTCTCTACAAAACACTGAATAAGGTTCAATTTTTAAAAATAAAATTGTGAGTTAAAATGAAAGACAAAATCTGAGTTATACAACCATTAAAGTTTTTAGGTCAAGATAGATACATACTAACATGGATATGTTAAGTCTTTTCCATTGCATGATAGAAATGCATGCCATTGAAATAGTAGGTTTAAAATATTAAGTACAGTATGTTTCTAAGTTTATGTTAAAAACACTATAAGAATAAAAGTCATTTGTTATTTTAAAATAAGTTGATTGCTACTTTGACATAGTGAAATGAATACATCTGCATAAATTAAAGAATTTCATGATTTTACATATGGTTTCATATACTTTTTTGTTATCCTGGAAAAACTACAGGCTGTTTTGAGAGCCCAAAATTAATTAACTGCATTATCCTTGTTCAAGAAAAATTTTAATTTGGCATATATATATATATATATGTATATATTGAATATATATACATATATATACTGAAACCCACTCAGCTATGATATATTAAAATATCCTATGTCCAAACAATGTTGGAGATATGCATATATTGTAGTCAGAGACATCCATATTCCCACAGGAACATTTACAAAGACTATCCCTTCCTATTAATAAAAGAAGAGATCTCTCCAAACATGCAAAACTCTTGAGAATTTAAACCAAATCAGAGAAAAAAACTAAAAGTAATAAATAGTGCCTGAAATTGTTTGGAGTTGTTTTATTGCTATAAATGTTTAGGAAGGTTTCTTGCAAGAGGAAAAAAAAAGGAAAGGGAACAAGTAGCAATCATTTATGATCCAAACAAACAGTTTAATTCAATGAAGCTATCATTTTAGTAGTGACTGACTAATAAGATAAAGCATCTTATTTTACACATAATTTTGCTTTCAAATATTCTTTGTTTTTTAAGTTTATAGTAAAACACAATCAATAAAGAAAAATGTATACAGGCTTCTTCACTCAAAAATTTGTCAAAGCTCTTGTTTCAATCAAGCCTGACTAGTATATTCAAATGCGTTCTAATGCCATTAGACATTCTGTTTAGTCCCAAGGCAGTAGTCATTCTCAGCAAAGGACATGCAAGGTTGTTTCCATAGCTTCAATACATTAGTCTTGTTAAGATAAAGTACTGATTTTTCACTAGACTATGCACAATATGGCAGTCATCAACACAAAGTAACCCTCTCAAGTGAAGAAGAAAATAGATCAGAAATCGCCCCGTTAAAGTTTCTTCATGAACATGACTGACAAGATTGAGAAATTATCTGAATAAAATTAATAAGAGTGAATCAACCAACTAAAGTGCTAAAGTAATGCTTATGAAGATATATGGCTGGTATAATGCCTGCCTGTAATTTTATTTCCTATTTAATCAAATCACATTTTACTTTTACTTAATTTCTAAGACCCTTGAAAATGCAAATGAGTAAGTTGGTAAAGTCAAAAATTTATTTCCAGTGATTTCTAAAAATTTTTTTCTCATTCAGAAGTTCCCACAACTTTATCTTCATGCCTCTCATCTTCACCTTCCTTGATTCCTTAATTATTCTCTACTTTACTTAGGTAGTTTACTTCTACATCTTTTCATTTTTAAATACAAAACACTATGCTAACTCTCTAGTATACTATAACAGCTTGTCATATGCTGATATTTCACTTGGGATGATTTTTTTTTACCACAGAACTATAACTCCAGCTTGCTGTACTTGCTCTATGAAGTCCTTCCTCAGCTCCACTAACTCATACATTTATTTTTCTTTTTTTCCCTAACTCTTCAAATGTGTTCCTTAAATAGTAGCATGAGCATCCTTGCTATTCCAATGATTCAAGGAATTTGTGACTTCAAATTTATTCATCTGAAAATATTAATGAAGGAGTTGGTTTCATTACTATGTGGACATAATGTAAAAATAATGATAGTGAAAATACTTGTATCTTAGAGAAAATTTAAACAGTAACAATTATTCACTGTCACCCATTTGCAGGTATACACAAGTCAGTTATAGTGTCTTAGTGAAAAAGTAAAATCTGTCAATTCTGTCAGTTGAAATCCTAGAATATACAATAGTGTAACATATTCTTTGATAAAATGAAACATATTTTTATCAGAATATGAAATATGAAGTTGTCTTCAGGCGAAGAAGTTGTGTGATTACTTAGTCATTTAAAAAATAAATGTTTTACCAGGTGGTGGTGGTGCACACTTTTAATCCCAGCACTTAGAAGGCAGAGACAGGCAGATCTCCATGAGTTTGAGGCCAGCCTGGACTACAGAGCAAGTTCCAGGACAATGCTGTTACACAGAGAAACCCTTTCTCAAAAAAAAAAAAACAATAAAACAAAATAAAAATAACATTTTTAGCTGGTCATGATGGCTCATGCCTTTTTTTTTTTCTAGAATTCAAACAGCAGAGACATATAGATCTCTGTAAATTCCAGGTTACCCAAGGCTACACAGTGAGACCTGGTCTCAAAAGAAGTAAAAATAAATAAATAAACACTTGTTTTTACTTGAAAATTTGACAAAATATTTTTATTACACAAACAGATATTTGGAAAATTATTTTCTCTTATATTTTTGTTTGTGAGCCTATCCTTTAATGGCTGAGCCATATCTCCAGCCCTGAAAATGTTTTCCTCAAATAAAACAAAACAGTTTTGTTGCTTAAATGGAAAAAAGTGATAGCATTTGATGTTAATAATAAAAATGTTGCTTTACAAGAAAATACTATTCTGACTGAAAATGTATCTGCTTAGTAGTCTACCAGTACTGAATATTCACCTTATGACCTGAGTGTTGGCATGAAGGCATTTTGATTGTTGATTGTTATAATATGGAACACACTATTTAGATATAGGTAAAAGGGAGTGAACATTTTCCAAATGTCAAATTCATTAACATGCTTTTCTTTCTAAATAACAATTACATTATCTTATCTAAGTATCACTTTCTCATATTGGATATACTCTTAAAATGGAATGTACTTATCTGTTTCAAAAATTATTAAAGCTATCCTTCAACAGTTTATTTGTGTGAGATTACATTTTCTTTCTACAATTCAACATATCCACTATCTCAAAAAAGAAAAGCAATAAGTCCTTTGCTGCTTTTTCTTTTTCAATATTGAGTCTGATGATGTCACAGTGTTCCAAAAGCTTTGTAAAATTCATTATTTACATAACGAAACTTTCAAGAGAAACTAAAAAAGTTTCAGACCAGTTCCAAAAGTATCCCCAGAAGCATGACTGGCAAAGGTCTTGAAGTTTGTCTTGCTTGTGGAATTGGGACTGTAAGGAGATTTGTGCTTTGAAATTCCCTACTGGTGACAAGAAAAGTGAGTGTCCATGCTAGATTATTAGCTTTCACAGATTGGGGACAAATATTTGACACTTTAATACCTTTAATAGCTAAATATTAAAAAATAGAAACTACAGCCAGATATGGAGATGCAGGCCTATAATCCCAGCAATCCAGAGGTAAAAAAAAAAGGCGGGCAGATCTTTGAGTTCAAGACCAGCCTTGTCTTCAAAGTGAGTCTAGGAAAACCAGTGCCATTATACAGACAATTCCCGTCTCAAAAAGAAAAAACAAAAACAAACAAACACAAACAAAAATAGAAACACACTTTTGATAGCAAGCTATTTCAACAGATGAAATGATTAGCAATAACATAAACCATAACATTCTTCTCATTTTCTTTAGAAAGATGTATAGTTTTAGTAGAAATCATTATTTATGTCACCATGTAATAGATTTATCGTTATTCAAGTAACAATTATTAAAATGATATTAATAAAATTGAATTTAAAATTTTTATATCAAAGTCTAAAAGGATGACACAAAAAGTATTAAAAAGTTAAATGACACTCAACAAAATAATAATCAAGTTTAATATACTAATTAAAAGATGGCTTATTATCAATTGTATTTATCTGAAACCCATAACAGATTATTATTCATATTTAAACTTACAAATGTGATAAATTTAGTGAAGGAATAAAAATAAAAAGTATATGATCATGTTAGGTAGATTAAGAACAATTTGACAATTTCCCCAGCTAGGGGAAGGTTTCCAAAGGTAGGCAACAAAGTCAGAGACAGTCCTACTCCCATAAAAAATAAATATTAGTTCTATACACTAGTTTGTTTTCATAGTCAGTGCAATAACTATAAATTACTAATATTATCTTCAATTAAAAAGTTAAAAAGCTTCTCTCATCTAGAGTCCCAATAGGATGTCCTCCCCTCTGTCCCAGTTTCCTGGTTAATGAAGACTTTCATGGGACATATCCCTTGAGCTAGTATGCAGATATAAGTGAGTATATACCATTTAACTCTTTCTGCTTCTGGGTTAACTCACTCATTATGATCATTTCTAGTTCAATCCATTTGTCCACAAATTTCAGGCATATACAGGGGGAAGAAGTTCCCCTCAGTCACAGTCATAGGGGAGGGGAGTAAGGGGAAAATGGGAGGGAGGGAGGAATGGGAGGATACAAGGGAGGGGATAACCATTGAGATGTAATATGAATAAATTAATAAAAAAGGAAAAAAGTTAAAAAGTACTAAAATTTCCCAGGAACTGAGTGACTTCAAATATCAAAAAAAAATCTACATATAGAACAAAATCAGTGTCATCATACCACAAAACTTCAAAATACACTGTAAAATATTATCTGTGCAAAAGAAAATAGACACAAATCTATAACACAAAATACTCAAATCAGAAATAAATTTGTGTTATCATGCTAAATGATTTTCAGCAAAAGTACCAATAGCTCACAGTGTAGAAAAGAGGTCTCTGGTCTCTCCATTAAACCCTTGTGAAACTATGCAGAAGAAAGAAAATAGGTGCTTACCATTGACCACTTCTAAAACCAACTCAAAAAATTATCAGAGGTAAATGTAATGAAAATGCCTCAGAATATAGAAATGCACACAAAGACTTTATTTTTATTTTACTCATTTTTATTTTATTTACAAATGTTAAGACAGGCACCAAAAACATGAATGGACAAATATATGTTACACTGAACTATAAAACTCTGTAACAACCAAGAAAATAGCATAGAAGGATCAATTTTCAGAACAGAGAAAAGGTTTGAAAACCATCCATGAGATCAACTATTAATATGCAAAATAAAGAAATAATAGCTCAGTAAAAAGACAAATAATCTGATCAGATCTTTTTTCCTCTTATTGAGAATATTTTTTCTTCACATGATCTATCCTGATTACCATTTCCCTTTCCTCCACTCCTCCCAGCCCCTCCCTGAATCCCCTCACATCCAAATCCATTCCTTTCTTGTCCTTCATTAAAAGACAAAGAGACTTCTAGGAGATAACAACAAAATAAAACATAAAACAAACAAAAAAAAAAACCCTGACACATCAGACTTGTATAAAGCAAACAGAAGAAAAAGAGCCCAAAGGAAAGCACAAGAAGCAGAGACACCCTCATTTGTACCCTGAGGAATTCCATTTTTAAAAAATGCAAAAGTAGAATCCATAATATATAAACAAAGGATCTATAGGGTAAAAGGGTAGACGAAAAACTATGTAAATAAAATTAAATTAAAATTTTATAGAAAAAGGAAAATCCCTGACACAATATTATAAGAGAAGAACCTCCAAAGATGCCATTGAGTTTGTTTTCTGTTGGTCACCTGCTGGGCATGTGGCCTACCCTTAAGAATAGCTTCTTTCCCCAGTGAGACTCCCTTGGAAGAAACTAAATTTTCACTTGGACCTGGTTATCAATTAGAATTTGCTTTTCAGTTAGGGATAGGGACATGTGTCCTTTGCTCCTTTCATCTCTAGAATACCAACTGGTCAAGTCCTGTTTTTAAAAGAGGGAAAACACTCTAAATTTCTCTAATGAAGTTTTCTAATGGGCATTTAGCATACAGAACTGTGGCAAATATCACTAGCTTTAAGGAAGCAGAATTTTAAATCATGATGACACCCTATCTTACACTTGTTAAATTGATTTTTTTTAATCCAAAAATGTATTGATAATGTAGAAGATGACTCTCTAATACATTTGCTCAGAGTATAAATTAGTGCTACATTTAGGGGATCACTGCTTGGGTGTTTCTCAAAGAAAATAAAAATAAAACTACCATATGATCCTATGATCTCACTATTGAACATACATTGCAAAGAGACATTGCTAAAGAAATGTCTATAAAAATTTCAGTTAGCAATAAAGAACAAGCTCATGACATCTGTTGTACAATATGGTTGATGACAGCTAAAATACGTTGTAGACCAAAAATATGCCTAGGAGTTGATTTCAAATATTCATATGACAAAATGACAATTATGTAAAATACTGCTTACATTGATTAGTTTGATATGACCACTCCTCCTCCATATGTATGTGTATATATATATGTTATATATGTTTCAAAACTTCACATTATACATAAAATATATAATTTTATTGCTCAGCCAAAAAATAAAAACAGTATAATTAAATATTTTAAACTTAATTATAATTTTAACTTGATAGATGTCAATAAAAAGGAATCATAAGATAAGTATTTTTCTTGTCTCTTACCCCACAAGCTGGACATCTGAGTTCTAGTTCTGTATCCATGTAAATATGAAAGGATAGAATTAACACAACAAAATTTTTCTCTGATCTCCACATGTCCAGTGGGATATGTGTCACAGAAATATTCAACATTTATTAATAATGTGAATAATCTTAAAAATAATTTGCTTAAACTCACAATCATGGGCATTTTATTTATGGTATAAATTTTCATCCAATTATGTTTGTTGATTTTTTAAGATTAAAATTTAAAGGCAACACTATTAGCCATAATGAGAATAGTTCATTAAAATTATATATGCATATTTATACACAGAATTATATGATTTTTAGTTTTGATATAGATAGTAGTATAATGGCTTGTGGATTTTTTTTAAACATCATCATTGCTATTTTTCCCTTCTTCTATATTTACCTCCCTCTACCCTTGCTAAAGAAATCTGCTTTTCCTATTTCCCTATCAGATCACTTGGATCCTACTATTCCTGTTTACCCATTTCCCATCTTCTTTTGTATTTACCCATTTCTGATTACATTAAATATTGTTTGTGTGAAGTTTGTTTGGGGTCACACATGCCACATTGCACACAAAGGGTGTCAGAAAACAAATTTTTAGAATCAATTCTCTCCATTCACCATTACAAGGATACAAATCATCAATTTGGGTTCTCACCCTTGTGGGGCAAAGACCTTACTCCTGAGCCATCTCACTGGCCTAAATTTATTATTATTATTATTATTATTATTATTATTATTATTATTATTATTATTGTTGTTGTTGTTGTTGTTGTTTTTATTATTTTTATTATTGTTGTTGTTGTTGTTGCTGTTGCTGCTGTTGTTGTTCCTTACTTTTTAAACTTATCAATATCAAAGTAATCATACTTTTATAAATTTTAATTGTTCTTGATTTTCTAGACATTTAGATTATATATTGTTCTAAGTGCTAAGACAATAGCTGTAGATCACTATCTTCTACTACTATGGCAATTTTCTAGAACATTTTCCTTATATATTTACCATTCCTGGAGAAGAAGAAGAATATATTGACTTAGAATTCTCCTCTCTCTTAGCCAGTTGAAGTCACTCATACCTGTAATCCCAGGACTCTGGGAGGCAGAGGCAGGTGGATTTCTGTGAGTTCAAGGACAGCCTGGTATACAGAGTCCAGAACAGCCAAGGCTATACAAAGAAACAACAAAAAAAATTCCACTCTCTCACCTTTAATAAAAGTAGTTTGTAATGGTAAATTTAACTTAAGTAAAGCTATTATGTCAAGATAATGTTTAAAGGTAAGGGAAGTTATGATATACAATAAACTCATAATAATACTTTCTATTTTCTAAAACAATATATTTTGTTCCCACCCTTTTCTTTTCCCAGTCCCTCCCAAAACCTTCCCATGGTTATACTCACCCAAATCCATGTTCTTCTATATTTTAAAACATCAAAACACAAAGCAAAAAAAACCACATGCACATATAACACACACACGTGCATGTGCTAATGTATGATGGCCCTGAGCATAGATAATATACCCTGTGTCACTTCATTGAAGAAAACTGATTCTTCCTTCTCCCAGTAGTGATCAGTGCAAATAATTTCTTAGCCAGAGGTGGGACTTTTTGTCTACTTCCCTTTCTCCATGTTGGGATTTTGTCTGGTTTAAACTTGTGTAGGTATTATGCATGCTTTCATAGTCTCTGTGAGTTCATATGTGCATCAGTCCTAATGTGTCTAGAAAACAACATTACCTAGGAGTCATCTGCTACATCTAGCTTCTACAATCTTCCTCTTTCTTTTCCCACATAAATCATGAGTTTTGAGAGAAGGAATATGATATTGATATCCCATGTATTACTAATTACTCCAGATTCTTTCTCTTTAAGTTGTCCAGTTGTGCATCTTGGTGGTAATTATAATTTACTTCTCTAATGAGAATTAAGTAATGCACTGATCAAAAGGTATACTATTATGTCACCAGGAGTCATTTTAATGTTATGCTCATCAAGCAGAATAATTTTGAGTTTTCTTCTAGGGCTCATAGCCTATCCACCTTCACATTCTTGGACATTTTAACAGTGTCTGTCTAATGGAGTGGACTTTAAAAAAAATAGTTGGTTGCTTCCGTAACATTTTTGCCCTATTATACCAGTGACTATATCTTGTCGTCAGATACTAACAGTACCTCTTATGGTGTATAACTATTTGAGACTGGTTATTACTTTTCTGGCAACATTTTAATACTACCTAACACTAAAGGTGAGAATCAATTAAATTTCTCCATGTTCTTTGTATTTTTAATGCTTATTAAATTCATTTTAATTAAGAAGTAAAAATATCAAGTATTATGCATATTAATGGGTGCGTAGCCAGGCCTACAGTGTCAGTACTCACAAAACTAATGTAAGAGGGTCATTGGCTGCACACTTGACTGACCTGCAGCATTTAAGATCGACCTGTCTGACTTCAAAATGTGATATTTTATTCTTTTTTAAAGAATTTTTGTCATGTACATTTATATTATTAGACAACCTGCACTTCCGGTTCACTCGAGTAATTAAGTTTTATTCCTTCTCAAGTCTCTGATGGAGTTGAAGATCAGATAGTTTAGTCTTAGAATTAACCTTAGCTATTTAGGGGTTAAGATGTTTTTAGGTCTAGATAGAGGTTTTGAGTTGAAAGAGATCAGATATAATAGATAGTGATTCTCATTCAGAGTTTTAGATGTACCAAGATAGGAAAGGTGTTTTTTCTACAAGGTTGCCATATGCAATTACCCAAAACTCCATGAATGTAACATTCATATGATCTCTGATTATTTTGTGGTTCTTCTTGATATATGCAATTTCTCCATGTTTGATGAGATGAGGATGTAATGCCTTTAGTGTAGAGTCATAAAGTCAGGTTGTGGATGATAACCAATGGGATTGGAAATACACCATAGTGCTTTGGGTCTCTATAGGATCCCCTTTAGTCAGCAACTCAAAAATATGTAAATTCCTGATGCTGAGGGATTTTATGATGTCTAGTTGGGCTACTGTCTCTCCTATTACATGGCAACTCGAATAAAATTCTTTTCTATGTGTATACATTTTTGGAAGTTTCTCTATTAATAGGTTCAAATATGTATTTTCAAAACACCTTTAGTCTTAGTTGCTCCTTCTTACAGTCCCTTCTTCACCTCACCTTCCCATCTCATTTCTCACTTAACCTTCCTATTTTATTCTTCCCTTTATCTGTTCCCTTTTTTCTTGGAAAAGTTCTTCCTCTCCCTTCATCTCTTACTAGCTACATAACCTCTGTGGATATTCTGAATAAAACATGCAATCCTAATAACTCTAGAATAGTGCTTTTTAATAGTGCTTCATAAAACCCTGGATATCCCATATAATTGGGTCATAGAACATGGAAAACACAAACTGGAATAGACCTAGAGGATTCATCTCTACTGGCTAACGTTCATCATGTTAGAATGGCCCATGAAAGTTACAGAAGTTAAAAGTAATGATCAATAATACTTATCTATGAACACTGACAGCTACAATAGTCACTGGCCTTGCAAGACTCATCCACTGTTAGCTCATCTTTAGAATTCTTTTAGTCTTCCAAAACTGAATCTCAGTGCTACTTGGTTCCTCATTCCTTCTAGCTTTCATGTCACTAACTCTACTTTCTGTCTTTACCAACATGACTATAGTAGGTAGTTCATGTAAACTGACATATACAATATGTGTCTTGTTATAAAATGCTATTTCTGACCGTGGTCTCATGATTTTGTATTTTATATTTCAACCAACATTGCAATCTCAGTAATAACTCCTCCCAATTTTGGTAGTAGCTCATATATAGAAGATTATATTTCCTTTTTCACAATGATTAGTGACATCAAGCATGTTTCCCTGTAATTATTGACCATCTGTAGATTTTCTTACAGAATTTTCTTAATTAAAAAATTAAAAGCATTCTATTGCGTGGAGAGGGCACTATAGCAGACGTGTGACTTGTGGGGAAGAAAGCTGGTTCCAGTTAAGTCCAGTGAATCAAAATCAGGTTGTCAGGCTTGTCAGTGGGCACTTTTACCTGCTGAGCATCTCATTAGTCTGTGTATGTGTATGGGGGGGGTGGCTTTTCCTCATTTTTAACTGAAATTCATTCTGTTGTCTGTTTTAAAGTGAAAAAGATTAAAAGATGATTCACAACTGCCATAATTGATTCAGT
The DNA here is from genome assembly GCF_964271855.1 of Acomys minous. Taxonomy (NCBI): domain Eukaryota; kingdom Metazoa; phylum Chordata; class Mammalia; order Rodentia; family Muridae; genus Acomys; species Acomys minous. The sequence continues at coordinate 66,681,469 of NC_140488.1, read as the reverse complement.
AAACTTTTCCCACAGTTGGCAAAATTACAAGAGTTGGTAAAGTGAAGTGCAATAAATATGGCTGACTTCTGGGGAAACTCTTTATGATTATAGTACTACCCTTTGGATGATTAGTTTTTAATGTTAGATTTATGGAAGCTCTTCAAAAACTCTGGGTATTAACTTCTAAATATTTAATTTTTGTAAGTTTTGCTTACATTTTATGGGTAGTATTTCATCTCATGATTACAGCCTTCACTATACATTTTCTTTAAAGTTTTCATATCCACATACAACTAGTTTAGTTATTATTTCCTGTGGCTGAGTTGCTATAACCAAGCAGCCAGAATCAAATTTAACACCATGAAGTTTTCCCTGAACTTTCATCAGTGAACGCTTTTTTTAAAATAAGTAGATGTCTGTTAAGACAGAAACCTACAGCAGGCTTACTATGCTACACAGTGAACAAGAGACAACAGGATGCTCAGCCCTAAATGGTATATCAGTATCATAATCTTTGTTGACCAAGGCTTGGGGATCATCTCAAGACAGAAAGATTTTAAAAGCCAGTGCCGGGGGTGACCACAAGTAAACATTTTATCTTAACAGCACATAAAAAAAAATCACAGAAGTTGTGTCAGCCCATGGAAGGTCAGGGCAGACAAAAGCAAGAAGGTGGGTACAACTTGTGAAAGTCAATTCTCTCCTCCAGTTTCATAAGATTCAGGGATTGAATCTAGGTTGTGAAGCTCAGTGGAAATTATCCTTATCCACTAAACTATTGTGACAATGCTAGACAGCTTTTTTGAAAAATATTTTATTGGGTATAGTTTTTAAAGTTAAACATTATTTTTTACAAAAAGTTTGATGACTGTGAAATATGCACCCATGACATTTTCACAAAAATAAATTAGTGACATTTATAATCAGTTTGATAATATCTACCCACCACGTATTTTTGTGATATGAAGCCTCAGCATAAGGTGAACCTTCTTAGCAAGTTCAAGTACACAATGAGTAATTGTTTACTAGAAGCACTTCATTTTAGAAGACATATTAATTTTGTACAAACAAAAACTGTTTCCTTTGGACTGTGCCTATTTCCTCCACCTTTACAACTTTTAGGAACTACAATATTCCCAGGAGATTGACCCTAGTAGATTATAAAATATATGAGGTCATATACTACTTGTCCGAAGGCATCTGGATTACTTTACATCTCATAGTGTCCAATAATTTCATCTACTGTACTCATAGCTCCCATTATCTTAATATGTTCATCCACTGTTCACCAGTTTGTTTGCAGTGTTTGCCTATCATTAATAATGCTTCATGGAACATGAGATTACAGATTTATTTTCAAGTAATTAATTATAACTACTTTATATATATGTACAATCTAGAGTTGCTGGATTCTATAAAATTATCTGGCCATTGATATGGGTGTCCTAAATATGCAATGAAAATAAAATAATTTCAAAACACTGTTAGAAAAACTGCATGGCCACATGGAAAATATTGAGTTATATATATATATATATATATATATATATATATATATATATATATATATATATATATATATCAGACAAGATTGAACAAAAAATAAATGAATACTTAATCATAATATTTGAAATCACAAAATATCTAGGTAATAGTTTGGTATTGGTATAAATAATGATTCCTTGAAAATGATCCCAAAAGCAAATGCAGCAATTTCAAAACTGGATGAATAATTTTATGAAACTAGAAATAACCTGTACATCACTGCAAACAATCAATGAATGGAAGTATAATCTACAAAATAATAAAACATATATATATACACACATATATCTCATAAGGCTCTATTATACAAAACTATTACAATTAAAATGAGGTAAGTTGAGGCTAGAGGGAGATTGCTCAGTGATAGGAGCATTTACTTTTCTTCCAGACAACCTGATTTCAACTCCCAGCTTCTATATGGTGACTTATAACAATGTGAAATTTCACCTACAAGGGATCAGGCAACCTCTTCTGGCCTATTAAGTAAAAGTCATGCAAATATACACAAACATACATGCACACAAAACACCCAAAAACAGAAAACATAGTGGAGAAGTGACCTCAGTTGAGAATCCTTAACCTCTTAGCCATCTCTCCAGCCTTTAGCAAGTTTATTAATCATACACAATGCTATGTTAAAATCCAGCGAAGATAGTTGCATGCAAATTTTGTGTCATAAACACAGATATTTCCCCCATCAAAAACAACATGAAACAAGCAAATGCAACCATTAACAAACATTATTAATATTTCTGGATAGAAGCATCTACTAAAGCTTTTATTTTTATTCTGCTCAGGATTGTATTTTCAAAACATTACACAATTATGCCTCTACTTTTTACATAGATTTGTAGTCAAATTGTAATTATATTCTTATTATAAAGGATTTAGGCAAGACAAAAGGATAAACACATCTTAAAGCCAGAATCAATGTCAACATGACTGAAAACTCTAATTTAAAAATAAATAGGGGTTTTCCAAAATCAAAACCTGAACCATAAAACTGTATAGAAGTTGTATTTTAGGTTAAACAACCAAAGGAACTAAATTCAATATATGAATGCAGCATGAATGCTACCAAACTCTTTATGAATCATGTGAAAGCTAACAAGAGATACCTATATCTCCAAATTTCCAGGATGAACACAAGCTAAAAAAACTTTCTGCAGCATGCACTAGCACAAAATTCAAATGGCAAGATACAAAATTAGAAAAAAATCAATAGCCTTCCAATCTACATGTACAGAAGAAAATATTTAGACAAAACCATCACTTTCTCAATAGCCTCAAAAAAGCATTACAAAGGCTGGAAAAATATGTCAGTGGTTAAGAACTTGTATTTTTCTGTAGAGGACCTGAGTTCTGTTCCCATTACCCACTTCAATTACAACATGAGCTCTAGAGGATCCAGTGCCCTCTTTTGGTCTCCTTAGGGACCTGCATTCATGTGTACACACACACACACACACACACACACACACACACACACACACACACACACACACACATATATATATATATACACACAATTTAAGAAAATAAGAAGTATTTTAAAAAACAATACATCAGAATAAACCTAACTAAGCAAGTAAAACCTATCTGCAATAAAATTTCAGCCCTGGGTAATGGAATTGAAGATGGAAATACCTCCCACGCTTTTGCATCAACAGAGATAATACTGTGAAAATAACCAAATATGACCTATAGACGTAATGCTTATTCTTCCAACTCAATGCATTTCTTCACATAAATATAAAATAGTCATAAACTTCACATGGAAGTACACAAATATCTAAAGTAACCCTGAGCACAAAGAATAATCTGAGAGGTAATACAATGACTATTGTCAAGTTACACTACTGAATTATAATAAGAAAAACAGCATAATCTTAATAGAAAAACAGGTTAATAGACTAAAATTTATGTCCCAGAATTAAAGTGACACAGCTAAAGCTGAGTATGGACAAAGATATCCATCATGAAGTGGAGAAAATACAGCCTCTTTGAAAATGCTGCAGAGAAAACTTGGTATCCACCTATATAAGAATGTGACTAGACCCCTAACTGTTACCTTGTGTAAATTCAACTACAAAATAGATACATCAAAAATGTTAATTTATGTTATGAACATGTAAAACTGCTTGTGGAAAACATAGTTAAAGCATTTTGATGTATTGGCAGAGGCAAATATTTTCTGGAAAAGATACAAATAGATTAGGCAATAATATCAAGAATTTACACATGACATTACATGAAATTAAAAATCTTTTTATGCAAGGGAAGCAAGTAAAGAGACATTTTATAAAATGAAAGAAAAAATTGCTAGCTATACATCTGACACTGTGTTATTGTCTAGACTAAACAAAAACTTCAAAAATGACTATTGTGACTAATGTCTTAAAAAATACAAAAGTGCAAGTATCTCTGTGATATTAACACCAAAAAATCCTATCAATAAATAGGCTAATGAAATTAACAGGTAGTTGTGAGAAGGTGAAGTAATGATAGCTGATAAAAAATTTTAAAGGATTGCTCATCATTATGATCAGGAAAACTGCAAATTACAGCCAATAAAATTTCTTCTCACTATAGTCAGAGTGTTAATCATTAATAATACAAATAACACATCTTGCAGAGATGTTTGGAAAATGCTAGTGAGAAATGTAAACTAATCAGGAAATATGAAAATCAATAGATAGGTTCTCACAATATTAAAATTTAGGAGCAGAGATGGCTTAACAGATAAAGATATTAGTCACCAGACAATAAACTGAGTTCAATTTCTAGAAATTTCAAAACTGTAAGTGGAAGGAAATAATTAAGTCCACAAAGTTGTTCTCTGATCTTTATATGTATGCCATGGCAGGTACACACGCGCACACACACACACACACACACACACACACACACACACACACACACACACCCCACACATCAGTGGGTGACCAGAAAAGTAAGTATAATTGAGGGACAGAAATGAAGATGAATGTGATCGAAGTAAACAATGCATTCTAAAGGAATTGTCTTTTCTAAATACCCTATTTAGATACTGTGAAATACATGCTGTTTTGGCTAATTTTGCTTGTCAACTTTACTACATTTGGAATTAAATAAAACCCAAGCTTCTTGGCACACCGGAAAGAGATTTTTTAAATGAGATTATTTTCTTTTTTTTTTTTTTTGAGATTATTTTCAATAAGAAAATTCTCTTTAAATGTGGATCATACCTCAAGCAAAGAATGGATTTAAAAAATACTCTGGTACATTTACACAGTGAAATACTACTCAGCTATTAAAAGCAAGGAAATTTTTTTCTTTTCTTTTTTTTTTCTTACACATGTATAAGACAAACTACATACAACAGAGAACCATGTGACAATCATGAGAATAATGAATTCTATATATGTTATACTCATAGTGACTTGGCCATCTGCATTCATTTTGTTTGAAGTAGGTTTTTTCTTATCTTGTTGGGTCTAAATTTCTGAATGAGATTCAATATTTATCCTATCTCAACTCTAATAGCTTAACTTCTTTATCTTGATCTAAAATGATCTTGTCGCCTAACCAACTAAGTTTGGTTGTAAAACTATACTATCTTGTCTTCAATGCCCCTCAGAGATTTGAGAAGGAATAAAACTTAAATTCCTGAGTAAACCAGCAGTGTGGGTTAGCAGCTTCCAAAATGTATAAATTGACTTAAGACAGTTTACTGCCTGACCAGTCACCCAAAACACTTTATAATGTTGGGGCCTCATCTTCAGCTTTCTGGCCTAATATCTCTACCAGACTTGTTCGCAGGGCAGGAATAGTGAGGACTAAAAGCAAGGAAATCTTGTCTTATTGCTATGGCTAGAACTTCCAGTACTATATTGAAGAGATAAGGAGAGAGTGGGCAGCATTGCCTTGTTCCTGATTTTAGAGGGATTTCCTTGAGTATCTCACCATTTAATTTGATTTTGGCTATTGGCTTGCTGTATATAGCCTTTATTATGTTGAGGTATGTGCCTTGTATCCCTGATCTCTCCAAAACTTTACATATGAATGGGTGTGTGTGTACATATATAATTCTATCAATTCTTTTCCATTAGAGAACTCTGACTAATGTGTACACCAATGAAATTAAAAAAGGGATAAGCAAGTGAAGTGAAACATATAAAATTTTAATATATATTTTCATTGTGCATACATAAGTCAAATATTATATTTTATCGCAGAAACATATTTAATTATGCTTAATTTATAATGAATTTATTTGTAAATGGCATACAATGAGGCCTGGTGACTGAGGATTTCGATCATGGACATCTATGGATTGATTATGGACATATGCATTTTGAACAAAACCAAAATTATTTGGCTGTATTTGGAATACTTGTAAAAGTTGATCATAAGCTAAGTAGGCAGAAATGATATTACTGATAACATCATACTCATTTCCTTTCACTTCAGAACTGTATTATTTTATAACCAGGAAAATTAAGATTGATGACATAGAGTAGATATTCATAGCAGAAACTAGAGATAATTAAATGTATATTAATTAAATATATACTCTAATATCATGTTATCACAAAAGATATTAATATTGAATTTAATTCAATAATTCCTTAGTTTTCTGTTAAACCTGACAAGCATTAACTGCATTTAATTGGAAACACTAAGTACTTTGAGAAGTGATCTTTACATCTCTCCTAATTCTATCGTATCAATATTCTATTAAAACTCCACAGCATCTTTTCTGGCTCAAGTCTTTATCACAATATTTAATTTCACCTGCCTCTTTCTGAACTTGCTGTAACATGTTTCTCTCATTCTTGCTCAAAGTCACCTTTTAATGTACCCAAAGGAATCTGGTCTTGGTAAGGTTTTTTGAGAATTTGCTTTGAATGTTTCCACAGTGACTCTCTATACCACTTTTAACCACCTATAGGTTCTATAGTTGCCTTCTTTCTTTTAAGAGGCATAGTGCCATTGAAAAAACGCACAGTACTCTTGGCTTATTAAGATATGGTCAGCATCTTCAAGAAAACTGTTGTGTAGAATGAGTTCAACATTTTGTAAGATTTGTAAGCATACCTCACTACTTTGGCTATATCTTTGTGGAAGGACAATGACACATCTCTCTCTCTCTCACACACACACACACACACACACACACACACACACAGTGTATTTGATGTGTTTTTCAGAGATACCATTATCAATATTGTTTCTTACTTTCTATTATTATAGTACGTAAAAAAAAGTTGCAAATTTTTTGAAGACTGCTAGTATATAATGTGGAATAATCTCAGAAGACAAGACTTTAGCAAGGAACCATAGGAACAGAGAGTGGGAAATGGGGCCCAAGATACAGGAATAGTAGAGTATACAAGTTATGAAGGGAAGATGGAGAAAAAACTGGAGAAAGAATAAACAGGAAAAGTGGGGTAATATAGAAGGAAGAAAGGTAAGAAAGAGGGAAGAAGAAAATAAGTAACACTGAAGAAGTTTGCAAAAGCCATAGGTAAATATTTCTCCTCCTCCTCTTCCTCCTCCTCCTCCTCCTTCTTTCTCCCTCCCTTCTCTCTCTCTCTCTCTCTCTCTCTCTCTCTCTCTCTCTCTCTCTCTCTCTCTCTCTCTCTCTCTGTATGTGTGTGTATTTGTTGGTTAAGTATTCAAGAAATTCTCAAATTAGACAACTGTCAGTATGCTTGGTTGTTTCCCAGAACTTGAAGACACCGCATTATTTCTAACACATGACTTGGAAGAATCTAATTAGAAATGACCTGGAAACCTCCCTGCATATCCTAGTACTCATAGCATCTGAAGGTGCTATTTAAGCTGCCAAGGGAGAAAAGCAATAAGTAGTTCTATGCAGCTATACAGTCCATGAACCATAATGACCCCTGCAAGATATTCTCAGTAGTACACTAGTGATATTAATGTCTTTGAGATAACCAACATCCATTTAATTAGAGTTAAAGCCATTTCAATGGAAAGGACTTCATACTTTGCACTGTAATCTAGCTAAAATTTCCTAGTGGATGTACCATAGCCCCTAGGGAAAATTGACTACTGTTATTTTTCTAAACCAGTATAAGTTCTGTTTTCCAAATACTTATCTGTATAACCACAAATAGGCATAACTTGAATGCCTGATCAAAGAAACTTCTTTTTGCAACAGATTGAGCTATTACAGAAACCCACAACTGGTCAAAAACAGAGAACAAATGAACATAATGTACCCAGTCCCAACTGATACATCTACAATGCAACCCCTACACCTAAAGTTCAAGAAAATTCATAGAAGTAGCAAAAACATTGTCAGTGCCAGAGGACCAACATTGCCCCTACTCAGAGATAGTGTCCTCTAGACAGGACAGGAAAAATATGAATAGCTCTCGACAGTATTGTTGACTAAGCAATACCAAAGCAATGAAAGCTTTGGTTGGCATGCTAATTTGGATGGAAGAATTTTCACAAAGTACCATATAAAGAGGAAGAGCTATAGGAGATCAATGGATACTGAGAGAGACAGAATCAGTTATTTCAGGTATAATCTCACTTATAGGTTGTCAGATCCCAAGTGGCCAGTGTTAAACATATGTATGTATGAATAGCACTACATGTGCATCAATAGGCAGTGTGTATATATGCACATATATGTTACTGTATTTAAAAAGAGGACATGGGTTTGTGAAAGAGTATAGTAGCATGGCAGAAGTTGGAAGGGGAACATGTTGGATGGAAATAATGTAAATACAGTTCTCATCTATGAAGTTCTCAAAATTAAAATGACATCTCTACTAACTTAAAAAATAAAATGCTATTAAGAGACAATAAGCAATTAAGCTAATAACTACTTCTAGGTTCATAAATAAAATGGTTATGAGAATATATAAATTATTTCATAGCATATTGATAAATTTATTTGATATCAATAAAATCCTAATATAACTAGTTATAGTAGTTTAATAAAATGAAAAACAAATGATAGAAAAATTAATGTAAAAAATATTTCTTTGTAATGACCATAAAGTTAACAAGTACACAAATTACCAATTTAGAAATGTTATTTAAAATTTTTTTTTTGGTTTTGTTTTGTGTGTTGTGACAGGGTTTCTCTATGTAGTTCTGGCTGTTCTGGAACTTCTTTTATAGACCAGGCTGGCTTCAAACTCAGAAATCACCTTGCCCTGCATCTGACTGCTGGGATTCAAGGCTTGAAACTACTGTGCACAGACTGCTTTCTTTTTTAACGCATGTTATTTGTTAGTTCTTTGAGAATTCCATAATATATACTTTTATAATATTTAGCACCTCCATTAACTTCTCTGGGTTCACCGTCCTTCCCTACCAAGACAATGTTGCATCTCTAAAACAAAACCCCATCAATTATGATTAATGCTGCCCAATATTTTCAGATATGTGGCCAGCCACTAGAGTATGTTCAACTTACCAGGGGCTATATTATTAGATCAAATTGACTCTTTCTCTTAGATCAGTTATCAGTTGTCAATATCTCCTTGGCTATACATAGGACTTCATGGCCAATTTCCTTCTTCATACTAGGAATTTGGTCTGGCTTGTGTTTGCTAAGATCTTGCACATGCCATCACAATAACTGTGAGTTCATATGTGAAGCTACTCTGCTGTGTTGAAAAGCACTGTTTCCTTACAATTACTTATTTCCCCTGACACAATCTTTCTGATCCCACTTCTAAAGGATCCCTTAATCTTGCAAAGAAGGGGTTTGATTTAGATGTCCCTTTCATGGCTAATAGTTATACAGTTTCTTAATCTATGTGTGCAGTCGAGTTATAGGTCTCTGTGTTAGTCACCATCTGCTGCAAATAGAAGTGTCTCTGATGAGGGTTAAGAAGTTCATTAACTTAGTGTATAATGCTAATTCATTAGGAATTGGTTAATACTATGTTCATTTAGCAGGAGCCAGATAACAGTAGTAGGTTCTTACCTAGAGCCTATGTCATATCTAGCCATAGCCTATTGGCCTAATAATGTTGCCAAATGCAGGTATTATTTCGTGGAGTGGGACTTAAATCTAATAAGAAAGTGTTTGGTTATTTCCATAATAGTACCAATGAACATGTCTTTCTAGGCTAGTCATTACTGCAGTTCAAAGGGTTCACAGCTGGCCATGATTGACATAGTGTCTTCTAACATCATGAAAGCTAACAATAAGAATGAACCTTCCAGGGCAGTACAGCTTGATTTATCTGTGTTATATGACTCAAGTATGTGGCATCTTTAGGAATAGGGTATACTAAGTTCTAGAAGATAACAAGGGTATGGACAATAGATTATAAAGTTTTAATGGATCTCATATCCCACTGGCCAACAACTTCAAAAGAAGTAACGCATTCCTGACAGAGCTTGTATGGTAGGGGTATTATTGTCCCATTATAGGGTAACTTCATTTTTAACATTTTTTGTATTTTTCAAGAAGCTTCTATAGTAGCATCCTTCTATAAGAATGTTTTGAAATGTCTTTAATGCTATTGATCCCTCCAATATTCTCTCCTATACCTTTCTCTCCCTTCTCCCACCCCATTACAACCATTTCTGTTATGTTATTTCCCCTTTAACTCTTTATACCACTGTGCTCTGTCTCTCCTCTCTTAAGAGTTCCTATACAACTTATGACTCTTTAGGTTGTATAGATATTACAAATAAAACATAAATATCTGAATATTCAAAGTTAAAATCCAGTTTTGAGAAGATAATCAGAAGTTTGTCTTCTGGGTCTGGGTTACCTCATTCAGAATGATTATTTCAAGTTCAAGTTATCTGTACTTTTCATAACTTTAACAATACACATTGTAAATAAAGACAGCATTGTCAGTAAATGAAGTTAATCTAACTAGGTAGCTACATATAGAAGAATGAAACTTAACCTTTACCTCTTACCTTGCATAAAACTCAACACCAAATGGATAAATGACCTGAATATTAAACCTAATACTCCAGTATTGATGTTTATTGATGCTCTTCATTCATAATGAGCAGGAAATGTGAACAACCTAGATGTCCATCAACTAAAGAATAAAGAAAATGTGACAGGCTGGAGAGATGGCTCATAGGTTAAAACACTGCTCTTCCAGAGGTCCTGTGTTCAGTTCCCAGCAACCACATGTACGTCACAACCATCTATAATGTTATCTGATACCCTCTTCTGACCTGAAAGTGTATATGCAGGCAGAGCACTGTACACATAATAATAAATACTCTTTAAAGAAACTTAGTTAAAAAGAAGAAAAGAAAATGTGGGATATTTGCATAGTGAAATAAAAATACTACTTTTAAGGAAGGAAGATGGTGTAAACTGTAATAGAAAAACTTTCTCATACATAGTTTATGTATAATTATAAAGTTTGTAGAATAAATTTAAGGATTCATGTTTTAAAAAATTGGTGATTCAGGGCTCATATCTGACCACGTCCCCTGGATGGGGAGACCTGGTGGCGCTCAGAGGAAGGATAACAGACTACCAAGAAGAGACTTGATACCCTATGAGCATATAAAGGGGGAGGAAGTCCCCCTCAGGCACAGTCATAAGGGAGGGGAGTAAAGGAAAAATGGGAGGGAGGGAGGAATGGGAGGATACAAGGGATGGGATAACTATTGAGATGTTACAAGAATAAATTAATAAAAATAAATGTTGATTCAAGATGGTCTCTCTGTGTAGCACTGGATGCTGTGGACTCACTTTGTAGTCCAGGCTGGCCTCAAATTCAGAGTGATCCACCTGCTTCTGCCTCTTGAGTGCTGGGATTAGAGGTATGCACCACGACTGCCTGGCATAAAATAATTTCTACTCTTATCCTGAGGAAATATTTGAACATTTGGAATAATAATATTCACTAGAAGAAAAATTAATATAGTAAATGAAAATATTTCTAAATATTTATCAATATAGAAGGAATCAGTTACTTTGAAAGTATATTCATTTATGTACTATTAATATAAAAATCTATACTTAATATATTACATTAAAAACAATAATAATAAACATAGTATGGCATATATGTTTTGCTGTTGTATCTTGAGCAATTACAACAGCCTCCAGAAAAAAGCAATATTGTGGATTTATCTTTGGGTTTCGTTTTTGGGGTTGTTTGTTTGTTTGTTCGTTTTGAGGCAAAGTTTCTCTAGATAGTTCTGACAGTTCTGGAGTTCACTGTATAGACCAAGCTGGCTTCAAACTCAGAGATTTGCCTGCTTCTTGTGGGATTAAAGGTTTGTGTCAATACCATCCAGTAAGTGGCTTTATCTTTGAATATAATTTTATTTTATAAATAAATTTATGTATTTAATACAAATTATAAGATATTATGGTATTTTAAATTTAGAAACTAATAATAAATTTATTATTGTATGTATAATTATTTTATTTGTCATATATTTATATTAAAATAATAAAATGAATAACTTATTTTTGCACATTGAAGTTATTTCTTTTTTCATGAATTACATGTTTGTATTTGTGAATTGTACAGTAATAACATTGTGCATTTATTTACATTTATTTGCATGTGGCATGTTGCATTTGTTCAGTTTAGCCAAGCTGGAAATCAATAACAAACTGTTTCTACTACTTGTTTGGTCTTCATGAATTGAAACTATCTTTTGTGGCACAACAAATATGTATTCAAACTTATAGAACCAAAAGTGATTCTTCTAAAATAAATAGAATATTGATATTTCTTCCCCTCCTTTCTTCAAATTAACACATAGAGTTAGTATACATAGCTGATCATTGTAAAGGGAAGCTCAAGGACGAAATATTTCATAACAAAACTGTGTTCCAAAACATCTAATGGAAAACAATCTGAGAAAAAAAAATGTATAACAGATAAAGAAGAATATATAACATAATTTTTCACTCTTCCATGAGATTTTCTAAGAATTCTCTAATGGAAACTCCATTCAACTAAATACACACAATTAGAAAGGATTTCACTGAAGTGAGATAGATATAGAATATTTATTAAACAATATTCCACAGTAATTTATTCATTAATATAAACCAATATTTGTCATCTAAGAACTCTTACTTATAAACTCACATTATTGTTGATACCTATAAAAGTATAACTCACCTAGTATTCATACTTTAATTATCATGTGCTCCCTCTGCTGGAGCACTTACCATACAACAAGAATGAGTGATGGATAAGACTTTCCTAACAATGATCAAAGTTGGTTAGATTTTTTTTGTATTTGAATGAATATAAGTAAATGTTACGGCTTTATGGCAATCATTTTAATGACTTCGGCTGTCTTCTGTTAGCTTAAGGATCATAAAGTGTATATTTAGTAATCTATGGTGAGGCATAAATTGGAAATTAGTAATCATAGTCTTTTTATTACAATTTTAAATACTGTTTTTCTTCAAGTTTGATGGCTTATATTCCTTTTTAATTCTAGTTCAAACTTCTGGATAAGAGCAGCTTTAAAATTGCATGATGAATTTTATATTCTGTTTCTCTAGCCATGAGAGAACCACAGGTATGCTTATTGTCTTTGTAGAAGGACAAAGAAAAATAATGATAATACCTGCTTAGTTTGCAACTTCATATAATTTTTTCTTAGATAAATTACAAAGTAGTACATTTCACCTTTCATATTTATCATCCATTCTCTTGAACAAAAATTGTGATAGCTATAATAAAAGGTAAAGGTTATTTTCTGTTGATTAAATATGCTACTTTAGCAAGAAAAATGATTATGGAAGAAAAGATACAAAAAGATATTTGCCTGCTCACAAATTCTCAGGTTCATGGAATGCTTAACCAAAAGCTATTCCAGTGGACTCTGTTCTTTGATGCTGTTTTCTGTACCCTGTGTGCAACTGAAAAGACTGCTTTATTCTTGATTATTTTTCTTGATTATAATGCCTATGGAAACAAATGGTACCAATAAATAAATAAAAAGCATGCCCATGAATAAAATAAAAATGACTGCATTAAAAACAAAATGCATTCACACCTCTGAATTCTTTCTTTCTGATGGAGTAAGTCAATTAACAAAAGAAATTTAATAGAAATATATGAAGGAAATTCATAAGATTCATTCAAACGTGAGTATTTATAAAGAAGATATTATGTATTCAATTTGCTCTAGAACGCTCAAGTAGAATCAGCAGAAGCATGGGTTATTTAATTAATTCAGATAACAGTAATAATGGTGTATGTTCATAGATAGATAACCAAAGTCAGTATAGATATTACTGAGGAACCATCAAAAATTTTACCTGAAATCAAACAAAATATCTATTTTGAAACAAATAAAATGTAAATGTAGAATGACAATCTGAGAAGCAATTTGTCAAGATCCTACTTAGAAGTTGTCAGTGATCAATTACAGATTTGTACTAACTGTTTAATGCTAAATAAAATCCAAGAAACTCATTTTATGGATTATGTACATAGAAAAAGTATTTAGGAGGTAGAAAGGTAGGTACAGAGGTTCTTGCCTAGGATGCACAGGCCCTGGATTCAAGCCCCAGAACTACCAAACAAACAGAAAGAAAAATAAAATGAAAAAATTATTATTTGGGTGTATAGACTATACCTGGATTGATCTGAATATGTTACCTTTAATACAGATAAAAACATTGACTAAAAGCATTTATATTTTTATTTTCAACACTTGGTTAATCACAATGTAATTTTGACACCAGATATATCTTATGCCTCTGATAAGTTTGAGGAAAACAAAAGATAAAACAAGGAAGTTGTAAAGATCTCTGAATGGAGTTCTTTTGTGAGGGCAAGCATATTTATTAGAGAAATGTTAATAGTTAAGATACTTGTGTCTCTATAGGTTAATGAACCATCTCACAGGCTGAAGAAGGAAGTAATTCTAAGTGATTTATTACGAGGAACTCAGCTGTAGAGCAAAATAAAATATGATACATTGAAAAATAGATAGTGGATAAAGATAGTAAAGGAACTGCTATAAGTTCTAGAAACCAGTGTGTTCTCAGCTGGGGAGATGGCTGAGAGGATAACAGTGACTAAGGAACAAGTATAGCTACCTAAGTTTGAACTTTAGAACCTATGCGTAGGTGAGAGGAGAGAGCAGATTCCATGAAACTTTGTCATTTGACCTCCACATGTATCTCATGGCTTGCCTGATCCCTCCCACTACACATATCATGTTCATACATACACACGAGCACAGTAATAACAAATATTTTATTTTACGTAAAATAATGAAGTGTGAGGAAGAGAAAAATGGCTCAATGGTTAAGAAAATAATCTTAAATTCAAGAAATAGTGAACAGGGAAGGAAAGTTGGAGGGGAAGTGGCAGGAGTGCATATGAAGTAAATACTGAATATACAGGAATGAAATTCTCAGTTGTGTCATGGTTCTTCTTGCTATAGACAGTTTATAGTATATATGTATAATAATATAAATGCGTATGCAAAAAATAAAAAATAAATTAAAATAAAAGGGAAATAAATATCTAAAGGATAACAACCTTCTATTCTCACTTTTGGTCTTCAGTGTACTTCCAGATTTTAACTATGCAGGAAATAAATATTTTAAGTAAAAATTTCTTATTATCTCAAAAAAAGAGAGAGGACTTTAAAAAGGGGCGTACCGTTCTTTCAAAAGATGTGAGTTTGATACTGAACACCCATATGGGGCAACTCACAAGTACATATAACTCTACCCTTTAAGATACCTGACAATCTCTCTGGCCTCCCCAATCACCCACACACGTGTGCATATACAAACATGCAAACATACATTCACATAAAAATATGTACTCTTAATTAAGGCTCGCTATTAATACTTTTCAAATACATCACACTGTAATTTTTTATAAATAGTATCTCTTCACATGGATTTCGTGCATGGTGCTATGTTGGATACCAGTAACCCCAAACCCCTGGAGTCTGAAACAAGAGAATTGCATGTTTGAAGTCAGCTAATACATAGTGAAAATCTGTCTCAAATATAAATTAATGAAAAGTAAACTTCAAAAATAAACCAACTATCTATAAAATATTTTGAAAGATTATCTTATTATATGCTTAATACTATGTATTACTAGTCATCTTTGGCTGTTTTAATTATAGTATAGTAGAAAATCCATACCAATCCATAAATGAGAAGCCTAATTCCTGACTTCTGTTCATCTCATAATCATTGCAATGGTATGAGCAAGATTTCCAGGTAGATACTTGTCTTTAAAGAACTTCTAGGTCAAAAGGTAGATAAGAATGTGCTTCTCTGACTGGGTGAAGAAGAAGAGTTAGGATCTCAAAAACGAATATACTCTTTCATAATGAGAGAAAATGCTGATATAGTGCTAATATAGTTCCCTCTCACTTATACATCAACACCATTTATTACATTTTCCAATTCCCAGCTAACTTTAGCAATTAATTATAAAAACTACTAAGTTTAAAAAAAAATAAACTACTGCTTTTTTTTTTCCAATCAGGGCTCTAATGCTATCTCTGTTTGTTACTGGGAAGACAAAAAATAAAAATGGCTTCTGCGGCAAGTTCACATCAAGACTGCTTTCTGCAGTCATGTGTTCCCCTAAAAAGAACAACAGGGAATGCAAATGCAAATGAAGATAACATGAAATAAATAATAAAAAGGGGAAACAGGGAACCTGAGAAACCAGAGTTCATACCTATCCTAACAAACATGCAAAACAACAAGGAAACACAAATTTATTCAAGCCAGTATCATACCTTGAAGAGCTGGAAAACCTATGTTACTGGAAAACAAGTGATAATGAGAAACCTGATTTATTTTTAAAAGTCAACATTTAAAAAGGATCAGTGACCACACAGAAGATTCCCAAACAAATTAAGTGAGAAAGTCAATTCAGGACTATGATTTTTCTTTTAAAAGTATAGTATTGGGTGTAATTGGAAAAAATTCAAATTACTGGAGGAAAATTTCAACAAGAAATTTGAAATTTTGAAAAATAATCAACCAAAAATATTGGAGATAAATGAGTTAATCAATCAAGTAAAATATACCTGTAATAAAAAGAATCATCACTAGACAAAACAAAGAAAAATAAATAATATGTGGCATAAAAATAGATTGAAGCAATAATTAATACATATATAAATAAAACAAATGATCATGACTGAAATTTTCAAATATTCTAAAATGCATTCAAAAGATAAAGTCAAACAATTCTTGGTAGGAGCTTATATAACATCTAAAGACAGAGACACATCATTTAATAAAAATCACAGTAAATACAAGAGACATTTAGGTGCCTCAAATAGAGATGGCCAGAGAAGGACTTCAACACATCATATCATAGTCAAATGTCAAAATTACAAAGGAAAGCAAGAACATCTCAGTAACAAGACAAACATCAGATCTCCTTGAACAGCAACCTTAGACTCCAGGCAAGGACGGAATGATAGATTTCAGGCACTGAAAGTAAAAGCTATCATTAAAAATTTGAGCAAAAGTAAGAACATTTCAAAAAAAGGGGGGGCACCATATGAGGCAATTTACAAAGATCAAGCCAGAACTCCAGGGAATGCTACAGAGAAGGAAGTACAGTAATCCCATTCATGACATCACAGGAAAAAATACATTTCAAAAAAGAAAGATGAGCAGAGGACAACAGAGAATGTAACAACCCAACACTTTAAACCAGCAAACAGGTAATAATAACTGAGGAGGGGAAAAATAACTAATAATAATCCAATCAACCACCACAGCAAGTAGCAAAACAACAATAATCAGTAAAACTTTCTCAACAATAATCTGATATGCAGATATCTATAAAATATTGTAAAATTATTGAGCACATGGATTCTTTCAGACAGCCCAATTAACTTCTAAACCAGTGGTTATCAACATGTGGACTGTGACCACATTTGGGAAGGTCAAACAATCATTTTATGGGGTTCACATATCAGATATACTGCATATAAGATAGTTGTGGTTCATAACAGTAGCAAAATAAGAGATGAAGTAGCAACAAGAACAATTTCATGCTTGGTGGTCACCACAACATGAGGAACTGTATTAACTTGTCACAATATTAAAGAAGGTTGATAACCACTGCTCTAAACTGATCAAATAACAGGTCACAAAGCATACTGTAAAATTTACTAATGATTAATAACAATTCCTTGCATCTTATAAGTCTACAATGAAATAAAACAAGAAATTGCTAGCAATCGAAACCACTGTAAGTACACATTATTAGTAGTACTTAGGTGTGTAAGTTTGCAATATGTATAGGTGTGTGTAATCATTCACTTATGTGAAAGTGGGACTGCATATGTCATCATATGCATGTGGACACCCAAGGACAACCTCAGGTGTGAATCTTTGCTTCCAACTGTGTTTGAGACAAGGTTGTTGTTTTTATAATGCATATATTAATTTACCGGGCCTACAAGTTTCCAGGGATTCTTCCATCTTTATCTCTCAATTCATGTAGGAGTGCTGAGATTACAGAATCTAATGTACTTCTGATTTTTACTTGAGTTCTGTGGATACAATGTAAGATCCACAGACTTGTGAATCAAGCACTTTACCAATTGAGCTATTGCATTAGCCCCTTAATAATATACTTTTAAACAAACAGTAGTACATTGAATAAGTTAGGAAGTAAATTAAATTATTTCTAAAATCAATTGAGAACATCATAACTGAGCAATTTATACCTACAATGAATTCCTACATTAAACTAAGAGTGATTCCAAATAAATAAACTAATAACATCATTTATTCTCTTACAGAAATATAAGCAAACCACAACCATACCTAGAGGGTGATAATAACTACTAGAGATTGGAATAGAAATTGATGAAATGAAGGCTAAAAGAACAATAAATACAAGCAAACAGAAAACTAGTTGTTTTATTTGGTCACTTATTTTCAAAGGCAATTAGAGTTTCTACAAATACTACATTATTTCAAACATTCATGAAAATATATTAGTATACAAAAAAATCTTAGAATGCTAGAATACATAGTTTGATTTGTTTCTCATATACAAATATTGAATATGGTATTTAAGTAATAACAGACATAAAGGAAGTATATCAGTCACAAAAACATTCTACTGGACTTAAAGATACATATTAACTCCAACTCAGTAATATTATGGTATTGGAATATCTTATTTCTCCAATAAATCACCCATTTTAACAAAAACAATGAAACATCATAATTACATGACACCATATATCAAATGGACCTAACATATATCTGCAAATTATTCCACTCAAACACTGAAAGTACATATTCTACTCAACATCTCATAGATGTTTCTGCAAAATAGACCACATATTGTGACATAAAATAAAACTTTAATTAATACAAAAAAATTGGAATAACTCTCTGAACACAATGCAATAAAGTGTAAAATCAATAACAAAATAATCTTTAGTAATTATATGAATTCATAGGAATAAAATAACATATAACTGAATGTTGAATGATTTAAAATTGAAATTAAGAAAAAAATTAAAATTCCTAAAATGAAATTAAACTACAACTCAATACACTAAAGCATCTGAGGCACATTAAAAATACATCTAACACTATATACATTGAACAAAGGAGACAGAAGATCCAAATTGGATATGATCTGAGAGCCTCCTCTCCAAGGACTAGTTGTCATGGTACCAGAGGCACAATACAACTTTCAAAAGTAGGAAAGCAATCCACAATACTATCCAGCTATGGTGCCCATGAACCGCAACTGGCCAGATAATCTTATGGATGCAGTAGTAGCATACATGAAGTGGCTGTATACAATTGCCCTTCAATTGGACTTAAGGCCATCTCAATAAGAGGAAAATCATGCTTGACACTGGAAACCTAGCCAAGCATCCAAGACCAGTGAAATCATGGATCATGGAGGAGAAGCTAGAACCACAACTTTACTAAATCAACATAAACATAGTACATTCAAAACATTTATCCTTATTCCCAGAGATAAATATAATTATCATTCTTCCTCAAGGAAATTTTGCCTTGCAACAGAAAGAGGGCATTACAAAAAACCACAACCAATCAAAATACAAAATTGTGGAGCTCAGTCCCAGCTATAATACAAAATCTGACACCTAGAGTACAGAGATCTCTGAAGAGAAGGCCCAGAGACTGAAGCACCAACCCAGGACCTGCATGGATTGGACCTAGCACCCTACACAGACATAGATGATGGGCAGTTTGGCCTTCATATGGGTCTCAAAGTAAGGGGAGTGGGGGGCTGTCTCTTACTTGGACTCATGCATGTTTTTTAATCACTCTCCCCTGGCAAGGCTGCCAAGGAAGAGGATGTGCTCTATCCTGATGTGACTTGATGTGCTGGCATGGGTTAGTCTGAAGAGTAGGGAATGGAGGGAGAGAGGGCAAGTGGGACCAGTAAGAGAGGAGGGAGGGGGCTATGATCAGGATGTAAAGTGAATTTTTAAAAAGACTCTAAGATCCATAGGAACAGAATGAATATTATGAGATTGTGTTACCTGGAAACATCAAAGAAGCAACACCTGAAGCGTCTACCAGCATGGCTTCTTGAACATGACCTGAACAAGGACATTGTAAAGAAATATGCTAACATTAACAAGAGAAAGCTTAGGACAAAGATCTACCAACAACTAAGGAATTATGAGAGGAAGAGAAATAGTCTCCTTAGGAAAGAGAATGCCAATTGGCTATCCAATACTAAATGGTCAAGCCTGAAATCATATATATGCATACAAGTTACATTATATTGACTGAACAGGTTGTGTTTATATATTTAGGAATATATTACATGTTTATATATTATATATGACAATTAAATAAAAAGGAATGAACATGAAATAGACTAGATGGTATTCATACAAGATGTTGGAGAGAAGAGAATGAAGTGAAAATGTTATATCATAATATTGAAAACCAAAAATCCTAGAATTAAAAAAGACTTTTTAAAGAGGGAAATAAGGTATTTCACTTTTTTACAATTTTTATTAAGTATTGTTTACATATACACATATTATTACACATATATACCATAAACTACCTATAGCAAGAAGAACCATGAAACAATCAAAAATTATATAAATGTTACATTCATAGTGTTTTGGCTATTTGTATTTGGCAGCCTTGAAGAAAACATCTTTCCTATCTTGGTGCATCGAAAATTCTGAAGGTAGATCAATCCTCATCACATCTTCTTATTATCAACTTAAAACATCTAGACCTAAAAACATCTTAACCCCTCAACAATTAAGCTTACTTGTAAAACTAAACTATCAAGTCTTCACCCCCATCAGAGACTTGAGAAGGAATAAAATTAATTACCTGAGTATACAGGGGGTGCAGGTTAGCAGTTTCCCAAATGAGATGAAGAGAAATTTACAACTCTAAGTGTGTTTCTTACACATACTGAATAATTCATTTTTATTCACTTTATACAACTAGATGTGAGAAAGAACAACATTTCTCTTTTGACATTAACTTATAATTAATGTAGTATTCATTTCTCTTACCACTAAGGCAGTCTCTACTTTTCCACATCTTATAATCATTTTGTCAATGAAGAAAATATTATTGCTGTAGTAGATTTATTTTGTGATTTTTCATCAGTTTTCAGTGAAGATGAATAATGAAAGATCCCATCTAACTATATCTATTCCATCTTCTGTCTTGTACAATTCTACATAAAATGGTCCTGTTTGAGTTTTTATTCTTTGTTTTGTTTTATTTTTATTTTTTAATGAAAATGTTTAAAAATCATACTATAAATTACTGTGTTCCATTGCATGTACTAAATATAGATGGGATAGTATGTGTTACAATCAAAGAGATGTAAATAAAAGGAAGGAAAAGATACTCATTAGTTATGCCAATAACATAATTATTTTCTGTTTCTGAAATTGAATTTTTAATGTTATAAGAGTATTTAATGCTTCAAGTTCATTAATTCAATAGCATACACTGTTAGCAAATAAAAGAGATTAATTAGATAATTAGAATTTTACAGTAAAAAGGATAACTTAAGTAGGCAAGAAAATCTAACTTCTGGTGGTGTACAAGTCAATTCAGGGGTAAATTTAAAGATAATTGATCATATTGCTAAATCTTATATAATTTCTTTCAGATTAAATAGGGTGTAGTTAATGACATAGTAAATTTATTTTACCACTTTTTTTGGTTGTCAATTTGTGCATGTTCAAAACACAGGTAACACTATTAAGTGTTTCAAAACTTCAAAGTTTAGTGGATTTTTCAGTCTCACTAATAGTAATCTTTCTCAGCCACTCTCCAAGTAGCATCAGTTACCCTGATTATATATTTCTCCATTGTACTATGTATTTTTAATTAAAGCTTTATTTATTTTTATCATATGTGAATGAGTGTTTTGCTGAGTATATTCCATGTGTACTATGTGCATGCTGTGCTCACACAAGCCAAAAGATGGTGTCAGATCCCCTTTCAGAAAGTTGTTAGCTATCATGTAGGTCTTAGGAACCAAACTCAGTTCCTCTATAAGGGTAGAAATTGATCTTAACTACTGCTCAAGTTCTTTCTCCAGCATGCATATTGCTGCTTAAATTAGTAATTTCTTATTTTTTTTTACAACAGTCTGTCATTTCTCATAAGACTGTACGCTACTTGAGGGTTGGGTCCATCTTTGTTTTTTATATTGCCGTGTCTCCAAAAAGAAGTACAGGAAATTGTACCAAGTAACTAATCTGAAAATACTGAATGAATGAATAAAAATAGTATCCTTCTATCAATTTGTGATTTTTCTATCACCATGGTCTGCTTTAACTAAGAAAAAATCATCACACTTCGATTATATTTAATAATCTAAATTTAAAAATGATCTTATCACTTTTGAAAACATCACATTTTGAAAATCAAAATTAGTTAAGTTAATGAATTAAAGTACATTGTGTAAGTATTAATATAAATATCATAATTTTTGGTATTTTATATAAGATAAATATCTTTATTCCCATGTTCACTTCTGACTATCACAATAATTAAGATACGAGTCTGTGTGTCCAGGAGCTAATGAGAGAATCAAAAATGTTTGGTATGCCCACAATACAATATTTTCTACTATAAAAAGAATATTATTCTTTCATCTGTTGGAAAATGGATGGGATAGGGTATCATCATGTTATGCAAAATAAATTAAACACAGAAAAACAAATACTTCATGATCTCTGTCACACGTAGATTATAGGAATATTTGTCTGAATAGAGAAGTGGTATAATTGGAGGCTTAAAGGGAGAATGGTAAAAACAAAATAGAAAGAATATGAGTAACAATTACCCAAATTTGGATAGCAATAATATCTTCTAGTGCTCTGCAACACAATGGGTTATTTTTGTAAATTATTTATTTTATGAGTAATTTTTTATTCTCCAAATTAAGTCTACAAGCACAATTTAATGTTAAGAGAGAAATTTTAATCACCTTGATTCATATAGTAAATATTGTATGCATGAATTAAAAGATCAGACTGAAACCCCTAAGAATATAGTCACTGTATGTTGGTCAAACATGTTAAAACTTAAAGATACCCAGATTTGTTCATTACAAATTGTATATATGGGCCAGTTTTCATGATATAATCCATAAGATATTTGCAATTTAAAGTAAAGAAATGAAATTATATGCAGATTTTATCTATCAATGAGAATATAATCTACTGTCTTAGAACATAAATAAAAACAAAGCTACACTCATTTTTTAAATTTTAAGTTAGTCAAACATAATACCATTTATTGCTTTGAATCATTGAAATATAATAGGAATTCATTTTCTTTCTCTGCATACTAAATATCCTCCTTATTTGTATCCTCAGATATTAAATCTCGATTATGTCATTACTCCAAGTTGAAAAGTGAGCAAATGTTTAAAATGAATTCCTTTTACTTCTGAATAAATGTTTTATACAAGCAATATTTAACAACCATCCCTCATTCCAAAAACAAACATTCACTATGACCTAGTTCAATAAGAAGCAGAAAGTGTACAGCAACCAAAAGCTTTTAGATACCAGTACTTCTGCTTGAAATTTGGTACAGAACATATTTTAATATGTACCCCATTAACATTTTGTACAATCTTAAAACATATCTAATAGTTTTTAGACAATTATTGTCTCTGAAAGCTGTTAGAAGGTTGTTTTATTTTAATTTTCATGGAGTGAAATTTCTTTTAAAATTTAATCTGCAGGAAGGATCATGATGACCTCTGGTAACTAGATTGGTAGTTTAAAGAAAAAACATTTTCTTGTTTTCATTTTTCATAGGGACACATATAGCCTTGATTCTTATTGAACTAGGAAATGTGTGATGAATTTCTATATGATATAGAACAAGGAAATGTAACTTCCTGGCTTAAAATTAAATCTGATTAAATTAGTAACCATGTTATTAGAAACAGTATAAATGTCAAGAATTCATTATTTTGTTTCAAATGTAGTTTATCATAAATCTGCCCTATGACACATAATAACTTGTACTGTTTTGCAGAGAATTTGATAAGCAAGTTCAACAGTGTAGGTAAGTGACAATGTGAGTCGCATGATAATGACTCCCCAGGGAAATCAAGCTTTTGGACACATGCATATGTTGGAAATTACTCAAAAGTTTACTATTTTTACCTGTTAGAATACAAAAAGTCTGTTTAAGCAGATGCATAGATCTGTGGAAGCAGCATAAATGGAAAAATTATTGAGTTTTTAAGGTAAAGAAAAATATATTGAGTGTAATGTGTTGAATGACATGATTTATTGTACTTACCAGAGCTCTTTCTATGTGTTTTTGAATGCTACAGCATGTGCTAAATGAAACATTAAAATAATATACCAAATAAAATTTGAAAAAGAATGGCAATCTAAATTGATTTATTATAGAAAGATATAATAATCAGTTAGAAAGCACAGGATTCATTTTAATTTTCTATACACAAACATATTGAAGTATAAATATGAACAGCACCACTTAAAGTTCTTGTAAAATATAAATTAAATAATATACATTAACTTTTCAACAGAATTAGTGTATTAACATTAACATGTACTGGTTTTCTCAAAGAAGACACATTAATCCTGAATATTGAAGTTTGCTAGACAAGTAATTATTTACCAGTATACAGCAATATGTATACTAATATACAATATATGTATACTGGAAAATTGTAGAGGAAATTTGTATTAAACTTAACTATATGCTTCTCAAATTTCAAAAATACTTCTTCAATACCTTTACTAGAGACATGCTGGCAACCTGCTTACCTCACATGGTTATATAGAAGCTCTCACAGCCTGGCTCTTCCTCTTGAGTTGTCCATGTGCATTGGCTAAGTTAATCAAACCTTTTTCATAGGATCTACAGATTTACGACTTTAATGTTTCTACTTATCACAATTGCACATATGCTTTACTTGAGAAATTTATGTGATGCAGAACAACATGTTTTAAAAATGATTACGTTAAAGAACAGATCAAAATTCATTTGACATAAAAACCTTACATGTTAGAGATAATCATATGTGACTTTTGCAATTAGGAACTAGATTATGCTTGTCAAACACTCCACTTTGCTTTTAATAATATATTCACATATCCCTTTGTGCAGTTTCAAAGGCTGACTCAGAACATATTCCTGATCATAAATAAAAATTATGCCTTACATTCAAATACTTATTGGCTACTTCTCTGAATATTCATCACTTACTCTGTCTTCCGGATGAAGAAAAAAGTTCTTGGTCAGTTTTATCACACATGATGACCTGCAAGGTCATTAGCAGTCAAAGCAAAATTTTCTTCCATGTATTGGTATGCTTCACACCTTTAACATTTCCAATTTTATTATATTCTTTCTATGTCATAAGAGAGTTACACAATAAAATAACAAGCAAAAAAATAACACAATAGGAAAATTATCAATGAAGGATACGTAAAATAAAGACTAGAACTAATTTTTATCAAGACATTAGGAAAAAACAAGCAACGTGAAACAAAACAAGCTAATTAAACACTGACTGATAATCAGTAAGCTGCTCTTTAAAAGTTATTCATGATAACCTCAAACTATTCTAATGTTAAACTATTGAATTATTTTATGAATCATTTGTAAATACACCAGGTTTTATTTTAAATCTTTCTAATAATCATGTGCATATTTCTATGAATTTTAAGCTTAACAGAATATTGAAAAATATTTCAGAAACACATTTTAAAGATAAATTAATAACTTATTTAATAGCTCTCATGTGTTGCTATTATTAGCAGATAATTTTTTGTGTGTAAGTAATTGGTTTGAAAAGCAAATCTATACTATCTCACAAGAGATACAGAAAAATACCTATGAACCATTAGGTACAAATCTTAATAGACATAAATCTTCAGAAAACTAGTTTAACAGAATTATTTGCAGATATATGTAATGACTCTATTATTAGTTCTTCTGTGTGGTCATTTAGGACTATAGTTCTCAGTTTTATGTTTATTCTTAAGCTTCCTTTAAAGGGATTTTGTGCATTGATCCATGGATTCCAACTTTTAAGCCTGTTGTCAGGACCAATTAGTTTCTATGAAAACCTACTAGATCAAACAGGATCTAGGAAATATAGGCTCAAAGGAGTCCATATACAAGTATCTTTATGTAGTTTCCTCTGAGTGAATACAAAAAAATACTTTGAATAATTAGAAAAATATGATAAAAGAAAGTAAATATATTTGGATTTCATGCATCAGCATTCAAAGTAATATTTTACAAGCAATAAATTTGTATGAGAAAAAGTGTTTTAACATTTTATGTCTACTTTAATTCTCTGTGTATGAATATGAAATATTTATTTAATTTTATCCTTTTCAATCTGTTTGATCAATGAAAGTATATATTATTTTTAGAAAGTAGAATTATAAAAACTTGATATAAAAATAATTAAATTTTCTGGCTTTTAGGTAAAATTAAGAGAACATTATCATGTCCTCATTAGTTATTTAAAATTAGGTATTATTTGTCTTGCACACCTGACTTATTTTGTATGTGTATATGTATGTTCATATTTTAGTACAATATTCAAGAACATACTTATCAGAATTTCTTGACCTAGATTTATGTGCATAAAAATCAACCCAGAATTTTATTAACTTGTAATTTTTGAGTGGTTAACCTTGAGTGCACCTGAAATATTGTATTTGTAATAAGGTAAACATAATGTGTCTTTAAAAGAATTATAGGCAATTGAGCAAAGCTGGGACCAGGGAAGGTGGCCTTCCCCAGGTAAAAGCACACCAGTTTGCTGTCTAGTACCATATGGTCATCCTTGAAAACATATACAGATAACACTTATTGACTGCATGGATTATATTTAAGAATATATGTGTATATACATATATGCATACAATAACAATGAATGAAAAAAGAGGCCATGAACTTGAAGGATAGAGGGGAGGCATATATAGAATGGTTTGGAGGGAAGAAATGGAAGGAAGAAATGTTAAAATTATATTATAATTTCAAGAATAAATATAAAAATAAGGATTATAAAAACAAACAAGCAAACTAAATAATGTGTCTCTTAGTTAGATATATCTACCAATCTCTGCTCTATACCCTTTATTATTGCAAGGACCAGAAGGCATAATTGGGGCTTAGCCTTATATTAAAATAAAATTAATCATTTTCAGGTAAGAATTATTAACAATACAAAAATGATACCTGAATAACTATTACATATCTTCAGGACTGTGCTAGGTCCTTGTTAAAACTAACTAAATAAAAATTTCTGAACACAAAACTTATAATCCAATTATCTTCAAAAGTTGATTCTAATGAATGGAATATTGATATTATAGTTTTATTTTTCTCAGTACATCAGAAAGCAATGGTTTTTTTACTATGTAATTCTGGTATGTGTTTATTAGCCATGTCTTTGTGAAATGCATGTGTACATTTATTACATACATGTCCATATTACATTTTTAAATTTTCCAATAATTATATGATTTTTTAGGATGTTTTTAGAGGTCCAGGTAGGTCAATACACCCAGAAAATTTTTTAAAAATTAGGATCTGGAGGCTTCCAAACAACTAAACAGTCAATACAGAAAAGTAAAGAACAGTAAGCATTTTGAAGTAAGTGGTCCAGATTCTTCATTAATATGGATGTTCTAGTACACAACTCTCCATCTACTTTACTGCAAGAACAAAGAACAATGCAGTAACCACTAAGACAGTGAAACACAGAGAGGAACAAAATGAACACTCTCAGTTATAAATGCAGAAAGGACTCGGGTTGCTTGGTAGTCCTAATCAAGCACAATGTTGCTGGTACTAGATCTGCCATATTACATTTTTAATGACATAGTAGGCAAATGCAAAATGCACTATATTATTCACCTCATATATTTATTGTCTATCAAATACTATTCTGTTTGACGTTTGTCAAAATTTTATATCCACATTGGATTATTGCTATAATTGGCAAAAAAGTATAATGCAAGTATGACTGTTGCATGGCATTTTTGTTTTTGATAAGAAATATAAAATAATGAACAGGTGTGAAAATTCCATTCACCCTTTCACTAAGTGATTGAGTTCTTTTTTTTTTTAAATGGGAGAAAAAATTTTATTGTTACTATGTACATATCTTAGAAGTAATTTTGAATTCTTTTTTAAATTATTATTATTTATTTTCTTACATTTATATTCATATTATTTCACATATATACACTAAACTACCTACAGCAATAACCATGAAATAATCAGGAATGTGGGCAATACTATTAAAATATAGAAGGAATATTACTTCAATATTTTTGTCCTAGTAACATCACAATTCTAGGACTGTTATATTTATAACAAAAATCTTTAGTATTAGCCTATTCCATGATATTTTAAGAGAAGTATGGAAAATCCATCATCCCAAACTAATCAGACTCAAAATTCATAACATGGGTAAAACAAGTCCGAGAGTCAGAAGATACAAGGGCAGTAGAAAGAGAGTAAGCGTGAGAAAATCAACTGAAACTTAGTATGTAGAAAACTGTTGTAAGAAAAGTGTTACTCTGTATAGTAATAACAAGTAAATTAAAAAGTGGGTAAGCTTA
Organism: Acomys minous; assembly: GCF_964271855.1. Classification (NCBI taxonomy): domain Eukaryota; kingdom Metazoa; phylum Chordata; class Mammalia; order Rodentia; family Muridae; genus Acomys; species Acomys minous. Next base: position 66,652,849 of record NC_140488.1, on the reverse strand, counting down.
AAAGTTATTTAAGAAATAACCACAGTATGATGAGATCAAAACCTGTTGGGAAATCAGTCATTGTATCCTTGGATGTGAAAAGCATAGTCTTAAACTATTATGGTCCCCTTGTTGAAAATTCCCCTTGTTTTCATGAGCCACACCACCGCATAATGTAGTTCAATCACATAAGACTGTATTTGACTGAAGTATGAACAATACTAAATTCTTTTTCAAATTTCCTAACCCAACTTCAAAGACAGCAATTTTTCTATAGCTTTTTAAAAAGATCACATTCTTCAACTAAGCAAAAAAAAAAAAATGTGACATGTTCCTCCTACATTAAGTTAATTTAACAGTAGTAAAGCCTATATATTTCAAAATTAATTATGAATGTTGGTAATACTTTCTATAAGAGCTAGCAAAACCCCAGAAACAACCATGAGAAATATCAGTCTGCATTAATAATCATGATCATCAAGGATAGTCCCAAGACAATATAAGTCCTGCCAATCCCAGGATCACCCAGGCCTGCAGGTCCCCAAGAACACCCAAAAGGTAAACGTGAGCAGCCCACTCTACCCTGAAATCAACTATCATGCCCAAGCCTCTGCTTGCTTCCTAAGGTGTCTTGCCAGCATCAGGAACATCCAACCAACACCAGGAACAAACAGATGGCTAAAGGAGAGCAAAAGAATAAGAGTTAGAACTATGTGGCATCGACAGAACCTAGCTATCCTACTACAGCAAGCCATGGACACCCTGAGACAGCTGAAAAGAAAGATGACCTTAAATCCAACCTAATAACATTATGGAGGCCTTAAAAGAGAATATGGATAAATCCCTTAAAGAAATACAGGAAAATTCAACCAAACATGTGAGTGAAATGAATAAATCCCTTAATGAAACACAGAAAAACAGAAGGAAGCACGTGAAAGAAATTAATAAAACTCTCCAAGACCTGAAAAAGGAAATAGAAGCAATAAATAAAACACAAACTAAGACAATCTTTAAGATGGAAAATCCAGGGAAGAGAACAGGAACTATAGACACAAGCATCACAAACAGAATACATAGAAAAATGGAAGGGAGGCTATCAGGTAGAGAATATATGCTTGAAAAAAATCAATACATCACCCAAAGACAATGTTAAATCTAAGAAGTTCCTGAGACAAAGTATCCAAGAAATCTGGGACACCATGAAAAGACCAAACCTAAAAATACTAGGAATAGAAGAAGAAGACTTCCAGCTCCAAGACCCATCAAATATTTTCAACAAATTCATAGAAGAAAACTCCCACAATCTAAAGTGATACCTGTAAACATACAAGAAGCTTATGGAACAAAAAATAGATTGGACACATATACTCTACCACCGAGAACATCAAAATAATATCAGGTAAAAATCATTAGTCATTAATATTGCTCAACATCAACTGACACAATCCCCCCCAAAAAAGACAGAGACCATCAGAATAGATGCAAAAATAGGATCCATCAATCTGCTGCATACAAGAAACACATCTCAGCAACAAAGATGGAGATTATCTTAGAGTAAAGGGCTAGAAAAAGTTTTCCAAGCAAACAGACCCAAGAAAGAAGCTGGTGTAGCCATTCCAGTATCTAATAAAATACTAGACTTTAAAACAAAATTAAGCAGAAGAGATGAGGAAGGACACTTCATACTCATCAAAGGAAAATTCCACCAAGATGACATGTTACTTCTTTTTTTTTTTTTTTTTGACATCTTACTTCTAAAACTATGCCACAAATGCAAGGACACTAACTTTTGTAAAAGAAACATTACTAAAGCTTAAATAATGCAGTGAACCCAACGCATTAATATTGGGTTGTCGCGCCTAGCTCGACTAGAAAGAAAGTCACGACCACCAGTTCTTCTCTCAAGCGATTTTACTCAGGCTTTCTTTCTCGGAGAATCCCCCAGCCACTCCTGTCACGCTCATTTATACCACCCAAACAGCCAATCACACTAAGCCACGTCTCACACGCTGATAGGCTTATAGAGGCGGAGCTAATGCAAGCAGCGGGCCTCTTCCAAATGAGGGGTTGTTTGTCTAAATCGTGGCAGCTCTGGCTGCATGCCAGGCGCCATCTTGGGGCGAGGTCCACAAAGGGCTCTGTGGCTCTCCACAGTTCCTCCTTTTTGTTTTATTAGCGCTGACACAACAGGTGAGAGTAGAGAACTGATCTCCAGGAGGACACTGATGTATAACAGCCCACAATCTAAGCCCTCCACCAGATTGAGTGCTGAACCCGTCCTGTTGAATGGACACTGATGTACAACAGTACTCAGCCAAAGCCCTTCACTTGGCTCAGCACTGGACCCGTCCGGTACCTTTTTTCTGGAGGTGGGGTCTGGGGTACCAACCCACATGCAATCAGACTTGTTCCCCAGGAGGCCATTAACTGCAAACAATGTACCTCCTGTGCAGTGCTCTGCCTTGCACCCTGATCGTGACGAGGTGATAAATTCTTCAGGACCGACAACCACACTTGTAGAGATTGCCCTGCCTCAACTGCTGCAAACGCCTGAGCCATCATAACTTGAGTACGCATCTGAGACACACGTAAATGACAAATACACCAAAAGCATACCACACATACTGCAAGCATCAAAAACCCCAGGGCTCCTAGTCCCGCCCATTCTTTCAGGTGGTTCATAGCCACTGACATCCAGGGGGAGAAGCCCAATGCCATGGGAGGATCCACTCGCGTTGAATTCACAGTGAAAATGGCAAGGCGCAGATCTCTTAGGGTATGTTCAAACTCTGCGGACCAGTTCCCCTGGAGATAAGCTGAAAGACTCTTAGACAAATTAGCAGCTCGTGTAAAGTTGTTATATGGCACAGATGTAATGCATAACCCTGACATTTCCATTCGCATCCGAGCTGAACCACCTGTAACATGATATCTATTTGTTCTTGTACCAGATCAATGCGTTGATTTAAAATCATGATGCCACCTTTCAAGTGTGCATTTCAGATGTATTCCAGCTGAAAGTAGTATTACCAAATGTTCCTCCATTAATCATGGCCATTGGCATCAGTTGCCATTGACCCCACAAAGGAGCCAATTGTTAAAAGGATTGGACAGTATCAGGAGGTTAGTTGACGTGATACAGCAAACCAGGGGGCTACGGTATCACATTCTGACAAAAAGGTTTCCAAGGTTTTACTCTTTAACTTGATTCCCTTTGATTTTAACAACTCTTGAAGAGCGGCGAAAACCGGATGAGACTGTGACGCACCCATATTTTCACTTTCTTTTCCGCAATAAACCTCACGTATTAGCTCCCTTCCGGAGACTTAAGAATTAGCTCCCTTCCGGAGACCTAAGAATTAGCTCCCTTCCAGAGACTTAAGAATTAGCTCCCTTCCAGAGACCTAAGAATTAGCTCCCTTCCGGAGACCTAAGATTAGCTCCCTTCCGGAGACCTAAGAATTAGCTCCCTTCTGGAGACTTTCCCCTTCCCCAGGGGTCGTAAGCTCCACTTACCAGGAACTTACCTGCCGGCAAGGCAATCCCTGACCACTTGGAGTTCTGAACTTAACGGTGGGGGAGTCGGGTCCCCGTACGGGCCACCACTTGTCGCGCCTTGCTCGACTGGCAAGAAAGACGCGACCACCTGTTCTTCTCTCAAGCGGTTTTACTCAGGCTTTCTTTCTTCTTTCTCGGAGAATCCCTGAGCCACTCCTGTCATGCTCATTTATACCACCCAAACAGCCAATCACACTAAGCCATGTCTCACAAGCTGATAGGCTCGTAGAGGCGGAGCTAATGCAAGCAGCGGGCCTCTTCCAAATAAGGGGTTGTTTGTCTAAATCGAGGCGGCTCTGGCTGCGTGCCAGGTGCCATCTTGGGGCGAGGTCCACAAAGGGCTCTGTGGCTCTCCACATTGGGTGACTTCAACACCTCACTCTCTCCTATGGTCAGATCTTTGAGACGGAAACTCAACAGAGAAATAATGAAACTAACACACATCATTAAACAAATGAACCTAGCAGATAACTACAGAATATTTCTCCCAATCACAAAAGATTACACATTCTTCTCATCACCTCATGGAATCTTCTACAAAACTCACCATATACTTGGTCATAAAGCAAGCCTCAACAAATACATGAAAATTAAAATAACCCTTTGTATCTTATCAGACCACCATGGATTAAAGCTATATTTCCAGAATAACAGAAACAAGAGAAAATCTACAAACTCATGGAAACTGAACAACTCTCTACTCAATGACCACTGGGTCAGAGAACAAATAAATTAATTAAATACTTTCTAGAATTCAATGAAAATGAGGGCACAACATACCCACATTTTTGGGACACAATGAAAGCAGTGCTAAGGGGAAAGTTCATAGCATTAAGCACCTTCATAAAGAAATTGGAGAGTTTTTATACTGGCAATTTAAGAACACCCAAAAGCTCTAGAACAAAATAAGCAAACACACCCAAGAGGACTATACTGAAGAAAATAATAAAATTCAGGGCTGAAATGAACAAAAGAGAACAACACAAAGAATCAATGAAACCAAGAGCTGGTTCATTGAGAAAGAAATATATACAAACCCCTTGCCAAACTAACTAAAAGGCCAAGAGATAGTATCCAAATTAACAAAATCAGAAACAAAAAGGGAGACATAACAACAGTTACTGAAGAAATCCAAAGAAATATTTGGTGTTACATCAAAAACATGTTTTCCACAAAATTGCAAAATCTAAAGAGAATGGACAACTTTCTTGAAATATTTTATTGAACAAAGCTAAACCAAGATAATGTAAATAATTTAAACATTCCTATGACATCTAAGGAAATATATGCAGTTATTCAAAGTTTCCTAAGTAAAAAGGCCTAAGGCAAGATGGTTTTAGGGTAAATTCTACCAGACTTTCAAAGAATAGCTAATACTAATGCTTCTCAAACTATTATACAAGACAGAAGCTCATTCTATAAAGCCACAGTCACCCTGATACCTAAACCGCACAAAGAGTCAATGAGAAAAGGGAATTTCAGACAAACTTCAATCATGAACATTGATGCAAAAATACTCAATAAAATACTCCCAAACTGAATCTAAGAATACATCAAATACATCATCCACCATGATTAAGTAGGCTTCATCCCAGGCATGCAGGGGTAGTTCAATATGTGAAAAATCATCAGTGTAATCCCCATATAAACAAACTGAAAGAAAAAACACATGATCATCTCATTAGATGCAAAAAAAAGACTTTAACAAAATCCAACATCCCTTCATGATAAAAGTCATGGAGAGATCAGGGATATAAGATACATACCTAAACATAATAAAGGCTATATACAGCAACCCAATAGCCAACATCAGATTAAGTGGAGAGAAATTCAGGGCAATTCAATTAAAATTAGGAACAAGACACAGCTGCCCATTTTCTCCATATCTCTTCAATATAGTATTTGAAGAACTAGCTGGAGCAATAAGACAACTAGAGAAAATCAAGGGGATACAAATTAGAAAAGAAGAAGTCAAAGTATCCCTATTTATAGATAATATGATGATATACATAAGTGACCCAAAAATTGTGCCATGGATCTCCTACAGCTGATAAACACCTTCAGCAAAGTGGCTAGATAAAAAATTAACTAAAAAAATCAGTAGCCCTCCTGTATACAAATGACAGATGGGCTAAAAAGCAAATTAAGGAAACAGCACCCTTCATAATAGCAACAAATAATATAAAGTATCTTAGTGTAACTCTAACCAAGCAAGTAAAAGGCCTGTATGACAAGAACTTCAAGTCTCTGAAGAAAAAACATTGAAGAAGATGGAAAGATCTCCCATGCTCATGGATAAGTAGGATTAACATATCAAAAGTGGCTGTCTTACCAAAAGCAATCTATAGAATAAATGCAATTATTTACAGACTTTTAAAAAACATTTCTCAACTATGAAAAAAATATAAAACCCAGAATAACTAAAATGATCCTGTATCATTAAAGAACTTCTGGAGGTTTTTCCATCCTTGTTTTCAAGCTATTCTACAAAGCAGCAGTAATAAAAAATTGCATGGTACTGGCATAGAATCAAATTGGTTGATCAAAGGAATCAAATTGAAGATCCAGAAACAAATCCAAGAAAATATAAATGTGTTTATGACCTTGGTAGCCTAAAGGAGATTGAATATGTTTCTTTTCCTGAAGACACCACGTATACTGGGTGTGGTGGCACACACCTGTAATCCCAGCACTCTGGGACACAGAGGCAGGTAGATCTCTGAGAAATAGAGGCCAGCCTGGTCTATAAAGTAAGCCTAGTACAGACACAGAGTAGTCACAGAGAAACCCTGTACCAGAAAAATCACACCAAAACAAAATAAAACAAGACCACATACTTTGAACATGGCACCCATACTCTGAACACAGCAGTAAAGTAATTGAATTGGGTCCAACATGAAAGCTTTTTGCCTATGTTCTAGCTTCTTTAGAACCAGAAAATACTATGTAAGCTGCCAGGAAAGAAAAACAGCTAACAGTCTTATTGAGCTGTGATTCAAATGAACAATAATCAATATGATAAGGTATCCCTCAAGTGTCATAAGTATCTTTGTGTTAACCAACAGTTGTCCAATTTAACTTAAGGCTCACTTAATAGGAAGGAAATCATTCCTAGTACTTGAAAACAAGCTAGCTACCTGAAGCTAATGTATTTGTGGATCTTAGAAGGCAGCCTACTACAAACCAACTACCATCATTTTACCAGACTAGTATAATTCCTAATAACATTTTTAAGCTTACCCTTATGTGCCCAGTCTAGTGTAGTTTCATCCTTTATCAAAGAAGCTTTGCTTGATAGAAAATGTAAATCATTACCAAAAAAATTGGACACAACACAAAAATCAACAGATCCTTTGGAGCCCAGTCCCAGTGGACACACCTACACCAGGACTTTTGCACCTAAAGTTTGGAAAATGTAGCAGAAGAGGTGACTAAAAGAATCAGAGAACCAGGAAATGTACTGTGAGAATGTGTCTTTTAGAAATGACAAAGAAACTATAACCATAATATCCCCAAACTAAATAAATTATAATATCATTAGGCATCCTGAAATGGGGGGGATTTTATATATTCCCACCTCTAGACAAACTACAAGGAACCCATGACTGCTGAGGGAGCGATGGTTAGCTACTCCCAGGAATAAGGCTACTAATTTGGTTATTCAATACAAAGTAGTCAGCCATGAAATCACATATGTGCTAGCCATAATAAATTTATTCAGCAGTGTGTGTATGTATTTATGTATTTGTGTATTGTGTAACAATAATATTCAAAAAGAGACCATCAATTTGAGAGTAAGGGGAAATGGAATGAATCTTAGAAAGGACAGGCAAGGTAGGAAGTGATATATTTTGGTTAAAATTTTTAATAAAAATAATAATTATGTTCATACCTTTTATCTAAGGGTACAATTCTGACAATAGACAAACCAATGTTAGTTAAATGTGATTTTAAAGAAAATTATTTGTAAATCACATAGGAAATATATAATTAGGTTATATATCTGTAAAACAGAACAGTTTAATATATACAACTGGATTTTCAGGGACTGGCTAAGCAGATATGAGTTCTTTCTGTTCTTCGAGAGGACCCAAGTTCATTTTCCAGCATTTACATCTAGCAGTTCACAACTATCTCTACTCTAGCTCAAGGCTTCCACCAGTGTCTTCTGAACTTTGCCAGTACCTGCATTCATGTGCATATTTCTACACACCAACACATATGCACACAATTGAAAATAAAATAAATCTTTAAAAAGAATGTGAATTATAGTCCTTTGCATGATTTTATCAAATTGTTGGTTCTAAGAATTCTTCCTCAAAGCAAAGGAAATATTGTGAGATAACTGAGTGTTCTCTTAAATTTCTTGAATTACTGGCAACTTACCAAAAATATTTAATCTTATCAGGTAAACTATTTTAATGACATCTGGCATATCCATACCTGAATGTTGAACAAATAGATAACACTAAGTGGTTTATTTCTATTACCCCCTCAATTTGAATGGGGAGCTATGTTATTACTGCAACATAAATTTAGACAAATTTTACTGGAAAAAAATACCCCTTAAATAGCATACCTTTCCCTAGCTTTATGTTTTTAAAAGATAATTTTTCTATATACTGTCTTATTCTAAAAATCTTTTCATCATTTGCTCTGAAGTATTTCCTTCCCTACTTCTACCTACTACACTTTGCCAAATCAGTAATTATCTCTTTGGTTCTCTTAATTTTTCTCATTCAAGATCTAGAAAATAAGTTCCAGGTTCTTCCCCACTTTTTCTTCTATCTGACTTGGTGTCTCTGGTTGAAGGATCCAGAGGATCCTAGAAACCTACAAGAAGAACATTATGATAGGCAGATTTGGGCCCAGGGGTCCCGCTCAAACTATGGCACCAGCCAAGGACAATACAGGCTGTAAACTTCAAACCCCTACCCAGATCTAGCCAATAGACAGGACATTCCCTACAGTTGAGTGGAGACTGACTTTCACACATACTCTGATGCCTCATGTTTGACCACATCCCCTGGATGGAGAGACCTGGTAGCACTCAGAGGAAGGATGGCAGGCTACCAAGAAGAGACTTGATACCCTATGAGCATATACAGGGGAAGGAGGTCCCCCTCAGTCACAGTTATAGGGGAGGGGAGTAGGGGGAAAGTGGGAGGGAGGGAGGAATGGGAGAATACAAGGGAGGGGATAACCATTGAGATGTAATATGAATAAATTAATAAAATAAAATTTTTTAAAAAGATCTAGAAAATATGTCACTTACCTTAAAACCAAATCTTCTTTCTTCTGAGTGATTTAGTAACTATGTTTTCTGTATTCTTGTAAGTTTTTCCCATGTAGTTTGAGGATTCAGAGAAAGACGGAAGATGAGAATAGTTAAATATAACAACAAATTTCACCAGAAATGTCCTGAGGTGGCTTCTAACAAAAAGCCCTATTTAATCCAAAGCACATTAAATCTGATAATTTATATACTTTTGTAGAAGACTTCAGGTTAAAAATTATTCTGGCTCAAAAAGGGAGGCACCATAAAACAATGGAGTTGGGGAGTTAGTGGAATATCTAGAGCCAGGTTGAACTAGATACTAAATGATTACCCTTTTACTTACTAGATGTGTGACTTTGAACAAATCAACTAATTCTATTATCAAGATTTATGCCTTCCCAACATACACTAACAACGAATAGAGTAATTCAGTTTCCTAAAAATGTATAATATTTTGAAACACATGTAAACAAGAAATCCTTTCTTTCTAGAATGTTGTTACTCAACATTTCATAATTCAATGCCCATTTGAAATATTTTTTCTTGTGTTACATGTTACCCCAGGCATAATAGAACAGAACAGAACAGAGTAGAATAGAATAGATATTGTGAGAAGTCTAGATGGGGAAGGGGAAGAGGAGGGATCAGTTGTGGAAGTGATGGAGGGAGAGACTACTGGAAGAGATAATTTGAATCAGTTTGGGAGCATCTCTAAGGATGAGATAGAAACCTAAGACAGTGGAAACTCCTAGGACTGTATGAAAGTAACCTTAGCAAACACTTCCAGCAATGGGGATATGGTACATGAACCAGCCATCTCCTGTAACAAAGCAAGACTTTCAGTGGCAGGATTAGGACGCCAAACTAGGAACAGGACCTTCCACCTACAATTTGTCCTATCTACAAGATGTTCTGGGGCAAAGGTGACTCAGGTTGTAGAAGTGGCCAACCTATGATTGATACACCTTGAGACCCATGCCATAAGAGTGATCTCTCTCTCTCTCTCTCTCTCTCTCTCTCTCTCTCTCTCTCTCTCTCTCTCTCTCTCTCTCTCACACACACACACACACACACACACACACACACACAGATTGATCACACCCTTGCCACTGCTTGGAGGACTAGGATGCAGAGGATGGATAGCTCAGAGACCTAGAACAGAACCAAACATAACTGGAAAAACAAGTCAATGTAATGGTTCATAATCATATTCTTCTATACTTATGGAATAATGCCTAGCCCAGTTTTCCTCTGCAAGGTTTCACTCAGCAACTGATGGGAACAGATGTAGATACCCACAGCCAAACATTAAGTGGAGTTTTGGAAAACCTGTGGAAGAAAGGGTGGAAGGATTGAAGGAGTCAGAGGTGTCAAGGACACCACAAGGAAACAGAATATTAACTAACCTGGCCCCATAGGGGATCACAGAAAGTGAACTGATTGAGCTCTCTACTAGGGATCCTACATGGGACAGACCTAGGCCCTCTGCACATATGTAACAGTAGTGTAGCTTGGTCTTCATGTGAGACTCTTAACAGGGGGAGCAAGATCTGTCTCTGACTCTGTTGCCTGTTTTGTGGACCCTTTTCCTTCTACTGAGTCGCCTCATCAATTACAGCCTTAATATGAGGGGAGACTCCTAGTCTTGATATGGCATGACTGGTTGATATCCAGGCAATGCTTAAACTTTCTTGAAGAGAAAAGAAAGAGGAATGGATGGGGGGTGGGGACTGAGAGGAGAGACGACAGGGGAAACTGGAGTCAAGAAATAAAACAAACAAAAAACACAACCCCAGATAAAGCTCAGTACTTTGATCTCTTTGACTTTAGTTTATACTACCATTTCAAAAGTGTAAAAGAGCTATTTATTGAGCACTTGCCACACTTTGTAAAAACATTTGTCTTCTAGAAAACACAGATGGACATAATTCCTAGAGTAACAAAACTTTCAAATTTCTTCTGTGAATGATAGGTATAAATGATAAAATAACAATTTACTTTAAACTAACATCCAAATATAGGAAGCCATTTTTTTCTAAATAAATGGAACTTGACAAATAAAATTTGATTTATACCTAAAATACATTAGTACAGTCTTCAGAAAACTAATATATGCTATCATCTACTACACTATTTTGCTATCTTTTTTTATTTTGTAGCATATATCAACAATTATATTTGAGTAAACAAAAAATTATTTGTGGTAGCAATTAGATGCCTATTATATGGAAATTGATACTGGTTGAAGGAGGAAAATAAATCCCTCAAAGAAATACAGGAAGATACATTCAAACAGATGAAGGAATTGAATGAATCCTTTAAATAATTATAAAAAAATAGAATCAAAGAGGAAAAAGAAACAAATAAAACTGTTCATTACCTAAAATGGAATTAGAAAATTGGAAGCAACAAAGATAACACAATCTGAGGCAATCCTGGAGATGTAAAACATAGGGAAGTAAACAGGAACTTCAGACATAAGCAACACTAATAGTATATAAGAGATAGAAGGGAGAATCCCAAGTGTAGAAGATACAATTGAAGTAATCATTACATCGGTCAAAGAAAATATTAAAAGTTAAAAGTTTCTAACACAAAACATCCAAAAATTCTTAGACACAATGAAAAGACCAAACCTAAGAATAATAGGAATAGAAGGAGTACATTCCCTGCTCCAAGGCCCAGAAAATATTTTCTTCAAAATCATAGAAGAAAAGTGCCCCAACTTAAAGAAAGAGCTGCCTTTGAACATACAAGAAGCTTACAGGACTCCAAATAGATTGGACCAGAAAAGAAAATCCTCCTGCCACATAATAATCAAAACATTAAATGTACAGAACCATTAAAGAATATTAAAGGCTGTAAAGGGGAAAAGGCCAATTCACATACAGGGACAAACATATCAGAATTATACCTGATTTCTCAACAGAGACTATGAAAGCCAGAAGGATCTGGACTGATGTCATGCAGACGCTAAAAGACCACAGATGTCAACCCAGACTATAATATCCAGCAAAAATTTTACTCACCATAGATAAGGAAAATAAGATATTCCACCACAAAAACAAATTTAAATAATATCTATCCACAGATTTGGCCTCACAGAAGATACTGGAATGAAACTCCAAACAAAGGAGGGTAACTATACCCAGGAAACAAATAGCCCCACATCTGCAAACCCAAAAGAAAAGACACACACACACACACACACACACACACACACACACACACACACGCACATACAACCACGACCAACATCAACATAGCAATAACTAATAACCACTGGTCATTAATATCTCTCAACATCAATAGCCTCAATTCCCAAATAAAAAGACACAGGCTAACAGAATGGATGCAAGAACAGGACCCATCATTCTGCTGCACACAAGAAACACACCTCAGCAATAGACTTTACCTCAGAGTAAAGGACTGGGAAAAGATATTCCATGCAAAGAGACTCAAGCTGGAGTAGCCATTCAAGTATCTAATAAAATAGACTTTCAACCAAAACTAATCAAAAGAGATGAGGATGGGGCTAGAGAGATGGATCAGACAATAAGAGCACTGCCTTCTCTTCCAAAGGTCCTGAGTTTGATTCCAAGCAACCACATGGTAGCATACAACCATCTACAATGAGATCTGGTATCCTCTTCTGGTATGCGTGGAAGCAGAACACGGTATATGTATAATGAATCTTTTTTAAAACGGATATGGAGAAAGACATTTCATACTCATCAAAGGAAAAATACACCACGATATCATATGAATCCTGAACATCTATACCCCAAATGCAAGGGCACCCTCATTAATAAAAGAAACAGCACTGAAACTTAAATCATACATCAAACCCAACACGTTAATAGTGGAAGACTTTACTACCCCAGACTCCCCAATAAACAGGTCATCGAAACAGAAACTAAATAGAGAAATAACAAAACTAACAGATCTCATGAATGAAATAGACCTAACAGATATCTACAGACCATTTCACCCAAACACATAAGAATATACATTCATCTTAGCACCTCATGGAACCTTCTCCAAAATTAACCAAATCCTTGATCACAAAGCAAACCTCGACAGATACAAGAAGATCAGAATACTTTCATTTTATCAGACTTCCATGGATTAAAGTTTGAACTCAAAAACAACAGAAAGAATAGAAAGCTTATAAATTCGTGGAAACTGAAAAAACATCTACTCAATAACCACTGCACCAGGGACAAAATAAAGAAAAAAATGAAGACTTTCTAGAATTCAACGAAAACGAAGACTCAAAATACTCAAAATTATGGGACACAATAAAAGCAGTGCTAAGAGGAATGTTCATAGCACTAAGTGCCTTCATAAAGAAATTAGAGTGATCCCTTACTAGCAACTTAAGAGCACACCTGAAAGCTCTAGAGTAGCAACAATAAAAAGGCAATCATACCAAAGGGGTAGATGACAAGAAATCATGAAACTTCGGGCTAGAGTCAAAATTAGAAAGAAAGAGAAAAATAAAAAAAATCAATGCAATGAAGATGTGATTCTTTGAAATATTCAACAAGATAGACAAACCCTTAGCCAAACTAACTAAAAGGCAGAAGGATGGCATCCAAATTAACAAAATCATAATTGAAAATGGGTACATAACAACAGATAATCAGGAAATCAAAAAAAAATCTTTAGGTCTTACTTCAAAAGCACGTATTCCACAAAATTTGAAAATCCAAAAGAAATAGATGGTTTTCGTGGTAGATTTCACTTACTAAAGTTAAAGTAAGATCAGGCAAAAAATTCAGGCAGTCCTATAACCCCTGATGAAATAGAAGCCTTCATCAAAAATACCCCCCGAAAAAAGGCTAGGGTCAGATTGATTTAGTTAAGAAATCTACCAGACTTTAAAAGAAGAGCTAATAGCAATACTCCTAAAACTATTCTACAATATAGAAACAGAAGAAACATTATCAAAATCATTCTTTGAAGCCACAGTTACCCTGATAAGCAAACCACACAAAGACTCAATGAAGAAAGAGAATTTCAGACAAATTTTACTCATGAACATTGATGCAAAATATACTCAATAATATTCTTACAAAATAAATCCAAGAATGTATCATATATCTCATCCACCATGAACAAGTAGATTTTATCCCATGGATACAGGGATGGCCCAACATAGGAAAATCCATCAATGTAACCCACCAAAAAAGGAAAGAAAGAAAGAAAGAAAATCACATGATCATCTCTTTAGTTACAGAAATAGCCTTAGACAAAATAGTATACCCTTTCAGGATAAAAGTCTTGGAGATAACCTACAGGTTATCCTAATAGACATGATAGGCTGTGGTCAGGTGGTAGAGGAGGAAGAGCTTCCTCTAATAGGTCTCAGAAAGGGGAATAAAGGGGGAGAGGGAGGGAGGGTGGGAATGAGAGGATAAGAGCAAGGGGTAACAATTGGGATGTAATATGAATAAATTATAAAAAAAATAAAAATTAGGAAAAAAGTTTTGGAGAGATCAAAGACATGAACATGAGGCCCATGCATAAACACAATAAAGGCTATATACAGCAAGCCAATAGCTAACATCAAATTAAATGGAAACTCAAAGCAATTCTGCTAAAATCAAAGACAAGGCTACCAATTCTCTCTGTATCTCTTCAATATAGTGCTTGAAATTCTTGCTCAAGGCATATGACAACTGAAGAAGATCAAGGGGATACAAATCAGAAAAGAAGAAGTAAAAGTATAACTATTTGCATATAATATGATTGTATAGTACACGTAAATAACTCTAAAAATTCCACCAGAGACATACCATAGCTGATAAACACCTTCAGCAAAGTGGCTGGATACAAAATTAATTTTTTAAAAAATCAGTAGCCCTTCTGTATACAAACAACAAACAGGGTGAGAAAGAAATCATGGAAAATACATCCTTCACAATAACCACGAATAATATAAAGTATCATGGTGTAACACTAATGAAGTGAGCCGAAGACTTGTATGAAAAAACTTCAAGTCTCTGAAGACAGAAATTGAAGAAGATATCAAAAGATGGAAATATCTACCATGCTCATGGATTGGTAGGATTAACATAATAGTAAAAATTGGCATCTTACCAAAAGCATTCTACAATTCAATGCAATCCCCATCAAAATACAAAGAAAATTATTTACAGACCTTGAATAAACAATTCTAAACCCCATATGGAAAAAAAACCACAAACTAAACAGAATAACTAAAGTAATCCTATACAATAAAATATTTTCTAATGGTACTACCTCCCTGACTTCAACCTATACTACAGAACAAATGTAATAAAAAAAAACCTGATACTGGCATAGAGATTGACTAGTGGATCAATGGAATTGAATACCCAGAAATAAGACCACACACCAATGGACATTTAAGATTTTTACAAAGGAGCTAAAACCATACAATGGATAAGAGTTGATGAGCTGGGGTAGATAGGAAGAGGGGCTCCTCTTTTCTGAGGAATAAGGGAGAGGGATGGGTAAGAGAGAGAGAGAGGGTTAGCCTTGGAGGTGAGAAAGGATAGGGCTACTACAATATTGTAAAGTGAATAAATAAATAATTTAAAATTAATGATAACTAGACTAGAATTCTATACTTAATGAAAATATTCTTTAAAAATAAAGACAAAAGTAACAAAATTTGGACAAAAGTGACAAAGTCTGCTACAAGAATTCTTAACTACAGAAGTTGCAAAACACCTGCCAGTTAAGAAAAAGTTTTGAAAAGCATGTTCAAAACCAAATAAGAAATAATATGAAGAACAATGAAATTGTTCAAAATGTAAAAAACTTTTATTAACATTGGATTTCTATGATAAATTATACTTTATAGAGGAAAGGTAAAGAGGGAGAAGATGAAAACAAGCAAGAGAATGGAAGGACAAAGACTTATATATGGCATACACACACACACACACACACACACACACACACACACACACACACACACACCCCACACCACACCACACATATGTCAGGAATAAGGAAGAAAAAAGTATTAAGATGTTCTTGATATTGCCTTGAAAATAAAAAAAATTAATTTTCTTTCATATTTTAAGAATACACACTATTATAGTTTCAAAATGAAGAGAGGTTACTTAAACAAAAAAAAACAGAACAAAATGAGAAAATAGAAAATGTAAGATTTCATATGTGAGAAGCAAAATTCAAGATAGTAGATACAGTAATATTTACTGACACAATATTATTTGGATAATATTAAAGAATATTTCATTAATTACTTAAAAGTCAAATGAGTTAAGCATTACTATTTTAAAACCATTTCTAAACTGGAAAATAACAGAAGCTAATTATGTACTATTTAGAAAACACAAATTTGAAACATAAGTAAACACTGGAAAAACAAGCTGCAAGACAAAATTACACTAACATCTTATAAAACATATGTGAGCAGGATGAAATGAAAATTCCACATGAATATAGATCTGATACCATAAAGATAAAGTATATTAATCCTAGATACACAGGCAAATGTATAAGTATGAAACATTTCAACATAGTTCTGTTTGTTTTCTCAGTGTTAATTTATTCATATATTAAATGAACAGAATTATATGGAATATATCACAATATAAGTATGCTTAAAATTAGTAGCAACACAATATTAGAAATTTTCCATTGAGTTGGAAATTAAGAATATAAATATAGGAGCAGGGCATGGTGGCACACACCTTTAATCCCAGCACTGAGGGAGCCAGAGGCAGGTTTATAGCTGTGGGATTGAGATCAGCTTGGTCTACCAAGTGAGTTTAGGACAGCCAAGGCCACAAACATCATCATCGTCATCATCAACATCATCATCATCATCATCATCATCATCATAAAGTAATATAGGACAGAAAAGTGGATAAAATGCTACCCTACACATGTGTAAAGACCTGAGTTCAAATACCCAAAATCTATGTAAAAGCTCAGAATATTTGTAAAAGTATGTATTTCAGTTTTTTTATCTTGGTGACATGGGAAGTGGCAACAGGAAAGTGCCAGAACTAAAAGTAGAATAATTGATATTTTTGTAACTAATAAAAATCTAGTGTGCAAACACAGATCATTTATTCTGGTTTGGATATGATCTGAGTGTTTTTGAAGTATGCATATGATGAAATGTAATACTTATTATGAAGCATCAAGAAGTGGAAAATTAATCCAACCACACTTTTTAGAGGTGTTAAAGAAGTCATAATACTAATGGATTTTGCCTACCTTGGATATCCAAGGACACAAAGTGGAAAAGAAAGAGGTTATACTTGACAAATAAGTAGAGAAGTGCACAGTGAGAAAGGGAGGGAAGAGTAGAATATACAGCCAGCATTCTATGTGGTGTGGACTAATATCTTTCTCATCTAAATTGATGTTCGTAGGGAGAGAAAATGTGTTTAGAGGAGATGACTTTGACAGATAGTTAGAATTAAATAAGGCCACCAGTCTAGGGTCTCATAACTAAACAATAAGAAGAAGTAAGGAACAAGAAAGCATTTATACAAGTCTCTTTGCCATCTGATTGCTTGCACCATCTTGAGACTCTGGTAGACAGAAGGTCATCATAATCATCAGTTGTAGTCTTTGATTTTAGACCAAAACCATGAGCAAAAACAAACCAATATACTAAACTATCTTATCTCAAATATTTCAGTTGTTATCAACATAAATTGACTATACCCCTTGCTATTAAGATAATTCATAGTCAGGTGTCTTTTCCAGTCAGTGAAACATTTAAAGATGTAGTAACTTCAGTATTACACAAGCTCTCCAAAGAAAAAAAATAAATAGTACATGATTCAATTTGTAAGCCTAGAGTAAGCCTAATATTGAAGCCCTACGAAGAGGCTAGTGACATCAGAGAGTTGATTATGAAGTCTGAGCCCTTGGTCTTTCAAAAAAACACATTTACAATTATTTCTGGACCAAAATATGACCATGAGATTTCTGATGTCCAGTGAAGAAAATCCTGAACCCCAGATAAACACAACACAAAGGTAAATCACAAAACCGTTAAGAATTAACATTTTCCCACATCAACATCTTCTCCAGAATAGCACACTTCAGTGCCAAGAAAGAATGCTCATTATCATGACTTTTCCTTGAGGAGTAAAGAGAATATAAAAAATTTGATATTTTTCCCATAAGACTTTTCAGGGGGCTGCCCAATGGAATCGCTTCTACTTAAAAAACTCATAGTAGTGATGGATTCGGCATAATTTGGGTACTTGAGGCCAAAAGATGATGAAGAGGCTACAGCTGACAGAATAACTAGAGGAAATGCACTGTCAAAGACAGGGAGAAGATGAGAACATATAGCCAGCATTCTGATCTGGTAGGGATACCTGATACACTAAAGTCTTTCTCATCTGAATTGAGGTATCCATGAGAAAATGACATACTATGATTTTGTGGAGGCTACTGAGGAGAAAAAAAAAGAGTGACCTGTAGTGCTACTGTAGAAAAAGAAAATTAGGAGTGGAGTTGAAGACCAGATAGTTTAGTTTTACAATTAAGCTTAGTTGTTGAGGGGTTAAGAATTTTTTAAGTTGATAATGATGAAATATGATATTGATTTACATTCAGAATTTTAGACTCACTAAGATAGGAAAGATGTTTTCTTCAAGGCTGCTAAATACAAATAGCCAAAACACTAAGAATGTAACATTTATATAATTCCTGATTGTGTCATGTTCTTCTTGCTTAAGCAGTTTATTGTATATATGTGTAATAACATAAATGTATATTAAAATGTTTAATAAAATAAAGAAAACAGTCAATAGAAGGAGCAATAGATTAAAGCTACTGAAAAAGCAGAACCCAACCATCTGAAATTTGAAGTTTCTTCTCTCCTTAAATGGTTTCAACCACCTCTCAGAATTTCAAATCTTGCAAGTCTCATTGGTAAAAATATTTCCTGATACAAGATTATTCTGTAAAGACTAGAAGAAGTGTCAGTTTTGTCACATGTGCAAATCCCAACGCAAAATTTTGAGACGTTGAAAGGACCATGAAAATATTGTCCAGAAATGACATTTAAAAAATCTTTAGAAACTGATTCTAAATGAATAAGGATGAGAAATATGACTTGAATCACAAGTAATTCAAATTAATGAATGTAAAAATATTCCATGGGCTCAAGAAAAATGACAATATCAAAAATCATAAAACATTCTTTTAAAAAATTAAAAATTAAAAAAAATTAAGCTGGGCACAGTGGCTCATGCCTATAATCCTAGCACTCAAGGAGGCAGAGGCAGTCAGATCTCTATGAGTTCGAGGCGAGCACGGTTTACAAAATGAGTCCAGGATAGCCAAGGCTACATAGAAAAGCCTTGTCTCGAAAAATTTAAACAACAAAAACAAATTAGAGCTAAAGAGCACTATAACTGAAAGGAGCACTCTACTCATGGGATCTACCAACAGACTTGATCAAACAGAAAAAAGATATTAACATCAAAATGTATAACTTGAAATTATGAGCTAAAAGAAACAACAAAGGTAGAAAGAAACAGTCTGCAGGCTGCTGAGGAATAAATTGAATAGTATAAAAGAACCAGGAGAAGAAAGGTAAGAGAGGATATAGAAATCTTATTTAAAGAATACCACAAAAATTTCCAAGTAACCAGTGGAAATGAATTTTCACACTCAAAAACAACAACACATCAATTGCTATTTACTTCTCTTAAAATGATGACTTCCATTTCTGTACATTTTCCAGCCATTGTCATGATTTCATATTTTCTTTCTGTTTGCTGTGCCTGGATTTCCTAAGGATCTCAAAAGTGCTAGGCCAATGCTCTGCAAGTGAGCCATACTTCGAGCCCCATGATTTAATTTTTAATTACTGTATAAAATTCTATTTTGTGTATGAACCACATATTCTTTATTAATTCATTTGTTGATGGATATCTGGATTGGCTCCATTTCTTAGAGTTTCTGAACATTTTAGCAATACATAAGTATGCATTAGAATCTTAGTGGACATGGACTTAGGAGCAGTATTACTGGGTCATATGACAGTGCTAACTTTGGGTGTTTTTTTTCCAAAAATCCCTATACTGATTTCCGTACATGTTATGCCATTTTTACATTCCTACCAGCAGTGAATAGACTTGCTTTTTTTCAGTGTCTTCACCAATATTTCCTTTCCTTTGTTTTTTCTCTTTTTTTCTCATATTTATCCTTTACATTATAAAGATATTTTTCTGGGGTGTCAGAAGTTTCATGGTTCTGAGGCACATGTGTAAATTTGGATTCTTTTTGCTTTACTAATAACATTAGACACATTTTTCCGTATATCTTGGATGTTTGTATTTTCTTTGTTATGGTCTATCAGTTTCCCTTTCCCACTCACTTTTAACCTGGTAATTATTATTTTTAAATTTTAATATTTTAAATAACTTTTATTTTTAAATTATAGTTACATCATTTTTCTCCTTCTCTTTCCTCCTTTAAATCCTTCTAATATACCACCATTGCTCTATCTAAAATTCATAGCTTCTTCTTTAATTGTTGCTACATATATAAATATATAGTATATATAAATATATAAATACAACCTCCTCTATCTTGAAATGTACTTCCATGTGTATGATTTCAGAGTTAGCTAGTTGGTATTGGATAGCCAACTCAGAAACTTTTACCTGAGGAAGAATAGTTCTTCTACTTTCAGCATTCTTTAGTAGTCTATAGTTATTTTTTTTTGTAGGCTTTCCTTCAAGCTTTGTGCCCTCATTAGCTTACACAGTTGGCTAAGTTTACAGGACCATATATAACTTACCTCTTGTTTAGTGGGCCTTAAATCCTGTTAAAGATCTGTTGGTCACCATCAAGATATGAGTGCCACTATTACACACCTAGAGTTATTGTACCATACTTGTTGTAGTTCATAGCAATAATAGCATGCAAGACTATTGTTTTCCTCCAATCCTTGACACCCATACTGGTAATTCTAGGTACTATGAAAGCAACAGGCACCAAAGAAATTAGGAATAAAGTAATAGTTTAAAACATGTATTTGGTTAAGTTGGAAATTTCTAAAAGAAACAAAGTTCTTGAATCAACCAAACTACCATAGCTAAATCAAGAAGAAATCAACAACCTAAACAGACCTATAGCACATGAGGAGAATGAAACAATAATATAAAGCCTTCTGCATTAAAAAATTCCCAGGCCAAGATGGATTCGCAGCAGAATTCTACCAGACCTTCATAAAATTCTATAGTCAGTCTTTCTTAAAATACACTTTAAAACACATAATAGGAATATAAATAATATGAAATTGACATATCACAAGGTCACAGTTATTCACTACCAAATAAAAGAAAGTTGAAATGCCAGAGAAAAAAGATTTAAGACTATTGAAAAAATGTCAGTGATTACATTGAATAAATAAATAGATAAATGATATAATGAAGTCAATTCAAAATATAGACAGAAAAGTTAACAAATGGATGAAATGATCATCAATTTAAAGTAGATAAACTATGGAGGAAAATTCAGCAAGTAAATTGATGCTCTAAAACACCAAATATCAAAATAATGGATCCAGTGTAAAGCATGAACATAGTAAAACACAGAGATATAGTATGAGGAGATCTTAAGGGAAAGGAGCTAAAGGAACTAAGTAAAGAGGAGCAAAGAGTTTTTTTTCTTTTTTATTAATTATAATTTATTCACATTACATCTTGATTGCTGTCTGCATGATTTATCTTACCCTTCCCATCCTCCCTCCTCCTTCTGATCTATTCCTGTTCCCTAGACCTCTAATGGGGTAGCTTTCCTACCTCACCGTCTGGCCACAGCCTATTAAGTCTCATCAGG
The DNA here is from genome assembly GCF_964271855.1 of Acomys minous. NCBI lineage: Eukaryota > Metazoa > Chordata > Mammalia > Rodentia > Muridae > Acomys > Acomys minous. Next base: position 66,631,188 of record NC_140488.1, on the reverse strand, counting down.
ATAGCCTGCATCCCTTTCCTCTGTGTACCCACAAAGCCATCTTGCCTAGGGGCAGTGGCCAAATCGTGGGACCAGAATGTGTGTCAAAGGTTCAGCAGACGTTCCCCTCCCCTGTGGAGAATCAGTTGTCCATTGGTTACATCTGAACAGGATGTCTTGATTCTCTGCATGCATTGTCCTTGGTTGGTGCATCAGTTTGTATAGGCCCCTTTGTCCAGATCTGCAGGCCTTGATGATCTCCCAGTGGAGCCTCTGCTCCCTCCTGGACTTTCCATCCTCCCATTCTTCCCTACCACTCTCAGCACTCTGCCCAGAAGGGAAAAAAGAAAATGAAAATAATTTTTAAAAAAAGAGAAGAAAATCTTACATTCAGATGTGGTGGTACACGACTTTAATCCAAGTTCTCTAGTAGCAGAGGCAGGCAGATCTCGGAGTTCAAAGCCAGCCTGGTAAACAGAGCAAATTCCAGGGAATCCAAGTTTTAGTTTTTCCACTTTTTATATTTGTTACCTATATGTTATTTAATTTGTTTCAGAGCTAACATTACTTTTTCCTTCCTTTTGCAATTCTAGGCTCACTTTGCTCATCTAGATTAAATGAGACTATATATATATATATATATATATATATATATATATATATATATATATATATAAAGAGAAAATGTACAGCTAATGTCATAGAAATGAAAAAGATTATGAAGGTGTACTATGAAATAACAAATCAAAAAAGATGCACAGCCTAGAAGAAGAAGAATTTTCTATAAAAATATTATTTGCAAAGACTAAATAATGAGTATAAGATTGTAACAAACCTATAAATATTAAAGGGCTTGAGCAAAAATAAATCAGCAGTTACAATGAAAATTTTAATTCTATATCATTTCACTGGAGAATTCTATCATTTAAAGAAAAACCCAATGTTATTTCTTTTCAAAATATTTATTTTGCCACATTTATGCCTTGCTATGTCAAACTGTAAGCATAAGGACATTAATAAATACAAAAGTCTTTTCACAGTTATAAAGACTGAAAAGTTTAATGCCAAGGTGCCAGAAGGTCCTTGAGTTTACACTAGCTCATTATAGGCAAAAAAAGGTGTTACAGGAAAAAAAAAGCAGAAAAACAGAAATCCAAATTAACTTTTATAACATGTTCACAATATGAAACATACTCTAAAGGTAGCATTAGTCCATTCATCAAGACTGAGTCTTTTCTTCCTAGCTCCTTCATCCTATTATTGTTGTATTGGGAATAACATTTAGGCACAAAAAATCAAAGACTATGTCATTATTCCAAAATAATTAAAGAAGAGGAATTACCAGATTCAATTCATGGAGCAGCCACAAGAAGAGAAAATAAGTAAGAAAGCAAGATGCCAATAGCATTGCTGTATAAGGAAGTTACCATCTACAATAAAACAAAACAAAAACTAATAAACCAAACTGAACAGCATATTGGAAGAGTCATGTTACCAATAGTCAAATTAGATAAAAGTATCATCATTTCATAAAAAGTATATCAAATTTACATATGGAGAGATAAAATACATATAGCAATGCCAGTGAATGAAGCAAAAGTATTTTGACAAAATTTCACAACTTCAGTGATAAAAATACACAATAACTAAATAATAGAAGAAAATAACTTCTACATAATAAATTGTGTATATGAGAAGTACACATGTAATGTCACACAAAATGGTGAAAAGCTGAAGTATATTTTGCTAAGATCAAGAATAAAAATAAGATTGCCTGTACATGACATTTCTGCCTAATACAGTACTGGAAATCTTAATCTAAACAATTAGGCAGGAAAATAAAATATCTAAATTAGAAAGAAAAGCTTTTCAGGCAGTTCCCATAGCTCCATGGTTAAAGCACTTGCTGGGTAAGTCTGATGATACACAGTAAAATGAAAGAACCAGCTCCTAAAAGTTATTTTCTGGCCTCCATACATAAGCCATGGTACATGCACCCAAACCCAGCCACATATACATATATTATATAAATACATTAAATAATAATAAAAATTAACACCACACATTTTTTAAAGGAATAAATTTTTCTGGCCTGTAACATGGTATATGATCTCATAAGTAGCTATTCTTATGCATACAATTAAATTGATCCAAAGTAGTAAATGGTCCAGCAAGGCTTCGGGATAAAAGAATAAACTTCCAACTATCATTTATATTTCTATATACTTCAAGAATGGATAATCTAGAAAGTCAAGAAATAACCAATATGCTATAACATCAAGAATAAAGTATATTAGCATGTAACTATGGAGATGAAAGTAGTGTATACAGAAAACTACAAGCCAAAGCTTAAATACATCAGATTATATACTATGTTCATAGATTGGTAGAAAATGTTGTTAAAATGTTCCTCCATTCAAAGACACATACAGATTCAAAGAACTCCCTTTCAGAATTATTTTGGAATTTTGAGAGAAATGGAAAAAACTAGAAATTCATAAGAAATATATAATAGTCAAAATAATTTTGCCAGATAAGGTATTGTGTCTCATGTTTCCAATTTTAAAATTACTACAAAGATGAAATAGTCAAAACATATTAGATGGGCATAAATATACATACATAATTGAATAGAACCCAATATGAAGCCTGGAAATATATTCACAAATATGTAGGTAAGTGATCTTCAGTAAAGCTATAAAGACCATATGCAGTTGGAAAAGAATAGTCTACATCTAAAGTAGTTAATTCCTTAAAGTATGATGGTACTTGCCTGCTAGTGGGGAAAAGAAGAAAGAATTGTTGATTTGGTACAGAGTTCCAGTAGTGAGAGATCAAAAGAGCAGTAGAGATTTACTGTATAACTTTGGCTTCTACTTGACCAGTACTAAGAGATTGGCTCTAGTACTATGTAGTTTTTTCCCCCACAACAATGAAACAAATAAACATGAAGATAAAAGCGGCAGAAACAAACCTCATTTAGAAATTTACACTCAAATATATTAAGAAAACATGTCCAAATTAATTTCTACAATATATGAAAATAATAATTTATCATGGACTATTATAAGGGATACAATGTTGTTTTAACTTTCAGAAATCTACAACATCAGACTGAAGAAAATGTATAATTATTAAAATATCTAAAGAAATGTTTATTAAATGTCAACTTTATTTCATGGAAAAAACTTTATACACAGACTATAAATAAAAAGGAAACTCTTCATTTTTTATTATGAACACATACCAGAAAATCATATTTAATGATGACACTAGGGATGTTTTCCATTTGAGATAGGAAAGAAGAAATCATTGTGCTAAGTACTCTAGCAAGAAAATTAAACATATAAAGTGTTTAATTTAGCAGATAACCTAAAATATACATTCTATAAATAGACATAAGATAACTGAAAACACAAATTTTGAATACTAAAGTAGATAAAGTAGGGATAGGATCATAAAAAAAAGTTTGGATTATCAGATAAAAGAAAACTGAAGGAAAAATCTAGTGAAGCTAGGCTTGAATCCTTTATAAGAGACAATATCTGGTTAGTGATGGTACTCAGGAGATTGGCAAGAGAATCAGTCCCTTGACTTAAAGACTCAAAATACTGAAGGTAAGATACTGATAATAACTGAGGTTTATACCAATGATTCCAAGGAAGCACAATATAGTTTACTCCTGGACTGTAAAGAAATAGTAGACTTGACAACCAATAACTGCTGACAACAAATAAGATATTTCAGGTGAAAAGCCAATTATAGAGTGCTACTATATGAATAAGAATCACTGAATAAATAATTATTTCTTTCTTTTCTATCCCAAACATGGATTTCCAGTCTCCAGTCTTGGAGAAATCTAATATAAATTCGGGTTAGAAAGAAGAAATAGGCTACAAAAAGCTTCAGTCTTAGTACCACAGACCAGAGTAAAGAAGGACGAATTTGTACTAGAGAAAAACAATTACTTAATAAATAGCATAAAGTAAAAGGTAGAGTAATAATATTTTATTTCATCTATTATTTTCTCTCTTATACTGAAAGCATGTCAGTATCAGGTGTGGTTTGCATTACATGATAGTTATAGGCTGTTTGCTGTTAGGCATAGCAGTGCTTGGCTTCAGGTATCTTCTTATTCTTAGCCCTAGGTTCAGTCATCTCCGTCTTGTATATACTCTTCCTCAGAGAGAGGATACATAAATATAAGAAGACTTAATCTAGAAAAGATCATTACATTTTCTATCCCAGTAAGACATTCATCATATCTGTTTTTATATTACTGAGCAAAGCATCTCTCACATACAATTGTTAAGGCATTATTGTGAAATTATTGTCCTTCTAAAGTCATTAGTGAATGGGAAGCCATTCACAAACAAGTAACAGAAAATGATAATGGATGATAATATATTTCACAGAAGTAGTAATAGGTCAAAAATAACTTGGCATTCCAAAGATTTAAAAGAAATGTAAAAATGTATTATTTATAACTTACATGACTATGTTCATAACAAATCCAATCAAATCTATACACATAATATTAAAATTAATAAAGTTTAACAAAAAGGATAGAAACCAATCAAGTTACAAAATTCAACTATAATTCTATCCAACTAACGGAAATGTTTTGAAAATAATATTTGTAAGGAAGTACCAACATGAAAGCTATCAGATAATGAGCAAGATGTTTGTGCAAACTATTAATAAATATAAAAAGTAAACATAAAGAGAAATATAAGGATTTCAGGTTTCAATATTCTATAAAGAAAAAACATATATAAATGCAATGAAATCTCACTCATTATCCCAGTGTGCTTTTTGCAAAATTAGCAAAATTATATTAAAATGTATGTGAAAAATGGAAATGTAAGCAAGTTTAAATATTAAAATTAAGAACTTATATTCAAGTGACACAGTAAGAAAAAATGGAACATATGGAGAAACACATCCAACAAAATGTTTATTTTGTGAACAATAAAAATTAACTTATTACAAATCTATAAGGAAAGTGTTAGCATGTGGAGACAGCTAAATCCAAATTCTCCAGGTAGTCAGTCTGAAAAAACTCAAGTACCAGGTTTAATAAGAGATTTTATCTGAAAAAACAGTAAGGTGAAGAACCGTAGGGGAAAACACTCAGTGTCTATCTTTGGCTTCCATATGTGCACGCAAGGAAGTGTGCACCCACAAAACAAGTAGACATACACATGCATACACCCCTACATAAAATGTTTTTAACAAAAGAAAAATAAGGCAGCCCAATATTCACATGTAAATGACTTAACTGGAATTTTGAAATAGAAGAGATCAATGTAGTTGATAAATGGAGTAGATATCCCTTAAAACTATTGGTAATTATCTGATTGAAAATCAAAGCTACTTCCCCCTGGTAGGACTGCCTTGCCAGGCCACAGGAGACTTGACTAGCTAGGGTGGGTGGGTAGAAGGTGCTCCCCTTTTCTGAGGAATAGCAAGAGGGATGGGGAAAGAGAGGGAGCATGGGACTGGAAGGAGAGGAGGGAGGGAGCTATGATTGAGATGTAAAGTGAATAAACTAATTAATTAAAAATGAAAAAAGAAAAGGCATTATATACCAATACATATCCACAATATTTTCTAAACTTTAAAACCTGAAAACATTAAATGCTGTCTCTAAGTTGGAATCATGAGAAACCACATTTGTTAAGTGAGTATGGGATGTTGGATTATTCATTGGCACATAGATTTTAAAAATAATTTTAACAATATAGTAAAACTTAAACAGCATATAATTCAACAATTGTCACACAAATATTTATATATATATATATAAAACATTAATATAATTTTGCATGTAGCAAATCCCATACACAGGAATATTTATAATAATATTATTTTTCATAGATAAAACCAAAAGCAACATATATATCTAGCATCAATAAAAAGAGAGACAAATGATAGTGTGTTCACAGATCTAGGTAAAAGTACCTGCTATAAAGCTGATAACCTGACTACCTGCATTTGATATTTACATGGGAGAAAGAGAGAACTGAATAGCAAGTTATCCTCTAATCACCACATGTACCCTGGTACAACACACACACACACACACACACACACACACACACACACACACACACATAAACAGCATGAAATGTAATCTTTTCAAAATATTATACAATGTTAATGAATATTTTACAACTAATACTGACATATGGATGAAACATATATATGCATATATATGATGAACAAAAGCAGTAACACAAATTAGCACAGCTATAAAATACTATTTACATATTGTTTAAATATAGGCAAGATTGGACTTTGTTATTTAGGAATTGCATAGGCAGTAAAACTAAAACCGAAATCAAAAACATCAGAATGGTTCTTAATAGTCAAAAGAACTGCATTGAGGAGAAAAAAGCACATTGAACTTTTAGGGTATTGATAATGTTTTCTATATGGAGCAAGTGAAGTCCTCAGAGAGTGTATATTGTTTGACAATGGCATGACCAATAGCAACAGCAAAGACTCTTCTACCCTGAGTAAGGCTAAGAGTGATGGCAAAGTCTCCCTCAGATTTGAGTGTGAATGTTGATGCTTATGAAGAAAATGTCCACATTAGCTTTTACCCACTATCTGGGATGTTATGGCCTGAAGACAGCTTCTTTACAAAGACTACTCCTATAGAGATTGGCTAAACCTTCCTCCTTGTTCAGCTGTATATTATTGTCCTGACTCAACTACAGATTCAGTGAAATCCCCAGAATAATTCCAAGACAATTATTCATGAAAATTGAAATAAAAAACTACTTTAAACTCTATGTGAACACACATACAAAAGAAAAACATGGGATATAAACAATCTTAAATAATAAAATAATTGCTAAGCATATCACCATCACAGACTTCAAGCTTTATGAAAGATTTTTAGTAATATAAACAACATGATATTGGCATAAAACACGACATGCTGCTTAACATAATGAAATTGAAGACACAAAACAATGCCACACACCTAGGGACACCAGGTTTTTTTTATAAGAAGTCAAAAATACACACTGAAGAAAATGTAGTATCTTTAGCAAATGGTGCTGGTCAAACTGGATAGATACATGGAGCAGAAGAAAATAAAATCCTATCTGTCACCCTACACAAAACTCAGCTCTAATTGGATAAAGGACAGCAACATAAGATTCATTTGTATACAAGAGAAAATAAGGAATGGACTTGGACTCATTGTCACTGGAAAGAAATCTGAACATGACACTTGTAACACAGGAAATAAGAATAACAATAAATGACAAGTGATAAACCTGAAAAGCTCTGTACAACAAAGAATGCAATTATTCAGACAATGTGGTATCCTAAAGAATGGAAAAACAAAATATTTCCAATTATGTATGAGATAGAAGGTTAATACCTAGAATATTCAAAGAACTTTACAAAACTGAACATCAAAAACAAAATAATCCAATCAATAATTGGCTACAGAACTAAGCAGAGAGTTTTTAAAAGATAAACACAAGTAGCTGTGAAACACTTTTTTTAATGTTCGTCATCCTTAATTTCAGAAAACACAAATTCAACTAATGCTAGCCCATGCTGGCATCATTGCTTGTGGGATTGCAAATTGGTAGAGCCACTATCAAATCAGTGGGGGATCCAAAAAAGAAGGAAATTGATTGATTCCAAGATCAAGTTAGACCACTGTGGTAATCTGAATAAGAATGGCCCCCATTGGCTCTTGTTTTGAATGCTTGATTACCAATGAGTGGCAGCATTAGGAGGTGTGGCCTTGTTGGAAGATGTGTGTCAGTGGGGGTGGGTTTTAAGGTTTCAAATGACAAGAAAGATCCAGTGTCTCTCCTGCTACCTGCACCTCCAGATGTGGAAATCTCTGCTACTTCTCCAGTACCATGTCTGACTGTCTGCCCCTTCCCCCTACTGCCTTGCCATAATAATAAGGGACTAAATCCCTGAAACTGTAAGCCAGCCACAATTAAATTTTTTCCTTTGTAATAGTTTCCATAGCTATATCTCTTCACAGAAATACAACACTAAGAAAACTGCTATCAGACATATACCCAAATGGCTCTGTATTACCGATATACTAATGCATTGCTGTCCCAATCATAATATGCCCAAATTAGGAAACATGTAGATGTCCATCAGCTGATGAATGGATGATTAAAATGTGGTGCATTTATGCAATGAGATAACTATGTGATGGGATATTATTCAACTTTTAAGAAAAATCTGATGGAGTTGAAGATCAGATAATTTAGTTTTACAATTAAGCTTAGTTGTTTAGGGGTTAAGAAGTTTCTAGGTCTAGATATATGTTTTCAGTTGATAATGATGAGATATGATAGATATTTACTTACATTCAGAATTTTAGCCACACCAAGATAGGAAAGAAGTTTTCTTCAAGGCTGCCAAATACAAATAGCCAAAACACTATGAATGTAATATTTGTATAACTCCTGATTGTTCCATGGTTCTTCTTGCTGTAGATATATATATATATGTAATAATATAAATGTATATGAAAAATAAAAAATTCATAGAGAAAGAAAATAAAAGTGGAATTATGAAGTCTGCAGGTGAATGGGTGGAAGTAGAAATAATTATGTTGGGTTAAATAGCCCATTTACAAAAAGATAAACATCACATTATTCCTTATATGTGGTTATCCATTTTTAAGTTTTATATATGTGTGTGTTTCAACCAGAATGGTCATAAAGTTTAAGTAGCTTAGCTCATAAAGGACCAAGTAGGAAGAAAGGATCTTCTAGGAGAGGGGAAATAGAATACAGTGTTGTAAAAAGATAAAAGGGAAACTGGGGCGAGAGAATTAAATGGGGAGGGAGTAGGAGATCAGGGTAAAGGAGGGACAACTAATACTAAAAGCTTTTTGAAACATCATATGGAAACCTACTACTATAAAAACTTCCTAAAATATATACATATATAAAATAAATTTAAATGGAGAGACTATACAATGGGAGGAGACAGTCCCCCAACTAAAACAGCTTATGTCACCAAGTAAAACATTCAGTGCTAGGAATGGGTTACATTTTATTGAGTCATTGGCCAAAGGGGTCTCATATACCATCTGAACACCACAGGCTACTACAAAGGCTATAGATTGCCCTCTAAAACCTGATAATAAGGCCCTACTGATGAAGACACCACTTTCTTATGCCACTGATCTTAGAAAATTGAGTGTCCAACTGGAAGTTTCACCTGTACTGACTAGCTTTCATGGTGGTTGAACATACATTTCATGTTACAGGAGGAAAAATGTAATCATCAAAATGGCCCATCTACAAATCCAGTGACTAACAACAGTGACTTACCTGACTGGAAAATATACTGGTACTATAGTGGCACAAATTTTATGAGGTACTTAGTTTTTAAATTGGTGTACTGGCTTTTATGTCAAGTTGACACAGACTAGAGTCATCAAAGAGGAAACAACCTCAATTGAGAAGATGCCTCCATAATTAATGATCAATAGGGGAGGGACCAGCCTGTTGTGGGTGATGCCATCTTTGGGTTGGTGGTCCTGGGTTCTTTACAAAAGCAGGCTGAGCAAACCCTGGGGAGCAAGCCAGTAAGCAGCACTCCTCCATGGCCTCTGCATCAGCTCCTGCCTCCATGTTCTTGCCTGTTTGAATTCTCAGCCTTACATCCTTTGGTGATGAACAGAACTGAGGAAGTGTAAGCCAAGTAAGCCCATTCCTCCCCAGCTTGCTCTTTGGTCATGGTGTTTCATTGCAGCAATAAAAACCCTGAATAAGACAAGTCGATTTAAGGAACACTACATGAGCTAGAACTCATTCCTGACACTGCTAAAGTGACCAAAACCTGAAACTAAGGAAATCACCAGTCCTAGGAGAAAACTACTATCATTCTGCTAAAGGAACTAGCAAGAAAATGACTACTAAGGACACATTGCTACTCCCATACATCAGAGTAACATTCAATCCTTATCAGAGAATTTATTGTTGTGATCAATAACACAGAGATCCACAATTGGACAATATACAGAGTGATAGACTTTGGAGAATTCAACTCAAAATTGGATGTGTTTATAAACCCCTTCTCTAAAGGTGCATGGATCTATGTAGTACAGGCGGCAGAAAGATTATAAGAGCCAGAGTTGGTGGATGGCTCCAAGGAAATGGCATCTGTAAGATGCAATAAGCCTCATACATACTCAAAGAGAATGTGACAGTGTTCATAAGACATGCATAGGTAGAAACCAGACAAAATCTCAGCATGGTGAAGTAAAAGTGGACACAAAGTTGCACCCTAATGAAGAAAGTATTTGAAATTCATATCAAATGTGAAATTGAAAATCAGCTTTCTCCAATAGAGTCACACTGAATATTATCAACAGCCCTCCACTCAGGTTCCATGCACAGAGGTAGCTGACCAACACAAAACAGACTTCATGCTTGTACGTGGTGATTTTTGTTGGGGTTTTTTTTTTTTTTGGTATTTTTTTTATTGTTGATGTTTGTTTTGTTTTGTTTTGTTTTTGAGAGTGAAAGAGCATAAAGTTGGGTGGGTAGTGAGATGGAAAAGACCTACAACGAGTTGAGAAGAAAAGAATATGATCAAAATATACTATATGACTTATGTTAAAAAGAAATAATTATTATAAAAATAAGCCTCCCTTCTTGTCCACATATATTAATAACCCTACCTCTGTGTTCAACTATATTCAATAACCTAACCCCACTTTCCTTTTCATCTGTAAATAATAGGCATGCTGAGTTTCCTGCTATTGAGAGTTCTCTATCAGAGAGCCCTGTTCACTCAATCTCCACTTTTCTGTGTCTGTGTATTTTCCTTTTCTTTTCCTTCCTTCCTTTCTTTTCCTTTCCTATCTTTTCTTTTCATTTCACTGAGCTGATCTGAACACTGCACTTCCTTTCTTCCTTCCTTCCTTTCTTTTTTTTGTTTATTTTTAATTAATAAATATGAGTATATATTTCTTAAGTGGTACATTGTGAATATTTGATATATTTATAAATTTTATAATACTCAGTTTAAAATTTGCATTCCTGTCTTGAGAACTATTTATTTGTGATAAAAACATTTGAATTCCTGTCCTCTAGCTAAGCAATGCAACATACACTGTCATTTTGTATATTCACCTTACTATTCAAAAGCAGCACAGCTTGTTTCACTATTTTATTTTACTTCTCTCCCAACTACTCTTCTGAACATACTGTTAACACTATTATTCTTTTAAACTGCATAACAATAATATTTGAGATTGTACATGATTAAGATCATGTGATATTTGCCTTTCTACGTCAAATATATTTCACTTGCATAATACACTCTACTTTACAAAAATTACATAATTTAATTATTTTGAATAACCATTATTGCATTGTATATGAATACTAAATTTTATGTATCTGTTCATACTTTGATGAATACTTCCGGTTACTGATAGTATTGCAATGAATGTGATAGTGCATATGTTGCCTCAATATACTGATTTCATCTCCATTAGACATTTTAGGTAATGTATCTTATGGCAGTTTAGTTAGTTTAGTTTGTTTTTTTGTTTTAAGGGTAAAGCAGATTAAAGAAACAGAAAAAGGAAATAAGCAGGAGGCTTCTATGAGCAGGTATTTTAAAAAGAAGATCAAGAAAAACATATTTTGGAACAAATTAGGGGATGGGACAAACTGCAGCTTTGAACACAGCAATAGCCCAAGGGCATCAACACATGATAGCAAAACACAGAGATGAGAATCCTCGTGATTACCCAGGACCATTAGGAAGCATGTCACTTGTGTCCACTGTCATTTTCTCAAAAACCAAAGAACTCAATATCAATAATTCCATCCAAATTGCTAAATTTTAAAAAGTCTTTTGTCATTTACAGGTGAAGTTGCTGTCAAATACACACTTATAAAAAGTTAGTTTCATTAATAATAATAGATTTCATTGAATGATAGATCAATTACCATTCTATAAAAACAACCCAGATATGATTTTGCTACTAATGACATTAAAGAGTCAATGCCATTTCTTTAAAACTAACAGTAAAGATAAACTTTGAGCCCCAACATAATCCATTCTACATTCCGAGCTCCTTCTATTTTTAGTAAGTTATGTTCTAGAATAGATGTTTATTTGGGCACTCTCACAGCTAAGAATTCTCATATGCTCATTCATTTAAATGTTTACAGCAATATTGCACAAATCTTTGGTAGTGGTTTTTAAGTCCCCATTTCTTAGGCTATTGATTTTTTTCTGATGAGTTATAGGTACATGGTTATCATTGTAAGTGACCTAAACCAGAAATTTCCTGTGGGTTATTTAGAAATTCACTTCTTTTACAAGCTTGTGCATATTTCTATTGGATGAGTATGAGGCCAAAGTGAGAGGTGGTAACAACAAGGTAATAATATAATAGCAGTGTCTAGGTTTTATGAAATCTTTTAAGAGCCCATCTTGGGAAGAGCATGTAGTGTAGATTAAAACTGAAATAAAATAAAGACAAATTACATCAATATTACAAATAAAATAATGTTCTTGAAGAGCGTTCATGTTCAGTTCCCAGCATCCATCCATAGCTCCCATTTCACATAATCCAGTGCCCTCTCATGATATCTCCCAGTACCAAACATGTATCTGGTACACAGACATACATGAGAGAAAAGCACTTGTACATATAAGCAAATAAATCTTTAAAAAGAGACAATTCAATGAATACTTGTGGTGATAAATAATACTTGTTAGACTTTATTTTCAGCCACTCTAATCTTTTTATATATTTTGTTACTTAATTCACATAATAATTTCAGGAGGTAGAATTAAATGCCGTTCTTCATTCCTAGTGACAAAGCTGAATCTCTTAGTAAGTGTCAGAACTGAAATGTAAACCTAGGTCTGACCACCACTCATTTATTTCCCCTTTGTGCTATTCTGTGAAGGCTTCCACATTTATGTCCAAAAGATTATTGAGAATGGTACAGTGACTCAACACATACACAATATTTACTAGTAAAAAGGAGCTCCATTAACTTCTTTCTTCAAATAAACCAAAAATCATAAAATTCTTCTTTTAAAAAAATGTCTGTATTTATGGTTTCTTTGGTTATCCCTGCTTTCAACTAGAACTCCAACTAGTTTGGCTGATCCTGCGTATTACTCAAGGCTAGAATCTAGATTACAAACTCTGTAGTTTCTCTCCCTGAAAACTAAAGAATGTTTGGCTTTGTCCCATGACCATATCTCCCAATTTGAGGAAACTATAGCCTAGCAATTTTTCAAACATTAAATAGTATCTTTCAACACTCAGTGTTGTCTATAAATCATTTCACTCTTTCTGTAGCTCTCAACTTTTGACAGCATTTTACTGTAAACAAATTTGGAGGCTATTCTGTGATTATTCCCACTTGGAAAATATACTGTTTACTCTCCATGAAACTAGAACAGAAGGTCTAATAGAAAGGAAATTATTAAGCATTCTACTGAGTTTTTTTTCTCCAACAAAAACTAAGATAGAGGTCAATGAATAAGTATGTGCAGACTGGAACTTGAATCCTCTAGGGTGACTGTAGGCTAATTAATAATTAATGCCAGAGCCATGGTGTTTGAAATGCAGATGTGATAACTGGAGGCCTGGCAGAGCTGTTCAGAGGAAGCAGATTTAGATGCTATAGGGAATAGGCACTCCCTTGCCGGCTGGCTCAGAGAGCCAGCCTGGGTGCAAAGCAGGGCCTATGGTTTAGATTATATTCCCCTCAGCTGTTAATTACCTGAACCTACTTTGAAGTTCTTCTCTTTTTATCCTCTGCATGAAAAGAGATTGGTTCAGCCAAGGGACTTGGAGAAATGATCAAATACATGGGGTGGAGGGAAGGGGAGGTGGGAATAGAACTTCAGATATAAGAAGATAACGAAGAAAAAACACATAGTAGAACATACAAGAACATGCATTATTAGGAAATGTCGAAATGTGGTTCATTGTTTCAAGCACATTGTTTCTCTCAGTTATTCTAGTGGAGTTGGTTTTACATAAATATGCAGTATCTCTGAATAGACAAACAAAGAATTTCCATCTATATTATTATACAGAGATTTGACACGAGCCTATCACAGATGCTTTATAATGCTGTTTTTATTTCAATAAAGTCACTAGACCTGTATGTATTTGAAATCAAGTTGTGATAATAGTAAAATTAACAGAGCCTGCCACAATTATTTCTATATAATTTCTTTGTGCTCAAATAATTCATTCTCAAAACATAAATAGTAAGAACCATTGCTCAGTAGGGAAAGTTATGTTAAGAAATTTTAAACATTGCATGAAGTTGGAAGAAATATGGAAACTGCATATAAAACTGCATTTAAAAGCATTGTGATTTGTTTTCAAAAAGAATGTGTACACATAAAATATAAAGAAACATGGCCATTAACTATTTTTTTGCAAATGAAGTCTGGCAGCCTGTGTTGAATGTAAATGCTAAGGTTTTTTGACAGGATGAAGATGGGATTGATTTTTTATCTTTTTACATTAAAAATATTTCCTTTACTGGAAGTAAAATTTTTTCCTGAGACACATTCTAGTCACAGTAAATCGAAGTGGTCTCTTTAGGTACAAGCAGATGAAATGGCTCACTTTCAACGTTCTATCATTTTCTTGTGCACTGATATTGATATCACCATCAGAGAAAAGCATATCTGTACACTGAAACTGACACCTGTGGATGCAGTGTTATCTGCTAAGTTGACATCAAATTGCTACAAGCAAATGGAGGAGTGAAAGGCATGCAGTTCAAACATAAGCGGTATCTCTGAAATCATCTGGTTTTGAAGTTTTTACTTTGTTTATTGTCCACTCTACATGTAAAAGTATGTAAAGAGGAGCAGAAAACTTAAAATTTAAAGGGAACATGAAAATATAAAGTTATTTATTTCAACATAATGTTCAAAAGTCCAGATTCCAAAACAAAAAAATTAAAATGTACAAACGTGATGTTAACTTTCATGACAAATTTTATCAAAGAACTGTAAATACAGTGTTATAAGAACTGTAAATACAGTGTTATAATCCAAGTCCGTGGTGTTAATGGAATGTAATATTTTTCTTGAGTCTTTAAATATAAACTCTGGATTTTCAGTTTTATTATTTAGAAAAGAGGGGAAGTAAAGTGTTTCAAGAGTATGAGCAGCAAGCCATAAGCACCATTTGCAAAACCAACCACTTGGATAAGCCTGTAAGATGTTCATGGCTACCGTCCTTTCCTTTGTGGGTAATCATGTTCTTTCATGTTTGAGGATAGTATTTAATTTTAAAACATAAGCACAGAACAAAGCACTCTAAAATAAAACAGTACTTTTCAAAATTTAGGTCCACATTATTGAGTTACTCTTTCCCCAAACAAATAAAAGTACATTTTTTCCTGATCATATTAGTTTGGTTTCTACTATATTATTTCTATGCCAACAGATACATTTGTGTGTGTGTGTGTGTGTGTGTGTGTGTGTGTGTGTGTGTGTGTGTGTGTAATTTTGCAATATATCATCATTTGGCCACTCTGAGTTTTAAAAAAAAGAAAGATATGTGAAAGTATAATCTCTTCATGATTTTATAGCCAAATATGTTTCAGTTTAATGAAATATGAATAGAAAATGGCAATGATGCTACCTCAAGAATTAGATTAAACATTATACTGTATTTTAACTTCTCTGTTTTATATCCCACAACTTTCATTATCCCATAATTGTAGCTACCATTAAAAATTAGATCTTGTAAAAACAGTTCATTTTATGTATGGTATATTTTAAAAAGTATTAATGTGATGTGTTGGCACAATCACAAAATTAAAATATTTTTTAAATTGATCATACTGTCCTATTTTAGTACAATAAAATTTAAGGCGCAAACTCTCCACATAGCAACCTGTATTTAAACCAAAATGGGAGGTCATAATTTATATGTTTTAAACATCAATTTGGAAAAAATATAAAGTATTATACTCAGCCAAACTCTATGTGAAAGATTTTTTTGGCAGTGTCTGTTTTCTCTAGTTTATTTTCTGTTGTAAGCATAATGTAGAAATATTTGTTAGTGGAAGTTCCTACGTGCCTACATAATAGCCTGTTTTCACGGCAGCCTAAAATGTAGCTAGATTATCTAGTTTGCTTTGTATCTTTTTTTTTACCTCCAGCTAAAAGGAGCCTGGAATGAAGTTCTGAGCTCCTTCTTAGGAAAGTGCTAAAAAAGTAAATAGATCTTAACAAAAAATGGCTTTCTGCCTCCAGTATGAGTGATGGATGTTGCAACAACTATGTACTGCAAAGCAGAGGAAGACTTCTTTACCCTGCAAAAGGAAAAGTAAAGCATTGAAAAGAGAATTTTAATGAAATCATAACATTAAAATAGTTTCTTAAATCCCACTAATTTTCTAGGTGAAGGTTCCGACATGAATATGAAGAAACATTAAAAGGGAATTGAATTTGCATTCCTTATGCTACAGGCACATGTTTACATGACCTTTAAAACAGAATTAAAGCCGTATCATCAGCAGCTGTAGGCAATTCACATTACTAAGGCAATCCAATCAGAATGCTAAACTAACTATAAAACATAAATTAAACTGATACAGAATCATCTTAATTCACTAGGTTTACTTGCAATGTACTTATATACTACTAGTAATTTCAAAGCAGTTTGTAGTTTTGCCAAATGAAAAAAAATCTAACTGTTACATTCTAACATATCTGAAAATAGTGCCCAACTATGAGAAAGAAAATAGGATCACTTCAATGTATATTTCTCAACAAACCTTCATTATCTCTCAGAGTTCATTTTCTTAATGAACATTATTTACTTTCAACAATCACCTTCAAATTCTAGCATATCCCATAAAAACATAATGACCATTGCTATACTGTAGACAAGGCAGAGTCCATTTTCATGTTCAGGCAAATATTTGGAAATGTTCATAATGAATATTTTAAAGCTGATAACATATAACAGAACTTTTTATGCCAAATAGCGTTATTATTCCCTAAGATTTTTCACACCTTCTAATAACCTCATTCTTGTTTTATTTCATAGTATATATAAATGAACTTTATTTTAAATATGATGGGATGGATTATCTCCAACTGTATGTTATGAGATTTGCTATAAAAACATGAAGGGAGAAAGTATATCTGTAAGGCAAGACAGCATCCCACAAAGTGTTTTAAAAATCTTGCTTTCCTTAAACTTGTAACAGTAAAATTCCAGGAAATAATCTATTCTCCAAAGTTTTTCTGTTTGTTGACTGTAACTCATTTTCACCCTATTGAGAAAGTTTAACATATCTCTTAATGATATTGAAAGCACACAGAGTATGTTTGAAAATGGAGCTCTTCTATCTAAGAGGATGCACATAAAAAGTGGAGACACAAATACTGCTATTCATAACAAAAATACTGCTATTTATTATAAAATTGTTAAAAGTGGATAAACTGGAAGCTAAAGAAAACCAAGACTCTCCATTTCTTAAACACGGTTCTTACAAATCTGAGGTCCACAATCAGAGTTGAGATCATTACTCAAGGAAATTTACACACAGGTTTGTTTTTCAGTATGAAATGATTCAATTGTAAATTCACTCTAACACAAGAGAGACAGAGAGATAGTGGGAAGAGAGAGGTAGGGAGGGAAGGAGGGAGGGAGGGAGGGAGGGAGGGAGGGAGAGGAACTGAGGGAGAGAGGACAGGAGATATGTTTGAAATCCATTTATTGGTGGAGAGCATAACTAATAGTTAAACACCTGGGGAAAGCTTATATTTAAGGTAAAGATGAGAACAGATGTGATTTACCTCAAATACGATTTTTAATTGCTTTCCTAAACTAGAAGTGTATATAGATGGGAAAAAAAAACATTCCTTCTCACTACCATGAATGTATTAAAATATGTATTAACATGCAGAGAAGTTTGAGCTTAGATATTTAGACTATCCTAAACACCTTTTCTTAATCATCTAAGCCTCCACACCTACAAGAAATAATTAAACAAGGGAAGTCTTCAGAGTGCCTAAATAAAGCATTTTAGTATCGAGATCACCACAAATCAAACTCATATGAGTATCATTCTCCTCAGAGCATCCACATTGTCAGGAGGTGAGAGGACTAAAAGAAAGGAGCTGGACAAGGCATCTTTCTGTGGTTTATCTGGGCCTTACTTGTGGGAAAGGTGATACTTTTGGGTGCTTCATCTTAACATAGGACTAAAGAGGGATATATTGTGTTTAAATGTGCTCAGTCCTAGGGTAAGTTTTCAGTGCAAAATGCCAATGCTGCCCCGGGACAAAGATTCTCAGAAAGACCAATTTAAGGCACAAGGCTGTTCAAAAAGCCTTAGAACCTCACAATGGCTTTGATGTAGGCACTAGGTTCCTGACCCCTTCCTCTGTCATCAGGATAAAGAAATCAGCCTAGTCTCTACCTTACAGATCCTCATCCAAGCAGAAGACTAGAGAGACACAGAAGTGAGGGGTCATGGCTGCAATAGTCTACTAAAATAAAATCTTTCTCATAGCTGTCTTGTTTTTGCAATAGAACTCACTTGAGTCAAAAGATTACCATTTGCAGAATTAAGACAAGATTTCTCAATTGAATGTTCACAAGGTTAATGTTCACAATAACTATGACCCTTTTCCACTCAAGCACCATGTCAAACCTCCTCTATTTGTATATGTCCAGGAGCTAAGGTCAGCCCAAGTCACACCACTTCATCAAGATAACAAAGAACCCCAAGAAGTGAAGGGTGCTATTACTTCCCAAATTGTTCCTTTTACATTGGGTCAATTTTGTGATTATCATTAGCTGTTGTCCTCCTTATGTTGGTGAAAGTAGATTTTAAATTGCCAAAAGACAGAATATAGAGCATGCTAACTACAAAGTAATTCACCAAATAAGAAGACCTGGTGAGTGGCTATGTTCTTTTACTAGCCAATCGAGCTCTTCCACCTTGACAAAAGGTTCTTTAAATTTTCTTGAATATAAAATGCACACACAGAAATGTGCTCACATGTGCACAGGTGCAAATGCATATTATAGAGCTATTTCTGTATTCATAGGAAATGGAAACCAAGTATAAGATTAGATAAACAGTCAGAGCAAAGTGATATCAGTGCAATGAAATGTTACAGAAGATGGTGTTTTTATGAACACCCAAGAAGCCAGCATTCCTTCTCCAAGAACGAACATAACATTCACAGAAGTAGAAGCATTGATATTCTTGTTTAAACAAGTTCCTAAGATGTCTTTACAAAGTGAAAATTTTCCCCAAACAGTAGACCTTAACATTGCTCTGTTCTTACCCTTTTGATGACAATAATAATAAAAAGTCTAAGTTATGACATCTGGCTACATTTGATCCTTTCCCCACTATGTAACTCTAAAAATGATGAGATGAAACCTGTATATCTACCAAATTATTTACTGAGAAGGGTATTTTGTAAGGAGTAAGTATTTCTATATATAACAAACCTTCCTATGTGTGCTTAGGTGTGAGAAATGCTAGCCATTTCAGATGTATTATATCCAGTAAGGACAGGGTATAAGGGCACAGACCACGAGATCTCTGAATGAAACCAAAGCATTATTTCAACTATACATATTAAAACCAAATCATTCTTTGAAGAAAGGAATTTCAATTTGGAAAAGCTCTATTAACCACTAAAGTTACTTATTTAAAAAGGATATTATTTAAAAAGTTCAACTAGATGTCTTGTATAGAGACTTCCAATATCACTCCAAAGGGTTTGAAATAATAGATCACCTTTCTATGCCCTCTGATTGATCATGCAGATAAAGCTAATTTTTCTCTGATTTAAATAAATCCACTATTTTTTATTTTAAAGAGTAATTTAAAATGAAACAAAAACTATTGCTGTCATTTATCTATAGAATCATTCTGTGACTCCACATAAAACAAACAAACAAAAAATAGAATGCTATGGGATCTATATTTTGTAAAACTGACAACTAGATCTTATAAACAAAACAAGTGACCCCAACAAATTACCACACACAATAATTCTTAGACACCTCAAATTCTAATGGGAGGGTGATAACCATGCTGAATACTACACAGTCTGTCTCCTTAGAGTTCATTCCATGGGACCCCATAAGATCAGGGTCCATGTACTGACAATAGCAAGAGCAAGGGAAGAGGTGACCCCAGGAAAGAAATTGAGACTGGGTCAAGGAGATGGGGAGAATGTAGCTGTGGAAACAAGCATCCTTTCCCTAAGCAGCCAGGGTCTCTATTGTCCCTTCTTATAGTCTAACTATCCTGTCTATGGCTCAGCCACACAATGCCACAGCACATCCCCCATCAACATTAAATTTTGTTAGTAAGTGACTAGTTCTTACATGAGGTATTCATAATAAAATTGCAATATTATATTTTGCACACTACCTTCTTTATTTTGTAGTTTCTACTGTATGCTTCCCTTTCCCTCCCTTTTTATATCTGAAGATTCTTCACATTCAAGTAAAGAAAACAGAGACCCTTAAAATAAACTTCATTGTTTTTGAGTCTTTGGTACTAACCAATGCTACCTAAATTAATATATGTTAAATTATCCTCCAGAATATTGTGAGCTCTTACCTTACCTTGCTGTAGTTTTTTAAAGAAAGAATATAAAGACAGAAAAAAAGATGGAAAAGGAATGAAGAAAGAAAAAGACAGAAAAAAAGGAAAGAAGGGAATGGGAAGTATAAAAGGAGCAACAATAGCAGCATGCTGCTCTAAAGGATAGCTGTGCCTCCCATTCAAAATGTCTTATGAGTTCAATGTACAGATACTGGGGAAAAACACTTCTTTCTCTGCTGCGTTCAGAAGCTGTTCAATTGTGTCCACTTCTTTATGAGCTCCTGGCTTTCCAAAAGAAAATGTAAACTTGTCCCTAGCAAACCCAATCTAACTTGTCCTGTTTCCAAAGTGAACTTGTGGTGAAGGTGAAGTTTTCAGTCTAGAGGTCATGCCCATGTGCCACATCCTACTGTCTGCGGCTTCATGATATATTACACACAATGAAATCTGGCCTTTTAGACTCTTTTCCCGACCCCACCCCCACCCTCTGCCAGCTTCAGCTCCCTGCAGCCTTTCTCCTCCCATTTCCAATTTGTACATATAGCAAGGACACTTCATAACCTACACTCAAATATTAAATCTGTAAGAGTCATGTTCATCATCGCTGGGCACTTTCAGAATGAGTCTGGATGCAGGCTGCCCAGCTGCAGGCATGCTAGCATGCTTCTACAGGAGCCAGATCTGAACTACATTAATCTGCTTAATTTCTTTTGTGACTCCTTCCTTGCTTAGAAACAGAGGTTTTGAGCTTCTGCAAAGACACTCAGAAACTTGCATCCGTTAATTTTGTGAGGAAGGAAAGCCATCAGAAACCGCCCCCCCCAGCTAAAAATAAACAAAAATATAAGTAAATCAAGCCAATCTGAATATCTTTTTCAAATGAATTGAATTGGCCTCTTTGAAAAGAATGAAGAGGTATGGAAAATGTGGGGTGGGAAATCAGAGTGTGAAACAAATCAACAAGGAATGCAGATGTTACCCAGTGCTTGCATGATCCAGGAATTGAAACTTCTGCAGTCCTGCTGGAGAAAGGTAGTGGATTTGCTACAATTATAGTTCCTCCACTTCAAAGCCCAGTTCTTATCTAGGGCGACTTTTAGCTGCCCCAGCCCTGTAGGTTTGATAGCTATTGTTATATAATTCAAACCATTAGCTCTATAGGGGATGGGGAAATCAGATTGAGGGCTTGGAGTGAACTTCAGGATCTGGATGAGGAGCACACCAAGATATGTCTTTAGCCCAGATGCCAGAAAGAACAAGCTTGGTAGGGGTGACTTGGAGTTTAAGGCAAATTGCAGTCTATGAAAAATAAGTTACCAGCTCTTTGCAACAGTAGCTTCTCTGGGACTTATTTTTTCTCCCATGTCCAGACAGGGTCTTCTATTGAATGAAGCTCTTTTATTTTGCATGGGGCAGGGGATTTGTGACCATGGTCCCCCCTTTTATTCCTCTCTCTATGGAAACCCAGATCATGGGGAGAAATATGCAAGGCTGAATAAAGAGAAGCCACAGAAAGGAGCGCTTGAGAGCGGCATCTGTTACACTTGGGAAGTTAGACTGACAGGAGAGGGCTAAGGAAACCTCTCTAGTAGATTAGTTAGAACATGTAGATAGTTTCTTCAGATAACAAAATACCTCACATCCAAGGGAAATTTTTTTTGTTACAACTGCCATAGGGAGTGACTGCACCTAATGCAATAGGCATTATCTATATTCATAAAAACATTGTTAAAGGACAGAAGGAGGAAGAGCAGAGAGGAGAAGAGATGCAAGAGAAGAAGAGATAGGAAGGAAGGAAAAGGGAAAGATAATAAAATTTCTTGCTCCTAATATACACATATTTGTAAATTAAAAGCTAAAAATTAAGGCTATGAAAAATCTGTTCCTGGGCATAGATGTCCCCTCCTTGCTACCCTTCCTCTACCTCCAGACTTGGGACTAATGGTCTGAGCTACTTTTGATTTACTAGCAAAGCCAGGTTACCAAAGCAAGGCCATGACTAAGAGGAAGGTGGACTCCAAAAACTCTTGCAAGTCTGAACTAGAATAGGACCACCCCCCTTTCACCAAAAAGCTTTATCAGATGATAATTATCTTTACCTACTTAAAAGCCAGTCTGAGATAAGCCATTCTTTCACCCAAAAGCAGCTGCTAGGTGGGGGTGCGGAACATACCAACAACATGGCAATATTCATGATCGGAGTTTTGCATATACGGTTTCTTCAACACATTTCCTCTGACCTTTCAGCTGACCCAACAAATACTAGCAAACAGATCACCAAACAGGCAGTCTAATCGAGCATCGAAAACTTCTTTTTGTTTGATTTTAATGAGTTCTTATTTCTTCAGAAGCACAAGTTCAGGCACAAATTTCATTACATTCTTGTAAAAAGATGATGCATACATTCAGCAATAAGAAACAGCCTACCTCATTCCTCCACAGAAAAGAAGGAGAGATAGAAACAGACACACAGAGAGGGAGAGAGAGAGGGGGAGAGAGTGCCTGCGCACAACAGAGTAAGAGAGAGGGAGGGAAGGACAAGAGGGTGGGAGGGAGAGAGGGAGAGAGGGACTAAGGGAAGGAGGGAGAGTGGGAGAGGCAGAGGGAATGAATCGATTTCTAGGTTAAAAGCAGATAAGCCCTTACAATAGGGCATCAGCAAATGAACCTACCATTTCAATGAGGGTGAGGCAGGGAGGATGCGAAAGATCCTCTCTGCCAATAATTACTAAGTGTTTATCTTTAAGAGCAAAAGAAAGATTTAAAACAGATGCCAGGTTTTCTCACCTAACAAATGCGCATTTACATTTACCAATCTCCGCTCCTACTACTTTGTGCTGTCATAAAAATAATCACCAATTTCACAGGCAATAGTTACTCTTTAGCTATATAAAGGAATGGCAGAATAAGCTCACCTTGCTCTTAATTTTTTTTCCTCATTTTCTTGCATTTTCTTCAGATCTGTCTTCTTAGAGAAACTAATGCCTTAATGACTTTCTGGTAGCTGCAAGCCTTCTTTTATTTCAGCTAAATATATGAAAATGTATGCAAATTTAAATCAAGCTTAACCTAGGAGCTCTTGCAATATATTTAATGGAATTTCAAACCAATAACGGAACTCTGATGCCTTCTTCTGTAAGAGCAAATATAATTACACAACTAGGTTGCCTCCAAAATTACAGAAAGAAAGGGCATTTTTTAAACTTCACATTTGGTGTGTTTTGCCTGTTCTCGGCTAATGTGATTCCAAGATCTTTGCATTTCCCCCAACTCTGCTTCAGAGCAATACCTTTGTATGGGGCTGTGGAGCACATAGTTAGTCTTCTCTTACTCATTAAAAAGCCTAGGAGGGTATGTCATTCCTCTAAGCAAAATTTGAAAACTGTTGGGTCCCCCAGGCTGAAAACTAATTCAAGCTTTGCGCATTTGTGGAGGAATGGGAGAATTGTGAAAGAAGTCTAGCCCCCAAGGTCTCTCACCGGGTTTCTTCCAGTTTCTCCCTCTCCCTCTCCCTCTTGCTCTCTCCTTCCCTCCCTCCCTCCCTTTTTTCTACCCCTCTCAGCTTCCCTGGCTTCTCTCGGATTCTCTGAATTTTTGGAGAACAGTAGAGGAAGCACATTTCTCAAAATTTCCCTCATACTGCCAAGGAAACAGGATGTAAATGTTTCGAATAATTTTCAAGGGGACAACACTAGGCAGGCATGGTCTTATGAATACTTTCCCTTCTGCTTATTGAGAGTGGGTAAGTGGGCTTTCTCTGTGTTAGGAGTGAGTGTGAAAGATGACTGAGGGACTCCAGCAAGCAATGCCACTGATATAAGCTGAGAGACCTCCAGTGGGAACTGACAAGGGAGCAGAGATAAAGCCAGGTTTCCAATTAAACAGCAAACTTCAGACTGACTGAATCTTCCAAGGATCACTTTAAGATTTATATTCCAAAATCCTTCTGCTCTTCATGCCCTAATCCAAAAAAAAGAAAAAAGAAAAAAGAAAGAAAGAAAAGAAAAAAGAAAGAAAAAGCAGAAATCTTTTGCCTGGAGTTTTTTAGTTTCTTACATAAATGAAAAATAAAATAAGCAAAATAAATTGGAATAGCTTTTATTGGCTCGTGGAAATTTCATTTGGGCTTCTGATCTACACATTACTTTGGTCAAAGTTTGTAGATGCATTTTATTTTGCAGTTTCTACTACACACTAACCCAAAAGATTAACTAAAATATTTAATGCACTAAAATTAAGATATTTTCTTCTTTATTTATTTTAATTTAACTAAATCAAAAGGAGACCTGAAACCAAAGTTAGTACCTTCATTGCTACTCCATACAAATATATATCCTTTCTAACCTTTCTCCATCACAACCAACCACGTAATCTCAGGGAGGGGAGAAAGGGTTAACTAAAACCACCGCTGCCACTCTGAGCTAGGCAGCCAATGGAGCCTAAAGATTGATTCACTTCCTGCTTGGGTCTCACTGAAACTCCAGAGCTCCGCCAGCCTAATTTGGAAAAAGAGCTCAGCCTTCCGCACTACCATTGGCTGTGTTTGCGCCTAGCCAGGCCAAGTCGTCCTGCGATTGGCCTTGGCGGGTGCCCGTAACCCGTAACTAGCGGCTTTGGTCCCCCCTCCCCCCCCGCACCGTAGATGTCAAAGGCTGAAGCTGCTCCCTTTGCCACATTATAACTAGTAGAGGATCCTCATCGACCATGGCCACAGCTGCTTCGAATCCCTACAGCATTCTCAGTTCCAGCTCCCTTGTCCATGCGGACTCTGCCGGCATGCAGCAGGGGAGTCCTTTCCGCAATCCTCAGAAACTTCTCCAAAGTGACTACTTGCAAGGAGTTCCCAGCAATGGGCATCCCCTCGGGCATCACTGGGTGACCAGTCTGAGCGATGGGGGCCCGTGGTCCTCCACACTGGCCACCAGCCCCCTGGACCAGCAGGACGTGAAGCCGGGACGCGAAGATCTGCAACTGGGCGCAATCATCCATCACCGCTCGCCACACGTAGCCCACCACTCACCCCACACTAACCATCCGAACGCCTGGGGAGCGAGCCCGGCTCCAAACTCGTCCATCACGTCCAGTGGCCAACCCCTCAATGTGTACTCGCAGCCAGGCTTCACGGTGAGTGGTATGCTGGAGCATGGGGGACTCACTCCACCACCAGCTGCTGCCTCTACACAGAGCCTGCATCCAGTGCTCCGGGAGCCTCCAGACCACGGTGAGCTGGGCTCGCACCACTGCCAGGACCACTCAGACGAAGAGACTCCAACCTCTGATGAGTTAGAACAGTTCGCCAAACAATTCAAACAAAGAAGAATCAAATTGGGTTTCACGCAAGCCGACGTGGGGCTGGCCTTGGGCACACTGTATGGCAATGTGTTCTCGCAGACCACCATCTGCAGGTTCGAGGCCTTGCAACTGAGCTTCAAGAACATGTGCAAGCTGAAACCCCTGCTAAATAAGTGGCTGGAGGAGGCTGATTCTTCCACAGGAAGCCCGACCAGCATTGACAAGATCGCTGCGCAAGGCCGTAAGCGCAAGAAGCGAACCTCCATCGAGGTGAGTGTCAAGGGCGTACTGGAAACGCATTTCCTCAAGTGTCCCAAGCCTGCAGCGCAGGAGATCTCCTCCCTGGCAGACAGCCTCCAGTTGGAGAAAGAAGTGGTGCGTGTCTGGTTCTGTAATAGAAGACAAAAAGAAAAAAGAATGACTCCGCCAGGGGATCAGCAGCCACACGAGGTTTATTCGCACACGGTGAAAACAGATGCGTCCTGCCACGATCTCTGACTGGAGGAAGGCAGGAGGTGGCCTGCTGCACTGGGAGCAGTGCGGATATCATTCTCACTCCCTACCTTCCTTTCATCATTACGTTCTTTATTATTGCTATCTCTCTAGCTTGCTATCTCTTTCTTTCACAGGGGTTTCTAACTTATCTAGAGAAAGGAAACACAAAACACACGCACACGCACACACGCGCACACGCACACACATTCAGGCTTCACAACTCTGAAACACAATTAAGCACTCCAGGTGGGGACCTCCTATTCCCTGCTGTCAGAGCAATTACCATACAACCTTTTCTGTTGATCAATACGTATTGTTTACTCTGAGTAAGATTTGTTTGGTTGCTCCTTTCTAAAAAAGGGCAAGGAGCTGGGTAACAGGGGTGGGGGTGGGAGAGGGTGGGAAGACAGATGTGTGCCTATGAATAACCTTTCAGCGCCTTGGTTATAGCAGCTGTATTTCAGGTGAAATCTGTTTTACAATAGACTAGTTTTGCATTTTTTAAAACTTCTATAGCGTTTCTAAATGTCTACGGTGTTTTACTACAAGCTGTACACAATATTTGTGAGATAATTTGTATCTAATCGACCACTCCACATTATTATTGCTATTATTATTATTTCTTCATTGAGCTGATGGGTTTTTAATTGCTTAAAAAGGGAGGGGAGGTTGGAAGGAGGAAAGAGAAAAATGTTCACCTCCTGTACTCCCACACTTTCGAATCTGCATGGAGAGGAGAGGATACTATGGAGAAAGTTGGTGTTTCTATTTCCCGCCCCCCCCCCCAGGGTCTGAGTGCCTATATAGGCAGAACAAGCAAACTGAATGGGTTTGCAAAGTAGCCTGAAGTAAGAGAGGCTATTTCGCTGCTTTTTGCCCCCTTCCCCGTTATGAAACTGTGGAGTCCCTGAAGGCTTCCACAGCATAGTTCCCGGTGCCCCAGAAGGATTCAGCAGTGGTGCGAAGAATGGGGTTTGAGCGACCCGAAGGATTCTGAATTCACCGAGGTCCTGAATGCCAGTGAGTTAAGTTTCCCACAGGCTGCCGTCATAGTCAGGCTGACAACCTGTGCTACCCAACTCATACTCTCTTAGATGAAAGACTTTGTATTCACAAAAGGTGGCTTTCACCAGAGAGAGACCAAGACCCAAAGATGCTGGCGACAGATTCAGCCAGTGCCTCCCAGTTCAGTTCACCTCCAGTTTGCCGCTCCATCTCAGGGTGAGAAACACTCTCGGTAGGGTGGTGAGGGGGTGGGCTAAAGGGCACCCTCTGCTTAATGCGGAGCGACAATAAAATAATTAGCAAAATAAAAGTCATGGAGATTCTGGTCTATCAGCACACCACCTCCTTCCTCTTGTACATACCAAGGTCTGAGTGAGCTCTTGGGGAGCCCCTCTCAGTGTCTTTGACAAGCACAGCTGGTGGAAGCCCATGGCGAAGATTGAGGGAGCTAGCGAGCGCCTGGGCGGCTGCGTTTATTCTTTTTATTTTTTCTTCTTTAAAAAATCTGTGTGTGTGTATTTCTGTACGTGTGTGGCGTGCGCGTGCAAACGTGTGTGTGTGTAGATAGCTGTGTGTATCGTATTACTGTATAAAAAAACCACAAAAACTAAAAAAAAAAAAAAATCTCGCTAGGCTATGTAGAGATCTCCAAATTAAGCGGTTGCCATGGCTTTATGGCTAGCTTTCTCTTACGTCCACAGGACAGGTTCACAGGTGCACCTCATCCCCAAAAAGCTCTGTGTGCTGGCCCAGTAAAGCGCCCATGCCCAGCCAGCCACCGGTGGGCCAGACCCGGAGGGGATCTCAGCACGCCAGGCTGATCTCAGGATTCAGCTTGCAGGCGCAGCTGCAGTAAACAAAGCTTCAAACTACCTAAGGACCAGAAAACCTTGTGCCCCTTGTAGAAGATGCGTTAGTATGGGCTGCCAGGTTGACCACACTGTGTCTCCCCTAGCCGCAGGTCGAAGAGCATATATTAATTCAAATCCTTTTGCTTTTTTTTTTTTTTTTTTTTTTTTTGGTCAAGCCTCTGCATTTTCTTAGTTTTAGGTTTTAGTTCTGCGATTTTATTTTCACAAATGTTCTAGGGGGGCATTGTTTGATTCTTTTTTTTTCTTTACAGTTAAACACTATGGTTCAAACCTGAGTTAGCCCAAATATTTCTGCCGACTTTATAATTGTACAGTTTTGTATATTAAACGTTTTTGAAGTTATTAATTTAAAAAAGATCATTTAGTTTATTCATTTAGTAACTGATGTATAATAAACGCTATTTTCATTAAGAGTTGCTTTTTCAACTATTTTATTCAAATTGCCTATTGCAGTTGCCAACAATTATTTATTTTCAATAAATTCTGCATTGTGTTTAAATGGAAATTGTTTCAAAGATGAGTTGGGTGTCAAAAAGAAAACAATTCGCTGTAATGTTTGATGTGAACAGTTTTAGTCAAGGGGTTTATATTGACGCAATATTTTATTGTTGTAAAAGATTTAAAAGGTTTAAATAAAACATTTTTCCAAAAAAAAAAATGTTTTCTTCTCCTGGCCTTATTGTGTTGTATGTGAAGTTAAACATTTAAAGAAGCACATTTTGGGTGAGCCAGGCACTTGCTTTGCTTCAGGATAGAAACCATTAGTTTTTGTTTTGATTCTGGTTTCTATTCCTCTGACTTTTGCTCTTTTGGCTAAGAAATATATTCACACACAATACCTGTTTGTGAATGCTTACCCACATGCTCACACAAAATGTACTCTTCAATGGTGGGAAACCAGGTGGTTAAGGCTATTTTCTTAGTGTTCTCTGAGAAAATAATTTGTCAACCAGTGTCCTCTACTATAACCCTCACTCCCAAAATGAAACCCAAACCTTTCAGGGACTTGTAATTTTCTTATATGCTCCCATTCTTCTTTCTGTGCCACTCCAGGCATGCCCTTCTAGTAAAGGACCTGGCTATGTTTTTAATGTAAAGGTTAGTGTTCCTCTTAAGGAGCTCCCTGGGCCCAGAAACCTTAAGTAACCTGTTTCAGTCCCTTATCTATCTGGTTTGTAAGAAGAAAAAAAGATTATGAGACAATTGGGAAGAAATTTTGATTTATTATGCTCATCTTTCCATTCTGACATATAATTTTGCATGTATTACTTATTTCATAAATCTTTCCATTAAATAAGGGACTGTTACCTGTAGTGGTAGCTAAGGAGTAATTTGCCAAATATGAGACAATTCTATTTGAAGGTTTTGTATGTGTAAGCCTGCCTTTTCCAACATTTTTGATACATTTGAAGAAATAAACAATACATTTTTTTCTGGCAGTAAAGACCCTCCAACTCATACCGTTTTAGACAAATCATAATTGTTTAATCACTTTAATACATAATGGTTATAATATAGGATATCTTGAGTTTTTCAGATTGCCTGATTATTTATAGCTTTATAGTAAAACATACACATGTGGTTGCTTTCTATGAAACCTGCCACATATGTGTATATTCATGGGTATATCCCCTTTATAAATAATATTGATTGTTAAAAAATCATTTTATGTGTGTATATGCTTGCATGTGTGTGTGTGTGTGTGTGTGTGTGTGTGTGTGTGTGAGAGAGAGAGAGAGAGAGAGAGAGAGAGAGAGAGAGAGAGAGAGAGAGAGAGAGAGAGAGAGAGAGAGAGAATGCTACATATGTGTGAGTGCTCACAGAGGCCAGAAGATGGTGTTTGATCCCTTGGAGTTTAAGGCAATTGTGAGCCACCCAACATGGGTTCAGAGAGCCAAACTAGACTTCTCTAGAAGAGGAGGAATCTTTCTTAACCACTGAGCAACCTCTTCAACCCCATAATATTGATTTTTATACAGTTGTATCAACAAGCACAAAACCTATACGAATAAGCCTCTTGGTTCTATATTTTGACTGACAAACTATTTCTTATTCAACATCCCGTAAAAACTGAGTGGACTAAAATGTTCATTTTTCTTACTAAAGAACTGCACACAACTAACTTTCAGTCTATCCTGAACTCTTATATGAAGTCATATGCAGATATTTTAGGAAGTATTTATGTTAGTATATAGACAGAGAAATCATGTGTGTGTGTGTGTGTGTGTGTGTGTGTGTGTGTATGATGGCTTCCTTTATTAACTTTTATTCTTCTAAACTATAAACATAACCTTATAACCTAGTGGTCTTTTATGATGACTTTCTTATAAATCTCTGCATAATGAGAATAATATTATCATTAAAAAATCCAGTGTTGTTGGGGATTTTGCATAAGGCTTTTCCTGTCTAAAGGTTGCTGCTTTTCCAGCTCCCCACCAATGCCTTTACAGAAGTAGCTTTTGTCTTGGCTTTTTCAGGCCTTCACAATTATACCTCTCAGTTAGAAAGAACTTATGGATATAAAAGGAACACTAACAGTTAATCATATCTAATGCTATGAAGGCAACAAGTTTCATCTCCAACAACATTCCAGAATAGTAAAATATTAAGAAATTGTAAAAGGTAGGATGAGACTATAGTAAGTATGCAGGTATTACACATGTGGAAATAAAAAGAAATAAGTAACTTCAGCTTATTTACTACATACACATACAGAGGTCGTTGTCTATATACTTGTGCATAAACAACAAGAGAAATAAACTATTAAATTATATAAATTTTTTCTTTTTCAACAAAAATATATATGAATATTAGTTATTAATATTTTAAAAACAAAAGATTGAGAGAATTATCACCTAAATTAGTACATGAGCATTCTTTATCTTTCATACAATTAAACACTGCTCCTTGAAAATATTTAGCATTCAAGATTTTTGTCCTTGCTTTCAAGTTAGTCTGCCATTGTTGCTTTAATTGTTTGTAGTGCTACACGTTGAACATGTGTTTCTGTTCTTAAACTATCTTTTATATGTAGGAGAGATGAGACCAAGGAGGAGAACAAGCATGTAGAAAATAGCCAGAGGTTGAAAGTAGTTTGCAAAAGAGAAAAGTGTACTTCTCAGATCTTTTTAAAGACACATATGGAACCTCCAAGTTGTGGAAATTATCCCATGACTTGGTGGTTAAAATCCAAACATGTGAGACTTTCAAAATCCCCAAAGTCCCTAAAGAAGTAAAAACAACATTGTAGAAATCATTGATATCACTCACACTCATGTGTTCTGTAAAATAAAAGTAGAATATTATTTATACATGTCTAAAACAGTATTTTTAATCTACTAACCATCCAACTTACTCATTTACAGATGTTAAATTTTAAAGTACTAACACAAAGAAATACACAAGGCTTTTAAAGATGAAATGAAATGAAGGTGCCTTTTCAAAACAGCGCTGATTTTTAAAAAAAAGCATGGATGGTAGAATGTTTTGAAACTTATGGGACTATTTATAAGAACACAGTCTGAAAAACCAAATCCAGTTCATTTCTACCAACTCTGAAAAATAAAGAATAGGGACCCAAAATACTATCCTTGTAAAAAGGATCCAGAAAACTAAGCCCTGTGTGTATTAAAAATGAGAGGAAATTTGTTCACCATCATTTCTCTCCTTAATAATACAAGTATAGAATTTATACCCATTCACACACCACATAACTCATTAGTTTGAACACTGTTTTCTGTTTATAACACTACTTGTTACCAAGAAAATTGAATTATTCAACCACAAAAAAGAATCTTTATTGTAGCATAGTTTCACCTTCTAAAGGAAGAAGTAGAGTAGCTTATTTTGAGGTGAACACAATAATATTTAATATATATCTATAGACACATACCTCAAACCATAAACATCCCCATCTCCTATATCCAAACCATCCTGTATATACCAATAAAAAATCGGACTATCCTCAAAGATGAGGACACTGATCAATTCCTTAGGTACGAATTTTCATCTTTGTAGACACTCAAGTTGCACCCACACTAGTCCTATACAGATAATTGAAATGAGGAAAAAAATCTTTACTTAATAAAAAATCATAAAAAAAACAATTTCTGTGATCCTCACCTTAATCCAACACACACACACACACACACACCCACACACACACACACACAAACGCGTGCACACTGATATAGATGCTTGCATTGTTATATTGTTAGCAATGAATAGTATATCAACCATTCCTGGAAGGAAGGTTATCATAGAAACATTTTTAAATTATTTATCATTTTCATTAGCTACCTTAATATATTACAAAACCATTAAATGTTGCTGAATCTCATATTATATAGCCCTTCCTCTTTCTTCCTTTCATACACATAGTAATAATTGTTTTAAACATAAATTGTAAGATACATATTAGTATGTTCCCCAAAATATTAAGAGTAAATTCCTTGTATATAATTTATTTTTTATAAAAATTTTCTCTTCTGCTGCTTCAAGATGAACACAGATAGCACTGGACACTAGCATATTTTTAAAGCTTAGAAATTAGAGATTCTTTATCTAGATGCAGTAGTTTATAAGGCTGCAAGTGATATATAACATTTTGGTGAAGCTGTTGTGAAGAGTAGTGGTATTTTTCTTCTTTTTTTATCACTTTCAGTCTATCAAGGTATTGATAGTATCCATATTTAGTTACATTAATTTTGGTTACAAATCTATTGCCCAAAGCATATGAATTTATGTATAAAGAAATTATCAAAACCAAAAGTAGAGGTATGTGGAATAAATCATATGTATAGGTAGAGACTCTGTTAATAATAGTACACAGTAGTTATTGTTAATGGATAAGGTTTTCTGCGCTCTTCTCACCGGTGAACAAGCAGCAGTTCTCCACAAATGCCCCTGCCTGCCTCTCCTCCCTTGCCTCTACTACCTACATCATAAGAGGCTGAGTGTTGTAATTTGAAGTTTAAATTCTGAGTCTCTGATTGAATTATGAATGGTTGAAACTATAAATAAACTCACACAAATCCATGACATTATACATGCTGATTCAAGGGAGAAATCCTGAAATCCTCCAAATTTTACACCAAAAGTGAAACTAGCCTTTGTTTTGTTTTGTTCTTTAAAAGTAGCTCTTTTATGTCCCCTGAGTCTTCTCGCTACCACTGGCCATGGATGACTAGGCAGTGTTTACTCTACAGATGCTCCCACTAGCTTTCCAAGGGCAGGTCTACAAGACAAAAAGCTTGTTTCCCACCCTGAGAATTCCAGCCTTTTGCTTAAAATGGATGGTCAGCTGATAAAGCCCTGTAATTTGTGTTACCCATTAATGCTCTGCTTCCTCATGACATAGGTTGAATTCTTCTGTTGAGTTAGAAAACTCCTTTTATTTTATTCAGTGAGTTAAAAAATACATTGGGATAACTGAATATTTTAAAAATGCTAAACTTGACATTCTTTTTCTCAGCTTTCTCTGTACATTTGATTGACACTACATACTACCATACTTAAGGTTGACTTAAAAAATGCACAAACACAATTAAAACTAAAAACAGTAGTAACCTTTCACATTTCCAGTATACTTTTCCTCTGTAGGCAACTCTAGGGACTTTGGAAATGACGTCCACATTATGCTTTTAATGGCCAGCACGTAAATCACAACAAAATGATAACTTCAGGCCACACAAAATGACCACACACAATCTGTGCAAGAAGCTCATTAATATCAATAGGCATCTTGTGCACAATTGAAGGGCACTCTGTGCTATGGGTTTCATTCATTGCTGTGGAAGAGTCAAAGTCTAGTACCACAAATTCAATTCATGTGATATAGGTGAAGCAAATGAAATGCACCCATGTACATATAATAATTATGGGTTAAATCCAGGTCTCTGATGGGGTTGAAGACCCGATAGTTTAGTTTTACAATTAAGCTTAGCTGTTTGAGTGTTAAAGATGTTTTTAGGTCTAGATAGATGTTTTAAGTTAATAGAGATGAGATATGATAGATACTTGATTTACATTCAGAATTTTAGACTCACCAATGTAGGAAAGATGTTTTCTTCAAGTTTCCCAAACACAAATAGCCAGAACACTATAAATGTAGCATATACAAATAATTCCTGACTGTTTCATTGTTCTTCTTGCTATAGGTAGTTTATTGTATACATGTGTTATAATATAAATATATGTGTAAAATGTTTAATAAAAACTGTAAAGAAAAATAAATAATACATTACAAATAAAAAATTTGGCTTTAATCTTTTTAGGGGAGAAACACAT
Source organism: Acomys minous (assembly GCF_964271855.1). Lineage (NCBI taxonomy): Eukaryota > Metazoa > Chordata > Mammalia > Rodentia > Muridae > Acomys > Acomys minous. The sequence continues at coordinate 66,596,636 of NC_140488.1, read as the reverse complement.
GTAATTTGGTTACAGATAACACAGTATTCAGAGTAGATATATACTTGAGATATGTAATACTTTCAATTAAAATAATTATAAACACATGAGAAATATCTTCAGGAAAATAGTTAAATTTAAAGGAGCATCTCCACATTTCTGAGATGTTTTCAAACACACACACACACAAAGCACAGCACAAATGGTATGCTTGCTCTTTACAAATTTTCCTTAAAATTGTCTTAAGCTGAAGCTATACAACAATTTCAGTGACTTTTCTACCTACTAGCACCATCATACAAATATCAGTGTGCATTCTGACAATAAATTGCTCAAATGGCTGTGGGGAAGATGTCATGATTATGTTTTTAATTAATTCTTTTTTACATATACATTTATATTATTACACACACATATATATGTATACATATATACACACACATATATGTGAGTAGGATATGTGTGTGTGTGTGTGTGTGTGTGTGTGTGTGTGTGTGTAATAAACTACATATAGCAAGAAGAATCATGAAACAATCAGGAATTATATAAATGTTACATTCATAGTGTTTTGGCTATTTGTATTTGGCAACCTTGAAGAAAACATCTTTCCTATCTTGGTGAGTCTAAAATTCTGAATGTAGATCAATATCTGTCATATCTCATCTCTATCAACTTAAAACATCTATCTAGACCTAAAACATGTTAACCTCTAAACAACTAAGCTTAATTGTAAAACTAAACTATTTGGTCTTTGACTTCATCAGAGACTTGAAACAGAATAAAATTAATTACCTGAGTAAACAGGAATTGCAGTTTAGTAGCTTCCAAAATGAAAAAAAAAAAACTAACAGAGACAGTTTGCTGCCTGAACAGTCACCCAAAACTCTCTATAACATTGGAGCATCATCTTCAGCTTCTGGCCCAGTATATATGACAGACATATTGGTGAGGCAGGAACTATTGAGGACTTGCTTACCCTGTCTTCACAGAGTTAGGCAGTCGATTCTGCCTGCATCTAAGCTTTATTTTTTTCTTTCTTTTTCTTTTCTTTCTTTTTTTTAAGGCAGAATTCTGTCAGTGGCTGAAACAAGGAGAGAGTACTATTATTTAAATGCATTAAGATAAAATAGATATTCCGTACAGACACCAATAATAGTTTATTACAGAGTAGGTTAATCCATTTAACAATGAGGAATGTGTTAGAAATGGTGACTGCTTGGTGGTGAAAAGAGTGCAGATGATGTTGCCATTGCCTCATGATAGCATGCAAGCATTTATTTCTTTGAAGACACAAATATTCAACTTGCTTGCACTAAACCTGAGTGCTTACAGTAAAATATTTGCTGCTGTAGATGCTTTAGAGCTGCCTGACCTTCTTCCATGCCTCTGGCTGTCAGACTTGTGCAGCACCCACTCAAAGCTCAGTGTCAAACTAAGAAGTGACAAGAGGAGGGCCAGAATAAATAATAGCTGAAAGCTATTCTCTATCTTTTCACATGTAAAAGTATAGACTTCAAAATCCAGAAGTTTTAGCTGAATAAATAATCATATTGTATATACAAGTTTATATACTGAAAACAGCAATACCATTCAATTTAATAAGCATTTATTGAGTGTCTCTTATGAGCATAGCATTATTGAAGTGGAGTGTGAGGAGTGTGGAATAAAGAAAGGGCCTTGTCACCAACCATGGACAAAACGGGCAGTCATCATCAAACCCCAACCCAGATCTAGCCAAGGGACAGAACATTCTCCACCACCAAGTGGAGACTGGGGACTGACTTTCACAGGATCTCTGGTGCCCCATATTTGGCCATGTCCCTTTGTTGGGGAGGCCCAATGGCACTCGGAGGAAGGATAGCGGACTACCAAGAAAAGACTTGATACCCTAGCACCATATTCAGGGGGAGGAGGTCCCCCACAGCCACAGTCATAGGGAAGGGGGATTGGGGTGAAAGAGGGAGGGAGGGAGGAATGGGAGGATGCATGGGATGGGATAGAAAATGAGATGTAATAGGAATTATTTTTAATTTTCAATAAAAATATGTTATTATTAAAAAAAAGGGCCTTGTTTCAAAAATAATAATCCCTTAGCTAAGATAGGAGGAAAATTGAATTATCTATAATTAACTGTTAATTTAATGCATATGTAGTATTGTCAATGTGGGTGCTAACTCTCCACTTTTATTGCTGTATTATGATATACATTCATGAGCACATTTCTTTGTGCTATTTTAATAATACTGTATTTCTTTATTGAGATACTTGTGATTATTAGTTAACTAGACACTACATTGTTGTTTGCAAGTTCTAACTGAATTTCAACTCTGATCAGTCTGAAGTCTTTCCCTGGAGAAAACTTTCAAGAAAACAAAATCCAAGAATAAGTGCATTACATGTTGTGCAAGGCCCTGCCTACTCCTCCTCACTCCATTTGCATAAATGACAGGTAAGCTTGGCAAAGCAAAATGCTTCCCTCCCCTATTTTCAGCTACTACACGATTAGAAGATTAGTCTGTCAAACACTTCTGGAATCCTGTTTGAGTTAAGGAGGGAAAGCCTCACCAGCAGGTGCTGGAAATCAAACTCCAAAACAAGGAGATTCTGTGTGATGGTTCCACTCACAGCATGCATTTCATTGCGTGAGATTTATGACATAGTAAAATCACCAGGAAAAGACAAGCATGAAAAATACATTTGTATACCAAAAATTCCTGTTAGAGATTTTAAGGACTTTGCGTTTTAAAACAAGAGAGAAAAGACAAAACCATAAAAATACTGGACAGAGCTCTTTGTGAACAAATCTTTCTCAGCTAAAAAGCTGCATTCACTTAAAATTTTTCAGTAGTACATTTTTGTGGATTGGTAATATATTAACTCATTCCTATAAATTCAGCAACTTGTGGAGAAATGGCCAGTATGACTACTTATTTGACTTGTTAGGATGATTTTCAGAGCTTGAAGAAAGCTGAGTCTCTAACAAAAACTCATTAAGTATGGAATGCATTCTTTTTTCTTTGTCTACGTTTTGAAATGCATTCAACAAAGCAAAGCTTGCAGCACTATTTTAAATTTTCCAATTATTTTTGGGAAAATATGCTCAAAGTAAAATATGCTCTCTAACACTGATAAAATAAATAACCAGAAGAATTTTAAAAAATCATTCTGAATTGTCTTGCATTTGCACTCTTAAGTTAACAACACAGTAATGAGATGCAAAGCATGCTTGTCTTAGGGGAAAGAGCTAGCAACATAGTGGACAATGTCATGAGAATGATGTAGTTTTTGCTCTTTGGGTAACAGAGAGGAAATGATAAAACGGGGTCAGGCACATTAATGCAATCATGGGTAGTGTGCCAGTGAGATCTTAGTTGAATGAATAATATAGTTGGGGCATGTCAGGAGATATCCTATGGGGCTGGCAAGATAGATTAGTTAATAAAGTGCTTCCATTGTAAGCATGATGACCTGAGTTCAATCCCTAGAACCCTTACAAACAGTGCTGGACTTCATAGGTGCATGTATAATAGCAGTGCTTATGACCAGAGATGGGTGGATTCCTGGTACTTTCTGGATATTAAGCTTAGCCTACTTGGCAAGTTTCAAGCCTGTGAGGTGGGTAGCTCCCAGGAAAAAACATCCATGGTTGTCCTCTAGTCTCCACACATGTCACACATACACAAATGTCAATCCAAGATGTATTTATGTTAACATATTTGCTGCAATATGCACTGTTCTTTTAAAAGTTCTCTTTCTGTTGCTCTCTCTGCTGTTTGTCTCTGTCTTTGTCTCTGTCTCTGTCTCTGTCTCTCTCTCTCTCTCTCTCTCTCTCTCTCTCTCTCTCTCTCTCTCTCTCTGTCTTGCTCTCTGTCTTTCTCTCTATCTATCTATCTATCTATCTCTCTATCTATCTCTCTATCTATCTATCTCTCAGAGATTTTTATTAGACCTTAAAAGAAAAATCCCAGGAAAGGCTAGTTGTGAATCTCAGCAGCTGCGTGGAGGAAGAGAAGAAAGAAGAAAGAAAAAAGACACTCTGCTTTATTATGATTATCTCCAGAAGCATTTTAGTTAAAAAATTAAGGCCCATTCTTGTTTTGTGGTAGAATTTCACTATGTAGCTTTGAACTAATAATACCTTTGCATCTTGAGTTCTGGAATTAAAGGCATTTACTACCATCTTCAACTAAGGCATTACTCTAACAATTTTCAAACTTGCCTTAATTATTTTCCTACCACTTTCCTATTATTCACCAACTTTCATGACTCTGTCAACCCATCATTTTCCTTAATATTCCAGTGTTGCAGTTTAATGAGCTATGCCACATCAAAGTTCTTTAACTGGCTTTTTCATCTTTGCAATGTGAATGTTAACTGTATTTATCTAATAGCATTGTGAAGATTAAAATATAAACCATGCAAAACCACATAGCTTCTGGCTTGATGTATAGTAGTGTTTTTTGGCATTAAGTGTTACTGCTGTGTTTATGTATTTTCATTTTCTACATTCTGTACTATAAGACAGGATGTAAGCTTACTGAAATGTGTTTAAGTAGAGTGGACAGAGAGTTTCTGTTTTAACATTGACTCCGGTTGTGCTTCCCATCGTTTCCTTCCAGCAACACCTGTGACAGCTGTCATTTATATGAGCAAGATGTTCAACAGATTTTCACCAGCATTATATGTAATTCCCCAGACATTGACTGTAACACCAGATATTGAGAGAGTTATGATCTAGGCAACCTAGATCTGTTCTTGTTTATTTTAACAAGACAAGTAAGTGAAACTTGGCAACATCTACTAAGATAGTAATCCATTTTTCTCTTCACACTTAACAACACAGTGATAGGCAACAGTGTCTTGTCATACAGTTGAAAACTGCTGGAGTATAGGGATGTCTATGATTTTCTCAAGCTAAGATGAGAACAATAAACATTGGAATCCTCTATATTTAACAATAGCCACAATTGTGTCTCCCACTAAAGAAAAAAATTCAAAAGTAGCTCCATTATAGAAATATGTGGAATCCTACAAAAAAGGTTATACAACATTTCTCCTGTGTTCGTTGTCATTTATAAAGAGCAGACTCATATTAGCATATTTCTTTGGCCATTTTAAAAGGAAATACAGAGTGGTTTCTGTGAAATTATGAAACCTTATATATTCTAGGTGGAAGAATAAGCAACTGTACAACTTTGACCTTTTCAGAGCTTGTGCAGTTTGATTCACTATCCATCTCTATTCCTTCTGTTTATAGTCTTAGTAACCTGTAGAGATAAAGTGGTATGGGCAACCAATCAAGGTGCAGAATATTGAAAAGGTTAAAGTCTATGTTTATGAGTCTATTAAATGTTTATAGTCTTTCACAGACTGCACTGGGCCTTAAGACTATTGTACCTTATTCCTGTAATAAACATTACAACAAGAGAAAAATAAAAACAATTTCTTTCTCAAAACAAAATGTATAATGAGAATACAGAATAGTATAGTATATGTTAATTTGTTCCCATGACAATAACTACAAGAAAAATGAAAATAATGCCAACCTAAACCAGTCATGGTGAAAACAAGGATTATTCAGAGGTTGTAAGAAACTCAGAGTAAAGGTTCCGGTCCTTAGAGTGACAATTACCTTTTATTCCTTGGAGAAAGATAAAGACATTCTTAATGTGGGCCTATGCATAACCATGAAACATCTGACTACTTTCTAACCATTTAAGCCAAAGACTGATAATTTTATTTTTATCATGTAATCAGCATGAGTGCATAAGCCATCATTTTCATGTTTGCCTTTATTCATTGATATGTACTGTTATTTTCCTGGATAAGGTTTTAAAGAGTCTAAAGCTTTATAGAATAATTATATTATATGAAAACTATTCCTTTTGTCTGAGCATTAGTTCAAATGTCAGGCATTATAAAACAATAAAAATCACCTCCTATATATAATACACATGCTAATTAGTTGTATTTAAAATTTCTTCTTCACAAAAGTTCAAGTATGTTGGTATAAATCTCACAGACTGACAGATGTCAGCTTTAGTCATTCTAGTCTTAATTAAAATAGGTTAATCATTTTCCTTTGTTTCAAAAAATTATCTTCGTACTACACAGTGAAACCCTGTCACAAAAAAACCACAAAAATTATCCTAGTAAGATCTCCAATATTATTATAAATCCTATTGACTATTAGCAAAACTATTGGTTACTCTCCATAAACTGATGGTGAGGTCATATTGCTGTAGAAGCCACTTAGAAAATATCAACAGTTCATACAATAGGTCTCTATGATCTCAAAAACATTTGACAATGATAAAAATCACTTTATTCCTGCTCTTTTTAATAGTTAATCTTGTATGTCCAAAGCTTTCAGTAAGTTTCCAAGGCCTATCATTTAAAGCTTTTGTTTCTCTTGCTTCCTCAATTGAAAGACATATTCACTCATTAAATCTGTTCATTATTAGGTCACTTATTCTGTTAGTGCCATTCCATTTTAAAAGAGGAATACTTATATCTTTCAGATCTTGACTAACAAGCTTACGGTTTTCTAATTGAAAATAATCTTCCCATTATGTCCATTTTACTATCAAAAGTTTCTAAGAGGAATAAAATTAATGAAATTACATGTGTTTCTGATATAACCAACAATAGCTGGTATCTATTAGATATCATTATCCTATGTATTTTCTCCATTAACTCTTTTAATCCACATAATAGTCCTAATGATGTTACATCCATCTTTATTTTGCCATACAAGAAACTTAGGTTCTCCATAGAAGTGAAAACTATATTAGGTGTTAGAGTTGATAAATGCTGGAGTGAGCATCAAATGTTGCTATCTGCCTCTGTGTTCCTAATTACTATACTACACTAATTCCCTAAAATCTATGTAGCTATTTGTTTAGATTTTTTGTTCATGTATAATTTCTCTATAACTATTCATATTTTTCATGTGTGTATGTGTTCCATAACACGATAGCCCAAGAGTCCACTAGACAGAAGTAAAATGAGTCAAAAAAAATTTAAGTTTTGATACCTTTTTGTAGGCTCAAATTTTTTAACCAATATATTTTATTACAACTTATTAACCAAGCATACGTCACTTACATTCCGACTAACCACAACAATAGGAAAAGAGGATTAACAGACACAATAACAGAACCTTAAGGATATCACTTCCAAGGAACGATTCTCCTGGGGTAATCAGCCGAATTTTTTCTGCTGGAACCTGGAGTAACCAGAACCCGGAACCTCAGCAGGATCCAGAGACCTGAAGACTTCCCTTGAGCGACTCTCTAGGAGCATCACGAAGTAGAGCCATGAACAGCCAAAACTATCCGAAGTTTCCAAAAAGCCCCCTCTCCAGTTCTGGGCTCATTTATATATCTCCTCCCAGAGTCTGTTCATGGGATCTTTTCAGATGGCAACAGTCAAGCTCCTGTGAGGTGTCTGGTCTTTGAGTGGATTAACATCACCTGCTCTCTCACAAGACCATTCTGATCCCACACTTGGGATCCTAAAAAACAGGTCTATCTCTCCTTCACCTTTTACCTCCGATGATAATCAAAGACAAAAAGCTGGAATTTCTCACAGTCTTTCCATATCATCAATTTAAAGAAATCTAAAGATTCTATTTCAACATGTTAAATTGGAAATTATAAATATTACAAATTTTAGTTAATAAAATTGGTCTTTCTAATATAAGTAACAATAATAATGTATAGACTATTTGTCTTTTTTAGAGAACTGTTTTTTGTCTAATGATCAAGTAATAGAATAATGTTTTTGTTCTTTCTTCTAGAATGGCCTCTATTATACTTTCAACCTATAAGACGGGAGCTGGGCCTTAGCTTTTCAGAACTTAGATACAAAAGTGTGTGTGTGTGTGTGTGTGTGTGTGTGTGTGTGTGTGTGTGTGTGTCTTTGAAAGGATAAGGCAAGAATTACTAGTAATTATCACCTGCTAAATATTATGTACTGTGCAACATACTTATATTGAATCACTTCAAAATTTAATAGGAACAGCTTTATCTTCATTTTAAAAATTAAGCTTCAGAGAGTTTAAATAATTTGTGTAAATCTTTCATTGGCAAAATAATAAACCAAATTTGTTATATTCCACATTCTAAGCGATTTTAAAAATAGCATTATTTTGGCAGGATGGGTAAATATCTAAATGATCAAGTTTCCTCCTGTCTCAAGCAGTGAAGACTGGGCTTCTTAGTCCTGAGTTCAAAATGATTCTTAGCTTTATAAAACAAGGAAGGCAAAATAAACTACATAGAGCAAAAAGACACACAAAAGAATCAGTTCATAGTATTTGTACTTGGCAACCTTGAAGAAAATATATTTCCTATCTTGGTGTGTCTAAAATTCTGAATGTAAATCAGTATCTCTAATATCTCATCATTATCAACTTAAAACATCTATCTAGACCTAAAAACAACTTAACACCTAAACAACTACGCATAATTGTAAAAATAAACTATCTTGTCTTCAACCTCATCAGAGAATTGAGAAGGAATAAAATTAATTACCTTAGTAAACAGGAAGTTCCAGTTAGCAGTTTCCCAATTGAAAAAAATGACATAGACAGTTTGCTGCCTATAGCATTGGAGCCTCATTTTCTTATATTCAAACCTTCTAAATGACAGACCAAATAGTTTTATTCAATGTCAAGATATGTAAAACAAGAATTTTGTATTCTTCTTCGAAGTCCCACTACAGTTTATAAAAATCAAAAACCCTGAAGCAATAAACAAAGGTAGGAAAGGTTCCAATAAAAGTAAATGTTACATGGAGAGGCAACTCTAGCTATGTCTTTCTCTTATATGGTAAAATCCTCCCAAGCTTCTGAATCTTGTTTTATTGAGCTTATTCAAAGAACCTGGGTGTAAGTTTTAGTAATGGATGACCCATAAACTATTCAAGAAAGAGCACAGAAAACTGTTAATTCAGAACACTATGTTAGACTGGAGATGTAGTTGGTGGTATAATGCTAGAAACAGATATATAGTTGGTTTATTCCCCAACACTAAGGAAAAAAGGAAAGGTTTTTTTTAAAGCTAGTTCATTGTATTCTATTGTAAATCTATATTGTAAAAAGCCATTCACTAACACACCACCTCTAATTGTTGGCTTTGTTCCATATTTACAAGTTGTATCTTAGCAGAGCTCTAGGGTTTTTTTGTTTGTTTGTTTGTTTGTTTTTGTTGTATTTTGGTTTTGTTTTTATTTTTTGTGTTTGTTTTTTGAGGGCAGAAACATTCTGTTTCATCTTGATATTGGCAAAATGTTTACTGCAAAATAGTTATAAATGAGTACCTACATATATAAGTATATGCATAAATAAATGTTTGTTGATACCTGATCACAATTGTTGTCTCTTTTATTAAATGATAAATACACAGTATGTATGTCACTCTAAGACTCAACATGTTAAAGAATTCTTCCTGTTTTAGGGTGTACATTTTTGATTTTGCAATTGGCTCCTGGTGTGCATAATTATCCACTTGCCAACATAATTGGCCACTTGCCTTTTTTAGGATATTCAGTGGCAAAGTGCAGGTGCTCTGTGGGGACCCATAACTAGTTGCAGCTGAAAAATAAATGCAAAAAAAGAAGCCTAATTGTGATTTCTTGACAATTTGGCTCTAATGTTTTAACCCCCACTGCTATCAATTCCTTAGATGCATTATCAGGAATTTGGTGGTATTTGGAAAATATATTTTGTTCTAAACTACAATTATTATACATAAATGATACAGTAAATCTGGAATAAAATATCTTGATGCCAATTTCTGCAGAATCCCTATTGAGAATTTGAAAAATTCAAAATAGACTTGAGAAAAGTATGCATTTCTCAACCACATTTTATTTTGGCAGAAAATTCCCATTTGGGTGAGTTGTTATTTTGTATATTATTAGAGCTGATTTACTAGATGGAGTAAATAGTCCAACAAGGCATCTTTTAAGCACATTAAAGTTTCATGTAGTTGAGACTTATCAAAAAGAAAGATGTATAACTAAAGGCTATTGAGTTACTTCTGCAAATTCAAAGCAAAAATAATTAATGTAAAGAATGAAGAATCCTGTCTGCCTATGCCAACCCTAGACTACAGAAAATTCTGTACTTGAGCTCAATAGTCAACCACTGAAGGCCTTACTTGATGTATTGACTATTGTTCCAGTGACGCTCTGTAGTAAGTCATCCTTAAAGATGAGTGAACTAAAATATAATTTATATCTCTCTTTCATAGGTCTATAGATCGTTTGGTTAGCTTCTGATCATTTTTTTTTCATTGATTGAACTTGGATACCTCATGGATTTTATTTAAATAAGTCCCTAATTTTCCCCATTTTTCTTCTCAAATGAGTGGTTGATCAAAATATCAGTATCTTATGATGGGTCACAGGAAGGCAAGAGGATGACCAAATAATATCTCTGTTTCAAGCATCATATTTACTGAACATTTCATTAGCCAAAGTAAGTGAAAAATCCAGATAGCCTTCAACCACACTCTAATGATGTTACATTGTGATTGTGTCTGGGGAAAATATTTGACTATATAGTCTTATTAACAAGAAATGGAAAACTATAACTAATTATCCAATCTCTCATTGTTATGTATACTAATGATGATTATGATGAATTGCAATGTTTATTATCTCAGAAGATAATATCAAACAAAGAGCTGTTGAAAGAACTTAAATTTTTAGTCTATAAGAGATAAAAAGCTGTTAGAGATGATAGAGAAGCAATTCTTCTGTGGGAAGAAATTGTTGAAAAGCATATCATCTCTCTGTAGGAAAAGGCATAGATAATTCCTTGCAGGAGCACTTGTTAGCAGACAGAAGAGAGAGGGGGCATTGAGATAGTAGTGCTAAAGATAAAAGAGCCTCCATTTTGTGATGGTATTTGTCTTCATTGCTGTATAGGCTGCATTGGGTTGTTCTTTTAAGAGAAAGGGAGGGATTATTATTAATGTTATTTTATATCTGAAGCTCTCTTCTAGGTGTTTAACAATCTGTTTCAAAATGGAAGGGAATGGGAGTGATCTGAGAAATTTTTCAGACATAGTTACTAAACAAACAAATAAAAAAAACCCTCAATCTTGAAATATCACTTTCTCCCACTTTTCCAGTTGCAAAATTGAGGCTGGAGTGGGTCAGCATTTATCATTTATTGAGTGCCTTTGATGTGCCTAAGAAAGTGTTATGAACTTTCACAGGCCTTGAAGACCGGAGTTTCTATGTTTCTGTGATTTTCAGATGTCAGTCAGCACCTGTAGGTCAAATGTTAAACAACAAAATAACTTTGTGAACTGCTGTTGCCATCTAATGTTTTTTTCATAAAACTATCAATAAAATTCACATCTGTGACCTTTCTTGTAATATTCTTTTCTTCACTTTCTTCCTGAAAAAGTAACTACTACTGATTTATTCAGCTGTAAAATGCAGCATGATAATGGAATATCTGAAATCTTTTTAAAGTGCTTCAGTTTCAGTATCTCCCAAGAGATAATCCCATGGATAGAAAACTGAACTTTTCCAAGTCATTAATGTTTCAGCACAATTTAATAATAATAATAATAATAATAATAATAATAATAATAATAATAATAATAATAATAATAATAATAACTTTTTGTTGAAGATCTAATATGCCATGAATTATGATAGCTATATATTATATATAAATTATATATAAATATATATATATACATATAAATTTCAACTAACAAGACACTAGCAGGTTGACAGCTTTAAGTATATAAGGTGAGAAATTATCAAACAAAAATAAGCAGGATTTACTCAGCATCAGCCACTTCCATACCCAAGTGTTATTCCTTTTAATAAAGTTTACTACGCATCAAGCTTCTAGTATATAATTAAGATTCTTAACTCCTGTAGTACTGCTCCCCACAGCAGCTCTCCACAACTATCAGAAAACTGTTGAAAAGTAGTGACTAACATTTGCAAAAACAAACTGCATTCCAAGCTTATTATAAGCATGAATATGTGATGGAAAATTATATCAAGCCAAGTCTTTCCAACCATTAAGAAATCACCCAAACTGAACTTGCCAAGGTGTTTTGTCTCTGTCTGAGAGGTGTACTTATGTCCAACATAGGAGCTGCTGAAATTAAGGTTAGTTTTTAGCTTTGGAGTGGACTGGAAAATTCAACCACTATTTGAAAATTGTCTTTTAAAAAAGACCACCAAAAATAGATTCACTAAATTTATTTTTAAAATCATAAAATGTTTCTTACAGAAGAGCATTACATTCTGCACATTACTCTGACCAAATGCTAGGGACATGTGGACTATTACTTTCCTCCCTGGCCTCACCCCACCCCCAGTGTTACAGTGACCACAAAGCAAGATGTTCACAATAATTACACAGAGGGAATTTTTAAAGGACCAACAATGAACAAAAAGTAAAATTCACTCATTCTCCTGCTGTTTCAAAATTTTGGTGTTAGTTTTTTCATGCCCCCTCCCAAAATCTGTTTGTAAGGAACTAAACCATTACAACTAGTGAACAGCAGAGATTTCACTATACCTCAAATGGAGAACACCTATAAAGCAGAGAAATGTTGGCTTTCTAAAAGGAAGCAGATTTAAAAAAAAAAAAAAGATGCAGGACTCCTTCAGTTCTTCACTAGTCTTAGAAAAACTTTGCAGAATACTACTTGACACTGTTCTGCAGCAAATACCATGCATTCTGTATCTTGTCCTGTGTTCCTGTAATGGTAATGAGCCACTCTTTGGATCCTTCTTTCTAAAGGATTGATTGATGCTCCCTATTCATGAAGGATTTGTTTAAAACGCTGACCACCTTTGCCAATAGTAGATCCAGCTAAATTTTGTTGAATAATTATTTGTGTGGTAATAATAGGTCAGCCAAGATCCCCATACAGTCCATGACCCCCTGCATAGGAATAATCACATCCAGAACCACGCTGTGACTCATAAGCCATTTGCCGTTCTGATGGGCTCCATGTATCAACTGCAGAGTCCCAAGTTTCATGTGCATTGAAACCAATCATGCCGTCATAGTGGTCTCCAGGCCTTCCTCTTCTGTCATAAGCCATTAGATCTCCCACTCTGGGTGGTGGTGGTGGAGGATGGAGAAGATTCTGGGTTCTCCTGCCACCATGGCTACCTCGACCAGGAGGAGATGAAGGAGGTCCTCGATGAGGGCTCATATTATCATAATCTCTTCTACAAGGAGGCATGGAATGTGCACCCCAACTAGGAGTCATTCTGTCAAAACCACCTCTTCCCTGCATGGGAAACCCCGAAAGCCATCTATGTCAGTCATCAAACATCATGGTAAAACCGTCATAATCATAGGTTTCATCATAAAAGTTGGGATCATAGGGTTGTGCATGTACTTTGATTGGAGACTCAGATATAAGATGAAGGATGATCTTAATGCACTCTACCACCCTATCAGGTTTTTCTCCAATATGAACAACTCTGTCAGCAGAATGATGGGCTGCACTCCTGGAAAAACTTGATTGCTAGCTGGATGTTTTCTCAAAGTTCTGTGATTTTAGCACTTTTAACATCAATAATTCCTCCTGCAAGACATTGATGAATCAACAGTCCCAACTCACAGTAAAAGTCAGTTCTTTTATAATGTTGGTAATTTAAGCATCCCGCAGCATTAGATTGGAGCGGGAGCTGCCAGTTTGCAGTGGGTGATGGCAACTTCCACAGTAGGGATAATTTTCTTCAGAATTTCTCCAGTCATTTCAATGTCAGCACTGAAATTCAGCGTGTACTTGGAGCCACTGCTATCTCAGATTGAAACACTGGCATCGTAGAAGAGCCTTGATATTCTTTCTTTTTATTATTAATTTATTCATATTACATCTCAATTGTTAGCCCTTCCCTTGTATCCTCTTATTCCTCCCTCCCTCCAACTTCCACCCTTCTCCACTCCCCTATGTCTGTGACTGAGGGAGACCTCAGTCTCTTCTTGGTAACTTGCTATCCTTCCTCTGAGTGCCACCAGGCCTCCCCCTCCAGGGAGCCTTGATATTCTTGCTTCCTTTTCCAATCACTGCTCCAGCATTCTTTCTCTGAAGAAGAAAGCCCAATTCAGCCATCTAGTCAGTATTTCTAGATCTTTTAGAGGCTTGTTCCTCTTCCATATATTCTGCAGAGTGTTTACCAAATTTACCATTAGTTTCGGTGTTAGCAAAGGTTTCTTCTGGCTGTTTGGTCTCCATTTCCTTGAATTAAATGAATGCACCAGGAAGTCTCCCTCAGGCACAGTCATAGAGGAGGGGAGAACGGGGAAAATGGGAGGGAGGGAAGAATGGGAGGATACAAGGGATGGGATAACCATTGAGATGTAACAAGAATAAATTAATAAAAAAAAGAATAAAAAAAAATGAATGCACCAATAGGCCACAGTCGAGCAGGACTCAAGCACAACAGCGACATCCGTGCAGCCCTATTTTTTTATTTGTTGAGTCAGTAGCCATTTAAATTAAAGACATTGATTGGGCACTTATGAAATATAAAATTTTCAAGGCACCTTTTACATATTGAATTATTTCATCTTTATATAATCTTACAAAATTAGGGTTAAGATTATCTCAATTAGTAATATTTTATAGATATGAAACGAAGGCACCAAAATCTTAAATATTTTACTCAAGGACACATCAAATAATGATAAAACTGGAGGAAGCCGATTCTAGAACTGATTCAATTACTGTGAGTAGATGATTCCATGAATTGAGTTAATGTACCAAATAATCTTATTTGTAGCATCTAATGATGATAGCTACTTTTTTATTTTGAAGGAATTTAATATATTTGAAAGCTATTTTAAAAATCTATTCATTTTTGGTTTTGAAATGACAATATAATTATATCATCTCCCCCTCTTTCTTTCTTCCATTCCCTCTCATATTCTTTACCTTGCTCTCTTCCAAATTCAAACCTTCTTTTAAAAATAGTTGTTTTGCTCCCCCCCACACTTCTAAATATGTGAGTATGCATAATCAGTCTGTATAGTATTAGGTGTATGTATGTGTTTATATGCATTTCTTTGTGCCTGTAGATTTTTGTGTAGGGTTGAGGCTTTCAGTACCTTATTAGAATTCCACCTTAGAATTTTTTTTGTTGTTGTTGCTGTCCTTGTTTAGTTCATACTTAGGCAACCATTTTGGTGAGGCTTTATGAGTGTGGCTTCTGATACAATCTGACAGTAAACTCTGTGCCTGTAAATCTGACAGTAAATCTCTTCCCTGCACCTGTTTCAGCAATAGTACTTGGAGCCTTGGATATAAGAAATATGTTTTAGATGTTCCCATTGGGACTGAACCCCACAACTATGCTTTTTTCCCCTTGTGGCATTCTGTAATAGTCTCCTGCTGCAAAGAGAAATTTCCTTGATGAGAGGTAAGGACTATACTTATCTGTGGGTATAATGATAAACATTTAGAATGTAGTTGAGGATTAAGGTGATTTAGTAAGGTAGCTCTATGTTCTCCTCCGAGGTTCATGACTTTATTAGCTCTGGATAGTTGGCTAGATTCCCAGTAGGAGACATTATTTTCCTGTTATAGAATTGGTCTTAAGTTAAATTAGGGAACCATTGGCTACCGCCAAGGTATCCATGCCACCACTGCATCATTAGAGTCAACATGCCACATTGGCTATTATTGTGGTTCATAGGAGCCACAACTGGATAGAACTGCTGCTTACTTCCCTTCTTTGGAAGCTTGCATGATGCTTTACAATATCATGATAGCTAATCCTCAGGGAAGTGGCTTACATGTCAGGTCCAGCTCAGGGGCCTCTAGACCTTGATTCTGAACTGCATGCTATCTTCAAGAGTAAATAGCCTTCAACTTCTTTGAGGAAACCAAGAACAATAACCATAGCCTATAATATTTTGGGGATATCTTGGACAACCATTAACAACTCAAAAAAGAGATTCTTATGCCTGGTGTTGAGATTTTGTTAGTTGGTTGTTGGCTCTTGGAGGGAGCAATGTCAGATAAGATAAGAAAGTTTCATATATATATATATATATAATTTATATTTATGCATTTAGCTATTTTAGATATACAGTTAATAGTATGGTATCTTCTGACTTTAAAAATAATCCTTACTGCTATTTTACCCTACTCTCTCCATCTGTATTTATCTCCCATCTCCTTAAACAGTTTCCCACAGTGTTTTGCCCATTTCACCTAACTGATTACTTGAATCCTGGTATTTCCTTTTCTATTGCTTCTCCACCCCACCTCCTACACCTATACTCGCAATATTCCCTTTTTACTTTTCTGGTTTCTACAGTTACTCATATCCGAAGATGTCAAGCTAGGAGCCTCAGATGAGAAAGAACATATGACATTTGTCTTTCTGTCTCCAAGCTACATCTCACCATATGATATGTTTTACTACCAAACATTTATTTGCAAATTGCATGATTCGATTTTTCTTTTCAGCTGACTAGTATTCCACAGTATACATGTATCACACTTTTATTATTCATTTATCATTAGTCAATTAAAGGACATTTAGATTGTATTTCCTAGTTACTGTGTGTAACGTAGCAATGAACATAGCTGAACAAGTATCTATGGCATAGAATGTAAATATTTTTGAACATACGCCAAGGGGTGTTATAGTTTGATCATACTATAGATTTATTCTTAATTTTAGAGTTTTCCGCACTTATTTCTCTTATTTCTACATTGACTGATCCAGTTTGCAATCCCCCAACAATTGATGAGTGCTCCCTTTTGCTTTTTCCCCTTTAGCATTTGTTGACAGTTTTCCCACTGATCTTTGCCATTTTAACTGGGATAAGATGAAGTCTCAGAGATGTTTTGACTTGTGTTTCACTAATTCTTAGCATAATAAACATGTTTGAGATATTTTGTAGCCATTTTTTCTACTTTTGAGAATTCTTTGTTCAGGTCCCAGACCCACTTTTTAAAAAATTTTTTATTAATTTATTCTTGTTACATCTCAGTGGTTATCCCATCCCTCGTATCCTCCCATTCTTCCTTCCCTCCCATTTTCCCCTTATTCCCCTCCCCTATGACTGTTCCTGAGGGGGATTACCTCCCCCTGTATATGTTCATAGGGTATCAAGTCTCTTCTTGGTAACCTGCTGTCCTTCCTCTAATTGCCACCAGGTCTCTCCCTCCAGGGGACATGGTCAAATGTGAGGCACCAGAATACGTGAGAAAGTCATACCTCACTCTCCACTCTACGGTGGAGAATGTTCTGTCCATTGGCTAGATCTGGGTAGGGGTTTAAAGTTTACCGCCTGTATTGTCCTTGGATGGTGCCTTAGTTTGAGTGGGACCCCTGGGCCTAAATCTGCCTATCTTAATGTTCTACTTATAGGTTCCTAGGACCCTCTGGATCCTTCTCCTTTGCTATTCTCCTATGCTTTTCCCATCTAGAGTCCCAATAGGATGTCCTCCCCTCTGTCCCAGTTTCCTGGTAAGTGAAGGCTTTCCTGGGACATGCCCCTTGGGCTAGTATGCAGATATAAGTGAGTATATACCATTTGAGTCTTTCTGCTTCTGGGTTAACTCACTCATTATGATCACAACAAGTTTGCAGAGGAAGAAATTAGGAAAACCACACCTTTCACATTAGCCACAAGCAATATAAAATACTTAGGAGTTACTCTAACTAAGCAAGTGAAGGACTTGTTTGAAAAAAAATTCAAAACTCTGAAGAAAGAGATTGAAGATGACATGAGAAGATGGAATGATCTTCCTTGCTCATGGATCGGGAGAATTAACATAGTAAAAATGGCCATCCTACCAAAAACAATCTACAGATTCAATGCAATCCCAGGCCCACTTTAAAAAAAATATTTCTGTAATTTTTAATTTATTATAATGTATTCAGATTGCATCCTGATTGTTTTCCTCTCACTTGTATCTTCCAGTTCCTACCCTCCCTCCCTCTTCCACCCTATTCCCCTCCCCTAGACCTCTGACAGAAGGGGACCTCCTCCTCCACCATATGACCACAGCCTATCAGATCTTATCCTGACAGCCTGCTTCCCCTTCCTCTGTGTGCCTGCCAGGCCTCACCACCTAAGGGAAAGTGATCAAATGGACACACCAGAGTTCATGTAAGAGGCAGTCCCTACTCCCCCACAGAACCGTAGAGAATGAGCTGTCCATTGGCTAGATCTGAAGAGGTGTCTATTTTCTCTGCATGCATTGTTCTTTGTTGGTGCAACAGTTTGTGCAGGTCCTCCTGGGTCTTTAGCTGTGAAGAAGTTTTGTAATTTTATTAAGTCTCATTTGTCAATTGCTATCTAATTCTCCAGCAAATGGAGCCACATTCAGAAAGTACTTTTCTATAAATGTATAATGTATAGGGTACTAATCATGTTTTCTTCTAGCAGTTTTCAGCCTTCATATATCAGTGCAAGACTCCTTTGGAATTAAATTTTGTGCAAGGTGATAGACAAAGGTCTAATTTTATTCTTCTGTATGAGGACATCCAGTTTCTCCAGAACTATTTGATAGAGATAATTTTTCACCAGTATATGTTTTTAGGCCTTTGTTTTATGAAATACTAAACGTCTGTAGTTGCATGTATCTTTTTTGGGAAGGTCTTAGAATTTGTTCTATTGGTATACATATTTATTTTTGTGCCAGTATCATATTGCTTTTACCACTATGACTTTGTAATATAGCTCAAGATGTGGTATAGTAATCCCCCCACAATTGTAATTTTTTCCAGTTTCTTTTAGTAAAATGACAATAGTACATACATGTTTCATCCAAATTTAGATCCAAAATGTCTCTGAATATTTCCAAAATTCACTATTAAGCAAAACTGCACCTGTTAATAGTCACTAATATAAAGAGAAACAATTAGTCCCTAGTAATCTGGCTCCTAAAACAAAAATTACTGGACTGGAGAGATGGCTCAGTAGTTAAGAGCACTGGCTGCTCTTCCATAGGATCTGGGTTCAATTACCCCCAGCACTCACATGACAGCTCAAAATTGTTGGTAACTGCAATTCTAGAGGATGTGACAACTTCACACACACATACAGTAAGGCAGACCACAAATGTAATAAAATAAATATTTTAAAACAATGAAAATTATATTATTATATTGTATTATTATATTACTATAATAAACTGTTAAATTAAATCTAAAATTGTAGCATTTAATGGTCCTTGTACTCAAACCAAAGATAAACCTTACTTTACAAATAAGGAGATTGAAGTTTAGAGAATAAGAATTTTTTATAACCACAGAGAGATAATAGCAGGTTTTTCTCAGATTACAGTTTCCTGGCCTGTATTTAGGATATCATCCATCATAGTCCATTCAACTTAAGATAATTTTTGGCCACTATCTTAGGTTTTCCAGTGGGTCACTAAAATTAACACCTACTACTTGTAGGTTGAGTGCCTATTTAACATGGCTGGCTCCAAAATAAAAAGTCAATATAACTTTTTCATCAAAAGCCAAGCAAAAAGTATTGTTAAAGCTTTTTTCACCCTTTTGTGGTTCCTTTCTTAATCTGTTATGATGATTTAAATTTGCTATCTAATATGCAGTCCATCAAGATAAAGGATGCAAGTATGCTGGGTACATGGCTTGTTTTATGCTCATTGGTTCCTGGGTTTTAATTGTTATAAGGCAGAAGACCAATGTGTCTTCCTGTTCTGAAAGAAGACAGAAAGTCAAGGAAAGTGCTTCGCTTTTCTGCAGCCCATTTCCCTGATCTATTCAGAGACCATCATGGATCTTTTTAAAGTAATTGGAGGATATCCTATAAATGTCCTATCCATATTCCAATGATTCCAGAATGGTTACAAGACAGTAACTATAGAGATTGTTTTAAATACTGTGGGGACCCATGACAAATTCTTCCATGTCAGAAATCCTGTGCTTAGGCTGTATGCTGTGACCTTTGAGATGCTGACCTTTACCTCACCACAAGGTCTTGTGTTCTAGGCCATCCTTGGACTATTTACCTTTGAAAGAAGTAGAGAAGTCTCAACTTGAAACCACCCAGAGGATCTAGGAAGTTCTTACAAGGAACTACTCAGACAACTAGGAAGTTCTACAGGGAGCGATTTAGGCTATTGTATTCTTGCCCATGGGCTAGGGTAAGTGAGATAAGAATAGATCCTATTGACTTTGCCCTATATATATGTTCCTGTTAGTCGGCAATAAAGTGAATCTTGATCAGAAATTTCCTGACTTGATTCTTTATTTCTCACATCTCTGTATCCTACTTTCAATCCCCACTCTCTCTTTCAAGTGAACCCTGATTCAATTTTTCCTGCGGGTTGGGACCTGACAAAATACAATTTTGAATATCCTATCAGTACAAAAATATCCTATCACGGAGTTGATTTTATACAGATAAACTGAGGCTAGAGAGATAGAATTTTTTTGAAGAGTACCTACCTAGGATGAAGGTGAACAATTTACCAATATAGACTTATACTGACAAGTGAAAACTCACTCAGCTATTGAGTCAGCTTGGCTCTATGAAGAGTTACATAAGCATCTGAGACTGTTTACACAAGAGACTAACAGCAGGCTACTGTAGAAACTTAGACTCCAAGTAATTGGCATGGAAAATGAATTCAACTCATTAACAGGTCTCTGAAACAGAGCCCTTTGAAAATCAGTTTGACAGTTTCATTTAATAAGTACTCACCACCTCCAGGCAACTCCACTGGACACCTTCACCTTTCACTTTCCTCTTGTTATTCCTTATAGCCAGTCTCTGCTGACTATTAGCAGTTGGAGAGGAAATGTGCAGGAACAGCAGCAGTACATGGTGAAATGTATGCATTGAACATATATACACATATATTGTATGTATATATAATATGTTAGTATGTTATCCACTTGAAGGAGATGGTGATTTCTAGTCAATTTTTATAGCAAATCAGAGGCTATAGTGTCTCCATGATGAAAAAAAAAGTTTGTTTCTAGGACGGCAGCACTGGAGATGTAGGTTTAGCCATATATTATCTATATCCCGCAGCTTCAGTATGGATGTTGATCATATGTACATGTTCCTGACACTAAGCTGCACTAATTATGTTTCTCAAAGCCTTTTCAAATAAACACGATCATTCACAAAATTAATCAGCTTTTCGTAGGACCTGACAGATGGTCTCACTGGAGTTCAAGTCTCCAAGAATGAAACACCCTAGAATTCTTCCAAGGGGCTTACATTTCAAAGGTCAGGATAGTATAAGTTTGGGAAACCCGATAAGAGAAAATGCTGTATTGGGGGAGAAATACTAATGAACCCAACACCCAGGCAAATTGGGGCCACCCCAGACAAAGTGAAGTGCAAAATTGAAGCAATTAGGCAGATAATTCTGTTCAAAATATACTCGTTTGAAATAGTCAGATAATTCAAGCAAGAATCCTTTTTTGCCTTGAATTATCTTGATAGTTGTCTCAATTATCCACTTCACTATGTGTATGTGTAGACTCAGCCAGCCAGAGAGATCATAATTATTATTGTTTGACCTTAGTCTGAGCTATTCCCTTGTAAATCAGTTACCAGTAAATATACACCTAAAGGTAACTTGGAAGAAGTACACTAAAGAGACAAGAGTAAGACTCTTTCAGTATATCTAGAAATACTAAAAATGGTAAAATGAGATGTGTGAATTTTATGTATATAAAATCATTACAAATTAAACAAGTTTACCTGTAATTGTAATCAGTCCGTAGGCATTGGGTGTTACTTATGTACAAGAAAGCAAGATAGTTTGTAAGTTCTTGGATTTAAATTATTTAATATAGTTAAAGATATATTTTTTATATTGAGGAAAAGCAAACCTAATTGTTTTATCCCCAAAGATATTAAGCTTTTATGACATTTAAATATCACATGATATATTATGTTGTATTTTCAGAAAAGAGCTCACTTTTAAATAAGCAGTTGAAATTTCAGTATATGACAATTTGCAAATTGGTGGAAAAACAAACACGTCTCTTTTGAGCTCTATGTGTTCCATTAAGGCAGATTTTTAAAAGATGGGAAATACACAAATAAAGTGTTCAAAATTTATGCTTGCATTTTAGGTCATTTAATAAAGAATAACAATGAAATGCTAACATTTAGATATAAATTTCAAAATGTTTATGTGTTCTTTTTTATTTTTTAAATTTTTTACATATACATTACATTTATATTATTACACATATATACAATAAACTACCTACAGCAAGAAGAATCATAAAACAATCAGGAATTATATAAATGTTACATTTATAGTGTTTTTTTAGCTTTATTTTTTTATTTTTTTAATTAATTAATTTATATTACATCTCAGTTGTTAGCCCATTTCTTGTATCCTCCCATTCCTCCCTTCCTCCCACTTCCCCCCTACTCCCTTCCCCTATGTCTGTGTCTGAGGGGGACCTCCTCCCCCTATATATGCTCATAGGGTATCAAGTCTCTCCTTGGTGACCTATTATCCTTCCTCTGAGTGCCACCAGAACATTCATAGTGTTTTGTCTATTTGTATTTGTTTTTAGGTCTAGATAGATGTTTTAAGTTGATAATAATGAAATATGATAGATACTGATTTACATTCAGAATTTTAGATGCACCAAGATAGGAAAGATATTTTTCTCAAGGCTGCCACATACAAAATATTCATATTTATGAATAATTATTATTTGAAATCATGTCTTGTAGTTTTTACAACTAGTAATTTTTATATTACAATTGCCCTCTACCTACATCCTGTCCTGCCTGCACGATGTGATGAGGCAGTGGTGACACAGAATTTGTGGGAGTAGCCAACCAATGTTTGGTTTAACTTGAGGTCAACATTATTAGAGGGAGCCCATGCTCTCTCTACTCTTCTGGGACGGCCAGGAACCAGAGGCTGGATAGCCAAGTGATCTAGGGTAGAACCAAACATGACTAGAAAAAATTAATTCCTAATGATATTCTTCTATATTCATAAATTAGTGCCTTGTCCAGTCATCATCAGAGAGGCTTCTTCCAATAGCAAAGCTCGCAGGAAAAATACAAACACTAAAGTGGCAACATGGGTCTGCACCAGGTCTTCTGTGTATATATTATGGCTGTTGTTAGCTTGGTGATTTTGTGGGACTCCTAACAGTGGGAGTGAGTGTGTCTATGACTCTCCAGCTCTTGAGACTCTTTTCCTCCTACTGGGTTGTCTTGTCCAGGCTCAACATGAGGGCTTTTGTCTTGTCTTATTGTGTCTCATTTTGTGATGATTGATTGTGTCTCTTGGAGGCCTGCTATTTGCTGTTTTCTGAAGGGAAATGGAGGAAGAATGGCTCTAGAGAGAGGAGGGGGAGCTAGGAGAAGTGGAGGGAAGAGAAACTATGGAATGAATGTATTGTGTGTGAGAAGAATCTATTTTCAATTTAAAAAATAAGTGTCATTACTATGTAAAGAATTGAGTGCATGGTCTTTGGATTAAAATTGGCCAAGGTCCAGTTGTAATTTTGCAACTTCCTAGTTATATCACCTTATACAAGTGTTTAATAATCTCTCCCATGTGGATTTCCCTAGCTTAGTAAATGAAATTGAGACTGAGGAAAAGACTCAATGAGTGTTGTGCCAGCCTATGGACCTGGGTTTGGATCCCTAGTATCCATGTAAAAACTAGGCATAGTATCAAGAATCTATAACTCCAGTGTTGATGAGCAGAAAGGTGGGTCCAAGGGTTTCCCTAGTTATGCAGCTTAGTTCTTCAGGTTCAATGAGAGAATCTGTTTGGAAAAGTAAAGTGATAAGAAGAAACTGACATGTATTCACACCACATATACATGTGCACACATATAATCACCATGTATACAAAGGTAGATGAGAGAAGAGAGAGAGAGAGAGAGAGAGAGAGAGAGAGAGAGAGAGAGAGAGAGAGAGAGAGAGAGAGAGAGGATAATATTAAGATAATTGCAGAGCCTTTATCCTAGAGTTGTATTGAACATAAACTATTTGGAAGGTGGTCAAATGGTATGCAATAAATGTCAGTCTACATACTAGCTATTGTAACTTCATTTTCCTTGGTAGTATGTATAGAGGGACATAGATAAACCTTAGGATAAATCTTAGGAGTAAAAGGCATTACACACAATTCTATACTGAAATTTATTTTCATATGGAAGTAATTTCTAATCTACACATGTTCATGTCAATATATTTAAGGGAATCCTCAATTATTTATTTTAATCATATTATTAACTGAAAGGGATGAAAACCACAGATGAAAAGTAGATTTTCTAAAAGATACACTGTCCAAAGCAATAGGGCTGATATCTAGAAAGCTAAAGCTTATACCCAGCTTACATATAAATTTGCTTTTACATGGTCATTTATTCATCACTTAAAGATTCACAGGTCTTTCATTGTATTTTATAGGGAGTTTTGGAAAATAAAGGTTTTTCAAATGTATTGAGCAAATAAAAATGGATCATTCTCAGAAAGAAGAATGCTGAAGATATTTCAAAATCATTGTGATACCCTGGGAAATAAGAAAGAGATTAAAATAGAAAAGGAGTATGTTTATATACACTTGAATATTAATGACTAGAAGATAAAAATAACAATGCAATGGAAATAGAGCCCAATTACCAAGCTAGAGTATGTAGTGGAACGACAAATGTTTTGGTTTTGATCCCAGGTGTGAGATGTGAAACAGACTTGTGTGAGAGTATGTGGTGTTTTTCAGCTGGAAACAGACTTGTGTGAGAACAGATGTTGTTTGTCCACTAGAAGAGCAACTGCCTCTTGAGAGGGCATGGTCTTTGACAACTGATAAACATCATAGGCTTGGCTTTTTTGGCTTTCTGGTTTTGGCATTGCTTCTTATTGTTTGGCTATTCATCTCTTTGCTTCAAGACACTCCTAGAGAGAACCGCTCCAAAGAAAGCTTTGAGGTTCTAGCTGATGTTCTTGGTTCCAGGTGCTGCTGCTGCAGTAGCCTTTGCTGAATTGCTCGTTTGCTGTTTAATGGGTCTGCTGCAATCGTGACTGTGAAGTGTGGAATGGCTTCAAGGAACTGAGTCTAAAAAGGTCTACTTCTTCTACTCTCGTTAGCCTCTTTTCTCTCCTATCTATGCCAGGTGGGTTGGAAAGAAGGTATAAGCATTAAAGAACCCCAAATAAAGCAGGTTTGAAAAATTCAAAGCCCACAAGAGTTAGGTAGAGAAATGGGTTTACTTTTGTGGCTCAGTACTATTTCCATTGAGGCAAACATAGTTAATCTCATCTTCTTTGTTAGGAGGCTTCTAAGAAAACTAAACTTGAAATACTTCTCCAATTCTTATCACCATCCCTCCCTGTAACCTAGTTGTTTCATGTTACTCATCAAACGACAAGAAACTTTGTGAAGGTTACTTTGAAATATAAGTATCTAAATAGTCTCCTATATTACTGTATTCCTTTGCATCAAAAATTTAAAGTCATTGGCATTATTACATATTTAACTAAAACGAAAGCAAAGATAAGCCAAGCCAAAATACACAGATCTGCCATTTATCAGAATAAAAGTTTATCTAATCAATATTTTCCTTTATATTGGAGAAAGTAGTAGTAGTGGATGATAAGTAAAAGTTTAGGCAGGCTATGATGCCACAGTGCCTAAGTTGAAGCTCTAGAACCATCATTTTACTGTTAAGTGATCTTGGGAAAGTTATAGTGTTCTGCTGTTGTTTTACATAAGTATCCAGAAACACAAGAACTTGGAGGAAGCAGAGATCAGTGAAGGTGGATGGATGAAAAAAAAATTATTGGAGAAGGTAAGGTCTGGACATGTGCATATCTAGGGCAAAAGTCATCAAGATGCTTTGCAAGGAATCTTCCTCCTCATTTTATACTTTCAGTTGTATTAATGGTGACCCTGTCAAACTACTGTGACAGGTTCTTTTTGCTCACTTGCAGAGATACTTTTCTGAAACTAAGAGGTCTTATTTCCATATAAAAATGGCCAAGGAACTTACATATGGAAAGACTTTGAGACACCTTTTAATATTTAAGCAAAATATTTTCTCCTTAGAGCAAAAGATCTAGTAAGAGATTGGCAGCTGCATCTACAACATTCAAAACTGCATCAAGCAAAAAGATGTATTACAGATGCCTCTAAAAATGAAGCCATCTGATTGCCAAGGGAGAAATAAAAGAGTGACGACACCCTTATTTTTCTCTCTTGTATTATTTATCATTAGAATACAAATAAAACCAAGATGTGGAAAGGGACAAAAATAAATGGACAAATAGGTACTAAGGAGAAAAACTGCAAATTTTAAAAAATAATTCAGGTTTGTCACAAAAGTCTTTGAACAATATTTTTTTGCCTTGAAAAGGGGGCAATTGCAAGGTAACATTTCTTCACCTTAGAAATCTAAACATTCTTTTCAGCATCATGTGCTATATTCCCTGTGTATGTCTAGTGAGAGACATACATGTTTGATATATTGTTCTTGTAGTTGTTGATGATAATTTTATAGTTAGAAAAATGTTGTTTTAAATGGAATAAATTATTATGAATTTGTGATTGCAATAGTAAAATAAATCATATTTGAGGAGAACATTCTAATGTGAATCCATTTTACATTTAATGAATAGCTTCTTTTTTGTTTTTAATTTTATTTAGTTATTCACTTTACATCCCAATCATAGTCCCTTCCTTCCTCTCTGCCCAGTCTCTCCCCTCGTTCCCTCTTTCCTCTTTATCCCCATCCCCTCAGAGAATGAGAGCCACCACCACCACCCCCTGCACCTACCCCAGCACATCCAGTTGCATCAGGATTGAGCGCTTTCTCTTGCACAGTGTCCTGGAAAGGCATCACCCCGAGGGCTGACTGGTCAAAAGCATGCAACAGAGACCTTGTCAGAGATGTCCCTGCTCCCTTTTCTAGGGGACCCATATGAAGACCACAATGCTCACTGGGTACACATGTGTAGGATACTTAGGTCTAGTTATGCCTGGTTCTTGGTTGGTGCTTCAGTCTCCAGAAGCCCCCTGGGCTCAGGTTAGTTAGCACTATTGGACTTCTTGTGGAGCTCTTGTCTCCTTCAGGTCCTTCTATCTTTTCCCTCACTCTTTCACAAGGCTCCCTATATTCCACACAATATTTGGCTGTAAATCTCAACTTCTGTTTCTCTCTGTTGTTTGGTGGAGCCTCTCAGAGGACAGCCATGATAGTCTCCCATCTGTAAAGATAGCAGAATGTAGTTAATAGTGTCAGAGAGTGGCTCTCTCCCATGGGTTAGGTCTCAGTTTGAGCCAGGCATTGGTTAGGAATTTCCTTGATCTGTGCTATCCTTATCCTTCCCTGTCTTGTAGGCAGAGTAAACTTTGGTCAAAATTTTTGTAGGTGGAGTGGTGTTCCCCTTCCTCCACTAGGGGTTCTGTCTGATGAGAGGGTGGCTTCTCCAGTCTCCATGACCCCTGCTACTAAGGGTCTCATCTAGAGTCACCTCCATATCCTCCCAAGAGACTACCCTGTGGCAAGTCTCCAGTTTATCTCAGTGTTGCCTCTGTCTACAATTTTTCTTTTCTCTGCAACCCCTCTCTTTTCCTGCTCTCTGTTCTCCCCACATCTGACCTTCACCCTCATTTCCTTCAGACTTCCTCTCCTTTCCTATTTCCTCTCTTCAACCACTTGCACTGTATATTCTATTTCTCCTAAGGAGTGAGATTCATGCATCCTCCCTTTTTATACTCTTCTTTTGGTCTATGCATTGTAGTATGCTTTTCCTGTACCATATGACTAAAATCTGCTTATGAATGAGCACATATCATGGGTGCCTTTCTGGGTCAGGGTTACCTCACTTGAGATGATCTTTCTAGCTCCATCCATTTGCCTGAAAACTTCATTATTTCCTTGTTTTTAATAGCTGAGTAGTATTCCATTGTGTAAATGTACCACAGTTTCTTTATCCATTCTTCAGTTGAGGGATTTCTGGGTTGTTTCCTGTTTCTAGATATTACAGATAAAGCTCCTATGAATATAGTTGAGCAAATGTACTTTGGTATGGTAGAGCATCTTCTGAGTATATACTCAGGAGTGGTATAGTTGGGTCTTGAGATAGAGCTATTCAGAATTTTCTGAGAAAGTGCTAGATTGATATCCAAAGTGGTTGTACAAGTATACACTCCCATCAACAATGGAGGACTGTTCCCTTTTCTCCCCAACATAGCCTTTTTTTATTTTTATATAGTGATAACACATAGAAATACAAGAGAAGAAAGAACAGGTGTGTGCATAGGCATATTTGTATACATATGTAATATAATTCCTGCTCTATTAAAAGACCAATTTTTACCAAAATATCAAATTGTTATGCAAAGTAGAAGAATCACTTTCAATATTTTATGAAAGAAACATTTAAAATTTTTCCAAAGCTTTATGTTATGGAGTAGAGAGACTAGGAATGAGGTTAACAGGAGGGAGGATGTATATAAATGATCAAACCTTGGTAAAGAGCCTGGAGTACCAGATATAAGTAGGTTAAGACCCATCTCTTTTTATTTCCTTGTGTCCAGAACATTCTACAGGAATAGGAATAGATATCTAAAACTAGTATAAATGATAAATCTTGTGTTTTTCATAAGAGAAACAAGTATGCCATGACTATTTAGGAATATCATTCTTATCTTCAAATATTTAATTGATTCATAGTAAAAAATCGCTCATATTATTACAGAAAATGCTACAATTTTCCAAGATCCAAGGTCTTCAAACAAAAGTTCATGAAATCAAGAAGACAGTCTAATAGTCATATATTGCAAAAAAAAAAGTCCTTTAAAAAGTCCAATTGACATACTTGCTTTTAAACTTTTCTTTAATATTTTTTCTTTAATCTTAGACCTTCCTGACTAGGTTATAAAGCAGAACGTTTTTTCTGTTTCCCTTAAAATAGATCCTCCAAATTGTAAAATTGAACAGAAATCATCTTCAGTGTTTCTGAGTTACTTTCTTAAGTTTGCTTCCATGATGACTTATTCTTGACTATTATTCTGGATGAGAAAGCTTATAATTACATTACGATGTAGTTAAATTTGCTATTATAAAGTTAAGACACTGAGAGAAGGCAATGTCCATGTTGTAGTTTTCTTTCATGTCCTTGATCTACTCCAACCTATTTCGTATTTAAAAGAGAAGAGTATCATGGGAGACATTCAGGGCATCATCTTATTACTCTTCCACACAGAGAATGTACAGTAATACAAGAAAATCATGGGCTTGTTTGAGAATCTAAAATACTGATATTTTTAGCTTCTCTGATTTCCCCAATCATGAGAGTATAGCTGCAGGAGAGATGAAATGACTGGGAAACTAACAGGGAAGCAAGCAGCACAGGACAAATTGGCAAATTATTTAATACTGAAACACAATCTTGCTAGCTCCCCGACCCCAGCAGCAACACTTACAGTGAAAAAGTATGAAATAAATATTAATTACCAATAATGAACCATTGGGGGTTATAAAATGATAGTAAAATACTAGAGAGCAGGAACAGACACAGTTAGGTTCTCTGTGTGTTCTTGCAATGTTGCTTAATTAATGCAGCAAGCACACCTGGGTGGCAGTAAGCCATTGAAGGAGTATTAACAGTGGCCCTTCCAGGGACTGTGTCACAAGAGCCTTTAATTTAATTTCAAGGTCTAAATTCATTTAAATTTTTGTTGTACCACTGTGCTATGCTGAAGTTGTTCTCTGTCTACATTCTTCCCATCTGCCCTGTCACCAAGATATTTTTCCCTCCAAAACACACCTCATCTCTACTTTGAAAAGTATCTGCATTGCTTCTCCTATTACCAAAGCCTGTTCTCGTACTATAGGGATTGTTATTTCAGTGAAATAAAAATGTCTTTAGTTGTTATTAAATAGCAGTGTTTTTATTTTTATTTAAAAGGTAACTGATGATGGACCCAAATTATTCATCACCAACATCTAAATGACTATGAAAATCATCCTTCCTGTTTTATCCTATTTCACTAACCTCATACACTGGAAAAGGTTACAAGAAAAATTGTGTTATGTCAGTCTAAAACAGGAAACTTGCCAAAGGTCTGAGATCAGTCTGAAATGCATAGTGAGTTCCTGGGTACCCTGAGCTAGACTTTGAGACCCTGATTCTAAGAAACAAATTTAACAATTACTAGGAAAAAAAGATATTTGAAAGAGAGCAAAGAAGGGCAAATTGAAGGCTTTGTAGGAAAGAGGGGTAAGAGACAAATGAAGTAATTATTCTGTAAAAAAATAAAAGAAATAATTAAAAAAGAAAAATAAAAAAAGAAATGATCCATACTAGAGTTTCCCAAATAACCAGCATAAATAAAGACAAGCTATATATCTAAACCTACTGGAAATTTGATTACAAAGTTAGAATCCTTGATTAATGCACCGAAATTACTGAGTCAAAATCTCTGAAGATGAAGCTTGGCTGATTGACCTCAAAAATAGCGGGTGGAGTCAGATTTCACACCACGATTGAGTTTGTTTCAAATCACAGCCTATGAAACTTATTATGCTGTCTACAAGAGGACTGATTGAGAAATAGATTGATATGTCAGTGAATAGAATCTTTCCAAGCTTTAATCTCTTCACTACTATCAATGCAACTTGTAGGCTCTAGTAACAAATGAAAAAAAAAAAAAAAAACACTGATATTTAACTAAAATACTAAGCTTTTACCCTTTACAGTCTCCATTTGCATACACCTTAATGTTTTTTACATACTATGCATTTCTTTTTAAAGAAAGAAGTAATTTAAACTTAAATTATTTTATTTTTCATCTTTTCAGGTTACAGTGGCAGTTTTAAACAAAAATACAAGCATTTATACACAGAATCACATACATAAAACAATTCTTAATTTATACCTTGAACATGTCCATATTTTTTTTAACCAGAGCAATGGAAATGCTTCATAAAATTCACTCTTTTCTTATTGCAATCATGATAGATATGCAATCTATGGAACACTTTCTACTTTCTTCCTGGTTAATAAAACAGGAAGGAACAGGAACTATAGATTGCCTTATCTTTTCCCCTTCATCCTGTATAGTCCCTTTCAGGGAAATAGTTGAGCAAAGGAAAGAAGTAACTCAAATAAGAAAAAAATAAGATTATTTCATTATTTTGATTCTGTTTTCTGTATTTAAAGTAAATTCTAGTGCAAAACTAAATATAGCCCATAAGACAATTCACACTTACAATGTTAATGCGTATACCTTGTACTTGATTTGTCTATTATTCACCTCCAATAAGTGCACATCATCTCTGAGGGAATGGTGTGTTCAAAAAGTATTAACCTGTGATCTGGGCATTCTAGACTCAGAAAAGGAGATAACAAGCTAAGCAACATCACTTAAGTCTCTCTGCTTCCCAACTGTGAAAGCAGTGCCACAAGCAGCTGTATGCTCCCCCAGCTAACATGCCTTCCTTGCCATGACATGCTGTAATCTTTCAAACAAAAACCATGAAACTAAAATTAATCCTTAATTCCATAAGTGGAATGTCTTTCTTTCTTAGGAATTTGTCACAACAGCATAAAAAATAATGGATACAGAGTTCTTTCGTGATCTGGTATTTAGAATCGCTACTTCTGTGGTAGATAAAGCAGATAAGAGTAAGGCATCTAGCCACTTTTACAAATTATAGAAAGCCATATAAATAAAATAATCTGTCCTAAAGGTATTTATAAATTATTGAACCTCAATAGAGCATTTTAGTTATAAAAAGTGAGTTATCTTCACATTATATTAAAATGTTAAAACACTAAAGAAACTATGATAATAATGTTTATTCTAATTGGGGCATTGGAAAACATCATAAAAGAGTCAACACTATTTGAGGTTGGATTAAGTGATGTGTAAGATTTTGACAAACAGAAACAGGAGGGGCTACTTGAAGTAAATAAATCAGTAATGAAAGGAAGGAAATTTATTAGAGAACATAAAATTTAGCTAGAGGTATGTGGTATTAAGGGACCATCAGGCAAAATATCCTAATAAAAAGCAATAACTAGGTAATTAACTTACAGAAATGTCTTTCTTGTAATTAGTTTTCAGTGTGGAGTCTGAATGAAAATGATCCCATAGGTTCAGGTGTATAAATACTTTATCCACAGTTGGTGTCACTGCCTGAGTAGATTTGGGAGGTTTGTCCTTACTAGAGAAAGTATCTTATAGGAGGTGGCTTTAAGGTTTAAGGCCTTGAACCATTCCCAAAATATTTTCTCTGCTTCATGTTTTTGCCCCACCTAGCATGCGTAAGTTGATTTCATATCTCGACTATTATGACTAGTACAGCTTTAAACCTGTAATGTGAAAGTATATCAATGATACTTTGACTTGGATTTTTTTGTTTATATACGCAACATATATACACATATAAACACACACATATATACATATGTGTGTGTGTGTATATATGTGTGTATATATATGCATATATATATATATATATATATAAATGGGAGGTGTTTTAGGGGGTTTTGGTGGGTGGGACTCATATATTGATTTCCAAAGTGGACAGTGGCTACACAAAATTAAGTACCATCAGTAGAAAATTAGACTAATTTTTCCTATTTTTCTTGTATCTATCACCATTTGTTGACATTTGGTTTCATTCATTCTTTCTTTCTTTTTGATTTATTTACATATGTATGTATACAGTGCTCTGTGTGCATGTACACCTGCAGGTCAGAAGAGGGCATCATATCACATTATAGATGGTTGTGAGCCACCATGTGGTTGCTGGGAATTGAACTCAGGACCTCTGGAAGAGCAGTCAGTGCTCTTAACCTCTGAGCCATCTCTCCAGCCTGACATTTAGTTTCTTTATGATATCCATTGTAACTTGATGAGACAGAATCACAATATAATTTAAATTTAATTTGATTGCTAAGAACATTAAACATTATTTCAAATACTTATTGACAATATTCTTTCTTTTGAGAACTTTCTGAATAACTCATTTGCCCAGTTATTGACTAGATAATTTTATTTTTATGCTTTATGTATTTATTTTAATATTTTTACAGGTTCTTAATATTAACTCTTGTCCTGGCTAGTTTTATGTCAACTTGATACAAGATAGAGTTATCTGAGAAGAGGAAACCACAATTAAGTAAATTTCTCCAAAAGACTGGCCTGTGGACAAGTAGGTAGGTACTGTGTTTTCTTAATTTCTGATTTTATAGTATAGCAGAGCCCCACCCATTTTGGGTGACGCTACTCCTGGGTATGTGATCTTGGGTGTTAAGAAAGCCATGGAAAGCAAGACAGTAAGCAGTGTTGTCTGTGCTTCAGTTCCTGACTCCAGATTCCTGCTTGAGTTTCTGCCCTGACTTCCTTTAGTGATGGACTACTACTTCAAATTATAAGATGAAATATACCCTTCCTTCCTAAATTTCTTTTGGTTATGGTGTTTATCATAGTGACAGAAACTTCAACTAAGACTTTTTTCAGATGGATGGTTGGCAAGGGTTTCCTCCATTTTATAAGATCTCTCTTTGTAGCAGAAGCTTCTTATGTTCACCTACCTCCTTGGAAATAATTGTGGTTTAAAGTATACTTTATTGGTTATCAAAGTAATTATGTCAAATGATTTTTCTGCTTCCATTTGTTTTAATATTGACTTCCACACTTTCTTTCACTCTGCATGTTTCTTTGCCAGTAAGTTGTGTTTCTTGTAGAAAACTGACAGTTGGAATCACTTTTTAAAATTTTGTTTTCTTGCTTGGCAAAAGGCAAAGGTACATAGGTCTCTGTGAGTTGGAGGTCAGCCTAGTGGACAAAGTGAGTCCAGGGCAGCCAGGGCTACACAAAGAAACCCTGTATCAAAGAGCAAAACAAAAATGTTTTCTTTTGTTTTGCTTTTATAAAATTAGCTCATTTGTAGCCATTTAATTGGAGTATTGGGTTTGTTAATTCATGTAAAAAAATGTTGTTTTTTCTGTCTGGCTGCAAATTGTTCTTTCCATTCTCTTAGAATGAAAAGTTTTCTCATTTATTTTTTGGCCAAAATAGAGAGCAGCCCTTAGTTCTCTCTCATCTGTTCCTTTCATGCAATTTACTAATTCCTGTTCTCTTTACACTGAAACTTCCTTTCTCTTCTGCTCTTACATTCATGCTGACTTGGTGGTATTGAATTGATTTAGTGTGTGTTTGTACTAACATGCTCTTATTTCTCTTCCAATTTTAAAAAATAACATTACTAATAATGACATTCATGATTGATAGCGTTTACTTTCAGTGTTTGAAATATATCATCCCATGTTTTTCTGGTTCTTGGAGATTTGTTGACAGCTATAGTCTAATTTTATTCTGATGTCGTTGCCTTTCAAAGTGACATTTTTTAATATTGATCCTATATTTTGTACACTGGGTATCCTGGCTAAAAAGTGTCATAGGGGAAGAGATTTCTCTTGGAACATGTCTATTTAAAGTTATAAATTACTCCTTTGCTTGGATGCATATTTCTTCACCTGGAAATAATTCTCTTATAATTTTATTTATACATTTTCTATGTCATTAGTTTTTTACTTAGCCCTTTCTTGCACACCATGGATTTTATATTTGGTCTTTTAATTATACACAAGAGTTCTTATAAAGATGTTTGGCCAGATATACTCATTTTTTTGTCTATAGTGGTGTTTGAGTATAGTGCTTCCTTGTCTGTAGTGATTTTTGAGCATAGTATTTCCTTAAACTCATCTATGATTCATGATCTTCTCTTTTCTACGTGCTCTACTCTATTGGTGATGATTTCCACTATGTTTTTATTGATACATTAAGATTCATATTTTCTTTAAAATTTTGATTTTATTGGTAATTTTGTCATCTGTTTTCCTGAATCTTCCATCTATGTTGTTTGCTGTTTTCTATAGGTCCTGAGAAGATTTAGTTATTTTATCCACCTGCTTCCTTCTATCTCCTTTCAGACCATACATCATTTTTACAAGTAGAAGTTTGACCTCTTCATTTGGAAATTTGACCCTTTTGGCATCTTTTAATTAAAGAATTGATGAATTAGGAATTTTGAAAAAGTAATATTGTCTTGTTTCTAATGTTTTTTATGTTTGTTGTAATATAAGCATTGGTTAGTTCAGTTTTATTTAAGGATCTTCCTAATGAACAGCTTGTCATTGTGGTCTCAACCCCTATCATAAATTCAGAGAGTAATTTAAAAAACTACAACAACAACAACAACAAACTAAACCATATATAGGAATGAGCATTTTAAAAAATCCATGCATACTGCACCAGTGACCATAGAACAGAAATGTCAATGTAGTGTGCTCTGTAAAGTTAAAGTTAAAAAAATCATTTAGGAGAAACATAGCATTAGTAGATAAATGAGATAAAGGGGTAAGGTAGTGAAAATTTAAAAATTAAATAAAGAAAAAACTAAAATAGGAGAAAGGAAAATAAAAATAATATAGATGAATGATAGCAAAGGACAATAAAAGCAACATGTTGAGAAAAGTAGTCAATAATAAAAATGCATAATAAAATTAAATACAGAAAAAAATGATTATGATCAGTAGACTTAATTCTAGAAATGGCAGTTCAATATCACAGTATTTTCTCAGTACAGGGTAAAATAAGAAAGTCCATTCTCTTTGTTCTTATTCAAATAAAGATCTTGAGGTCTTAGCTATTATGGTAAAAACAAACCAAAGAAATAAAATAATAGAAAGAAGCTAAATTGTTCTTATTTATATACAACAAAATACAATGCATAAAATTTCTTTAAATATCCACTAAATATCCACTAAATATCCACTAAAAAATCTCTTACATATTACAAATATTTATAACCGATTAGGAGGGCAAAAAAAAAGTATGTTTTTTTATGTACCATAATGAACTTGTGGAGAAAAAAATAAGGAAAATGAAAATTAAAAATCTGTATAGAAACATGCTATTTTATAAGCTTATTAAAAACAGTCTAAATATAAGGACTTTTCATGAGGGATAATGATCTTTTCAGAAAACATGGATTATTAAGTTAAAATATTTCAGTACTGGATAATGCTAGTTGTTTGTGTAGGAGGTCTCAAAGACCCCAGAAACAATATGGACTCTTGATATTGCTCTTCCCACTAGAAGTTGATGTTAAGACTATATTGCTGAATACTTCATACTCTTTGATTGTAGGACATGAATAAAGCAAGCAGAAACTAACCTGGATACTTCTTCCATGATGAACCTTTTAGAGACTCAGAAGATTCTGTACAGGCTGCTGAGGGAGAAAAGTCACCAGTGGGGTAAAGGAATTGTAATCCAGCAATATGGCTGCTCTGGCAAAGGATCACACCCAAACACCTTCTAGGTTTATGTGATCTGGCTGCAATGCAGATATGCCCTGGATTACAGTATGATCTGGCTGAAATTCAGACGTGCTCTTAGTATGCACCTTTATTCCCAAACAATTTAGATAAGATCAGTTTATAGAAGGAAACAGCCACGTTGGAAAGTGCCATCTAACCAATTGTCAAAGTGACTAATCACAAAAAGACTTGACAGAGTGAGTCAGAAATAGGATAAGCCCAACTCACATGAGAACAGAACAGGAGAGGCAACTTAAGAGCAGAGCAATGTAGGGAGTGGGGGAGTTTTATGGAGAGTTGATACTAGGACTGATTTACAGAGACAGGTTGCAGAGATAACAAGTAAGACACAGGTGAAGAGAGAAAAGGCTAGAGAGATGAGAAGACGCCAGAAGATTAAAACATATTGTCAGAATCAGTCTGAGGCCAGGCAGAATAATTCAGTCAGAAGCTGAGAAAAGCCAGTTTGAATCAGTCAGCTTGGAGCATTTAGGCCATAACAGCTTCATTGACTCAGCCGGAGAATTCAGACAAAGCTATAAAGGCATCAGAATGCCTCTCGTCTCAACCTCTCATCTGAGGAAATAAAAACAATATTTACAAAGTCTTACCAAATTTTGAATCATGTGAGCTATGATAAAAGCCTCTAAAGAAATGTCCTTTTGTGCAATATTGGCATATTTTTGGAGTAGTCAACTGCTTTCTAGTTGGATTTAAGGCCTATTACACAAGAGGGAATTCACGCTTTGTACTGTAAACCTAGCTAACACTCCATGGGTGAGAGGTTACAAGTACGAGAGACAAACCTACTACTATATTTTTTGCTAAAAGGACATGGTGTCAAACTGTCTTCTATATACACATCTATATAACCATAGATTAATGCAGCTTTCAGATTTGATCAGAAAGACATCTCTTTGTATCAACAAGGGTTAATACAGAGGTTCACAATTGGCAAAGTTGCAAAGAATAAGTGACTATGGATTGCTTAACCATAAAAAGGGCATCTATCAGACACACAGACAAACAGACATTCAGACAGGCACACACACACACACACACACACACACACACACACACACACACACACACACACACACTTTCAGACCTTAGGCTCAGCAAACACTGTAGAAGAGAGTGTAGAAAGAGCTCCTACTCTCAAGCCATTGTGGACAGCTCTCTCCCATTCATGCCACCTGGGCCAGCTCTCCAGAACTGCCCAAGCAAAGTTGAGGCCAGTTCTCCCTAGTGCTACAACTGCAAAGGGGCTGGAACAGGTCTGTACAGCTCTCAGACATCAACATGACCGCAAGGTAGCAGCTCAGACCAGGGACTTCCACATAACCTTTTGTAGTAACAGAACCCCTCTGCTGCAGGCACACTAAACTAGACACAGCCCTTGGCAGCAGCATGGGCCAGGACATCCCCATGGCCTCATGTGGCATCACAAGCTACTCAAATCAGGTTGTTCTCACCACCCTTGAGTCTCCAGTTCCACCTCTTTTCATTGTGCATACACCAATATGCTTCCCTTTCTCTTCCATTTCTCCACCACTTATTTGCTTATCTTAGTGGTGCCCAGGGCCTCTGGGTGTCTGGGGTTGTCTCAGAAGTACTATGTCCTAGCAGCACCACATGGTGCCTGATGGTGTCATCTCAGACTTGCTCTGTCCACATAGGCAGCATGGTGCAGGCCAGGGGTCCAAGACTACAAATTTATTATATATTTATATTCCTAAAAGGAGGAATGGGGACACAATGAGAGAAATATTAGATCAAAACCAAATCCTTACCTTTATAGCTACGTTGGGGACTTTAGTTTCATAGGGTTTAGATTGCTCTGCCCACTCCAGATCTGTTGCATGTAACAAACATTTATACCTTGGGCTGTTTTTATGCCCTGTATGCATCTCTCCTTAGACAATGTCTCAAGTTCTAGAACCTTCTATGTCCTGTGGTCTCCATCAAACCACAGGCTTCTTTTTCTTTTCTTTCTTCCTTTTATTTATTTTTTATGTTTTTGTTGTTGTTGTTGTTGTTGTTGTTTTGTTTTGTTGTTTTTTCAAGACAAGGTTTTTTGCCCTGGACTCAATTTGTAGACCAAGCTTGCATCAAACTCACAGATGTCTATCTGTCTCTGCGTCCCTGAGTGTTGGGATTACAGGCATGTGCCACGCCACTAAGCCCAGCTAGGCTTCATTTTCATAGTTCCATGCAGTGACCTCTCACAGCCTTCTTCTGCCAATGGACTCCAACACTACCACATATAGCAAGATCTCAAGGCTCTCATAAATCATGGAGTAAGAATCCACAACTCCCATACACTTGCATTTTCATGCCTCTAAAACCAGTGCCAGGTGTATGACATTGCCAGACTGAGCTGCCAGTTTGGCCTAGATCTTCTCTTCCTTTGACCACATTAACAGTAGATTTCCTAAGTTAAAGCAATTGCTTTATGTGAGCAAGAAATCTTGGGCTTTCTTCTTTCACAAGTTAGACTATTCACTAGGCAATCCTGTTCTGGGGGTACTCTTGCCACTGTTCTAGTAGAAAGTAGGAAGTATCTCTTTAATGGTGCTAATGTCATTTCAGCCTTTCTCTTAGCCCACGACTTGGCTGTAACATTAAGTTTCATACTGTGCTCTCTCTCCAAGCTATATTTTTTTTCTTTCTGGCATTTTTTTTCTTTGTAGACGCACAAAAAATTATCAACAAAACTATACCACAGACTCAATGTTTTACTGTCTGAATTTTCTTTTACCAAACAAATTAGTCCATTACTTTTTGATTTAGCCTCAGGAAAGATATTAGGACCTAAGCAACAGGCAGTCAGATGTTTTGCCCAAATACCACACAAATGGTAATAGTTGCTGATAGAGGTCTTCTTTGTTCTCTGAAATAACTTGAGTTAGGTCTCTATACTCTGTATAACTCTTACTACTTATATATTCCAGGGTCCTACTAGCACAGCCTGTTAACCTTATAGCATTCAACCACTTCTCTAGTCTAAATTCCAGTGTCTTCTATCTTCCTTTGAAAGCAGGATCAGGTTCTTCACAGCAACACCCTAGTTTCTGGTACCAATCTGCATTAATTACTTTTGTGTTACTTTGATAAACACTATGACATAAAACAACTTATAGAAGAAAGTGGTTATTTCAGACTATTCTCATTCAAATTATCACACCTGCTAGATCCAGCTTCCTCCAAGACTAAAAACTTCCATTATATATGGCATAGGATGTTAAAGGTGAAGTGAAACATCAGGATATTTTAAGATGCATTAAAAGATAGGTAAAAACGACAAGATGTTCTAAAGGGAAATTAAAGAATCTATCTTGCAGGGAAGTTTGTTAAGCTCAGGGAGTAAACAACTTAAAATAACTTCGGGAAGTCCCTGAAACTACTAGATTCACTATATCTATTTCCATGCATATATAAGTGGTAAAGAGTGCAGGCCTATAATCCCAGCACTAAGGGAAACAGAGGAAGGCAGATCTGTGTGAGTTCAAGGCCATCCTGGTTTACAAAGTGAGTCTAGGACAGCCAAGACTACACAGAGAGACCCTGTCTCAAAAAGAAAAGAGTCTTAAGAGACACTCTTTTTTGTTTTGTTTTGTTTTTTATTAATGTATTCTTGTTACATCTCAATGATTATCCCACCCCTTGTATCCTCCCATTCTTCCCTCCCTCCCATTTTCCCCTTACTCCCCTCCCCTATGACTGTGCCTGAGAGGGACTTCTTCCCCCTTTATATGCTCATAGGGTATCAAGTCTTTAAGAGACACTCTTACACTCTTATATATGTTGAACTATCTGAAAGAAACAGAGACCAGTTGAGCTGCCAAGAGCTGAGCTACTTAGAAATGACACTCACCAACTGCCTTCAGGTTGTGTAGTGTGTTCCAAGTTTCTACCTTTTTTGAGCTATTATCATGCTGGGGTGGGTTTTGATGATAAATCTATGAGTATTTTTTTTAACTAACCCCTTATCCATGTTCTTGAAATTAGCATTAGTGAAACTCATTAGTTTACCAAGTTGGACTTTGTTGACGTCCTAACTTTGGTCTGTCACCGGCTTCCTAATTGGGATGAGTAGACATTTGCTTATATCTCCACAGAAATGGTGTCATACATACAGGATAAAACAACATTTCATTATAAAAGCCAGAATGACTCTATAGCTCTATCCCTCCCTCAGGAGCTATTCACAGTCAATGGTGGCTGTAAGAATAGTTGCCATTTTCTTCAGTGGCATAGCCACTCATAAGTTGTCCCATCCTCAAGTAAATAACCTCCTATCAAAGCTTATTCAAACAAGAAATCCTAATTGTTAGTTCAGGAGGACACACACGTACCCACTGAAAGTAGAATAACTTACTGGGAAGAGGAAACATTTTGGTGAGAGAAGAAAAAGTGACAAGACAGGGTAGGTAGAGATTACTGTATAAGCATGAGGACCTGAGTTCAGTTCCATGTACCCATTTAAAACCTGGGTATTGTGGCATGTAACTATAACCCTATTGCTGGGGAGGTGAAGACAAGAGGATCCCTGATGCTGACTGCTCAGCCAGTACAGTTGAGGCAGTGGGCTCCATGTTTACCAAGAGATAATCTCAAAAACTAATGTGGATAGTGACTGAAAAAGACACTAAACATTGACCACTTGCCTGCACATGTACTTGGACACATGTGCATAGACACATATACAAACAAATCAATTCCAAATATATCAAAGACTTTAATGTAAGATGTAATCTAAAATTCTGTAACTGCTTAAAGGAATACAAACAAGACATAAGCACAAGCAAGAACTTTCTGCAATTGATTGCAATAGCACAGAAAATAGCCTCAAGACTCTTAGAAAAGGATTGTATAATAATTAAAAGCATCTGAATAGAAAAACAATCAGAAGAATAAAGGGATAGTTTACATAACTGGAAAAGTCTTTGATTACTATACATTCAACTAGTGATTAATATCTATAATTGATAACGTACTCAAAATATATATTAAAATAGCAAATCATGCAACAATGAGTGAGCTAATTAATAGTCATTTTTCAAAAGAAAATACTTAAGCAGGACCAGATATAATGGCTCACACCTCTAATTTGGAGACTGAAACAGAAGGGTTGCTATGAGTTTTGAAACCAGTTAGGTCTGTGTAGTAACTTACAGATCATTCAGGATATAGAGGGGAAAATGCAGATGGAAATGCACAGTACATATTTGACAATGTGTTCACTGTCTTTTGCCATCAGGTAGAGAATGAGGAGCAACTACAATACAGGGAATGAAAAAGAAAGTATAATGATATATATGTATGAATTGTCATAATAAAGGCCATTTCTTACAGGCTAATTAAATAAATAATAAACAATAAAAGGAAATAAAAATAGAAGAGTAAAATATTTTAAAAATAAGTGGATTTCAACCACATGTGGTGGCTCATGCCTGTAATTCCAGCATTCAGGATGCAGAAGCAGGTGGATCTCTTTGAGTTTGACTCCAGCCTGCTCTGCAAAGCAAGTCCAGGACAGACAAGGATACAGAGAGAAACCCTGTTTCAAATAAATAAATAGTAAGTAAGTAAATAAATAAATAAATAAATAAATAAATAAATAAATAAAGGTCAAACTGCTTTAGTACTGATAGTAAAAAGAAGATAAAAGGAGGAATCTAAAGGGCCAGAAAAAAATGAAATGATACATGTTTGCCCAACAATGAAAATACAGATAAAAATTAGATAAGTTAAAGAAGAAGAATAAAAACTAAAACTGTAAAATATTTAAAAATATAAGGTAAAACACTAATATAGTAAAACAAGTAAAAGGAAACACACTAGGGACAAAAAAGAATAAAAAAGAATACATAAAAGAGTAAGTGTTCACATGTCTTTTTCTGGCCCTGTATACTCCAAGTCTGCAAAGTTGAATTATGTTGGTGATAAGCATGTACTAGGCAAATGTCACATGATTATCAGAGATGTCTCTACTTTAATGGTTTCCCTTTCTATGTACCACAGTCTGCTCACCACACTTAAGTTTGCAATGTGTTAACTTGTTACAAAATCAGGCTCTCTAAACTCCT
The DNA here is from genome assembly GCF_964271855.1 of Acomys minous. NCBI lineage: Eukaryota > Metazoa > Chordata > Mammalia > Rodentia > Muridae > Acomys > Acomys minous. Next base: position 66,554,216 of record NC_140488.1, on the reverse strand, counting down.
AGTTTGTACACCCTGGGGTGGTCAATGTTCTAGGTGTAGGTGTCTCCTAAGTGGTTTAGAAGGAGGGTGGGGAACAAATGTAGCACTGAGATTCATAAAGTAGAATTATCTACATACTTTCAAAATTTACTAAGAATTAAGCCCCTTAATTAGAGAGATATACTTGTCAAGTAGCCTGCTGGAATTTAATCATTCTCATTATCTACATTAGTAAACACTATAGACAATGTGTAACTCCAAAGACTATTCTTTCTATGTGGTTAGATCCAAAGTTATTCTCAGCTAATGAGGTAAGCTTTTTTTCTCCAAAGGCACAGGGTGACCTCTCACTCTACACTTGACTGCCTAAGGAGAGCTGCTTGCTGACTTTTCATCTTCCACTACTCCTATTCTCCAGTACTATTCCTTGAAGCTGTCTTCTGGACTGGTGCTGTGGCAGTTTGCGTTCAGACTATGTGATTGATAATAGCTCAATGTTCTCAGGCTTTCTAGGAGGCTTAGTTACTGTTCAAATTGTCATATCAAAGCACCATGACCATAGCAAATTATAGAAGAAGCATTCAATTGGAGACATGCTTACAGTTTCAAAAGGTTACTCCATTATCATCATAGTGGGGAGCATAGCAGCAGGGAGGCAGACAAGGCACTGGAGCAGTACATGGGAGTTCATGTCTGATGTATGAATTGCAGAGAGAGAGAGAGAGAGAGAGAGAGAGAGAGAGAGAGAGAGAGAGAGAGAGAGCACAGATTGGGCCTGGTATGGACTACTGAAACTTCAAAGCCCATGCCCAGTGACACATCTCCTCCACCAAGGCCATACCTACTCAAACAAGGCCATACTTCCTAATTCTTTCCAAACAGATTAGCCAACTGGACACCATTCAAACATATGAGCCTGTGAGGTGGCCATTTTCATTCAAACCAACAGAGTAGGGTAAATCAGATTTACACAATAGGTTTCTTCACAAGATAACACCTGGCCACCACCCTCTGTGTCCTGTGGAATGACAAATGGATGCTTTCCCCACTAATGACTCATTCTGCCAGATGACACCATGTCTCCTCAAAACAAACAACTTGACTGAAGGCTTGCAAGCATTTAGTCCTGTCGATCTGTTGTCCTGTGAATTTAGTGTGCTCTTCTAGTCTTCAGACTCAAAAATCAGTCATTCTGTAAGATCAGTGTGCATAAGGTTGACTGCCAGTCAAACTGAGGTCAGTGTGTGTACACCAAAACTTCAGTTCCACTGCCAGTAACCTCAGGAGCACATCATACCACTAATACTTGCACTTTGTCTCCACATGGATTGTCATATGAGCATAGCACAGTGTCTGTGCTAAACCTTTTCCCTGAATATTGATTGCCATGGGATCAGGGTACAAGTGCAGAAACCTCAGTCTGATCTGCTGAGTTAACTGATCTAGAATCATCTTAGCCATACCACCAGTGAATCAGCATTAATCATCTCCACAGATAAATTCATGTAGGTGAAAAAACAGGAATCTTGAACAAATCCCTTGACTACTGGAAAGTGAATATCAAGTGCATATCCCAAGGCAATTTTTTGTTTGTTATCATTGTTGATCTGGTTTTCTTTTCAAGTAGTGTATGTATCATGTATGCATGCATGCGTGTGTATATGTATGTATATGTATGTTTTATTTTATTTTTCTTTTTATTTTCCCATATATTTTGTTGTATATTTGTTTTTATATTTTTCTAATATTGCAGTAACTTCTCTTATTTATATCTATATGCACATTTATATGTTGCTAATTTACTTTTTTTTTTTTTACCTGTTTCACTAGCACAGACCTTAAGAGTAGGACAATGCTTTTCAGATGTGCTGGAGCCCCTTTTCCTATTTTGTGTCTTAAAGTAAGTGTCTTAAAAAAGATCCTATTTTCTGGGATCTCCTATTGGGAGAAAATTAGGTTTTCAACCTACAATATATGCAATATATGCAGTAATTTCAATTTTCCCGAGCTTTAATATCCCTTCATCAACATTGATCCGAGGATTAGCAGGGATCTCCAGCTTTTTCTTGGTAGGTCATCTTTTAACAACTACTTCAACCAATCAGTAAAAATAGACTTTTAACTCTTTGAACTCCATGAGCTTCAATATAAAATTTAGAGTCTTTATACCTTAACTAGTTTTATGTTCTTTGCCCCACTATCCCACCCTATTAAAATTCATTACCACATACATTCCCCAATTATGTCTTGTATTAGTTACTTTTTGTTTCTCTGGTAAAACACAAAAAGTGATTTAGGCAAAGAAAATTTTCCTTTGGCTTATGGTTCCAGAGAGACCATCCATAATGACAAGAAAGCAAGGACCCAGAAGCCAGAGGAGGAAGCTTCGAGATGGTATCTTTCACAATAGACAAAGCAGAGAGTGAACTAGTGAAGAGGTTAGGATATGAACCCTCCTAGCTTTCCTCCAGTGATAGTCTTCCTCCAGTCAGGGCTCATTTTCCAAAGGTTTTATATCCTCCACAAATAGTGGAAACCAACTGTTCAAATACCTACGCCTACAGGAAATATCTCTAATTCAAAACACCACATGGTGCTGCTCATCTCTTTCTGGACTGTACTTTCTAATTGACCTCTGCTTAACCTGAAATCTAGTAATATGTCTGAAAGCAATGACATGTGGTCCCTGAGAGACATCAGTGCTGTCTTGTCTGATATCTACTTTAGGGAGGGATATTGCCAACTCTACCTGTAAGGCAGAATTAATTCTCTGCGGCAAGAGCATAGATGACAGTACTGCAGAGTACCTTGACGATGATGCATCCTCTGATAAAAGCAGAGACTATTTTTCTCAGGTGGCATCAGTACATTAGAATATGAGAATTCAATATCCGCTGCCTTCTTAGGTTTCTGGCACACATCAGCATCCCCTTCTTTTCTAATCAGTGTCCTAACTTTGACTGCCACACACATTGAGGCTGGTAATTAAATTTGTCTTGTACATCAACTAATCAGATAATGAGAGCTTGGGTTTGTTTTTCTGCAACTTGAGCTTTATGAATACTAGAGAGATTTTCTTCCAGGGATTGCTTCAAAACATTTAGATTGTATATGCCTCTGAAGCTGACCAGTTTTATCACTCAGCTCATTCTTTTTTCCTTTGTTACTTTGTCCACAGATGCTGAAAGGAACAAGCCAGCCTAATTATTTTCCTTGTTTTACACAAATGTTCAAAAGCTTCAGATGCAAAGTGACTAAATTCCTTGCTCCTCACAAGAGAAGAATCAAGAGTTTCAAGTTAATTTGTCTTGCATAGTCACTAAAGAGCTCAGGTCATGGATTTTCAGTCCTTCTCCACCAACAAAATGATCTTTAGTAGCCAAAGGATTTCTTCAGCTGTAGAAATAGTTCCATATACCACCAACCAAGACAACTAAAATATTCATCAATATAATTCTGTTTCTCCAGAAACAGAATAGTTATCATAGTTTGTATTAGTCACAATACTCTAGAGAAACAGAACAGATAGAATGAATAGTAGTCCCAATCTGGTGCCCAAAGATACAGTTGAAGTAATTAATACAGAAGTAAAAAAAATGTTAAAGATAAAAAGTTCCTACAAGTCCCCCTCAGTCACAGTCATAGGGGAGGGGACTAAGGGGAAAATGGAAGGGAGAGAGGAATGGGAGGATACAAGGGATGAGATAACCATTGAGATGTAATAAGAATAAATTAATAAAAAATAAAATAAAATAAAAAGTTCCTATATAAAACATCCAAGAAATCTGGAACACTATAAAAAGACCAAACTGAAGAATAATTTGAATAGGAGACAACTCCAAGCTCCACATACCAGAAAACATTCCCAACAAAATTATAGAAGAAAGCTTCCTCAACCTAAAAAATAGATGTCTATAAACATACAAGAAGCCTACGTAACTCCAAGGAGATTGGACCAGAAAAGAAAATCCTTCCACCACACAACAATCAAAACACTGAATAGACAGAACAATGAAAGAATATCAAAAGCTGCAAGAGAAAAAGGCCAAGTCACATAAAAAGGCAAACCTGTCAGAACTGCACCTGACTTCTAAACAGAGACTATGAAAGGTAGAAGGGACTGGGTGAATGTCATGCAGACACTAATAGACCATAGATACTAACCTAGACTACTATACCCAGCAAAACTTTCAATTACCATAAATGGAGAAAGCAAGATATTCCATGAAAAATCAAGTTTAAACAGTACCTAGACATAAACCCAACCCTACAGAAGATACTAGAAGGAAAATTTAAATCCAAGGAGGCTACCTATACCCAGGAAAACAGGGGAAAAATATAACTCTACATCCATAAAACCAAAAGAAAGGAAACACACATACACACACACACACACACACACACACATTTTACCACCACCAACATAAAAAAAAAAAAACAAGAACTAGCAACCACTGGTCAACAATATCTCACAATATCAATGGCCTCAACTCCCAAATAAAAAGACACAGGCTAACAGATTGGATGTGAAAAAAGGACCCATCATTCTGCTGCATAAGTGAAACACACCTCAGTAATAAAGACAGACATGACCTCATAATTAAAGGGATGAAAAAAGGTATTCCAAGTAAACAGACCCAAGAAAAAAGCTGGAATAGCCATTCTAGTATCTAATAAAATAGACTTTCAACCAAAATTAATCAAAAGAGATGGGGAAGGACACTTCATACTCACCAAAATAATACACCAAGATGATGTATCAATCCTGAATATCTATGCCCCAAATGCAAGAGCACCCACATTCATAAAAGAAATATTACTAAAGCTTAAATCACATATCAAAACCCACACATTGATAGTGAGAGACTTCAACACCCGACTCTCACCAATGGACAGATCATCAAGACAGAAACTAAGTGGAAAAATAATGAAACTAATAAATACTGTAAATCAAATGGACCTAAAAGATAACTACCAAATATTTCACCCAAACATAAAAGGATATACCTTCTTCTCAGCAGCTCATAGAACCCTCTCCAAAATTGGCCATATACTAGGTCACAAAGAAAACCTTGACAGATACAGGATCAAATAACTCCTTGCATCTTATCTGACTACCTTGGATTAAGCTGGAGCCCCAAACCAAAAGAAACAACAGCTTACAAACTTAACTCCATACTCAATGACCTCTGAGTCAGGGAATAAATAAAAAAAGAAATTAAAGACTTCCTAGAATTCAATGAAAATGAAGGCACAATATACCCAAACTTATGGGACACAATGAAAGCAATGATAAGAGGAAAGTTGATAGCACTAAGTGCCTTTATAGAGAAATTGGAGAGGTCTCATACTAGAAACTTAACAGCACACCTGAAAGCTCTAGAACAAATAGAAGCAATCATACCCAATAGAAATAGACTTCTGGAAATCATCATACTGAGGGTTGAAATCAATAAATTAGAAACAAAGAAAACAAATCAAAGAATCAAAGGAACCAAGAGCTGGTTCTTTGAGTAAATCAAGAAGATAGAAAAATCCTTAGGCAAACCAACCAAAAGGCAGAGGGAGAATATTATAATAAACAAAATCAGAAATGAAAAGCAAGACCTAACAACAGATACCAAGAAAATCCAAAGAATCATTGGGTCATATGTCAAAAGCGTATATACCACAAAGTTTGAAATCTAAGTGAAATGGATATTTTCTTGATAGATTCTACTTACCAAAATTTAATCAAGATTGGGTTAAAAAAAATTCAATGGTCCTATGTCCCCTATGGAAATAGAAACGGTCATCAAATGTCTCTCAACCAAAAACAAAAAAACAAACAAACAAACAAACACACACACACACACACACACACACACACACTTACCAGGAAACTGAGACAGAGGGGAGGACATTCTAGTGGGACTCTAGATGAGAGAATCATGGGAGAATGGCAAAGTAGAAGGATCCAGAGGGTCCTAGAAGCCTACAAGTAGAACATTATGATAGGCAGATTTGGGCCCAGGGGTCCCGCTCAAACTAAGGCACCAGCCAAGGACAATACAGGTGGTAAACCTTAAACCCCTACCCAGATCTAGCCAATGGTTAGAACACTCTCCACAGTAGAGTGGAGAGTGGGATATGACTTTCTCACATACTCTGGTGCCTCACCTTTGACCATGTCCCCTGGAGGGGGAGACCTGGTGGCACTCAAAGGAAGGACAGCAGGTTACCAAGAAGAGACTTGATACCCTATGAACATATAGAGGGGGAGGTAATCCCCCTCAGGAACAGTCATAGGGGAGGGGAATAAGGGGAAAATGGGAGGGAGGGAAGAATGGGAGGATACAAGGGATGGGATAACCATTGAGATGTAACAAGAATAAATTAATAAAGGAGAAAAAAAATGTAAAAAAAAAACCAAAACCAAACCAAAACAAAACAAAACAAAACCCAGAACCAGATAGATTCACCTTAGAATTCTACCAGACCTTCAAATATAGAAACAGAAGAAACAGTACCAAACTCACTCTGTGAGGACATAGTCAGCTTGATGCATAAAGCACACAAACACCCAACAAGGAAGAGAATTTCAGAACAATTTTGCTTATGAACATTGATGCAAAAATGTTCAATTAAATACTTGCAAACTGAATCCAAAAACACATCAAAATATCTTCCACCATGACCAAGTGGTCTTCATTCCAGGCATGCAGAGGTGGTTCAATTTACAGAAATCCACCAATGTAATCCATCATATAAACAAACTGAAATAATATAGCCACATGATCATCTCCGTAGATCCTGAAAAAGCATTTGACAAAACCAAGACATGTTCATGTTTAAAGTCTTGGAGAGATGAGGGATAAAAGGTACATACATAAACATAGTAAAGGAAATATACAGCAAGCCTATAGCCAACATCAAACTAAATGGAGAGAAACTTAAGTTCGACTAAAATCAGGGTCATAACAAGGCTGTCCATTCTCTCTGTACCTCTTTAAAGTAGCACTTGATCTAGCCAATGGACAGGACATTATCTACAGTTGTGTGAAGAGTGGGAACTGACTCTAACATGAACTCTGGTGCCCCATATTTAACCATTTCCTCTTGGTGGGGAGGCCTGGTGACACTCAGAAAATAGACAAGCTACCAAGATGATATTTGATAGGCTGTGACCATATGGTGGGGGAAGAGGTCCCCTTCTGTCACAGACCCAATGGAGGAGATTAGAATATTCTGTATATGAATATTTACATAGTGACTTATAAGTATTGTAATTATTTAGGTAGATAGTTAATAATATGGTTCCTTATGATTTTTCAGATATTTTACCCTTATCCTTCTTTCTTCTTTATTTCCCTTTCCTCTCCCTAACTAAGGACATAGCATTTTCCCCATTATTCTCATCAGATCACTTATGCCCTGTCCCATCTCTATTGCTCCTCCATCCTACCCCATCTCACTCCAGCAATGGTCTCTTTTTACTATGTTCCTTTCTACCCTTACTCTATTAAGTGTACTAAGGTCTGGAGATTTGAATCTGGGAGCCTGAAAGACTATATGTCATTTGTCATTCTGGGTCCAAGTTACCTTTCTCACCACTATTTTTTCTAGTTCTGTCCATTACCCTCAAATTCATGACTTTATACTTCTTCACAACTAAACAGTTTTAAATAATGTATATTTTCATTCCATCCATTCATTACTTGAGGGAAATTTCAGTTGTGTCCATTTTCTAGGTATTATAAATAGAGAAGCAGCAAATATGACTGAACAAGTATTTGGGGAGAAAATGTTTGAGTTTTTTGGGCATACACCAATGAGTAGTATAGCTGGGTCATATGGTAGATTTATTTTTAGAGATATAATCTGAATGAATTAGTTAAATAAAAAATTTAAAAATTATATTTATGAGAATTAATCAAAATGACTTGCAGAGTTGCTGGAACTAGTTTGCAATCCTAACAGTGAATAAATATTCCATTTTCCCCATCTCTTATCCAGCATATGTTGTAAATTGTTGTCTTGATTTTTGCTATTCTGAATGGGAAAAGAAGAAATCTCAAAACTGTTGTGATTTGGATTTCCTTAATTTCTGGGAATGATTAACATTGTTTTGTTTCAAGACAGGGTTTCTCTGTGTAGCCTTGCCTGCCCTGTACTCGCTTTGTAGACCAGGCTGGCCTTGAACTCACAGAAATCTGCCTGCCTTTGCTTCCCTAAGTACGAAGATTACAGACATGTGGTGTCACACAAAGCTTTGATATAATTCTTAGCCACTGCTATTTCTTCTTTTGAGGATTGTCTGTTCAGGTCTATTGCCCATTTATTGAATTAGCTTTTTGTTATTTTGACTCTGTTTTGCTTTCATTTTTTTAGAGCTATATATTTTTTATATTAATCCTTCCTCAGATGTTTAGCTGGCAAAGATTAACTCTATTATTTTGGGATTCTTCTTTACATGACTAATTTTTCAGCTGCATGGAATACTTTTAGTTTTTTTAAGTTCCACTTGGACCATATGGACACTGGATCTGGTATCGAGATTAGATCTGGCAGGTTATGTAGGGTGCCTGGAGGTGAGGCTCACATAGACTCACTGAGCTAGATCATGAAGAAGGATAGCAAGTTAAATAGTTTCTTATTCTAAGAGGAAAGTAGGTCACAATTACAACCAGATCAAATCAAAACCAAAGTCTCATAGTGTAAAGTAATGTCAGACTGCTGATATTCATGATTTTTAAGTTCCAAAGGGCTTGCTGCAGCATACATAGCACAACTCCACTTCATACTTACTTCTCTTCTTGGTGGTCATCCAACAGTGCCAGCACCTTGAAAATCCTGGGGCCTCTACAACTGGGTTTCATCATCACCAGTAGCCCCTTCCAGACTTTCTTCTGAATGCAAAATATCACACAAAGAGCCCTGGAAGAATCTTGTCTTACATCTGAAACTTTGCAAGTCAGACCTTTATTGTTTGCATTTCTCTTAAAAATCTCATTTTCCAAACTCCTACAGAAAAAAACATTATGGTCTGAACACTCAAAAGCTTTTCCAACACAATGTTCCAAAATCTTTCTACAATCTTCCCTAAAACATAGGGTAATATCTGTTATAGAAATACCATTGACACGGTACCAGTTTTTTCATAGTTAGGGATTTCATTGCTGTGATAAAAGCCATGACCATAAAGAATTTGAGAAGAGATTTATTTCAGTTTACAGTTCTATAACACACTCCAGGGAAGTCAGGACTGAAGCTCACTCAAGCAGAAACCTGGAGGAAGGAACTGATGCAGAGACCATGAACAATCGTTGCTTACTGGCTTGCTCCCATATGACTTGCCCAGCCTGCTTTTCTATACCTTCCCAGGGGTGACACTGAATCTACTGATCTGTGTCCTTCTACATCAACCATTAATCAAAGAAGTAGTCTACAGACTTTTTTTCTGGTCAGCATGGTGGATACATTTTATTAGTTAATATTCCTTCTTCTCACATATATATGTAGGATTGTGTCACATTGAAAAAGCCAAACCATCCATCACAACTGACCACTTGTCAACCTGACAGAAAAATGTATTATACTTTTTAAACCATAACCTCTCCCTTCTTGCTTATCCCAGAGATCTCATATTAATATCAATATCATGATGTCATCATAAATAACTTAAGGAGTCCCCCAGTCTTTAAAAACTAAAACACTTTTAAAAGTCATTCTCTTTACAGTATGTGCTGTCTCTTTCAAAGTTCAAATTTTCTCAAATATAGGCTCCTGTAAAATCAGAACTAACTCACATATTTTTCAGGAAGGAATCAACAGGGAACACTTATGATCAGATCAAAGCAAAACCCAAGTCAAAGTAAAGTACTGTGTCAGAGTTCTGATCCGGGCCTCTAGGAACCTAGACAGCTCCACTTCACTGGTTCTGTTGTCCTTGGCACACACAGATTGTTTCAGCAACTTAGGCTTGCTCCATTCCACATCTGATGCTGTCATTAGTAGTTGTGCCATGTCCTGAATTTGGGACCACATTTTCTGGTTTCTTTCATGAACTCAAACCATGCCACCTGGTGCAAATCCTCTACTTCTCTCAATGATCCTTCAATCTTGGGCATTTCTTTGACTGAGGCTGTACCTTCTCCAGTGACCTCTCCTGGCCTCTCATAATATCAATCTTCAGCTGTTCTCTACAATGCCTTCATGATTTCAAAGCCTGCACCACTTGGCAAGATTTTACATATTATGAAGTTCAGCTGCCAGCAAGAGGAACAATCTTGCCCTTCCCTAGACCACAGCTTTTGTATGCTGACCTTAAGAAAATTCATCAAAGAAGATTTTGCATTAATGATACTAATATCTTAAGCTCTGTTAATATCCATTGTCCTAGCACAGATTGCACTTTAGTGGTTTGGTTTCTTGTTTAGTCACAACAAAATTCTAATTAAAAAATACTGAGTGGTTCTGATGTAGTCTTTAAGGGACTCTCAGCATTATTCTCTAAGTCTCCTTGACAGTTCATTAAGCTACCCTCCATATTTTATTTTTTCCATTTCAAACTCCCAATGTCTTTAAATAATCCTCCTCACAATATAGTCAGGTCTAACATATCAATACACAATTTCTGTCTTATTTGGGATTTTTATTCCTGTAATGAAACACTGTGAACAAAAGCAACTTTGGGAAGAAAGGGATTACTTCATTTTACATATCCATATCACAGTGCATCACAAAGGAAGTCAGGGCAGAAATTCAAGGTCAGAACCTGGTGACAGAGATTGAAGCAAAGACCATATAGGCAAGCTACTTATACACTTGCTCTTTATGATTTGCCTTAATACCAATCTATACAACTCCTGGGTATATACCCATATGATGCTCCACCACACAAGAAGTTCTTATGCTCAACTATGTTCATAGCAACTTTATTCATAATAGCCAGAATCTGGAAACACCCTAGATGTCTCTCAACTGAAGAATGGATAAAGAAACTGTGGCACATTTACTCAATGGAATACTATTCAACTATTAAAAACAAGGAAATATTGAAATTTGCAGGCAAATGGATGGAACTAGTTTCTTTTTTTTTTTTTTACATTTTTTCTCCTTTATTAATTTATTCTTGTTACATCTCAATGGTTATCCCATCCCTTGTATCCTCCCATTCTTCCCTCCCTCCCAATTTCCCCTTATTCCCCTCCCCTATGACTGTTCCTGAGGGGGATTACCTCCCCCTCTATATGATCATAGGGTATCAAGTCTCTTCTTGGTAACTTGCTGTCCTTCCTCTGATTGCCACCAGGTCTCCCCGTCCAGGGGACATGGTCAAAGGTGAGGCACCAGAGTATGTGAGAAAGTCATATCCCACTCTCCACTCTACTGTGGAGAGTGTTCTGTCCATTGTCTAGATCTGGGTAGGGGCTTAAGGTTTACCGCCTGTATTGTCCTTGGCTGGTGCCTTAGTTTGAGCGGGACCCCTGGGCCCAAATCTTCCTATCATAATGTTCTACTTGTAGGCTTCTAGGACCCTCTGGGTCCTTCTACTTTGCCATTCTCCCATGATTCTCTCATCTAGAGTCCCACTAGAATGTCCTCTCCTCTGTCTCAGTTTCCTGGTAAGTGAAGGCTTTCGTGGGACATGCCCCTTGGGCTAATATGCAGATATAAGTGAGTATATACCATTTGAGTCTTTCTGCTTCTGGCTTAACTCACTCATTATGATCATTTCTAGCTCAATCCATTTATCCACAAATTTCGGGAATTCCTTGTTTTTAATAGCTGAATAGTATTCCATAGTGTATATGTACCACAGTTTCTTTATCCATTCTTCTATTGAGGGACACTTAGGCTGTTTCCATGTTCTGGCTATTATGAATAAGGCTGCTATGAACATGGTTGAGCAAATTTTCTTGCTGTGTGCTGGAGCATCTTCTGGGTATATTCCAAGGAGTGGAATAGCTGGGTCTTGAGGAAGCCCTAGTCCCATTTTTCTGAGATAGCACCAGATAGATTTCCAAAGTGGTTGGACTAGTTTGCATTCCCACCAGCAATGCAGGAGTGTTCCTCTCTCCTCACATCCTCGCCAGCATGTGGTGTCGCTTGAATTTTTGATCTTAGCCATCCTGATGGGTGTAAGATGGAATCTCAGCGTTGTTTTGATTTGCATTTCCCTGATGATTAAGGAGGTTGAGCATTTCTTTAAGTGTTTCTCAGCCATTTGATATTCCTCTGTTGAGAATTCTCTGTTTAGTTCCATGCCCCATTTCTCGATTGGGTTATTTGGTTTGGTGGTATTTAATTTCTTGAGTTCTTTATATATTTTGGATATTAGACCTTTGTCAGATGTGGGGTTGGTGAAGATCTTTTCCCAGTCTGTAGGCTGTCGCTTTGTCCTCTTTACCGTGTCACCTGCCTTACAGAAGCTTCTCAGCCTCATGAGGTCCCATTTATTAATTGTTGACATTAATGCCTGGGCTGTTGGTGTTCTGTTCAGGAAGTTGTCTCCTGTGCCAATATGTTCCAGGCTCTTCCCCACTTTTTCTTCTAAGTGATTTAGTGTCTCTGGTTTTATGTTGAGGTCTTTAACTAGTTTCAATTTTTAAAAAAAGATGCTTTCTTTCCAGATATTTCCAGTTTTTTGTTAAGTTGATAGACACCACCCTGTAGGGCCAGGGAGCTGTGTGACACAGGGAGCTAGCCTGGAGCTAGAGTGAGATCAAGGCATATCCAAACCCCTAAAATATCCTGTCTTGAGACTGGCAAGAGTAAGACCATTCCTTCCCTGTTCAAGGCCTTCTTGTCCTGGCCCACCTTCTGGCCTTACAGCCCTTACCTCTGGCCCCTTTGAGGTGGCCATGTAGCCTGGTGGCCAGGTTCAGGTAAAACTTCCTCTCTCCTTATAAGATCATGTCCAGCAAGCATCTGAAATTCCTCTTCATACATATAAAGCATTCCCAGAACCTTGGCCTCAGCCAGTGATATACATTACTCTACCCACTGCACAAAGGTTTAAATAGTTTTTTTTTTTTTGCTTCCCAATTAAATGACCTTTCTCACTGAAGCCTGCCTCTTGAGAAGTCTGTTTCTCCCACACCACTGCCTAAGTTCTTCTCATTCACAGGCATTCCACCTCCAGCTTCCTCCTAAGGATCCACCCATTGCAGTCTGTAGGCAAACCATGCTGGGATGGGCAGGAAAACAAACCCTAATGGCACCAACCTGTAAGATCTCTTCTTTTAAGTAACCTTTTTTTTAATGCTTGCATGAGTGAAAGTCTTTTTTCCTATTTGTATAATTCTTTAAATAGTTTCTGCATTCCTGGCTTATAGTTGCCATGAAGTGCTCTATTTCACCTTTTTCTTAAAGTGTTGTTCTTTATCCAACCATCCTAAGAAACACCATTTCTGTGTATAGAAATCTAGGTTAACAATTATATACTTTCAGGTATTATAAGAATATCCTGCATTTTTCCTTGCTTTTAGCATTAGTGATGAGGTTTGACATTATTTTGATGTTTCTGCCTGTGTGTGTGCATCAGCACTTTTTATATTGCTACTTTGATGTGTATTTTTAAAATTGGAGTGTAATATTTCATGGAGAGATTATTCTCTGGTCATGTCTATTTGGTATTCAAAAATACCTCTCATGTTTGAATGTTCATTTTTTCACTATGTTTGGGGAATTATATTGTATGATTTCATTGAGTAAATTGTCTGTGCCTTCAAACTTTATCTCTTTTCCCACTGGATTCTGTCAAAGGTTTTTCCAACATCTAATGAGATGATCATGAGCTTTTTTTCCCTTTTGGATTGTTTATATGGAGAACTACATTGAGAGATTTTTCTATGCTGAGCTATAATTGAATTTCTGGGATGAACCCTATTTGATCATGTCGAATGATCATTTTGATGTGTTCTTAGATTCAGTATTTACTGAGTATTTTTGCATCAATGTTCATGAGGGAAGTTAGTCTGTTTATTTGTTGTGTCTTTGTGTGTTTTGGGTATCAAGGTGATTGTGGCCTCATAAAATAAGTTGGGCAATGTTCCTCTTGTTTCTATTTTGTGAAAAAACTTCAGAAGTTCTGGTATTAGCTCTTTGAAAGTCTTGTAGAAATCTGCTCTAAAACCATCTAACTGAAGGTTTGTTTTTGATTGTTTGTTTTGTTTTGTTGTTGTTTTGGGGGGGTTGGGGGACTTTTAATTACTGATTCTATTTCCTTAGGGGTTATAGTTCAATTTGAATTATTTGTCTGATCTTTCTTTAACTTTGGTAAGTAGTATCTCTCAAGAAAATTGTTCACTTCTTTTAGGTTTTCCAATTTTGTGGAGCATGGGTTATTGAAGTAAGAACTAATTATTCTTAGGATTTCCTCTGTTTCTGTTGTTATGCCCCCTTTTAGTTTCTAGTTTTTTTAGTGTCTTAGGGTTTTGTTTCTGTGAAGAGACACCATAACCAAGACAAACTCTTATAAAGAACAAAATTTAATTGAGGCCTGCTTCCAGTTTCAGGAGTTCAGTCCATGTACCCTCATAGTGGGAAACATGGTCAGGAAGGCACGGCACTAGAGCTTACTCTTTTAAATTGTTTCCTGAGGTTCTCTGGACAATTCTTATTGGAGAACCTTTCTAGATGATTAGTGGTTTTAAGTGTTAGCATACTTGTCCAGGCCTTTCATACTGTTTGAGGAGTTTTGGGGATTTGTTTTGTTGTTTGTGTATCTGATATGTAATTTGGGGGAACTATAGGAGTAGTGTGACTAGAGCGAGGCTGAGGACAGCCAGTACAAGAGCTGCTTGTTTAAAGTCTGTGCATGCAAAATTGGGACAGATGAGCTTGGTTAAGAGAGTGAGAATTGGTTCAAGGGCTGTGTGACTGAAAGCAACTAGGCCTTGGAATGTGGGTATTATGATCAAAGAATCTCAGTAAACAATTTGATGCATTGACGGGACCCTCCCCCAGGGACCCCAGATCCCCAAAGGCCCCAGTTTGCTTGACTAGACCAATTCCATGACAGGCTTCAGGTTTCCACTCTGACTAACTAAGCCAAGTTTCTAACAGTTTCTGGAAAACGCACAACTCATGGACAGCTCATGAGCAGCTAATCAGATTATAGGTCAAAATGACCAAACACTGTGTTTTTATTACTTCATATCCTTGGTAAAGAACACAGCAGACCCTATCCAATCAAATTAAAGGCCAACTCCTAAGTAAAAGTAAAAACCTCAATGACTCAAAAAGTCCCCATAACTAAACAAACAGCCAATCCTGAAAAATTAAAGTTTGTCACAAATCCCTCCAACCTTCTATAAATTGAGCCTGCAGATTCATTTCAGGATCACCCTCTAGATGAGAGCGGTGATCCCAGCCTCCTGGAATAAAACTGCTCTTTGCTTTTGCATACTGCCTTGGTGTCTTTTTTCAGCAGATTACCTGGAACCTAACATCATAAACTGCATGCCTAGTCTTAGGCTAATGAGAGCTGAGAAGGTCTACACATGGGTGAGAGTCCAAATGACCTTTTACTATATGATCTTGAATTCATTTTCATGTTATTACATTGAAATTTTTTATACTTATGTTTATCAAGCAGATCAGTCTATAATTTAATTTTTTGGTTGTGCATTTGTTCTATCTCTATCTGTTTTTGTTTTCAGGGTTTTATTTGCTCCACAAAAAAACTTGGACCTACCACCCAAGGACAACATTAAGTTATACAATTCATTTATGTAACTCTGTCTACCTACCAACACAATCTCTTCCATCTGAAGATCACATGGATCCATACACCTCACTCAGGTAGTACTGCTTGCTTACTGACACAGCTTTTTCCACCTGAGATATCGTATAGAGATGCACACCTCACAGTTTATGCAGACCATTTTACAGACCCCAACCTAACTATCCATGGACCCATATATAACCACATACCTCTCACAGGCCTCCTGATCACATACTCATCTTCCTAAGATCTGACATCCCCAATCTTGGGTTGACAAGACCTTACTAAAGGTAAAACAGCTAAACTTGGGGAGCCTTACCAGAAAGTAGTACAAGAGAGACCCAGCAAAAATATATGTATACTGACCCTTGGATAGGTGTTTGCTCAAGTATACAGTAGTAGATTTTTAAGACTAGACATAGAACCTGTTCCACAAAAGTAAAAAAAAAAAAGTCTTAATCCTCTCATATCTTAACTCTCTCCAGATCATTGTACACAGCTACTTTGAGGAAGGAACTACTTCAGATGTGGAAGATCTAGTATAGAAACTAGAATAATATGAACAAAAAAGATGACATTGGCTGTCCCAAAGTTATCAATTCCCCCACCCGAGAATTCACTGCAGTGAGAAAGAGCTATGAGATATTTTGGACAAAGAATTAAAAAGAATGATTAAGATTATGGTCAAAATACTCAAAGGAGACCCAAAAAATGAATGACTAAAATGATAAAAAAAAAAAAACCAATAGAACATAGGAAATTTGAGTTCAATAAAGAGAATTGATGATGAAAAGACCAGATGAAATAATACTGGAAATGAAAATACTCAGTAAGACAAACAAAAACCTCAGAGGAAAGCCTCATAAACAGAAGAGATCATGTGGTAAATATAGTGAAGCGAAGGGGGGACTACTCAACAAATGTCAATGATAAATTAAAAAAGAGAAATGAAAAGGGCCTAGAAGAATTTTGAGAAACTATAAAAGACTTAATTATAGAAAAAAGAGTGCCACAGCAAAGGCATAGAGAATTCTTGAAGTAAAATCACAAAAGAACATTTTCATCAGGTCTCCCCCTCCAGGGAACATGGTCAAATATGAGGCACCGGAGTACGTGAGAAAGTCATATCCCACTCTCCACTCAAATGTGGAGAATGTTCTGACCATTGGCTAGATCTGGGTAGGGGTTTAAAGTTTACAGCCTGTATTGTCCTTGGCTGGTGCCATAGTTTGAGCGGGACCCCTGGGCCCAAATCTGCCTACTTATAGGTTTCTAGGACCCTCTGGATCCTTCTACTTTGCTATTCTCCCATGCTTCTCTCATCTAGAGTCCCAATAGGATGTCCTCCCCTCTGTCCCAGTTCCTGAGATGTAACAAGAATAAATTAATAAAAAAAATTTAAAAAGAACATTTTCATACCTAGAGAAAGAGATTTCCACCCAGTGACAAGACACTTATATAACACCAATTAGATAGGACTAGAAAAGAAACTCCCAATGACATGTCACAGTCAAAACAGAAAACACATAATAAAAAGATGGCATGAAAGCTACAAAAGAGAAAGTTCAAAACATTTAAAGGCAGGCCTATCAGAAAAAATATTCCTGATTGTTTTCAAGAGAAATGTTAAAAATCAGATAAGCCTGGAAATTTGTATTCCAAGTTCTGAAAAATAGCAACTGTCCACACAGATTGTTATACCCACAAAAACCATATTAAATTGTAGAATAAATTAAAACTTTCCATGATAAAAACAAATTGAATGTCAATTCTGACATTATCTGCATAGAATTCAAATCAGATACCATAAATTAAAGAACAAGTTCTAAATAAGTCTCTCTTCAGATATCATCTTTAAGTGGGATTCCCTGTTTACCTTCATTTCTCCCTAGTTCTTTACAGATTTGGGGGTTTTCTAAACCCTCTCAAGTTCTGTATAATTAACTAAAATAGCTCAAAGAACTCAGGAAGCACTATGGTTGTGATTACCTTTTGATAAAGATTATAAGTAACCAGATAGGTAGTATTAGCAAAAAGTCTGGAAAAGTTTAAAACACAGGGCTTTTTTTCCTATGGGATTAAGGAAAAGTATATTGATCTATTCTCTGACTTCTATTGTTCAGAGTTATATAGAGAGTTTCAATATATAAGCACAATTGGTAGCATAATTGACCATAAAGTTCAATTCAATATGTCAGTTCCCTTCCCTGTAGCCAAGAGCTCTACCACAAACAGAGCTAAGTGAAGAAAGTGTTTCAAAGACAGGAAAATCATCAATTGTATAAAATATTGCTAAAATATAAAATAAAATTAATATTGAGTGTGTGTTTGTAAGTTGTAGAGATCATTGATGCAAGATCCCAATGGAGTGATGAGAATAAAATATAACTGGAATACATTTGGTAGATAATGAGATAGGGAAAATGGGGAAAGTTAACTGTGATGCTTTTGAAGAAGTAGTTTGCCATAAAAGTGATTATGAATGATTGAAAAAGGATTTGCATTTAGAAAAGTTTATGTTGGTGCTCCTGTTGTTACTGTTTAAGATGTGAGCTATTTTACATGATTGTAGGATGAAGGGGTAATGTACAGGATAACCCAATGATTCAAAAGCATAACCCTTACATCTTTTAAGTATACTAAGTAGATTATATAAGGACAGATTGATTTCATTAGATGGGTTAAAATGCTTTTTAAAAGATAGTTTTCACAGTGAAATAAGAAGGCAGTGAATCAGTTGAAACTTAAAATAAAGAATGCATATTCTTGATAACAGGAATCCCAAAATTGTTGGAATCAGAGGAAAGGGGGATGAAAGGGAGATAGAAAAGTCTGGTTATCTAGATATACTGGGAGTATACTTAAAATCATCATTGTAAAATTGAAGTGAAATCAGAGATAGTGATAGTAGTCTTAACAATGTATGTGACTATGCACATTGGAAAATGACATTTTAGATCCCACAGGAAAATGTATCAGAAATTCTAATATAGCACACAGTGTTTGAGCCAGAGTGAATGCAACCTGCTTATCCCCTCCAGGACCCTGATCTGTCTGTGGCATTTCTTCTATTTCATGAAGGAAACTTCTTGATACAACTCCAAAATTCTCTGGATGTAACTTTTCTGACTTTATCAATTGTTGGAAACAAAGAAAATGGTGGTGAAAGGAAGCTATAATAGTCAGATCCCCAGAAAGTGTTGGGAGACCATTAAAATTGTCATCACAAAATTAAAACAAAACAGCATATTGTGATATTAGTGATACATTATTTAGGTTAGAATCTGGATAAAGCCATAGAAATGTTTGCTCTGACATGATTTCTACATGAGGATACTAGACACGATATGTTATTCCTTGTCACTATATAAATAGATTCTTGTTTCAGCATTAAAGAACAGCAGGCAAGGTTTGTCAGGTCTTTACTACATGTAAGAGAGAATGAAGGAACAAATACATAGTTGGTTAAATTTTTTAATTATTTTCGTTATTTTTTAAGATTATAGTACAGTTACAACATCCCTCCTTTTCCTTTCTCTCTCTAAACTCTCCCATATAGCCCTCTGTGACTGCTATTTTTGGTTCTTAAGTTGACCACATCAAGAATTAATTAAAACACAAGCATCTGGGTACACCTGTGAGGGATTTTTCTTGATTGAATAATTTGAGGTCAAAAGATACACCTTAAATCTGAGCTGTGTGTGGCAACCTATATAAAGGACAGGAAGAAGGAAGCTCTAGCTGTTGGGTGACTTGATGCCACCCTCCCTGGCAAGGGATTTCCTTTACTAGTATTAGAGCTTACTTTTGGGGAGATTCTGACATATCCTGAAGATGAGATGAACCAAACAACTATTTGATTTTTTTACTTCCTCTTGGGAGATAGATATTTTTGGAATAATCAGACAATAGCCAGTAAGCCATTCTAATAAATTCCAAATTCTATCAATTTTGTTTCTCTAGAAAACCCTGGCTAATATAACCTCCTTTCTCTCTTTCAAATTCATTACCTCTTCCTTCATTAATTGTTTTTTGTTTGTTTGTTTGGTTGGTTTGATTTGGTTTTTTGAGACAGGGTCTGTCTGTGTTAGCCTTGGCTGTCCTGGAATCACTTTGTAGACCAGGCTCGCCTCGAACTCACAATGATCTGCCTGACTCTGCTTCCCAAGTGCTGGGATTAAAAGCATGCGCTACCATGCCTGGCCTCATTAATTGTTAATGCATGCATACATGTATGTATATATGCATGTAAATTCCTAAATATAAATTGTTTAGTCTCTAAAAGTATTAATCTCTTTAAGTCTCTTAGTCTCTCTCTATATATGTACATACATGTATGTTCCTAAACATGACCTCCATAGTCTCTAAAATGTTAATTGTGTGTATGTTTTCAGGAATGACCATTTGGTATTGGATAACCAATTAGTATGATCTTCTCTGGGGAAGACTACTTCTGCCACTTTCATCATTTTTTCATTTCCTGTAGTCCTTGTGTAGGTTGAGGCCTTGTAGATTTTCCCCAGTCCACTTTAGTATGTGTATTGCTATACTTTTTCATCTCATATTTAGGCAGTCATGTAGGTGAGATTTTATGGGGGTAGCTTCTGAAATTACTAGGAGAGCAAATAATACAACTCCTACACCTATGTCTCAGGAAACTTTGTGAAAAAGGAGCTGTTGAGATTTTAAAAGCCAGAGGATCAGGGAGTTTATTTGACACATTTTAACATAAAGACATGGGAACAAATTTAAATTCTTAATATTATATTGACAGTAAATGGTAGAATCTTACTAAATAGTAATCTTTGATTTGTATGTAAGGAGTTGAGATCCATAAGGTGCATAATTTTCTGGAATTATTTTTATTCAGAATTACATATTTCTTTTTACTAGGATTTTATCAAGAAGAATAGGTCTCAAATGTCAGCGTGATTTAGAGTAATTTGGAAGGCTTTTCAAATTAGTGGTTTCTAGATGCCACCCACAGAGTATCTGGTTCAGTAGGCTTTGGTGAGGATGCAAGAATGAGAACTAATTACAAGTTCCAAATGATGTTGATGATGCTACTTGTTTCTGAATACATAGTGACACTGACTTCTAGGAAATTCTTCTCTTGCTTGGAAACTGTTGCTCTATTCAGGTATGCATTGCCTCTGCCAAAGGATAGAGATACATCATCAAACTAAAGACATTAACATTAATTTGTTGGCATCATATTGAAGGTAAACTAAATTTAAATCCTCAGTCTAAGTTAGAAAAGGCCCACTGTTGTTCATTTTCAGAGAATTTATTTAAAGCTTATAGTTGTGGGCATAAGGTTTTTGTGTAGCTCAAATGCTGATATCTGTACTCCCCATATCTGGTTGCAAGCCTTGTTATGAGAATCTCCTGTCTCTGTTGCATGAACTCTGCTCCCCAATTGTCCCCTTGTGTGCCAATAAAGCAGCTTACAGCCATGAGGTGTATTCTGAGCAGGGCAAAGAATAGGGCTGGACTTCCTCCAAGGTAGGGCAGGGGCAGTTAAAAGAGGAAGTAGGGAATTCATCCAGGGGATTCAGACACAAGAATAAGTACAAGAGAGATGAAGAAAATTCAGCTGGAGCAAAGAAAGAACTAAAAAGCAAGTAACTTGGGGATTTTGGCAAAGATGGAGTCATAATAACATCAAGGATCAAGAACAGACAAACTTCTCAAGATCGTGTTGTAAAGCCATATAAACAAATAAAAAAGAGCCTCACTTATTTGCATGATAGCCAGGTTAAGAAAGAAACTAAGAGACACGAACATTTTATAAAAATAATCCTAACATATAGTGAAGGATAAAAATAAAATATACAAACAATTTGTGGGAAGCCGCGCCCACATTCGCCATTACAAGATGGCGCTGACACCCTGTGTCCCACGCTGACAAACAACTAATCTGCGCATGTGCAAAGGGATTTTCCACTCGTGCTCTGCCTCTCCCGTGGCATCATCTCGCCCGATGAGCAACAGCCAATCAGGGACTGACACGTCCTAAGCGGAGGACAGTTTCCTATATAAGGGAGGGGTTTCTGCTGTTTGCTCTCTCTGTCTCCATTTTTCGTGTTGTAAGCTTATGCTCTTCCTCTCAAGAGGCAGTAAAGCTTTACTGCAGAAGGATCCTGTTTGTGTGTGCAGCGTCGTTCTTGCTGACGAGACGGTAACGCTAGCCACATATGGTGCTGAAACCCGGGAAGACCACACCATCGTCAGCACCTTCGGAGAGCCCCTGACTACAGGGAGGATTCAGAACTGCAGGGTTGGTAAGTTCGGAGAGGTATGCATATTTCTGAAATTCTTGGGCTGATTCTAGCTGTAATGTTTACTGCCGTAATTGTCAAGAGGGCAGTAGATGAAGGACAGGTCGCCCTAAAAGTTCAGGATAACATGTCAGAAACCGAACGTAGTGAGAGGTTGGGTGCGGGCGGGAAGAAGAATGCCCGTAAAAAGAAAAAAGCTCAGGACCCTCCTGTAAAAGGAGTGCAACCCCCCTCAGGACCTAGTTCACCGCCAGGAAAAATATCGCAAAGGTTTTATCCTTTAAAGGATCTTGAGGCATTAAATATTGATAGCTCTACAAGCTTTAATACCTCTGACAATGAGACTCCTGATTTGGAGGAAGAAGCCGAATTAGAGGAAGAGGCAGTCAGGTATGAGGAAGAGAGATACCATCTAGACGAACGAGAGGGTAATAAAAAACCCTCCCTCAATTCATCTCGCAGGGTGGCACCCACTGCTCCTCCACCCTACGAACTGCAGTCTGGATTTTCCTTCTGGCCAAAAAAGATTCGTAAAAAATTACATAATTTTTTTCCTGTGTTTGAAACAGAGAACGGGGGTCGAGTCCATGCTCCAGTGGAGTTCAATCTAATAAAGGACTTGGCTGAATCTGTTCGCAAATATGGGGTTAATACAAATTTCACCCTGGTAATGTTAATGACAAAAGCTGCAGGGCGCATTTTTGGAGATATTAAACAGGTTGAGACAAGTTTTTAAGTCCGCGGTAAAGCGGGGAAAGGTTCTCAGGTTGTTGAGACAAGTTTTTCAGTCCGCGGTAAAGCGGGGGACGTTCGGAGACCCTTTAAAAGTGGAAAACTCTTTGTCATGTCTGATCAGGGCAGCTCAGAAAGGGCTGCTGAAAACTAAAGACTTGAGAGACTCATGCTAAAAATGGAGTCGCTCGCGCAGAAACAGCACGAGGAGGGTAGGAGGAAAAAGAAGGCGGAAGAGGCCACGCCCAAACGAGATAATCCGCTATCTTGGCGTGCCTCGGAACTGGCACCACCGCCTTATGCGGACACTTCACCTTTATCAACACCACAGGGGAACTATCATTCTCTGCCCAGAGGTTTGGAAGCAGGCTCGTGCCGTCTTCCCAGTGTTTGAGGATGCCAACACCAATGGCCATGATTAATGGAGGAGCATTTGGTAATGCTACTCTCAGCTGGAATACATCTGATCTTTTTAAAACTTCTAACAGGTGGTTCAGCTCGGATACAAATGGAAATGTCAGGGTTATGCATTACATCTGTGCCATATAACAATTTTACACGTGCTACTAATTTGTCTAAGAGTCTTTCAGCTTATCTCCAGGGGAACTGGTCCGCAGAGTTTGAAGAGAGCTGTGCACTGCCGCCATTGTTACATGCGTGGATGTATCCACCGCTGAAGGCCTTGCCTCTTGGATTCAACAAGCTATGCATCATCTTAAGGAGTGGGCAGGTATCGGGGCTTTAGCTATGGCCCTTCTGATTATCAGCTTCCTCTGCCTTGTGTTCCTTCGGTGCTTGGTCATATCCCGAAACAGAGACCGTGCCCTAATTGCACAAGCCTTCTATGCTATTGAGGCTGGACAGTCCCCTCAGGCTTGGCTGGCGGCCTTTAAGTCCTGATCCTCGTCACGTTCGGGGTGCAAGGCAAAGCACTGCACAGGAGGTACATTGTTTGCAGTTAATGGCTTCCTGGAGAGCACGTCTGATTACATGTGGGCTGACACCCAAAATCCCACCTCCAAAAAAAGGTGTCGGTCGGGTCCAGAGCTAGGCTGGGGCCGAGCCCCTAGCTGAGTTCTGTTGTACATCAGTGGCCAAACTTCAGGGCGGGTTCCGCACATGAGCAAGGTGAATAACCTGGGTTATGGGCGGTCATACATCAGTGCCCTCTGGAGATCAGACCTCTACTCTCACCCGTTTCGTCCTGCTCTTACAAAATAAAACAGGGGGGACTGTGGAGAGCTGCGATGTGCCATGCCTTAACAAGGCGCAGGCTTCCGCCTTCCGCCATCCCGACGGCGAGCGCTCTCTAAGATAAACAAGTCCTTATGTGGCAAAAGGCTGTGCAAGGGTAACTGGTGATCTGATGACAAGCAGTCCTGCTCTGACGCGGACCTATGAGGAGGTGACACCTGGCATGAGCTGATTGGCCTTTGAGTTGTACTTAAGCTTGGCCCTTCCCTTCTTCGGGGCCATTCCCACTGAGCTAAATCCTGAGTAAAGATCTGGAGGAGAAGTCTGGTTGTTGGCGTCTTATTTCCGCTGGATGGTCCGGCGCCGACAGGTGGTTTTAACTGGCCCAACTGGGCTGTGAACAAAAATTCCCTGGATTATGTGTTACCTCGGTTCAATATGAAAATTTCACTATAACAGCTAATCTGTCAAAGAGTCTCTTTCAGTTTATTTTACAGAATTGGACAACAGAGTTGAACAGACCTTAAGAGAATTGCGGACTGCTAACATTCAAGTCAATTCCACACGGCTGGATCTGTCACTTACTGAGGGATTCTCGTCGTGGATATCCTCAGCCTTCTCCTTCTTTAAAGAATGGGTTGGGGTTGGATTGTTTGGAGCTGTAATCTGCTGTGGATTAGTGTTGACCCTATGGTTGGTCTGTAAACTCAGGGCTCAAACAAAAAGAGACAAGGTGGTTATCACCCAAGCACCTGCTGCTTTAGAGGCTGGGACCTCCCCTGATATATGGTTAACCATGCTTAAGCAATAAGTCGCTGGCTGCTCAGCTCTTGCACCCTCAGAGTCTCATCTCATTGCACGAGGTAGAGTGAGTAAGCTTCAGCAGCCCTGGAGAGTTGCATAGCGAAGCATTGCAGTAGAATGGCTCTGCGGCATATATGAGCTAATTCTAGGGAGGCATGTCATCTTGCATGAAGGTTGCATGTCCCAGTGTCCTTCCCCCAGAAAAAATGGCACAGGGCCAGGCTATGACCTCTCCGGGTGAAGAGCTTAGGGGAGAGTTGTGTATGCAGGCCTGATATTTTGTTTGGGGATTTGACCTCTGTCCCCACTCTCCCTATTGGGTGTCTTATTGCTTCTTAATAAAAAGAAAAGGGGGAGATGTGGGAAGCCGCGCCCACATTCGCCATTACAAGATGGCGCTGACACCCTGTGTCCCACGCTGACAAACAACTAATCTGCGCATGTGCGAAGGGATTTTCCACTCGTGCTCTGCCTCTCCCATGGCATCATCTCGCCCGATGAGCAACAGCCAATCAGGGACTGACACGTCCTAAGCGGAGGACAGTTTCCTATATAAGGGAGGGGTTTCTGCTGTTTGCTCTCTCTGTCTCCATTTTTCGTGTTGTAAGCTTATGCTCTTCCTCTCAAGAGGCAGTAAAGCTTTACTGCAGAAGGATCCTGTTTGTGTGTGCAGCGTCGTTCTTGCTGACGAGACGGTAACGCTAGCCACAACAATTCTTGTTATCTTCTTTCTTATTCCAGTGAGTAGGGGATTTAACGTCTATGGTTCACTGAAGCTGTATGATTCATGATTCCTGGATTTAGAAGACAGCCTTCACTCCAATTCCTCACTTTGTATGATCTCAAGACCACCAAACTCCTTGCTGCTTTGATCATTGAAGCTAGCCTAGTCCTCCTAGGACAGCTGCAGCTTTCACTCACTTGTTGCACTGGTTTTGAATTTCCCTTCTATTTGAGGCTTGTATTTCCTTATTCCATTAGGCAATCCTTTATTGGCCTTTATATACTATAATTTGAACTCTAAATGTAAAGAAAATATTTTAGGCTATTCAATTACTTAATTGTTGAACACTGAATCACAAACCAATTATTTTAAATGATAAAAATTATATAATGTATACAGCATGATGTTTTCAAACTAATCCTTTGACGATTGGCTGCATTAAACCATTTTCAATTTATTCTTTCTAACTGAAATATAATATTCCTAATAATGATCTAAGGAGCAAAGTAAATAATCTTTCCAAGTGAAAATACTATTTATAATAATATTAGACTATTACATTAAAAAGTATCAAATTACCACCTAATGGAATAAGCCTAAAGATTATCATATATAATAGCTAGAGTCATAAACAGCAGGTCTTACTCAATTAATCATCAACTCCGAGTACCATCCAGTCAACAACATGGATTTGTCACTAATATAGAAACTGAAATTAGGATTCAATTTGAAAGTCACCATCAATAATTTGAAGTCACTACCCAAAGCACTGACTAGAGGAATTTTGAGGTTAAATCCATGTTTAGCTACAAACCTGGGAGAAAATTGAGTATGTTTAGTGATAAAAACCTGTCAACAGCTGATAAGTTTGAGTGCTTAAAATCTGTTCATGATTGTGATTAATGCCTAAACTATTACTGGTGTTGTTTAAATGATTAGATATTTTAATAGTACTATTCTCATTTCAAAGAGAGAAAACTATGTGGTAGAAAACTTAAATATTTTTTCATTACTCTTAGCTACATAATAGCATAGCACTGATTACTGCTTGAGGCTAAATATGTAACATACTTTCTCAAACTTGATATGTAGTTTTAAAAAACACATGATATCATGTCTTGTCAAAGAATCTTTAGAATAATAAAAACATCTTTAAATGCCACATTATGTAGGTCTCTGAGACTTTTGAAAACCTTATTTAACTATTTACCTTATATATCTATGGAATCATATTTATCTATTAGACCTAGGATATATATTCTTGTGATAAATTTAGACTAGTATTTGATATGACCATAATTTGCATCAACATACAAAATTCAATACCAGTGAATTAAAAATAACCTTATTTGTGAGTAACAGCTAAGGCCTTGAGTTGAGTAGATTCAGTAATCTACCTTTTGTTCTAGCCTCTCTCTATATTTCAATATCCCCCTTTCTTTCTTTTCAGCTCCTATCTCCTTACCTACAAAACAAAGATAAAGGAAAATGGAGACATCCCTGAATCCAACCTTGTTTTCTCTCTGTATAAGACCAATAATAACTTATAACCAATTCCCAATGAAAATAAGCATCTGTAGACCAAGAGAGCAAACAGAAACCTACCCAACTCCCCTTAGAGAAAATGGGACTTTGTTCTCTTAAGGTTTCTTCAGGCTGATTTAGGGCAAACAATACCTTTGATGAGACAAAAAAAAAATTGGAAAAATGGTTAAGCAATCGAGGGATAGCATTTGTAGCCTGTTTTCTAAATGTTGCAAAATTCCAGGCTTAACAGGAGTTGTGTGTGTTACAGTCTGAAATGTTGGACCAATTGGGATCAAGAGCTTTCTACAACACTGTCCTGGAAGCTGTTCTGATGGGTAACAGCAACTGAGGCACCTGGGACTGGAACATGGAGGATGCAAGATGTCAGCATCCAGCATGCTGAGAGGAATGAATCCTGTCAGGTCTGATCCAGCATCAGTGTCCATTTCTTTTGTTCTGAAGACATAATTTCTCACAAGCCTTATACAGTTCTAACATTATAATTGTATGAATTGTGGAGGAAGCATAGAGCAATTAAGGCTGGTTCTCTGCTAATTGTATGAACAGAAGTAAGACATCTGCAAATCTTCCTTCATGCCATACTAAGAATGGCCTCTAGTTATAAGTCACAGAGAATCTGTTACCAACATGAAGCCTTGTCTATGCATAGAACTTCGTATCTCAGCCAGTCTCAGAGTTATCCCCATGTAGTGGAATTAGCAATATAAGTTAACTGATTGTTCTGCAGCCACTGGGCAAAATGTCCTTTTCTGCCGCAGACAGAATTCTGCCTAAAAATAGGCAAGCTTAGATGCAGGCAGAGTCGGACAGCCAAACTCTGCCAAGTAAGCAAGTCGTCAATAGTTCCTGCCTCACAAATATGTCTCTCAGATATACTGGTCCAGAAGGCTGAAGATGATGCTCCAGTGTTATAGAGAGTTTTAGGTGACTATTCAGGTAACAAACTGCCTCTGTCATTTTCTCATTTGGAAAGCTACTAACCTGCACTCTCAGCATTCTCAGGTAATCAAGTTTATTCCTTCTCAAATCTCTGATGGAGTTGAAGACCATGTAGCTTAGTTTTACAATTAAGCTTAGTTGGTTAGGGATTAAGATTATTTTTGGGATCAAGACAGATGTTTTAAGTTAATAGAGATGAGATATGATAGATCTTATTCTTCATTCAGAAATTTAGACCCAAGAAAATAGGAAAGATGTTTACTTCAAGTTTGCCAAATACAAATAGTCAAATCACTATAGATGTAACAGTTATATAATTCCTGATTGTCTCGTGGTTCTTCCTGCTATATGTAGTTTATTTTATTCATGTGTGATAATATAAATGTGTACATTAAAAAAGAAACATAATAAAAAAGCATCTCACTCTAAATGCGTACTTAAATTATTGCTTTGAGGCCAGGTATGAATTAATACCTGTAATCTCAGCACATGGATATACAAACAGAAAGGTCAAAAAGTAGATATGAGACTTAGCTGTACAGTTAATCATATATCAGTCTGAGATATATGAGATCCCTTCTGAAAAACTGTGGGGTTTGCTGGGAGTGGTGACACACACCTGTAACCCCAGCACTCCCTGAAGCAGAGGCAGGTGGATCACTGTGTGTTCCAGGTCAGCCTGGTCTACAAAGCAAATCCAGGACTGCCAAGACAACAGTCTCAAAACTTTGTCTCAAAAAACTTTTTTTTAAAAAGTGGGATTTTCTGTATTATTTCAAGTCAACAAAGTAAAAATAAACATTGGACTTGCAGTAGTTTATACAAACACTGAAAAAGTATCAAATGAATTTATAAACTACTTACAAATAAAGATATAAAATAAATTAGACAAATGTTATTGTTACTACACACTGGTATTTTATTATATTGAACTGTAATAAACATAACTCCATTATTTTAATGAATTAAAATACTAGCACTTTAGTAAGCGATACTAGATTTTTAAAAATTAACATCTAATAAAATGTATCTTGAATAACTGTTGGTTATTGATTTTGGCTTTTAAAGTAATAAATGTTGTAGTAACATCCATTGACAAAATATAATATCCATTTATAATTCTTAGAAAGACTACAGATAGAAGGAAAATACTTTAAAACAATAAGTGCTATTTTATCAGTTACTTCTCTGTTGCTATAATAAAACACTGTGACCAAAAACAAATTAAGGAAAAGATTCATATTTAGTATAGGGTTTTAGAAAATAAGGGTCTATTATAAGTTATACATGCTGGCAAATGCCTTTAATTATAGCACTCTGGAGACAGGGGCATGAGCAAGTGGATTTTGATGAGTTCAAGGCCAACCTGGTCTACATAGCAAGTTCCAGGACAGCCAGGGCTACATAATAGAAAGATATTATTAAAAAATAAAAGATAAAAAGAGTTTATCTTGGAAGAATGGAAATATGAAACAAAGAGACAAGAGTGGTGGCAGGAGCAGGAAGCATAAAAAAAGAGAGAGCAACTAAAACTAGGGAAATGTTATAAAATCTAAAATTCCATCTTCAAAAATGTACTTACTCCAACCAATTTTGCATCACCTAAAAGTCCCCATGTAGCACCACTAGCTGGAGACTAGACTTCTGGAGAGAGAAGTAACATATTTGAGCTGATAAATATGACCAATTATTTTTTTTATCATGGTTTTCTGAGACAGGGTTTCTCTGTGTAGCCCTGGCTGTCCTGGACTCACTTTGTAAACCAAGCTGGCTTAGAACTCACAGAGATCCACTTGAATCTGCCTCCCTGAGTGCTGAGATTACAGGAGTGCATCACTGTGCCTGGCAAACCATGCTTATGTTATGCAACCCTATATAATATTCTGGACAATAAAACTCAAAGAAAACTCCTGGTTGGGACTATATCAATATACAGTGAAGGTGACACATGGGAAGGTGACACATGGGGAAAGAAGTCTTCATTTTTGGAACTTTTCCAGACTTTACCCTATGTATCTTATATTTGATTACTTATAATTTTATCAAAATAAGATTGTTATGACCACAGTGTTTCTTGAGTTGAGTTTTTCTAGTGAATCATATAGAACTTAAGAGAGTTTTGAAAAACCCTTCAATTTTGTAACTTCAAATTTGTAACAGACTAGGCAGAAATGAAGACAAGTAAGGAACCCCACTTAGAGTTGATATCTGAACTAAAAGCAGACTTGTTAGTGACCTTTTTCTTATGGTATCAAATTCTAATTCCACTCAGTGTGTCTAAAAATTGATGCCATAATGCAAGTTACTTCTCACACAAATCTTTGCTATACAGTCTGATATTTATTTATTGTATCGTAGAAATTCTTGGAAACAATTTACTTTGCCTATGTGGTGAAGCCAAGACCAATTTGTTTTCTTATTTAATCCAATGAATTAACTGTTAAATTTGATATCATGTGGGTTCCAATTTGTATAGAAGCTGGCACCACATTGATGTTAAATTAATGATAATTAGTAGCAACATTAAAACCACATAAATCCTTCAAACAGCTTACAAAGCACATGTCACCATCTCTTTATTTAAATGAACTTTAAACATTTATGGGCTTAAATGTTTGGAGATTGTTCAATGTTAGTGCTTATAGGAATAAATGTTAAGCTTTTAGTTAAAAGACTGTGTTAAATCCCAAGCAGGGAAAAAGAATGACTAGTATAATGCACATAAAAAAGAAATACATTTTTAAATTGTTTTCAATTTTCTTGTGAGTTTAAATCTCAAGAGGGAAACAAATGAGTACCCACTACATGTTGTTCTAATTAGAATCAACTTAAGAAGAATCATTTATCTTCTAGCAGGGATCCGATATTGTATACTGAATTATTATTTAAATTGCAAAAAGTCTATTAATTATGTGGTCTTTCAGGTACAATTGTGTGTTAGGATATTGTCAGACTAGATGTGGTTGTTAAATTTTGAATATGCATATTTCATTTTGGCAAGGACACTGGCACCCAGCAAGCAGGTACTTGTTATACGTCCATTATGCTACCTTTTTATTAAATGCCATGTTGGAAAAAGCAGTCTTACAACCACATGTGTCTTTGATCATTTTTATGTCAGGCTACTTTATATCTACTCATCTTGAATCACACATGGATGCTTCCTTGGTTTGTTCATCACTTTAGAACATAGATTGTTACTGAAAAAACATAAAGAAACAAATATAATTCTGATAATTTAAAAAAATTATTTAAGAAGAATTAAGTCTTCCTGACAGAATAGAAAAATCTTTTAATCAGTGTAATTCATGCCATTCATAAAAAGAATGTCAAAATGTACCATATGGGTCAAAAAGGGACAAGATTTGACTCGTAGACACACCAGCCTTGTTGGTTAGTGCACCAGCTTTGTGAGGCTGTATAATAAATGGGGTAGAATAAATTACATTAATTTATTTAATTTATTTTGAGTGTATTTATAATTTATAAATTTAGTTCCAAAAGTTGGATGTCTGAGAACAAAGTCTTAGTGGTCCATGCTTCCTCAGAGGAAAAGGCAGCATAATTGATCTTCAAAAGTGACCATTCAAATCTCTCTCTCTGTCTCTCTCTCTCTCTCACTCTCTCCCTTTTTCTTTGTCTCCGTGTGTGTGTGTGTGTGTGTGTGTGTGTGTGTGTGTGTGTGTGTGCCTTCAAATATCTACTTGTAGAAATCAGGCCATTAGTCATAATGACTTAAGAGTACATTGTACTCCTGTATAGTTCCATCATAACTTAATTAGTTTTATCTTCTATGACTTTATTTTCAAATAAGGTAATTTTCTCAGACACAATGGGTTTCTTCTTCAACAAAGAAATGGGAATGGGAATATACTCTTAAACTCATTTCAAATAAGAATTAATAATAGCTAATACTTCAAGTATCCTCTACATTTTCAGCCCCATGTTTAAGTAGTTTTATGGAGCATTTTAATTGATTTTTACTGTATTTTGTAGTGTACATACCTTATATAGTAGGCATCAATGTACTAAGAAACTGAGAACTTGCTAGCAATTAACTATGTCAACATGGAAACTGAAGTAATCAGCTACCATAACCTCACTAGTAATCATTATGGGCTTCTGAAGATCTAATGCACCCTCAGGTTCTGGTGGGAAATCAGAAGAAATTACAGCAGCCTGTATTGTTTTATAAGTCTCTGAGATACCTTTAACCAACAATTAAAAAGGTCGTATTTCATACCAGGCACTGGGATTATACTTCATCTATGGCTTCTGGGGTGGTTTTATCACCTATGCAGAGTAGTAACTCCAACTAAACAATTTTATGTTACTATAAGTATTTATTATATGACTCCTATAAGATAGCAAGTTTCTATATCACTTTTTCAAATATCCTTTGTGCTTGCTACCCTTTCCTTACTCTCCTCTGTCCTACATCCCATTGTTCTTCCCACATAAACTTCCATCCTCATTATTCCTCTTTTTGCTTCATGGCATCAATGTTATGCTATCTAACCTCCATAAGATCTTTCTTTCTTCGCCACATAAATGGCCCTTTCTAGTTTTGTCAGTTCTATGACTATGCCAAGTTAAACATACATACCTAATGATTTGATATTAAGTTCTACATATGAGGCAAAACATGCAAAATTTGTCTCTCACTCATTATAATACATTACGGCATGATCCTATATAAGAAGACACAGCATACTTGAGTCATTAAACATGGAGAAATCAAATTGACATTTAACGAAACTCTTCTTCTACCTAAGCTAGCATTAGATGCTACTTTATAAGCTGTTAAGAAGAAAAATAATCTACAGCCTTACTCAGATGTAGATAGTCAACTACAGTAATGACTGGTGTGGCAAAATATTCTCATGAGTACAATAGTGACACAAATGTTATGGGATTTAGCAACCTGTTTTTGATTGGATTTAAGACCTACTCAACAAAAGGAAACTCATGTCAGATACTGTAAATCTTTCCCAAATCCATGGTTGATGCAGTCACAGGCCACAAGGTAAAGTTACCAATATTATTTTGTTAAGTGATCTTAGTGCCAAACTGTGCAGTAAATTGATATTTCGATATGCACAGAATCATACCATTTCAGACTCCATCAGAGAAGTTTCTTTGTGCAATAGATTGTGGTTAGCTCAGAAACTCATAAGTTTTCAAAATGTATAGAAGTCAATGGATCACTCAGCCACAAATAGTATATACCCACACCTAAGGTTCAGAGACTATGATGAAAGTGGGATTGTAAGAGCTGGAGGTCAAGGAGGACCAGTAAGGAAAACAATACTTTATGCATACAAAACCACCATTGCACTCATAAACTCATTTCAGTTGTAGTTGCCTACACCATATCTGACCTCAAGTCTGTCAACCATATATGACTAGAGAGATTAGTTCATGACTCCTTATTTTAAGGGAAGAGGTAATGATAGGTGATGGTTTCTGGAAGAATGGGACTTTGGTTTCCTTAAGGGCATGGTCTTTTGTAGGTCATCCACGCTCAAGTATATAGTCCTTCACATATGAGTATATAGGCAGCACAAATTAGACTCCCTGAATTATCAAAGGAAAAAGTGCAATGAGGAGAAAGCAAGAAATGTTTTAGCATCCAGTCATAAAGGAAATGTCTTTATCACACCCCTCTTGACAAGGCTTGGGGATCCATGCAGAAGAGGAGGTG
Source organism: Acomys minous (assembly GCF_964271855.1). Lineage (NCBI taxonomy): Eukaryota > Metazoa > Chordata > Mammalia > Rodentia > Muridae > Acomys > Acomys minous. The sequence goes on along the minus strand of NC_140488.1, from coordinate 66,520,599 downwards.
GAAAGATTATAAGAGCCACAAATATTAGACAGCTCACGGAAAATATTTTCCAGATGCAATACAGCACATAGTCTTCACAAAGACTGTGACATCAGGTACAAGAGAGCACAAGTTCAAGCCAGACAAAATCCCAGTACAAAGTCCTACCCCTGAGGAAAAAATTATTTGCAATTGATAGCTTTTGGGAGATGAAAAATATCATTTATCTTCAGAAGAGTAACCATTGGGTGTATCAACTGCACTCTGAGACCTGCTTCATGCTCAACAGTAGTTGACCTACTCAAAAGGGACTCCATGTTTTACTTTTCTATTGCTGATCAAGCACCATGACCAAACCAACTTATAACAATAAACATTTACATTAGTGTTTACAGTTTACAGAGAGTCCATGACAGGGAACATGACAGCACACAAGCATGCATTACAGGTAGCTGGAACAGTAGCTGAGTAAACATATCTTGAGATACAACCATGAAGCAGACACTGATTACTAGGAATGATAGGAGTTTTTTGAAATCCCAAATCTCCAGTAGCATACCTCTGCCAACAAAGCTATACTTCATAATCCTTCCCAAACAGTTCAACCAACTAAAGACAAAGTATCAAACATATAAAGCTATAGGGCAAATTCTCATTCAATCCACCACACACCCCCTTCTTCTATGATGAACCTTGAAATTTTATGAGATGGGGTATAATATAAGTGTCCTACAGAGAGCTTATTACTCCACAGTCTCTTACCCTCTCCATGTTGTGGGTCTTTGGGTTAATCCACATCTACTACAAAGATAATCTTTTCTACTGAGGGTTAACAGGTGCATTAATATATGGGTATAGAGAGAAAAATGTGGGGACAGTTTATTATTTCTATGTATAATAATAATAATAACAACAACAACAATAATAGAAGAGGGTCTATTGCTATTTGGTGAAGCAATAGGTTTCTGAACCAGGGGTTATCATCCAGAAACCCACTTTCTGGGTATCTAGCCAAAGGAATAAAAGGATCACTTCTCAAATATATAGGCACTTCTATGTTCATTGTATCACTACTCACAATAGCCAGATATGCAAACAACCAAAATATCCCTTGATGGGTGGGTGGACAGATGGATGGATGGATGGATAGATAGATGGAGAAAATGTAATACATATGAGAATATTACTCTACTTTAAAAATGAGTTTCTGCAGCCTAAGTGTCCATCATTAGAAGAATGGATAAAGAAACTGTGGTACATTTACACTATGGAATACTACTCAGCTATTAAAAACAAGGAATTCTCAAAATTTGTGGACAAATGGATTGAACTAGAAATGATTATAATGAGTGAGTTAACCCAGAAGCAGAAAGAGTCAAATGGTATATACTCACTTATATCTGCATATTAGCCCAAGGGGCATGTCCCATGATAGTCTTCACTTACCAGGAAAGTGGGACAGAGGGGAGGACATCCTATTGGGACTCTAGGTGAGAGAAGCATGGGAGAATAGGGAAATAGAAGGATCAAGAGGGTCATAGAAATCTACAAGAAGAACATTATGATGAGTGGATCTGGGCCTGGGAGTCCTGATCAAAGTATGGCACCAGCTAAGGACAATATGTGTAGTAAACTTCGAATCCCTACCCAGATCTAAACAATGGACACGACATTCTTCACAGTTGAGTGGAGAGTGGGGACTGACTTTCACATGAACTCTGGTGCCCCATATTTGACCATGTCGCCTGGATGGGGAGGCCTGGTGGCACTCAGAGGAAGGACAGCAGGCTACCAAGAAGAGACTTGATACCCTATGAGCATACACAGGGGGAGGAGGTCCCCTTCAGTCACAGTCATAGAGGAGGGGAGTAAGGGGAAAATGGGAGGAAGGGAGGAATGGGAGAATACAAGGGAAGGGATAGCAATTGAGATGTAATATGAATAAGTTAATAAAATATATAAAAAATAAAAATGAGTTTCTGCCATTTGACATAGGTATTGACCTATAGTACAATATATTACATTAAATAAGCTACAGAGTGAAATGAATATGACACAGTCCCTCATATCTGTTATATACATCACTATTGCTCCCAATGTGACAAATAGTGCCCTTATTTTTGAATGTTTCAAAGTATTTTATTGGTTAATATTCATTACACATAGTCATGGATATGATAAAGCAATCTTATATAGATAGAGAATGAAACTGAGGTTACCATGGGTGGAAAAATGGAGTAGAGAAAAGTGGAAGGTGTAGGTCAAACTATATAAAAATATCAGGTGTAAGGAAATCACAAATTTTGAGATATAATGTATCACCTAAGAACTAAGTTTACAAAATTATTACAACAGTATTTTTATTAAATAAGTATACTTTAGCAACTCTTATCACAAATTGCAACTATCTCAGATGACATATATATTACACTGTCTTACTACAGTAACCTCTTCATGTATAGAAACACTATGTAAAGTATAGCAATATATTATAAACTCTATATGGAAACAATTATGAATTTTATTTTTTTAAAGAATAGGGGTTTGTTTTAATTAAAATAATTATTCACGATTTTTATCTAAGTACTCTTTTTAACTCACTGGGTTTCTAAGGATATTGTTTATTTGAACCATGAAATAGAATACAATGTTATTTAAAATACCTTAAAACTCACCTGGATTTTAATCATGGTAATTCCTTTAATTTGTTTTCAGTCTAGAAGGGTCTTTATCACATTGAATAGCCTCAGTTTATTCACCTATAGAGAAGGAATGCTACCACCTGTCCTGTTTGACTCAAAAGTCTTCATAAATGGTGAAGCATAATGAAATATACAAAGAAGGGATTAACATTATTACTGCTTCCTTAAAACCCATCTCTAATATTTCAAGTCTTGGGATAAATACACTAAGTTTTAAACTTTAGATTGACATTGGATAAAGAACACTTATGTTGGGATAAAAAGCACCTGCAGTTTCTAAGAAAAAACAAAATCACATCTGAGTTACACCTGGAAACAGATGCTCATATCAAGTTTACTGTCATAAATACTTGCTAGAGAAAAAGAAATTGCCTATGCACTGCTTATGACCTTGTGTGTACATTGTACCCTTGCCCTTTTGTCTAGAACAGCAAGATACCTACCCAGATCTTTAAGACGTGTTTCAGACAGGAGAAAGATTAATCTTTTGACTTCATGAAGTTAGAAGACAAACAAACCTATAACTTGACAGAAAAGAAAAGGGTATTCAAACAGATTACACTTAGCATATTCTGTGGGGTAAAACATAAAAAGCAAAGAAAATCCAAACTACCTCAAATATGAAGTTACTACTAAAATGTAAAAAAAAACCAAGTATTTGTACAAATTGAATTGTATATATATGTGTGTATACATCTATATGTAAATGTACATATATATGCATGCATGTTCTATTCTGTTGGCATTGTCTAAATCACTTATTTGATCTTTCCAATGTTTCTGTTGTCAACACACATACTACAACCTCATGTAACAGAAGGAAGCACAGATGATCAGGGAAGGGAAGTGACATCTATATCAACATAGATAGGTAATAAAATGAAAAAAAAACCTAGAGTTCTATTTATCTTAGAACTATGTTAATCTCAATTTCCATTTAGGAAAAAAACTTCTAGAGGAGTTATTTAATTGTAGTGTTGGGAATATTGCATGGGGTCAAGAAGACCACCTGATTATATCTGAGCTTCAAAGTCTTGGCTGTGTTTTGCTTTTAATTTGTGAAATCCTCACGAGGATATCAAAAAGATGTTAAGCATTTCTTTTCTATTGAACACAGCTAGGATAATAAAGATTCTAGGAATTTTGTGGTAATGTTCATTTCTCAGTATCAGTTTTGTGATCAAAGTCCCTTTCTAATATTATTGTTTGCTCCTAAATTCCTCTTAGAGCTAATTTAAAGCATCTTACTCAACAGCAGAGGCCTTTGTCTCTCATTTGTTACATCTTCCATTTTGAAATTGAGTGGAGCAATTAAAAACTAGCAAGATATGTGTTTGGGGATGGCCATTGCTTGAATGATTAGATCAAAGATTTTGAATACGTTCCAAATATTAGGAACTTACTAGGACTTAAGGGATTCCCTGTTTGCATGAGATTTAAGTAATTATAGGAGTTTTCAAAGTGAAAGAAGGCACTAACAAATGAAGATACTGAGCCAACGTGCATAAACTGTAGCACTCATACTACATATAAATGAACATAAACTTTAACATGAACACATTCACATAGAGTTTCTACAGTACATGATCATCATCAGATCTTGGTACCAACATTCCTTTACAGTTCTGAAGAAACTTTATGGATACTCTTCAAGCTTAAATTTTAAACACTTTTAAACTATGAAGTCTATAAAACTAAACACACATGCCAAATTGTGACAACTGTCTTTTTGTAAATAAGATTTCATAGGGACATAGTCATATTTATCAGTTTCTAGATTATTTGTGGCTGTAATACAAAGGCAGTGTTCAATAGTGCCATAGATGAAAACACTTACTAAATGGCCCTTTAAACAAAGTGTTGGCTTTGTTTTTTAACAAGTAGACTTTATTATATAACTTAGATATTTTACAGAAGAGGGAAAAGTGTTAAAGGGAAATAAGAGTAAACCTTTTGGTATTTGTTTTATGGGATGGATCTCTAGGTGTTGTTGGCCTGTACGCTTGTTTGGCCTGTGCATTGGTTGTTTTTTGGGTTTTTGTTTTGTTTTGTTTGTTTGTTTTGTTTTTATTTACATGTGTTTTTGCTTTGAACCTGTAGTCTTTTTCCTTTTTCTCTGCCTGTGTCTGTCTTTCTTGTGTAAGGGCAGGTCTCCTCCCAGGATCCCTCTTCCCATTGATGTTTGATTAGAAACACAATCGCCTGGCTGGAGTATCTGGTCCATTTTCTGAATCCTGACCCAGGATGGTTCCTCCCAATCTTCAATATGTCCATCTCAGTGGAGTATCAGTGGTGTTTCCAAGCAGTGGAATCTAAGGCAAGACTTGCCTAGACTGCCTTCACCTGGGATATTGTCTACAATCCTTCTACACATCCCCTTTTTCTTTTTTTAAAAATTAAGAACTATATACACAAATATACATATATACAGAAGCATTAGGTATCAAATACATAACCCAGTCCTTTGGTATTTGATAACCTTGGAGAAAGTATTCCACTATTCTATTAAAGAGTGTCCTTTCTTATTGTCTAAAGTTTTTTTTAAGGTCTCTTCATTAGAAATTGTAATTATCAATCTATACATGTGTTTTTAATTCTTAAACTAAAGCTTTTAGTATCACTGTAGCTATCTAGCTTTTAATCCCATCAGAAACCCAAAAAGGAAATTCTATATAATATAAAGGAAACTTCCATGTGTGGATAGGATAGAGAGAGCTGACCAGATTCTCTCCATCATCGGCACAATCAGTCTTCAGCCTTATCGACCCCAAACATCCAACAAATTGTTTTGTGAAACAGAAATTTTGACAGTCTGGTCCACCTAGTCTCATCAAAGGTGGACAGTCAATTTTTCAGCATCACTGTTGATCATAGCAGACAGTCAGTCTGTCATCAGCAGTAGAAATAAGAGCAATTTTTCAGTCCAGCGACTGTTCTGGCACCCTCGTTTCTTGATGTCCTCATCTTCAATGATGTACACAGAGATGCAGCCAGGAGCGGATGTCTCTCTGTCAGGAAAGCCCTCCATCATTAAATGCCATATTCTGTGGATCTCTGAAGAGTTTGAAGACCAACTCTCTATCTTAAAGTTATCAATTTATTCCTTTGAAGACACATACAAAAACTAAACAAGACTGTTTTTTGACCAAGTAAATTAGTATCTAGTAAGATTTATAGGTAACTAAATACCAACTTTTATCCCCTATCTTCCTGAACAGGTTATTAATAGTTTTCATAAGACATTACGTTTTTGAATGAGTGGCACATGAATAACACATAAAATAAAATTTAACAAAATGATCTTAACTTTCTATTAGCATACAATACATAATAAGGTTTTATCAACATCTAAATACAATACATAAGGCAAAAGTTGAATAACAATATACAATTTAAGTTTTTAATCAATGTGAAGCAAAAGTTGAATAATATAGTCTTAAAATTTCATCAATCAAAATAGTCTTAAATTTCTTCAGTCTACAATGCCAGTGTAAGATATTTGAGACTAGTAGATTCAATAATCTAACTTTTATTCTAAAAACCTAAATCCTCCCCTCCTTATGTGGATCGGGGAAACAACCAGCGTACAGGTCAAACCAGTGTTTAGGCCAACAACACCTAGGGATCCGTCCCATAAAACAGATACCGAAAGGTTTACTCTTATTTCCCTTTAACCTTTCTTCTCTCTTGCGTAGGATAGCTGAGTTGTATAATAAAGTCTAACTGTTAAAAAAAACAGAGCCAAGACAAAGATTGACTTATCATGTTTTAGAAGAATATTTATTATAAATGCTAAGGTAGTTATTAAAAGAAGCTTAATTCAGTAAATAGAAGTCATGTATTGAAGTTTAAAATTTCTAATCTCTCTAGAATAAAATTGAGGAGACAGTCTAAAAGCATTGTTGACAATAATCACAACATATCATGATTTTTCACAAAACCCATACTGTCTTCACTTACAAGGAAGGATATACATGATTAAGAACAAATATGGATTATTTTAACACATTTTAGAATGAGCACTAATAAACTGGGGAAATTAGAGATAGGTAAATGTTTTGATAAAATATCAGTTGTTATATCACAATAAGAGCAGTGAAAATGGTTTTGAAATATTTGAAATTAATTACATCTGTAGAAAAGATTAGAATGGACATATAAACAATGCCAATTTTTAGCTTATTTTCTCACTGAAAGTGTCTATGATACTAGGACTCTCAGCTCTCAAAATGGGGTATTTTTTATTCATTCATTCATTCATTCATTCATTCATTCATATTACATCTCAATTGTTATCCCATCCCTTCTATCCTCTCATTCCTTCCTCCCTCCCACTTTCACCCTATTCTCCTCCCCTATGACTGTGACTGAGGAGGACCTGCTCCTCCTGTATATGATCATAGGATATAAAGTCTCTTCTTGGTAGCCTGATATCTTTCCCCTGAGTGCCACCAGGCCTCCCTACCAAGGGGATGTGGTCAAATATGGGGCACCAGGGTTCATGTGAAAGTCAGTCCCCACTCTTTACTCATCTGTGGAGACTGTCCTGTCCATTGGCTAGATCTTGGTAGGGGTTCGATGTTTACTGCACATATTGTCATTGGCTAGTGCCATAGTTTGAGCAGAACCAAAATTGGGTACTTTTTATAAATTTCTAAAAATACTCTTAATTCTATAAAATATTTTTTAGGTAACAAATTGCAAGTGAGCAAATAGAAACATTTTATTCTAAATTGATTATATAAAGAACAATGTCTTATAGTGTGTATTTCTTACTGGAAATTTATGGGTAGCAAATTATTATTTATAATTTATATGATTTATATTTATAATATATAAAATATTATTTTATTCACTATGAGTCTATATTTTCTTCAAATAAAGTGGATATCCCAGTTTTTGTTTCTGCTTTTCATATTAGAAGTAGAGTAAAGAACTTAGATTAATTGCTATATAAAACATTTCAATACTCATCACTAAGAGAACTCTTAAGGGACTAATGAGGGAGGAGCCTGCCAATTTTATTCAGGATTATGTCTGAATTATTTATAAAACATGGGTAGTCAAGATATATAACACATTCTGAGACTCGAAGATCTTAGTAGACCCAAACACATGTGAGTAACAGCTCAGTTTTAAATCCTATATATGTACTATAATACTTTATGAGCTTTTATGAGGGTGTATTGCTTGAAAAAGTTTCATTTGAAATGAGACATTACTGAATCTTTAGAATTGTATGTTTTAGACAACATGAGAATAAGCCATTGTTCTCAAACTGTTTTGAAATTATCTTCTCTGTCTTAATTGTGAAAATTCATACCACCATTATACATTCAGTAATGTGCAAGACAGTTAAGTCATCTTGACTAATAGAAAATCATAGATTAGATTACATATCAAAGTTGAAAACATTTATGTTTAAAAGGTCTACAAATAAAAATTTTCCTTAAGCTATAAAAATTATACAATGAAACATCATTCTTCAATTTTGCTTAGTATCTACAACCTACTTTCTCTCACTCTGTGATTTATTTACTTATTTTGTTCCATCTTACAGCGGCCATAATAGCTTAAATCAAAATCTCATATGATATCACATGCTGGCAAGGATGTGGAGAAAGGGGAACACTCCTCTATTGCTGGTGTGAGTGCAAAGTTGTACAACCACTTTGGAAATCAATCTGGTGCCTTCTCAGATAATTGAAGATAGTTCTACCTCAAGGTACAGCTATACCACTCCTGGGCATATACCCAAAAGATGCTCCACCGTACAGCAAGGACATTTGCTCAACTATGTTCATAGCAGCTTTATTCACAATAGCCAGAATCTGGAAACAACCTACATGTTCCTCAACCAAAGAATGGATAAAGAAACTGTGGTACGTTTACACAATGGAATACTATTCAACTATGAAAAACAAGGAAATCTAACATTTGCAGGCAAATGGATAGAACTAGGAAAGATATCCTGAGTGAGGTAACCCAGACCCAGAAAGACACTTATGGTATATACTCACTTATAAGCAAATATTAGCCATATAATACAGGATAACCATACTATAGTCTACAGACATAAGCTAAGTAAGTAACAAGGAGGACACTAGGGAGGATGCTTAATTCTCATTCAGAACAGCAAATAAAACAGCCACCAGAAGTTCTTGAAGAGAGGGAACAGGATGGGAGCATGCCATAGTTGTCCTCTGAAAGACTGCACCCAGCAGAGGATCAAAGCAGATGCTGAGACTCACAGCCAAACTTTGGGGCAGATTCCAGAGAGATTTATGAAAGAGCTAGGCTTTAGTAGGACCTGAAGCAGACAGGAGCTTCACAAGAAGAGCAGCAGATTCAACAAATCTGGGCTCAGGGGGACCTGCAGAAACTGATGAACCAACCAAGAACCATGCATGGTGAGGGCCTAGAACCCCGCTCAGATGTAGTCAATAGGCAGCACAGTCTCCATGTGAAACTCATAATATGGGGAGTAGTGGCTACCTCTGATATGAACTCTGTTGCTCATTCATTGGTCACTTCCCCCTGGTGGGGCAGCCTTGCCAGGCCTCAGAGGAAGAGGATGCAGGCAGTCCTGATGAGACTTGATAGGCTGGCATCAGATGATAGGGGAGCAGGGCTTCCATTTCTGAGGCCTATGAGAGGGGGAAGAAGTGGAGGGGGGACTGGGAAGAGATGAGGAAGGGGACTACACTCTGGATATAAAGTGAATAAATTAAAAACAAACATTTTTTGAAATGTAAAATTGTAAGTATTCTCTCTCTTCTTTGGTGATTTATTTCTGTTCTGTTTTGTTTGTTTTGTGACCCTAAACAAGCTCCTTAATTTTAGAATGTTAGAGAGTGTAATTTCTAAGGTCCTTTACATAGCTGAAGAGTTCTAACTCTACAAATATTTTAGTGGCAAGTATATCAACATGAACTATTATACTCTTAGAATCCACACTGCAATATCTTATTTATCAATGGACATTGACTTTTAAATCTCTTTTGTCTTATTTTACCTCAAGCATCAGTCTACACTTTATGCAAAAGTTTACACTTACTGTACCATAGAAATCTCAGCAAACTCATCAAGATTGTTGAAAACCAGTGCAATATCCATCTAATCTGTACTGCACCCCTACCTTTAGGTGTTTTCTCTGAGTCTTGTCTTGTTGGTACCATCAGAGCTAAAATGCAGATGCTGATCAAGAAGTTACCACTCATAAAATACATGATGGTACCTATAGCATAGTAATTGCTGTATAAACAATGCCTAATATTAATATGATTAGCATTTGCAAAAAAGTTCTAATCACTTCCCTTGATATATATATGCTAATGTTACTTAGATCAGCAATTAAGAGAATTTAATATCAGATCATCATTCTATTTGTTTTCCCCTCTACTACAATTTACCTTCCTTGTGGATTCTAGATTGTCAAATTCCCATGTTTGATTTTCATACATATTAATTAAAGAGGAAATTTCCAGAACACATTCATTTCTATATATTCTACTAAACAGCACTTCTCTCCTCCCTCCCTGCATATATGAAAATTGGAAATGTCACGGGCATGTAATCTGGCTTTCAATGTGTACTACATGATCAGTTAGAAAAGTCTCCAAATTTTGATTTCAAGATTATTGATAAGAAAATGAAAATCCATACATGAACAGTAATGATAAAGCATATGAGAGATTAAATTAAGTGTGGGCAGAAACTAGGTAGAAACAGAATAGTTGATTGGGATAAGAACAAAAGAGAGAATGAAGATATACCAAAAAGGAGATAATGCACAATATATCAAGACCACACATCTCTATAAAAAAATTTTAAAAGAAACCAGGCCCTAAAGTTGCTTCTGTGCTGAAGACATTTCTCTTAGTTCACATGCAAATACCACCTTTCTTTCATTCTAGTGAAATGCATCTCTGTTCTTTGTAAGGAATACTTTGCTTTAATCTTTCTTCCTCCAGAACAACTCATCCACATTTCATTAGTCAAATTAAAGCTCCTCTGTTACAAAGACTTTTCAAGCACTTTATGTCTAAAATATCACTAAATCACACTCATCATTTTCATGAGTGGTATGTGGATATGTATGCCAGTCATTCTGATCATATTGAATTACATGAGTTACTCTTCCTGATGTTGATGCTAAAATAAATAACACTACTTAATTTGTCTCTAGTCACTAAAATATTAGTTTTTTGTCAGTTAGGGTAGAAGGAATACTTTCACTGAGAGAGAAAGTAGACATGTCCATTTTCAATGTCTTTCTATTTAAGGTTTTAATACTTGATGACCACTGGACTAGATTTTTCCACTATAACAATGCTTGATGCTGAAATAGAGATTACCTTACTATTCTAAAAATCAGAATATTAATCTTAAATTTGCATTTATACTAAGACACTAAATCAATTAGATCTTAGATTCCTACAAGTGACCGATGTTCAGATTTTGTAATAAGTGGGAAAGAGTAATACATCACTTCCATGTGAGATTGGGGGGAAAAGAGATAGTTTAAGAAAAAGATATTTTCCAAATGTTTAGGCAATATTCTGCATTGTATAACCAAAATCTTGCTTAGTGGAAGCTATTAAAGATTTTTTTATTGCTTGCTATTAAGCAAAAGACTTCCTTGAAGCAATAACCTATTTAATTTTAAAAAATCAAAGGTTTAGCTTTCTGAATACAAATCAAAGTCTCATTCTTTTCTAAGTGGTCAAAGATATAGCTAACAATTTTATTATAAATTGTTTCTATTGAATTTAAAACCTGAACAAGTTATTCTTTTTATTACCCAAACAGAGGAGAACAACAGTACTACAGCATCTATGGGGATGAAAACTTTCCTTATTATGAGTGGGCAGCATTGCTATAGGATATTTTTGAGTCTTATCAGGACATTAAAAATGAAGTTAAATATACAAAATATTTCATGCAGGCACACTAGCTAGGATAAAATTACAAGGACTATTAATCCCCATGCTTCAGGGCACTGGCTGATCACCAGCTGAGATCAGTAAGACATTTTATTCTTTGGTATAGTATTTCACAATTATGTCATTGGGGATGGAATAAGGTATGGTTTTCAGCGAAGCATCCAACTTTAACCAATGTTGGACATGAAAATAGACTCCATGTCTCATTGGTTGCACTTCTGGTTTGAATGTTAATTAGACTGCACAATGTGGTATTTCATGGGTGTAGAGGTGAAAACTGACAACCAAATTACCATATTTTACTAATAAATCATTGTCTTTGCAGTAAATAATTATTGAAAATGCATAACAATGTCTGGTTAATATTAAAATATTTATATGACTCATTGATGTCATTTTCACAAGTTTCTTATTGAAGGTACTATATATAAACTGCTATAGTATAAAATAGCAAAATATGCCTAAAATAAAGTCATTAAAATATTTCTAGCTGTAAATTGCTATCCTAAAACATGTGAACTTAATTTACAGTAACACTCTAATTATGCAAAAAAATCTCTAAGTTTTATATTTATGAATCTTTAATTCATAATAAAAGATCAAAAATAGTACTAAATAAATGAGTAAAGCTTATAATCCATATCCTTTCCTTTCTCTGCAGCTATTTTGACTTACTTGAACACCTAGCATTTTACATTTATTCTCAATATTAACCTTTGTGTGCTGTGTATACATATGATATGTGTGTATGCATGTGCATCTGTGCATCCTTGTGGGTATACGCATGCTTTGGTGTGTACAGGTCAGAGAACTTTTGGGACTCAGTTCTCTCTACCTTGTTGAGGCAGGGTTTCCTTTCTTTCTACCATACTGTGTCCTCCAGGCTAAGTGGCCTATGAACCTCTAGGCCACTTTTGTCTCTGACTCCCATCTCTGTGTATGAGTAGTGGGATTATAAACACCTACCACTGCACGCAACTTGTTAAAGTGGATTTTGGGTATCAAAGTCAGATCATCATGCTTATGCAGCAAATGCTTTTACCTGCTGAGGCATCTCTCCAGCTCATACTTAGTATATGTTACACTTTATTTCTTTATCACTGTGACAGACAGAGTGAACATTGATCTTGAAGGTAATTGAATTAATTTCTGTCTCAATTCTACTGAAAAACAGTTATCCTGAATGAACCTTAATTGTTACTTTGCAAAATAAGATGATTTGTGTAATACAAAAAAAAAAAAAAAAAAAAAAACTCAGGCCTTTCTATCAGGCATCCTGTTTTGTCAGCATGGCTAACCTACTAGATATATGTCCCCAAACTAATTTGGATTTAAGCTTCATCTATATGTAATGGTTTTTAAGTAATAGTTCAGGACACAGTTACTTGTTCTGATAATTTAATGAAGATAATTTTGTACTGGATCTAACATTATAGATAAAATCACTTATCACATATGAGTTGTAGGCAGTAAGTTGCATTATAAATCAGCATCCCAGGCAATACTATATTTCAAAAAACTCCTTGTATATCCTAAAAATATGGTTTGCACCCTTGACTTTATCAGTTAAAGGAAACTAAATTCAATACTGTCAGTGCTGATAATTTCTTAACTGCTATTTTGAACAAAAGCTAATTATTCGGTGATAATCAACTCATAAAATGTTTTAAACATAATCTTTGTATATAATTCATTATAAAGCAAATGAAAAGAGTTAAAGAAATCCCTGGAATACTTATTTCTGCCTCTGAAAAGATTCTACATTTAATGACAAAATTTCTTAACTGTTAAATCATATGTCCTCAAAATTGTCCTTATAACTAATTTCTAGACATTCATAGAGGATTCATAATGGATTCCTCTGAAACTGATCATGTAGAAAGGAAAAATAATAATGTCAAATGAAAATATTCCATATTTGAATGAAAATTCTCCCAGTGTATTTCAACAAAAGCTTGCTTCTTAACAGATGAAATTGTATGCTAATTCAATTACCCTAGAAGCCTGAGCAAAGTTTTCTAGCCTGCACTGATTACTGACATCTTTGTGTAGATTTTGTTTTGCATTTAATAACTAATGAGCAATGAACTTTCAGTTACATTTTCTTCAGCCAAACTGCATTTTCTAATACATATTCTGCCTCCAGCAATATGGTTCTTTTCATTCGTAATATCTGAAACTTGAAGGATTATTGTGAACACCACTTGGTGTTTCCTGTAATTGATATACATGGTGATTGTAGCCTCATCATTCTTGTTTGTTGGTCTTTTCTGTTATTAAAGTTAGCAACTTGAAGTACTAATAGAATATGCCTCATATCTATTTGTATGACATGCCATCTGACCACAAGACATGAAAGTTTGATGTAATTGTGGCACAGATCTACAATGTGCTCAAATATTTAACATTTTTTAACATTGGTGTTAAAACTCACTTAGGAGTGCATAAAGTAACTGCTTTTCTGATATCTTTATTCTTTGGGAGACAGCTCATCAGCCTCTTTCTGTACTGTATGTTCCACATTAAGTCATTATCTAAGCTGTTCACTCCATTAATTCTGCTACTTTTATTAGCAAAGTTTTGGTGCCGGTCCTGTAGTAGTGACAAGCATTCCTACATCTAATCTGACAGATAATGACTCCATTAAGTGTTGAATACTAATTGGTTTACATCAGAGGCTTGAAATTAATTGATGTAAATAAATTAGCACCTGAGCATGTATCACCCCAGCTTTAGATTTTCAAAATACCAGTGGTTTTAAAAGCTTACATCTTTAGCAAAATGCAATGCATAGGAATCTTGTGAATAATTAAAATGTAGTGATGATACAGAATATCAAACAAGGAATAAAAATTGTTTATGCCCGTTTCTAGGCAAGGTATTGTCTGCTTATGAATTAAGTCTTAAAAACATACAGTTAGATTTCAAATTATCCACCGAAGGGCATAATTATTCATTACAACTATTTCTGAACTTACCAGCTATACTTTTCAATGCCCTAAAATGCTAAATAATGTGAATCGTAGAAATAAAATGAGATTAACATTTTTATATCAAAATTTGGAAAACTTTTCATAACCACAAAATCAAATCTAATTGCACTTCTATTCAGTACTGATTCTAAAGTCCTATCCTATGAGGGATAGGAACAAAAATATTTATGGAAGAAAATATATATAAATATAAAAATAATTTAAATTTACCACAGTGCTCACATTTGACAATTTGGATATTTTTCTTTTGCTATCACTATTTAGTATCATTAATAAAAACATTAGAAATACAATATATATCCTAAATATTTTAATGTAAGCATTTCTCTTTTATTAAATCTTCTTAAGCACTATTTTATGGAGCATGAATGCTCTATATGTGTCTATCATAATCATTTCTTTCTTAATTTGTGTCTTATATATATTTTCAATATTACCATAAATAACATTTTCAGAATATATCATTTTCACTGAATCTATATCCAAATGTAAATTTGCTATTGGTGGGGTATATTTTTCAGTATATAAAAACTGTTATTTATAAAGATTAAGAATTTACATAAGAAGTGGTAAATGAAATTAATAAAAATATTCTTCTCAATATTTAACAATGTGACACATTAAAGCATCTTTTATTTTCATGTAGTTATTGGTATCGTCAAGGCTTACTGCCTCCATCTGCTAACCTATGCCTAGTCCTGGAAACCTCTAAACTCTGTCCAATCTAATCTAGGCCTAGAATGTTTTCAGACTCTGAGACTTACTGGTGAATAAGTCTACCCTTTCTAGCTCTTTCTGAACTCTGGCTGGTTGGTTCAACTCACCTGTTCTGGCTCAAACTCCTCTCCAAGCTGACTGAGTCAATCTGGTTTCTCTATTGACCTCTAACTAAATTGCATTGTCTGCAGTCAAACTAACTCTAGCAATCTGTTCTAATCTGGCTCCTTCTCATTATGTGACTTAATCTGACTTCACATATGTCTAGTTTGTTCTCTGTTCAACCTCTCTCTGTAAAACTCTCCCTGTAAAAATGGTCTCTGAATTCCACAGACTGAACTGCCATAAACTGAACTCTACTGCACTGCTTCTTAAATCACTTACTCAAGCAAACTGCTATAATAGAACTGACTGGAATGCAGAGATCTGCATGCCTCTGTCTCTTGGGTACTGGGATTAAAGGCATGTACCATCACCTAAGCTTTTCTTAACCTGAAACTTTTCCTATACCAAGCTGGTTTTGAACTCAGAGATCTGCTTGCCAATGTCTTCCAGGATGACATAGCTTGTCTGTATTCCGGTAGGATCACACAGACCTAGGTCTTTGGATGAGATCTCTTGCCACAGCACCCAAGTTCTGAATTAAATTCCTCTACATTAACTAAAATATTTTGAAATGAAAAGAAGAAATTTATTTCTATTACCATCTACTGAAATAAGAAGTTTTATTGATGAGGTTTGAGTACTACACTGATCTATGGGTATAACATGTCATTAGGAGTCATTTTATAGCTATGTTCAATTATCACAATAATAGTAGTAGTTTCCCTCTAGGGTCCATGACCCATCTAGTCTGAGGTTCTCAGCCTCATTTATAACGTCAGGTGTGGTTTTCATTTCATGGATTGAGTTTTAAATCCAATATTAAAAGGTGGTTGTTTACTTACCTACCACTCATGAAACTATCATAGAAGTGGTCATATCTTGCAGGAAGCTCATTGTTATAGCTTGCAGGTACTTGGTGAGATTAATGATTACTTTTATTTAACTGTAGGGTGTATATCACATTCTAAACTATAAATGCTAGCCAGTAGGAGGGATGCTTCCAGTTGAGAATCAGCTCAATTTCTTCATGTTCTATGCCATAGTATATTGTGTCTTCAGGAATAAGCCTTCAGGAACAGGCCTTAGCTTCAAGTTGTAGAAGGTAAACAATAGCATTGGCAATACCTTGTAGTGCTTGTGGGTGTGAGTATGTTTTAGAGAATGACTGAAAATTATGTAAATTCATTCACTGTATTGATGGGTTTATTTGGTAGTATATGGTGTCTGGTTGGGAGTATTGTTTCCCCTAATATATGTGAGAGGTTTAATATAGATGTTTTTAATTGAAATGTGAAAACATCAGTTTCCCCTTCTCTTTCTCTTTCTTTCCTCTCATGTACCTCCTGACCATTCTCCATCTTAAATTCATGGCCTCTGACATATTTTTCTTTAATTGTTTTACACCCACTCCCACACATGCATGCATGTGAATACACATACATACATATATTCATAAATACATGCATACATACATACACATTTCTAAATATATAAATATAATCTGGTCCATAATGTTACTTATATGTGTATGATTTTAGGACTGACAACTTGGTAATCAATAACCAACTAGGATAATTTTCTCTGGGAGTAGATTTAAAGCCCTGTAGTATTTTTCTCTTCCATGATAACATATCTGTTGGTTATCCTTGTTTAGGTAGCCATGTTTCTGAGGCTTCATAGGTGTAGCTTCCCTGACATTTCTAAGAGATTCAAACTCATAAAAGGCATACTGATACTCTGGCTCTTGCAATATTTCCATCCTGTCTTCCACAATGTTCCTTGAGCCTTTGGTACAGTAGTTGTGTTTGTAGATAGGCCAGTTGAGGCTGTGTACCATATGATCATTTGTTATCTGTATTTGGAACATTTGTGATTTTCTGTATTGTTCTTACTCTGTTTCAAAGAGAAGTTTCTTTGATGAGGGGTGAGACCTATACTTACCTGTAGATACAATGATAAATATTGAGATTGCAGTTAAGAATTATGTTTATTTAGTAAAGTGAAGGTTATAGATTCTCCTTGAAGATCCATGTCCTCACTAACCCTGGGTAGCTGACTAGGTTTTCAGTACCAAGTACAGTTTCCCTCTTGATGAGCAGGCCTTAAGTCTAATTAGAGAGCTGTTTAAAATCCCCAAAGTATGAGTGCCACTATTGCACCCTTTATGTTATTTTGTTGTGCTGGTCATGGTTGCCATTCATAAAAATTATAGCTGAGTAGGACTATTGGTTGCAGCTTGCATCACATCTTCAGATATCATGAAAACGAGTACTCAGAGAGAAGGCTTTCAGGTCAAATCCAGCATGGACCCTTTAGGTCCTGTGTCTAACAAGCATAGCTTCTTCAGCCATAGCAACATTCCAGCCACCTCTGGGAGGCAATCAGTGGCAACAGTAATGGTTTATAATGTTTTGGCAGTCTCTTGGATAAATCTGACCAACAACTCAAGAGGAGGCTTCTCATGACTTGTTTAGATATTGCTTGAGTTATTATTAATACAGATGTGAAATTTTTTATAAAAATTATATACATATGGGCACAGATTTATGCATATCATATGCAACTTTAGGTGAATAAAGTTAATGTTTTAATACTTAGCTTCCTCTCTCCATCTTCTTTGTGTTGACCTCCAAACCAGCTTTCTGGGTTTTGTTCCTATTTTCCTTTCAAATTACTCTTACTCTTCTATTATCCTGTTTCCCTATCATCCAGGGTCCTTTTTTTACTTTCCTGGCCTCTGAGGTTACTCTGGGCTATATATTCATATCTAAGAATTTGAAGATAGGACCTAAAGATGAGAGAGAAAAAGAAATGTTTGTCTTTCTGGGACTGCATCACCTCACTCAGTATTCTAGATCTATCCATTTCAGTTTTTCCTGATATATGAATGGTATTTCATAGTACGTATGTACTACATTTTCATTATCCATTTTCCAGTTGGAGGACAATTACGTTGTTTCCATTTCCTAGCTGTTGTAAACAGAGTACCTATAAACATGGCCGGTTTCCATGTATTAATTTTTAATTGAAGAATTTTGGTCAATTCATGTATTAACTAGTAGTTTCCTTATGGATTCTTTGATATTTTCCATATCCAGAATAAACAGACACAATTTTGTACTTCCTTCCTTATATGTAATACTATGATTTTATTCTTCCATAACTGTTGCCCTTAAGATTTCCAAAGCAGTCTTGAATATTACTGGTGAAAGAAAATATTTTTGTTATGTTCTTGATCTTAAGAAAAAAGTTTTCAACTTTTACTACCAAACTTCTTACATGTATAGATTTATGTTATTGAGTCAAATTTGTATTTTTTCAGTTGTTATTTTTAAACATTTTTCTATCATTTACTTTCTTTTTTCTCAAACTTCCAAAATGCATAACTGTGTTACAAATTTATCTTATGGTTTATTCATTTTTCCTTATTCCTTTTTTTTTCTGTTCATTAGGATAGGCGATTCCAATTATTTTTCTTTTTTGTTTTGTTTTTTATTAATTAAACTTTTTTGTTTTTTACATATACATTTATATTATTACACATATATACAATAAAATACCTATAGCAAGAAGAATCATGGCATAATCAGGAATTATATAAATGTTACATTCTTAGTGTTTTGGCTATTTGTATTTGAAGCCTTGAAGAAAACATCTTTCCTATGTTGGTGCGTCTAAAATTCTGAATGTAAATCATTCTTCATCACATCTTGTCATTATCAACTTAAAACATCTATCTAGACCTAAAAAATCTTAACCCCTAAACAACTAAGATTCATTGTAAAACTAAGCTACCTGGTTGTCAACCCCATCAGAGACTTAAAAAGGAATAATAAACTTAATTACCTGAGTAAACTGGAAGTGCAGGTTAGCAAGTTCCCAAATGAGAAGATGACAGACACAGTTTGTGCCTGAATAGTCATCCAAAACTCTCTATAATGTTGGAGCATCATCTTCAGCCTTCTGGACCAATATATCTGACAGACATATTTGTGAAGCAGGAGCTTAGGAGGACTTGCTTACCCTGTCTTGGCAGACTTTGGCCATCAACTGTGCCTGCATCCAAACTTGCTGGTTTTTTTAGGCAGAATTCTGTCTGTGATAGAAATGAGGACATTTTGCCCAGGGGCTTATTCACACACATTTTATATACATACATACATACATACATACATACATACATATGTACATACATAGTCAATATGAGGTATTATACCCATATAACTCAATTATAATACTAGGTTTATTTCCAATACTTTGAAAGTGCTATTGCAGGCTGTTTAGGATAAGTAAGTTATACAAGGTAATTGTTAGTTGATCAATTTATGCCCATGACAATTACTAGTCTATTTTTATCACAAAATTATACATCTTAGGTGCTGCAGTTAGATATGATTCTATAGAAAGATAAGTTAGATACGGTCTTGAAAAATCTCAGAGACATGCAGAATATGGCATTTTAAAATGTTTTTATTATTCCAGTTATTTTTCTTAACATTAATTGACTTTAATTTTGTCCCCTGAAATATACTGTTAAATACCTATAGTGAATTTTTTTATTTCACCTATTTCATATTCATGTTCAGAAAATTTATTTGTTCTTTTGTATAATTTATTTTATTAACATAGCATATTTACACATTTATATATTTCTTGGATATATTAAATTATACATCTAAAAGAAAATATGTTAATATGTAGGATGAAATTTTATTTAGCTATAAAGAAAAATGAAATTGCAAAATTCACAGGAAATGAATAGATCTGGAAATTATTACTATAAATCATAGTAACTCTGACTCTAAAAGAGAATTATCACATTTTTCTCAATTGCACAAATTATATTCTAATTTGCATACAACTATATATAAATTGTCTGGGTATAGAGCACAAAACTAAAGGAAAATAAGAAATCTTAAGGAAAAGAGAAGCATGTTGAGAGTAATAGAACACATGTGACATGAAATTAAACTGACAACTACCATGGGAGGTTGCAAGTAGAGAAGGAAATGTATGGTCCCTCCTGCCCTCCCCTGGCTCCATAACTTTCCCTCTGGATAAGACTTGTGGGCTCCAGGATTATCTAGGCCTGCAGGTCCCCAGAAACAGCCATGTTAGACCCTGCGCAGCCTTTCTCCTACCTGCCAGTTCCACCTGTGACATAGCAAGCAGAGGGACATCCAGGCCTTCTGGTCCCCCAAAACACCCAGCCAGCAGAAATAAGAAGCCTGCTATTCCTTGAGCTCTACTGTCAGGTCCAAGGCTCTGCCTGCCTCCCTGAGGAGTCCTGTCAGCATCAAGATCATCTAGCCAAGATCAGGGACAACCAGATAGATAAAGGCCAGCATAAGAACATAATCGAGAAGAGCTAGAGAATTATGGCATCACCAGAATGCAGCTATGCCATAACAACAAGCCCTGGACATCCTGACACACAGCTGAAGCAAAATAAGATGACTTTAAATCCAACTTTATAAAAATAATGGAATCCTTAAAAGAGTGTATGAATAAATCTCTTAAAAGAAATATAAAAATATACAGTCAATCAGGTAATGAAACTGAATAAATCCTTTAAAGAAATACAGGAAAATATGAAAAATTAAAATTTAGGTGAAGGAAATGAAAATAATCCCTTACTGAAAAACAGGAAAATACAAAAAACTGATGAAAGAAATGGATAAAACTGTCAAAGACCACAAAATGGAAGTAAAAGAAATAAAGAACACACAAACTGTGGGAATCCTAGAGATGGAAAACCTAAGAAAACGAACAATAACTACAGATGTAAACATCACCAACAAAACACAAGTGATGGAAGAGAGAATCTCATATGTAGAAGACACAATTAAAGAAATCAACACATTGGTCAAAGAAAATGTTAAATCTAGAAGTTCCTGACACAAAGCATCCAAGAAATCTTGGGCACTATGAAAAGACTAAACCTAAAACTAATAGGAGTAGAAGAAGAAGACTCCCAGCTCAAAGTCCCAGAAAATATTTTCAACAAAATCATAGAAGACTCCCTCAAGCTAAAAGAAAGAAGTTTACAGAAGTCCAAATATATTGGACCAAAAAAGAAAATCCTCTTGCCAGATAATAATCAAAACACAAAATGTACAGAACAAAGGATGAATATTAAAAGCTGCAAGGGAAAAAGCCAAGTCACATGTAAAGGCAGACCTATCAGAATGTCTTACAGACATTAAGAGACCACAGTTTCGTAACTACTCAGAGATTAAAAACAAGGAAATCTTGAAATTTACAGACAAATGGAAGGAACTAGAAATAATCATCCTGAGTAAGGTAACCCAGACCTAGAAAAACACACATGGTATATATTCACTTATAAGATGATATTAACCACATAATACAGGATAACCACACTACAGTACACAGACCTAAAGAAGCTAAATAACAAGGAAGACCCTAGGGGAAAATGTTTAATTCTCACACAGAAGGGTAAATAGAATAGACATGAGAAGTAGTTGAAGATAAGGAATACGACGGGAGCCTACCATTTAGGTCCTCTGAAAGACTCCACACAGCAGAGGATCGAAGCAGATGCTAAAACTCACAGCCAAATTTTGGGGTGGATCACAGTGAATCTTATGGAAGAGTTGGGGAATAGAAGGACCTGGAGGGGACAGGAGCTCCACAAGGAGACCAATGGAGCCAACATATCAGAAGGTATTGCCGAGACTGATGCACCAACTAAGGACCATGCATGGTGAAGATCTAGACCCTCTGCTCAGATGTAGTATATAAGCAGCACAATCTCCTTGTGGGTCCCATAATATGGAGGAGTAGGGCTACTGACATGGACTCTAATGCCTACTCATGAATCACTTCCCACTGGTGGGGTGGAGTGGCTTGCCAGGCCACAGAGGAAGAGCATACAGACAGCCCAGATGAGACTAGATAGACTACAGTCAGATGTTAGGGAAGGAGGGCTCCCACTTTCTGAGGACTAGGGAAAGGGGGAGGGGAGGGAGGGAGGCAGAATGGGACCATAGATGTCATCCCAGACTATTATACCCAACAAAACTTGTAATCACCACAGATGGAGAAAACAAGATATTCCAGGACAAAAACAATTTTAAACAATATCTATCCACAAATCCAGCCCCATAGAAGATACTTGAAGGGATATCCAAGGAGTTAGCCAAGGAGGCTAACTACACCTAAGAAAACACAGGAAATAAATAAACCCATATCAGCAAAGCCAAAAGAAGCACACCACACCACTCTCTCTCTCTCTCTCTCTCTCTCTCTCTCTCTCTCTCTCTCTCTCTCTCTCTCTCTCTCTCTCTCTCTCCTCTCTCCCCTCCCTCCCTCCCTCCCCCCTCCCTCCCTCCTCCCTCCATCCCTCCCTCCCTCTCTCTCTCTCTCTCTTTCTCTCTCTCTCCCTCTCTCTCTCTCTCTCTCTCTCTCTCTCTCTCTCTCTCTCTCTCTCTCTCCCACTACCTACTTCAAAATAACAGGAACTAACAATCATTGGTTATTAATATCTCTCAAGATCAATAGACTCAATTCCCCCAAAAAAGACACAGACAAAGAGTATGGGTGCAAAAAGAGGATCCATCGATCTGCTGCACAAAAGAAACACACCTCAGCTAAGAAGATAGACATTATCTCAGAGTTAAGGTCTGAAAAGGGGTTTTATAACCAAACAGACCCAAGAATCAAGCTGGAATAGCCATTCCCTTTTCTAATAAAACAGGCTTTCAAAGAAAATAAACCAAAAGAGATGGAGAAGGACACTTCATACTTATCAGGCCACTGCTCTCTTGGTTCTCAGAATCAGCTGGAGGCCTCCGTATTGGAATGAGGACCCTGTATGCTCCTATTGTTCAGCATGTCTCCACAGCAGGACCAATAGAGTAATTGATTGGAGAATTGTGACCCTGCCCCTGATATCCAGGAGTTGTCCTCAAGGAGGCAGGAGGAGTCTGATGTCAAGTTATGGGGGCTGGGCATTTCTGGAACTTGGGAGTCCTGTTCATGTTCAAGCAGGCAGAAGGTGGTGGGTATCATAAGCAGGATCTCTGTTCCCTAAGGAGATGCTGGGTGCCATAAGCCTAAGACCATGCGTTACTATTGGACCCAGGAATCATCCCACAGGGGGCCTGGAAATGTGAATCCCTACCTCTTGGGATGCCTTATCTTGTCTAAGAAACACAGATATTGGCATTTTCGTGTCAGCAGCCAGGTCACTCACATGGTCAGCAATATCTGATCCTCACCTACTCAGATATGGTATGCACTAGGAAAGTTACAAATAAATAAATTAATGAAGAAAAGTAAATAAAAGTTCAAAGTTAAAAAAGAAGAGAGGTATGGAAAAGGCAGATCAACAAAAAAAAAAAATGAAAATACAATAATTAGAGTTACTATTTTGTATGCTAACCTGAAGAGTGAATATAAAACCTTTCAATAGATAACTATATACCAAATCTTATGTGAGGTTTCCTTAGATTTTTAATAGAGGTAAGAGCCTTTTTCCACATGAAAAGTAAATCAGGTTAATAGTTAATGTGCATAGGTTTTATGAACTCATTATAATTGATAAAATAAAGCATTCTTAACATTTTAATGTTCAATATGAGACTCTATACATTTCTCCAAAATCTATATCTATCTAGATAACTCTGTGTTAGAGTGCTTCTTTTGAGACAGAGCTTCAGCCTGCAGAAAAGAATATATAAAAAGAACATGAGGAATTTATTTGTGAACTTTACAAATCTTGGTTAGGTTAGTTCAAAAGCTGAGTTTCTTTGAGGATAGTTTCTCCATAACTTTTCATCAGAAATGATCACACTATCCTGTGTATAAGTATTCATCACCCATTATTTGGAGAAAGGGGGCCATTTTGAATATTTTAATGTTGAAATTATAAATAAAAATTCCTTCTTCCCTGAGATTACTCTATTTGCTTCTTGAAGGCAGCAGTTGTTCATTTGTTTAGTGACTCAACAAACTATTTTTCTAAGAATTATATTTTTTTTCATGTGGTTAGGCATCATTTCTATTTTCTCTCATGTCAGCCAGAGGCTTCCTTGAATGTATGGATCAAATAAGAAAATTATATTTTATGTCTTTAAGTTCTTTCAACAGATGTTGCTATTAAATCACCCCATTCTGAAAGGGTATAAACAATATCTGTCCTATAGCGATTCCTCTGTGTTCCTCCAGCATGATCAAACACATTGCCTGGGATTTTAAAGGAAAATTCCCATTGCCTATTGCAGTGTGTGTGTGTGTGTGTGTGTGTGTGTGTGTGTGTGTGTGTGAAATTATGCATATTAAGGAATTTGGGAGCCTTTAAAATCTTTTGTAGTTGAACAGCAGGGACTTATTTCCATAACCGAAACTAATTCTTATAGTTAGCAAAGGGCATAACCAAGAATATACCTAATGAGGAACTAATCAATCCAGAGAAATTTCTCTAAACTGGCCTATATATTGCCCAAAATGACATTATTCTGCCTTAATCATCCCATAGACACAACAGAGAAATAGAATACTACTCTTTAATAACTGAATAATTACTTAAAAATAATTCCTAAATTAGCCAATCTTACATTGCTCATTTTTCTTTACCTAGATTTTGGCATGAAAATCTATCAGAATATTTTAGTCTCACTTTTCTCTTTTTTCCTCATCCCCTAACCTCATATCATCTTGGAATTGTACCTTGTGTTCCTATATCACAAGTAGTGACTATACATATGAACAGCAAATATTTCTTTTCTTAATCTCAGCATTGTCTAATGCTTTGGACTGTATGCATGGGCTTCACTCTACAATATCCATCATGATATTCTTTTTATGGTGTGTGTATTAGTAATTTACCTAAATGTTTCCCTGTGTACCATTTATATGCCTGGTACCCACAGAGGCCAAAGGAGGGCATTGACTACTCTAGAATAGGAGTTTAAATGGTTATGAGGCACAATGTGGGTTCTGGAATATGTAGGTCCTATGGAAGAGCATCCAGTGTTACTGGCCACTAAGCCATCTCTCCAACACCTTATGTGCATTCTTAAAACACCTGCATAGGAGTCATAAAGCCATGTAAGCAGGTGATCTGCATGGCTACTATGCAGCTGAGAATGGTAACTACCATGCAAGTTAACAGGGCCTGCTAAAATTCACTAACCTCATTATTTAGCAAAAAATAAAATGTAACTTAATAATCACCCAACAATAAATCAGGGTGAATATTCTTGAAAAAATAAGGGAGGATAGAAAGTTTCAGCAGTGAATCAGAAGTTATCAGGTAATTAATTTTATTCCTTTTCAAGTCTCTGATGGGTTGAAGGCCAGATGGTTTAGTTTTACAGTTAACCTTAGTTGTTTAGGAGTTAAGAAGATGCTTTTGAGTCTAGATAGATGTTTTTAGGTTGATAGAGATAAGATACCGTAGAGAATGTTTTAGGTTCAGAATTTTAGACTCAACAAGATAGAATGGATAATATTTTCTTCAAAATTGCCAAATATATTTGGACTAGCCATTGTATTTGTAAGTCTTACTTATTGGTTTTTATAGTTGTTTCATAACTGTTCTTACTATGTATTATATAAATATGGCCTTTTTATTTAGACAGAAAATGGTAATTGTTTGGGGTTGGTCTGTTGCTATATATTCTGATGCTAAATATTGTCCTCCAAGATCTGGTTGCAGCCCAAATGATCAGACACTCATCTACTCCAAAATGATGTTTGTAACTTTGCTTCCCTATTTTACCAATAAAAGCCTGATACCTGGGCAGGGCCAGAAGAAGATAGGTGTAGCAAAGCTTCACAGGCTGGGGGACTAAAGGATATTGGGAAGAAGGGGAGATGAGAAGAAGAGGAGAAGGAAGGCCACTGCCATGGATGAGGTGAAGAAGAAGCACATGGCCACCATGGATGAAGGATTTGGCCCAAATGATGAACATTAACAAGTATTTAGGATTATGGATGGGAGGTAGCTTGATAGGAATTATTAGAAGCAGGCCCATAGGATTGGCACAGGGTATGGGACACCTGCCTCAATATGGGAGGTAGTTTAAGTGATTAATATCTGCCCTGACTGGGGTGAACCAAGGCTATGTAACAGGTATCTGTGTTTTATTGATTGATAGCAAGCTAGAAAATACCACTGTAATAATAGTTAATCTAGTTAATCTAATATAAGAAATTTATTATGCCATACTTCTAAACTAACCACTACACAGATATTTATAGAATATTTCACCCAAACACAAAATAATATACCTTCTTGTCAGCCCCTTACAAAAATTTCTCCAAAATTGACCATATATTTGGACACAAAGCAAATTTCAACAGATGCAAGAAAATTGAAATAACATTATGCATTCTATCTGACCACCATGAATTAAAGCTAGATACCAACAGCAACAGAAAAAATAGAGAGCTTACAAACTCATGGAAACTATACCTGCCCCACTGTGAGAAGTAGTTTAGGGGATTAATATCTACCCTGACCCAGGTTAACTAAGGCTGTTTAAAATATGACAGGTGTCTGTGTCTTGATTGATTGCTAGCGGTTTAAATAATACTGCAGTAATAATAATTATGGGCGTAATGATAAACATTATAAGGTCATACTGGTAATTTAACAACAATTAATAGTGGCTAAAGTAATCCACAAAACAGAAAGGTAAGAAATATTGCACAGCTCTTTTTATGGAGCCACAGTTACCCTGATACCCAAAACCACATAAAGACTGAAAAAGAAAGGGAATTACAGACCAATTTCCCTTATGAACAGAGATGCAAAAAATCTCAATAAAATACCTGCAAATTGAATCCAAGAACACATCAAAAATATCATCTACCATGATCAAATAGGCTTTCTCACAGAGATCCATGGATGCTTCAATATATTTTTTAAAAAATCAATAAATGTAATCTACCACATAAACAAACTGAAAGACAACATTACATTAGATGCAGAAAAAGACCTTTGACCTTGCAGTGGCAACCAACATCTGTCTAATTGGACTTTAGGTTCCCTTCAAGAGGAGATAAATCATGCAGAGTACTAGAGCTAGTGAGGTCATAGACTCAGAAAACAATTAACTATCACCACTTTTCTAGAATAGCATTAATTCCATACTACATTCTTAATCTTAACCATGTACTGACAAATAAATGTAGCTCTCACTCCTTATCAAGAAAGCCTCTCTTTACAGCAAATGGAGATCATCACATGAAACAGCAATTGGACACAATGCAGAGATCAAGGGGCTGTGAGGAGCTCAGGCACAAGAATACACTTATGCCATATCTATTCATTTATGCACCTGTGTTTCCGGGGACACCACAGAAGAGGATATGGAAAGACTGTAAAGACCAGAATACCAGGATGTCTACTGTGAAACACTCTTTCCTAGAAACATCTGCATAAACAAAACTGAAACAATGGCACTATAAATAGATACGGTAGCACAAAGGGGGAGGACTTATGAGAGGTCCCTGTATAAAGAACTACAGTCAAATAAGTTCTGGAGGAAGGAGATTAGTCTCTCCTGAGATGAGTCTCTTCATTGGTATCCAGTGCCGAGCATTTAACCCTGAAACCATCATATATACATAAACAACAAAAAATGGCAAGCTATGTGTGTGTGTGCATACACATGTCCCAATGCCCCCACACACATGTACACACACATTAATAGTTAAAGAAAAAAAGCTATCAACTTGAGATGAGGACATGAAAGGGGTTCAAGAGAGGGTAGCTAATAGGGACCCGGGAGAAGAAAGTATATGGTAGTGATGTAATTCTCTTTCTGTTAATAATGTAATTTTAAAATAAAAGGAACTTCTAGACTACACCTTCACCACAATTTATTCTATTTTATGTCTATGGGAATTTTGCCTGCATGTATAACTGCACCACAAGCATGCCTGGTGCTTATGGAGACCAGGATGGGGCACCAGGTCCCCTGGAATTAGAGCTATAGCTGATAGTCACCTTGTGGATGCTGGGAATTGAACTAGGTCTTCTGGAAGAGCAACCAGTGCTTTTAGCTGCTGAGGTATCTTTACATCCCTCAAGGACTACATTATTTATATTTTTGATCAATACATCACTCTTATTATTTGAAGATTTCATACACATGTATTTTTTTTATCATTTTTACTCCCCTTCTAACTTCTCCCAGATTCCTTCTCCCCACATCCTCTCTTAACTTCATGTAATATTATATTGTGTGTGTCTGTGTATGTGTGTGTGTATCTCTGTGTCAGTGTATATCCTATCATGTCCAATTCCTGATACCCAAATATTCATGGGCATGGTCCCGTCCATTGTATAATGGTCAACCGATTAGAGAGCATACCACTGAAGAATACTGATTCTCCTACTAACAGCCATCAGCCATCTATAGCTCCACAGCTAAGAATTAGGGCTCATGTGCTCCTTGCGGACGCATTCTAGAATGTGGACTAGCTTGCTCTTAGGCAGGTCTATGTGCAGAAAACCATAGCAGAAAACTGCTGTGAGTGATGAATGCAATCATCCTTTCTGATCCAGAAGATACTATTCTCAGTTCTCCCTGATCCATGACTCTTACAATCATCCCATCACTTTTCTGTGATATTCCCTGAGCCTTGTAAAGATGGGGTATGACATAGATGTCCCATTTATGGCTGAGCATTCCAAGGACACATTCTCTGTGCACTAACCAATTTTCGGTTTCTGTATTAACTGGTAATTCTTGTACAAAGATATTTATCTGATGAGGACCAAGTGCTGTATTAATCTACAAGCATAGGAATCCATTTTTAGAATGCAGCTTGATATGTCAATTTACCAAAATAAAGCTACTAGGTTGACCTCTAGGTCTTATGAACAACTCCTCCAAAGGTTCAAGGTGAATTTTTCTGTAAAAGAAATTAGTTGACTTTTTTCCTCATGGATCAGGCCTTAAATCCAAACTGGAAAAAAATCAGCAACAAAAAAATCCTGTGCCACCATTGTCCCAGCGGACATATCTTGCCATATCAGTTATTACTGTAGCTCGCATGCTTTACAGACAGGTAAGATTTTTTTTATTAATTTTGATTAATTTGGTTAACTTTTCACACTAGTAGAGAGGAAGCTTCCTTTTCAGTACTAGCTAGATTTCTCCAAGCCCTGTGTCTAAATTGTGTAGTGACTTCAACAATAAGGTTTTACTTTCAAGTTCTGATGTGCAATCAAGAACAATGATAATTGCCTGTATTGTTTTGTAAGTCTCTAGAACCCCTTTGACCAATAACTCAAATGGAGGTACTGGACTATTTATCCAGCAATCAACAGCTTCTGGGAGCAGAATTCCCCTATATAAAATAACTCAATTTAAACTCCTGTTTTTTGTAAGTAAAGTTTGTTTAATAACAAACAGGATTGGTTTTGCTGTTGTATATATGTTTTCATTTACCAGTTGTCAAACACTTTAGCAGGCATCTTATGGAGATTTTGATTCATCCTAATAATGATCTTTATTATACTTTATTATGAACTCACTAACAAAGCATACCTGACTTACAAACACAAAAAAAAAAATAGGAAAAGGAGATTAAAGAACACAATAATGAAACCTTAAGCATATTTGTTCTGAGGAATGATTCTCCTGGCATAGTCAGCAGAATATCAGCAAACCCACAATTCAACCAAGGTTGCTGCTGAAACCTAGAACAGCAGCTAAGGCTAAGAGCCTCCTCAGCTGGAGCCCAAAGCTTTGAAGCCTTCCCTGGAGAAGTTCTCTCTAGGAGCATCTCTCAAAGTGTAGGGATAAATGGCCGAAACAATCCCAAATCCTCTCTCTCAAGCCTCTTGTTTTGGGCATGTGTGTGTGTGTGTGTGTGTGTGTGTGTGTGTGTGTGTGTGTGTATCCTCTTAGAGTCTCCACTAAGATGTTTTCAACTGGCAACATCCATGCTCCCCCATGAAGTGTTTCCACTTCTAAGGGGATAAACATCCTGCTCTCTCACTAGTCTGTTCCCCATTCCCCAATTGGGATCAACACAAAAACATGTTTATCTCTCCTACAAGCTTAATTTACAGGGTTTGTTGTTGTTGTTGTTGTTGCTGCTGATGTTTTTATTTTTTGTTTTATTGTTTTGTTTTGCTTTGTTGTTGTTGTTGTTTGGTTGTTTGGTTGGTTTTTATTTTTTTTGTTTGTTTCTGTTTTGTTTTTATGTTTTTTTTGTTTTTGTTTTTGTTTTGTTTTGTTTTGTTTTGTTTTTGAGACAGAGTTTCTCTGTGTAGCCTTGGCTGTCCTGAACTCACTTTGTAGACCAGGCTGGCCTCAAACTCACATCAATCCTCCTGCCTCTGCTTCCCAAGTGTTGGGATTAAAGGCATGCGCCACCACCACCTGGCCTTAATTTACAATATTAATTATGTTTCATATGCACAAAATTATAAACACTGTGTAATTGTATAAGCTCTGTAATTTTGTATACAGATATCCCAGAACCTGATTTCCAGAATTCTTGATTATATATAGTCTCTTATATGTGAGCTGACCCATTGATATATTGAACATTATCCCTGAGGAATGGGCAAGGAACAGCTTTTGGCAGTTGAAGGAATATATAGAGCTTTAGTATATACACAAAGTACACAAATACACATATTCAAATGGTTCTATGATATAGAACAAAACTATGTTGAAGAAAAGGTGACTTTTTTAATGGATCCAAATCAAATTTAACTTATTTTTATTTTATTTATTTAATCACTTTATAGCCTAATCCCAGCCCCAAGCCTACTCTTCTCCCAGTCCTGCCCTCATACCTCCTCCCCCTATTCCCTCTTCTCCTTCTCAAAGAAGAGGAAGCCCCTATTTGACACCAACTCACCCTGATACCTCTAGTCACACCAGTACTAAGCATATCTTCTTCTACTGAGGCCAGACAAAGCAGCCCAGCTAGGAGAAAGGGATCCAGTGGCAGGCAACAGAGTCAGAGATAGATCCTACTCCCTTTGTTAAGGGAGCCACATGATGACCATGCTGCATATATGCTACATATGTATAGCGGGTCTAGGTACAGCCCATGCATGCTCTTTGGTTGGTGTTTCAGTGTCTGTGAGCCCTCATGGACCCAGGTTAGTTTACTCTGTAGGTCTTCTTGTGGTGTCTTGGACCCTTCCTGCTCCCTCTATCCTTCCTGCCACTCATTCACAAGACTCCCTGAGATTGGCCTAGTGTTTGGCTGTGGGGCATCTGTTTCCTTCAGCTGTTTGATGAAACCCATCAGAAGACAGTTATGCTAGACTCCTATTTACAAGCATAGCAGAGTATCATTAATAAGGTCAGGAGTTGGTTCTCTCCCCTAGGGTGGGTCTCAAGTTGGGCCAGTCATTGGTTTGCCATTTCCTCAATTTCTGTTCCACCTTTATCCTTACACTTCTTACAGACAACAAAGACACAATGCAATTTTCATGCAAATGACTGGAGCTAAAAAAGATCATCCTGAATGAAGTAACCCAGATCCAGAAAAACATACATGGTGTGTATTCACTTATATGTGTACATTAGCCATGATGTACAGGATAACCATGCTATAACCCACAAACCCAAAGAAGCCAATAGGAAATAAATTAGACCCACGAGATAGATGGAGTTAGGGAGCTGTGTGAGAAAGGGGGTGGGAAGTGTAATGGGAGTGGGGATCAGGTGTGGGGAGAGCATAGGTTAGCAGTAGGGAATGGGAGGGGGAGGAACTGGAGAGAGAAAGGAAATCAGTAGGTTGGGTGAAACTACCAGAGATCCCTAATGGCAGGGTTAAGGACCTGTACTCACTACCTCCTGTAGCAAGGCAGGATTTCCAGTGGAGGGAGGGTGACATCAACCCACCCATAAAACTTTCAACTCAAAATTTCTCTTGCCTATTAGAGATAACCCCGGATGCTTCAAAACTCTGCCACTTACATTCTTCCTAGGGCCTAGAAAATGCTAAATGATACACCTTCAGCAGCCAGCATAATATGTGTAATCAGTCAGAGAGGATGAAATGCCCCAGCCATATCTGCAAAATAGTTCTTACCTTGTCTTCTCAGGCATTAAATACAATTCTCTGCTGCTCCTCTTTTACTGTCCACACTCCAGAATTTCATGTCAGACCATAATTTTCTAAGTGTTCCTTAGATCCTCAAGCTATGTCCTCATCTGCCTTCACCTTTCTAAGACCCAGAGGGCTCAGGAGCCCCACAAGGAGACCATCAAGGCTGGCAGATCTGAACCCAGGGAGGCCTGCACAAACTGTTGCACAAACCAGAGAACCTAGACCCCTTGTTCAGATCTAGCCAATGGACAGCTCATTCTCCATGGTTGTGGGGAAAGTGGGGACTGTCTCTGATATGAACTCTGGTGCCCCCGATTTGATTACTTCCCCTTGGTGGGGAGGCCTGGCGATAACACAGAGGAAGGGGAAACAGGCTATCTGGATGAAACCTGATAGGCTGTGTTCATATGGTGGGGGAGGAAGGTCCTCTGTCAGAGGTCTAGGGGAAACAATAGAGCAAAAGAGAGAGGGAGGGAGGGTGGGAAGAAAAAAGTGAGGGAGTAGAAACCGAGACATAATCTGAATAAATTATAATTTTAAAAAGACAAATTTTTTAAAGTTTTTTAATCCTAAAGGATTTGAAATGAGAAGTACTATATTTGAGTACAGGTTACGAATCAGTGGTATTTTAAATAAAAATTTTTTATCTCTTTATAATTGCATTTTCAGATAAGTTTCCTTATATGTAAGAACAAATTAAAATTAAAAACATTGGAATTAATATTTACTAGAGCACACATATCTGAAGGTTCATAACTATCTCTTGAAAAAGAGAGAACATATGACATTTATTTTCTAATTCTGAGTCACCTTACTCAGAATGATTATTTCCAGATCTACTAATTTACTTGAAATTCTCATAATTTAATTTTTCTTAACAGCTAAATAATATATTATAGTGTAAACATACCACATTTTCATTATCCATTTATCTATCAATTGACATCTAGGCTGTCTATTTTATATAGTACACTGTGAACATGTATGAACACTCAACGGTATAGCAGGATATAGAGTCTTTTAGGTAGATGCCCAAGAACACTATCCTGTGTTATATCTATTACTAGACTTCTGATGAATTTTTACATGGATTTACAGGTTGTCCTCCCACCAGCAATGAATAAATATTCCTTTTGCAATTTTTGCTTGTTTATTTTTTTGGTCTTAGCCTCTCTGTTCAAAAAAAGATGAAATCTCAAAGACATTTTAACTTGCTTTTCCCTAACAGATAGGGATGTTAAACATTTGAAAAATATTTCTTGGCCCTTTGTACACTCTCTTTTCAATACTTTCTATTCAGTTCCATGTGTGCTGGAACAGAATTATTTATTTGTTTGTTTGTTTAGTTCTTTGTATATTCTAGATAATAACCCTTTGTCAGATATATAGCTAACAAATTTTTTTTTTCATTTTGTAGGCAACCTCTTTACTTTGTCCTTTGCTGTACAGAAACATTTTAGTTTTATGAGGAAACACTTATTAATTGTTGACCTTAATGCTTATGCTATTGGAATCCCATTCATAAAGTTTCCTATGCTAATGAATTCAAATGTATTCATTAATTTTTCATCTATAAGATCAGTGAGTTAAGAAAATTAGTGACAGAAATAAAGGGATTTCAAGAGAGAGGAAATAAAGTGCAGTAGTATAAGTGATTTATTGCACAGACTCTTGTGCAGACTATTTGTGGAAAAATAGTTTAATGGGAAGGAGTTGTGTGGCAGGGTAAATGATAAATAACAGAGATAAGTAATATTAAATATAAACCAAATATGGAATTATACTAGTGTAGATTTCTCAAATACATTCACAAGCCTATTTAAAGAGTTTAAATGGAGTTACTCTGTAGCAAAACAAAATGTTCCTAGTAGAAACCAAAGCATAGCACATAAAAATCCCAGTGCACAAAATGCATTAACACCTTGCAGTTCTTGGCAAGTGAGGTCTCACAGATTACCAAACATTGCAGATAGTTGCCAATAGTCTTGGCTACCCATTGAACTTGGTGGTGAGAGCCTATAGCTACAGAAATTAAACACTTTAATTTCAGAACATGATTAAATCATGCATGCTGATAACTCATTTTGAACTTCATCCTTGCTGGATAGCTCTGACATTCAGGAGGTATTATGCATGCTACCATAGGATCAAAGGACTCACCAGTCTTACTGAGCTGTTAACCATGTGATCTACAACAATGACCAGCCTCGTAAGACATGCCCACTTTTGCAATCCTGGAATGAATGTTACAAGAATATCCAACTTCTTTCTGTTTGTATTTAAGGCCTGCTTGACTTACTAAAACCCATACCTGGTATCTTTATTGGAACCCAAGAATCTGTGGCTGCACAGGTTACAAGCTCTAAGTGGCAAGAAGAAATAATTAACATAACCTTAAGCAAATGTCTAAAATTTTATCATTATATCCCTATATTAGTAAGTCTCTCAACCCTTATCAAAAAAGTATCCTTTTTACAGTAGATGGTGCTTAACACTGACCAGCAACTGTTCAAAGTGCAGAGATTACAACTGGGGAATTTTCAGCCCTAAATGGATCATCTACATCACATATCTCCACAAAAGACTCAGATATTATGTTGAAAGAGAAAGAGGAATGAATGTAAAAGCCAGAGGTGATGGATGACTATGAGAAAACACTGTTTTCTGGACATGCCAGGATACTTACACAAATAAATTCACATCATTTAAGACAGTATGCACAGGATCTGCAAAGGCTAAAACCAGACATAATTATAGCACAAACAGGGGTTTGGGTCATGAAGTCTATGCTGAATAATTTTATGCCAACTTGACACAAACTAAAGTCATTTCAGGGGAGAGAACCTCAACTGAGAAAATGCCTCCTAAGATCGGGCTGTGGGCAAACCTATAAGGCATTTTCATTTATTTATTTGTTTGTTTGTTTGTTTATTTATAATATATATTCACTTTACATCCCAATCATAACTCCCTTCCTTCTCTCCTCCCAGTTCCTCTCTCCCAACCTTCTCCCCCTATCCTCCTTCCCTGTGTCCTCAGAAAAGGAGAGACCCCCACCAACCCATCCCAGCATGTCAACTCACATCAGGACTGAGCTCCTTCTCCTCTACTGAGACCAGGCAAGGCAGCCCCATTAAGGAGAAATTATTAAAAGCAAGCAACAGAATCCATGTCATAGACAGCATCTTTTTCTTAAATGGTGATTGATGGTTAAGGACTCAGCACATTGTGGGTAGTGTTATCCATCCTTGTGCTGATGGTCTTGTGTTTTATAAGAAATCAGTCTAAGCAAGCTACATGGGCAAAACAGTAAGTACCACCCCTCTATGCCCTCGGCCTCAGGTCCTGCCTTGTGGGGGATGGTCATTCTAAGACCCCTGAGCTCATAGTGAGAGCTTCTCCATTCCAGCTATAAATTACCTTTTCCAGTAAGACTACTGGTAAGATCAGATAAAGGCCAGCTGCTCGTGAGGCCACCCTGTTCTGGGAACAGCAGTCCTGGGAGCTGTTTGCTTGACTAACCAGACCCTTTACAACTTCTCTCTTTCTGGAACTTTTTCTCCTTCTGTGGTTAGAGCAGCTGTAAGAGTAGATAACTGCTGGAGCATTTTATAGTTAGGTATCCATAGCAAGCTTGCTTATGCAAATACCCTTGCCCCAGTAACCCCATAAAAGCTCTGTGATGATTTTTAAAACATTTTATTAATTTATTCATATTACATCTCAATTGTTATCCCATCCCTTGTATCCTCCCATTCTTCACTCTCTCCTGCTTTCCCCCTAATCCTCTCCTCTATGACTGTTCCTGAGGGGGACCTCCTTCCCCTGTATATGCTCATAGGATATCCAGTCTCTTCTTGGTAGCCTGCTATCCTTCCTCTGAGTGCCACCAGGTCTCCCCATCCAGGGGACATGGTCAAATATGGGGCACCAGAGTTCTTGTGAAAGTCAGTCCCCACAAGGAATTCCCAAAATTTGTGGACAAATGGATTGAACTAGAAATTATCATAATGAGAGAGTTAAACCAGAAGCAGAAAGAGTCAAATGGTACATACTCATATCTGCACACTAGCCCAAGGGGCATGTCCCATGAAAGTCTTCAACTTACCAGAAAAGTGGGTCAGATGGGAGGACATCCTGTTGGGACTTTAGGTGAGAGAAGCATGGGAGAATGGGGAAATAGAAGGATCCAGAGAGTCCTAGAAATCTGTGAAGATTTTTAATAAATGAGGCTTGATCAGAAACTTGTCTTACCTTTATTTCTCATGCTCCTCATTGTTCCCCTTCTTCTCCATTTCTAGGGTCTCCTGTTGACTGTCCTGCAGGTCAAGACACTGCCTCAAAGTTTCCTTCCTTGCTTGAGTTCCAGTCATAACTTCCTTTGATGAAGAACAATGAAGTGAAAATGTGAGATGAATGAAATCCTTTCATCCTCAGCTTGTTTTTGGCCATGGTGTTTCATCATATCAATAGCAACCATAATGAAGACAAAGACCTGCTCCTAGCTAGTGAGCTCTTGGTAGTTGATAGCAGAAGGGAGAAGCAAATAAAGTTTCTTTAATGATTTAACCCCTGATGGGTATACCATTGTCCATTGAAGGCCACATACCCAAGAATATATGAGCAGCACAAAGTAAACTTAATTTTTAAAAGAGGACATCAAGTTGGGTATGTACAAAAAGATATGGACTTTGTAGGAGTAGGAAAAAGACATAAATATGACCAAATGCATCGCATAAAATTCTCAAAGAATGAATAAAAGTGAGAAAAGAAGTAATACTTATTCACCTTTTCACATTTTATGTTGATTACAATTACTCTTATGAAATGCAAAAATTTTTATTATTTGTATCATTCTACAAATGAAGAAACTGAAGTAAAAGGAATCTTAGTAAATTTTGTCTAGAGTCAGTTAGATAAAATGTAGATGTCAAAAGCAAATTCTCCCAAGCCTTATCAAAGAAACTTCTATTTGCAGTAGAGGACAATTAACAGAGACCCACAACTAGTCAGAGATTAAGAGACTGAGAAATGTTCAGCCCTAAATGGGTCATCTACATCATCCCTCCACCCAAGGTTCAAGGATCAATTTCTTAGCCATGTATGAAAATGCATATGAAAATATTTTGACTATTACAATAATTTCAAGTTGGGTGTCTCTAGTGATATAACTACCTGAAGATAAATTTGTTGTTCCCCCTCCCTAAGTGTATCTGTGTTTTTAAGAAGGACTTCCCATGAAACAGTATTTTATTCTTGAAAAAGGAATGTTTCTGTGGTTACTACATGGCACCAAATTTCAACCAGGAATTATTTAATAGAAGATGTTCGTATTATTACAGTTGAAAATTCATGTTTATTGATGACCTCTTGATCCCAGGATTTCTATCAGGGAAAGTCTCTCAGGTTTACTTTTCCATTGTGTTGACTCAAAATTTGGGACTTCCAGTGGAGGGAAGGGGACACCAGCCTACTCATAACATTTTTTGACTCAAATTTTGTCCAGCCTACAAGAAATGTAGGGATAAAGATGGAGCAGAAATTTAGGGAATGGCAAATGAATGACTGGTCCAACTTGAGATCCACCCTATGGAAGGGAGCCAACCACTGGCACTGTTAATGAAACTCTACTATGCTTGCAAACAGGAGCCTAGCATAACTGTACTCTGAGAGGCTTCATCCAGCATCTGATGAAAACAAATATAGAGGCCCACAGCTAAACACAGGCCAAGCTTGGGAGTTTTGTGGAAGACTAGGAGGAAGATTTGAGGTATTCAAAGGGGACAAAAAATGCCTTTCTGTATGTATTTATAAATATTCTAATTTTGCAAACCTCCTTGGTTTCTTGCTGCAATTTCTTATCATATAACATTTTGTTTTCAAATTTGAGGATTTGGAAACTGAATTTACAGAATTTTTCATTTGTACATTTCATTCTAGAGACCAGTAACAAATTTGTCTTGGCACAAAGTTGTAAATGTTTACCACTACTCTTGGACCTTAAAATAAACAATTTTGAGATTTTGAGAACAGAATAAAGATAAGAGAATTGGGGACTCCATAGTCTTTGTCTATGACACACTATCTAAACCAAAGCTTCAACTACACGTATGTTATGACATAGATTAACATTAAATATTTGGATATCAAATAGATTCCATCTGTACTTTTTTATATCAGATCAATATATATATATATATATATATATATATATATATATATATGTGTGCGTGTGTGTATGTATATACATATGTCTGTCACAGACATAGAAAGACACAGAAAAATAAAGGCTGCTGCCTGAACAGTAACCCAAAACTCTCTATAATGTTGAGCATCATCTTTAGCCTTCTGGCCCAATATACTGACAAACATATATATGAGGCAGGAACTATTGAGGATTTGCTTACCCTGTCTTGGCAGAGTTTGGCTGTTGACTCTGCCTGCATCCAAGCTTGCCCATTTTTTAGGCAGAATTCTGTCTGTGGCAGAAATGAAGACATTTTGTCCAGTGGCTGGATTGAAGCCATCTCCATAAAGAGGTTCTTTGATACTCATCATCTTCTTTGAGGTGTTGCTAGAAGTTAATCTGTCTCATTGTCAATGAATCTTTAAAATAATAGAAACATCTTTAAATGTCATACTTTGTATGTTTCTGAGCATTTTGGAGACATTATCTAACTAATTCACCTTATCTTTCTCTAGACTCATATAGACTAGTAATTGATGTGACCATGATTTGATCAACTAACAATTAAACCTTGTATTGTAATTGAATTGTATGGGTATAATACCTCATAGTAGAGTAGAAGTATATACAATGGGTATTTGAAAAATAATCTTGAATTTGAATTCTATATTGATGTATTAAAATTAAACTTATTTTACATCTACATACAAAATCCTATATCTGTGAATTAAAATTAACCTTGCAAGTAACAATTAAGGCATTAAGTTGTGGAGTAAATTCACTAATCTACTTTTTTTTCCTTTCATCCCTATATATTTCTATACTCCCCCTTCTTTTATGTTCAACCCCTGTCTTCAAACCCAAGAAAGAAAGATAAAGGAAAGGAGAGACATCTGTGATTTCAACCTTGTTTTCTCTTTAAATAAGACCAATAATAACTTATAACCCATTCCCAATAAAAATAAACATCTATTGCTCAAGAAAGCATCCAACAACCTACCCAACCCCCTTAAGGGAAGTGGGGTGTTGTTCTCTTAAGGTTTCTTTTGGCTGATTTGTTATTAGTAATACCTTTGTAGGGGCCCAAATAAAATTGGGAAAAAAGTTAAACATGGTATGAATAGGATTTGTGGTCCAGTTTCTAAATGTTGAGAAATTCCAGGCTTAATTAGTCTTGTGTGAGACAGCCTGAAATGCTGGACAAATTGGGGTTGAAAGTATACTTTGAAACTGTCATGGGAGCTGTCCTGTTCTGATGAGGAACAGCAACTGAAGCACTTGGTGCTGGAACATGAAGGATGCAGGATGTCAGTGCCCAGCATGCTGAGAGGAATGACTCCTGTCAGGTCTGATCCAGCGTCAGTGTCCAGTTCTTTTGTTCTCAAAACATATAATTTCTCACAAGCATTATTCAGTCCTAAAAATATAAATATATGAGGTGTGGTGATGCACAGAACAATTAAGGCTGGTTCTCTGCTCTT
Source organism: Acomys minous (assembly GCF_964271855.1). Taxonomy (NCBI): domain Eukaryota; kingdom Metazoa; phylum Chordata; class Mammalia; order Rodentia; family Muridae; genus Acomys; species Acomys minous. The sequence continues at coordinate 66,480,426 of NC_140488.1, read as the reverse complement.
TGTATGAGCAGAAAAAAAGATATCTGTAAATCTTCATTCATGCCATATGAAGAATGGCATCTAATATAAATCACAGGGATTCTTTAGCCAACAAGTATTGTCTACACATAGACATTCATGTCTCAGCCCGTCTCAGAGCAATTCCCGTGTAGTAGGATTAGCAATATAAGTTACTTGCTTTTTCTGCAGTTTGAATTCCTTACATCCTGATTGTAGCTCCCTCCCTCATCACCCCCCAATCCTCCCTCCCTCCCTCATTTCCTCTCCCTCCATCCTGTAGTTCTTAGAAAGGGGAGCCCTCCTCCCCTAACATCTGTCCTCAGCCTATCAAGTCTCACCTGCACTTACCTGTATCCTCTTCCTCTGTGGCCTGGCAAGGCTGCCCTGCTAGGGGGAAGTGATCCACAGTTGGTAGGCCAGAGTCCATGTCAGAAGTAGTCCCTACTCCCCATATTGTGGGACCCACAAGGAGACTGTGCTGCCTATCTACTACATCTGAGCAGAGGGTCTAGGTCTTCTCCATGCATGCTCCTTGGTTGGTGCATCAGTATCTGTTTTGTAGTGCGGTTATCCTGTATTATGTGCCTAATATCAGCTTATGAGTGAGTATATACCAAGTGTGTCTTTCTGGTTCTGGGTTACCTTACTCAGGATGATCTTTTCCAGTTCCATTCATATGCCTGCAAATTTCAAGATTTCCTTGTTTTTAAATGCTGAGTAGTATTCCACTGTGCAAATATACCACAGTTTCTTTATCCATTTTTCAGTTGAGGGACATCTAGGTTGTTTCCAGAGGATAAACACCCAAGATGATACATTTGATAATATTCATTGAGCAGATGCAGGAATAGGAAAGGTTCCCTTTGTACATTTTTCTTGTTAAAATTTAATGGAGGCAAATAATAAATCATCACCTTTTGTATTATTTTAACCTCATTGCCTAATATATCCTGATGCCAATTAATGAACATCATTAGCACTAAGATTCCACACCAAAGTTTAAAATGTGCTGTTAGTTAAGTCTCAGAGCAGCAGCATTTATTGCTTGAATCTTTGAATGCACCACTACTTCAGGAAAAGAGAACGAAAGTCATGACATCCCTTGGCCCAGATTCCATCAAACTCAGATGATAATGGTTACAATTTGGGTGATTTTATATTAAATTTAAAAAGCAATCATTTCTTTTAGAAAGTACTGTGTTCTGAAGCCTGGTCAGAGTAACCTAAATTTAAATAGCAGCTCAGAATATTTCCTCAGCATAAAAACAAAAGTGGCTGGGTCTTTGCATTTGGAGAAACAAACAGAATTCAAAAGCTAGGATTCTGTTATTTCCTACTTATACCAGAATGTTGTCACATGTTATATTTAAACTCTGATTATTTCAATTTTCAGAAGAAAACTCAGTTCTGAGGAATGGAATATGACTAACACATGTTTAATTTTGCTTTGCAACAAAGTCATGTCAAATTCTTCTTTCATCAAAATAAAAGCACAGACAAGAAGGACTTGGTGGTCTTAGAGTGTACCAGTAGTGAGCTTTAGCTGAAAATCTAACTTTTTCACTCCTTTCATTGCGATGTAATATCTAGGCAATTCATATTTGCGTTGGGCTCAAAAAAAAAGTTTTAGGCCTTTTCTATCATTCGTAACAGATTTTTTTCTTATAGCATGTATTAGAAATAATAAAAGGAGGCCCCTTTCCTTCAGATGTGGCTCAGCTGAAGCACACAGCCCGGAGCCGCTGCAGGATCTGCCGCAGTCCTGGGCATCTGAATGGTGACCTCTTCAAATCTTTTATTTAAAAAAAAAAAAGCCTCCAATAAAACGCCATTGCAAAAACATGGGAAAGAAGCAGAATGGAAAGAGTAAAAATGTTGAAGAGGCAGAGCTGAAGAACTTGTGGTTAAAAAAAAGTACTAGACTGGCGTGTATTGAATGGGAAGGTGGAGTACTTCCTGAAGTGGAAGGGGTTCACAGATGCTGATAACAATTGGGAACCGGAAGAAAATTTAGATCGTCCAGAATTAATTGAAGCATTTCTTAATTCTCAAAAGGCTGGTGAAGAAAAAGATGGTACAGAAAGGAAATATTTGTCTGACAGTGAATCTGATAATAGCAAATTGAAGAAGAAAAGAGATGCTGCTGACAAACCAAGGGGCTTTGCCAGAAGTCTTGATCCTGAACGACTAATCGGTGCCACAGACAGCAGTGGAGAATTAATATTTCTCGTGAAATGGAAGGACTCAGCTGATGCTGACTTGGTGCTGGCAAAGGAGGCAAAATTAAGTGTCCTCAGATTGTCATCGCCGTTTATGAGGAAAGGCTTACTGGGCATTCTTGTCGCAAAGATGAAGCACAATAATTGCTTGCATATATATATTCTGGATCTTAGGGTTTTTAATTACTAGTGTGAAAAACAAAGCATTTTAATGAAAATCGAATTTGATAAGCTAGTTTTGAAGTATTGACAGTAGTTGGGATATTATTGGGTTTTGTTTTGCATCAAAACACACTAATTCCATTGAGCAAATAAGAGCCTTCGGCAGTTACTTCCTTTAACAATAGAATATTTGATACCTGACCCAGATGGGTCTTGAAGTAGATTGATTACCAATTTTCTGAGAAACTGCCTTATAGAACATGGCCCACAGAATCAACTCACTGGGACTTATGGGGGCTCACAGAGATCGCGGAGCCTGTAAGGGTCTGACCTAGATCCTCTGCATATATGTTATGGCTGTGTTGCTTAGTGTTCTTATGGGAATCCTAAGAGTGAAAGTGAGGATGCCTCTCTCTCTCTCTCTCTCTCTCTCTCTCTCTCTCTCTCTCTCTCTGTCTCTGTCTCTCTCTCTCTCTCTCTCTCTCTCTCTCTCTCTCTCTCTCTCTCTCTTTCTCTCTCTCTCTCTCGGATGCTTATCAACACTGGGTTGATGCATCAAGCCTTGATGTGATGGTATGGGCCTGTTCATATTGTAGCCTGTTATGCTGTATTTGGTCGATATCCTTAGGAGGCTTTCTCTTTTCTGAGGGGGGGGGCAAAGGGCCTTGGATCTGGGGGAAAGGGGAAGTAGAGGAAAGAATATGGGAAGAAGTGTGGGAAACTTCTGTCAGGGTGTAATATATGAGAGACAAATTTTAAAATTTACTTATTGTGGTGGTATGAATGAGAATGGTTTCCATATGTTCATACATTTGAATGTTTTGTCCTCACTAGGTGGAATTCTTTAGGAAGGGTTAAGATATATGGCCTTGTTGGATGAGGCATGTCATAGTGGATGGACTCTGAGGTTTCCAAAGCCCACAATACTCCCACTTAGTTCTGTCTGCCTTGAAGAGATATCAGCTAATATTTCAGCACCATGCCTGCTTGCCCATCACCATGCGACCTGCCATGGTGTTCATGAACTCACCCTCTGAAACTGTAATACTCAAATTAAGTGTCTTCTTGTATAGGTTTCCTTGGCCACGGTCTTTTGACATGGCAATATAAAAGTAACTGACACTTATCAAAGAAAGGAGGTTATGAAACAGCTCTGAAACCAGAATATCTTTCATCAAACTCTAGCTCTTCATTTACTATATGACCTTGTTTATAGATTGCATTATTTATTTGGTTTCCAGTTAATTCATTTATTAAAAAAAACAATGGAGTCTATCTCATAGCATATCAGAGCAACATTATACCTACTCTCAACACAGTCTTAATTTAAATGTATTTTTGAGGGTAATGTCAAATATGGTTATTATAGGTATATAATTTCTAAATACAGAGAACAGGAGATATTGGCAAAAGTTAATAAATTACTACTAAATTATTTTAGGTTGGAGAAATATTTTATGGTATGCTATAGAACAATAATGTGACTTTAGATAATAGTAAAACACTGCAGGTTTCTAACCTTGTTCCATGTACAATGAAATATGACAATAAAAGAAAAGTAACACATTAAAAGTTAAATTTAATCTTGGTAATCAGAAAAAAATAAAGATTTAAAAAATTTTACCATAAAGAAACAATAAATACTTGAGGGAATATATATGGTTTTGCTATTTAAACATTGAACAATAGGTATGTATGTATGTATATATGAATTTATATATGTATATAACAAACTCTCCTAAGGTAGAATATATATATATATATATATGTTCTAAGGTAGAATATATATATATTGCAATTTATAATTCATGTATCAGCTAAAATAAATGTAATAAAGGTTAAATTAAGTAATGAGGTATACAAATAGCCAAATTTCATTAAAGAAAATATAGAGGAATACTAAATATTCATCAATTTGCTCATCTGTTCACCATTAAAATATCAAAACAATCTATCATCTGTCAAAATTAAGTTTCTTTACCTCTTACAATGAGATTGAATACTAAGTAATTTAAAAAAATGTTTCTCTAAATTATCTCTCCAAACAATGTATAAGATGTAGTTTTTGAATAATTTTATAGAATGATTAACTATAGAGGAAATTAATAAAATGGTGTTTTAAAGGTGTATGAGTACATGTGTGCTGTACACATGTGTATATATGTTTGAGTATGTGTGTGTAGGCTTCAGGTCATTGTTGAGTATCTTCCTTTATCACTCTCAACCTTAGTTTTGAGACATGGTCTTTGTACTGAGTAGTTTTATGTCAAGTTAACACAACTTAAAGTCATCTGAGAGGAGGGAAGCTCAATTAAGTGTATGTCTCAACGCATGCCAGAAAACCAGTCAGGCTGCCTGCAGGCTTTCTCCTATCTTTCTGTTCCCATAGACCCAATCCCATGTTCTTAACTCAAATGCTGCAACACAACACCAGTTGCAGCCTTCTCTATTCTTTGTCCACATCTCCTATGAATCTCACAGACTGTCCCTTCCAAACCTTCCTCCCCTGATTTGTCCCTGTATTCCATACCTCAAATCCAGGAGACACTCCTTGCTAAGACAAGGGCTGCTCCTTTCAGGGCACTAGGTAGGCTAAAGGCACACCTACACCTCTCCTACTACTCCAAAGATCCAATTCAAACCCCAGTCTCATTACTAGCTCTGTAGCAGGAAATCTGTTGTGGTTTTCCTTTTGTCTCAGACTCCATCTGCAACAGATCACGAAGACATTCTCTTCCAACCTTCCTTTTCCCAGCTTATCCCAACTACCCATGCCTTCAATCTCTATATCAACAGGCATTCTCTATATACACACATCAGCTGAATGGGACAGGAAAGTAGGCAAAACACAGCCATAACACTCTCTGAAAATCCAGAGAGAAAGGAGAGACCAAGGAACAATACACCCACACAACAAAGTCAAATCCTGAAATGATTCTACACTTAAATCATTCCCAATCCAGATGCTGAGATGCCTGTGTAAACATACAATCAACAATAGCCAAGGCAATATGTCTCCACTAGAGCCCAACTATCCTACCACAGCAGGCCCTGAATATTCTAACATAGCTGAAGAAGAAAAAAATATCTTTTAAAAACCTTTGTGAATATAGTAGAGTTCCTTAAAGAGTTTACTCAAGAGTAAAATGGGGGGGAAAGCACTTAAGAAATCCAGGGGAAAAAAACAATGTAAGGAAATAAATAAAATTGTTCTAGACCCAAACTTAGAAATGGAATCAATAAAGAAAACTCGAAATGAGGAAGATCTAGAAATGAAAAATTGAGGAAATCTAACAGAAACTACAGAGGTAAGCTTCATCAACAGAATACCAGAGGTGAAAGAGAGAATCTCAGGCATTGAAGACACCATAGAAAAAATGGATACATCAGTCAAAGAAACATTAAATCAAAAAACTCCTGACACAAAATATCCAGAAAATCTAGGACACTATGAAAAAACCAAATCTAAAAATAATGGTTATAAGTGAAGGAAAAGAAGCACAGCTCAAAGACATAGAAATTATTTTCAACAAAATCATGGAAGAATTTTTTTTCCTAAGCTAAAAAAGGTGATGCCTATAAAGGTACAAGAAGTAAAAAACAACACCAAATAGCCTGGGTCAGAAAAGAAAGTCCCCTTGCCACATAATAATCAAAAGACTAAACATCCAGAACAAAAAAGACTATTAAAAGGTAAAAGGGAAAAAACCCAAGTAAAATAAGACCTAATAGAATGACACTTGACTTTTCTTTTTTGTTTGTTCGTTTTTCGAGACAGGGTTTCTCTATGTTATCTTGGCTATCCTGGCCTTGCTTTGTAGGCCTGGCTGACACCTTACTTTCAATGGAGACCTTAAAAGCCAAAAGACCTAGACAGATGCCAGCCCAGACTACTATACCCAGAAAAAGTTTCCATCACAATAGATAGAGAAAATAAGACATTCCATGATAAGCCAAATTAAACAATATCTACAAATCCAGCCTTTCAGACAAATACTAGAAGGAAAACTCTAACCGAAAAAGGTGAACTACACCCAGGATAACACAAAGAATAAATAATCCCAGAGCAGTAAAAATTCCCATCCTACTAAAAGCAATCTACAGATTTAATTCAGTCCTCATCAAAATAGCATTATAATCTTTTGCAGACTTTGAAATGAAAACTTTGTTTCATATGGAAAAAAATAAAAATGCCAGGATATCTAAAACAATCCTAAATGACAAAAGAACTTCTGAAGGTATGATTATCTCTGATTTTAAATTGTACTACAGAGCATAAAACCACTTGATATTGATTGATGTAAAAATTGATAGGTTGATCAATGGAATTGAACCGAAGACCCAAGACATAAAATCAAACATATATAAACACATAAATTTGATGAAGACAGAAATACACAATGGAAAAAAACAGTATCTTCTACAAATGGTATTTTTACTCTTGATATCTGCATATATAACAATGCAAGTAGATCCATATTTATCATCCTGCAAAAAAACCTCAAATCCAGGCCGATCAAAGACCTCAACAGAAAACCAGATACAATGAACCTGATAGAAGAGAAAGTGGGGGATGATTTTGAATGCATTGGCATAGGAGATGACTTTCTGAACAGAACACTGATAGCACAAGCACTAAGATCAACAATCAATTAATGGAAGTTCATGAAACTAAGCTTCTGTAAGGTAAATCATTCCATGAATAGAGAAAACAGCAGCCTATACAGAATGGAAAAAGATTTTCACCAACTCCACATATGATAGAGGACTAATATGCAAAATATATAAAGAACTTAAGAAACTAGATATAAGCTAATGATCTAATTAAAAATAGGGGACAGAAGCCTGGCGTGGTGGCCATTAACCCAGCACCCAGGATGACAGAGGCAGGTAGATCACTGTGAGGTAGAAGCCAACCTGGTCTGCAAAGTGAGTCCAGGACAGCCAAGGCTATGCAGGGAAACCATAAACTTTGAACCCATACCCAAATCTAGCCAATGGACAGGACATTCTTCACAGTTGAGTGGAGAGTGGGGTCTGACTTTCACATGAACTCTGGTGCCCGATATTTGACCACATCCCCTGGATAGGGAGGCCTGGTGGCACTCAGAGGAAGGATAGCAGGCTACCAAGAAGAGACTTGATACCCTATGAGAATATACAGGGGAAGGAGGTCCTCCTCAGTCACAGTCATAGGGGAGGGGAGTAAGGGGAAAATGGAAGGGAGAGGGAGGGAGGAATGGAAGGATACAAGGGATGGGATAATGATTGAGAAGTAATATGAATAAATTGAAAAAAATATTTTTTTAAAAAGGGGGTGGGTGGACAGATATAAATAGAGAATTCTCAATAGAGGAATCTCAAATGGCAGGAAAACAAATGTTCAACTTCCTTAGCCATCAAGGAAATGAAAATCAAAATGTTTCTGAGATTCCATCTTACACATATCAGAATGGATAAGATTAATTAATAACACAAGTAACAACTCAGGCTGGTGTGGATGTTGAGCAAGGGGGAATACTCCTCCATTGCTGATACACCACTTTTACAGCCACTGTGGAAATCAATATGGTGATTCCTCAGAAAATTGGGAATTTATCTACCTCAAGACCCAGTTATACTACTCTTGGGCATAAGCCCAAAGAACACTGCATCCTGCCATAAGAACTCATTCTCAACCATATTTATTGCATCTTTCTTCATAATAGCCAGAAACAAGGAGCAACTTAGATGTCCCTCAAGCACAGAATGGATAACAAACCATGATACATTAATGCAATGGAGTACTCAGTAGTTTAAAAATGGCATCATGAAATTTGCAGGAAATTGGGTAGTATAAAAATCATCTTGAATGAGGTAACTGAAACCCAAAAAGAAATATGGTATGTATTCCTTTATAGGGGCATATTAGCAGTTAACTAAATGATAAACAAATTACAATCTGTAGACCTTGAAAGATTAAAGGGGAGTTGGTCTAAGGGAGTGTAGGAATCTTTCTGAGGGAGGGAAATAGAATAAATTTTATGGGTAGACTGGAAGCATGTGGAAACTGGAGTGGGGGGATGAGATGGGGAGATATGGAGTGGAGAGAATGAGAGGTTAGAGACAGCTGTAATTGGGGAGGGTCATTTGTTGGGTAATGTGGAAACTTTCTGGAATCTATGAAGGTGATCCTAATGGGCACTCCTAGTATTAGAAGATATGAAATCTCAACTCAGAGGCAGGACTAGGTTGCATTCAATTGAACTGTTGGCCAATAGAGTCCACTTGAAATTCCCCAAACAACTCAAGCTTATGCTAAGACAAAATTTGCTCTCTGCAAACTGATAGCAGTGCCTTATTGCAAGGGACAGCACCCCCAGGACTCATTGAATGTGAAGAAGTTGAGCTGGTGCCTGCATGGAGCCTCCACATCTACCTTAGATTCTCATTGGTGCTAGAAGGTAGTTTGCCGTATCTTCCCGAAAGAAAAACATGGACATCAACTCAGGTATACCTTTGACTTACAATCTGTCTGACCTAAAAGTATACTAAGGCAGTAGTGGCACAGAACTAGTAGCAGTAACCCAAAAGTGTCAGATTTGACCTAAGTGCCACTCTGTGAAAAGGAATTCATACCTAGCACTGCTTAGGTAACCAAGAACCAGGGACTAGATAGTCCAGAGACCTAGGGTAAATTAGCAAAATACAGTTGGTTGAAAAAAAATTTAATGATTTCTAATAACATTCTGCTATAGTCATAGATCAGTTCAGTATTGAGTCATTACCAAAGAGGTTTCCTCCAGCAGCAGATAGGAATAGTTGAAGAGACCCACAACCAAATTCTAAATTGGACGTTTCAATCAAATCCCTTCTCTCTCAGCTCAGATAATCCTATAGAAAACAAAGCAGAAAGATTGTAAGAGCCAGAGGAGACAGAGGATACCAGGAAAACAAGGCCATCTGAATCAAGGAAGCAAGTTGCATATTAGCTCACAGAGACTGAAGCAGCTATCATAGTGCCTACTGGAGTTTTTCTACAAGTCCTCCACATATAGTATAGTATAGTATAGTATAGTATAGTATAGTATAGTATAGTACAGTACAGTATATCACATTATATATTAGTTCCACATATATTATAGCTATTAGCTTATTATTTTTCTGGAACTACTGACTGTGAGAATGAGTGGGTCACTACTCTTGTGTGCCTACTCATGGGAATCTTTTCATTCTTTTGGGTTACTGTGCCCAACTTCAATATCATAGCTTTTCTTTCATCTTATTATATTTTATTTTGTCATGTTTGTGATGTGTGATTGTTGCCTTTTAGAAGCTTGTTTGTTTTCTAATAAGAGACAAAAATGGAACAAATTAAGTGGGGAGGTGAGTGGGAAGGAACTGGGAGGAGTAGGGGAGAGAACACTATAATCTGAATATATTGTATGAGAGAAGAATCTATTTTCAATAAAATTAAATAAATTTAATATGCCTCTTTAATATCAGGTTGTAGTCAAGCATATAAAGCATTTTCTTACTTAGTAATTGATGGAGAAGAGCCAACACATTGTGGGTGTGGTCATCCCTGGGCTGGTAGTCCTGGGTTCTATAGAAAAGCAGGTTGAGCAAACCACGATGAGAAAGTCAATAAGCAGGACCCCTCCATAGATTCTGCAACAGTTACACCCTCCAAGTCCTGTCCCTGTTTGAATGCCTATTCTGTTCCTTCACTAATGTACTACAATGTGGGAGTGTAAGGCAAACAAATCCTTTCCTCCCCAACTTGGTTTTGGTCATGGTGTATCATCAAAGCAATGTGAGCCTAACTAGTACATCACCTAATATCTTTACTCCTCATAATACTTGGGAAAATGGACAATTTTGCTTCTTTGGTTGCATGATGTTATATGGCACAATGGACTTGAACATCAAGGTGGGCCTGACTTATTCAAATAAGCCCTTTAATTCTGGGTCTAAATGTCAGAGACTGCGAGGCAGATGTTTAAGAGGATTCATTATACTGTTATTGGCATGGAAGATGAAAAGGTGACCTGGCAAGACTGAGGTGGCCTCTAGGAACTAAAAACACCCTTTGACTGACAAGGAGCAAGGAAACAGGCACCTGACTTCTACCTCTGCAATGAAATGTGTTCTTTTGGAACACAAAATAAGGTTAAAGTGAATATTCTTTCCAAATTCCCATTTTAGAACTCATCCAGGTCAAAACCTCAATTTCAGCTTGTGTAACTGATTATTAAGCTTATCCATCCTATTTATTTGAAGAATTGTGGTATTATATATGCATATTACTTTAAGATACCAAGGGTGTGTGATGATTTGTTATGTAGCAATTTAAAGAAGAATACAGTTCTTCCCAATTGTCATTTGTTGTCTCATTTTCCTTACTGTCAACCGTAGGAATACTTTTAAAGTAAAAAGAGCTACTCACTGTTTCTTGAAAAAAGCAAGAAGTTAAGTGGAAAAACAAAATGCATCCAAAATGAGAATGCTCATTTGTATACATCAATTTTTAGAACACTGCCAAAACTAGAGTGGCAAAGGGCCTTATTTTTTATGAAATATGTAATTAGACTACTTCCAATAACCCTGTGCTAGGGTCAGTCTTATCTTGAACAAACTAAGCTCTTGCACGATGGTTATTCAATCTCTACCTCAAATTTCTCTGACCTACCACAATAGATAGAATGGAAGATATTAGTTTCAAACAAATGTGAAATCAGGATCAATATAGCAGCCCAAAACCTCCTTCATGAAAAGAAAAATAGAAAATTCACACTGTCCCTTGTATCTTAACTGAAATCCAGAAGCTGGACAACAGTAAATTAATGGGGTTTTTTTTTTCACCAAAAACATGCAATAAATTACCTCATCTTCATTACTTTAAGTTGTTGTGGGCAGTAAATATAAAAATGAGTATAAATTGCTTGGAATATGATAAGGGCTTGTATTTTACTGTAATTTTTTACTGAACACTACTACTGTTCTTTGAAGAGTCTATTGTAATCTATCAAGCATATTTACATATTATCCCAAGACATATTATGAATTATGACAATGGCTAGGTCTAAATATTAGGTCTCTTGTGGGTAAGTTTGTATATTGTAGCTATGTGATAATACCAAAATTAGTGATTGATTATTGAGCACTTTAAATGTGGAAGTATTGTGTTAAGATTTTTGCACTTATTCTTTTTAGTATCTTAAACAGATCTATGAAGAAGAAATCACAATTATTGTTTTATGGGTGACAAATTTTAGAAATTTAGAAATCTCATTTAGATATCAGAAATGAGGCTCAGAACTTTGGTATGAACATGTAGGATTAAATATTGTCACACTGATTTACTAATCTCAATGGTAGTGACTGAGCTTTTTTTTTTCTTTTTTGAGGTTGGATTCTACATAGAGACTTAAAAAGGCATTGGTGAACTGAACTGAAACCTTTTTTTTAACCCATGTACCTCCACCTGATTCTAATGACTGGTCTTTAAAACAGTAAAACAGACCTGCAAGCAAAAACACAAGTTCTAACTTTTCACTTTTCATGCGTAAATTTCCCTGAACAAATACATTTTAAGCAACCAAATAAGGGGTGTAGCACAGATAGAATTTCAGTACGTTCTTTCTTTTTTATATGGCATAAAATTATTATGAAGGAAATTTCATTATATTTGTTTTTATCCTTAGCTAGAACAAACTCTTTATTTGTGGAATTCTGAGTTGTGTGACTTTAGGTTTATACTGACTTCTGAATATTACAGAATGCCTTTTTCTGATCTATCTCTTTCTGCTCCTCAACACCAATGATCAACAATGGCTTCCTTTTAAAGCCTAACTTCAAATGTTTACCATTATTTATACCATTATTACATTGTCTACTCCACTTCCAATGAAAGATAAAACAAAGACATCAACTAAAATAAAACATTAGAAGCTCATTGACTCCCAAGTCTAGAGTACAAAACATGGAAATAGCTTTATTCATTATACTACTATCCTATGGAAATGTTTTTCCAAAGAGAGTTTGATTCATATCTTAAATTCTCACCACAAAAGCGTAAGAGCACAGTATCAGTTAATATATCTACAAACACACTGCACATAAGGCTAAAAGATCATCGCAGAAAGTGGGGCAGAAAGATTGTAAGAGTGAGAAGATAATGAAGTTTGCTGTGAAATTGTGTCTCTTAGGAATGTCAGAAGCTACACACATAAAATCTTACCAGTATCACTGCCTAAGCATGAGCTGAACAAGAATGACACCAATTGCATGAGGAAATGCAGCCCACCAGATCTTAACCTTAAAGAAAGAACTACAAGCAACAAAGGAAACTATGATGAGGAGAAAGAATCTTCCCCAGAGAAGAGTACACTAATTTTTGTTCAGTGCTGAGTGGTCTGCATATACCACTGAAAATATACATACAAGTAACATTATATAGACCGAGCAGGTTATATTAAGGAATATATATATATAATCATATATGCACATATATATTCATGCAATAATAATGAAAGTAGAGGCTGTAAATTTGACTCATGTTCTCATAAAAATTAATTTGGAGACATATTTAAATACAGATACAGATAATATGAACTATAACATAAATTTGACAACAGTTACAAGTCAAAGAGAAAATACTTCCTTTGAAGGTCCTAGAAAAAAACAAACTTGAAGCTATCTAAAGTTCAGACTTCTGGTCTACAGGATTGTGAGACAATCATTTCTATTATATAAGATACTTAGTTGGTAATCATTTGTTTTATCAGCTTTAACAAACTAATATATTCAGTTTATGTATATTGCTATATGTATCCATGAACCTGCATATATATGGACATATACAATATCAGAAACCTTAAAACAAAACTGCTCCCAATTTATACTTCTATGTATTACTTTCAAGTTAAACCAGCTATGTTATTTAACTCCATAAAAGTATAAAATCAATAGATAGAATGTAGAAGTTAAAGAGATGGTTTGTATTACTAATGTTAAATCAGTCTAGAACTGAAGTTGGATATGAGTACTTAAAAATATTGAATGTCAAACTATAGCTTTTTTATCAATGTGCTGTCTGTATTAATGTGCTTATTTTTAACCTATATAATGATTTTTTAAATTTCTCTTTTAGCTGTTAACACTTCAAATATATGTGAATTTGTAAATATAACCCCTGTTATAAAAAAAATTGTGGTTAAAAAATGTTGGATATCAAAAAGAAGAATTGAAAAAGGACAAATATCACATAAGATCCCAGGTGCTTTTTGCTTTGCTTGTGAATGGAATTCTCATAGAGATGATCTTCAGCAGCCCATATGTAATCTATGCACTGGGGCATGATTTTTTAATAGCAAATTCCAGTAAGCCAACAAATGTGTGCAATTTGAACCTCAGCTGCTCCTTGGGGGCAAGGAGAAGGGAAAGAGATATATTGTGACACATTGCTGTTCATGAGTGACTTCTCAGATATTCAGGAGATACTTTCAGATGGCATTCCAATTAAAAAGTATATGCTTCCTGTATAATTCCAAAGTGTTTACTTATAGTAAGTAGACATACTTGTAGAATAACATATATGAATATGTGTGCTATGTCTATTAAATGCCATTTCATTATTATGATACTACCTTGTGAAATGTTGAAAATTTGTGTGGGGGGCCATCTATTGAACACTCTATAAACACAAATACTCTATAAATGGAGAGTTCTATTTTAAGTACTTAAGTAGGAAGCATAGAAATTATCAGTAAATATTTCTGCTCAAGATACCCAGTGAGGAAAGTCTAAGATGGATTGAAGCATTCTAGGTAGGTAGGTAGAATAAAGTTTGACCACATCTTTATCTAAGAAAAATTCTAAAAAAAAAAAAAAACCAACAACAATAAAGGTTACTGGATAATTAAATATCTTGTGAATCTCCTTAAAAATGTACACTCCTTCCTTCTCTCCAAGTACACACACACACGCTCATATAAAAACAAAACAAAACAACAACAGCAACAATTCACCACATTCTTTGGATAGGGATTTATTTTCTTGATTTCCAAGGGCTGAATTAGGACTGTAAACAGTTTAAATAGGGCAGGAGAGATGACTCAGAGGTTAAGGGCACCGACTGCTTCTCCAGATGTCCTGAGTTCAATTCCCAGCAACCACGTGGTGGCTCACAGCCATCTGTAATGTGATCTGATACTCTTGTCTGGCATGCAGGTGTACATGCAGCAGAACACTGTATACATAATAAATAAATAAATAAATAAATAAATAAATAATTTTAAAAAACAGTTTAAATAATTTGGAGTTTTTAGAATTTTCTAGAATTTAATCTGCCATTTGTTGGAGTATTAGTCCTTGATATGTTTTTCCTCAAATATGCTCCAACATAAACCAAAATTTTCACCTGATTGTTATTTATATGTGTTTCTGAAAAAGAAATATTTTTATCTTACCTGCTATTTTCCTCTCAGAAATAGTAATAATTGTCTTATGTTCTATATCAGTTACAACTATAGGTATTTTATAATTTTTGGTAAAATTTTCTGAAATACATTTTATTGTTTTCATTTTTCTAAAACACCAGGGGGTTAAGAATAAAAATATATGTTACTTGGATTAAAATCCAATTCACGCAAGTCCATAGTCCCTGCTATTTTAGCTCTAACACATCATCAACATATTAATTAGAATTTAGGATTAAGTTTTTCTGGTTACTTTATTTATTTATATATCTTCCTCTTAGTATTATGTATTTAAGTAGGCACTGCTAATTTCCCTCAGCTTTTTATAACTGACTACAGGACCTACCAGGTCCTAATGCCTTTCTTCTATACCTATAGATCAGAGCATCTCTCATCTCATCATAGATGCTTCTCCTTGCATTAGATGGCAATTAACACAGAGACCACCAACAGGTCAACAAGTAGAGATAAAAAAGACTGTGGAGTGTACAGCTGTAAATAGGGCATTCATATCATATACCAAGGATGGGGATATTTTCAGAGGAGGTGCAGGAAAATTCTAAGACCAAGAGGTGGTAGACAACTTCAATAAACATGTTTTCCAGACACAACAGGGCAGATTCACACATGAATTCACAGTAATTGTGACAGCATGCACAGGACCTACATAAGGTTCAAACAGATGAAATTCCAGCATAGAATGGGAGAAAATGGACACAAAATCTTACTTCTAACTGAGGAGTTATTGACATTTGACAGCTTCTGGGAAAAGGAGAGACAGATTTTTGTTTTGTTTTGAATTATTTGACCCCCTAGTAGGCGGGCCACACCCCAGAGCTGACCCCAAGCCTAAGACTAGCTGGAATAGATGAAAAAAGGAAGAAAAAAAATCAATACCAAAGGTGATTGGGAGGAGATGGAAGGCTTGAGATGGTGATAACAGGAAGAATTTGGAGGACTAAATATCTTTAAATACATTATATGAAACTCTCAAAAATTAATAAAAAATATTATAAAATGAAATTAAATACTTAAAGTACTTAAATATTCTAAATTTTCCATAAAACTGAGGTGTAAAATGGATATGATAATCATCTCAAAAATTTGAGTGCATGAATATTTCAATAGTATCTCAAAAGTCTCAAAGACTTCCTTAACATCTGTACTGAGACCTACCTAGAAGTATCTTCAAAGAGTATGCCCATTTCATCCCTAGAAGAAACCTATGGGGAAATTTTTGTCAGCCTATGGGGACAGCCACTACCCTGCCACCATAATTTATTAAGATGAGCTTACTTAGTATTATAGATGAAGCAAATAAAGTATTAAGTCTTTCTCAAGGATAACTGCAAAGAAATGCTGAACCAGTATAGTTATTTCAATTTTGAAAATAAATTAGACTCCAAGAAAGAAGTATAATTTTTATTTTATCCAAAATTTAGCTATTATACTCAAATTTAAATTTGAGTACATGAACATTTCATCTTCAAAATTTAGCTAATAAGCTATTATTCATAGGAATGTAAAGCAAATTTGGTTGAACAATAATGTCAGCAGGACGTCTCTCTTCATAAAGGCCTTTTGATGAAAAAAATAAAAGCAATCTGGATTCAACTATCCTCCTTTCTGAAGCAACCTTTCAAACAACTAAGTTTCCACATAGACAGGTCTTTGTTTTCCTTTCCTATGGTAATCATGAGACTTTGGAGTTGCAAGGACTACAGTAGTTGCCATGTCTTCTCACTTACTGATCAGTTCAAATCTTGTGATAGGTACCTTTCTAAAGCAAGGTATCTGCTTAATTCAACGCTCTACCTACTCTCCTTAACACATTTCTAAGGATGTGGCTACAAAGGATGTCAGTGCAGGAAGGATCTAGTTGGAATACTGAAACAAATAAGCCAGCATTACAGCCTTAATTTTGACTACATAGAAATTCATTGTGACAAAAAATCTGACACAAACAAGGGTTTATTTAATTCATACTTTCAGAGATTTCAGTCTTTATCCTTGGACCCACTGAATATGAACTTGGGATAAAGGACAACATCATGGGTAGGCATAAGGTTCCTCATTTTGTTGTAGATAGAAATCAAAACAAAACAAAAGGTATTAGGGACCAGGATTAGCCTTCAATTACAACTTCTCAGTGGCCAACTGGTCCTGCAAGACCTCATCTCCTAAACTTTACAGAAGATCTCAAAATAATACCTTAAGCTGGGGACCAAGTGTCAAATACACACACCTGTGAAAGATATTTTCCATTAAAACTATAATACATTAAATCTTTTGCATGGTTTTTGTATAAACTTTCAGCTCAATAATTTTCTGCCCATTAATGCACATAAATATGCTTACTTTATGTATTTTACAAAAACTTCTACCAACAAAGTTTCAGTATAAGAAACAATTACTTGAAAAATTGAACAAGTTAGGTAGCAATTACTATGCCACATAAGTCCTATTATAACACACTATGATTCAACATAAGAATTCTTTATTGTAGATAGGATGACTCGAAATTTTTATTTCTCCAAATGAGCAATGTGCTTACTCATTTTGGATTATAACTATAATACTCTTTTTTTTACATAAGGAAGCATTTATTTGAGGTATAACATGAAAGCATACAAATAAAAATTTGTATAAACACAAATCCACAAAGTCATATCACAGATAGCAAAGGACAAAGAAACTATCTCTGTTGAACTATAATACTCTTTAGTGTTTTTATTTTTCTTTTGGATACCAGAAATCCCAGGACTATTTATGATGGTCAAATGCCTAACCCTCTTTTTATTTTTTGATAAGTTTAATTCCTGGATTAACAATCATTGTAATATGTATCATTCTACATATTTCTTATCTTTTGAAATCTGCAGATGAGTAGGGTATGAATCATAAATATAAGAATATTTATGGAATAAATACTTAAATGTTTCATATTAATATTATGAACAAATAATATATGTTAAGTTGCACTTACAAATCCTGCTCATGACACATTTTTATTGAAGTATAATTTTAAATCCATAAAGTGTAGTCTTTAAAAGGTTTATTTTCATTATTTTCATGTGTGTGTGTGTGTGTATACATACATGCCTGTATAAGTATATATGTATGAATGATTACAAATGCTGATGGAGTTCAGAAGAATGTGATTTACACTCCTAGAGCTAGAGTTATAGTCAGTTGACAAACTGTCCAATGTAGGTGCTGGGAAAACAACTCTGATACTACTGTAAGGACAGTATGTGTCATCTTTCTAGTCCAAAGTCCAGCCTTTTAGAACACTCTAAATTTAAAATATAATTATACCAATTCTTCCTTCCCTTTCCTTCCTCTTCCTCCATCTTGAAACTGTGTCTTCTTTTTCTACAGTTGTTATTGTTATATGTCTAAATTTGTAAATACCAAATGATCAGATCATTTATTGTTGCTTCTAGATAGAAAGCCAATATCTTTTAAAGGATACAGTTCTCAAGATTATGAAATGATCACCATTATCTAATAATAGGTATTCCATCCCCTCCAAAAGAATTATTTTACCCACTGGCTGTCCTCTTCATCCTTTTTTCCCTATTCCCTGACAAACTCTAAACTTGCTCTTTACAGTCATTTTATATATGAATAAAATCATATAATACGTGACTTTTTATTTCAGATTACATATCATGAGATGTTCAGGTTTCATAGATGTATCAGGTTTTAATATTCTTATAGAGAAATAATGCACCATAATGTGAGTAAAACAAAATATTCCATTCATATATTGAGAAGCATTAGAATTTTTTCACTTGGTGGTTATCATAACCAACAATGTGACTATCACTTGTGGATAAGATTTTACTAAGATGCACATTTCAAATGATATATATATATATATATGTATATATATATATATATATATATATATATATATATAATCATTGAATATCCTATATTGATCGTTAATGCACATGATTTCATTAGGATGAATTTTTTAGATTTCATATATATACATATTCTTAGAATATATATTCTTAGTAATAGACATGCTGAATAATTTGATAGGAATGTATTTAAGTTATGTGCAAAACATAAATACTTTCTCATTGAATTATTCACTAAACATTATCATCATAAATTCAAGAAGATTTTCATTTCATTACATCTTACCTAATATTTATTTTTTCTCATTTTTGTTTTGTTATTATTATAGCTGCCACAGTAAACATAGTGTAATTTATTATTTCAAATTTATCTTGTACTTCTTAGTGTTGAGAATGTTTAAATATATTAAAGTGACTGATAAATCTTACATAGAAAATGATTATTCAAATTCTTCTTCACCTTATATTGAATTCATATGGGTTCATGTACCATTGAAGGAAATTTCATTCCTTCTGGCTATGTTTTATAGAACTGGAAGGAGTTATGCAAACTACCAGAAGGAACCAAAATTATCAATCATGCCTACAATTAATCTTGTAACCTACAATAATTACTGTCCTAGAAGGGCATGCCCATTGGTACAATAGTGGAGCAAGCATCACAGGAGTAGCCAAAAACTGGCTGATTGAATTTTAGTCCTGATCCACAAGATGAAACCTGTACCTGGCCAAGAACTTTTGGCTAGACAGATCATAGGCCCTATATATATTCCTATTCTACTAAGTGGACACAGTGTTGAAACAACTCCTAAAGACTTATCATATTCATAAATCAATGCATCTTTCAACTCTCATCAGAGAAGCTGCTACTTATAGTAGATTTTGATTAACGAAGGAACCCATAAGATGCAGAGAATATCTGACTGAAAACTCATTCCTCATTGGAATGTATAGACCTTACTCTCTTTCCTTAGGTTCAGAGATCATCACAAAGTTGGTAGTGGAAAGATTGTAAGAGCCAGAAGTGATAGGAGACTACAAAGAAACAGTGTTTGCCAGACACAGCAAGGTAATCACATCTCATGTGATTGTTTGTGACTACATACAAAATATATGTGCAAGTACATGTTAGACAAAATTTCAGCCTGGAATACATCCAGTGTCATTAGGAATTGAAAGAAGGAAGTGTCAAAGCCAGAGAGAAGTTAAACTCAGCAGGACACCTAGAACCAAAGACTGATGAGAAAATAAGAATTTTCACATGCTGGTATTGGGAATACAAACTGGACCCACACAGTCTGGCAGAAATTATGCATTTTCATATGTACACAGTGTTATATAAAGGCAAATCTATAAATAAAGTAATTCCATGGTTGTCTAGGGATGAAAGATCATTGAGAAGAAAATGGGAAAATGACTGCTAATAAGTATGAGGCTTATATGAGCACAGTGAAACATTATGATTTACTGTGATGACAGTTGTACAACTCTACAAATACAGCTAAACTGTTCTGCTATATATTTTAATTTAATATATTATGACAGAATAAGTGGTATCTTTATAAAATTGGTGCTTTTTAAAAGATATTTTTCTTCAGATTATTTTTATTTCTCCATTTTTAATGTGAATGACATTTATCTTTTTTGTTGGCCTAATCACACTTGTATAGATCTTGTAATACTATGGTAAACAAAACTCCCAGGAGAAAAATTAAATGCTTTTTTCCTTTTTAAATTTATTTATTTATTTATTCACTTTACATCCCAATTGTAGGTCCCTCACTTCTCTCCTCCTGGTCCCACCCTTCTTCCTTCTTCCACCATCCCTCCTCCTCTATTCCTCAGAAAAGGAGAGCATACCCCCAACAACCCACCCCAGAACATCAAGTCACATCAAGATCTAGTGCATCCTCTTCCCCTGTGGCCTGACAAGTCAACTCTGCCAGTGGGGAGTGATTTAAAAACAGGCAACAGAGTCCATGTCAGAATCAGCCCACCCCCACCCAACCCCACGCCCCTTATTAGGGGACCCACATGAAGCCTGAGCGGTCCATAGGCTGCATCTCTGACGAGGGCATAATTACAGTCCATGCATGGTCCTTGGTTAGTCTCCACAAGGGCCCCCTGCCCTGCCAGGTCCCTGGTTAGTTGGCTCACTTGGTTTTCTTGTAGAGATCATGTCACCTCCAGTCCTTCTATCAACCCCACCTCTTTCCTCCAAGACTCCCTAAGCTTTGCTCAATGTATGGCTATGAGTTTACAAATCTGTTTGGATCTGCTGCTGGAAGTACTATCTTGACTGTGACTTTTTATATAGTTCCTTTGTTATATTAAAAATTCCTTTCTACCCCTAGTATGTTGTATTTATTAAATAGTGTTGAATTTTATCAAATGCTTAGCTTTTGTCTACGGAGATGATCACATAAATTCTGTCATTATTCTAATAAACACTGATTTTCATATGTTTAAACATTTATTTGTTATGATAAGTCCTATTTGGTTGTGGCATATGCACTTTTTTATATGTTACTTGATTTTATGGCCGAGCATTTTTAGTAAAGAGATCTGCACCCATAGTATTAAGATAAATTAATCTGCACTGTTCTTATATTGTCTTTGTTTCCTTTTCTATGACAAAACAATACTGCTCTCATGGAATGAGTTTGGACATATAAATTTTCTCCAAATAGAATAGGACTTTATGAAGAACTGAATATTTAATGACTGGTAGAATTAATCGCAGAGACATCTACTTCTGGTCTTCTTTTCCAATAGACTGCATTTTTTTTTGCAGTCTATTGGATGATTCCTGAATCATTCGTGGAATGTGTTATAGACATATATACACACAGGTTTTTATTTCTTTTTACATTAGTTGTATTTCCTTTTATTGTTATGTCTAATTTAATCTTTCTCTATCTAAGTCTTTAAGACACAAAGATAGAGTTCTTATTAGGGTTCCTCATACTGCCATGTAGGCACATAGCCCAGAAATTCCCCCATGAGAATAGTTCACATGATTACATCCTATAAGCATATTACTTACATGGATTGTTTTATGACCTAATATATGGCCTATTCAGGAGACTTTTCTTTGTGTATGTGAGCATTCATCCGACTGTTGGGGGTTATTCTAGATAGTTTCTTTTTTTTTCTTTTTTTCCTCCTTTATTAATTTATTCTTGTTACATCTCAATGGTTATCCCATCCCTTGTATCCTCCCATTCTTCCCTCCCTCCCAATTTCCCCTTATTCCCCTCCCCTATGACTGTTCCTGAGGGGGATTACCTCCCCCTCTATATGATCATAGGGTATCAAGTCTCTTCTTGATAACCTGCTGTCCTTCCTCTGATTGCCACCAGGTCTCCCCCTCCAGGGGACATGGTCAAAGGTGAGGCACCAGAGTATGTGAGAAAGTAATATCTCACTCTCCACTCAACTGTGGAGAGTGTTCTGTCCATTGTCTAGATCTGGGTAGGGGTTTAAGGTTTACCGCCTGTATTGTCCTTGGCTGGTGCCTTAGTTTGAGCGGGACCCCTGGGCCCAAATCTGCCTATCATAATGTTCTACTTGTAGGCTTCTAGGACCCTCTGGGTCCTTCTACTTTGCCTTTCTCCCATGATTCTCTCATCTAGAGTCCCACTAGAATGTCTTCTCCTCTGTCGCAGTTTCCTGGTAAGTGAAGGCTTTCATGGGACATGCCCGTTGGGCTAATATGCAGATATAAGTGAGTATATACCATTTGAGTCTTTCTGCTTCTGGCTTAACTCACTCATTATGATCATTTCTAGCTCAATCCATTTATCCACAAATTTCGGGAATTCCTTCTTTTTAATAGCTGAATAGTATTCCATAGTGTATATGTACCACAGTTCCTTTATCCATTCTTCTACTGATGGACACTTAGGCTGTTTCCATGTTCTGGCTATTATGAATAAGGCTGCTATGAACATGGTTGAGCAAATTTTCTTGCTGTGTGCTGGAGCATCTTCTGGGTATATTCCAAGGAGTGGAATAGCTGGGTCTCGAGGAAGCCCTATTCCCAGTTTTCTGAGATAGCACCAGATAGATTTCCAAAGTGGTTGTACTAGTTTGCATTCCCACCAGCAATGAAGGAGTGTTCCTCTCTCCCCACATCCTCGCCAGCATGTGGTGTCACTTGAATTTTTGATCTTAGCCATCCTGATGGGTGTAAGATGGAATCTCAGCGTTGTTTTGATTTGCATTTCCCTGATGATTAAGGAGGTTGAGCATTTCTTTAAGTGTTTCTCAGCCATTTGATATTCCTCTGTTGAGAAATCTTTGTTTAGTTCCATGCCCCATTTCTCGATTGGGTTATTTGGTTTGGTAGTATTTAATTTCTTGAGTTCTTTATATATTTTGGATATTAGACCTTTGTCAGATGTGGGGTTGGTGAAGATCTTTTCCCAGTCTGTAGACTGTCGCTTTGTTCTCTTTACCGTGTCACCTGCCTTACAGAAGCTTCTCAGCCTCATGAGGTCGCATTTATTAATTGTTGACATTAATGCCTGGGCTGTTGGTGTTCTGTTCAGGAAGTTGTCTCCTGTGCCAATATGTTCAAGGCTCTTTCCCATTTTTTCTTCTAAGTGATTTAGTGTCTCTGGTTTTATGTTGAGGTCTTTAATCCACTTGGATTTGAGTTTTGTACAAGGTGACAAATATGGGTCCAGTTGCATTTTTTTACACATAGACATCCAGTTAGACCAGCACCATTTGTTGAAGATGCTATCCCTTTTCCATCGAATGGATTTGGCTTCTTTGTCAAAAATCAAATGACCATATGTGTGTGGATTCATATCTGGGTCTTAGATTCGATTCCACTGATCAACCAGCCTGTTGCTGTGCCAGTACCATGCTGTTTTAATTACTATTGCTTTATAGTACAGTTTGAGATCAGGTATGGAGACTCCTCCGGAGCACCTTTTATTGTACAAGATTGTTTTAGCTATTCTGGGTTTTTTGTTTTTCCATATGAAGTTCAGAATTGAACTTTCAATGTCTTTAAAAAATTGTGTAGGTATTTTGATAGGGATTGCATTGAATCTGTAGATTGCTTTTGGTAGGATGGCCATTTTTATTATGTTAATTCTCCCTATCCATGAGAAAGGTAGATACTTCCATCTTCTCATGTCATCTTCAATCTCTTTTTTTAGGGTTTTGAATTTTTTTCAAACAGGTCCTTCACTTGCTTAGTAAGAGTAACTCCTAAGTACCTTATATTGCTTGTGGCTAAC
Organism: Acomys minous; assembly: GCF_964271855.1. Classification (NCBI taxonomy): domain Eukaryota; kingdom Metazoa; phylum Chordata; class Mammalia; order Rodentia; family Muridae; genus Acomys; species Acomys minous. The sequence goes on along the minus strand of NC_140488.1, from coordinate 66,456,457 downwards.
GTGAAGGGTGTAGTTTTCCTAATTTCTTCCTCTGCAAGCTTGTCATTTGTGTATAGGAAGGCTACAGACTTTTTTGAGTTAATTTTGTATCCAGCCAATTTTCTGAAGGTGTTTATCAGCTGTAGGCGTTCTCTGGTGGAATTTTGAGGGTCACTTATGTAGACTATCATATCATCTGCAAATAGGGATAATTTGACTTCCTCCTTTCCCATTTGGATACCCTTGATCTCCTTATGTTGTCTTATTGCTCTGGCTAGAACTTCGAGTACTATATTGAAGAGATATGGAGAAAGTGGGCAGCCTTGCCTTGTTCCTGATTTTAGAGGAATTTCCTTAAGTATCTCACCATTTACTTTGATTTTGGCTATTGGCTTCCTATATATAGCCTTTATTATGTTGAGGAAAGTGCCTTGGATTCCCGATCTCTCTAAAACTTTAAACATGAATGGGTGTTGGATTTTATCAAATGCTTTCTCTGCATCCAAAGAGATGATCATGTGGTTTTTTATTTTCATTTTGTTTATATGGTGGATTACATTGATGGATTTCCGTATATTAAACCATCCCTGCATGCCTGGAATGAAGCCTACTTGGTCATGATGAATGATATCTCTGATGTGCTCTTGTATTCGTTTTGCAAGTATTTTATTTAGTATTTTTGCATCGATGTTCATCAGAGAAATTGGTCTGAAATTCTCTTTCTTTGTTGAGTCTTTGTGAGGTTTAGGTATCAATGAGACTATGGCCTCATAGAATGAGTTTGGTAATGTTCCATCCCTTTCTATCTTTTGGAGTAGCTTGAAGAGTATCAGTATTAGGTTGCCCTTGAAGGTCTGGTAGAATTCTGCACTGAAGCCATCTGGCCCTGGGCTTTTTTTGGTTGGGAGACTATCAGTGATTGCTTCAATTTCTGTAGGGGAAATGGGACTATTTAGCTTGTTTATCTGTTCTTCATTCAACTTTGGCAAGTGAAATTGATCAAGAAAATCGTCCATTTCCCTTAGATTTTCAAATTTTGTGGCATATATGCCTTCAAAGTAGGATCTTATGATTCCTTGTATTTCTTCAGTGTCTGTTGTTATGTCTCCCTTTTCATTTCTGATTTTGTTGATTTCAATACTGTCTCTCTGTCTTTTAGTTAGTTTGGCTAATGGTCTGTCTATCTTGTTGTCTTTCTCAAAGAACCAGCTCTTGGTTTTGTTGATTCTTTGGACTGTTTTCTTGGTTTCTAATTTGTTAATTTCACCCCTGAGTTTGATTATTTCCAGACGTCTACTCCTTTTGGGTGTTTCTGCTTCTTTTTTTTCTAGGGCTTCCAGTTGTGTCGTTAAGGTGTTTATGTGCGATGCTTCCAATTTCTTTTTAAAGACACTTAGTGCTATGAATTTTCCTCTTAGCACTGCTTTCAATGTATCCCACAAATTTGGGTATGTTGTTCCTTCATTTTCATTGAATTTCAAAAACTCCTTGATTTCTTTCTTTATTTCTTCCCTGATCCAGGTGTCATTTAGCAGAGAGTTGTTTAGTTTCCACATACGTGTAGGCTTTTTGTTATTTCTGTTGTTGTTGAATTGCAGCCTAAGCCCATGATGATCTGATAGCATACAAGGTATTATTTCAATTCTCTTGTATCTGTTGAGGCTTTCTTTGTGAACTACAATGTGATCAATTTTGGAGAAGGTTCCATGGGGTGCAGAGAAGAAGGTATATTCTTTCTTGTTTGGGTGAAAGGTTCTATAGATATCTGTTAGATCCATTTGACCCATGGCATTGGTTAATGATGTTATTTCTCAGCTTAGTTTCTGTTTCGATGACTTGTCCTTCAGTGAGAGTGGGGTGTTGAAGTCTCCCACTATTATTGTGTGGGGATCGATGTGTGGTTTAAGCCTTTTTAGCAGATCTTTTACAAATGTGGGTGCCCTTGTATTGGGAGCATAGATGTTCAGAATTGTGATGTCATCTTGGTTGACTTTACCTTTGATGAGTAAGAAGTGTCCATCCTCATCTCTTTTGATTAATCTTGGTTGAAAATCTATTTTGTTCGATATTAAAATGGCTACGCCTGCTTGCTTCTTGTGTCCATTTGCTTGGAATATTTTTTTCCAACCTTTTATCCTGTGGTAATGCCTATCATTATGGGTGAGATGTGTTTCTTGAATGCAGAGGAATGTTGGATCCTGTTTATGCACCCATTCAGTTAGTCTGTGTCTTTTTATTGGAGAATTGAGACCATTGATGTTGAGAGATATTAACGACCAGTTACTATTAAGAGTCTTAATTTTGATGTTGGTTCCAGTCGAGTGTTTGTGTAGTTGTGTTTTTGCCATGGTATAGTTATCTATTTCCTGAGTAGTTTTGATTGTAGCTTGACCCTTTGGGATGGAGTTTTCCTTCTAGTACTTTCTGTACAGCTGGATTTGTGGATAGGTACTGTTTGAATTTGGTTTTGTCATGGAATATTTTGTTTTCTCCATCAATGGTTATTGATAGTTTTGCTGGGTAAAGTAATCTGGCCTGGCATCTGTGGTCTCTTAGGGTTTGCAGGATCTCTGTCTAGGCCCTTCTGGCTTTGATGGTCTCTGCTGAGAAGTCGGGTGTAATTCTGATAGGTTTGCCATTAAATGTTATTTGGCCCTTTTCCCTTGCAGCTTTTAATATTTTTCTTTGTTCTGTATGTTTTGTGTTTTGATTATTATGTGATGGGCAGTTTTTCTTTTCTGGTCAATTCTATTTGGTGTTCTGTAGGCCTCTTGTATGTTTATAGGCATCTCTTTCTTTAGATTGGGGAAATTTTCTTCTATGATTTTGCTGAGAAGAGTTTCTGGGCCTTGGAGTCTGATATCTTCTCTTTCTTCAATGCCTATTATCCTCAGATTTCTTCTTTTCATGGTGTCCTTAATTTCTTGGATGTTTTGTGTCAGGAGTTTTCCAGATTTGGCATTTTCTTTAATGGTTGCTTCAAGATCTGTGATTGTATCTTCTAGACCTGAGATTCGTTCTTCCATCTCTTGGATTCTGTTAGAAAAGCTCTGCACTGTGTCATTCACCTTCTTCTCTGAGGCCTCACGTTCTCGTTTTTCTTCTGTCTGTGTGTTTATCATTGAATCCATTTTCATTTTCATATCTTGAACAGATTTTTTAATTTCTTTCATCTGGTTGTTTATATTTTCCTGAAAAATTTCCAGTTCCACTCTATGTGCTTCTTTTATGTCTCGCACCTGCTTCGCTGCTTCTTCCTGCATCTGATTTCGAATTTTATTTGTTTCCTCCATTAACATCCTCATTACCAAGGATCTGAGGTCATTTTCTTGTGTTACGTTGTTTGTGAGTTCTCCGGGTTGTTTTCTTTGGGATAGCTGGGAACTGGAGACGTCATATTGTTTTGGGGTTTTTTGCGAATGCTTTTACGCTGTCCCTTAGACATCTTGCCATCTCTGTTTTTGTTGGGTGACTTCCAGAGTTGAGTGGAGGGAGTCTGATGATAGTTTCACTTGTTTTCTCACGATTTCCATAGGCTGGAAGCCCTGATACTTCACTGGTGTGGATGGCCGGAGGTTATCCCTGTAGTTTTGGGCTCTCACCACCAGTGATCCTCAGCTCCCCTTTGCTGTGGGTCCTGCAATCGTTCTGGGTCTCTGAATGATCGTTGGGTCAGGCCAGGGTATCCACAACCTTTTGGGTCCCCTGCTAAGTCCAGCCAGGGATACTGGGCCCGAGCCACGAGTCGAGCTCAGCTAGTTTCTCAGGGCCTGAACCGTCTGCCACAGCAGGAGAACTGCAACTGCACTGAGCAAGCACCTGGTGGAAGTGAGTGCTCTGCCCAGCTTGTGTCACAGCAGGAAACCCAAGGTTGCGCTGAGCAAGCACCCAGGGTATAACTGAGCACTCCACCCAGCCCTCGTCACAGCAGGAAAACTGCGGCAGCGCTGAGCAAGCACCCAGGGTAGAAGCGAGCGCTCCGCCCAACTTGCGTCACAGCAGGAAAACCAAGGCTGCACTGGGCAAGCACCCAGAGTATAACTGAGCGCTCCGCCCCGCTCGCGTCACAGCAGGAAAACTGCGTCTGCGCTGAGCAAGCACCCAGAGTATAACTTAGCGCTCCGCCCTGCTTGCGTCACAGCAGGAAAACTGCGTCTGCGCTGGGCAAGCACCCAGAGTATAACTGAGCGCTCCGCCCTGCTCGGTCACAGCAGGAAAACTGCGTCTGCGCTGAGCCGGAGCCCAGGGTAGAAGCGGGCACTCCGCCTAGCCTGCGTCACAGCAGGGGATCTGCGCCTCGGGCAGAATTGCCCGCTGAGACGAGCCAGCCTCTCCACAGCACAGCTCACTGAGCAAACCCAGAATTCTGGGCCGAACCATCCGCTGAGTCCAGCCTGGGTCTCAAGGCACCACGTGACCCAAATCCTGTCCAGAGTCCCCTCTTCCGCAGCAACTCCCACCGTCCACCACACTAATGGCCTCCACTGTAAGGCTCTGCACTGCAAACCTCAGCCACCGCCGCTGGCGCCGCTGGCGCCGCTGGAGCCGCTGGTGCTGCCGGAGCCACTGATGGCACTGCTGTCCCCACTGCCGCCGCTCTGATCCGAGAAAGTCCTTGCTCCTCCCGTGTGCAGGGGCAGGCAGGTCCTCCGCACCCTGGTCCCTCCGAACCGTGGAGCACTTCTGCTGCCGTGGTGTGGGGACCTTGGTGTTCCTGGCTCAGAAATCTGTGCAATTCCCTGAATTGTTCGCTGGAGCTTTCAAACACGGTACACACTGCTCGCCGCCATCTTGGATCCTCCAGTTTCTTTATTATGTATTGCCATATCTTTTCTGTACATGGTGCTGTGCTTCATGTACACAAAGTCATTTAAAGACAGCTTGTATTTTGACTAGATGTTTTTGAAATGCATTGAACCTAGAGCTTTGTGTATGCAAGGAGGTTGCTCTACCACTAATCTACATATTTTATAGAACAAGTTGGTTTATCTCATTGTCTGAATTTTCTTTATCCTTAGTGGTCTTGTGTATAATCATCTTATCCATTACTAAAGTTGAAGATTGAAGTATGTAACAATTATAATTGAATGGCTTAAGACTGTATGTTAAGGTTCATTTTATTCATTTTGAGATTTTCTGTTCAGGACTATGAACTTTTAATTTCTGTTTCTCCTTTATGGATTTACCATGGTATCATTAAAATTATATATTTTTTATTCCTAAGAATATGTTTGTATTAAAATATATACAATAGTAACTGGGAATATTTTAAAGAAGCTGCATTTTATTCATAGAAAACCCTTGCACATGTAAACTCACAGAGACTGTGGCAGTATGCACAGACTCAGGACAGATGGAGTCCCAGCACTGAGAGGAGGAAGTGGACATGGGTACCCATCCCTAAAAAGAAGCAATCTCCAATTGAAATCTACTTGAAAAGAAAAAATTAGTTTTCTGCAATTTATTGTATCTCACTGGGTATATAAGACACACTTAATGGTATGGCCCATGTCTAACAGTAGACAAAAACAAAATCAGTAGTACTTTTGTAGATTTTTTCTCAATTTGCTTTGCTCAATTTTTTTTCTTACTATCCTTTTCTACTGTGGCATACACATCCTTGTGTTGTGTGTATTCAAATGTCATATTCCTGAGTGTCAAGAAGGAACTCCGACTAAACTGATTACTGCATAAATAGTTGAGTCAGAAAAGTGAAGGAAATAGATTTTGTTGGTTACTCCTTCTTCTCCTTTAGACATTTGCATATTTTCCTACCCCTAAATTATATCATCTAACCTGTTGTCTTTCCTATAGTCTGGGAAAATAGAAATAGAAAATTAAAATTTGAAATATATGCATATATGCATACAAAAACAATTAATGAAAAAAGGAATCATGAATTTGAAGTAGATCAGGGAGAGTATATGGGAGGGCTTGAAGGGAGGAAAGAGAATGAAGTATATAATTATATTACAATCTCAAAAGGAATTTTTAACTTAATTTTTTAAAAAAGCCCACACCACTTCAGTTGTCTCTCTTTTTTACATCATGGTTGTTTTCTCAACTACTCCACCAGTGCTCCACCTGCCTGTTGGCTGCCATGCTTACTACCATAATGGTCATGGTCTTTACTATGCCCTGAAGTTATAGAACCCAGTTAAATGATTTATATATTAAAAAACAAGTTGTCTTTCTACTATCGAATTTCCCACATTCACTATAAATTTTAGACACTAAACTCTTATCAGATGTGATATGCAAATATTTTCCCAATGCATTATTTCATTTTTTATTTTTTACTTTATTAATTTATTCTTGTTACATCTCATTGGTTATCCCATCCCTTGTATCCTCCCATTCTTCCCTCCCTCCCATTTTCCCCTTATTCCCCTCCCCTATGACTGTTCCTGAGGGGGATTATCTCCCCCTGTATATGTTCATAGGGTATCAAGTCTCTTCTTGGTAACCTGCTGTCCTTCCTCTGAGTGCCACCAGGTCTCCCCCTCCAGGGGACATGGTCAAATTTGAGGCACCAGAGTATGTGAGAAACTAATAAATTTCTTTTTTATTGAAAAATAAAATCATTCATATTACATCTCAATTGCTATCCCATAGCATGCATCCTCCCATTTCTCCCTCCCTCCCACTTTCACCCCATTCCCCCTCCCTATGACTGTGACTGAGGGGGACCTCCTCCCCCAGAATATGATGCTAGGGTATCAAGTCTCTTCTTGGTAGTCTGCTATCCTTCCTCTGAGTGCCATTGGGCCTCCCCATCAAGAGGACATGGCCAAATATGGGGCACCAGAGTTCGTGTGAAAGTCAGTCCACACTCTCCACTTAACTGTGGAGAATGTCCTGTCCCTTGGCTAGATCTGGGTAGGGGTTTGATGCTCACAGCAAATATTGTCCTTGGTTGGTGCCATAGTTAGAGTAGAACACCTGGGCCCAGATCCGCCCATCATGGTGTTCTTCTTGTAGGTTTCTAGGACTCTCTGGATCCTTCTATTTCCCCATCTCCTATATTTCTCTCACTAGAGTCCCAAATAGGATGTCCTCGCCTCTATCCCACTTTCTTGTCCCATGAAAGTCTTCATTATTTCATTTTTAATTATATCCTTTGCTGTATAAGAAATTGTAAATTTGATATAGTAACATTTATTTGTTTGCTTTTGTACAATGAGATTTTCATATGAAGTACTAAAAAATTATTGCTAATGCTTATATCCAGATATGTCCTATGTTGTCTTTGAAGAGCTTTAGTCCATTTTTAGTTGATTTTTGTATATAGTATAAGATATGGATAAAATGTCATTCTTTTGCATGTAAAGACCCAGTTTTTTAGCACACTTTACAGAAAAGAGTATACTTTCTTTGTCCTAACCTTTTTGTTGCTTTACTAAAATTAGTTGACTATATATGTTTGAATTTATATGGATTCTCTATCTGTTCCACTGGTATGTCTCTACTTTCCTGCAGGGTTAAGCTGCTTGATTTAATATAGGTTTATAATATAATCAGAATTCATGGTGGATGACTGCTTCTAACCTTGTTTTTCTTTTTCTGAATTATTTTTACTATTTTACACCTTTTGCTGTTTCATTCAAATATTAGGCATTTTTTGTTTCTGGGAAGAATAACAGGAATTATGCTTTAGGTTTTCCTTATCTTTTAAGATAGATTTGTTGTATGTGGCTATAGGTACTTAAAAAGACATAGACATCCTATAAAGCATGGTTTTGATATTAATTCTATTTTCAAAATGTCTGCTCTACATCATTTGGTAAATATGTTATAGAGTTCCCTGAGTTCCCTAACAACTTTTTAAAAGAAATTCATTTCTCGTGGAAAATTACCATTACTACACCAGAGTATTACCTATATTCCAAAGAGACTACTTTCTCTTAATAGTTTAGTAATCATATGAATGTCAGTATGGACACAATATTTTTGGTGTGGAAGGAATGAACATTTGTGGCCCCTTCCTAAGATATCCAATAGCTTGCTAATGTAATCAAGCCATATCTATCTCAGGAAGTTTCTTTCCCCCTGTATTTAACACTCTTACAATCAGCAAAGATATAAATGATGAGAAATATATGAGAAGCTTTCTTAAGTTACAAGACATTCCCAGCTGTTCAGTCTCTCTAGTACTCCTTTGCACTAGCCATGTATTCTCTTACTAATTTTAAATAATTACATTTACCTAAAACTTAGTATTACTCTAGATCTGTTTGGAACATATTTTAAATATCAAAACAACTAATTAACTTACTATAACTTCAATCATTGTTTTTATTATCATAAGATTTGTCACTATTAAAGGCTTATGTTTGAGCAAAAGTGAAAGGACAGAATACTATTCAGAAGCCTATATGAGGAATATTTCTTGCCATCAATTTCCAAACAATTTGGTAACTAGGAAAAGCATATGAACTTAGACTAATATATATGAACATGAAAGAAACCCTCCTTCATTATAAATTTAATAGTTTTACAAAACACTAAAAATAATTCTAGATTTGGAATATGATCTGACTAAACAAATGTAAACAAGGAAGTATCAACATGTTCACATTGAATGTAATGAAATAAAATACAAATATTATAAATAGTATTCACACCTATTGTGTAAAAATGAGTCTACTTGGCAGAATAGTGACAAATTATTGGTTAGAAGAAACTGAGTTTTTAAAAACATTTTTCTCAGTTAAAAAATAAGAAATAAAAGAACTCAATAATCACCGTGATATTTTCATAAAGATTGTCTTGATTCTGTAGATTAGTTTGAGTAGTAAAGACATTTTAACAATAGTGAATATTCCAAAAAGTGACCAAAATGATATGTTGGTATTCCTTTTATGTTACCTTTAAAATTTTTATCAAAATTTTATAATCTTGTTATATAAAAATTTGTTTCTAGTTATATATTTATAGCTCTTACAATGGTATACTTCTCTTGGTAACTATTTCAAGTAGTCCTCTATAAATATAAACCAATATTCCTGAATTTGTCATGTTTATTATTATTATTATGCAAATTTGCTTAATTTTTTCTACATCTAATAACTTTTGGGTAGAGTGTTTGTGAATTTCTCTATATAAGAACATATCTTCTGTCCATTGGCTAGATCTGGGTAGGGGTTTAAGGTTTACCGCCTGTATTGTCCTTGGCTGGTGCCTTAGTTTGAGCAGGACCCCTGGGCCCAAATCTGCCTATCATAATGTTCTACTTGTAGGCTTCTAGGACCCTCTGGATCCTTCTACTTTGCCATTCTCCCATGCTTCTCTCATCTAGAGTCCCACTAGAATGTCCTCCCCTCTTTCTCAGTTTCCTGGTAAGTGAAGGCTTTCGTGGGACATGCCCCTTGGGCTAATATGCAGATATAAGTGAGTATATACCATTTGAGTCTTTCTGCTTCTGGGTTAACTCACTCATTATGATCATTTCTAGCTCAATCCATTTATCCACAAATTTCGGGAATTCTTTGTTTTTAATAGCTGAATGGTATTCCATAGTGTATATGTACCACAGTTTCTTTATCCATTCTTCTATTGAGGGACACTTAGGCTGTTTCCATGTTCTGGCTATTATGAATAAAGCTGCTCTGAACATGGTTGAGCAAATTTTCTTGTTGTGAGCTGGAGCATCTTCTGGGTATATTCCAAGGAGTGGAATAGCTGGGTCTTTAGGAAGCCCTAGTCCCATTTTTCTGAGATAGCACCAGATAAATTTCCAAAGTGGTTGTACTAGTTTGCATTCCCACCAGCAATGAAGGAGTGTTCCTCTCTCCCCACATCCTCGCCAGCATGTGGTGTCGCTTGAATTTTTTATCTTAGCCATTCTGATGGGTGTAAGATGGAGAATGGAGAGTGGGATATTACTTTCTCACATACTCCGGTGCCTCACCTTTGACCATGTCCCCTGGAGGGGGAGACCTGGTGGCACTCAGAGGAAGGACAGCAGGTTACCAAGAAGAGACTTGATACCCTATGAGCATATACAGGGGAAGGTAATCCCCCTCAGGAACAGTCATAGGGGAGGGGAATAAGGGGAAATGGGAGGGAGGGAAGAATGGGAGGATACAAGGGATGGGATAACTATTGAGATGTTACAAGAATAAATTAATAAAGGAGAAAAAAAGAACATATCTTCGAAAAACAATGCCAATTAGAATTTCTTTCTTAATTCCATAGTCTTTATTTGTTGTTTTTTCTGATTTCTCTGGCTAAAATGTGCTGTACTATGTTGAACAATAAGGACAAAAATTATCATGCTTCTCTATCTCCAGATCTTAGAGAGTAAACTCTCAGTCATTCCATATTCAGTATGATAGGTTAGCTATTAACTTTTTGGAAAAATTAAGGTCAGATATCTTCCTTTTATAAATTGTTCAATGTTTTTATCATGGACCATGTTTGGGTTTGTTTTTCAGTTTCTTTCCTATAATTATTGCAATAAAATATATTTTTGTTGTGTGTCATTTTTATTCATTTTCATATGTTAATCCATCCTTGTATCTCTTCCCTTAGTCCAATTTGTTCATGGTAGATAATATTTAATTGTAATTAACTTAAATTTGGTAGTATTTTGGTAATAATATTTATATCTATGTTCACCACAAATATTTACCTGTAGAATATGGCGGGGGGTATGTGCTATTGGGTTTTTTTAATACCAGGGTAACTCAAAGATGGGCTATAATGGAATTAATTCACCTATTTGTTTTAGAATACATGAAGAGAAATTGCTTCCTTAAATCTTGGAAGAGCTTAGTAGAAAGTTTTCTGGTCCTGCGCATAGTTTTATAGGAAAAGGCTTATTACAAAGTTAACTTCATTATCTGTTGTTAATCTATTCATTTTTTCTATTTTCTACTTATTCATTATTTATTCATTTAAAAATATTGATTTCTCCTAGATTATGAATTGTGGAATGTTACATGATAATTATAATATTTAATTATCCTTGGTATATCTATGTAGTCAGTTTTAATGCCTCCATTTTTATATCTTACTTTTTTAAGTTTTCACTATCTTTTTCTTGGATAGTCTACATAAACTTTGTCTAGAATAGGATGCATGGATCTGTCTAAGAGGGGGAACTAGAATAGATTTTATTGGTAGAACAGGTGCAAGGGAGATTGGAATGGGAGGACCAGATGGAAGGAGAAAATGTGGGGAAAGAAAGAATTGAGGGGCACTTGGCTGGTAGTATATAAATTTAGTGTAATGGAAACTTCCTAAAATATATGAAGGCAACCCTGATGAAGTATCCAAATAATGGGGGAATGGAGTCACAATTGGTCATCTATTGTCACCATGTGAAGCTTTCAATACCAGGACTGGGTTATATTAAATTGTGTTGTTGGCCAAAAGAACCTTACAGAAATCCCCAAGCAACTCAGGCATTTGCTAGGCATTGGCTTGCTCTCCACAAACTCACAGCAAGGCCCCATTACTAAAGACCACAACCACACAACTCATTGAATGTGGAGAAGTCAAGCTAGTACCTACATAGACCCTCCATCCCTATGTTCTAGTGTCTTTGGTGTGGAAATGTACTCTACAGTATACCAAAGGAGAAACAGAGACTAATCTAGCCACAAAACCTTTGACCTAAAATTCTGACCCGCCTGCAAAATATGCTAGGGTAATGGTGGCACAAACTTGTGGGAGTAATCAATGAATGTCTGCTTTGACTTACTGCCCACCACACAAGCTGGAACCCATACTGGGCACTGATTAGGTGACCAAGAGCTAGATACTGATACTGGATAGCCAGGAGACCTAGGATAAAACCAAATACTATTGGTCTTTTGAAAAAACAGTAATAATAAAATGACTACTAATGACATTCCTCTATATTCATAGAACAGTGCCCTGCTCAACTATTATCAGAAAATCTTCCTCTTGCAGCAGATGAAAGAAGTACATAGACCCACAGCAACATATTACTGCAGAGAGAGAGAGAGAGAGAGAGAGAGAGAGAGAGAGAGAGAGAGAGAGTCAAATACTCATCTCTAAATGGGATGCCTCCATCAAACCCCTCCCCTCAGAACTCAGAAAACCACATGGAAGAGAAGTGGAAAGAGCATAAGATCCAGATGGGATGGAAGACACAAGAAGAACAAGTCCTTCTAAGTCACCTGAGCAAAGCTTATATGAACTCAGAGATGGAAGCAGCAAGTACAGAACATGCACAGATCTGCATAAGATATTCTGTGTATATATTATATCTTTCAGTTTAGTGATATTTATGGGACTTTTGAGTGTGTGAACTAGTGGGTCTCTTATTCTTGTGCCTTCTCTTGGAAACCTTTCCTACTATTGGTTGCTTTATTCAACTTTGATATGATGGCTTTTCTTTTCTTTTATAATATATTATTTTGTCATGTTTTGTTGTTATCTCTTAGAGTTCTGTTCTTTTCTAATAAGAAACAAAAAGGGAATAGATCTGGATGGGATAGGAAATGAAGAAGGGGAAGGAATAGGGGAAGGGGAAATTGAAAACAGGAATATATATATATAGCTATCTCTTTATTCCTAGATGTATTGAGATATAACTGACATATAAAAATTACATATATTTAAGATCCATCATGTTTAATTTTCAATTTTATTTACATACCTGCATATCTCTGACTATATACAAACATAATCATATACATTGACACAGTAATGTTTGCACACCAGATATTCATATTCCTCAGAGACAAACACTACCACTCCTACCACCAGCACTGTAGACACTGCATTAGTTATTTTTTTTAGTGTTTACTCATAGCACAAAAGTCAGCTTATGGAAGAAAGATTTTTTTTGGCTTATAGTTCCAAAAGAGTCCATAATGTCAGGGAAGACATGGCAACAGATGCTTAGAGAAGGGAGATGAGAAATCACATATTCAACTGCACAGAAGGCAAAAGAGTGAACTGGAAATGGGAAGAGATTATAAACTCTCAAAGGCTGCTCCCATTTGCATACGTCTTCCAGAAGGCTTCACCTCCAAAAGACTCCACACCTCCCGAACAACCACACCAAATGAGGACCTGGGCTTTATAGGGTCATCTTGCATTCAAACTATTATACATGAAATCAAAGAAAGAAAGAAAGAAAGAAAGAAAGAAAGAAAGAAAGAATACATCTAAAACTAAATTGCAAAAGAAACTATAAAAAGATACAAACAAAAGGAGAGCGAATGTCATATTACTACTTTTACTTTTCTTTTAAAAACATTTTTATTTAGTGCTTGAAAATATCATACATGTAAGCAGTATATTGATAATATCCACCCCTGACTACTGTCTGCCATTTCTCTCTGAAACTCTGCAACCTATCTTCTTCATAATTACAAGTCTTCTCTTTTTTTCATTATTTACTAACTCACTTTATCAAATTAGGGCTGCTCATTTATGAGTGCATAGATACTAGGGATTATGTCCTCAAATAAAAGTCATACTTCTCCCATCATCAGCCATTAACTTCCAGTAGCTCCTTAGTTAGGCCTGGGGCCCCAGGAGTCTCTCCACTATGAATATTGGAATGTTGACTTTTTTGATCTCATGTATATTGTGAAGGTAAACAGAACTTCTATGAGCGCATGAGTGTAACAGTCATGTTATATCCAGCAGACAACATTTCACAGATGCTTTTATTACCCTTTGGCTCTTATATTCTTCTCACTATACTTCCACAATGTTCCAGGAGCTTTGAGGAGATATACATACATATTATATCTTACATGTAATCATATATGACCACCTGTGTCAGGGTGCTCAGAATCACTGATTCTTATAACTTTGGCCATTTATGAATCTCTGACCAAGATTGAGAACACACAAATCTATCAATAGAAACAAAAGTTACCATTGCATTCTTTTTAAAAAGACAGTTTGACAACCTAACCATTTAGGAAAAAAAGACACATTAGGCTCTTTCTCTAAGATCTATGACCTTCCAGACATGTTCTTTTGACCTATATTACAGTACTGGACATGAAATTCCTTTTGTGGAGGAGGCCTCAAGTCCAATTAAAAATGCAATTGATTACTAAAATAACTATCATGCCATTACTGTCCTAGTGGCACATTTTGCCTAGAAAGATGGTATTGTAGTATGAAGTATCCAGTGCTGAGTAAGACCTTTGATACCTTTACTCACCCCACAACCTGCATAGCACCTTCAGGCATTGTGTAAGCTAGCCAGCAAATAGAAATATACCTGGTCAGTTCATGATTGATTTCTATGTCATACAACCACATTGTATGTGTCTTCCTTATTCTGCCTCCCAGGCTGACCTCAAATTCACAAGAACCTACTAACTTCAACCTCTCCAATGCTGGGGTTACAAGCCTGAGCCATCATGCCAGCTTAATAGTATACCCTTGAATGGTCAATGGCTTAATAAACAAGAAACTTTAAAGTTGTCTTACTATTCTATTGCTTTGAACAGACATCATGACCAATACAATACTTATAAAAGAAAAAAATAATTGTGGGGTTTCTTTATAGTTTTGGAGTCTTAGTTCTGTGTGCATGGCAGCAGACAGGCAGAAATGCCGCAGTAACTAAAGTATTTACATCATCATCCCTTGTTCTTATGCAGCAGGCAGAGTAAGAGAGAAAGAGACAGAGAGAGGAACTGAGACTGATGAGGGCTTTTGGGTTTGTTTGTTAATTCATTCATATTACATCTCAACTGTTATCCCATTCCTTGTATCCTCCCATTCTTCCCTCCCTCCCTCCCGCTTACCCCCTATTCCCCTCCCCTATGACTGTGACTGAGGGGGACCTCCTCCCCCTGTGTATGGAATTACATCATTTTCACCCCTTCCTTTCTTTCATGTAGCACCTCCCAGGAACCTACCCTCAAAGCCCCTCTCAAATTGATAGCCTCTTTTCTTGTATTATTATTACATGAGTATACTTGTACATGTATATGTATACATATATATGCTTATGTACATAGATAGATAGATAGATAGATAGATAGATAGATAGATAGATAGATAGATCCTGCTTTATATATTTTTGTTGCTTTTATGTATAGAGTTTTAGGGTTCACCACTTTGTACTGGGAAAAGGGCTCATCTTTCAGAGAGGCTAATTCTCCCTCCCAGAAGTCATTAGTTGCCTTTAGCTCTTTGTTTAAGAGTGAGGCCCTATGAATTTTTTCTCTGCTGCATTAGTAGGTCTATTGATATTGCCATTCTTCTGGTCTTGTTTAACAACCATTTTGATAAAGACTGCTTCATGACAGACTTCTGATATTCTGGCTCTTGCAGTCTGCCCACTCGTCAGAAATGTTCCCTGAACCATAGACATAAGAGTTGTGGTGTAGCTGTATCCACTGAGACTTAGCTCTCAATGATCCACTTGATCTCTTCGTTGTGGCCAGATGTGGTTTTTGTGATGGTTCCCATTTTCTGTAAGAGAAGTTTTTTTGGTGAAGTGTGATAGCTACACTTATCTGTGAGTATAAGGGTAAAGTTTAAAGTATATCAAGAATTATCTTGGTATAGAAAAGCTTAAGATCCACAACCTCATTAGGCCCAGGTTGTTGGCTAGATTTCTAGTACCAAGAATTTTACCTGTCCTGTTGAGTGTACCTTAAGTGTAAATAGACAGCTGTTAGTTTCCAACAACATATGATTGCCATTTCCTGGAAGTTTATAAATATCTGATAATGCTGTTCATTCTTGTGGTTCACATGTGCTGCAGCTGGACAGGACTATTAATTGGTGCTTGACAGCTAGTATAGTATTTTTGGTACCATGGAAACTAGGTTGAAAGAAGGAAGCCTTCATGTTAGGTCCATCTTGAATCATCCAAGTCTTATGTCCTAAGTGTGGGGTATTTTCAGGAATATAGGCTTACCTCCAGTCTCTGAGAGGCTATCATGAGATACATAGATAGTTCAATGCATATGTCCACAAATTTCAGGAATTCTTTGTTTTGAATAGCTGAGTAGTATTCCATAGTGTAAATGTACCACAGTTTCTTTATGCATTCTTCTACTGAGGGACACTTAGGCTGTTTCCACATTCTGGCTATTATGAATAAGGCCACTATGAACATGGTAGAGCATATGTCCCTGTTGTGTGCTGGAGCTTCTTCTAGGTATATTCCAAGGACTGGAATAGCTGGGTCTTGAGGAAGCCCTATTCCCATTTTTCTGAGATAGTGCCAGATAAATTTTGAAAGTGGCTGTACTAGTTTGCATTCCCACCAGCAATGCAGGAGTGTTCCTCTTTCTCCACATCCTCGCCATCATGTGGTGTCACGAGTTTTTGATCTTAGCCATTCTGATGGGAGTAAGATGGAACCTCAGAGTTGTTTTGATTTGCATTTCCCTGATGAGTAAGGAGGTTGAGCATTTCTTTAAGTATTTCTCAGCTATTTGATATTCCTCTGTTGTGAAGTCTAGAAATGATCATAATGAATGAGTTAACCCAGAAGCAGAAAGAGTCAAATGGTATATACTCACTTATATCTGGACACTAGCCCAAGGGGCATGTCCCATGAAAGTCTTCACTTACCAGGAAAGTGGGATGGAAGGAAGGACATCTTATTGGGACTCTAGGGAAGAGAAACATGGGTGAATGGAGAAATAGAAGGATCCAGAGGGTACTAGAAACCTACAAGAAGAACATATGACAAGCAGATCTGGGCCCAGGGGTCCTGCTCAAACTATACCAGCCAAGGAATATACGTGCAGTAAACATTGAACCCTGACCCAGATCTACCCAATGGTCAGGACATTCTCCACAGTTGAGCAGAGAGTGGGGACTGACTTTCACACAAACCCTGGTGCCCCATATTTGACCACGTCCCCTGGATGAGAAGGCCTGGTGGCACTCAGAAGAAGTATAGCAGGCTACCAAGAAGAGACTTGATACCCTATGAACATATACAGGGGGAAGAGGTCCCCCTCAGTCACAGTCATAGAGGAAGGGAATAGGGGGAAAGCAGGAGAGAGTGAGGAATGGGAGGATACAAGGGATAGGATAACTATTGAGATGTAAAATGAATTAATTAATAAAATTTTTTAAAAGATATATAAATAGTATATATTATACATACTACATTAATGGCATCTATTCTTGTAGTCACTTCAAATACTTCAACCATTCCTTGAAAAGTAGGTTTCCGGTGGCTGATTCTGGGGGTTTGTATGTTTATAATTCTTGTGGTAAGCATTGTCAGCTTATGTGGCATAATTTCCTTTAAAATAAATATGTTGTGTGTAATTTTAGGTAAACATAAAATAATATAATTCCTGTGTAGTATTGGCATGCATACCTTGGTTATAAACAGCAGCTCTCTGATTGGACCTAAGACCCTCTCAATAGACAGAAATCATACTTGTTACTGGAAACCTAGCTAAATATCCAGGCCAAGTCATGTTATGATCTTGAAGGAGAACCTATAACTACCAGTTTAGTAATTCAGCATACTTCTTAACTACAAGCTAAATGTTTGAACTTATAACCCATGGATAAGTGCAGTCTTTACACCTCAGCAAAGAAATTTCTCTAACAACAGATAGAAACTGTTACAGATGACCACAACAAATCATAGTGCAGAATAGTGGAGCCCAGTCCCAACTGGCACATCCACAACATAACTTCCACACTTAAGGCTCACAAATCATTGCAGAGGAGGGAATATTTTGAGCTGGAGGAACTAGAAATTTGTTGTAAGGTTGTGTCTCCTAAGAATGTTATAAGGTACGTCCATAGAGTCTTATAAATATTACTGCCAAAGCATGAGCTGAAAAAAAACAACTCCAATAGACATGTTAATGTGGATAGGAAAACCTCAGGAGGCCTCTAGCCTACTCAAAAATGAAAATCAAATCCATAGATATGGGAGCTATGAAAAGAAAGGAAGGAAAAAGAAAATTGTATAATTATAATATCAAAATGAAAAATTAAAAAATATATATTTATATGCATATCTATCCTATATTAATTATGTATAATTTTAGGTAAACATAAAAATTATATGATTACTAGAGGCTTTATCAAAGAACCTTGGCATAATTTTCCCCCTTATCTTTCCTTCTTTCTGCACCAACCTCCCTCCTTCTCCTTGGTTTGTGTACCCCCTTTCTTTCTGTTTCCTAACCTTTATTCAGCTATCCCCTTCTAAAGCTATCTCTCTCTCTCTCCCTCTCTCTCTATTTCTCTCCCTCTTTCTCTCATACACACACACACAAACACACACACACAAACACACACACACACTGCCTATGGCTTCTTTAATTTTCCTGGTTTCTATGGTTACACCAAGTTGTATACTTACACCTGAAGACTCTGAGCTAGGGACCATAAATAAGAAAGAATATGCCATTTGTCCTTTTAGACATGTGTTGCTTCGCTTAATATGATCTTTTCTAGGTCTTTGCATTTGCCTAAAAATTTCAAGATTTCATTTTTTTTGCACCTGAGTAGTACTCCTTTGTGCGTGTGTGTGTGTGTGTGTGTGTGTGTGTGTGTGTGTGTGTGTGTGTGACATTTTCATTTTCCATTCAACTGTTGAAGGGCATTTTGGTTATTTTCACTTCATGGTATTTTCAAAAAGGCAGCAATAAATATTGCTGGTCAAGTAACTGCAGAGTAGAATTTGAAGACCTTTGGGCATAAGTCAAAGAGTATATCTAGGTCATATGGAAGAGTTACTACAACAGGGCTCATCTATATTTGTGTATAGAGAGTCCTTCTTGCCCCATTAGGAATGGCCATCATTAAGGAAACCAACAAGCAAATTCTGCTAAAAATGTGTACTAAAAACACTTAGATACTATTGGTAGAGATTTAAATTAGTGTAGTCACTGTGTAAATCAATGTGGATGTTCCTCACAAAAGCAAATAATAGCTATTATGTGATCCAACTACTTCATTCCTGGGTTTATATCCAAAGGAACCAAGACAACATTCAATAAAGATACATACATATCCTTGTTGATTATGGCACTAGTCACAATAGTACAATGAACATTTTATGCAATCAATGAAGTTTCCCATCAAATGAACAGATAAAGAATACACATATATAATAAAAAGAATTAAATTGTATAATTTTCAGGAATATGGATATATCTTGACATTTATTGTGTTTAGTGAAATGAGTTAGATTCAGAAAAACAAATACATCTTTTTCTCACAAATGTGGAGCTAAAATTAATAGACATGAAAACTGAGGAGAACCAATTTTGGGTAAGTAGAGGAGGCTAAAGATAGGTATTTCAAATATCATAAATATTTCCATTAAAATATAATAATTAGCTAGGCACAGTGGTGCATGCTATAATCCCAGCACTCAGAGAGGTAGAGGCAAGACGATCTCTGTGACTCTGAGACCAACCTTATCTAGAAAGTGAGTCCAGGACAGCCAAGGCTACACACAGAAACCCTGTGTTAAAAATAAAATAAAGTGCCTTGTATCCCCAATCTCTCTAAAACTTTAAACATGAATGGGTGTTGGATTTTATCAAATGCTTTCTCTGCATCTAAAGAGATGATCATGTGGTTTTTTATTTTCAGTTTGTTTATATGATGGATTACATTGATGGATTTCCGTATATTAAACCATCCATACATGCCTGGAATGAAGCCTACTTGGTCATGATGAATGATATCTTTGATGTGTTCTTGTATTCGTTTTACAAGTATTTTAACTGTGACAGAGGGGAGGACATCCTATTCGGACTCTAGATGAGAGAAGCATGGGAGAATGGCAAAGTAGAAGGATCCAGAGGGACCTAGAAGCCTACAAGTAGAACATTATGATAGGCAGATTTGGGCCCAGGGGTCCCGCTCAAACTAAGGCACCAGCCAAGGATAATACAGGCCGTAAACGTTAAACCCCTACCCGGATCTAGCCAATGGTCAGAACAGTCTCCACACTTGAGTGGAGAGTGGGGTCTGACTTTCTCATGTACTCTGGTGCCTCATATTTGACCATGTCCCCTGGAGGGGGAGACCTAGTGGCACTCAGAGGAAGGACAGCAGGCAACCAAGAAGAGACTTGATACCCTATGAGCATATACAGGGGGAGGTAATCCCCCTCAGGAACAGTCATAGGGGAGGGGAATAAGGGGAAAATGGGAGGGAGGGAAGAGTGGGAGGATACAAGGGATGGGATAACCATTGAGATGTAACAAGAATAAATTAATAAAAAAAGAATATATAATAGAAAAAAGAAAAATGAATAAATAAATAAATAAAATAAAATGTCATAATTAAATCTCATCACTTTGTATAAATACTACACATTGATTTAAAAAGTAACTACTGTAAAACATGAAAAAAAAGTCTAAATCAGCTCCTATACTAAACAAATTTAGGACATCCACAAAAAAAAGAAAAGTTCCTGGAGAAGGTACATCTGAAGATGAAATTGTTCCAATTTTGCTGAAGACTTTAAGGATAAATAATACCTTTTGTGATCGTTAATGTTTATTGTCAAATTGATGGAATGTACAATAAACTGATATGCAAGCTACTAGGCACTCCTGTGAGGGATTTTGCTGATCAGATTTCTGGAAGTGAGAAGACACACCCTAGATGTGGGCAGAAACTTCTGGGGTCAATGCAGATAAAATGTACAGAGAATATAAGCTTACTTTTTTTGACTGCTTGCCTTTACTCTAACGGGCAAGTGTATCTACCCTGTTGCTGCTACAGCCCTTCAATTATATCAAAACCTGTTGCACTGAGCTTCCCAAATAGATTCAGTGTCAAAAGCTCTCCATGGCTTCAGTACCAGAATGAAACTGCTGAAGCCTCTACCTTTGTGATCTGAGCAACTACTAAGCTTTAGCATCTCCAGTGTTGGTTATTGTTGAATTACCCAGGCCATACTGTATAGGCCAATCAATCTAATAAATAACTCTTTAGTGTATATTAATTCTGTTTGTTCTGTTCTTCCAGAAAACCTAAACTAATATCCCTTTCAAAGCAAATATTTATGTACATTAAAACAAGCTACTTGCTACTTCTATAATATGATATATATATGATATATATATATATATAATAAATGTGAAAAGTAGGCACTAGAGCATAAAAAGGAGAGTACCTATATACTTTGGTAGTGTGTTGATGTGGTACTGAGAGCACAATGAAGCTAGATATAGGGTGTAGAAACAATTAAGACGAGAATTACCTGCATATGTCTGGCAACATAATTAGAGTGGGATAAATGGTCATCTTGATTATAGAATTGTCCCACAAATGCTTAATTCCATTACTGAAAAAACTGCCTAAAAGGGGAAAAGGTGTAATTTGAAGTTCTATTAACAATAGAAAATTACTTGCCATCATGAATCTGTTTTCCATGATAAGGAAAATGTCAGGGTTATATTTTTGCCTTCAAATATAACCTCACTGTTTTAGCCCCTGTATAAAAGCATTGTTCAATATGTCAGAGTTACAGACGTTTTTCTGCTATTTGATTACTTTCAATCAAAAATTGATGCTAACCATAGTGTATCTAGTTCATATTATACATCATTTACTACTGATGATGTGATGTTTTCATCAAAGCTACAGTGAAGAAATGAAAACCTAGAAGTAAAATGTTTAATTTTTGAGAAATGATGACAATAATGATGATGGTGGTGGCAATAATAATAATAATAATAATAATAATAATAATAATAATAATAATAATAATACAATGCTTCCTGAAATTTTGTATGAAGCTAGGATAGTAACTCATATTTGAAGACAAAATGTAGAAAATGATGCTTTCATGCCTAATTTACAAGTGAGAGAACATACTTAAGGTTAACACCATGCCAATGGTGTTAACAATTAGGAATTGGAAGAACGTGTTCATTCATCTTCAGAGAACAAAACATAAGAAATGGTAGGAGAAAACTCTTTAATATGAATGTTACTTTAAAATTTTGATATGATTCAAATTTTATTCATCAGGAGAAAATTGTAGAATAGAATTCTTGAATAGAATATATTAAATTATTCTTATGATTATTAATGCATTAATTCTGAATTAATACACTGATGCATTCAAAAAGTACAGTGACCTCTAATTATAATGATTTTGTGAAATAATATTTCAATGATAATGGATCACCAACTATAGACATTGTCATCTCTTAACAACATCACTAATATTGGCATGGCTCAGTGGTATAGAGGCAACTAAACAGTTGCCGAGTACTGTCTTAGTGCATGCCACTGTCCTCCCCACAGTAGTGCTACCTTCACTTCAGGCATTGAATATATATCCTGGGATAAGCAGGAATCTCTCTCTCTCTCTCTCTCTCTCTCTCTCTCTCTCTCTCTCTCTCTCTCTCTCTCTCTCTCTCTCCTCTTCCTCCCTCCTTCTCCCTATTTCTGTCTCTCTGTCTCTCTCTCTCTGTCTGTCTGTCTCCTCTTTCCTCTCTTCTCTCCTCTCCTCTCTCCTCACTCACATATATATATGTAAATTTCATCTATCACCTATTGTATATCATCTATCATATCACCTATCATCTATCATAAATTATTCCTTTACATATATATAAAGTGATGTACATAGGTATATATTGAGAAATATATAATAAATAATGTGTATTTGAGGGGTAATATATAAGATAGAAAGCTAGGTGGTTGATAGATGATAGATAGATAGATAGATAGATAGATAGATAGATAGATAGATTGACAAATTACATCCCTATGTAATTGAATGTCCCACTGTGATGTTATGATGTATATGTACAGAGTTAAATTATTAAGATTGGTGTGATTTTAAGTTTCATTCTTTCAATACCTGTCAAAGTTAATTTTTCATATTTATTCTCATCATTTGTGTGTTTTCTTTCTCAATTAATTTATTACTTATCCTAATCATAGCCCCTCCTACCTCTTCTTTCAGTTCCACCATTCCCCCTCTTCTCCCTATCCTGCCTCTCCTGCTCTTCAGAAAATGGGAGCACTATCAATCCTCCCCCAGCACATCAAGTTACATAAGGACTGAGAGCATCCTCTTTCATGGTGGCCTGACAAAGCATCCTGCCAGAGGGAAGTGATCAAAAAGCATGCAACAAAGTCCTTGTCAGGGACAGTCCTGTTCCCCTTACTAGTGGACCCATATGAAGACCAAACTGCCCATCAGGTACATCTGTGTAGGAAGCCTAGGTGCAGTCTATGCATGGTCCTTGGTTGGTGTTTTTCTATGCACCTCAAAAAATAACTTTATTAGACTGTACTAACTCTACAAAGTAATGGGCTTCATTATGACATTTTCTTTTTCTTTTTAAAGATTTATTTATTTATTATTATATTATTTATGCAGTGCTCTGTCTGCATGTACACCTGCAGGCCAGAAGAGGGCATGATGGTTGTGAGCCACCATGTGGTTGCTGGGAATTGAACTCAGGGCCTCTGGAAGAGCAAATGGTGCTCTTAACCTCTGAGCCATCTCTCCAGCCTTATGACATTTTCATATATGCATATAATATATTTGGATCACATCTTCTATTATACTGCCTTACCCTCCTCTCACCTTTTCCATACCTCTCTCACATTCTTATTAGTTCCCTTTTATTTTTCTGCCTTTTTTTTCTGCTGCAGTCTAGCCAAATATGTGAACTTTTCCTGGAAATTTTTTCTTAGTGTACTCAGAAAAACTATATTATTCTCATGTCAAATACTGAGTTCTGTATATATCTATTTACTTAAGTCAATGTCCAGTGTTGTTTATACTATCCTTCAAATTATTGATTTTCTGGTTATCTTATTCACTCCTGAAAACAGATTTTTTTTGTAGTTTTCACTGTCTCTATATATCTGTCAGGTTCTTTCTTCAATTAGGTCTATGTGTGGAAATTTTTTCAAATATGTTGTTCAGTGCATATCTCCTTACACTGTGTAGGTATTTTTGGTAATTGACACTGTCATAGATATACCATCCTTTATAGCATATTTACTTGCTTAAAATCTACTCTGCCTGATATTGTCTTCACTGCTTCTGCTTTCTTACCTTTACTATCTGTATGGAATAAATTCTTTCCTTTCCTTTTAACTTACTTGTATCCTTACATATAATCATTTATTTTTTTACATTTCTTGGTGATTTCATAAAGAAGTACATTTCATTCATACATGTATCCAATTATGCTTTGTACTTATTCATTCTTCCATGCTCTCCATGGTGCTTTCTTTATCACTGCTCTCTTTTTCCTTTGCCTCATAAATAGATAACCTTTCTGCTTTCATGACATATATATTTGAATATCCTTTTTTCTCATCTCTTCTTTTGTGGAGAGCTTCTCATTTGTCATTTTCTCCTTTCTACTTTATATATATATATATATATATATATATATAAAATTTGAATTTAGATTACACATATAAGGAAAACATATTTATCTTTTAAAGTCTGGATTAATTTGCTTAATATAATGAACTCAACTTCTGTATTTTTTGTCCTGAAAATGTCTTAATTTCATTCTCCTTTATAGCTGAAGGAAATTCCATTTTTTTATCCATTCATCTGTTGATGAATATTTAGACTAGTTTTTTATTGTCACCATTGTGAATAGTGTTGTTGCCTCTGTAGTGTGCTCACTTAGCTTTCTTTTACTTAAATTATATCTATTCCTAAGAGTAGTATAGTTATCTATGTGATAGTTTCATTTTAGATTATTTTCAAACTTTACATATTGATTTCCATGCTCCCTGGCTATACCAAGTTACATCCACAATAGCAGTATGTAAGGGTTTTTCTTCTCTATCTATTGTATGTATTCTGTTTGTAGAGTTTAATCTATTGACATTGAAAATCACCAATGAGAGGATATATTTTTTCAGTTGTTACATTTTTTTAATGTGGTTACATTTTTTTCTATGTGGTTATAGATTAATGTCATTTTCTCAATTATTAGATTCTTTTATATTATATTAGATTTTTACCATTTCTTATAGGATTAATTGTATTATGTTTTTCACTCATATTGATGAATGATGTAAAAATCTAGATGTGTATATTTTATGTATATACCTGATGTTTGCATACATATATATATAATTGATAATTAACCACAATCAACTTAACTAGCACATAATCACCTCATTTATCTACCATTTTGTTAGATCATGTTATTGTCAAACAAATTTGTCTTATACATTTCAATTTGGATACTTTTTAAATTTTTTATCTCTGGCTAGGACTTCAGGAATTACATTAAACAGAAATGATGAGAGGAAGTCCCAGTTTTGTTGCTATTTTTAGGAGAATAATTTTTTAAAACATAATGTTAATGATGTTATCTGTGAGCTAGACATATTTGTCCCTTTATTATATTGAAATATACTATATCTTTCTGGTAAGAGTTTCTAAATTTAACAGGGCTTAAATTATGTCTAATTAATTTTCTTCATCGGTTGATGTGATCACATTGTTTTTGTGGCCTTCATTCAGTTGGCATGGTATTAATGCATTTACTTATCTGTACAGGACAAATCATCTTCATATCTCAAGGGTAAATTCATGTCTGTCCTGATGGATAATTATATTCATTCAATATTGAATCCCTGTTAGATTTGTATCATTTTTTCTTATTGATACTTGTCCATTCTTTTTTGTAGTAAGTTATAGCCCTTTCATATTATGAGTTTTGTGATATTTAAAACAAATACCTTTTATCTTCAGAAAGCCTTGGACATATTAGAGTCCAGAAATAAAGCATTTGGCTACTAAATTGCTGCTTTTAACCAACATCATATTGTCCTAGTGAGAGATGATATGAGAAGAGTTGGACACATGGTGAAATTGTGGAAAGTTTTCATGGGACTTCATTGGGCATAAATTTGGTTGCTTTATGTCTTTTGTCACTTTCATGTGCCTATGAAATTTGATTGCTTTAGATCTTTTGTCATTTTCACAATTCTATAAAGTTATTTTAGATAGACTCCAGAGCTTTTAAAAATTATTTCCAAGATGGGCTTGGTGGCACATGCCTGTAATCCCTGCACTGGGTTGGAGGAGGGGCAGAGGCAGGCAGAACTCTGTGAGATCAAGGCCAGCCTGGTCTACAAAGTGAGTCCAGAACAGCCAAGGCTTCACAGAGAAACCCTGTAATTTCTTAAAAAACGTTTCCATGGAACTATTAAGGGCTTGGGTTTTCTCATTCTGGTACCTTTTGGATAGTCTACCTAGATTTCAAAGTTATTTTTCTCTGATATTATAAAAAATATGTCTTTTAAAGTTTACTTGAGATCTCATACAAATTTTCATCCAAATGTAATACAACCTTATCAAATTGATGCCTTCTAGAAGAAATTCCCAAGTTTGTATTGTTGCCTTTTTAAAAATAAAGAAGTAAATTCATTTTAGTGCCAAACAAGAATGAGTTTACATTCTAGACTGGCTCATACTAAAAAGTTATTTGACTGTTACCTAGCCTTCTAGGTAAAAAAAACACTAATCCTCAAACTAATAAAAATAATGCTTCAGTTATCATTTCTAAGAATTTCTGAGGGATTAAATTAAATAATATTCTTTTAATGATCATTATTATATCTTTTTTCCTTTATTAATTTATTCTTGTTACATCTCAATGGTTATCCCACCGCTTGTATCCTCCCATTCCTCCCTCCCTCCCATTTTCTCCTTATTCCCCTCCCTTATGACTGTTCCTGAGGGGGATTACCTCCTCCTGTATATGCTCATAGGGTATCAAGTCTCTTCTTGGGAACCTGCTGTCCTTCCTCTTAGTGCCACCAGGTCTCCTCCTCCAGGGACAGGGTCAAAGGTGAGGCACCAGAGTATGTGAGAAAGTAATATCCCACTCTCCACTCTACTGAGGAAAATGTTCTGTCCATTGGCTAGATTTGGGTAGGGGTTTAAGGTTTACCGCCTGTATTGTCATTGGCTGGTGCCTTAGTTTGAGTGGGACCCCTGGGCCCAAATCTGCCTATCATAATATTCTACTTGTAGGTTTCTAGGACCCTCTGGATCCTTCTACTTTGCCATTCTCCCATGCTTCTCTCATCTAGAGTCCCACTAGAATGTCCTCCCCTCTTTCTCAGTTTCCCGGTAGGTGAAGGCTTTCCTGGGACATGCACCTTGGGCTAATATGCAGATATAAGTGAGTATATACCATTTGAATCTTTCTGCTTCTGGGTTAACTCACTCATTATGATCATTTCTAGCTCAATCCATTTATCCACAAATTTCAGGAATTCCTTGTTTTTAATAGCTGAGTAGTATACCACAGTTTCTTTATCCAGTCTTCTCTTGAGGGACACTTAGTCTATTTCCATGTTCTGGCTATTATGAATAAGGCTGCTATGGACATGGTTGAGCAAATTTTCTTGTTGTGTGCTGGAGCATCTTCTGGGTATATTCCAAGGAGTGGAATAGCTGGGTCTTGAGGAAGCCCTATTCCCATTTTTCTGAGATAGCACCAGATAGATTTCGAAAGTGGCTGTACTAGTTTGCATTCCCACCAGCAATGAAGGAGTGTTCCTCTCTCTCCTCATCCTCGCCAGCATGTGGTGTCACTTGAATTTTTGATCTGACAGAATTTGATCTCAACAGGATTTGAGCCATTCTGTTGGGTGTAAGATGGAATCCCAGAGTTGTTTTGATTTGCATTTCCCTGATGATTAAGGAGGTTGAGCATTTCTTTAAGTTTTTCTCAGCCATTTGAAATTCCTCTGTTGGGATTCTCTGTTTAGTTCCAAGCCCCATTTCCCAATTGGGTTATTTATTTTGGTGGTGTTTAATTTCTTGAGTTCTTTGTATATTTTGGATATTAGACCTTTGTCAGATGTAGGGTTGGTGAAGAACTTTTCCCAGTTTGTAGGCTGTCGCTTTGTTCTCTTGACAGTGTCTCCTGCCTTACAAAAGCTTTTCAGTCTCATGAGGTCCCATTTATTAATTGTTGACATTAATGTCTGGGCTGTTGGTGTTCAGTTCAGCAAGTTGTCTCCTGTGCCAATATGTTCAAGGCTCTTCCCCACTTTTTCTTCTAAGTGATTTAGTGTCTCTGGTTTTATGTTGAGGTCTTTAATCCACTTGGATTTGAGTTTTGTGCAAGGTGACAAATACGGGTCCAGTTGCATTTTTTTACACATAGACATCCAGTTAGACCAGCACCATTTGTTGAAGATGCTATCCTTTTTCCATTAAATGGATTGGGCTTCTTTGTCCAAAATCAAGTGAATCCATATGAGTGTGGATTCATATCTGGGTCTTAGATTCGATTCCACTGATCAAACAGCCTGTTGCTGTGCCAGTACCATGCTGTTTTAATTAGTATTGCTTTATAGTACAGTTTGAGATCAGGTATGGAGATTCCTCCAGAGAACCTTTAATTATACAAGATTGTTTTAGCTATTTTGGGTTTTTTGTTTTTCCATATGAAGTTCAGAACTGAAATTTCAATGTCTTTAAAAAATTGTTCAGGTATTTTGATAGGGATTGCATTGAATCTGTAGATTGCTTTTGGTAGGATGGCCATTTTTACTATGTTAATTCTCCCGATCCATGAGCAAGGAAGATCATTCCTTCTTCTCATGTCACCTTCAATCTCTTTCTTCAGAGTTTTGAAATTTTTTTCAAACAAGTCCTTCACTTGCTTAGTTAGAGTAACTCTTAAATATTTTAAATTGCTTATGGCTAATGTGAAGGGTGTGGTTTTCCTAATTTCTTCCTCTGCAAGCTTGTCATTTGTGTATAGGAAGGCTACAGACTTTTTTGAGTTAATTTTGTATCCAGCCAATTTGCTGAAGGTGTTTATCAGCTGTAGGAGTTCTCTGGTGGAATTTAGAGGGTCACTTACATAAACTATCATATCATCTGCAAATAGGAATAATTTGACTTCCTCCTTTCCCATTTGGATACCCTTGATCTCCTTTTGTTGTCTTATTGTTCTGGCTAGAACTTCGAGTACTATATTGAAGAGATATGGAGAGAGTGGACAGCATTGCCTTGATCCTGATTTTAGAAGAATTTCCTTGAGTATCTCACCATTTAATTTGGTTTTGGCTATTGGCTTCCTATATATAGTCTTTCTTATGTTGAGGAAAGTGCCTTGGATTCCCGATCTCTCTAAAACTTTAACGATGAATCGTTGTTGAATTTTTATCAAATGTTTCTCTGCATCTAAAGAGATGATCATGTGGTTTTTTATTTTCATTTTGTTTATATGGTGGATTACATTGATGGATTTCCGTACATTAAACCATCCCTGCATGCCTGGAATGAAGCCTACTTGGTCATGATGGATGATATCTTTGATGTGTTCTTGTATTCGTTTTGCAAGTATTTTATTTAGCATTTTTGCATCTATGTTCATAAGAGAAATTTGTCTGAAATTCTCTTTCTTTGTTGAGTCTTTGTGAGGTTTAGGTATCAATGTGACTATGACCTCATAGAATGAATTTGGTAATATTCCATCCATTTCTATCTCTTGGAGTAGCTTAAAGAGTATCGGTATTAGCTCACCCTTGAAGGTCTGGTAGAATTCTGCACTGAAACCATCTGGCCCTGGGCTTTTTTTGGTTGGGAGACTATCAATGATTGCTTCAATTTCTGTAGGGGAAATGGGACTATTTAGCTTGTTTATCTTTTCTTCACTCAACTTTGGAAAGTGAAATTGGTCAAGAAAATCGTCCATTTCCCCTAGATTTTGAAATTTTGTGGCATATATGCCTTCAAAGTAGGATCTTATGATTCCTTGTATTTCTTCAGTGTCTGTTGTTATGTCTCCCTTTTCATATCTGATTTTGTTGATTTCAGTACTGTCTCTCTGCCTTTTAGTCAGTTTGGCTTATGGTCTGTCTATCTTGTTGATTTTCTCAAAGAACCAGCTCTTGGTTTTGTTGATTCTTTGGACTGTTTTCTTAGTTTCTAATTTGTTAATTTCACCCCTGAGTTTGATTATTTCCAGATGTCTACTCCTTTTGGGTGTTTCTGCTTCTTTTTTTCCTAAGACTTCTAGTTGTTTCCTTAAGATGCTTATATGCGATATTTCCAATTTCTTTTTAAAGGCACTTAGTGCTATGAATTTTCCTCTTAGCACTGCTTTCAATGTATCCCACACGTTTGGGTACATTGTTCCTTCATTTTCATTGAATTTCAGAAACTCCTTGATTTCTTTCTTTATTTCTTCCCTGACCCAGGTGTCATTTAGCAGAGAGTTGTTTAGTTTCCACGTACGTGTAGGCTTTTTGTTATTTCTGCTGTTGAATTGCAGCCTAAGAGCATGGTGATCTGATAGGATACAAGATATTATTTCAATCCTTTTGTATCTGTTGAGGCTTGCTTTGTGTCCTACGATGTGATCAGTTTTGGAGAAGGTTCCATGGGGTGGAGAGAAGAAGGTATGTTCTGTCTTGTTTGGGTGAAAGGTTCTATAGATATCTGTTAGATCTATTTGACCCATGGCATTGGTTAATGATGTTATTTCCCAGCTTAGTTTCTGTTTCAATGTCTTGTCCTTCAGTGAGAGTAGGGTGTTGAAGTCTCCCACTATTATTGTGTGGGGATCGATGTGTGGTTTAACCTTTTTAGGAGATCTTTTACAAATGTGGGTGCCTTTGTATTAGGAGCATAGATGTTCAGAATTGTGATGTCATCTTGGTTGACTTTACCTTTGATGAGTATGAAGTGTCCGTCCTCATCCCTTTTGATTAATGTCAGTTGAAAGTCTATTTTGTTCCATATTAAAATGGCTATGCCTGCTTGCTTCTTGTGACCATTTGCTTGGAATATTTTTTTCCAACCTTTTATCCTGTGGTAATGCCTATCATTATGGGTGAGATGTGTTTCTTGAATGCAGAAGAATGTTGGATCTTGTTTATGCACCCATTCAGTTAGTCTGTGTCTTTTTATTGGAGAATTGAAACCATTGATGTTGAGAGATATTAATGACCAGTGACTGTTAAGAGTCTCAATTTTTATGTTGGTTCCAGTCGAGTGTTTGTGTAGTTGTGTTTTTGCCATGGTATAGTTATCATTTCCTCAGTAGTTTTGGTTGTAGCTTGACCCTTTGGGATGGAGTTTTCCTACTAGTACCTTCTGTAAAACTGGATTTGTGGATAGGTACTGTTTGAATTTGGTTTTGTCATGGAATATTTTGTTTTCTCCATCAATGGTTATTGATAGTTTTGCTGGGTAAAGTAGTCTGGCCTGGCATCTGTGGTCTCTTAGGTTTTACAGTATCTCTGTCTAGGCCCTTCTGGCTTTGATGGTCTCTGCTGAGAAGTCGGGTGTAATTCTGATAGGTTTGCCATTAAATGTTATTTGGCCCTTTTCCCTTGCAGCTTTTAATATTTTTCTTTGTTCTGTATGTTTTATGTATTGATTATTATGTGACAGGCAGTTTTTATTTTCTGGTCAATTTTATTTGGTGTTCTGTAGGCCTCTTGTATGTTTATAGGCATCTCTTTCTTTAGATTGGGGAAATTTTCTTCTATGATTTTGTTGAGAAGAGTTTCTGGGCCTTGGAGTCTGATATCTTCTCTTTCTTCAATGCCTATTATCCTCAGATTTCTTCTTTTCATGGTGTCCTTAATTTCTTGGATGTTTTGTGTCAGGAGTTTTCCAGATTTGGCATTTTCTTTAATGGTTGCTTCAAGATCTGTGATTGTATCTTCTAGACCTGAAATTCGTTCTTCCATCTCTTGGATTCTGTTAGAAAAGCTCAACATTGTCTCATTCGCCTTCTTCTCTGAGGTCTCATGTTCTCACTTTTCTTCTATATGTGGGTTTATCATTGAGTCCATTTTCGTCTTCAGATCTTGAACTGATTTTTTCATTTCTTTCGTCTGATTGTATATTCCTGAGTTTCTTCCATTGCCTCTTTTTGGGTTTTCAGAGCTTGAACCATTTTACTCATTTCTTTCATCTGGTTGTTTGCATTTTCCTGAAATTTTTCCATTCCACTCTATGTGCTTCTTTTATGTCTCTCACCGGTTTGGCTGCATCCTCCTGAATTTGATTACGAATTTTATTTGTTTCCTCCATTAATATCTTCATTACTAAGGATTTGAGGTCATTTTCTTGTATTTCCATTGTATTTGAGTTCTCTGGGTTGTTTTCTTTGGGATAGCTGGAAACTGTAGACACCATGTTGTTTTGGGTTTTTTTGCGTATGCTTTTACACTGTCCTTTAGACATCTTGCTATCTTTGTTTTTGTTGGGTAGCTTCCAGAGTTGGATGGAGGGCTTCTGATGATAGATTCACTTGTTTTCTCATGATTTCAGTAGACTGGAACCGCTGATACTTCACTGGTGTGGTTGGCAGGAGGCTAGCCCTGTCGTTTTGTACTTTCCCAGCCAGTGATCCTCAGCTCCCCTGTACTGTGGGTCATGCAATTGTTCTGGGTCACTGAATGAGTGTTGGGTCAGGCCAAGGTATCCACAGCCTTCTGGGCTCCCTGCCAAGTCCAGCCAGGGACACTGGGCCCGAACTATGCGCGGAGCTCAGCTAGATTCTCAGGGCCTGAACTGTCTGCCAAGCTCAGCTAGGGATTCTGGGCCCAAAATGCACACAGGGCCCAGCCAGAATTTTTGGGCTGGGACTGCGCACCAAGCTCAGCTAGGGGCTTTTGGCCCAAAGTGCGCGCTATGGTCAGCTATTGACACAGGGCCCGAACCATCCGCCCAGCTCAGCCAGGAATTCTGGATTCAAACTGCACACTGTGTCCCACCAGAATCTTAGAGCCAGGACTGTGCCAAAGGCTCCACTAGAGTCTTTGGGCCCAATCTGTCTGCCAAGCACAGTTAGGGACTCTGGCCCCAAACTGTCCACCAAGCTCCACCCAAGTCTCCGGGGCTGAATTGTGCACCGAGCTCAGCCAGGGACTCTTGATTCACACTGCACGCTGAATTCAGCCTGGTACTCCGGGCCTATACTGCGTGGATAGTCTAGCCAGAGTCTTGGAGTCGCCGAGCCTGTGCGCAAAGTTCAACTAGAGTCTCTGGGCCCAATCTGCCCAGCAAGTTCAGTTAGGGCCTCTGGGCTGAATCTGCGTGCTAACCTCAGCCTGTGTCAGCACCCCAGAACTGCCTGCTGAGCTGAGCTAGTGTTTTGGGCAGAACTGCCCATTGAGATGAGCTAGTGCCTCTGGTGGAACTGAGCGCTCTGCCCAGGCTGCGTCACAGCAGGAAAACTGCGGCTGTGCTGAGTTGTTGCCTAGGGTGGAACTGAGTGCGCTGCCCAGCCTGCGTCACAGCAGGGGAGCTGTGGCTGCACTGAGGTAGTGCCTCAGGCAGAATTGCTTGCTGAGCTGAACCAGCATTTCCACGGCACAGCGCACTGAGCAAACCCGGGACTCTCGGGACTCTGGGGCTGAACTGTCCGCCAAGTCCAGTTTGGGTCACAAGGCACCATGTGACCCAAATCCTGTCCAGAGTCCCCTCTCCCGCAGCAACCCCCCCCCCCGGCCACCACACTAATCACCTCCACCAGAAGGCTCAGAGCTGCAAACCTCAGCCACTGCCGCTGCTGCTGCTGCTGCCTCTGCCGCTGCTGCTCCGATTCGAGAAAATCCGCAATCCTCCCATGTGCAGGGGCATGCAGGTCCTTTGCACCCTAGTCCCTCTGAACTGTGGAGCACTCCTGTTGCCATGGTGTGGGGATCTTTTTATTCCTGGCTCAGAAATCTGTGCAATTCACTGAATTGTTCACTGGAGCTTCCAAACATGGTCCACACTGCTCGCCGCCATGTTGGATCCCCATGCATAGCAACTTCTATCACTATGAAACCTAGCCAGCAGGGTCGAAGCTTCCAGATCAGTACCAGCTCAATAGCTGCATGTTCAGTGACTCAAGTACATTGGGCCATTTGGCAATAATTCTGTCAAATTCCAGAGGGTAACCAATAAACATTGTCAATTGTCTGTAATGCTTATGGGTCTAGAGCCTCTCACTGCTCAGAAACTTCAAAAGATAAAACTCAATTGCTGTCACTGGACTTTTTATTTGGCATCTCACAATATCTAGTTGGGACATTGTTGAACTGTTATAGAGTAGCTATTTATTTGAAGGAAAAGGCAGTCTATGAAAAAAGGAAAAAATTACCATCTATACATCTGACAGAACTTTAGTATCTATAATATATAAAGAACCAAAAAAGAAAATGTAAACATCAAAAAATAACCACCCAATTAAAATAAATTTAGACAGAAATGTCTCAAATAATGAGATACAAATGACTAAGGAATATTATTTCAAATGATCAATATCCTTATCCATCAGAAGCATGAAAATTAAAACTATTTTGAGATTTTTGTCTTATCCCATTCAGAATTATTAAAATTTTTAAACTGATGACAAATATGGGAAGGAATGTTGAGAAATAGAAACACTTGTTCACTACTAATAGGAGTATAAACTGCTTCAGCTACAGTGTAAATCAATGTGAAGTTTTTTTCCTCAATAATCTATAAATAGATCTACACACGGCACAGCTACACTACTCTTTGGCATTGCAATAATTATATTTTTGAAGCTGTAAGGAAAATGTCATGACCAAGAAACTTAGACAATGAAGAGTTTATTTGGGCTTATAGTTCCAGAAGGATAAGTTCATCATGTTGGGAAGCATAGCAGCAAGTAAGGCTGGAGCAAAAACCTGAGAGTTCACATCTTTAACCACAAGCATTTAGCAGAGAAATTAAGCTGGAAATGATATGAATCTTTAAATTACCCATGCACATCTCCAGTGACATACTTCCTCCCACATAAACACACTTCCTTAATCTCCCCCAATTCATACCACCAATTGGAGACCACATGTTCATATACATGATATTATAGGGAATATTCTCATTTAAACCACCACAAGCATATATGAAAAGACCCAATACCCTATGACACCTGCTCATTCAGGTTCAGCCATGAAATGAAACAGTCTAGTTCAAGTTCATTATCTACTCGTTAATTGATGAATGAATGATCAAAATGGAGTACATTTGCACACTGGAATATTATTCAGCTATTAATAAAAGTGACATTCTCAGACATGGATGAAGCTAGAAATAATCATCCAAAGTAAGGTTACCCAGACACACAGAGAGCTTTTTTTTTTTAAGTTCGTGGTTGCTAACATTGCATTTTAAGGCATATTTCATCTGGAATATCCCATAATGGGTTAATAAATTAGTAAGGGGACATGGGGATGGCTTTCAGGGAAGAGAAAAATAGAAAGCACTGGTAGAAAATTATAAAGGAGATCAATGGAACAAGAAGAGTTAAATTGAGGTGGTACATGCAAGGGCAGATAAGAGGTTTATTTTAAGGTTTAAAGAAATATAATGTTTTCCTTTCTTCGAGAAGTTCATTAAAAAACCTGCTCAGATGTAGTAGATAAGCAGCACAGTCTCCTTGTGGGTCCCATAATATGGGGAGTAGAGTAAACTTCTGACACGGACTCTGGTGCCCACATAGTGATCATTTTCCCCTGGAGGGGAAGCCTTGCCAGGCCACAGAGGAAGAGGATACAGGCGGTCCAAATGAGACTTGATAGGCTGAGGTCAGATGTTAGGGGAGGAGGGCGCCTCTTTCTGAGGACTAAGGAAGGGAGGGAGAAGGAGGGAGGGTGGAATGGGTGGCAATGAAGGAGGGGGCTACAATCAGGATGTAAAGTGAAGAAATTAAATGTTTTTAAAAAAATATAAAAAATAAAATGTAACAACCCAAAACCTGGGAATCATAGATAGCTCTGGGTAAAGGCACTCACTATTAAGCCTAATGGCCTGAATTCAATCTCAGAATCCACATAGTGGAAGGAAAAAATCAACATCCTCAAGTTGTCCTCGGATGGCCGCACTTTTGTCATGGTATACACACCCACTCACAGACATAAATAACTCCAATTACTAAAAAGTAAAATGTGGTTATATCCAAAGAAACTGTCAAAAACAAATAGTTTTATGGGACCATGAAAATCTTGCTAAATGCAATACTAGGTCCCTAAAGATAAAAAGCTGTAATCAAGTGAATTACAGGAGAAACAGGATATTTTGCCTAATTATTTACCTTCTTTCTTCATGATACATTATCACTGGTAAACTGAAGAGAATTTTCATACATATACTTTTCTTAGTAGATGGGGCAATCACATGATATGACAACTAAATAGATCAAAACATGGAGATCATTGGGAGGAGAAGAAAATGCTAGTGTCCATATACTTTAACTTTGGGGTGAAAAACAACTCTCACTGACCAGCTACACAGTCTTGTTTCAAATGAGATGTTTTAGGAAGTGAATCTCCAGCCCCAGCCCAAAGCCAAACTCTCTTAGACACTTTTTGAATTATGAATGGAAGATAATCATTTCAATTACTTCACTTAAAATAGAATGGACCAGGAAAAAGGGGTTGTTTTTCTCTTTCCCCAAGACATTCCAATGTTGTTTAGCTAATAAAAATGACAAACCTAAACTTATGAATGAGAATCTTCATGAAAAGGACATTTTGAATACTTATTATTCAGAGGTTAGGGGTAAGTATGCCCTCTTCTTTGTGAACACGGGCCAATGTTTTTTAAAACACACGTTGAGAATAATCTCTAAGACACAGTTTCCCAATATTTTGCATTCATTTAAAAGTGAAGTGTATTTTATTTGTCTCCTTGCCAACATTTTGAAGTCTCCCTCCCAGGCTCCTGTCCTCTTTTAAAGAGCCCCTTAGGATTGCCTTTGATGCTCCTCAAATGAAAGATTCTACACCCCAGAACACAGGAGAGTGTCAGAATTGGACTCTTTCCCAGAACTAAGGGAATTGTTGGAGGGGAAGCAATTTAAATAGAAATATATCCACCTCATCCTGAGCTGGCATTTCCTATCATCAATATTTTTTAAAGTGCTGGCAAGGACAATATTTGCAGTACTGAGGTGGAATTACTAAGGCAAGCATCATAACTTTCGTTAATAAATATTCAACCCTTTCTTTTTAAACAAACAGTAGTTCCTGGTGTCCTACTTTGCTCCAAAAATATGTGGATAAATATGCAGTGTTCCATGTTATGAATAGAGAACAAAAGAATCTGAATACATAACTGAAATTCTACCTTTATTTATTCCTTTGCTCTTACTAATAAGAACAAAAATACCTGCCAACTTCTCTTTATTTGCAAATTTTCCTAGGTTTCAGAGAATATTCAAATAAATTGACCAAAGATATTAAAGCAAAATAATTGATTTTATTTTCTATTAGATAGTACTAGCTGTCATTCTCAACAAGGGTACAAATAATTGAAACAATCAAACTGCTTTAGGAGGTTTTCAAAGTGATAGAAAACTATTACATTTTAATAAACAAAAAATATTAGCATACATGAGCATAGTAGCATGAATAAGAAACTAAACGATAGTTTAGCTTCTAATTTAGTTCTAGGTTTTTAAAACCCTGACTTTAATACTTTGGGCAAGAGCAAGAAACTCAGGCTATCTGAGTTTTAGTCTGCCCATCTGTAAAATGCTGAGACTGCCAGTACAGTGTCTATCATATTGATTTTTTTTGTACGGATTAAATCTGAAAGGACTTACGTGAATGCAAGTAAATGATAATAATATTTATGGAAGAAAAATAATTTAACTTACAATAGAATATTACTTATTTTCAAACGCTGTGGTAAAATAAAATGAAATGGAGCAAATATCATTTTTGTCTCTGATATCAAATCACATTTTTCTGTAAAATTAGTTGTTTTGGTGTCCTGTCTTTGACTCACTGTCTAACTGTCATTTGCCTACTGACTCACTCTGCATCCATTTTCTCACCCAAACAATAAGGACTAATATTTATCGTTTTAAAATTGTAAAATAGCATTTCTGAGTATATCATGTGAGACAAAAGAATCAGTCTGAAAAGTGAAAAGTTTAAGCCAAGAAACAACAATTTTTGTCAAAATGTCACCAGTTAAAGAGACTTTGTTGATTATCTGACAAAATCGATTATCTCATTGGTAATCTGTGTATAAATACAAGGTGTGTGTGTGTGTGTGTGTGTGTGTGTGTGTGTGTGTGTGTGTGTGAATTAGAATGAAAAAACACACATTTTACTTTCTGATCATCAATAGAAGGTGTCAGACTGCCCTCTTCAGTCTTCAAGTAGGATCACATTTACTTGGGTTAAAGCAAGTGGAAATGTTAGTTTCTGGGGAAAAAAAAAACAGTTCTAAATTGAGACAGCTAGAAAGTTCCTCATTTATTTGTCCTTTTGGTTTTCATTTTAAACTCTGTCTCTTAATCCTGTTTCCATCATAAACTATAAGATACTCAGTATCCTGGTTGTTCTCATCACTTTCTGTTGTCTGTCCATTCTGTTTCTTTTGCTCTCAAGTCACTCCACACTGACTGATTCTAATTACTACTTGTCAAAATTATATCCATTCCTTACCATTCATTTCAACTTTCCTATTTTCTATCATTTTTTACATTTATTCTGTTTGACTCACATTATTTATATACATAAAACTTGCCTCCGCCCACTAAACTATAAGCTTCTAGATGAAAAAGAAAAATGGCACGTGATCTGAAACTTGTAAAGTTTTTCACCTAATATGAAGCTAACAAATTTGTTAAGTTTTATATTTATTAGATTAAGAATTTCATATGTTTCCATCCATTTTTGTTTAAAGAGGAGATTAAATTTTTTGTTGTATAACACAGTAGTATGCATGTACAATATAATTTCCACTTCCATGTCAACAAAATAGCCAGAAGCTTTGAATAGATCATTTCTATGGGTGCTTAAATTCATAAAATTGATTGCCTTAATACACATTACTTAACTAGCATTATTTTATTTTTTAAATTTTATTCATTAGATATATTTATTGTTTCCTGACCACATTACAATAATTTTAAATCACTTGAAATAAATAACTATGAAAAACTCCATAAAATAAAATACAATCAGGATTTAACCATTAACTTGTTTATGGTAATTTATCATAACTCCATATTTATTCTATGAAATAAAAAAAAATTTCAAGAGTTTCTAAACTGAGAACTGAATCATTTTAGCATAAATGTAGTGTGTGCATTTTAATGTTTTATTGCTAGGAATTTTAAGATTACTTTAACCATGAATATCATTATATTAAAAACAATTTTAGAACATGGAAAAATCAAGCTGGTACTCACCTCAAAGTTTCATTCCTACTGTCTAGCATAGTGTTTGAAGATGCTAGTCATACTGTTAGAGGAGAAAGTAATCTTCAGTTGTAATCAGATATGAACCCTGCAAGTTACAATAATGACTTCCTTGAAAAGATATGTCCACTGGTACAATAATCGTATGAATATCACAGAGTAACCAACTACTTTCTTACTGATAGTCTTTATCCACAAGATGAAATCTAAACCTGGCCCCAATGTCAGGTCACAAGCCTATGACTATATATATCATGTACCCCAGAGCAGAACATGTTACTATTCTCCTGCTAAAGGGACATAGAATTAAATTTATTCCTAATGACTTACCATTATACCTAGGTCAATATATCTCTCAACCATCATCTGAGAAGTTTCCATTTACAGTAGATGGTGAATCCATAGAGACTCAAAACTGGCAAAGGTAAAGAGAATGAGAGATTATGGGATACTCAGCCCTAAATAGAACATATGTGCCAGACTTCTTCCTTCCAAGGTTAAGGGGGTATTATGGAATGGAGAACAAAAAGTATGTAAGAGTCAAAGATTGTGTATAACTCCAACGAAACCATGTCTTCTAGACACAACAGCACAGCTACACATAAAGGACTCACAGAAATTATGGCATCATCCACAAACCTTGGGCAAGGCCAAGTCACAGCAAATTCAGCATGGAGATGGGAATTGGCCACAACATCATATCCCTAGCTGTGGAGTTATTTTGGCAATGTTAGTTTCTGCGAGGAGGAGAGACAGTTTTTCTCTAAGGTGGAAATCACACTCCAGTTGAAGATCACATATACAATACTCTTTGAGGAGCACAAATCGATTTTGATAGGTTAAAAGAAAGAAGGATACAAAGTTGTGTAGGCAGGGGAAGGGAAGTGAACATGGAAAGAGTTTAATAGGATCAAAGACATTTTACAAAATTCTGAAACAATTCATTAAAACAAATTTAAAGTGCAAAAAAAAAAGGCATGATCCTTGTCCCACAGATTGTATGAGAAGAAATCTGTCAATTCTGCCATTCTCTGAATGCAATCCATGGCTCCCCAACCCAAACCTTCATATCAAAAGCATAAACCAAATCCTAAGCTTTAGCTTTCTGTATAAACTGGTCAGTTAATCAACAAACACAAAATCATTGCTAGGAATCAAGTTTATAAGTTTATCAAGCACCTTGTGCTAGTGCTGACTACACAAAAGTCCCTATGAAATGCCTTCTACAAATTCACTTAATAAAATAGAAATTTTAAATGTACAGGGAAAGGGGGAAGTGGAAAGCTCTAATCCTAACACATTAAAAATCCATTTATACTAAAACATTATCACACACTAGACACAAGCTATAAATTTGATAGTCTTTTTTAAAAGCAACCAGAGACCAGCTGATCCCTTTGTCTTATGAGCATTATAATAAGAAAAGAAAGCTAAATCTGAATTCATAGCCTACTGATTTAAC
This sequence comes from Acomys minous, assembly GCF_964271855.1. Taxonomy (NCBI): domain Eukaryota; kingdom Metazoa; phylum Chordata; class Mammalia; order Rodentia; family Muridae; genus Acomys; species Acomys minous. Next base: position 66,415,882 of record NC_140488.1, on the reverse strand, counting down.
CAAACAAAAACTTTAAATTTGTTTTGCTGTGTAGACTTAAGTTGTAGTTTCAAAAGAGTAAAATTTACTTGAAAGGGACTTGTGATTGCAGATGGTATATATAAGATTATATGTTATTTGATTTTGAGTTCAGCTGATTTCAATTAGAGAAATGGTCAATGAGTTTATTCATGTTGTCACAAATGGCAGGGTGTCCTTGACTTTTAAAAACTGAACAAGGTGAAACTTCCAAGTAATTTCAATTTGCATTTCCTATGACTAAGGACATTGGAACATTTTTTGAGTGCTACTTAGCCATTTGGATTTTATCTTTTCAGAACTCTGCTGAGTTCCATATCCTATTTTTAGTCAGGTTTTCTAGTTTCTTTTTGTTGTTTTGTTTTATTTTGTTTCATTTTTGTTGTCCTTTTGCTTATTTGTTCTTTGTACATTCAAGAAACTAATCCTCTGTTAAATGAAGATAGTAAAGCTATGTTTTCCCAGTTTAAGATATCTTGTCATTTGAATGATGATATCCTTTGCTGTAAAGATTTTAACTTCATGAGGTCCCTTGTGTTAATTGGTATTCTTAATGACTGCATTACTGAGGTTCTGTTCAGAAAAACCTTTCCAGTGCTAATGACTTCAAGTGTATTCCTTGCTTTCTCCTATAGAAAATTTAGCGTATCTCATGATATGTTGAGATCCTTGATCCACCTGGAGTTGAATTTTATACTATGTTAAGAATACAGATTTAGATTTATTATTCTACATGGGATACCCAGCTTTCCAAGCACCATTTGTTTAAAGATGCCATCATCTCTCCAGTGTATAGTATTAAACACTTTGTCAGAATTTAAGTCATTGGAGAAGTGTGGGGTTATATATTCTGTTGATTAATGTGTCAGCATCATGTTTTTATTATTACAGTTCTGTTGTATTACTTGAAATATGGAATGATAAAACAACTAGCAGTTTTGTTTTGTTTTGTTTTGTTTTGTTTTTCATTGTTCAAGATTGTTTTGGCTTTCCTAAGTCTTTTATGTTTTCATATGAAATTTAAGGTTTCTTTCAATTTTTTTTAAAAGTTGCATTGGAATTTTGGTATGGAATCTGTAGCATGCTTTTAATAGGAGGGTCATTTTCATAGTATTAATTGTGAGTAACCCAAGTATATACTTTTTCCACTTTTTTGGATTTATTCAAATTCAAATGATTTACTCACTTCAATTTATTTTTTCATTGTTTTAAATTCTTCATTGTACAAGTCTTTGACATTCTTAGTTAGATTTATTGCAAAATACTTTTAAGCTATTGTTAATGGTATATAAGAAAGAGCACACCAATTGGTTGTCTAACAACAAACAGACAGCACTGAAAACTCACATATGAGTAACATTATATAGACTGATGATATTAAATTTAGAAATACATATATATGTATACATATATATATGCATGCAATTAAAATTAGTGTAAAAAGAGGTAATGAAGTTGGAGGAGAGCACTAAGGGTTGTATGTGAAGTATGGAGGAAGAAAAGGGAATAGAGAGATGCTGTAACTAAAATATAATAAAAAAATTAAAAAATAGAAATATTTTCAAATAATCAAGTTCCTTACTCATCAGGAGACTTAAAATGGAAATAATAAATAAATATTTCCTTATGGTCAAATTTCAGTGACTGTATGGTATCCAACAGCAACTGATACATCTACAGTGTAAACCCTATACCTAAGAAGGGGGGACAGACAGTTATAAGATCCAGTGTCCTAGGATGCCTGCTGAAAGAAAGTGCCCTCTAGATATGACAGGGAAGCTGCACTGAGTTGCCACATTAAAGACAATTAAGAGATACCAAACTGCATCAGTATCACAAAGAAAGAGATTGAAGATGACATGAGAAGATGGAAGGATCTTCCTTGCTCATGGATTGGGAGAATTAACATAATAAAAATGGCCATCCTACCAAAAGCAATCTACAGATTCAATGCAATCTCTATCAAAATACCTACACAATTTTTTAAAGACATTGAAAGTTCAATTCTGAACTTCATATGGAAAAACAAAAAACCCAGAATAGCTAAAACAATCTTGTATAATAAAAGGTGCTCCGGAGGAGTCTCCATACCTGATCTCAAACTGTACTATAAAGCAATACTAATTAAAACAGCATGGTACTGGCACAGCAACCGGCTGGTTGATCAGTGGAATTGAATCGAAGACCCAGATATGAATCCACACACATATGGTCACTTGATTTTTGACAAAGAAGCCACATCCATTCGATGGAAAAAGGACAGCATCTTCAACAAATGGTGCTGGTCTAACTGGACGTCTATGTGTAAAAAAATGCAACTGGACCCATATTTGTCAGCTTGTACAAAACTCAAATCCAAGTGGATTAAAGACCTCAACATAAAACCAGAGACACTAAGTCACTTAGAAGAACAAGTGGGGAAGAGCCTGGAACATATTGGCACAGGAGACAACTTCCTGAACAGAACACCAACAGCCCAGACATTAATGTCAACAATTAATAAATGGGACCTCATGAGGCTGAGAAGCTTTTGTAAGGCAGGAGACACTGTCAAGAGAACAAAGCGACAGTCTACAGACTGGGAAAAGATCTTCACCAACCCTACATCTGACAAAGGTCAACTATCCAAAATATATAAAGAACTCAAGAAATTAAACACCACCAAAACAAATAACCCAATTGAGAAATGTGGCTTGGAACTAAACAGAGAATTCCCAACGGAGGAATATCAAATGGCTGAGAAACACTTAAAGAAATGTTCAACCTCCTTAATCATCAGGGAAATGCAAATCAAAACAACTCTGAGATTCCATCTTACACCCATCAGAATGGCTAAGATCAAAAATTCAAATGACACCACATGCTGGCGAGGATGTGGGGAGAGAGGAACACTCCTTCATTGCTGGTGGGAATGCAAACTAGTACAACCACTTTGGAAATCTATCTGGTGCTATCTCAGAAAAATGGGAATAGGGCTTCCTCAAGACCCAGCTATTCCACTCCTTGGAATATACCCAGAAGATGCTCCAGCACACAACAAGAAAATTTGCTCAACCATGTTCATAGCAGCCTTATTCATAATAGCCAGAACATGGAAACAGCCTAAGTGTCCATCAGTAGAAGAATGGATAAAGGAACTGTGGTACATATACACTATGGAATACTATTCAGATATCAAAAACAAGGACTTCCCAAAATTTGTGGGTAAATGGATTGAGCTAGAAATGATCATAATGAGTGAGTTAACCCAGAAGCAGAAAGACTCAAATGGTATATACTCACTTATATTTGCATATTAGCCCAAGGGGCATGTCCCACAAAAGCCTTCACTTACCAGGAAACTGAGACAGAGGGGAGGACATTCTAGTGGGACTCTAGATGAGAGAATCATGGGAGAATGGCAAAGCAGAAGGATCCAGAGGGTCCTAGAAACCTACAAGAAGAACATTATGATTGGCAGATTTGGGCCCAGGGGTCCCACTCAAACTAAGGCACCAGCCAAGGACAATACAGGTGGTAAACCTTAAACCCCTACCCAGATCTAGCCAATGGACAGAACATTCTCCACCGTAGAGTGGAGAGTGGGATATTACTATCTCACATACTCTGGTGCCTCACCTTTGACCATGTCCCCTGGAGGGGGAGACCTGGTGGCACTCAGAGGAAGGACAGCAGTTTACCGAGAAGAGACTTGATACCCTATGAACATATACAGGGGGAGGTAATCCCCCTCAGGAACAGTCATAGGGGAGGGGAATAAGGGGAAAATAGGGGGGAGGGAAGAATGGGAGGATACAAGGGATGGGATAACCATTGAGATGTAACAAGAATAAATTAATAAAGGAGAAAAAAGAAATTAAAACACTGAATTCCTTTGGGATTAATTTGGCCAAAGTTTGGAATCTCTACTTCTTCCCCTGTACCTTCCATCTGACTGTATTTTGTGTTTATTGGCCTGTTTGTAGTCTGTCTGTTGAATGCATATATCCCTGCCTGTATGTTTTCTCTGTCTGTTCTACTACTGTATTAATACTATTTGTCCCTAACAAAAGGCCTTGCTCTATATTTATTGAACAGTATACAAAACACCACATTAAAAAGGATGTGATTCTTTACAGAAATCTTTAACAGAGTTTTATAAGGGAAGAAATTTTACTGACCAGAGATAACCATGAAGCATTCAGAAAAGCAAACAGTAGCGAAAACAGACACTATTGCACTATATCAATATATTGTTTCCAACATTTATGTTGAACATTTGTAATGTAATGTTGCTTTCAACTTGTTGGTTGCTTTCAGCAAATGATTGTCACAATATACATGCACACAAATACGTTATTCTGATTCAGGAGTGGGAAAGAGTGTATAACTTAAGCTATGTATATCTTAGGTTGTAAAAGCAGATTGTATGAGAAACCTAAGGCACTGTAATATGGATTGTTGCAGTGCCAGTCAAACTTACCCTTGAGCATGGTTTATACACCCACTGATACTGATTTGAAGAAATTAATTTTTCATTTGCAAGTGGTTGTTAATTGGAGATAGCTTTTTTTTTTTGGTTAGGAATGAGAGCTCCTGTCTACTTACCCAGCTCAAAATTAGGACCACTTATGGTTTGGACCTGTGCAGACCCTATTCATGCTTTTACAGTTTCTGTGAGTTCACAAGTGTGTCATTCCTGTTGTATCTCAAAGATACAGTTTTTTTTGGTGTCATCCGTACCTTTTGGTGCTTGCAATCTTTTTACTTTATCTTCTTCATTTTTCGCTGAACTCTGAGGGGAGGGATTTTATGAAGACATCAAATTTAAGACTGAGTGTTCCAAGGTCTCTCATTCTCTGTATATTTTCCAGTTGTGGGTCTCTGTATAAGTTCCTATATACTCCAGGAAGAAGCTGATTTATGAGTATAGCAGAATTTCACTAAGGGTTATTTTATTGCTATGTTCCTTTACCCGACAATAATATTTGGTTTTCCCATAGGAAAACCTATGTTCTCTTCAGTTTCAGGTTCTTGGCCACCTGAGCGGTGTTAAGCATTGGTTCCACCTCATGGAGTACGCCTTAAATCCAAACAGATAGTGGTTGGTTACTCTGACCATGTTTGTTCCATTATTGAACCAGTGATTTAGACAGACAATTCAACATTGCATATCAGTGGATTTATAGATGGATTGGTGTTTACCTTTCTCCTCTGGTGGCATGCAGAGTACCTTTGAATACCATGCTCACACATCAGAAGGGTGAAGGCTCTTGTTAGGCACCAGATTAACTTCTTCATGTTCAATGATATATGTAACTATTGTCTTTAGCAATAGAGCCATTCCATCAGTTTGTGAGAATAGCAATCAATGGCTTGGAGATAGCCTCAGCTGTTTTAGGGATAATCATGTAGCCATTTTGGACAACAATTCAGGTATGACTTATTCCTTGCGCTAGAGGTTTCACTTAGCGGCAAGAAGTGTCTAGCTGGGGTTTTTTCTCCCCTGTTATTTGGTACATCCATTTATATTTCTTTCACATATATATTTTTTAAGAAGCTTCTCCTACTGTGGTAGGTTTTTAATTTCTTTTTTCAAATGTTTCAAACATTATTTTTATTGAATAATTAATGTGTGACTTCACATTTATTATGTGAAGAAAATCAAGTTTATTTTCTAAGTTCACTTTTCTAACAAAATTTACCAATGAGTCTTACTTCCTGTGATTTGTTGCCTATAGTTATATGTTAATATTTATTTTTTATTTATTCTCCTCTCACATACTACATCCAGATCACAGTTTCCCCTCCCTTCATTCCTCCCAGTTCCCACAAACACACCTCCCCACATCCCTAGATCCAGCCCTCCTCCATTTCTCTTCAGAATAAAGCAAGCCTCCCAGGGATGTCAACTGAACACTGCATAACAAGTTACAATAAGACTAAGTACATAGCCTCACATCAAGGCTGGAAGAAGCAACCCAGTAGGAGAAAAGAGTCTTAAGAACAGTCAAGACCGGATCCAAGATGGCAGCAAGCAGTGTGGACCGCATTTGGAAGCTCCAGTGAACAATTCAAGGAACTGCACAATTTCTAAGCCAGGAACACCAAGGTCCCCACACCAAGGCAGCAGGAGTGCTCCACGGTTCGGAGGGACCAGGTTGCAGAGGACCTGCTTGCCCCTGCACACGGGAGGAGCGTGGATTTTCTCGGATCAGAGCAGCACCGGAAGAGAGAGCAGTGTCACCAGCGGCACCAGCAAACCAGTGGCGATAACTGAGGTTTACAGCTCAGAGCCTTCCAGTGGAGGCGACTGGTATGGTGGACGGTGGGAGTTGCTACAGGAGAGGGGAGTCTGGACAGGATTTGGGTCACGTGGTGCCTTGAAACCCAAACTGGACTTGGCAGACAGTTCAGCCCCAGAGTCCTGGGTTTGCTCAGTGCGCTGTGCCATGGAGACACTGGCTCAGCTCAACAAGCAATTCTGCCTGAGGCACTACCTCAGTGCAGCCACAGCTCCCCTGCTGTGACACAGGCTAAGATGAGCACTCAGTTCCACCCTAGGCACCAGCTCAGCACAGCCGCAGTTCTCCTGCTGTGATGCAGGCTTGGTGGAGTGCTCACTTCCACCCTAGGCACCAGCTCAGCGCAGCCGCACTCCTCCTGCCATGACACAGGCTAGGCAGAGAGCTCAATTCCACCCTAGATGCTAACTCAGTGCAGCCACAGTTCTCCTGCGGTAACGCAGGCTGGGCGGAGTGCTCAGTCCCACTGGAGGCGCCAGCTCAGCACAGCTACAGTTCTCCTGCTGTGGCAGACAGTTCAGGCCCTGAGAATCTAGCTGAGCTCGACGCGTGTTTCAGGCCCAGTATCCCTGGCTGGACTTGGCAGGGGACCCGAAAGGCTGTGGATACCTTGGCCTGATCCAACGCTCATTCAGAGACCCAAAACGATTGCAAGACCCACAGCAAAGGGGAGCTGAGGATCACTGGCTGTGAGAGCCCAAAACCACAGGGCTAACCTCCTGCCATCCACACCAGTGAAGTATCAGAGCTTCCAGCCTACTGAAATCATGAGAAAACAAGTGAATCTATCATCAGACTCCCTTCACCCAACTCTGGAAGTTACTCAACAAAAACAGACACAGAAAGATGTCTATAGGACAGCGTAAAAGCATACGCAAAAAAACCCAAAACAACATGGCATCTCCAGTTCCCAGCTATCCCAAAGAAAACAACCCAGAGATTTCAAATACAATGGAAACACAAGAAAATGACGTCAAATCCTTGGTAATGAGAATGATAATGGAGGAAACAAAAAAATTCAAAATCAGATGCAGAAACACGCAGCCAAACCGGTGAGAGACATAAAAGAACCACATAGAGTGGAACTGGAAAATTTTTGAGAAATGTAAACAACCAGATGAAAGAAATAAATAAAATGGTTCAAGCGACAATGAAAGAAACTCAGGACTATACAAAAAATCAGATGAAAGAAATCAAAAAATCTGTTCAAGATATGAAAATTAAAATGAATTCAATGATAAACACACAGACAGAAGAAAAGTGAGAATGTGAGACCTCAGAGAAGAAGCCGAATGAGACAATGTTGAGCTTTTCTAACAGAATCCAAGAGATGGAAGAACGAATCTCAGGTCTAGAAGATACAATCACAGATCTTGAAGCAACCATTAAAGAAAATGCCAAATCTGGAAAACTCCTGACACAAAACATCCAGGAAATTAAGGACACCATGAAAAGAAGAAATCTGAGGATAATAGGCATTGAAGAAAGAGAAGATATCAGACTCCAAGGCCCAGAAACTATTCTCAACAAAATCATAGAAGAAAATTTCCCCAATCTAAAGAAAGAGATGCCTATAAACATACAAGAGGCCTACAGAACACCAAATAGAATTGACCAGAAAATAAAAACTGCCCGTCACATAATAATCAATACATAAAACATACAGAACAAAGAAAAATATTAAAAGCTGCAAGGGAAAAGGGCCAAATAACATTTAATGGCAAACCTATCAGAATTACACCTGACTTCTCAGCAGAGACCATCAAAGCCAGAAGGGCCTAGACAGAGATACTGTAAAACCTAAGAGACCACAGATGCCAGGCCAGACTACTTTACCCAGCAAAACTATCAATAACCATTGATGGAGAAAACAAAATATTCCATGACAAAACCAAATTCAAACAGTACCTATCCACAAATCCAGCTTTACAGAAGGAACTAGAAGGAAAACTCCATCCCAAAGGGTCAAGCTACAACCAAAACTACTGAGGAAATGATAACTATACCATGGCAAAAACACAACTACACAAACACTCGACTGGAACCAACATCAAAATTAAGACTCTTAACAGTCACTGGTCATTAATATCTCTCAACATCAATGGTCTCAATTCTCCAATAAAAAGACACAGACTAACTGAATGGGTGCATAAACAAGATCCAACATTCTTCTGCATTCAAGAAACACATCTCACCCATAATGATAGGCATTACCTCAGGATAAAAGGTTGGAAAAAAATATTCCAAGCAAATGGTCACAAGAAGCAAGCAGGCGTAGCCATTTTAATATGGAACAAAATAGACTTTCAACCGAAATTAATCAAAAGGGATGAGGACGGACACTTCATACTCATCAAAGGTAAAGTCAACCAAGATGACATCACAATTCTGAACATCTATGCTCCCAATACAAGGGCACCCACATTTGTAAAAGATCTGCTAAAAAGGCTTAAACCACACATCGATCCCCACACAATAATGGTGGGAGACTTCAACACCCCACTCTCACTGAAGGACAAGACATTGAAACAGAAACTAAGCAGAGAAATAACATCATTAACCAATGCCATGGGTCAAATGGATCTAACAGATATCTATAGAACCTTTCACCCAAACAAGAAAGAATATACCTTCTTCTCTGCACCCCATGGAACCTTCTCCAAAATTGATCACATTGTAGTTCACAAAGAAAGCCTCAACAGATACAAGAGGATTGAAATAATACCTTGTATGCTATCAGATCATCATGGGCTTAGGCTGCAATTCAACAACAACAGAAATAACAAAAAGCCTACACGTATGTGGAAACTAAACAATTCTCTGCTAAATAACACCTGGGTCAGGGAAGAAATAAAGAAAGAAATCAAGGAGTTTCTGAAATTCAATGAAAATGAAGGAACAACATACCCAAATTTGTGGGATACATTGAAAGCAGTGCTAAGAGGAAAATTCATAGCACTAAGTGCCTTTAAAAAGAAATTGGAAGCATCGTACATAAGCACCTTAAGGACACAAGTGGAAGCCATAGAAAAAAAAGAAGCAGAAACACCCAAAAGGAGTAGACGTCTGGAAATAATCAAACTCAGGAATGAAATTAACAAATTAGAAACTAAGAAAACAGTCCAAAGAATCAACAAAACCAAGAGCTGGTTCTTTGAGAAAATCAACAAGATAGACAGACCATTAGCCGAACTAACTAAAAGGCAGAGAGACAGTATTGAAATGAACAATATCAGAAATGAAAAGGGAGACATAACAACAGACACTGAAGAAATACAAAGAATCGTAAGATCCTACTTTGAAGGCATATATGCCACAAAATTTCAAAATCTAGGGTAAATGGACGATTTTCTTGATCAATTTCACTTGCCAAAGTTGAGTGAAGAAAAGATAAACAAGCTAAATAGTCCCATTTCCCCTACAGAAATTGAAGCAATCATTGATAGTCTCCCAACCAAAAAAAGCCCAGGGCCAGATGGCTTCAGTGCAGAATTCTACCAGACCTTCAAGGGCAAGCTAATACCGATACTCTTTAAGATACTCCAAAAGATAGAAAGGGATGGAACATTACCAAATTCATTCTATGAGGCCATAGTCTTATTGATACCTAAACTTCACAAAGACTCAACAAAGAAAGAGAATTTCAGACAAATTTCTCTTATGAACATAGATGCAAAAATACTAAGTAAAATACTTGCAAAACGAATACAAGAACACATCAAAGATATCATCCATCATGACCAAGTAGGCTTCATTCCAGGCATGCAGGGATGGTTTAATATACGGAAATCCATCAATGTAATCCACCATATAAACAAAATGAAAATAAAAAACCACATGATCATCTCTGTAGATGCAGAGAAAGCATTTGATAAAATCCAACACCCATTCATGTTTAAAGTTTTAGAGAGATCATGTATACAAGGCACTTTCCTCAACATAATAAAGGCTATATACAGCAAGCCAATAGCCAAAATCAAAGTAAATGATGAGATACTCAAGGAAATTCCCCTAAAATCAGGAACAAGGCAAGGCTGCCCACTCTCTCCATATCTCTTCAATATAGTACTCGAAGTTCTAGCCAGAGCAATAAGACATCAAAAGGAGATCAAGGGTATCCAAATGGGAAAGGAGGATGTCAAACTATCCCTATTTGCAGATGATATGATAGTCTACATAAGTGACCCTCAAAATTCTACCAGAGAACTCCTACAGCTGATAAACACCTTCAGCAAATTGGCTGGATACAAAATTAACTCAAAAAAGTCTGTAGCCTTCCTATACACAAATGACAAGCTTGCAGAGGAAGAAATTAGGAAAACAACACCCTTCACATTAGCCATAAGCAATATAAAATATTTAGAAGTTGCTCTAACTAAGCAAGTAAAGGACTTGTTTGAAAAAAAAATTCAAAACTCTGAAGAAAGAGATTGAAGATGACATCAGAAGGTGGAATGATCTTCCTTGCTCATGGATTGGGAGAATTAACATAGTAAAAATGGCCATCCTACCAAAAGCAATCTACAGATTCAATGCAATCCCTATCAAAATACCTACACAATTTTTTAAAGACATTGAAAGTTCAATTCTGAACTTCATATAGAAAAACAAAAAACTCAGAATAGCTAAAACAATCTTGTACAATAAAAGGTGCTCCGGAGGAGTCTCCATACCTGATCTCAAACTGTACTATAAAGCAATACTAATTAAAACAGCATGGTACTGGCACAGCAACCGGCTGGTTGATCAGTGGAATTGAATCGAAGACCCAGATATGAATCCACACACATATGGTCACTTGATTTTTGACAAAGAAGCCACATCCATTCGATGGAAAAAGGACAGCATCTTCAACAAATGGTGCTGGTCTAACTGGATGTCTATGTGTAAAAAAATGCAACTGGACCCATATTTGTCAGCTTGTACAAAACTCAAATCCAAGTGGATTAAAGACCTCAACATAAAACCAGAGACACTAAGTCACTTAGAAGAACAAGTGGGGAAGAGCCTGGAACATATTGGCACAGGAGACAACTTCCTGAACAGAACACCAACAGCCCAGACATTAATGTCAACAATTAATAAATGGGACCTCATGAGGCTGAGAAGCTTTTGTAAGGCAGGAGACACTGTCAAGAGAAAAAAGCGACAGCCTACAGACTGGGAAAAGATCTTCACCAACCCTACATCTGACAAAGGTCAACTATCCAAAATATATAAAGAACTCAAGAAATTAAACACCACCAAAACAAATAACCCAATTGAGAAATGTGGCTTGGAACTAAACAGAGAATTCCCAACGGAGGAATATCAAATGGCTGAGAAACACTTAAAGAAATGTTCAACCTCCTTAATCATCAGGGAAATGCAAATCAAAACAACTCTGAGATTCCATCTTACACCCATCAGAATGGCTAAGATCAAAACTTCAAGCGACACCACATGCTGGTGAGGATGTGGGGAGAGAGGAACACTCCTTCATTGCTGGTGGGAATGCAAACTAGTACAACCACTTTGGAAATCTATCTGGTGCTATCTCAGAAAACTTGGAATAGGGCTTCCTCGAGACCCAGCTATTCCACTCCTTGGAATATACCCAGAAGATGCTCCAGCACACAACAAGAAAATTTGCTCAACCATGTTCATAGCAGCCTTATTCATAAAAGCCAGAACATGGAAACAGCCTAAGTGTCCATCAGTAGAAGAATGGATAAAGAAACTGTGGTACATATACACTATGGAATACTATTCAGCTATTAAAAACAAAGAATTCCTGAAATTTGCGGATAAGTGGATTGAGCTAGAAATGATCATAATGAGTGAGTTAACCCAGAAGCAGAAAGACTCAAATGGTATATACTCACTTATATTTGCATATTAGCCCAAGGGCATGTCCCACAAAAGCCTTCACTTACCAGGAAACTGAGACAGAGGGGAGGACATTCTATTGGGACTCTAGATGAGAGAAGCATGGAGAATTGCAAAGTAGAAGGATCCATAGGGTCCTAGAAACCTACAAGTAGAACATTATGATAGGCAGATTTGGGCCCAGGGGTCCCGCTCAAACTAAGGCACCAGCCATGGACAACACAGGCCATAAAACTTTAAACCTCTACCCGGATAAAGCCAATGGTCAGAACATTCTCCACAGTAGAGTGGAGAGTGGGATATGACTTTCTCACATACTCTGGTGCCTCACCTTTGACCATGTCCCCTGGAGGGGGAGACCTGGTGGCACTCAGAGGAAGGACAGCAGGTTACCATGAAGAGACTTGATACCCTATGAACATATACAGGGGGAGGTAATCCCCCTCAGGAACAGTCATAGGGGAAGGGAATAAGGGGAAAATAGGGGGGAGGGAAGAATGGGAGGATACAAGGGATGGGATAACCATTGAGATGTGACAAGAATAAGTTAATAAAAAAAGGAAAAAAAAAGAACAGTCAAAAGAGTCAGAGATACTTCTTCCCATGTTAAGAATTGTTGTCTGTAGGCTTAGACTTTTTAAAACTCTACTTTATTTAGGGTTCTTAAACCCTTGAACCCTAACCTACATACCAGAGGAAGGGTAGAAAGTATGTTAATAGGAAAGAGGGATTGTAGGCCTTTTAGACATAGTTTCTTGGGCCAACTCCACTCTGCATTGTCAGGATACCAGCACTCCATTCCAATAGTCAACATCAAATAGCAACAGGAATTCGTACTGGTGGCATGATCCAGCAGAAACAGCAAGGCTCTAGTGAACTGGCACAAGTCAGTAGAATCAGCCAGAAGCAGCTCTGGTACCATGAGAAGATCTCAGGAATATTTCTGTGAAGTGAAGACCAACCAATGAAAACTAATGACGAGTAGCATGGCATAGCAGTGTAGCAATGCCAAAAAAAAAATTCATCTCACTGTCTATGGGGTTCTCTTTACTCCTTCGAAACATCACACACCCTCTCACACATCTGTTTCCAGCAAAACAACACATGCCCTCTTGAAAGACATCTTACAGAAAAACATCACATGCCCTCTCACAAGACATGTCCCAGGAAAACACCATGTGACAACAACGGAGTCTTCAAATAAACCAGAAACTTCTACTTTAATTGTCTTTGAGAGACCTGTTATCTGTGAATCCTCCTGCAATGCACGGTGTATTAGAGATGCCCAGGGTATGGTTAACTTGAAATTAAAGTAACAAGTATTTTGTCTTTTCAAAAATACTATCAATAAATAAATTTAAAATTTAAGAAAAATTACTTTAAGAATTAAATTGTTAACAGCAGTTACGATTTTACTTTAGAAATAAGAGCTAGACCTTATTTAAATATGTGCTTTTTTCAATAAAGTTATTATTTTAACAATCATGAAAAATTATGGCACAGTAAGATATAGGAAAATAGAAATAACCACAAAGGAAAAGGTTTGTTGTTTATGAAGTCTCAGCAAAATGTCAGGAACTAACTAGCAGCACACAATGGAACAAATTGGGTATATTTGAGCAAAATATAAGTTTGATTACATTTGTACAAACTTTTATTATTAAACAGTCATAATCAAAGTTCAGGGAGGGAAAAATATAGAAGATTCATGCATATCTCTGCTTTAATGTATGCCAAATACTTACATATATTAACATTCGTACAGTACTAAAAGTTATATTGTAGCTATCATGAGGAGGTTTTGTTTGTTCTATCACTGTGTGTTGGGGGTTTTCCTTAAGATATTTCCTTCTGGCTGGTGCCGTAGTTTGAGCAGGATCTCTGGACCCAGATCCACCCATCATAATGTTATTCTTGTAGGTTTCTACGACCCTCTGGATCCTTCTTTTTCCCCATTCTCCCATGTTTCTCTCACCTAGAATCCCAATAGGATGTCCTCCCCTCTGTCGCACTTTCCTGGTAAGGGAAGACTTTCATGGAACAAGCCCCTTGGGCTAGTGTCCAGACATAAGTGAGTATATACCATTTGACTCTTTCTGCTTCTGAGTTAACTCACTCATTATGATCATTTCTAGTTTAATCCATTTGTCCACAAATTTTGGGAATTCCTTGTTTTTAATAGCTGAGTAGTATTCTATAGGGTATATGTACCAAAGTTTCTTTATCCATTTTTTTACTGAGGGACACTTAGGCTGTTTCCATGTTCTGGCTATTATGAATAAGGCTGCTATAAACGTGGTTGAGCAAATGTTCTTGTTGTGTGCTGGAGCATCTTTTGGGTATATTTGAACCCCTACCCAGATCGAGCCAATGGACAGGACATTCTTCACAGTTGAGTGGAGAGTGGGGTCTGACTTTTACACGAACTCTTGTGCCCCATATTTGACCACATCCCCTGGATGGAGAGGCTTGGTAGCACTCAGAGGAAGGACAGCAGGCTACCAAGAAGAGACTTGATAACTTATGAGCATATACAGGGGAGGAGGTCCCCCTCAGTCACAGTCATAGGGAAGGGGGGTAAAGGGAAAATGCCAGGGAGGGAAGAATGGGAGGATACAAGAGATGGCATAACAATTGAGATTTAATATGAATAAATTAATAAAATATATTTTTAAAGATATTTCCTTCTATTCAATTACTATTCTAAATATAAGTGTAAGCTTTATTAATTTGGAAATATCTTTTGACCTTGAAATTTTGTCCTAAGAGCACTTCAGAAATTAGAAATCTTCATCAGTATTCATTACCAAGTGTATTAAGTATCCTATGCACATTGGCCTTGACCTGTGAAATAGATTGAAAAATGAAAACTCAGAATGCAGAAATTCTCTTTTGTCAGGTATGGGAAAAAAACTACATTATAAATATGTCCCAGTGGATATGACCTTCAAAATCAAAACTGTTGATTCATTTGTACAGTCCAATTTTACATGAAAACATCACAATAGTATTGCCAGCATGATTATAAATGACAAATTGCTGCATAAAACTAATGCCATTTGGTAGAGGGCTGTGAGGGTTTAAAGTGCTCAGAAGTATAATAGGGATAAACAGAATTCCTCCAACATTAAAAAAATGGTATTAGTTTTATACAAGACTGATTATTCTCTGCATATTAAGTATAATACAAATCTTATAGCCAGTTATCTCAACAGAGTAGAGCTTAAAGAAGAAAAGTCACAGTCTGGAAAATATGTTTATATAATTAGTCACATTCTGTCTCAGGCCCACAATATATTTCATACAAACAAGCTAACTTTCAGACATTCACGGAAGTTGACCGAATGGTGATATTTAGTCAAATGTGACAGTATTGCTGAAAAATGTACATGCCCTAAAAAAAATTGGTTAGCAGTAAATCTTTGACATGCAAGTGATCTGTGAGAATAACTTTCAGTGATTTATGTGTTCCTGAATAAGTCGATCTAGTTGTCCCTGGACTGACACATTTTTACTAATTGATACAAAGGCTTTATTGTCCATTGTTTCTTTGCTATTTATTTCATTTTCCTATATTTCCTCAAATTTTGGGTTAGTTACAAAAATGTCCATTGCAATTATTTTTTTAAAAAACCTATAACTCGACTAGGCTTATACAGTAAGGGCAATAACTATCCTACATTGTAAGATTTTCAGTGTTTTTTAAGTGAGGAGATCACCAATGTCATAAAGAGTGTATTCTCTGTATTTTGACACCTTAATTTTCTAACTTTACTCTTATTCTGTCTTTTCCATCCTTATTATATTATAATGCTTTAATCCCAGCACTTGAAGCCAGAGTAGAGGCAGGTAGGTTTCTGAGTTTGAGGATAGCATGGTCTACAGAGCAAGTTCCAGGATAACCTGGGCTATACAGAGAAATCTGTCTTGAAAATCCACACACAAAAAACAAGAATTCCAAAAGGGCTGTGTGTGTGTACATGTGTGCATGCATGCATGCATGCATGCATATGTGCTTGTGTGTGTGTATGCGTGCATGTGCGTGCATGTGTATGTGTGTGTAAATGAAGGAGAAAAAAGTCATTCCATAGAAGATGGTATTAGATTTATTTCTTGATGAAAACGTCTATTTTGATAAAAAGAAAAGACATAATGCTAAAGAAAAATAAAACAATCATGATACCACAGAAGGTTAAATCAGTTTTTTTTTAATTTTCTTTAACAGATAATCCAAATCAGTCTAACATTGGTTTAAGCATAAAGGACAACTGTGATCCTAAGAAAATTTCTGGAAGAAAAGCTATCATGATTCATTCTGGGGCTTAGCAATACCAGCAAAATAAGATTCCTTGAGTGGTTCAGAGGAGGTACCATGATATTGATAATTATCCTGTGGTATTTAGAAGATGGGCCCTACACTTTCAAGCATCATGCAGCCATGGATTTCTTTTCAAAGTAACATATCACATATATTCCAAGAGTAACTTTTTTCTATTTTCACTGTTTCTAACTGACTAATATTCCTGAAAGAAGATGAAAATATGAAAAGTATTAGCTTCTCAGTGACACAGGTAAGGAACAGATAAGACAACACATCAGCTGGATTATCAACAGGACCTGTGAAATCATGTTTCATTGGTAAAAGATGCTCCACTATGTAACAAGGACATTTGCTCAACTATATTCACAGCAGCCCTATTTGTACTAGCTAGAAACGAAAAAACTCAGCTGTCTCTCAACTGAAGAATAGATAAACGGTGGTACATTTTCAAAATGGAATACTATTCAGCTATCAAAAATAAAGACATCATGCAATTTGAAGGCAAATGAATGGAACTAGAAAAGATCATCCTGAGTGAGGTAACCCAGACTCAGAAAGACACACATGCTATATACTCACTTATAAGTGGATATTAGCCATAATGTACATGATGACCATGATTCAACCCACAGACCCAAAGATGCCAAAGAAGACTCAAGGAAGGATGCTTTAATCTCACTAAAAAGAAGACATAAAATAGTAATCTGAAGTAGATGGAGGGAAAGAGCTGTATGACAAGGGGGAGGACCTGGATAAAGAATAAAAACTGATGAGGGAGCATCTCTAAGACAAGAGAGGCCCCTGAGAGTCCATAGAAGTGACCCTAGATGAAAGCCCTAACAATGGGGGACATGGAACCTGAACTCACCACCTCCTTTGGCCAGGTGGGACTTCCAGTAAAAGGAGGGGGAGTTTAACCCACCCATGAAATCTTCACCCCAAAATTTGTCTTGCCTAAGAAGTGTAGGGGTTAAAAATGGAGCAGAGATTAAGGAAATGGCAAACCAATGACTAGCCCAAATTAAGACCTACCCCATGGGAGAGAACCAATCCCTGACACTATTAATGTTACTCTGCTATGCTTGCAGCCAGGAGCCTAGCATAAATGCTTTCTAAGAGGCTTCATCCAGCAGATGATAGAAACAGATGCAAAGACCCACAGCCAAACAACAGGCTGATTTTGGACAGTTTTGTGGAATAGTGGGAAGAAGCATAGAGGAGCCAGAGGGGTCAAGCCATCACAAGAAGACCTACAGAGTAACTAACCCAGGCTCATGGGGCTCATAGAACTGAACCACCAACCAAAGACTTGCATGGGCTCAAACTAGACCTGCCCTCCTACACATATGTAGCAGATGTGCATCTTGGTCATCATGTGGCTCCTCTAACAATGAGAGTAGGGACGGTCTCTGACTCTGTTGCCTGCTTTGGATCCCTTTGTCCTGCTGGGATGGCTTGTCTGGCCTCAGTGGCAGAAGATATGTTTAGTCCTGCTGTGACTTGAGATGCCAGGATGGGTTGATACACATTAGGGCCTCGCTTTCTGTGAGAAGAAAAAGAGGATAGAATGGGGGAGTAAGGGGGTGGGAATGGGAGCAGACGAGGAAGGGGGCTGGGATCAGGCTAAAGAGTAAATAAATAAATAAATAAATAAATAAATAAATAATAAACAAGTGAAAATGAGTATAGGTATATTAGATAATAGAAACAAGAGTGCAAAAATATGTTGTTTTCACATATTAACCTGTGATAATATGCTTTTTAAAAATATCAATAAAGAAAGAAAGATATAAAACCATGTAGAATGTAATTTATTTAGCATGAATTCACACTAGAGATGTTTAGGAATGAGAAGTGATAAAGATTTAGAATACATGAACAATAAGTTATTACTGAAAAATGTCTGAATCTTGGGAAATATATGTTTTTTTAAGTCTAGGAAGTTCTAATAACTGAAAATAGAATGGCAAAAAATATAACTATATGGTAAAGATTATTTCCATTCTGTCCAAAGTATAAGACAATATGAATTATTTACATTATCACATGTGTGTATGTGTGTGTGTACATGTGCATATATGTGTGTATATACATATATGCAGTTAGCAGTTACTGTGTACCAGAACTCATGAAGTTTCACCCCTTCCTAAAAACATACAAACAGTTAACAGTTACTGAAGAGAGGTTCATGAGGTCTTCCCCATTTCTGAAGACATATAGGTAATGAAAGTTGCTAGGGGGCTGACGAGGCCTTGCTCCTCCTTATGATTATGTTGTTAAAAGTCCCTAGAAAAGTTTTGTGAGGCCATGCCATAGCCAAAGGATATAAAAATCAGTTAACAATTTCTGGGATGGGGGTTCAGGGAAACTATCTCTTTCTAAGGATATACATTATTCATCTTTCCTTTACAGATGTGAAGATAGTCATGCTTTCCCTGGGAGTCATTTCATAGCTGCATCTGGGATTAGTAAACTAAAGTCAGTCACAGTCATTTACAAACAAAAAGGTCAATCTTCCAATAGAAACAGCTTGTCCAGAGAACAAGCTGGAGAATGAGGAGATCTGGCTCAATAATGGGTATCGAAATTTTATCAACATCTCTTAACTGAATCAATACTCTAGCTTTGGTAAATGGACAAGAGAGTTTTGTGTTAAATGGCGAAGCCTGGTGGCACTCAGAGGAAGGATACCAGGCTACCAAGTAGAGACTTGATACCCTATGAGCATATACAGGGGGAGGAAGTCCCCCTCAGTCACAGTCATGGGGGAAGGGAGTAAGGGGAAAATGGGAGGGAGGGAAGAATGGGAGGATACAAGGGATGGGATAACCATTGAGATGTAATATGAATAAATTAATAAAATATATTAGAAAAAGAATTTTATGGCCTTAAGAAATAATACTGACCTTTGTGAGCATTGTAAATTGGATTCTACTACCTTAACGATGCCCTACTGAGACTTGAAAGAGACCATTGTATGTGCTAAATGCCATGTCCAATAGACTCCAAAGTCTCTGGGCACCTTCTGACATGAAAGAAATATATCTTCACCTCACAGACTAGCCTTCCATTAATTTCTCAGCCTACTTATCTCACACCACAATGTCTATGCTTTGTCATTTACAAGTTAGAAGACCCACATACCAACCAGGAAAAGTCCAAGTTCTCTTCCTCATGTGGGATCTACCATAAATAAAACAACTAGGAGTATTTTCAGAAAGGTATACCAATGGTTTCAAAAGCCACCAATCACTTTTGACCTCAGCTAGAAGGATATAATGATTATACCTCATTAAATTCTTACTTGAGATGAATAATATGGTATCAAGGAGGCAGCAGTGTGTTTGGGCAATAGCCTACACATGACATATCCCAATCACCCTGTAGGGGCTACTGTCATCACCCAGCAGGAGTGAAATAGAGTCAAAGACTCTAGGATTAATTTGGTCATGAAATCACATGCTCTTTTATCTAAATGAGGGCATGAAGAAAAAACTAAATTAGTAAATTATAATGAATTACCCACCATAGACCACAATTCTAAACAAAATCCAGTGGCTTTCCAAAAGAGATTAAGGGAGAAGCTCATAACTAATTCATTTGAGAAAAACTGACTCTTAAAAAACATTTCATCAGTCAGAGCCCCAGAAACTAAAAGAAAAATATAAAAATTGGCAATAGGTACTAACATCTCAGCCACAGGGTAGTCCCTGTGTTACAAATGAATCAAGATGAAAAAGAACAGCTAAAGAGAGGGTGGGAATCTAAATATAAGAAGTATGTACTAAATATTGAAGGGCTTATGGGCCCAAGTACCACCTTCAAGATGCAGTGTTGACACTCACACATTTGGAAGTTTCATTAATAAATGAATTTCAGTCACAGTAGGATTGGGACCTTGGGAAGTAATCTCAACAATTGATGGCATGAAAGTGCAGGTTCTCTTAGGTATAGCCACTTTTGAAACAAAATATTGCCATCTGTGCTGGTTAATTTTCATTGTCAACTTGTCACAGCTTAGAGTCATTTGGGAAGAACAAACTTCAAGTGAGCAATTGACAAGATCAGATTGGCCTATAGAAATATCCTAGAAAGATTGCTGGGATTGATGATTTGATAATTGGTGATGAAGGGCCCAGCCAACTGCAGGTGGCACCATCCCTAAGCAAGTGGACCTAAGCTATATAAGAAAGGTAGGGTAGCTGAGCAGAATCCAGTGAGTGAGTCATTCATCTGTGGTTTCTATTTAAGTCTGCTTGAGTTTCTGTCCTTGTCTCCATTAATAATACACTGTGAATTGGAAAGTATAAGCCAGACAAAACCTTTCTTCCTCATTTTGCTTTTTGACCAGAGTGTTTTATCACAGTAACAAAAAAGTAAATAGGCTAGAAGCCCAGAGATAGATTCCAAGGCAACTTTGGACACAGCATACAAAACTATACCTTTTCTGGATATATTCCAAGGAGTGGAATTTCTGAAGTAGCTGTAATAGTTTGCATTCTTCTCTCTTTACATCCTCACCAGCATGTGGTATCACTTGAATTTTTGATCTTAGCCATTCTGATGGATGTAAGATGAAATCTCACAGTTGTTTTGATTTGCATTTCCCTGATGACTAAGGAGGTTGAGCATTTCTTTAAGTGTTTTTCAGCCATTCAGCCGTTTAGTTCTGAGCCTCATTTCTTGAGTTCTTAATATATTTTGGATATTAGACCTTTGTCAGACGTAGGGTTGGTGAAGATCCTTTCCCAGTCTGTAGGCTGTCGCTTTGTTCTGTTGACAGTGTCTCCTGCCTTACAGAAGCTTCCAGAACACAAGAACATTTGCTCAACCATGTTTATAGCAGCCTTATTCATAATAGCCAGAACATGGAAACAGCCTAAGTGTCCCTCAGTAGAAAAATGGATAAAGAAACTGTGGTACATATACACTATGGAATACTACTCAGCTATTAAAAACAAGGAATTCCTGAAATTTGTGGATAAATGGATTGGACTAGAAATGATCATAATGAGTGAGTTAACTCAGAAGCAGAAAGAGTCAAATGGTATATACTCTCTTATAACTGGATACTAGCCCAAGGGGCATGTCCCATGAAAGTCTTCCCTTACCAGGAAAGTGGGACGGAGGGGAGGACATCCTATTGGGACTCTAGGTGAGAGAAGCATGGGAGAATGGGGAAATAAAAGGATCAAGAGGGTACTAGAAACCTACAAGAAGAACATTATGATGGGCATATCTGGGCCCAGGGGTCCTGATCAAACTATGGCACCAGCCAAGGACAATACATGCAGTAAACTTTGAACCCCTAGCCAGATCTAGCCAATGGACAGGACATTCTCCACAGTTGAGTGGAGAGTGGGGTCTGATTTTCACATGAACTCTGGTTCCCCATATTTGACCACGTCCCTTGTATGGGGAGACATGGTGGCACTCAAGGAAGGATAGCAGGATACCAAGAAGAGACTTGATACCCTATGATCATATACAGGGGGAGGAAGTCTCCCTCAGTCATAGTCATAGGGGAGGGGAGTAAGTGGAAAATGGGAGGGAAGGAGGATACAAGGGATGGGGATAACAATTGAGATGTAATATGAATAAGTTAATAAAATATATTTTTAAAAACTATACCTTTTCAACTTAGTACTAGAGCCAACATACCTGTGTTAACCTGATTTTTTGAATAATTTCATATAAAACTAGTTAGATTGTCATAATTGATAAAGAGACATAGTAAGAAAACTGACCTTCTTAAAGTTGCCTATAATAGAGAACTTAATCTTCGCATCAGTTTTCAGTCATGACTAGATATCCTGGACATGTTTTAGAGAGAGTCATACTTCAAAAATTGAATAATAAAACACTTACGAATATGAGTTAAGCCCTTCATAAAGAGTAGAAAAGACAGTTTCTGACAGGAATAAATCCATTTTCTGGGCAAATAAGGGACTGGGTCTAGTGAAAGCTACCCTATCAAAATACCTATTATCCAAATAAAAGGCAGTACCTAATACAACCAGGGGCTAATACTCCATTGCAGGTCCTTATCACCAAGTTCTGAAAGAGAGTCTTTTTAAAAACCTACCAGCTTCCCTTGTAACACCCATTCTTCTTGTAATAAAGAAAAGTGGGGAATACTTACTAGCACAATTTTAAGAAGTATACATGAGGATGTGAGGCCTATCAAAATGCATAGTTATTAGGGAGATGTCTTCATATTGCAAGTAATTTTTGGCCTCTGCATCAGCTCCTGCCTCCATGTTCCTGCCCTGCTTGAGTTCCTATCCTGAGTTCCTTAATTGATGAAAAGTGATGTGAAAATGTAAGGCAAATAAACCCTTCCCTCTCCAACTTGATTTTTTTCAATATAGAGTCTCTCTGTGTAGGCTTGGCTCTCCTAGGCTTACTTTGTAGACCAGGCTGGCCTTGAACTCACAGTGATCCTCATGCCTCTGCCTCCCAATTGCTGGGATTAAAGGTGTGCACCACCACGCTTTTTGATCATAGTGTTTCATTGCAGCAATAGAAACCCTAACTGAGACATTAAAGACAGGAGGCTCAGGAAACTCCAGGAAAACATAAGATTAGGAAACTCAGATTAACAGTAGCCACAAGGCTCTCCACAAAGTTTTTAAACAATTAAAAAAATATAGTGGAAGAGGCTCTTTGGTAGACCTGTGTGACAATTATATATATGGAAAAGAAATGTTTCTATCTTGGTTGACAATGCTCACCCAAGAGCCTTAGAGCATCTAACGAATCCCAAGTAACTGACATAAGAAACATCCTTTTTAACTGTTGGTCAGTCTTGTACAATAGACTCTCAAAATAGTATATGTTGTTGCAATTGCACCAGAGGAAGATAGTAAGATGCTATTGCTGAAGACATCATCTACTTCAGTATAGGGTTCAAAGGACCTGAGTTAGATTTCACCTGAGAACATCCTTTACGAATACTAGCCTTCAGGGCAACAGGTGCCATGCAAGCTTCCAAAGGAGTGAAACAGAGAAGAATCCTACCCAGTTATGATACCCATGAACCACAACAATGACACATGTGGCATAATAGCCCTAAGAGTACAACAATGACATCCATGTCTTGGTGGTAACCAACAACACTCTAATTGGATTTAAGATGGACTCAACAAGAGGAAAATCATTCCTTGTGCTAGAAAACTAGCCAGCTTCCTAGGGCTAATGAGGCATGGCTCTTACAGGAAAATCAATAACCAACACTTTACTAAACAGCATAATTCCTAACTGCATTCTAAATATTTGTTCCTATACCCACAGATAAGAATAGTTCTCACTTCTTGTCAAAGGAACCTTTATTTGCAGCAAATTGAAACTGTTACAGATCAAAATGCAGAGTTGTGGAACCCAACCTGAATTGATATAATTACAACACAACTCTTGCAACTAAGGCTCAGGGACCATTGCAAAAAGGGAGGAGAAAAATTATAAAAGACAGAGGAAAAGAAATTTTGATGACTTTGTAAAAGAAATTATGCTTTCTTTGTGTTTTCTATCAAGAATGAGATATATGCAGGCTCAGTCCACTGTGATCGGTGTTAGGTTGGGCCCCGGATGGCCAGCGAGCAGCAGTCCCACTTTAGCTGTCTCTGTTGGGTCCCGCTGCCTGTGTTTCCACTCAGCCTAAGCGAGTGACTTCCGCAGTTTGGGGTGGTGTGGTAGGAGGAATCCAAGGGCAGATTCACCCTCTTTACTGAGACTCCTCTGGCTGGGGACTCCAGAAAATCCCCTCCCCAAACAGCGAGTCTGTGCTTTTTATGCTGGTAGGAATGCAAACTAGTAAAACCACTTTGGAAAGCGATCTGGCGCTTTCTCTGAAAAATGGGAATAGGGCTTCCTCAAGACCCAGCTATCCCACTCCTTGGAATATACCCAGAAAATGCCCTACCACACACAGGGACATACACTCAACCATGTTCATAGATGCTTTATACATAATAGCCAGAACATGGAAACAGCCTAAGTGTCCCTCAGTAGAAGAATGGACTAAGAAACTGGGGTACATTTATACTATGGAATACTACTCAGCTATTAAAAACAAGGAATTCCTGAAATTTGTGGACAAATGGATTGATCTAGAAATTATCATAATGAGTGAATTCACCCAGAAGCAAAAAGAGTCAAATGGTATATATTCACTTATATCAAAACACTACTCCAAGGGATATGTACCATGAAAAACTTTACTTACCAAGAAAGTGGGTCAGAGGAGAGGACATCCTATTGAGACTTTAGGTGAGAGTAGCATGGAAGAATGGGGAAATAGTAGGACCCACAGGGTCCTGGAAACCTACAAGAAGAACTTTATGACAGGCAGATATGAGTCCCGGGGTCTTCCTCAAACTAAGGCACCAGCCAAGGAGAATATAGGCAGTAAACTTCGAACCCCTACCAAGACCTAGCCGACGAACATGATATTCTCCACCGTTGAGTGAAGAGTGAGATCTGACTCTCACACGAACTCTGGTGCCCCTTTTCTGACCATGTCCCCTGGATGGGGAGGCCTGGCGGCACTCAGAGGAAGGATAGCAAGGTACCAAGAAGAGACTCGATATTCTAAGAGCATATATAGGGGGAGGAGGTCTCCCTCAATCACAGATATATGGGAAGGGAGAAGGGGGGAAGTGGGAGGGAGGGAAGAATGGGAGGAAACAGGGGAAGGGCTAACAATCGAGATGTAACATGAATAAATTAATAAAAATGTAATAATAAAATAAAAAGAAGAATGAGATGTATTGTAATCCTGCATTCTATAAATGAAATCTCTACAAGCCCCCCAGAATTGAAACAGAGTATATCACAATCTACAATAGGTTAGAATTGTATTACTTGTAGCCACATTTCCAAAAACTTGAATCAATAGTATAATTTATTTTAAAAACATTTTTGAGATTATAAGGCAATTATATCATTTCCCTTCTCTTTCCTTACTCCAAGCTCTTCTAAGTAGATCCCTTGCTCTTTCTCTTTTTACTTTAATTATATCTATATCTACACATACATACACATACACACATATATTATATATATATTATATATATAATAACTAATTGTGCTTTTCCCTGAGGAATATTATTTCTCCCCCTTTCTGCATTTCTTGTTTTCCTATAGTTTTTTGTGTATGCTTGAGGCCTCAAGAACTTTCCTCCATTCAGACTGGTATTTCTATTGGCGTCATGTTGTTCAGGTCATGTCTAGGCAGCCAACATGGTGAGGCTTTATGGATTTAGCTTCTGACATTCTTAGGAGATACAAACTCATATCAAATTTTCTGTTCTAAAAAAAGATATAAAATAGCTAAAATTATGTGAAAAGTATTCAACCATTACCAGAGAGCTATATATCAGAACCACAATGAGATATTTTTTTGTTTGTTTTGTTTTTTGTTTTGAGACAAAGTATCACTGTGTAGTCCTTGCTGGCTGACTCAAAACTAACTCATTTTGTAGATCAGGATAGCCTTGAGCTCAGACTTTGCCTTCCAAATGCTGGAACTAAAGGTGGGCAACAAATACACCTACAATGAAATTTTTTTCAGCCCAATCAGAATTGCTATTGCTGGAAAGTTTTAAAGCAATGAATGTTGCTGCTAAGCATAAGGAAACGGGGGAAATTCTACACACTGATGGTGAAAATGTTACTATAAACATGGACAATTCTTAGGACATTGCTCAAAAAGTCAAAATGCATCAGTTGGGGTTGGACATTCCAGTGATCAATTCTCTGTATTTTGACTAATTGTGGATCTCTGTACTCTTCTCTATCTGTTGCACAAATAAGCTTCCCTGACGATAAGCTGTTGGGGGCAGTGTGGTCCTGTATTCACGAAGAGAAGCACTGAGAGAAAAAGGAATGTTAATCACACAGAGGAGTGGTCTCAGCTGAGAAGATAAAAATCAAATTCTTAACATTCCATCCAGAACGGTGAGAATGGAGGTTGTTAAGGACCTGGTGACCTTTTTGTTATTGAGGGAAGCTGGCCTCACCCACCTTTCACTATAGAGGCAGACCTCACACAAATTCCCCAGAATGATTATCTTAGACTCTTCTCTCCCTAGAGGGAAGTTACCCATCCTTAGGGGAAATGGCACAAGCACTTTCTGGCCTGCTGACCTCAGTGTAATCAGTCAGAGACCACACTAGATTCCAGGCCTTTTTACTAAAAAAAAATCACCCTCATGGTCATATTTTTGGAGAAGAGTTTCTACGTAGTCACATCTTAAGCTTTATTGTGCACCTGGAATTGGACTGATTTGACTGATTGTTGGCTGGAAACCCTTTTCCCAAATTGCAATGTGTGTGTATGTGTGTGTGTGTGTGTGTGTGTGTGTGTGTGTGTGTGTGTGTGTTTTAATATGCTGACAATATCAGTCTAGCATTAGACTCTCTGAAATCTTATCCAGTTTGACAAAATCAATCTGCACCAGTTTTTCATTCTTATCTCTCTGTGTGGTTCACTTCCCTACATGGATACCTGAAGGGACCCCCCCCCACTCCACACACACACAAAATAAGCTAAGGTAAGTCAATTACCTGTGGAAATAAGGATATGTATTTAGAATGCAGTTAGAAATTGTATTTGTTTGAGAAACTGGCAGTAGTTTGTTCTCCTTTTAGCCTTATGGCCTCTCTACTATAGGTCTACATTTCCAGGCTTGGATTCCTTCCTATTGAATGAGACTTAATTGCAACTATAGTTGCTGTTTGTTACCCCCAAGATAAAAGGGCTACCATTGCATCATTATGAATATCTTCCCAGTCTGGGCATTGTGATAATTTGTAGGCTTTATAGATGGGTAGATGGTTTATTGTTTTTGTCTCCTGATAGCTTTTTTTCCACCTATGGATATATTATGAGAGCCAGCCCTCAGCCAAGAGGCTTCTCTGTCAGTTACAGCTTAATTCATTCATGCCCTGTGTTCAAAGCTAGTTCATTGAAAAGAGGCTTCTGGGTCAGTTCCAGCTTGGTTCCTCCATGTCCTATGGAGGAAAGTGTCTTCAGAAATATGACCTTTCCTTCAAGTTCTAGAAGTCCACCAAGGACAATGGCAAGAACCAGTATTGTTTTGTGGAGGCTCTTAAGTTCCTCTAATCAACAACTCAACGGGAAATTTTCCATACCTGAGATTCATAAATTTCTTATATATGGCTCTTGAGATGAATCCCATCACTCCATATGACATAACTAAACACAGGTGTACACACACACACACACATACACACACACACATACATGCACACACACACACAAAACCATAAGGCTCATGGGAAATCATGAAAGAGGGCATAGAAAGATTCTAAGAGACAAATATTCAGGATTTCTGCTGCTAGATTGTGTCCCTTAGACATGACAGTGTAAATGAATCCATGGAATCGCAACAATATGATTGTCTGAACAAGAAAGACATAATGACAGCAGTTAAAATGCTATCACAAACAAAGGAAATTTTACATGTCCCCTCATTCCAGATGAAGAGCCACTAACGTTTAATGGCTGCTCAACGAGAAACAGTCAATGTCCTCCAAAGGTGTGTTTCTATTTAATAGATTGTCTAATGCCAGTGGTAATGTCTGGACATATGTACATATGAGTAAAACTAAATGGATGTAGTAGGTTGTACTACATAATTATTATTATTATTATTATATCATTAATTTGGGAGAAACAGGGTGAAATGCCAGAGGAATTTGAAGAGTGAGCAAGAGTGATATAGATACCGTGCTCATTTATGAAGTTCTCAGAAAATAAAATTGTAAAATGTCAGAAATGGAAGTATAGTATGATTAAAAAATTTTATTATTTCAATATATCAAAAGACATAAAGTTACTACCAAAGAAATAATTTCACTCACATTCTTATTACAGTACTACACACAGTAGCAAGGATGCAAAATCATACAAAGAATCTATTGGTGGATGAGTATTAGAATATTATCCTTACAGAAAATAAAATCCTGTCACTTGTAGAGTGTTATATTGAGAGTTTGTTAAGTGCAATAAGCCAAGCACAAAAATATGAACGCTGTATGAACTTCATATAAGCAAAAATGATTACCTTCTAGAAATTCACAATGTACAAAATAAATAAAATCCCACCTCTTTGGAAAAATATTACCTTAAACATATAAAATATTTTCAAAGAACAGAGATTGAATTTGAAATAAATGTAGTCAATTATAATTGTTATATTAAGATAAATTTTATATATTCTCTTTCCATCTTTTTATTATAATTTATTCACATTACATCTCAACTGTTATCCCCTTGGTCTTATCTTCCAATTCCCACCCTTCCTCTCTCTTCTGCCCTATTCTACTTCCCTAGACCTCTAATGGGGGGGCTCCTCCCCCACAGTCTATCAGATCTCATTAGGATAGCCTGCATCCCCTTCCTCTGTGTGCCAGAAAGGCTGCCCTGCAGTGATCAAACTGCAAGCACCAGAGTTCCTGTCAGAGGCAGTTCCTGATTACACACGGAGCATGAGCTGTCCACCATATCTTCAACACTCATATATATGGCCATACATGTCCACTCAAAATTTACTTGCCATAAAATAATTAGTTAGCCATTAAACAAGCAGGTAGAATCAACTAATGACTATCAGACTGAATCTATTAGTTAATAATTCTAAAAATATGTGAGCACATCCATTTTTTAAAATGAAATTCAGATGTATATATACAGTATAAAATATATTGCATGCTGTCCCTTTAAATTTTTGTAGCTCAGAGGCTCTTTATGATGTCATGGCACAACATTATCAGTTTGAACATACAGATGCTGAAGTCCTGGCTGAAGTGAAGCAGAGGAGATGTCTCTTTCAAAACAGTAAGACCTCTTTTTAATACTTCTTAAAAATCTTAACGGTTAACATGTTCGATAAAATTACATAGTTATGTGTAAGGGAAATTATTCCCTGGGCATTTTTATAAGATAAACATTGTATTTTAAACAAGAACAAATTTCCCATCCTGCCTTGGGTAGTTTCCTTTTAAATACAGCCAGTCCACATTATTTTCTAAATTATATACGTAACTATGCCTCTTTGAGTTTCAGTTTTTTATAACCATACCTTGGTTTTGGCAGAGTGGGAAGAATGCATGGGTGGGTTAAGATATAAGCCCATATATAATGTTTATATTTAACAAAGTAACCTTAATTTTGTGAATAAGAAAATTTTATCATTCTATTGTTCTGATAGACACTTCGTATAATGGCTGATAAAATTACATACTGAGTGAGTTAACCCAAATGCAGAAAGACTCACATGGCATATACTCACTTATAGTTGGGCACTACCCCAAAAGAGATGTCCCATGAAAGTCTTCACTTACAAGGAGACTGGGATAGATGTGAGGACGTCTTATTGGGACTCTAGGTGAGAGAAGCATGGGAGAATGGGGAAATAGAAGGATCCAGAGGGTCCTAGAAGCCTACAAGAAGAACATCATGACAGGCAGATCTGTACTGGGGTGGGGGGCTCTGGTCAAACTACTGCACCACCCAAGGACAGTACATGCAGTAACATTGAACCCATACTCAGATCTAGCCAATGGACAAGACATTCTCCACAGGTGTGTGAAAAGAGGGGACTGACTCTGACCTGAACTCTGAAGCCCCATATTTGACCACTTCCTCCTTGATGGGGAGGCCTGATGGCACTCAGAGAAAGAATAAGCAGGCTACCAATATGAGACTTGATAGGCTGTGACCATATGGTGGGGGAGGAGGTCCCCTTTGGTCACAGACCTAGGGGAGGGGAATAGGGTGAAAGAGGGAGGGAGGGAGGAATGGGAGGATACAAGTGAGGGGAAAATAATTTAGTTGTAATCTGAATAAATTAATTAAATTTTAAAAAGATTTATTGTGCAAAATATACACAATACTGACAACAGCGCTTTAATTTTTACTGGCTATATCTTTCAGTGTTGGTTTAATAGTCAATCTTATCTTAAAGACTATCATGAATATAAGTTTAAAATTAGGGGTATAGGAACTGTCTTACACTGGAACTACCAACTAGTATCTACTTATATTTATTTGAATAAAGAATAAAGTCTATAACTTTCACACGAACTCTGGTGCCCCATATTTGACCATGTCCCCTGGAGGGGGAGGCCTGGTGACACTCAGAGGAAGGATAGCAGGTTACTAAGAAGAGACTTGATACCCTATGAGCATATACAGGGGGAGGAGGTCCCCCTCAGTCACAGTCATAGAGGAGGGAAGTAAGGGGAAAATGGGAGGGACGGAGGATACAAGGGATGGGATAACAATTTAAATGTAATATGAATAAATTATATATATGTATGTATGTGTATATATATATATATATAATAAAGTCCAACTGTTTTGATAAAGAAAAGGGAAATAAAGGTATAATAGGCATTAGAGTAGGTTCTCACCTAAGTCCATCACATTAAGGCCTTACATAACCTCCTCTCTGCCACCATGACTACTTTGTTCATGGGCACATTGGGTAATGACAGGGATGACTGGGGAAAGAGGCTAACTATCCATAGAATCAGTCATCATGTCTATTTGAGTACTGAATTCTTTCTTTTTCTTTTCTAAAATATTTTATTTTATTGCATATACATTTATATTATTACACATAAATAAAAAATTATATGCAGCAAGAAGAACCAGGAAACAATCAGGGATTATATGAATGTTACATTGATAGTGTTTTGGCTAATTGTATTTGGCAACCTTGTAGAAAACATCTTTCCTATCTTGGTGATTCCAAAACTCTAAATGAGAATCAATATCCATCATATCTCATTTCTGTCAAATTAGAACATCTATCTAGACCTAAAAACATCTTAACCCATAACTAGCTAAGGTTAATTCTAAGACTAAAAATTATCAGGTCTTCAACCCCACCAGAGACTTGAGAAGGAATGAAAATTACTTGAGAAAACAGGAAGTGCAGGGTAATAGCTTCCAACATGAGAAGAAAAAGGGAAAAAATGACAGAGACAATTTGCTGCTTGAACAGTCACCCAAAACTCTGTATAACATTGGAGCATCATCTTCAGCCTTATGGCCCAATATATCCAACAGACATTTTTGTGAGGCAGCAACCACTTAGGACTTACTTACCCTGTCTTGGCAGAGTTTGGCCGTTGGCTTTGCCTATATCCAAGGTTGCCCATTTTTAGGCAGAATTCTGTCTGTGGCATAAACAAGGACATTTTGCCCAGTGGCTTCTTTGCCACACTTGTAGCCATCTCCACAAGGAGATTCTTTGATGCTAACCATCTGCTTGAGGTAGGCTGGATGTAGCCAGGAATTAACCTGTCTTGTCAAAGAATCTTTTAAATATTAAAAGCATCTTTAAATATCATATTCTGTAGGTCTCTGAGGCTTTGAAGACCTTATCTATTTTACCTTATCTATCTATAGGATCGTACCCATCTACGAACCTAGGATGTATATTCCTGTGATAATAACAGATTGGTAGTTGACATGACCACAATTTAATCAAGCAACAATTACCTTGTATTCCTTAATTATCCTAAGCAGCCTACATGAGGGGGTATAGAAATATATAACTATGATAAGATACAACATAGATTATTGAACCTACTCCTCAACCTATGGGCTTATTTGTTCCTAACAAAAAAGGTTATTTTTAATTCATTGGTATATAATTTTGTATGTAGATACAAAATAAGCTTAATTTTGATACATTGGTATAGAACTCAAATTTAAGATTATTCTCCACATACATTATGTATATTTCTACTATAATATGAAGTATTGAGCCCGTTCAACTCAACCATACAAACAATACAAAGCTTACTTCAAATTCATCCTTTTTGAAGTTAACTTTTTATTCTTTTTCTTTCTTTCTTTCTTTGCTTATTTTCTTTCTTTCTTTTTTGGTTTTTTGGAAAAAAGTTTTCTCTGTGTAGCCTTGACTGTTCTGGACTTGCTTTGTAGACCAAGTTAGCCTTGAACTCAGAGATCTGCCTACCTCTGGCTAGCAAGTACTGGAATTAAAAGCATGTGCCATCACTGCCCAGATGAAATTACATTTTGAAGAACATTTACGTAGGACACAAGTATCTTCACATCTTTTGCTCATTCAAAGAGATCTGTTCACATACTCTTTCCTCAAAGGTCTTTTTCACCAATTTTCTAATCATGTTCTTTCCAGTTTCCTGATCATTCAGCCAAACGATTGGCTATAGTCCATGAGTCAGCAAACATTCTCACATCCAGCCATTTCTCTTTCTATGTAAAATGGGCAACAAAGTATACTACCCACGGTGAAGATTTTCCTTCACAGGAATCTTTCAGGATTGTCCAAAAAAAGAGGCTATAATACTGCAGCTATACACTTCTGTGTGGTGCCCACATTGCATAAAAATAATAAACAAGGCCCTAGTCTTCACTCCCTCAATCAACTGATCATAAGGCAAACACCGTGAGCCTATAGGTGCGTGATTGGGAGTAGAAGGCATTGTAACAGGATTGGAAACCATAGGCATTTGGGCACTTTAATGTAACTCATTGGTGCCTCCAGGAACTGCTTGACCAGATCCCCCTGGGTCCACATCCACTAGTCTTGGTAGTCTCTTTGTGGAACTTCTGACACACACATCCTATCCTTCCAGCCCCAATCTCTTCCGTATAAGTTGTAGCTCATAACCAAGAGTCCAGCTTTGAGTATCTGTCCTAATCTCCCAGGGGTGGAGTATCTCAGAGGACATCTATATTGAGATAATATCTACTTATAAGTAGATATATGCTATGCATGTCTTTCTGGGTCTGGGTTACCTCACTCAGAATGATTGACCCTAGTTTCTATCCATTTGCCTACAAATTTCAAGATTTCTTTGGTTTTGATAGTTGAAGAGTGTTGTAAATATACCATAGTTTCTTTATCCATTCTTCGGTTGAGGGACATCTAGGTTGTTTCCATATTCTGGCTATTACAAATAAAGCTAATATAAACATAGTTGAGCATATGTCCTTGCTGTATGGTGGGGCATCTTTCAGATATATGCCCAGGAGTGGTACAGCTGGGTAAGACTTGAATTTTTTATCTTTCACTTGCTTGGTTAGAGTTACCCCAAGACAGTATATATTATGTGTGACTATTTGTGAAGGGTGTTGTTACCATGATTTCTTTCTCATCCCCTTTGTCATTTGCATAGAAGGGCTATATAAAGTGCATGTGTGTGTATGTGTGTGTGTGTGTGTGTGTGTGTGTGTGTGTGTGTGTGTTAATCTTATGTCCAGCCACTTTGCTGAAGGTGTTTATCAGCTGGAGGAGTTTCTGTGTAGAATATTTGTTGGGGTTGTTTATGTACATTATAATATCACCTGCAAAAATGTTACTTTGTAATATCATCTGCAAAAAGTGTTACTTTGAAGTCTTTCCAATTTGAATACCCTTAATCTCCTTTAGTTATCTTATTGCTCTAGCTAAAACATTAGGTACTATATTGAATAGATATGGAGAGAGTGAATAGCCTTTTCTTAATCCTCATTTTAAAGGAATTGCTTTCCTCCATTTGTGTTTAGGTATGTCCCTCCTACCCCTGAGCTCTCCAATACTTTTATCATGAAAGGGTATTGGATTTTATCAGAGGCTTTTTCAGCATCTAGTGAGATGATCATGTGGGATTTTTCTTAAAGTTTGCTTATATGGTGGATTGTATTTAATGATTTTCATATGGTGAACTACAACTGCATCTCTGGTACAAAGCCTACTTGAACATGGTTGATGGCCTTTTTGATGTGTTCTTGGATTCAGTTTGCAAGTATTTTATTGAGTATTTTTATGTTTATGTTCATGAGGCAAATTGGTCTGTAATTCTCTTTCTTTGTTGAATCTTTGTATGGCTTATATATTAGGGTGAATGTGCCCTCATGAAATGAATCAGGCAATGTTCCTTCTGCTTCTATTTTGTGGAATAATTTGAGGAGTATTGGCATTAGCTCTTCTTTGAAAATCTGGTAGAATTCTGTGCTAAAAACACCTGGTCCTGAGCATTGTTGAGTTGGGAGTGCTTTAATGACTGATTCTATTTCCTTAGGGACTGTGGGTCTATTTAAATAGTTTATCTCATCTTGACTTAACTTTAGTATGTGCTGCCTATAAAGAAAATCATCCATTTCTTTTATAATTTCCAATTATTTTGGTATGCAGGCTTTTGGAGTGTTATTTAATGATTCTTTGGATGTCCTTGGTATCTTTTTATGTCCCTGTTTTCATTTCTGATTTTGTCAATTTGGATATTCTTTCTCTGCTTTTTATATGTGTGGATAAGGGTTTGTCTAGCTTGTTGATTTTCTCAAAGATCCAGCTCCTTATTCCTTACTTTATTTCCAGTCATCTACTCCTGTTGGATCTGTTTGCTTCTTTTTGTTCTAGAGCTTTCATGTGTGCTTTTAAGTTACTAGTATAAGACCTCTCCACTTTCTTTATGAAGCCACTTAGTGCTATGAATTTTCCTTTTAGCACTGCTTTTATCATTTCCCATAAGTTTGGGTATGATGTGCTTTCATTTTTATTGAATTCTAAGAAGTCTTTAATTCCTTTCTTTATTTCTGCCTTTTCCATGAGTTTGTAGGCTTTCTACTGTTTCTTTTATTGAAATTCAGCTTTAATCTGTGGTGGTCTGGTGGTATGCAGGGGGTTGCATCAATTTTCTTATATCTGTTGAGACTTGCTTTGTGACCAAGCATGTTGTCAGTTTTGGTGAACATTCTATGAGGTGATGAGAAGAAGGCATAGTATTTTGCGTTTAGGTGAAACATTCTGTACATATCTATTAGGTTCATTTGGTTCATATCATTTGTTAGCTCTATTATTTCTCTGTTCAGTGAGAGTAGGGTACTGAAGTATCCCACTATCAATGTTGGTGTTGGTGTGTGATTTAAGCTTTAGTAAAGCTTCTTTTGCGAATGTGGGTATCTTTGCATTTGGGGCATACATGTTAAGAATTGAAACATCATCTAGATGGATTTTTCCTTTAATGAGTATAAAGTGTCCTCATCCATCTCTTTTGATTAATATTGGTTTAAAGTCTATTTTGTTAGATATTAGAATAGCTACACAAGCTTGCCTCTTGGGACCATTTGCTTGGAAAATCTTTTTCCAACCTTTTTCTCTGAGGTTATATGTATCTTTGATGTTGAGGTGTATTTTTTATATGAAGGGGAAGGATGGATTCTGTTTTTCCATCCATTTTGTTAGCCTGTGTCTTTTTATTGGAGAATTGAAGTCATTGATACTGAGAGATACCAATGACCAATGATTGTTAATTTCTGCTATTTTGGTGGTGATAGTGTGTGTGCGTTTTCCTTCTTTGGGTTATTCTTTTGTGAGAATATTTATTGCCTGTGTTTACATGGGTGATGGTAACCTTGGGTTGGAGTTTTCTTCTATTGCCTTCTGTAGAGCTGGATTTGTGGATAGACATTGTTTAAATTTGACTTTGTCATGGAATATCTTCTTTTATCTTTCTATGGTAATTGACAGTTTTGCTTATTATAGAAGTCTGGGGTGGCATCTGTGGTCTCTTAGGGTTTGCAAGACATCTGCCCAGGCCCTTCTGGCTTTTATAGTCTCTGCTGAGAAGTCGAGTATAGCTCTAATAGGACTGTCTGTCTTTATGTTACTTCGTCTTTTCACTTTGCAGCTTCTCATATTCTTTCTTTGTTCTGTAACTTTAAGTATTTTGATTATTATATTGTGGAGGCAGGTACTTTCTTTTCTTCCAAAACTATTTGGTGTTCTGTAAGCTTCTTGTACCTTTATAGGCATTGGTTTCTTTACGTTAGGATTTTTTTTTCTATGATTTTGTTGAAAATATTTTCTGGAACTTTGAGCTGGAAATCTTCTTCTATTCGACTTATTCTGAGGTTTGGACTTTTAATGGTGTCCCATTTTTCTTGGTGTTTTGTGCCAGGAACCTTTTAGATTTAACATTTTCTTTGATCACTGTATCAGTTTCCTCTATACTATCATCTATGCCTGAGATTCTCTTTTCCATCTCTTCTGTTAGTAATGTTTGCATCTGTAATTTCTGCTCACATGCCTACATTTTCCATCTCCAGGATTCCCTCAATTTGTATTTTCTTTTTTCTCTTTCCACTCTCAGGGTTTAAATAGTTCATTCATTTCCTTCAATTGGTTTTGGTTTTTTTGTTGTTTTTGTTTGTTTGTTTGTTTTGTTTTCTTGTCTTTCTTGACACTCTTTAAAGTAGTTATTGTTTTCCTCGAATTTTATGTTTGTCTTTTCCTCCATTTTTTAAGGAATTTATTTACCTCCTCTTTAAGGACATCGATTGTCTTCATAAAGTGTGTTTTAAGGTCATTTACTTGTGCTTCAGCTGTATTGGAATATTGAAGGCTTGTTGCAGTGGCTGCAGTGGAATGGCTGGGGTTTGGTTGTGACATATTTCCCAAAGTGTTGTTGTGTTCTTACACTGGTACCTGGATTTGGAGTGATTTCTAAGCCTAGGAGCTGATTTCTGGCTGTCTTTGTTTGATGAGTGTTTTGTTCCTGGGTTTCTGTTTCCTCTCTGATCTTCTGGCTGGAGAGGCCTGTGGTTGAGTAGAGGGTCTTGCCTGAGTTGGTCCCTGGACTGGATGGCCTTTGGTAAGGTAGAGATTTCACACCCAAACCTGACTTCTGGTAATGTGTGGGGCCTATGATATGGCCCATGGTCTTCTGGGGCTCAAGATGCTGGCATGGCTTCTGGTGGAGTGAGAGGCTTCTGTTTGGTTTTCAGTGAGCTGTCCTGATCTCTGGGGTTTAGGATGCTGCCTTGGCCTTTGGTGGGGTAGGGGCGAACGTTTCCCCCAGAGTTGTGGGCTAGGATATGGTGACAAGGAGATGGGGAACAGTTGAGTTTATGCTGGGTGTGGCTGGGGAGGTGGTTTGCCTGGTTTTCAGGGAGTTGGTCTGGCTTTTTATGGAGTAGGAGGCTTCAATAACAGGTGTGGTCTAGGATATGGTTAAAGGTAGAGAGAGGTAGTTAGTGTTACTCTAGGCAGCACAGGCAGTGTGGAGTGGTGGTCTTACCTGGTTTTCAGGGCTATGGCCTAACCTCTGGTGGGGTAGGAGGCTTCTGCAGGTGGTGTGGGCAGAGAGATGGTAAAGAGAAGAGAAGGAGCAGTTAGGGTTTTGCTGGGAAGGCACAGACAGTGTGGTGGATGTTCCTATCTGAGGCTCAGGAGGGTGTTCCAATCTCTGGTAGGGTAGGAGGTTTTCAGAGAGCTGGCTGGGCCTTTGATGGGGTAGGAGGCTTCTGTTGTACAAGATGCTGGCCTGCCCTGTGGTACAGTAGAAACTTACCTTCTTTTTAAGTCTCCAAAAGCAATAACTTTGAAATCCAAATTTTAATAATAATCTTTTTCACTTCTTTTAATAAAACTTGTAAGAGAAATATTTGTTTCAATATGTGATGATACAAAAAAGGGTTGAACCCTGAAAAGAGATAGTCTAAACTGTTACTGCAAATTTTAAATATTTACACTTAAGCAATCTTTTTTCCTTGTTGTGTTATTTTTTAAATTTTATTTTATTAATTTATTCATATTACATCTCAATGGTTATCCCCTCCCCTGTATCCTCCCATTCCTCCCTCCCTCCCATTTTCCCCTTACTCCCCTCCCCTATGACCGTGACTGAGGGGGACTTTCTCCCCCTTTATATGCTCATAGAGTATCAAGATGAGAGACGCATGGAAGAATAGCAAAGTAGAAGGATCCAGAGGGTCCTAGAAACAAGAAGAGCATTATGATAGGCAGATTTGGGCCCAGAGGTCCTGCTCAAACTATGGTTCCAGCCAAGGACAATACAGGCTGTAAACTTTAAACCTCTACCCAGATCTAGCCAATGGACAGGACATTCTCCACAGCTGAGTGGAGAGTGGAGTATGACTTTCACACGTACTCTGGTGCCTCACCATGTCCCCTGGAGGGGGAGGCCTGGTGGCACTCAGAGGAAGGATAGCAGGCTACCAAGAAGAGACTTGATACACTTAAGCAATCTTTTGTTGTTTGTTTGTTTGTTTGTTTTTTCTTTTTTAAAATTAATTTATTCTTGTTCCATCTCAAAGGTTATACCATCCCTTGTATCCTCCCATTCTTCCCTCCCTCCCATTTTCCCCTTATTCCCCTCCCCTATGACTGTTCCTGAGGGGGACTTCCTCCCCCTTTATATGCTCATAGGGTATCAATCTTATTGTGACAAATGTAGTATTTTCTATGAACACCATGAGTGATGCCATCTCCTCACTTCCTCCTGTGTCTTCACTAGTAGTATTTAGCATGTATCTATTCTACTGGCCATTTATTCCATTTAGGCTTTTTCTATCATGTTCCTTACAATTATTCTAGCCTCTTTCTATTTCCTAATTCTAAACAGTCACTGAAGTTCCTGTTGCAATAGCACCTATTACTGATACCAAGGTTTATATTAATTGTTATTGCTGTGGAAAATTTCCACAAATTCAATGGCCTATAAAAGGCAGTGTAATTTTTAAATAGCTCAGTTTTTATGTTCCTATGAATGTCACAAATCTGAAATGCATTTCAGTGAACTAAAACTGAGCTGTCAGCATGATTTATTAGTCTAGGCCAGTAGTTCTCAATCTGTGGGTCAGGACCCCTTTGGGGTTGAATGGCCTTTTTACAGGGGTCAGTCACCTAAAAGCATTGTAAAACACTGATATTTACATTATGATTCATAAGTAACAAAATCACAGTTATGAAATAGCGATGAAAATAATTTATGGTTGGGAGGTCATCACAAGATGAGGAACTGTACGAAAGGGTTGCAGCATTATGAAATTTGAAAACCACTGTTCTAGATACTCTGAAGGTAGGATCTGTTTCCAGACATATTTCAGCTTTCAGTGACAATCTCTATGAGTTGGATCCCTCCCTTTCCAAGGGTATTGCTTCAGTGTCTGCCTTTATAATCAACTGGTCTTCTCTTTCTATTTCCCCTACTAAAAGAACTCTGGTGATATCACTTTGTGCATTCTTAGACAATCCAGAATAATCTCTTGATTTGAATTTTCTTTTTGTTTAGTTTATTATAACTTATTCAGATTACATCTAGAATGTTATCTCCTCACTTGTGCCTTAATCACATACAAAGTCCCTTGTGATGTGAGATAATCTGCAGTTTCCAGAGATTAGGAAATGTATATTTTAGGAGTGTTCACTACTCACTCTTCACCTGTATGTCATAGTTATTATTTGAATGAGTAAATTATGAAAAGTCCATCATTATTTTTATTCAAATTTGTGGGGTCATCTCATAATATTGCTAAGAAACTATGACTAAAACAAAAAATGGATTTGATGTAGATGATTCGTGCATAAAATGAAAAAAGAATTTTGAGAGCATGATTTGTACAAAGTAAGCAAATTAGAATTAGTCAATTATATTAATCAATACAATCTATTTGAATGCTCAAATGAAATACTGAAATATTAGCTAGTTCTGATGGTACAGTTGTGGAATCCAATCTATTTGGTAAGGTGTAGGGTAAGGTAAGGGAATCACAAGTTCAAGGTTTTGCCTGGGTTACAGGCTGAATTCAAGACCACCTAGGGCAATTTAGTAACATCCTGCACCAAATAAAAAAAATCAGAAGA
Organism: Acomys minous; assembly: GCF_964271855.1. NCBI lineage: Eukaryota > Metazoa > Chordata > Mammalia > Rodentia > Muridae > Acomys > Acomys minous. The sequence continues at coordinate 66,375,719 of NC_140488.1, read as the reverse complement.
TTTTAAATATAGATCACCAGTAAAGCCTTTCAGAACAGACATGTGAAGCTCTAGGTCTAATATCAAGTAACACATGTGCATACCCAAATGTAGACACACACACACTAATTGAATGCAATTGAACATTTTTTTTCAGTTTTCTTAATATTGGTTCCTCCTTTTTAGTTCCAAAGTATTGCACATATATTACTTGGACATATTTTTTTAAATGTTCATGTGATGCTTTATTAAACATAACTGATTTGAAATTTTTCTCTTTATCTCTGGCAATCCTGGTAAATTCACACAATTCTAATAGTATATGCATTGATATTTTGAATTGTCTATCATTTTGTTACTTGTAAATAATTATATTTTAATTTCTTCATTTTCCAAAATATTTATTTGTTATTTGCTCTTCCTTTCTCTTTACTAAATTAAGTTGAGAGTTCCTGGAATATGTCAACTCAAAACTTTTTTGTTGTTGTTCTTGAGCTAGGGGAAATGTTTCTAATTTTTTTTTCCATTTAGAATCACATTTGTTGGGCAGATCTGGGCCCAGGGGTCCTGCTCAAATTATGGCACCATCCAAGGACAATACGTGCAATAAACTTTGAGCCCCTACCCAGATCTACCCAATGGACAGGACATTCTTCACAGTTGAATGGAGAGTGGGGTCTGACTTTCACACAAACTCTGCTGTCCCATATTTGACCATGTCCCCTAGATGGGCAGGCCTGGTGGCACTCAGAGGAAGGATAGCAGGCTACCAAGAAGAGACTTGATACCCTATGAGCATATACAGGGGGAAGAGGTCCCCCTCAGTCACAGTCATAGGAGAAGGGGTTAAGGGGGAAATGGGAGGGAGGGAGGAATGGGAGGATACAAGGGATAGGACAACAATTTAGATATAATATGAATAAATTAATAAACTATATTAAAAAAGAATCACATTTGTGATGTATTTGTATATATTCTCTTTGTTAAATATTAAAAATTCATAAATTTGTATTTTCTCTTTTGTTAATATCCTAATATTGTAAGTTTTACATGTTAAACCAGCCTAGTATAAGCAAAAGTATCTGTAATTTAATATACCTCCTAAAAATTGAATTTCCCAAAAAAATGCTTACGGATATTAATATCTGCTATATACAGTCCTGAAAACTTACTTTCTATTAGTAATCCTGTCAGGTTTTGATATCAGACTATATTATCATCATAAAAATTTGATAAGTATTTCCTCTTTCTCTATTTCTTTAAGAGTTTGTAATCTTATCTCCTCTTACTCAGGAATAGTGGAGAATTGACCAATGAAGATGCTCAGACCTCAAGTTCTACCTCTGGGTTAGTATTTTAGTATTGAATGTGCAAATGATAACTCATATTTCTATTTTTCTTTCATTTTATTTTGTATTTATTTAAAGGAATTGTATCTTTCATCTAAAATTTTTAAATAATTAGTAAAAATACTTTTATCTTTCATTTCTCCTTTTATATGTGTTTTCTCATACATGCTTTGGCTTTAACTTACTATCCAAAATATTGTTACCTCATTTTATTTATTTTTCTTGAAATTTTTAAATTTCACAAATCCCTAATATCACTAGATTGAGAATAGTTATTCTTGGTGTTTGTGATATAGTGTAACAGTAAAGTACTTGCTGTATAAACCTGCCAACCTAAGTTCACATCCCCAGAACATGTAAACCTAATGGCTAAAGCACAGACATCTGTAATTCAGTACTTCTGTTTGGATACTACATAGGCAGAAACAGGACTTTTCAGAACTTTGTGGTGTATGGAATGGTGGCCAACAGGAGAGATTCTTTGTTGAATAAAGAAAGAAAGGACTGACAACTACACATTCACTGTGGCATTCATGTTGGCATAGTAACATATATTAAAAGATGATATTTTAATATATGTAATCAGAATATTAAGTAATATAATTTATGCATTCATTTTGTACTACTACAGTAGCAAATTACAACAAAATGACAAAAACAACACTTAAATCTTGTCTGTCTTAAATAAAAAGAACAGCTCTTCTTTATTTAAAATGTCAATTAAAGCTTATAAGTTTATCTCTGAAAGGGTTTTAGCTCATCACCAGTATTTACATAAAACAGTTAACTTTTGGATAGCCAAAATATCATTCAAAATATTTTCTAACTTTCTTTTGAGAGGTCATGTCATCAGTTTTGGGTTTGTTTGTTTGCTTGCTTGTTGATGTTGTTGTTGTTGATTTTGAAACAGGGTCTCACTATATAGTCCCATCTGGTTTAGATTTTGCTATATAGACCAATTCAACAAGTCTCTTGGAGCTGCTTCCTGAGTACTAGTAATACATTCTACCCAGAAATCCATTCATAACTGTAGAGATTAGTTGGGTTTTTTAAAATTATATATTCACTTTACTTCCTGATTTTAGCCCCTCCCTCCTCTCCTAGTTCTTCCCTACCACCTTCTTTCTCCTAACACTCTCCCCTTGTCCTCAGAAAAGGGGACCCCACCACTAACCTACCTCAGCACATCAAGTCAAGTCATATCAGGGCTGAGCTTATCCTCATCCCCTGAGCCAGGCAAGGCAACCCAGTTAGGGCGAAGTGATCAAAAACAGGCAACAGAGTCCATGTCATAGACAGCACCTGCTCAATTTACTAGAGGACCCACATGAAGATCAAACTGCATGCATGCTTTTTGGTTGGTGCTTCAGTCTCTGTAAGGCCTCATACGTCTAAGCCAGTTGACTCTGTCTTCTTGGAGTGTTCTTGTCCCCCACCCAGTCCTTCTATCCTTCTATCCTTCCTTCTCACTCTTTCACAGGACTCCAGGAGTTCCTCCTAATACTTGGCTGTGAGTCTCACCATATGATTGGATGAGCTGCTGGAGCTGGGAGGGCAGCTCTCAGAGAATGGTTAAATTAGGCTGCTGTTTGTAAACATAGCAAAGTATGGTTTAATGATGTCAGGGGTTGGGTTTCAGGTTGGGCCAGGCATTGGTTGGACATTCCCTTAGTCTCTATCTTTATCTCTGTACATCTTGTAGGCAGGGTAAATTTTGGTTTGAAGGTTTTGTAGTAGATTGGTGTTTCCTCTCCTACCACTGTAGGCCCTTCCTGGCTAGAAGGTGCCGTCCTCAGTCCCATATCCCCCACTGCTAGGAGGCTCAGCTAGAGACATCCCCATATCCACAAAGGAGCCTACCCTGTTGCTTGTCTCCAGCTTGTCTCAGTGATGGTCCTGCCTTTCATTTTCTTTTCCCTCCAAGACCTCAAACCTCCTGTCCTCATTCTTGTGGGACTCTAGTGGATAAAGTTGAAGTCTGACTACTCCAGATAGTAATTTTGCTCTAGGCCTATGAAGGTAGACTCCCTTTTTTCAGCAGGGTTCCCACTCAACCTCTTCTGGTAACCCCAGATCTTGTAAGGAATGTCACATAGCCCTCAAGGAAAATTACAGGTCCTACCCTTTCCTGATAAGGAATGTGTTCAACAGGCACAGGGAATTCCTGGAAGTACTCACCACCCCTATCCTGAGGGGATCTTAGCTACTCCAGCAAATGACCTTTGACCATGCCTACAAATCATTCCCTCACTCATAGAATACTGTTTTTTGCTTCTTGTGATAAGACCCCTGTGTTACTGCATGTAAATGAGGTACTGTACCACTCTATGGAGACTAAGTGTCCTGGCACACTTAGCACTAGAGTATCAGAAACATTCACCCTCAAACCCCGACCCACTGCCCAAGGTTTATTAATAAATCATAATGGTTTGCTAGTATGCTCAGGGGCTCTCATGCTCGCCATTTTTCCACCATGATCTACTGAGATTCCACTTATTCTGGGGATGGTGTCGGGGCGGTGGGGGGGGCATCAGTGCTGAATGCCGAAGGCTTGACTGCTGATTAAAGCCATCAAGGCAGCTATGGCAGAGCTGCCTTGGCAGTGGCTCTGCCTCCACTGGCTGTGTGCTGGCCTTGTGCTAGTCCCAGTGCAGCACCTCCAGGCCTGCGTCTCAACCTGACCTCCTGACAGTGGGTTTCAGACATCTACCTGATTCCTCTGCTGTGCTTAGCACAACATCTCAAACAAGGAGCTGTAACACTTTTGGTATCATCACGGGCTTATATGGCTCCTGAGTCTCTACTGCCTTTTAATACCAGCAATCTCATTCTTTTTTTAATACTTTTATTTTATTACACATGTATAAAACAAAGTACATACAGCAGGGAGAACCATGTGACAATCACGAGAATGATGAGTTCTATACATGTTACATTCATAGTGAATTGGCCATTTGCATTCGTCTCATTTGAAATGTCTTTCCTATCTTCTTGGGTCTAAATTTCCAAATGAAATTCAATATCTATCCTATTTCAACTCTAATAGCCTAACTTCTTTAACTTAATCTAAGAGGATCTTGTCTCCTAATCATCATTTTTAAAGAGCTAAACTGAAATAACCCGTGGAAAACTCATTTTCCACATCTCTCAGTAAGACCAGGACCTGACCTAATGCTCAGACTTCAGACTTCACTCTCAGAGCACTATGCTGCTCCTGAGCAAGAAGCTGGACCTTGAGACCTTTACCTTGAGGTGTGTCCATTCTTGTCTCAAGGTCTGGACTGACCCCAAGGCCTTAGAACCTGAATTGACCCACAGATAGTGGGACCCACGCCATCTCCAGACCCTGAATGGCATACTCTCCCCACATCTGATTCCCCCCAACCTAGGCTTTCATTGCCACACCCTCTCCTATCCAGTACCCTCTCTACTTCCTCTTCTACTGTCTATATCACCATTTGAGTGAGATTCAAAGAGGGCCTCCCTTGGGGCCTCCTTCTTACTTAGCTTCTTTGGGTCTGTGATTTGGAGTATAGTTATCCTATAATATATGGCAAATATCTGTTTATAAGTGAGTACATTCCAAGTGTGTCTTTCTGGGTCTGGGTTACCTCACTCGAGATGATCCTTTATAGTTCCATGCATTTGCCTACAAATTTCAAGAATTTCTTGTTTTTAATAGCTGAGCAATATTCCACAGTGTAAGTGTACCACAGTTTCTTTATCCATTGCTAGGCGCAATCACATGATCGATTGACAAAAGCAAGCAACTGAGCTTCCTGGAGGCAGCCTACTCATTTTTGCATGACTGAGGAATGGGTGTATCTCTGGTTTTGGTAAAGCCTCAAGGATTTTGCCTCAGGACTGCTTATTGTTGCTATACAGCCTTTCCTTGCTTGTCCCATATACCTTCCATGATGCAGCTGAGCATGACTAGACCCTTACTGCCTATATCATAATATTATTCCTCCATAGGTGTTACTTTCTGTTGGGCAGATTTCGTACAGATGGTTTTATACTTCCTAATAATGGTCCCTGAATTGATTCAGATAATTTAAAAACCCTCCTGCAATATAGCAAAAACTGTTAGAAGCTGTATGAACCTCCATGTGAATTACACCAAGAAGGAAAACAAGATTGAGAGAAATTAATAATCAAGGAAATACATTCATTTTAGGTGTAGTCCAAGGATAAGGCCCAAGTGTGTACTATGATAAGAAAGACCACATGAATATAAAAATAAGGAATAAATGGTTATCTATACAAGCCAAGACAGGCACCAAATTCTTAGAAAAACCTTGACATAAAAAACTCTTGTTTTCTCCCTCAGTCACAGTCATAGGGGAGGTGAGTAAGGGGAAATGGGAGGGAGGGAGAAATGGGAGGATACAAGGGATGGGATAATGATTGAGACATAATATGAATAAATTAATAAAATATATTTTAAACACTCTTGTTTTGAACATATACATACATTTGAAATAGGAAAAAGATAAAACTTCTGATTTGAATTCATAGAGAGTATATAGATAAAACTACGGCTTTAAACAATTTATCCAGTAAACAAATTATCCAGTTAAATACAGTTCTAATTAAAGAACTATTAATAGTCTTACTGTTACTCCCTTTTTATGTAAGGATTATATCTATTTTTTTTTGTTGTGCTATCACTCATCAATTTTATTCTAAATTTTGTGAATGCATGTTATATGATTATGTTTCCAGAATTCTCTTTCGAGAGAAAAATAATAAAGGTGCCATTTTTGTTTTTTTCTATCTTCATTTGATAATTGGAGCTGGTAAGGCCACATTAATGGATCAAAATCATTCTTTCATAATATATAGAATGCAAAAGTAAATAAAGAATTCATTAAATTAATTGGAATTTTTAAATTAATTTATATGTGTTAAATCTCAATGGTTATCCCATCCCTTGTATCCTCCCATTCTTCCCTCCCTCCCACTTTCCCCTTATTCCCCTACCCTATGACTGTTCCTGAGGGGGATTACTTCCCCCTGTATATGCTCATAGGGTATCAAGTCTCTTCTCGGTAATCTGCTGTCCTTCCTCTGATTGCCACCAGGTCTCTCCCTCCAGGCAACATGGTCAAAGGTGAGGCACCAGAGTACATGAGAAAGTCATATCCCACTCTCCACTCTACTGTGGAGAATGTTAAGACCATTGGCTAGATCTGGGTAGGGATTTAAAGTTTACCGCCTGTATTGTCATTGGCTGGTGCCTTAGTTTAAGCAGGACCCCAGGGCCCAAATCTGCCTATCATAATGTTCTACTTGTAGGTTTCTAGGACCCTCTGGATCCTTCTACTTTGCTATTCTCCCTTGCTTCTCTTATCCAGAGTCTCAATGGGATGTCCTCCACTCTGTCTCAGTTTCCTGGTAAGTGAAGGCTTTCATGGGACATGCTCCTTGGGCTAATATGCAGATATAGGTGAGTATATACCATTTGAGTCTTTCTGTTTCTGGCTTAACTCACTCATTATGATCATTTCTAGCTCAATCCATTTGTCCACAAATTTCAGGAATTCCTTGTTTTTAATAGCTGAGTAGTATTCCATAGTGTATATGTACGACAGTTTCTTTATCCATTCTTCTGAGGAACACTTAGGCTGTTTCCATGATCTGGCTATTATGAATAAGGCTGCTATGGACAGGGTTGAGCAAATGTTCTTGTTGTGTGCTGGAGCATCTTCTGGGTATATTCCAAGGAGTGGGATAGCTGGGTCTTGAGGAAGCCCTATTCCCAGTTTTCTGAGATAGCACCAGATAGACTTCCAAAGAGGCTATACTAGTTTGCATTCCTACCAGCAATGAAGGAGTGTTCCTCTCTCCCTACATCCTCGGTAGCATGTGGTGTTACTTTGATTTTGGCTATTGGCTTGCTGTATATAGCCTTTATTATGTTGAGGAAAGTGCCTTGCATCCCTGATCTCTCTAAAACTTTAAACATGAATGGGTGTTGGATTTTATCAAATGCTTTCTCTGCATCTAAAGAGATGATCATGTGGTTTTTTTATTTTCAGTTTGTTTATATGGTGGATTACATTGATGGATTTCCGTATATTAAACCATCCCTGCATGCCTGGAATGAAGCGTATGTAGTCTTGATGGATGATATCTTTGATGTGTTCTTGTATTCATTTTGCAAGTATTTTACTTAATATTTTTGCATCGATGTTCATAAGAGAAATTGGTCTGAAATTCTCTTTCTTTGTTGAGTCTTTGTGAGGTTTAGGTATCAATGAGACTATGGCCTCATAGAATGAATTTGGTAATGTTCCATCTCTTTCTATCTTTTGGAGTAGCTTGAAGAGTATCGGTATTAGCTCGCCCTTGAAGGTCTGGTAGAATTCTGCACTGAAATCATCTGGCCCTGGGCTTTTTTTGGTTGGGAGACTATCAATGATTGCCTCTATTTCTGTAGGGGAAATGGGACTATTTAGCTTGTTTATCTTTTCTTCACTCAACTTTGGCAAGTGAAATTGGTCAAGAAAATCGTCCATTTCCCCTAGATTTTCAAATTTTGTGGCATATATGCCTTCAAAGTAGGATCTTAGGATTCTTTGTATTTCTTCAGTGTCTGTTGTTATGTCTCCCTTTTCATTTCTGATATTGTTCATTTCAATACTGTCTCTCTGCCTTTTAGTTAGTTTGGCTAATGGTCTGTCTATCTTGTTGATTTTTGCAAAGAACCAGCTCTTCGTTTTGTTGATTCTTTGGACTATTTTCTTAGTTTCTAATTTTTTAATTTTAGCCCTGAGTTTGATTATTTCTAGATGTCTACTCCTTTTGAGTGTTTCTGCTTCTTTTTTTTTCCTAGGGCTTCCAGTTGTGTCCTAAGATGCTAATGTGTGATGTTTCCAATTTCTTTTGGATCAACCTGTCTGTTTTTATGCCAATACCTATAAGATTATTTTAGCTAATCTGAAGTTTTTTGTGGGTTTTTTTTGTTGTTTTTTTGTTTGTTTGTTTGTTTGTTTGTTTTTTGTTTTGTATTTCCATATGAATTTTAGAATTGTTCTTTCAATATCTATGAAAAACTGTGTTGGTATTTTGATAGGAATTGTACTGAATCTATAAACTGCTTTTGGTAAGATGGCCAGTTTTACTATGATAATCCTACAAATGCATGAGCACACGAGATCTTTCCATCTTCTGATATCTTCTTCAATTTCCTTTTTCAGAAACTTGAAGTTCTTGTCATACAGCTCTTTCACTTGCTTGGTTAGAGTTACACCAAGATATTTTATATTATTTGTGGCTATTGTAAAAAATGTTTTTTCCTTAATTTCTTTCTCAGCCCATTGTGCTTTGTATACAGGAGGCTACTGATTTTTTAAAATTTTGTATGGAGCTACCTTGCTTAAGGTATTTATCAGCTGTAGGAGTTCCCTGGTAGAATTATAAAGTCACTTATCTATATTATCATATCATCTGGGAATACGGATACTTTGACTTCTTCCTTTCTAATTTGTAGCCCCTTGATCTCCTTTAGTTGTCTTATTGCGCTAGCTAAAACTTCAAGTACTATGTTGATGTGGAGAGAGTGGGCAGCCTCATTTTGTCCCTGATGTTAGTGAAATTGCTTTGGGTTTCTCTCCATTTAATTTGATGTTGGCTATTGGCCTGTTGCATATAACCTTTATTATGTTTAGGTATGGGCCTTGTTTTCCTGATCTTTCCAAGACTTTTATCATGAAGGGGTGTCGAATTTTGTCAAATGCTTTTTTCTTTATCTAACGAGATGATAATGTAGTTTTTTTTCTTTCAGTTTATATGGTAAATTACATTAATGAATTTTTGTATGTTGACCCATTCCTGCATCCCTGGGCTGAAGCCAACTTGATCATGGTGGATGATGTGTCTGATGTGTTCTTGGATTCTCTTTGCAAGTATTTTATTGAGTTTTATTGCATCAACATTGATAAGGGAGATTGGTCTGAGAGTCACTTTCTTGGTTGAATCTGTTTGCTTTAGATATCAGGGTGACTACGGCCTCATAGAATGAGTCTGGCAATGTTCCTTCTGTTTTGATTTTGTTGTGTAGTTTGAAGTATATTAGTATTAACTCTTCTTTGAAAGTCTGTTAGAATTCTGTGTAAAAGTAACTTATTCTCCTGGCTCAATTGTTGTCTCGGAGGCTTAGTTCCTCATTCTGCTAACTTAGGGCCTAGTCCTAGAAGTGTCTAGCCTTCATATAATCTAACCAAGCACAGAATATTTTCAGCTTTTGAGACTTACTGTCTAATAAACTCACTCTTACTTGTTTTTCTAAGATCTGGGTTGGCTGGTTCAACTCAGATGTTCTGGCTCAAACTCTTCTCCCAGCTGACTGATTTAATCTGGTTTCTCTTGGCTCAGAATTGCTCTGCTTGGCTTCAAACTATCTCAGCAATCTGCTCTAATCTTCTGGCTTCTTCTCATTTTCTGACTCATTCCATCTTCACTTGATTTCTCTCTGCCACCCATCTTTGTATTCCTATCCTGGTAAAACTCTCTCTCTCTCTCTCTCTCTCTCTCTCTCTCTCTCTCTCTCTCTCTCTCTCTTTCTGTAAAACTGCCTCTTAAGTAGCTTCCTTTTCCTCTCTCTTGTCATGAGAGTTGGGCATATCCTATTCTGTCAAATCTTCTCTGATTCATCACCTTTTCGGACACTCTATTAGATATCATTTTCAAACATGGATTCTTCCTTCCACAAACTTTACCTTCATTTGGGATTAAAGGCACCATTGTGCCTGGACATAAGATTTACATTACTTGATACTTGCTCTATTCCAGGCTGTCATTGACCACAGATCTGTTTGTCTCTGTCTCTTGGATTAAAGATGTTTTTATTTCTGCCACATCACATGTACCTAGAAGGTCTTTGGATGTTATCTCTTGCCAGAACAGCCATGTTCTGAATTAACATTTTTCTATAATTCTGCACTAAAACCATCTGGCCCAGGCTTTTTTTTTCATTGGGAGACTTTGAATGACTGTTTCTATTTTTTTAGGGATTATAGGATTGTGGGGTGTTGAAGTCTCCCACTACTAATGTTTGGAAATTGATGTGTGATTTAAGCTTTAGTAATGTTTATTTTACCAATGTGGGTGCCCTTGTATTTAGGGCATATATGTTCAGGTTTGAGATGTCATCTTGGTAGATTTTTCCTTTTGATTAATTTTGGATGAAATTTATTTTATTAGATATTAGAATGGCTATTCCAGCTTGCTTCTTGAGTCCTTTTGCATGGAAAAACATTTTTCAGGCCTTACACTGAGGTAATGTCTATCTTTATTGCTAAGGTGTGTTTCTTGTATATAGCAGAATGATGGGTCCTGCTTATGCATCCATTCCGTTAGCTTATGTCTTTTTATTGGGGAATTAAATCTGATATTTTGTATCTGTTACTTTGATGTTGTTGGCTATAGTGTATTTATGTGTTTCTCTTCTTTTGGTTTTTGCTGCAGTGGTGTTATTTATTTCCTATTTTTCTTGATTGTAATTTACTTTCTTTGGTTGGAGTTTTCTTTCTAGTATCTTCTGTAGGTCTGGGTTTTTGCATAGATACTGTTTAAATTTTGTTCTATCATGGAATATCTTGTTTTCTCCATCTATGGTGATTAAAAGCTTTTCTGAGTATAGTATCCTATGCTGACATCTGTGGTCTCTTAGGGTCTGCATGACATCTGCCCAGGCTCTTCTGGCTTTTGTAGTTTCTGTTGAGAAGTCAGGTGTGATTCTGATAGGTCTGCCTTTATATGATACTTGGCTTCTTTCCCTTGCAACTTTTAATATTTTTCTTTGTTCTATATATTTATCATTTTGATTATTATGTGGCAAGAGAGTTTTCTTCTCTGGTCTAATCTATTTGGTGTTATATAGGCTTTTTGTATATTTATAGGCATCTCTTTAGGGAATTTTTCTTCTATGATTTTGTTGAAAATATTTTTCTGGAACTTGGAGCTGGGAATCTTCTCTTTCTTCTATTCCTATTATTCTTAGGTTTTGTCTTGTTATAGTATCCTTGATTTCTTGGATGTTTTGTGTCAGGAATTTTTCATATTTAACATTTTATTTGAAAGGGGTATCAGAGTGCATCTTCCACACCTGAGATTCTTTCCTCCACTTCTTGTATTCTGTTCATGATTCTTTCCTCTGTAATTTCTATTTTCTTCTCTAAGTTTTCCGTCTCCAGGATTTCCTCAGTTTGTGTTTTCTTTATAGTTTCTATTTCCATTTTCATGTATTGAACCATTTTACTCATTTCCTTCATCTGTTTGTCTATATTTCTTTAAGTGATTTATTAATTTTCCCTTTGAGTGCTTCTGTTTGATTGTATTTTTCTGTATTTCTTTGATGTACTTATTTATTTCTTCTTTAAATGCCTCTATCATCTTCCAAAGCATAGATTTTAGGTTATTTTCTTGTGTTTTAGTTGTATTAGGGTATCCAGGGCTGCTTGCAGTATAATTGGATTCCAGAGGTGCAATATTTCCCTAAATTTTGTTGTGTCCTTACACTGGCCTTTATCCATCTTGTTGTCTCTGGCATTGCTGGTTGTTCTTGGTATTCACTGGTTTTCTCAAGGGTATGGGAAGTGCTCTAGGCAGGAAGCTGTGTGTCCTTAGAGGTGCCCTCCTAAGAATGGTGGGTATGGTTGTAGACCAGCTCCTGGATCTTAGGGAATAGCCTGAAGTTCTCTTCAGGTGGCTGTGTCCCAATTAGACCCACAGTTAGGTGATTGGAGTGGGAACATTTAGCCTATATGATCCCGAGGACCAGCAGGTCTCTTCAGAATACCAGGAGCCTTTCTCTCTCTTGAGGAACTCCCAGAGTAAGCAACCTACAAGTTCGCTTGCTCAATGGTCTCTGAGTTCAAGGAGCCAGGCACCCTGTGAGCTGGCCATTTCCATTTTGGAGTGAGATCCTGTATGCTTCTAAGGAAAAAGCAAAAACTTAAAACTATTTAAGAAATCTATAATGTATTCATTTTCAAAATATTCACAGGAAAGGCTTTGGAGTAGAGATGAGTACCTAAGTTTTCAAATGGAGACTTGATTAACAAAATCCAGAGATTATGATACATAAATTAAAGATTAGTACTCAGATAGGCTTATGTTTTTTAAGTATTTCAAATTAATTCTAATATTTACTTCCAGTTGAAAACCTCTGAATTATGTATATATTTTTATAATTTATCCTTAAATATTATACATGTGTACTGTATTTACATCATTTCCTCTTGTGCTGGCTAGCTTTATGTCAACTTGGCACAATTTAGAGAGTCATTTGGGAAGAAGGACTCTCACTTGAGGAAATATGTCTGTAAGATTTGTCTGTACTCAAGTCTTTGTTATATTTTCTTGAATGGTGATTATGTCAGTGGTCACAAATCACAGAGTAGAGGCAGTATCACTCCTGGTCTTGAAATGTCTAAAAAGCAGACTGAGCAAACCACGCTGAGTAAGCCAGTAAGTAACATTCTTCAATGACCTCAGTTTCTGTCTCCAGGATGCCACATTGAATTTGTATTTTGACTTTCCTGGATGATGGAATATAAGTTGTAAGGTGAAATAGTCTTTTCTCTCCACATTGCTTCTGATCACGATATTTTATCACAGCAATGGAACCCCTAGGTACCATCTCCCGCTCCTCCTTCCAACACCTTCCAATTCCTCCATGGCTCCTGTTCCCTCTCAAATTTGTGGCTTCTTTTTCTGTAGTTATTATTGTTACATATAATATATGAATAAATATATAATCTACTGACTCCAACTGGTATTAGTGTGTGTATATGTTTTTAGGGCTGACCACTTAGTATTAGATGCACAATTAGGGGGTGCATCCCTGTGGAAAACTCTCACTTTCTCAGCAATCATTAATTGTCTGCAATTAATCATCTGGGGTAAAACATCATGAGATATTTTCCCCCATCTGGTTGGCATGTCAAAAGATATTTCCATGCTTCATGTCTTGTTTGGGCAGCCATGTTGCTAAGATTTTTATGGGTGTAGCTTCCCTGTCATTTATAGAAAACACTAAATATCAGCATATTCCTGGGTGCTTTGACTTTTACCATCTTTCTGTCCTCTCATCTGTAATATTCTCTGAGTATCTTTAAAGCTTTACTAAGATAGTCCCTATTTAATGATGGGTATGGACTAGGCCTTTTCTGGTTATTAGACCTTTTCTGGGTATTTAGGAAGTGTAAATAGTTTAGATTCAAATGTAAATACATCTTGTTATTTTGGTTTATTTTTATTGTATATTGAAGAATTCGACAATGAGAGAATGCATCAAACATATCAAAGTGATAGTACTAAAAGATAATGCATGATAATGATTATCCATAGTACAAATTCAGTTTAAATGTCTTCTTTATCTTTTACAGACAAGAAGTAAACAGCTCAACAAATGATGACTGCATTTTGAGTAAGAATTTGTTCCTTGAAATTTGTTTTTGTTTACATTTCTAAACACTGAAGCAACCAATGTCTAGTTCTCCCTGCTAAATGTAGTAAAATAAAAACTGTCCTGAATTTGTTTCAGTTTTGACATATGCTTATGAACATGCACACACACACACACACACACACACATACACACACACACACATACACACACACTGACTCTTTGTATATGTTTTTAGAGCTGTCCACTTAATATTGGATAAACAAAAAGGGGACTCATCCCTAGGAAAACTATTTCTTCCTTTCTCAGATATCATTATTTGCCTGTAACTAGTCATCTAGGGGTGAGGGCCCATGAGATTCTTCTGTATCTGTATTGGCATGTATGTGTATATATTGATGTATGTACAAAACATTTCTGACTTTGAAGCATGTATTAGTTGATTTCAAATAAGAGATTTTTTAAATTTAAAAATTTTTAAAAATTATTCACTTTACATCCTGATCATAGCCCTCTGCCTTGCCTACCTCCAGTCCCATACTCCCTCATTTTCCCCCTTTTGCCCCTCCCTTACTCCTCAGAAAGGGGAGCCCTCCTCTACCAATTGACCCCAGCCTATCAAATCTCATCAGGACCACCTGTATCATCTTCCTCTGTGGCCCAGTTTGTTCTTCTTTCTCATATAGGAATTACAATTACTCTCATAAGCTCCCTCTTGTACTCAAACTTCACAATTACAAAATTTAAAGTGAAAAGGACAAGTAATATTAAAGTGATGAAAGTTGTCAGCAAATAATCCATTTCTTGAGAATCTGAAAGTTTACACTGGTCTCCTTAACATACTATACTATACTAAAACACCCTTATAGTGGCATATATTTTTTTCATTAGTTCCAGCTCTACCCTCAGTAAACTTATAAAGAGCATTATAACATCTCAGTTAGGGATTGACTCTGAGACAAAATTGTATAGGAATCTTAATCCAGCTATTTGCTAGCTTTGTGATTTGGAATAAGAAATGTAACATAGGGCTGGAGAGATGGCTCAGCGGTTAAGAGCACTGACTGTTCTTCCAGGGGTCATGTGTTCAATTCCCAGCAACCACATGGTGGCTCACAACCATCTGTAATGTGATCTGATACCCTCCTCTGGCCTGCAGGTGTACATGTACGCAGAGCTCTGTATACATAATAATAAATAAATAAATAAATACTTTTAAAATAAGAAAGAAATTTAACATATTGTGATGTGTTATTTTTACACATTTATAAGAAATTCAATTACATTATCTAATTCAAAAAGAATTGCCAAGTTGACAACTATGAAAGTCTTAGAACAGAATCCAGCATATAAAAGCACTAACTATTAACAATATGAGCTATGCTGTAATTATTACTAAAACTACCTTCACATATAGCAGCTCTCCAAATATATGTGAAAACCAACGACATCTCTCATTAGCCTCTTCCTTTCTAGGAAAACTACCCTGAATTTTGTTTCCAATTCCTTTTTTGTCAAAGTTTCCAGACAGTTTAATATTCTTGATTTTTCTGAATAACCCCAAATATGTATATATCTTTATAGAGTTTATAGAATGCAAGACAATATTTGTAAGTATGGTTCTAATTTCTGTGGCTGGAGATGCCATTAAATTCAGAGGGGTAAACTTCCTGAGAAATCTCTGGAAATTCACACATTCACTGGTTACTTTATGCTCAGGTTTGTGCTATTTATTAAGTAAATCATAGAATAATTAATCATAATATCTCATACCCAACCAAAATGACTTTAAATAATTAAGACAGAAGAGACAATGTAAGCATTTGAGATGAAACAGTGGAAATATATCTATATTTCATTCCTATTGTTTTATTAAAGTAGATTAATATCATTATATAAGCAACAATCTATAAAAACATATTTTATATAAAAATTATAATGTTAAACATAATCAAATGCTAACTGGAAAATTGGTCTTTATGTTCCCTAATTGCTATTCAGATAAACTGCAAAGAGTAGAGCTGTATTTTGAGTTACAATTTACTTTTACTTAAATACTATATTTCTGACTCTACAATGCTTTTACATTCAAGAGTCTAATTATTAACTCCAAATTTTTATGTTATTTTCTCATCTCAGTCAATCAAACTAAGGAAAAATTGAATCAAGAACAAAGTCTTGCTTTGACATTTTCCAAAATACCTATGCCAAATATGAAGAGATCAGGACCATCAGAATTAGAAGTTGCCATTCCTGTAAGTATGTAAAAGTCATTTTAAAACTAAATATATGCTAATAGTAGCATACATATGTGTATATATATATATATATATATAAACATAAACATAACATACACAATTTTACTATGCAGGAATAGAATATTAAATTTATGACTCTCTATTGAACAAAATTGTCCCCACATGTTTCAAGATGAACTTTTGTTTTTGAGATTATAGTTATATCATATCAATATTAGAAGTACTTTTTCATAGAGATTCCGGTGCTTTGCTATCATCTTTTGAAACAGTATTCTCACTGTGTTATATTGATTTGTTATTTACATTTTAATGTTGAATTATAACTTCACATTTATAAGATTATTTTGATGTTATTTGATTTATTAGTGTCTTATGTGAGCATAATGTTTGTATGAGTGCAGGCATGAAGGTACAAAGGCTCAGAGTATATCTTTCAGAAGGTGCTTCTCTTCCACGATGGGATTCAATTCAGGTCAATAGGCTTGTATAGTACCATTATATGCTGAGTGATGTCACAAGCCCTATCAATTTGTTTTTAACTAAGACGTAAGACTGTAAAAAAAAAGATACATATTTTTCCTGCCCTTTTCTCACTCCAAAACTTCTTATATACCCCTCCTTGCTCTCTTTCAAATTTATTGTCTGTTTCTTCATTCATTGTTGTTATACACATTGTGTGTGTACATGTGTGTAACATTAGGAATATATAAGTATGTTTGCACACACAATCCTTAAATAGAAAAAAATATTTTGATAGATAACTGATTAAAAAATTTAGGCTGAAAATGAAAATATATAAATCATTCTTATTATAATTCTTGTCTTATGATAAATTCTTATCATAATTCTCCCCAGTATTTTCAGAGACAAGAGAAAATGAAAATTAAGAAAGGTCAGAAGTCAACTCAAGTATGGATAAACCATTTTATAAGAGACATTCTCCTCAGGTCATCCTTTTCTCTAGCTTCCATTATAGAGGCTCCATTCAAACATCTATACAATCCTCAAAACCATTATATAATGGCAGAAATGAGAAAGCCCAAAGATGATAAAAGAACAACAAAAAAAGCCAAGGAAAAAGTAAGCTCATGTGCAATAATACTGGAATCCAGGAAAATGATAACTGATGGGAATCTTGAAATAATAGACAACACAGAAAAAATTCCATCAAAATCATCACATAAAAGTGAACTTATTAATGAGTCAATTTTCACATCAGAAACAATTCTAGAATCCAACAATTCTAAGAAAACCTTAGAAATGGAGTCGAATAATGATAGCAAAGGTAAACTGAATTCCCAGGAGACCAATGATGAAGCCATATGTTACAAGGACAACACCAATACAGACTCCAAGAATAGCTTAGAGGAATTTTCTGATAACATATCAAAGTGCATAAGCAGCTTAAATATGGATTTAATGTTGCTCATAAATGAGCTCAGAGATGAACCCAAAGATTTTGAAGGATGGGAAACAAATTTCTCACAGAACAATGCAAAGAAGCCTACAAAGAAGGGTGGAAAGAAGGAAAAAGACTCAGATCCTGATTCTGGAGACACAAAAGATGCAAAGAAAGAAGGAAAGAAAAAAGAGAAGAAAGAATCCAAGAAAAAGAAGAATATAGAGTCTACTGATGCTGAATCTGTTGAATCCAGGGATGCAAAGAAAGAACCAAAGAGTGATAAAAGAGAAAAAAAGAAAAAGAAGGATGCAGAATCCACTAGTGCTGAATCTGGTGACTCCAAAGATGAAAAGAAAGAGAAGAAAGGAAAGAATAAGGATAAAAAAAGCGCAGAATCTGTCAGTGCTGAAGCTGTAGATTCAAAGAGTGTAAAGAAGGAAACAAGACGTGCAAAAAAAGATGATAAGAAGGATGCATTCTTTACTGATTCTGAATCAGATATACAGTCCAAGAAGGTCAAAAAAGATGGAAAGAATGAAAATAAAAAGAACAAGAGGAAGCTTGTTAAGGAAGTAGGGTCTACTGATTCTGATTCTGAATCTGAAGGTGATCGAACACTTAAGAAAGGTGAAAAGGATAACAAAATCCCAAAGAAAGGAGAGAAGAAGGATGTAAAGAAGAAGGCAGAGTCTACTACTGCAAGTGAGTCTGATTCTGAAGTAAAGATGGAAAATAAAGAGGCCAAAAAAGATACAAAAAAGGCCATAAAGAGTTATACCGATTCAGGATCTGATGGATCTTCCAAAGGAGGCATGAGAATTATAAGACCCTCAGATACTGAATCTGAAGAGTTATCAGGGTTTAAAGTTATGAAGACCATTGATGATTCAGACGTCACATCTTCAGACTCGAAGAAGGGAATATCAGAAATAAGGAAAGGATTCAGATCATCATCCAAAAAGACTACTTTTGGAGAAAAGGGGAAGAGCGATGCAGTTGGTAGAATCCCTTCATCAAGACAAAGACTACCACTCCCTCCTTGTGAGCCATTTAAAGCATCAACTAAGCCCAAACGTGTCTGTCAGTGCAAGGCAACACCTCCACCTCCTCCAAAACCAAGATATGCTCCTTTGGTATGTTTACTACTATTTAATACTTAGGACAAGTTGGATTTTGAAGTAAGAGAGTTTTAAAATCTGAAAATATATACAGATATATTATCTAGGCAATAATTTTCTTTTATTTCATATTTAGCAGTATTCAATATTTAATAACATTAAAATTAGGAACTTGGGGGCAAGGAAGGTGAAAATCCATTGAAACAGCTTAACCAAGTTGCCAAACAAATGCTTAAATTTCAAGGGAAAAAAAAACACTTATTTTGACTAGAGTAGTGGAAAGTAGTTTGTGACTTAAAACAAATATTTTACTTATAGTCATTTTATAGAAATAGTTAATTATACAACACTTTTGAAAAACAAACTGGAAAACTGATTAAAACTCCATGGAAACATTTAAATGAATCATAAAGGCATTTCTTGGGAAGTTGTTCAATGAAGTAAGTCTAACTAAACAACTTGCACACAACAGGTTAAAAAAAAGATTCAGGAATACACATATCTTAGTTATTGTATCCAAGTTGAAAAAAAAAGGTTTTAATGAACCCTGATTCTTACTGACAACAGAAAACAAAAGTTACCTTTCCAGAAGTGACAAAATCTTATCTGCTTTCTAACCATTCTTTCTGGGTTAACTCCCACTTCATGGGGATGAATACTTTGTTGATTTATAATTTCTACTTTTCTCATCTAAGAGATTGCTTCTTCCATTCCCCTCTTTTAAAGAGCCTAGATTTTGGAGGGGAGGCATAAATATACAAATCACTTTGGAAGGCACTCCTGATATATATAATCATGTCTTTCTAGATCTCTCTAATCTTTGGTTGAAGGTTTGCCCAGTTATATAATCTTGGGACATACATAACAAGTCTGTTCCCTCTGCTTTTACTTTGCTCATTATCTGTTCTTACCTGGGTAGACCTGATGCCCTCTGTCATGCTAAACACTGTATACACATGTGTAAATACTTGCATTGGTGCTGTAGAATTACTGTTGTACTTTCAAATTTGAAAGTTTCAATCAATAAAATGTGGTGATAGCATAGACTAATAATGTAACTTTAATAGGGCTTGCTTACTCTTCAAAGAATGGTGGTTACACTAGCCTTTGGCACTTCTCTCCCTGAGTACGATTAGGTACCCCCCAGGGGTTGATGTGCATGCTAATGGACTCCATCTTCAATGCCTTCAAATTATAGATCTGTTGTGGAGCCCAGGGAGGGACAGAATTTAGAAGCAATCCAAGTTCTCGTCAATCTACAATACTATGTGTTTGGTTATAATCTTTATATTGGGCATTCTTTATCATTAATGATTTGTTTTTATTTCTGTCATTCAACTTTATCCTTCAGCCTGGAGTGGAGTGGATTCATAAGCTGCTCTGAAGAATAGGTGAGTCCTAGGTTTCACAAATGGCCTCATGAAAGCAAACTACTTTGAGACCAACATCTCGACTTCTGTGAAACCATAGTAAATAAAGTGAGCATTACTGGCATCCAAATACCAAAAAGGCTGCTTGTGAGTTAGTGTGTTTTCATAAATGTGTATGTTTGTGTGTGCATTAGTGTGTATATGTGTTTGTGTATGTATGTTTGTGTGTATTTCATAGGATTTTAGGGATAATTTACAGAGATATGCTCTCTATTTCTCAAATTTTTGAACTACTCAGACCAAAATGATGTAACATTTTACTCCATGCACTGGAGCTTTGTTCTGAAACAAATTCTGAGATTGGATAAAAATGTAGCAACCTGATGGAAGACTTTGCCACATTTTGTTAATTCCTGTTATACTTAGCATATGGAAAAGAAAATAGACAATAAAATATGCCGATCCTTCCCCAATCTTAAAGTTTGCACTACTTTCCAACAATGCCAAGCACGTATTAATCCTTAATGTGTGTGCTTTTTAGGGATACTGAACATTTAAACTCTAGTTTGGTTCCCAAAGTCTAATGAGCGTCTCAAAATTCAAAATATTTTCAGTTAATTTTCCTAAATGTCTATAGTCTTATTCCAATATTGCTCCAAAGTCCAAGTATAAAGTCTACACTGAGACTCAAAATAAACTCTTAGCTGGAACAACCTGAAAGAAGAAAAGCGCAAAGGTTAGTGCATTCATGATAGCATGATAGAGGGTAAAAATTCTAATTCCAAAGCTTCGCATAAGTAAAGGGCAAAACTGGGCTGGAAAGATGGCTTAGCCATTAACAGCTAGGCTCACAACCAAAAATATAAGAAAAAGGACAAAAGTGATTAGATCAAAGCAATATTAAAATCAACCAGAAAAAAACGCATTAAATCATAAAGTTTCCTGTTCAGCATCTAAGACATACTACAGCAAGAAGTGTGCTCCTAAGAATTTGGATAGCCCTGACACTGATGCTTTACTGATTACCATCCACATGACCTCTGTCCTCAGTGATTTATACTTGACACCTGAATGTTTGTTTCTTCAGTAGGCATTCTGTATTCTTAGCATTTCCAAGTTGCCTTCACTCACAGAACTTGAGGCATCAGACTGTCAGAGGTTATTTGTAGGGACTCTAAGGCCATTGGTGAAATTCCTTCTAGGAAGTAGAAACTGGTCAGGTAGGGTTGGTAGCCCAAAGCAGCAATTCTTAGGATGTCCTTGCTGGAGGCCAAGAATACTAGAAGACAGTTCTGGTTCCTGTTTTCTTGTCTGTCCACGGAATTGAGTGCCTCTGCCTAGAGTCTATATAGGAGCATATGACTGAAACTCAGAGAAGGTACCTGGACCTTATGGTTAAAGCAACTGAACTGATGAGTTCATCCTAGACTCCAAGCCTTGTTCCAGTTTCACTATGGATTTTTTTCAAAGATGTTCAGTGTGTGCTATCCCTCTTCATTTTTCCTCCTCTACCTTGCCTTTCCATCCACACTGTATTTAACCCTTTTTTGCCTTACTATCACCCTTTTCCCTTCTATACCACCCACATTTTATGTCCTGTCCATTGAAATCCTCCACCATGACACCTTACTAGTTTCTTGGCTTCTATGAATACTCAAAATTAAATATGCATGTGTATAGTTTTAAAGCTAGTTTCTTTCACTATGTGTCTCAGTTATCCCACTCAATAATTCTTACCAACTCAATCCATTTACCTATAAGTTTCATAATTTTTCTTTGCATCTGAATAAAATTCTAGTGCATATATACCACATATTTATCATTCCTTTATCAGTTGGTGAACATATATAAGCTGTTTCCCTTTCCTAGCTCTTGTGAATACTATTTATACAAATATGGATGCACCAGTGCCTCTGTAGTAGGATATGAATTCCTGTTGCGTGATACTGCTGAGTATGTAATAGATACGTTTCTAGTTTTTTAACGGAATTTCTACATTGAAGCAATCAGATTCTGGTGGATTGGGAGCACAGGAATGGGAAGGTGCTACCAATGAGACACACAAATGGTTCAGTGCACAGATCCTTTGGTGGAAATGGCTTGGGCTCACCTTCATCTTAATCTTGATATCAATGTCTTCTAGGAAATGAGTAGATTTCAGATTTTTTTTTAAAGACATGTCATTTTCTAAGAGCCCTGGGCAATTTCACATGTGTAAAATAGCACATATAAAAACATGTTTGTTATGTCATTGAAAATTGCAAAGTTTAGAGAGAATCAAATTACCTATCAATACATAATTACTTGAATATATAACAGTAATAGAACATGATGATGTGCTATGGGAATGTAAAAAATATAAAATGACATATAATGTTTTATAAAGATATCCAACATAAAAAGTGAAAAAAATCAAGAAGCCGATAGGATATATACTATGTTGGTTATATTTCTTTTAAAAGAATCGGGGAGTGCTGGTGATATAGGTCAGGGTAGAATGTGTGCCCAAGGCCTTGGGTAAAAATGAAATAAAAGAAAACTATATATATTTGCATGTATTTTTTCTAAAAATATATCTATGGATAAAAAGTAATAAAAGATGTATTCAGAAACACAAGAGTGCAGGTTTTTTAAAAGACAGGAATTGGGAATGTGTCTAGAGGAGCAGTAAGAGTGCTTCAGACTGTAATGTAAGTCACACAGCTGTAAAGGGGAAAAAGAAAAGAAGAGCTTCCTTTGAGTGGCAAATCAGAGAATATGTGAGCTAGGATAATGAGGAGGCCAGTGACATGGCTAATCTTTGGAGGAGTTGGTGTTAAAAAAAGAGGACTCTGCCCTTCATGTCTATGCAGTGCTCATTGATAGGGAACAGTTATGAGTATGGTTCCAGCGTGAGAGCTACTGGATCTCAAAGAAGAAGCAGCTCAAGGTTGACAACTGTATGTATTCCTTACAGCAGGATCTCACTTGAAATGAACCCTGAGCAGAAATTTTCCATGACTATCACAGCACATATCCATATCTATATCCATCTAGACTCTAGAATTCACAGGCTTATTCTCCTCACAGTAAACGGAAACAGAAAAATACAGGAGTGAAACAACATCAACCATTACTGTATTTTGGCACACTTCATCTTACAGTGTCACTTCATGGTCACCACTTGTTAGTGGTGTATAGCCTCATTTCTTCCTCAATGCACTCAACGTGTTCAAAATAAACCAAATTGTCAGATGGCAACCAGGAAGTAATGTAGAAAGGCTTCTTAAATAACATCAGTTTATCCATAGGATAGGAAACACAGATGAAGTCTTACTATGTGACACAAAAGTTGGCTTTCACTGAGGGATAGGCCAATTCTATATGTGTCTTTCACATTCCAGGTTCCACAGGCTCAGCAACACCAGGATGAGCAACAGTAACCACTCATATATCACCTGTTCTTTTAGGTTTAGATTTTCCAACTAGCACCCTGAACGTAGAACAAGGCAGATTTCCATTTCCACATACATTACTGTTTTCTCCTTAGCTAAGTCATTTTGTACACTGCAGAATATAATAGCCTTCTTGTAAGCTAGTAAGGAACATCTTTAACTATAACAATTAGCATTTAGCTGAATATTAACTATCTTCTACTAAATGGCAAAATAAATTTGTGAAAAAGAGCCAGTGCCATTGTCTTTGCGTTTACTACTCCCACAAGTATTTTAAATCTCTGATTAATTACATTGGCAAAAGAATTTCCTTCTAATGGGAATTTTTTCCCAAGTCACCAAAAGTAAATGGTTTAACATCTAGACCATCAACACATGTTCACTGGGGAAGAGATTGCTCCAGGATCAAAGTATATCTATGCTACATGTTTTCTCAGAACATATCAGATAAAATTTTATTACTGTTGTTGTTGTTGTTGTTATTATTATTATTATTATTATTATTATTATTATTATTATTATTGATGTTACTACTAATAATACCATATTGATTTGGGTATTCTGGGAAGTATATATCATGTTATCATTCAGAGTGTAAGATGTGTATTAAAAGAAATATTTATAAAGTATAAAGTACAAGGATAAAAAAAAAGTCAGAGCTTTCAAACAATGGTATAGGTGTAGAACCTGTGGGGAAAAATGACTAAAAATATTCAATAGGAAGACCCTCTAACTACTGGCCAATAGCCAGTCCCCAAAACTGATCATTTAAGGAATTCCTTACAGGATTGGAATGATCCAGCCATATTACTGAATGATCCAGCTAAATAATTTAATAAAATCAGCCCTTGGTGACCATTGTCTCATCATGAATACGGTGATGAATTCCAGAGGCATATGAGATTAAAAAAATGCCACTCAACTACATATCCTTCTACTTCCTAACCAATAAGCACGATGGTGAGGAAGTGATTTTGTTGGCCTCATTTGTCTATAACTAAAGTCTAACTCCAGATGTTTTACTTTAATGGAATTTGCTAAATTATTTTATTAATATCCATGTGCATTTTGCAGTAAAATTATAAGTCCTTCAGGATTTTGTAGAGTAGTTAAGACAGGAAGCAAGCTCTACTAAGAAATGAAAAAGTCTCGGGCTAGAGTGAAACAAGAAGTATGCTTTAGACACAAACTTTAATGAGACAATTGTTCTCATGTTTATAAATGTGGTCAGTATATGGGGTTATGTCAACAAAATAACTGATTACATGGGCCTAGAGCACAAACCTCCACAATGGAAGTAAAATAAATAAATAAAAGCAAGGGATGAAATCACCTCTACTATTCTGCTGGAGTATTTGATACATAATCCAAGGATACAGTATTTCTATGGCAAAGAAATGAAGTATGGAGATAAATAAGGTTACTTATTATACATCATCTATCCACATTTCTTCTTATTTGAGATCAAAGATGAACAAAGACTTTACATAATGGAGAAAAGGTAAATAGGAGATACCCAAAACTCTTCATTAATGGCTTGAACTCCTGAAATGGTTTCTGCTAGAAAAGACTGCAGTTCTCACTATTCCTGAGGCTACATTAAGAGAGTATAGAAATCCAGACCACTGCACTACCCCATGAAAATAGTAATCTTGGTCTATATTGTGCTAACTCTCACTCAAGATCCTACTCTACAGTGCCACCATAAAACCTGATCACCTATGGTCCTGTGAAGTAGCCAAGTAACTACCACTAAGAGCTCAGTATATATGGCCTTGAAAACCAACTGAATGGCCCTGTTACATCACCCTTGGCCCTGACAGTCTGTCAGGAGAAATGAAGCATGCTAATATTCAAATAATTAGATGTACAAGTTGCATTTTTCAAGCCTTATGAAACTAATAAATAAATGAGGCAGCCTACAATAATTAGCTTTACAAACTCCACCCAGACTAAGCAATACAACATGAAAAGGTTTGATTGATCAATTGCCATTGATTCCCAAAAGACATCTGTATGCCACCTTGGACATTAATTGGTCTATGCCCAGGTCTATAAATACTCATGTCTCTATGCAAGTTTCAGAACACTGACAGATACTCTGTCCTTCTTAAGGGTCACAGAGAAAAATATAGACTTCAGCCTAAAGAAATGTCCCTGTCTCCCAAGCATGGTGACACATGTCTTTAATACCAGCACTCAGGGAGGCAGAGGCTGGTGGATCTCTGTGTGTTTAAGGTCAGTCTGGTCTACAAAGCTAGTCAAGGACAGCCAAGGCTACACAGAGAAACCTTGTCCTGGAAAAAAATTAAGAAAGCAATGTCCCTGCCCCAGCAGTGTCCATATAATCAGATGACCCATCTAACTACTAGACCAAATAGAACTAACCTGTTCTGGATCCACCAAAACAAACAAAATCCTAACAATAAAAAGAGGAGCAATATGGCCCACCACACCTGATGCCAAGTATGCTAAACCCAGAGCTGCTAGTGAGTTTAACCCATATAAAATAATTTTAAAAAGGAATGAAAAGAACTACAGGAAAATTAACTTTCTCCAATGGAGTCTCACTGGACATCTTAGTGACACCTAAGGATAGGTCCCATATCTCACATTAGATGGCCAATAAAATATGAACTATAGGTATTTTTGTAGATATTTGCTTCATATTGCTGTGTTTCAGAATTTTTGTCTTACTGATCTTTTTCATGCATATTGTTTTCAAATTTTGTGGTTTTATGTATTTTATTTGAATGTATATCTTGTGGGGTTTTTTTCTTCATTTTAAAATTCTGTTTTGTTTGGGTTTTTCTGTTTACCTGTTTGTTTCATAAAAGTAGGAAGAAAAGGTATGGATGGAGTTGGGTGGGTGAGAAGGTAGGAGAACTTGGGAAGATTTGGAGAGAGAAAACCATGATCATAGCATATTTTATGATTTTTTAACAATTAATTTAAAAATCACACCAAGAGGGCAAGAGCATAGCAGTAGATAAGCTCCTACTGTAATTCTCCCTCTTCAATTGTGCACCAACTCCAACATGTATCACAATGCTCTCTGCTATCACTAAGGAAATTAGTTGAGGAACAAGATCTGCCTTCAGTATAATAAAATGAAAAAAAAAATGTACTGAAGTAGGAAGGAAAAAAATTAACCATGTCATCCTTTCCCTAACTTTAAATAACCCAGCTGCCAGGGTGATGTTTCCTCTTAAGATGGAAAGGAAATTAAATCCAGGGCTTACACTTGAAATCCTGTACAAGGTCTGTCCCAGTAAAATCCAGATAATGACACTATTTGCCACATACTAGCTATGGAATTGTAGGACTGACTGGATATTTAATCTTGTTTGGGATTTGGTTTTCCTTTTTCCTGGACTTTCTTTGCTGTTTTCCTAATCCTTCCTTTTGGGGTCAGAATGTTTACTCTGTGACATTGTACATTAAAATATGTAATTTGTGTTTTCAGTTTCATGGGAGCTCACAGCTGAAATTTTTATTTAAGTCTCAGGGAAGACTTTGAATTTTGTACATTTTGACAGTATTAGTTATATCAGAAGTGAAAACTATTGAAGTTGGGCTGTATATATTTTATACTATGAGATGATCATGATACTATAGGTTCAGAAGCAGAATATTACTATTTGGACATAAAATATCCCCATGAGCTCATGTGAACCTTTGTTCTCCAGCTAGTGGTACTATTTTGAGAGGCTTAGTAACCATTGGGAAATGGTTCCTAACTGGCAAGCAGACCATTAGAGGTTGTATTTTCATGATTATAGTTCCCTCCAGTACCAATCTATTTCTCAGACTCCTGATTGGCCATAATGCGAGAAACAATAGTCACATTCCCATCACTATGAGCAGAATTGCTCTTCTTACCATGATTTCCAAGCCATGATAGATTATTCCTCTGACACTCTAGCCAAAATAACTCTTTTTCCACTCTGTCATTTCTTCCAAGAAATTTAGTTACAGCAATGAGTGAAGTACCTAGTATATCCATAATGCTTATCATCATGACAAATATCCACAAGTGAATCTTTTTTTTACATACACATTTATATTATTACTTGTATATACAATAAACTACCTATAGCAAGAAGAACCATGACACAATCAGGAATTATATAAATGTTGCATTCTTAGTGTTTTGGCTATTTGTATTTGACAGCCTTGAAGAAAACATCTTTCCTATCTTGATGTGTCTAAATTCTGAATGTAAAGTAATCTCCATCACGTCTTGTCATTATCAACTTAAAACATCTATCTAGACCTAAAAACATCTTAATCCCTAAACAACTAAGCTTCATTGTAAAACTAAACTATCTGGTCTTCAACCTCATCAGAGACTTGAGACAGAATAAAATTTACTTTCCTGAGTATACCTGGAGTGCAGATAAGCAGCTTCCAAAATGAGAAGAAGACAGAGACAGGTTACTACCTGAACAGTCACC
Source organism: Acomys minous (assembly GCF_964271855.1). Classification (NCBI taxonomy): domain Eukaryota; kingdom Metazoa; phylum Chordata; class Mammalia; order Rodentia; family Muridae; genus Acomys; species Acomys minous. Next base: position 66,347,937 of record NC_140488.1, on the reverse strand, counting down.
CAAAACTTCCTATAACATTGGAGCATCATCTTCAGCCTCTATCTCAATATATCTGACACACATATTTGTGAGGCAGGAACTATTGAGTGTTGACTCTGGTTCCTTAACAATTAGACTTTATTATGAATTTATTCATCAAAGGTACCTTCCTTACAACTTGACTATCCTAAACAGGAGGGAAAGGAGGTTAAGGAGAACAAGAATGAACCTTCTGGGTATCGTTTCCATGGGGTAAATCTATTGGTGTCTCCAAGCACACTCACAGATCCACTACCCAACAGAAGTCAGCTGCACCAATCATGGTCCGACCCTGTAGCCTTCCCTCTCATCTCTCACTTGCCACTTCTTTCACCTGTCTCTCCTCTGGTTTCCTCCTACCAGCAATGGTCAACTTGCAATAAAATAGCCTGCAGGAGTTCCCAGTCCTTGTCCTTATTCCCACTCCCCACCCCCACCCCCGCCCAAATGGCTCCTCTCAGTCTATCACAATGCTCCTCTCAGTGGGGTATCAGTGGTGTCTCCATAGGGTAAAGCCTCCCAAGACTACTTTCACCTGGGGCCTAGTCACATTCCTTCTACAATTGAGGACTTGCTTACCATGTCTTGGTGGAGTTTGGCAGTCAACTCTGCCTGAATTTACCCTTTCTGTTAGCATTCTGCTTTAGTCTGCCTACTCGTGCCATTGCTTACCTCCCATGGGGGCATAATGCTGCCCATCAGAATGGCTAAGATCAAAAACTCAAATGACAGCACACATGCTGGTGAGGATGTGGAGTAAGGGGAATAGTCCCTCATTGCTGGTGGGCATGCAAACCTGTACAACCACTTTGGAAATCAATCTGGTGCTTTCTCAGAAACCTGGGAATAGGGCTACCTCAGGACCCAGCTATTCCACTCCTTAGAATATACCCAGAAAATGCTCCACCTCACAATAAGGACATATGCTCAACCATGTTCATTGTAGCCTTATTCATAATAGCCAGACCATGGAACTAACCTAAATATCCCTCAGACAAAGAATGGATAAAGAAATGGTGGTATATTTACACTATGGAATACTACTCAGCTATTAAAAACAAGAAAATCCAAAAAATTGCAGACAAATGGATGGCACTAGAAATGATCATACTGAATGAGTTAACCCAGACACAGAAAGACTCACATGGTATATACTCACTTATAATTGGACACTAGCCCATAAAGGATGTCCCATGAAAGTCTTCACTTACTAGGAGATTGAGATAGATATGAGGACTTCTTACTGGGATTCTGGGTGAGAGAAGGATGGGAGAATGGGGAAATGGAAGGATCCAGAGGGTCCTAGAAACCTACAAGAAGAACATCATGACAAGCAGATCTGGACCCAAAGGGGGGGGGTCTGGTCAAACTACTGCACCAACCAAAGACAATACATGCAGTAAACATTGAACCCTACTCAGATCTAGCCATTCTCCACAGTTGTGTAGAGAGCAGGGACTGACACTGACATGAACTCTGGAGCCCCATATTTGACTACTCCCCTTTAGTAGGGAGGCCTGGTAGCACTCAGAGAAAGGATAAGCAGGCTACCAATATGAGACTTGATAAGCTGTGACCATCTGGTGGGAAAGTGGTACCCTTCTGTCACAGACCTCAGGGAGGGAAATAAGGTGAAGGAGGGAGGGAGGGAGGAACAGGAGGATACAAGTGAGAGGGTAACAATTGAGTTGTAATCTGAATAAATTAATTAAATAAAATTTTAAAAAGAATACAGCAGGTATACATAGCTTATTCAATTAAAAACAAAAATTATCAAATTCTTTTTTTAAATTTGTGGTTTCCCCATTGGCTTATGTTTTGAATTTTCCCAGTTAGTGGCAGACACCACTTTAGGAAGTGAGCTTTACTTGAGGAAGCACACAACTTGAAGTAGGTCCTTAGAGTTATACTTTCCCTGGACCCTTTTTACATGCTTCCCAGCCACCATAATATGAACCACATTGATTTACTCTGCTCTACCTACCATGATGTACTAGTATATAGAAACAATAAAGTTGTATTCAGTGATAAAGAAAAATGAGCCAGGGAAAGTGGTGCATGCCTGTAATCTCAGCACTTAGAGAGGCAAAGGCAAGCGGATTTGGACTACAAACCGAGTCTAGGACAGCCAAAGCTACACAGAGAAACCTTGTCCCAAAAAAAAGCAAACAAACAAAAAATAAGAAGAATGAAACGATACCATTTGTAGGGAAATACATACAATCAAAGACCAAATATGTGAAAAAGCTCAGAATCAAAAAGACAAATATCACATGTACTCAATAATTTGTGTATCCTAGATTTTATATAGATACATAAAATAAGTTTTTTATATGACCTTAAATGAGATTATCTTAAGGAAGAAAGGGCACTATCAGAAGGTGAAAGAGAATGACAGGACCCAGAGAAGGTTCAGGAATGAATATGGCTGAAGTATATGCTTGCATAAAAATGTCCTTATGAAACCCATTACTATATAAAATGAATATACACTAACAAATTCATAAAATTTTAACTTAAATACAATAAATTGCCAGCTAGTCTCCCAATTATAATTAATTGTTCTCTCCTCCTTTATTGTATTTCCCCTCTAGCCATAAATTTATGAATATCAAAACATAGAAAATGTATTAAAACCTTTGACATCAAAGTACACACTACTTTGAATTTCTTAAACTATAATATAATAAATATTTTCCAACAACATGAGAGAAAGAAACGTGGAAAGCAAAAATTATGTTTGTGGGCCTGAAATGATGTGATTAGCCATTAAGAGTGCTTGCTGTTCTTACCCAGGACTTAAGTTCAGTTTCAAGTACCTACAGCAGGTGACTGATCACAACCTCTTGTATCTCCAGTTCAGAGGATCCAACAACCTCTTACAGCCTCTGATAGCAACTGCACTTAAGTGCATATATGTTTGAACAGACATATAAATAAAGTTTTAATTTTTTTAATCTTTAAAAATTGTGCTCAGGGGCTAGAGAGATGGGTCAGCTGTTAAAGGTTAAGCTCACAACCAAAAAATTTTTGTGCATATGGGTGTTTTGACTGCATGTATTTCTGTACACCATATTCATGCCCGGTGCCTGCAGAGGCCAGAAGAGGGCATCAGATCTCCTGGAGCTAGAATTACAAACAGTTGTAAGCTGCCCTGTGGTTGATGGGAATCAAGCCTAGGTCCTTTGGAAACACAACCGGTGCTCTTAATCACTGAACTATCACTCCAGCCCCAAAAATTTCAATTTAATCAGAAATTTTAGCTCAGAAAAACTCTATGAAGGCAGATGTGACACTTCTTCACTTGGATCAAGTGATTGTAATGGTGTTGTTTAAACTTTTTATCTTTACGAAACCATTTATCAATAACCAGAAGTACTCTAGGTTTTGGCTGAAACTGTGCAAATAGCTTATTAATCCATGTTCTTTTGTTGTAATCAATACCAGAGGCTGAGCACTTTACAAGGCAGAGATATGATACATGATTCCAATGTATAAACAGTAGTGGGAAGAAGCATGGTACTAAGTCTACGCACATAGTCTACAACATATGACATCACAATGATAGGAGGGCATGAGGTAGAAAGTATATTGTGGGAGATAATAGTAAAGGAATTGGTAAGATTTTCTCTTTCATAGCAATCAATTCTCAGAAGAACTGGGTTATTCCAAAAGATTCAATTTATTCTTTTTGGAGAAGAATGCACCTATAATTTAATTATCTCTTTTTAGTCCTTACTTATTAAATTTTACACAGCCTACAAGCTGTCACATAAATAATGAATACTTTGAGCCTTTAGACTATAGGGAAACTAAACATTTAAACTGCAGCAGCTAGTTAACAGTGTGATCAATGTGGAAAGTACCAGAGACCTTCAAAACCTCACGTCTCCTGTATATGCCATTTAAATTTTCTTGCCTGAAAAATTTCCAAATCTAGGCCTATTAACATCACACACATATAAACATGCATACAATACTAATGAATAATGATAAGATAATTACTTTGGTTGTTACATACAGTTTTCATTTGGTAATTAAATAGTTTCTAACAGAGGAATCCAAATTGTGTGAAAAAGCCTTACATAGTTCTATACAGCCTAGTAAATATTTTAATGAGCCATTACTAAGTTTATAATTTTAAATGAGCATCTAACAATTAAAATCAAAGTATCTTAAGTCTCCCCATGCTTGCATGCTCTCTCTCTCCCCTTCTCTCTCTCTCTCTCTCTCTCTCTCTCTCTCTCTCTCTCTCTCTCTCTCTCTCTCTCTCCCTCTCCCTCTCCCTCCGTCTCCCTCTCCCTCCCTCCCTCTCACCCTCCCTCCCTCCCTCCTCTCTCTCTCTCTCTCTCTCTCTCTCTCTCTCTCTCTCTCTCTCTCTCTCTCCCTCTGTCTCTCCCCCCCCCCCCCGTGTGTGTGGGGGGGGGTGTGGGGAGGGTGGTCACACATATATGTACACTAGAGACTGAACCTAAATTCTCAGAACTAGTTTGGCAAATTTCTTTCTCCCCACTATTTACTTCTTTTCTCCTGGAATCCTATACCCTCTTCCTTGTCGTCATTCTTTCTCATTGCTTCATTTTCTTCCATGTTGTTCTCTGGAGACAAAATCTAGGCATACTAATTTAAAATTCATTTCAAATGATAATTTAAAAAACTGAAATTGTCCATACTAATGGGGTGTTATGTGATATTTCTTTTTTTTTTTTTTTGAGACAGGGTTTCTCTGTGTAGCCCTGGCTGTCCTGGACTCACTTTGTAGACCAGGCTGGCCTCGAACTCACAGCGATCCACCTGCCTCTGCCTCCCGAGTGCTGGGATTAAAGGCATGCGCCACCGCGCCCAGCTGTTATGTGATATTTCATTTTTTAAACATTATAAAATGTTTAAATCTGACCTACCATGTTTATCTACTGAAGCATTTACTGGTTTTTGTGGTAGAACTTTCAAGACCCTTTCTTCCAAATTTATGAACTGAAAAATCCATTGTTATTGTTATTATTTATAATCACCTTACTGTGCAATAACACAATAGAATTGTTTTCTCTTGTTTACCTGTAAATACAACTTATCAAATTTATGCATGCCCTTTACTCTCCATCCTTTAGCAAATACCACTGTATATTCAACTTCAATGCGATCAACTGTTTTATAGTCCATGTACAAGTGAGAACATATGGTAATTGTATTTCTATGCCTGGCTTACTTAAGTCTATACAGTGATCTCTGGTTTATACCATGTCCTAAATGAAATTATTTCGTTCTTCATATGACCAAGTAATATTTTATTGTGCATATATAGCATAGTTTCCTAGGAATATTTATCTTCTTTATATTCCCTAGGATAACACAAGTCATGTTTTAGCTCCTGTAGCGTAGCAACTTGGTCATGAGCAGTGGTTAAAATGATGAAGAAACCTAGACTTCATCCACTATAAATATGAATTCCTCTAAGCTCGTAGTTTGGCTTAAAGTATGTAGAAAAGAGGGGACTTGAAAGTTGCTACATTATTTAGTCAAGAAAATTTTATGGCAAAAGTATAAATAGTAAGAATAATTGTGATATTCAAGTGACTTAATTTCTGTAAATCTTCTAAAGAATATGTGGCACAGAGAAGGCACTTAAAACTGTTTATTATTGCCATTCCTTATGCTAAGTTCAAAACTGTGATCTTGGAAAAAGAACATGGAGAGATTGTCCAACTGTTTTAATAATAGAGTTATAGAGGTTTACTCAATGGAAGAAGTATTGTCTATGTTTTGTCTTAAAGACCCTGATTCACCATAATGATGTTTTATTGTGGAAGATTTGGCCGCCAAAGCTGGGGTGAAAGCCTGTTAGCTCAGAGAGGCAGAGAAAGTACCCTGCTGACCTTCCTTCCTCCTTGGCTAACAATCCCAAAAAGTAGAAAGGAAGCTCTCCCTCTCCACACCATCCCAAAAAAACTATCAAACTGAATGTGTTTCCCTTCTACTTAATGTGTGTCTCTATCCATCCCCCTGACTTCCTCTTAGTCTCTGTTTTTTTCCTATGCTCACTCCATGTCAACTGGTCGCTTGCTCTGCCTCTTGACCTAGGGTTCAAAGCTCTTGGATTAAAGGTGTGTGCTAAGACTGAACCACACCATAACTAGAAACAGGTTTTTCTAGTAAACAACACAATCTCAGGGTTAACAGTGTGATCAAATATCCTGCAACAGGCCTGTGTCTAGATGGCTGACTAATCATCTAATCAGACATCCCTATAACCAGAAATATCCCTGTTTACTTGTGAATTAAAACTCTACTTGGGCTTGTTCATGACCTCAGCAGTATTTGCCAAAGGACACAACAGGTGCCATTTCCATTCATCCATCATGTAATCATATATCACGTAACAGGCCTTCTCTACTTAATCCCAGGTGAAAATACAAAATAAGCATATAAACTTGCTCAAGCACCAAGTGGAGATGATATAAGAGTATTCCTATACACTCAGATATAAAAGAAGCTACATTTATGCATGCTCTTTGGGACAGACCTTCAGGCCTCAGAATAGGAATCATAATTTATAAGGAATTTATTATCAAAACAAGTAAATAACTCATGTAAAACACTTTTAAAAGATAAATTGTATGATAAAATAACCAATACACTTTAATAGACACTTTTTCAAATAAGAAAGAGTGAGCACGCAGATAAAAAGTTGTTCAGAATCACTACTAATCACAAAAATATAAATAAAAGCCACACTGAGATACAACCTAACATCTGTTAAGATGTTTATTAAAAGACAAGTATTACCAAGGATGTGAAAGAAATGGATCTCTTATACACTGTTGAGAGAAATGTAGAATTATACATTCAATGCAGAAAATAATAACATTCCTTGAAGAGTAGAAAATAGTTCAAACATATGATATTGCAACTCCACTTCCTGAACTGTCATGTTGATCATAGGAGCATTATTTAAAAATATTCCACGTGCCCACCAATAAACAAATAGATAAAGAAAATAGTACAGCCTGTCATGGTAGCACACACCATTAATGCCAGCTCTCAGGAGATAGGTGGATCTATGGAATTTGAGACTAACCTGGTCTATATACTGAGTTCCAGTACAGCCAAGATGGAGAATATAGTACATAAATAAAATATTATTCATCTATAAAAAGATATCTTGCCATTTGTGACAACATAAGTGAATCTGAAGAACTTTGTGACAAATTAAATAATCCAGACACAAAATGAAAAATAAACTGTTGTCAACCATATGTGTAATCCTACAAATATGAAAATCACAAAAGTACAGATCAGAAGCATGATTCCAAGGACATATTACTTCAGGATTCTGCCTGTTAAAGGGACATTATTGTGAGTCTACAGATATAGCAATATAATCTCTGTATCATGTGTTGTACATTATTTCTATTACTTTTTGTTATACAATTAGAGTATAGAATGACAGAGGGGGTGGCAAGAAAGGAGTTACAGAAAGAAAGGTAAAAATAAGATAGAAGAAAGATAGAGAATCAAAGAGAAATTGAAAGTAAAAAGAATGATGAGGAATGAGAGGATTCAATAGTATATATTTAAAACTCATACATGCCTATTTCTCTAAAATAAACAGCTTTTCTTCAAAAGAAAAGAGAGCTCATTATTTACCTGATACTACTCCATATATTTTAATGAAGTCATAATCCATTAATGTTTTAATAAAACTTAATCAAATCTCTAGTTGAATCATTTTGTTATTATATCCAAGGATGATTTAGGACCATGGTTTGAATAAAATAGATAAAATATAACTATATATTTTAGAAAATAAATCACCTATGGCACTTATTGGTTATTCTTTTCTGCTTAAAAGACATTTTGTAAGTCATTAAAGTATCTTAAAATTTCAATTATTTTTCTCTCCCTAAGGCTTACAATGTTTTCTGTTAGAAAAAATAAGCTTAGTATAAATGTTAGAATATTGGGAAGTTTTCATTTGGCTTGTAGCAGCAAATATATTTGTTTATATCTACTAATTGAAAACAAAATTAATCATCCCTGACATGAGGGAAATTTCAACTATAAATCTAATGGTTCTAAATTATCTTTGTGGTTTAGTGGACACTATTTCCAGGTATTCACAATGCCTTATCTGGTTTTTAAAGGTAAGGTTTTTCATGAAAATAATACTTACCATGTTATTGAGATAAAATATTTTAAGATTTGTCCTGGAAAGATGTATATTCATTGTAGTTTTAGATGGAGAAGTTGGTAGGAAGATGACACTAAAGACTGTGTGAAACAAAATAGACAGTGGAAATGAAATAAAGTAGTTCATTTGCTAGTTAGACAGGGCAACAGGAATGAAAAGAAAGTGAAGCCTAACCCACGTACACAGATATCTAATAAAGGAAGATAGCACAAAGAGAAGACTCCAAAAATAATAAAGAAAAAAAAGTAATAGAAACAGTATATAACTTAAGACCAAACCACTGCTGTTACTTTAGCCAAAAGACCTCAATGGTATCTTTTCTATTGGCAAGCTCAAGAAGTGGTATGTTCTTGCAACAGAAACACTAAACTACCTACTCCACATATCAAAATATAGTTGAAACTGTATTTTTGAGTTGTAAAACTGTAGATTCAACAAAGAAATGGAAATATTTTAAAGGGTTGCTTAAAAGAGATGGGCAGTACTCAATGCTCCTAAACAAAGGGCAACCAACATAATAAGTATTTAGATACCTTTAAGGAAAGGAAGTGTGAGAAAAAAAAATGGTGGAAGTCTGCAGCAGAGGAAATGTGAACCTTTTCAAGTCCAGAGGTGTTAGACAGTATGAGGAAGAACATACCCCTGCACATTTTATCCCAGACCAACAGCTGAAGTTGGAAGAATCCTCTCTGTGCAGATAAGGATACAAGAAAAAGTCCCAGCAAACTCTATTAGCAAAAATACTAGCAGTTCTAGTCTTTGGAACTTATCACTATCCTCTCAGAATTGCACTCTAACTAGATAAGTAACCCTAAATCTCCATAACATCTTTGCTTAGGAAAAGGATTTCACACTATCAGCAAAACAATGGTATTAGTAGCCAGGAGCCATATTGAAATCTACCAGTTATTTAAAATCAGACTTCTCTGTGGATTACAGTCTTATAGACAATGCCATATCTGAGACTCGATAAATATGCCGCTACACTTGTTCAACCATTTCCTTCCTCAGGAACAAAAGTAGTTACTTTGATTTAAGCCTGTAAGTATTCTGCTTTATAGGAGACATGTATTGCAACATGGAGAGAAATGAAGAAGACCACGTTTAAGAACATGGAGACCAGGGTTCTAAAATCAGAAAGGACGTGCATGGCAATGATGTATGAAATCACATTAGGTCTAGAATTGTCGGCAGTCATTCACACAGTTCCCATCACATGCCTACGGATACCTGACATAACAAGACAGAAAAGAATCCCACCGTTCCTGGGCTGCCCCAACTACAGAGCATGCTGGGCTATTGAATAATCTTTCTTGAATAACATTTCACTCAACTATTGCTCTGGCCTGATGGGACCTGCCTAACATTGGCTCTGTGGTGCTCTATAATGAAGGGACTTCAGCTTGAAGGAGGAGGGGAGAAAAATACCCAGCCCTCACTCTGTTCATAGGCAGGCCTGTGACAAATATCTCTGGAATAACCCATTACCGCTAGCCCCTGGAAGGCACAACAGGTAAAAGAGTGGCTCAAAAGAAGTCTGAGCTGTTGTTCTCTCCTTAGGTACAAACAGTCAAAATACACCTGCAATGAAATTTAGACTAGTTCCAGACATAGCTGATTCATGCTTGCTTCCTGGCAGGCATTACCACTCAAAAGGTTAGAAGGACTGGAGCCTTGGGAGCTTCCCGGCCCCCAGGGCACACATGGAGAGCAGTGGCCTGAGATTGTACTCCCAGGCATACATCTTCAGAGTATAAGCACTGAAGTGTAACACAATTAATGCAGATACCAATACCAGTCACCACCATAGCTGGCTAATTATGATCTGTTGTTCAAAGTGGTTGTGAATGCCAAAAAAACACTGCAATTCCTGCCAGCACCTCTTGCTGTGAAATAACCCCAGGTTTGTGCTTCTATTTGTTCAGAATGCACATACATCAGGACCCTCATCACTTTGTACCATTAATCTCTACCTCAAATTTCTCCCTCTCTTCATCCCCTAGCACCCTCGAAATAGATACTTTTAATCTAGAAAATGGTTATTTTAAATGTTTAATATTCTACCTGCTACAGTGCACTGGTTAGCTTTTATTGACACAAACTTAGACACACATGGGAAAAGCAAATTTCAGCTGAAGAATTGCGTCCATCCATTTAGCCTGTGGCTCAAATCATTATAGATGGTGATTTTCCTGGGCAGGTAAGCCTGGGCTGTATGTATGTATGTATGTATGTATGTATGTATGTATGTATGTATGTATATAAAGCAGCTTAGCAGACAGTAGAAAGTAAACCAGTAAGCAGTATAGGTCTTTGCTTCAGTTCTTGGTACCAGGTTCCTTCCCTGATTTCAGAATGATGCATTGTGACCTGAAGTATGAGATAAAATAAACCCTGCCCTCCATCAAATTGTTTTTGGTCAGTGTTTTATCACAGCAACAGAGAGCAACTAGACTGCATAGATATATAATGCAGAAACATGCACAGAATGACTACAACAACCATGCCTGCCTGAACAAAAATTCACATTTTCCTAGCATCTGATCCATTTAAATATAGAATAAAGTATAAATGTTCTAATCTTCCCCAGCCTGGGAGTAAGTGATATTCTTTCAGAAATCTAAGAGGTACTCCCTGGAGACAATGTCCAAGATCCTATCTCAGGATTCTAGCTTTCATGCTTAGTCTTTTTTTCTATCTTAAATATGAAAAAAAAAAAACATAAGAGACTATTCCCCCAAGTAACTTTATATTCTTTCTCATAATATTTTCTACCTATAGAAAGTTGAAATAAAATTCCATTAATTTAATGTCTTAATCAAAACTCTTCTGTAATAAAATATGAGGACACTCTTTTGAAACACAATTTTCTTTTAAAAACAGACTTTGAGTTATTGTTTTATAAATAACAAAAAGAAAAGCAATATCCGCAATTTTTACTAATAAAATATTTACTTATTTATCTATTTATTTGATGTACTAATGGTCAAACCCTAGGGCCCACACATTCTAGATAAGTTCTTTGTCAATTAACTACATCAAGTATTAGATGAGCTACCTAAATAAAATAAAATACAGCTATTTGTTGTCCCTTGATAGAAGGTAGATTGATGTTTTCCTCAATGGACTATAACTGGTTTAAGGTGTATCCTCTCTCCTGGCTAGTTTTGTTGTAACTTGACACAGGCTAATCTAAAAGGAGAGGAATTCAATTGAGAAAATTCCTCCATAAGATCCAGGTGTATACTTTTTCTCAATTAGTGATAGATGGGGGAGGGACCAGCCCATTGTGGGTGGTGCTATTCCTGGGCTGGAGGCCCTGGCTTCTATAAGAAAGCAGGCTGAGGAAGCCATGAGGAACAAACCAGTAAGCAACACCCCTCTTTGATGCTGCTTCATCTTCTGTCTCCAGGTTCCCTCCCTGTTTGAGTTCCTGTCCTGTCATCCTTCAATGATGAATAGTGATGTGGGAGCATAAGACACATAAACCCTTTCCTCCCCAACTTGCTTTTTGTTCATGCTGTTTCATTGCAGCAATACAAATGCTAAGACACATTCGTGTGACTTCAATATATCTAAAATTATTTACAAAATGGCATAACATCATATATGTATGTCATTAACATATTATATACTTTATTATGTACCTTATAGAGTTTCCTAAGTAATATACCAGGGTAAATAGATCTATGTACTCTTTGAAATCCCACATTGTGATGGGCGGTGGTGGTACACGCCTTTAATTCCAGCACTTTGGAGGCAGAGGTAGGTGGATTTCTTCAAAGGTATTTATGAATAAACCTCCTTTACTGAAACACCCCTATTAATATACCTATGCAAATAAATGTCTGTATATCCCCTAATATCATATACAATCATAGGAAATAAATTACGAGAATGCCATTTACCTGGGTAGTCCTTAAATAAGAAGTAGTTGAGCCATCATGATGGCAAATTTTCCTTGTAGAATTATAATAGCAAATATGCCTTAAAATTATGTATAGAATATCAAATTCCAACAATTGTGCACACATATAACATTTTCTATCATTTTGTCATGTTTCCTTTCTAGAATATTCTAGAGCCTTCACTTCTTCCTCAGCACTCTTGAGGCCTAAATAATGAGATCTTGGGGAAGGTCCACTCTAGCAACAAACTGTTCTGTAGATCTGTCCTCTTCTTATAAGTAAGCATATGTGAAAGACACCAGTGTTAAGATATTCCTCCAGAGATCAGAGAAACACAGTCTTTGCTCTTCACAATGTCTGAGTGGGTAGAATTACAAATCCAAAAGCTAGGTACAAGTCCCAACCCTAAGGCATAAGGCAGTAACCTGGTCTAATTCCTTCACCAAAGTGAGCCTCTGGGTTACCCGTCTTTCTCCTAATGTAATGATGCTTTCTTTCTCTTGTGTCCATAATCATAACACTGCTTCACACTGAGTGGCCAAGTCTCTATATTGTGTCATGAAACATCTCTTTGGTCTCTTAGGTGTTGGTCTCTGATTTCTTGAAGAGTCTTTCTACTCTATTGTCCTCCATACATACATGGTGTAGGAGGAAGTTTAAAGGATAATTTTGTTAAGTTTTCACTTTAGAAGATTTCACATAATAAAGAGGTTTCTGATTATTTCTCCAAATTAGATTTAGATTGTTATTTTTATTTTTTCCAAAGATATAATATTTTTTCTCTGTCCTTAGACCATTGTATCAGGATCCTATTATAGCTATCTATTCTATTTCTACTGATGCTATATTTAATCATTTGGTTAAGATCTAGTCTTCTGATTTCAAATACAATAGTTATTCCTTGTAACTACAAAAAAAATAGTTTTTCTTTGTAAATAACACCATATGGGATGTTATTTTGTACTTACTTAAATCACAGCTTCATAAAGTTATTCTACTTGTGACCCAAATTTCCTCAAGAATTTTTTCTGCAACCACAGGTACATATGCACATAAAATATGCATACAAATATTTACTAATAATAAATTATAAAATAATTTAAACATTCCTTGCTATACATATATTACTATTTATTAAAGATGAGGACAAATTTACATGCTAATCAGATGAATAAGATTATTTATGCTTACATAAAGAATTAAATCTTAGATCTTGCACCTGGGCCCAATCTGATAACTGTAGCTCTCACCCCTCATCAAAAAAGCTTCTCTTTGCATCAGAGGAACACAATTATAGAAAGCTATAACTAATCAAAAAAACAGAGAACATCTGATGGGTGGCACAAACTCCAGTTGATACAATACAACTCCCAAACCTAAGGCTCTGGGACCAACATGAGAAAAGGAAACAGAAAGATTGTTAAGGCCAGAAGACTGGGAAGTATGCTAAAGGATTATCCCCTATAAATGACATGAAAGCTTCATGCTTTTTTTGTCAAAGCAATTTCTTTTTATTTTATTAAATATTTTATAAACAGTTATATTATTACACATATATACAATAAACTACCGACAAGAAGAACCACAAAACAGTTAGGAATTATATAAATGTTACATTTATAGTGTTTTGGCTATTTGTATTTGGCAGCCTTGAAGAAAACATATTTCCTATCTTGGTGCATCTAAAATTCTGATTGTAAATCAATATCTATCATAGCTCATCATCATCAACTTAAAGTATCTATCTAGACTTAAAAATTATCTTAACCCCTAAACAACTAAGCTTAATTGTAGCTTAATTATAAAATTAATTCTGCCTAAAAATGGGCAAGCTTGGATGCAGGCAGAGTCGATGGCCAAACTCTGCCAAGACAGGGTAAGCAAGTCCTCAATAGTTCCTGCCTCACAAATATGTCTGTCAGATATATTGGGCCAGAAGGCTGAAGATGATGCTCCAACATTATAGAGAGTTTTGGGTGACTGCAACCCAGCAGGAGAAAGGGGTCCTAAAATTAGGCAACAGAGTCAGAGATAGCCCCTGTTTCCACTGTTAGGAGTCCTACAGGAAGATCAAGCTACACATCTGTAACATATGTCCTGAGGGCCTAGGTCAGCCCATGCAGGCTCCTTGGTTAGTTGTTCAGTCTCTGTGAACCCCTATGAGCACATGTTAGTTGATTATGTAGGCTGTGTTTTTATAATGTCCTTAAGCTGTCTGGCTTCTACAATCCTTCTTCCCCCTCTTCCACATGATTCTCTGAGATTCTTCTAATGTTTGGCTGTGGGTCTCTGCATCTGTTTCCATCAGTTGCTGGATGAAGCCTCTCTGATGACAATTGGGCAAGGCACCAGTCTATGAGTATAGCAGAATAGCATTAGAAAGCACTTAATCGACTTTTTGCCGTTCATGTTGGGTCTATCCTGGGTGTCTGGGCTAGCCAGCCTCTGGGTCCTTGCCCTCTAGACAGTATCAAGGATAGGCTTCCCCTTATGGCAAAGGTCTCAAGATGGACCAGTCATTGGTTGGCCACTCTCACAATTTCTGAGCTACCTTTACCCCAGACCATCTTGCATGCAGGACAAATTGTAGGTCAGAGGTTTTGTGGCTTGGTTGGTGTCCCAATCACTCTACTGGAAGTCTTGCCTGATTACAGGAAATGGACAGTTGAGGTTGCATATTCCCCCATTGCTAGGAGTCTTAGCTGGGATCACCCTCATAGATTTCTGGGAGTTTACATTGCACTTATCACAGAGATGCCCTCCAGTTCCCCTTGTTTCTCTCAGTACTCTCTCCCTCCATTCACTCTGCATATGATCCCTTCTGTTCCCATCATACCCCACCCTGTGTCCATGCGCAATTGTAAATGTGGCTTTTATTTCCTCAGAGGAAGGGATGAAATGAGATCCATGCCCAAGCTTTATTAATACATGGCTTGGGCTGAGCCCAGAACATTTCTATGGCTGTTCTACCTATCCCTAGGACTAGGCCTGGAAACTTCTAGCCTCTGTACAACCTAATCTTCTGTAAACCTGGACATTCACTAACCTAGGCCTAGAACGCTTTCAGCTTGTAAGACTTACTGCTGAATGAGCTCACCCTTTCTAGGTCTTTCTGAACTCTGGCCAGCTGGTTCAACTCAGCTGTTCTGCCTCAAACTACTCTCCAAGATAACTAATTCAATTTAGCTTTTTCAGGCTGCTGACTGAATTGCTCTACTTGGGAAAACTGTCTCTATACTCCATGAACCAAACTACACAACCTCAACTGCATTCACCCGAACTGCACTGAACTGAGCTGTTAAGTAGCTTCTTTTGTTTGTCCTGTTCTCATGAGAGTTAGGTGTATCCTATCTCTGACTCATTCTGTTTAATCTTTCTCTCATTCATCACTTTGTCTGTCCCTCAACTAGATGTCATTGTTTGGAATAAAAGATGTGTAGTCTGTATTACAGGCAAAAGGATTAAAGGTGTGTACTAAGAGAGTGTTTGTGTTCCAGCCAGCTCACACAGACCGGGGTCTTTGGATGTGATTTCTTACTAGAACGGTCGTGTTGTTGGATTAAAATTCCTATACAGTTGAATTTTACTGTCCTTTAATACCTCATAGAAAACTTTAAGTTATTTGCACTTTCAGTTACTTAATCTTTTTTTTTTTAAATTCCTTTCCCCTAGACCTCTGACAGAAAGGGGCTTCCTCCCCTACCATATGACCAGAGCCTATCAGGTGTCATCCAGATAGCCTGCTTCCCCTTCCTCTGTGTGTCTGCAGGGCATCCCCACCCAAGGGAAATGATCAAACTGGGGGCACCAGAGTTCATGACAGAGGCAATCCCTGCTCTCCCCATAACCGTGGAGAATGAGCTGTCCATTGGCTATATCTGAACAGGGAGTCTAGGTTCACTGTATGCATTGTCCTTGGTTGGTGCAACAGTTTGTGCAGGCCCCCACCCTGGCCAGCCTTGGTCTCCTTGATGGGCTTCTTAACTCTCTGAGACCTTCCATTCCCTCATTCTTCGATACCATTCTCAGCACTCCAACCAGAGTCCAGCTGTGAGTCCCAGCATCTGTCCTGTCCTGCTCCCACCAGGGTGGACTCTCTCAGAGGACATCTATGTTGGGCTAATATCCACTTATAAATGAGTACATACCATGAGTGCCTTTCTGGGTCTGGGTTACTTTACTTGGGATGATCTTTTCTAGTTCTATCTATTTGCTTACAAATTTCATGATTGCCTTGTTTATAATAGCTGAATAGTATTCCATTGTGTAAATGTACCAGTTTCTTTATCCATTCTTCAGTTGAGGGACATTTCGGTTGTTTCCAGTTTCTGACTATTATGAATAAAGCAGCTATGAATGTAGATGAGCAAATGTCCTTGTTGTATGGTGGAACATCTTTTGAGTATAGCTGGGTCTTGAGGTAGCCCTATTCCCAGTTTTCTGAGAAAGCTCCAGATTGATTTCCAAAATGGTTATAAAAGTTTTCACACCCACCAGCAATGGAGGAGTATTTCCCTTTCTACACGGCATATGCTGTCATTTGAATTTTTTATCTTAGCCATTCTGGTAGATATAAGATGGAATTTCAGAGTTGTTTTGATTTGTATTTCCCTGATAACTAAAGACATTTAGCACTTCTTTAAATGTTTCTTGGCCATTCCATGTTCCCCTGTTGAGAATTCTCTGTTTAGCTCTGTACCCTATTATTTAATTGGGTTATTTGGTTTTGTGGTGTTTAATTTCTTGAGTTCTTTATATATTTTGGATATTAACCCTTTGTCAGGTATAGGGCTGGTGAAGATCTTTTCCCAGTTGGTAGGTGGTCATTTTGTTCTGTCGACAGTGTCCTTTGCCTTACAGAAGCTTTTCAGTTTTATGAGGTCACATTTATTAATTGTTGATCTTAGCACCTGAGCGGTTGGTATTCTGTTCAGGAAGTTATATACTGTGCCAATGAGTTCAAGGCTCTTCCTCACTTTTTCTTCTAACAGATTTAGTATGTCTGGTTTTATGCTGAGGTCTTTAATCCACTTGGACTTTAGTTTTATGTTGGGTGATAAATATGGAACGATTTGCATTTTTCAGCATGTAGACATTCAGTTAGATCAGCACCATTTGTTGAAGATGCTATCTTTTTTCTACCCTATGGTTTTAGCTCCTTTGTCAAAAAATCAGATGTCCATAGGTGTGTGGACAAACATACTCAACAAAATACTTGCAATCCAAATCCAAGAACACATCAAAGATATCGTCCATCATGATCAAGTAGGCTTCATCCTAGGCATGCAGAGGTTGTTCATATAAAACTCCATCCATGTAATTCTTCATTACAAACAGAAATTTAAAAATCACATGATCATCTCATTAGAAGACAAAAAAAAATCCTTTGACAAAATCCAACAGTCCATCATGTTAAAAATGTTGGAAAGATCAAGAATACAAGGCACATACCTAAATACAATAAAGACAATATACATCAAGCTTATAGCCAACATGAAATTAAATGGTTAAAATCTTAAAACAATCCCACTGAGATCAGGGACAAGACAAGGCTTCCCACTCTCACCATATCTTGAAGTCCTAGCTACAGCAATAAGACAACTAAAGGAGATCAAGGGGATAGAAATTGGAAATGAAAGCATCAAAGTATCACTATTCACAGAAAATATGATAGTTTACATAAGTGACCATCAAAATTCCACCAGAGAACTCCTATACCTGAAAAACACCTTCAGCAAAGTGTCTGTATACAAGATAAAATTTTAAAACTCAGTAGCCCTCCTGTATACAAATGACAAATGGGATGAGAAAGAAATTAGGGAAACTTTCGTCATTCCAATAGGCGCAAATAATTCAAAATATCTTGGTGTAACTCTAACCAAGCAAGTGAAAGACTTGTATGAAAAAACTTCAAGTGTCTGAAGAAAGTAATGGAAGAAGATATCAGTTACTTAATCTTACCAGGTTGTATGCTATAAATTCCATGTTCATCCAAGTTCTAAAAACATTGGACATGAGGGTTTATATAACTTGGTTTTCAATTTCATTGTATTATACCTATTGCACCAAAATGCTACAAATTGATATTTTATCATTTATTTATATATTTATATATGTATAGTATAGGTGATTAAGCGAGGGCCTGGCACATGTTAAGTAACTGGTTTATGACTTAGCTACATCCCTAAAGTTTTCATTTAAATGTCAATTTTTGGAGTAATCTATAGCTAATAAATTAAACATATAAATCAGACATTATTTACTAGTGCTAATCCCCTCAACTATACTATAGTTGCAAGTAATTAAACATGCATTAGTGTAGTTATTAAGCTGAAGGTTCATTATAGATGTGGCTTATTAATGAAATTGTTGACATCACTGAAAGAAAAATCAAAGCTGTTTGTTTCTGTTTTAGTTTAGTATTTCATTGATAGATACATGTGTGTGTGTGTGTGTGTGTGTGTGTGTGTGTGTGTGTGTATACACATAGATGTTATTTGTTACAACATAATTTTATCTAGTAAAGATACATTTAGGAATGATTATACCGGGTTAATTAATATAAGCATTAAGTCAGATAGTTTGTAGATTAAACTTTGTATTTTTTAGAATTTCAAATTAAATACTGAATTTACATCATTTCTTTTTTTCTCTTTTTTTTATTAATTTATTCTTGTTACATCTCAATGGTTATCCCATCCCTTGTATCTTCCCATTCTTCCCTCCCTCCCATTTCCCCCTTATTCCCCTCCCCTATGACTGTTCCTGAGGGGGATTACCTCCCCCTCTATATGATCATAGGGTATCAAGTCTCTTCTTGGTAACCTGTTGTCCTTCCTCTGAGTGCCACCAGGTCTCCCCCTTCAGGGTACATGGTCAAAGGTGAGGCACCAGAGTATATTTACATCATTTCTATCCTACCCTTTCCCCTTCCAAGTTTTCCCTGTGTGACCACTACTACTTGTCAGATTCATGACCTCTTATTTATTGTTGTTTCACACACACACACACACACACACACACACACACACACACACACAGAGAGAGAGAGAGAGAGAGAGAGAGAGAGAGAGAGAGAGAGAGAGAGAGAGAATATATATATATATATATATATATATATATATATATATATATATATATATATATATATAACTCTCCCAGTTTTCTTTCTGTTTCTTGGACAAAGACGATGACCCAAACAACCTGGGGAGTAATCACAATCCATCATTGAAAGAGAACAAGGCAGAAACTAAAGCATAGAAGGAACTTGACGGCAAGACCTGAAGAAGAGAACATCAAGGAATTCTGTCTACTTGCTTGCTCACTATGACTTGCTCGTCTTGTATTCTTATATAACCCAGGACCATGTCCTGAGGGGAAGCAACACCCACAGTGAGCTTGGCCCTCCCACATCAAATAATAGTTGTTAATAGCCAAATTTAATAAAGAAACTTTTTCAGTTGATATCCCTCTTTCCACATGACCCCAGTTTATGCCATGATCACAAAATTATTAACTGGCACAACTGACTGCTTCTCAGCTTTATACACAAATACATAATTATTAAACTACAACCTTTCCTTTTTGTTTATTCACAAGATTTCATGTTAGTATTATAATATACAACTTAAAATGGTTTTAAAGCCCCATATCCAACTTCTCTGCCAATCCAGAATCTTTGCCAAGGTCTAGCCAAGTGAATCCTCTTGATTTTCTACTAAATGTCTCTCTCCAATTCCCCAGATTGATCCCAGGTTCCACATCCAGTGAAATGGACTAGTCAAACCACCTCCTGCCGGCACTGCTTCCAACCTCTAAGCTTCCACCATGTCTTTCCCTACCATAGTTATCACAACCCACAAGTCTAGTCCTCATGACATTCAGCATTTCCACCCAGCCAGAGCCTCCAAATCCTTTGTCAGAGTCTTTCCAGGAAAATACCTCAATGTAACCTCAATCCTCATATCTGCTTAAAAACTCCATGCTAAGACCAGGGTGCCATCCTGAATGGAAGGTCAGCACCTTGTGTTCAATTCACTTCATCCCACCTAGGGCATATCCAACCTTTAAGGCCCAACCAGGCCTAAATATCCTGTGTTCTGACCCAATACTTTCTGTTCATATCAGATACCAAACTAACCAAAGAAGTCCTCACACCCAGACACCATTGCCAAAATATAAACAATATGAAAAACTATATGGATTCCCTCCTAGAATCCATCATTCTTATAGAAATACATAGATGAAAATCAAGTTGCACAGTTTAAAAAGAGAGCCACACACTTTATCAAAGAATCCAGGGAGCTTAAATAAGACACAAAGAAACAACTCAAATGAACTTAATAGAATAAATGCCTGAGTGATACCCAAGAAAACAATATAAGCAAAAGGCTGGTGGAAATGACTAAGACAATCCAGGATTTAAAAACAGAATTCAATAAAGAAATAGGAACACTAAAGAACTGAAATCAAGTTGGAATGGAAAAGAACATAGGGTGTTAGTTATTCTTTGCCCAGACCAAAAAAAAAAAAATGTGAAATCTTAAAAAAAAAATTAGGGACAAAACATCCAAAAAATCTGGATGAAAATACCAAACCTAGAATAGTAGGGATATAGAAAGGAGAAGAAACCTTCCTCAGAGGCACAGAAAATACTTTAAACCAAATCACATAAGAAAAGTTCTCCAATCTAAGCAAAAGATGCCTATCAATACACAAGAAACCTATAGAACACCAAATACACAGGAACAGAAATAAAATTTCATGATACATAATAATCAAAACACTAAATGTACAGAACAAAGGAAAGACATTAAAAGTTGCAAGGAGAAAAGACTAAGTCATATGTAAAGGCAGGCCCATTAGAATAGTACCTGATTTTTTTCAATTAAGACTCTAAAATTCAGAAGGGCCTGTATGGTTCTGTTCTTTGGGTGTTATTGCTCACTCCTGGTTCTATCCTTTGGGAACCAGGATCCAGGAGGGATGAGGGAGACTGAGTCGCTAACCCAGGAAACAGACTCTGGAGACCAGCATCAAACAGAGACCTACTTTTATTGTGCAGCATTTTATACAACTTTTGGACCAATGGGGAGTTGACACAATTTCTGGAGTGGCTAAGCACCCTATTGTCACTATGGGGAGGTGCCAGGCCTGCCAGCACCTGAAGGAATTTCCATGCACAGACAGGGAAAGCAGCCACTGCCCTGTTCCAGGCCTAATTTCAGGCTCTACTAGTTTGCTTGGGTCCTCCTTTTGTGTCAAATGGTTTGCCAGTGAGCATGGGCACTCATGCTGTTGAGAAGGATGCAAGCCTCCCTCACAATCCACTGGGCCCCATCTGGGGGTCAAAACACCAACACTATGCAAATATGATGATGATTGAGGGGTTCCTGCTAAGGAACTATTGTGCAGTTTGACAAAGGAATGAAAATGGCCTAGAAGGAAAGGTTAAAATAGCAAAAGGAAATAACTAAGGGGATCCAGACTCAACACCAGGAGCTTAGTCTCAAGGGGATAGAGGTGATACAGGAGGAAGGACTCAGGCTAGCAGACTACCAAAGGACTAAGAATAAATCTGTAGAACATCTGTATTGATGTTCTACAAGCTCCAAGAGAGTACAATCTAGTCTCCAAGAGACAATCTAGTCTAATGTACCTAACAAAACTCTCAGCCATAATCAGCAGATAAACAAAAATATCTTATGATAAAAACAAATTTAAGCAATTTCTGTCCAACCATCATGATCTACAGAAGGCACTATAAGGAAAACTTGGTTTGAAAAGTTAATTATCCCCAAGAAGAACCAAAGAATAAATAATCCCAGAACAATTTATCAAATGAAAGAGAACATACCTACACCACCACAACAAAATAGCATGAATTAATAAAAACTGTTCATTAATAATTCTCAATGTCAATGTTCTCTATTCCCCAATAAAATGACAAAGATTAACAGATTAGATTGGAAAACAGGATCCATCTTTCTACTACATTAAAAAAGCATACTTCATCATGAAAATTAGACATCACCTCAAGGTAAAAATATAGAAAAAGATATTCTGGGAAAATGGAGCCAAGAATCAAGAAAGCATGGATAATTTAATATCTGAAAAATAGACTTCAAACCAAAAGTAATCAGAAAACATAGGGAAGACCATCCATTTTTCCAAAGGAAAAATTTCACCAAGAAGTTATTATAAATCTAATCATTTATGCATCAAACACAAGGACATTAGTTTCATAAAGGAAACACCACTAGAGCTAAAGTCACATAATGGCCCTAAGACAGACAAAGTGAGTGACTTTAATCTCCTACTCTCACCAACAGACAGGTCATGCAGAAAAAAATGAGTCAAGAAATGCTGGAGTTAACATCATAATCCTAATGGATCTGACAGACCTGTACAGAACTTTCTACCTAAGAGTAAACAATATAATTTCTTCTTAGCAGCCCATGAAACTTTCTCCAAAATTGACCACGTATCAGGATGCAAAGCAAGCTTGAAGAGATATACAAAACTTGAAGTAATAGTACGTATCGTGTCTGACCACCATGGATTAAAATTTTGGATACCAATAATAGAAGAAAGTACACAAACTCCTGGAAGCTGAACATCTCCCTACTAAATAAAAGTTGGGTCAAGGAAAGGATCGAGAATGAAAGTAATAATGTTTTAGAATTGAGTGAAAATTAAAACACACCATACCAAACATATCAAACACAATGAAGGCAAGTTCACGGCATTAACTGCCTACATCATATTCATAACCCACCACTAAGAAGCTGTTTGCAATTGAAAGCTTATAGAAGACGGAAAAATCGATTTCTTCAATCAAGTGACAGTAGGTATATCAATGACATGCTACCTCTAAGGCAAGCTTGCTGCCCAGGAAAGGTTAGCTAACACAAAGGAAACTCCATTGTTTGGGGAAACTGGTTTTGTTTGTTTTGGTTTTGTTTTGGTGTGTGTGTGTATGTGTGTGTGTGTGTGTGTGTGTGTGTGTGTGTGTGTGTGTGCACCTGCCTATATGCACACCCTCCCCTGCTCATGCATGTGTGTTTTGGTACTTTTTATTATTTGTTGCTGTAATTTTGATTTGGGGATTTTTTTAGAGAGAGAGAAATGGAGAGACAGAAAGAATGAGAATGTCAGAGAAGACATGAAGTTGAATAGGTAGGGAATGTTTTTGGTCAGGGTTGTCCAAGAGACTATGGAAAAAGTAAAAGCTATTGCTTTTATCCTTATTTAACTCTCAGAGTTGGAAAGTAAGTTCCAGTTGCTGAAGACACCATACATGCACTTCAGACACAGGACCCAGAGGACTTGAACAGAAATGGACATGAGGTCTTACTCCCTGAGGACTAGCATTCATGGTGGCAGAAGGTACCATTAAAAGTTCCAGGAGAGGGAATGAAACAACGGTATTGGCCAGGTTCATCATGTCTATGAACAACAACAATAGTGATTAGCATAGCAAGAGGACACTAAATATATAGGCGTGGCACACATATCTTGGCCATAACCAACAGCTCTCTAATTGGACCTAAATCTTCACCAACAAGGGGAAACCCATGCCTGGTACTGGAAACATAGCCAAGTACCTAGGTCTAGTAAAATCATCAACTTTTGAAAACCTACAACTGTCTTTTTACTAAACTTGAGTAGTTTCTAACTACATTCTAAATACTTATACCTCAGGTGTATATAGTCCTCACCACTTATCAAAGAAACTTCTATTTCCAAAAGAAGGAGACTATTAGAACAAAAAACAACTGAACAAATTACAGTGAATAAGAGACCATATACTGCTCAGTCCTAACTGATATACCTACAACACAATTCTGGAACTATGTGCTCAAAGAAGGTATGAAGTCTTATCAATATGTCTGCCTAAACAAAACCTGAACAGTATACCAATGGATTTGCTAACATAGAAGGGGGAAAGCTCATATAGGGAATGCTGAGAGTGAGAGAAATGGTCTTCCCCATGAAGAGCTCTCCAGCTTTCCAATATGTAAACCACTACCAAGTGGCCAGCCTTCTTGAGATTGTGTGTGTGTGTGTGTGTGTGTGTGTGTGTGTGTGTGTGTGTGTGTTATATCATATACCTACATATATATAGGTGACCTTATATTGACTGAGCGATTGTATTTTTGTAAGACTGTAAGGGTCATGGAGAGCAGCTGAGGTGTGGAATTGTGTGTGAGAGGCCAAGGAGAGGTCATCAGTAAAGCTGCAGCCTTAGTTACAGTCAAGACTACAGCATATTGTAAATGTCAGGAGCGCTGACTTAAAACCAAGGAAAGCAGCAGCTGTGAAACAAAGCTGGCCTGAGCCTACAAGACAAGCTGTATGCATTGTGGATGGTATATCTGAGGACAGGGAGTGCCAAAACCTTTGGAACCCAGAAGATTGTAAATCCTAGAGGTGATATATCTAGTTAAAGAATTTGGTTTATTGTGTTTAAAGGCATCTCTTTCTTTACATTGGGATTTGAAAAGATGCTGAGATTCACAACCAAACATTGGTCAAAGCATAGGGAGACATGTGGAAAAGTTGGGGGAAGGATAAAAGGACCCAGGGGTGACAAGAGCTCCACAAGAAGACCAACAGAGCCAACTAACCAGGACCCAGAAGGGCCTGTGGACTCTGAAGCACCAACCAAGGACCATGCATGGACTACCCATTGGCTATATCTATGTAGAGGACCTACTTCTCCCTGATGGGACTGCCTTGGCAGGCCACAGAGGAAGAGGAGGAACTCAGTCCTGATGTGACCTGACTTGATGAATTGGGGTGGGTGGATATGGGAGCTCCCCTTTTCCAAGGAATAGCAGAGGAGGGAGGGAGAAATGACAAACTGGGAGGAGAGGAAAGAGGGGGCTATGACCAAGATATAAAATGAATACATTAATTAATTAAAAACTATACTACTCCCAGGGAAAAAACGGATTTATAGGATTGGATGTTGGTTTTTGCTTTGACTTGATTGAAAGTGTGTCCTGGTTCCTTTCCTCTTGAAATAAGAAGTATTTAATATACTTTTGATTTTTTACAGCAGCCCAGCCTATAGGTGAGAGAGTTTTGACTTTTAAAAAGACATTGGAGCCAGGCATAATGGCACACGTCTTTAATCCCAGCATGTGGGAGGCAGAGGCAGGTGAACCTCTGTGAGTTCTAGGCCAGTCTGGTCTACATAGTGAGTTACAGGGCAGCCAAAGCTATATAGTAAGACCTTGCCTTGTGGGGGGATATGCCATCAGACTATGAAAGATAAGTTTAATATTTAAAATAGTAAAATGGTTAAATACTGTTGACATATAAATTTTATACTATTTTATTTTTAAAATTATAATATAATTGAATACTTTCTCTTTCCTTTTGCTCCTTTCAATAGTTGATGCTCTCCTCCACTTGCTCTCTCTCTCTCTCTCTCATATTCCTGAACAAAGCTGCCAAGTTCTGCCTGACTGGACTGAAACCTGGCCCCTTCCTTGCATTGCATTTACATAAGCTTTGGCTGGTTGATGCTTTCCTTTGATGAGTAAGCTTTCTTTGCTTTAGGAGAAGATTCCTTTTCAAAAGTTAGAAGCTTAGCTGGGTAGGTCTTGACTTGAAGGCAACACTTCATTCTACCTAGTATCAAGCCTATCTTTAAACTTCTTAACTCTGAGCACAAGACTTGGCTTCAACATTAAATTTCCAGGTGTTCTTTTTTTTCTTCAAAATGTACATATTGTATCTCTTCTTTGCCCTGCCTGTTCCTTTTCACTATAGATCTTCTTAAGAATGATCAATAATAACCACATGACATAGTCAATACTAGGTTATCTAGAAATCTCACCTTTCAGTGATATTAGTCCAAAACACTGTAATTTAGCCACTGGCAGGTTTTTTGAACAAGGGTGGAAAGCAGCCACATTCTTTTCCAAAATTTCATAAGAATTGGTCTCTAGGCCAGTTGCTTATATTGTTCCCTAGGAGACTTCTTAAGCTGTGTCTTCATAGTCCACATCGCCCTCAATACTACTGTCTTCCAAGGTCCTACTAGGATGACCCATTAATGTCCACTTACAGCATTCAATTGCTTTAATTCAAAAGTCCCAAATTCCAAAAGGGCACCTGTCAAAGCAATAGTCCAGTCCCTGGTACCAATTCCTGCCTTCATTAATTTTCCATTATCATGACTGAGGCAACTTATAAAAGAAAACATTTAATTTGGGGGCTTACTTACAGTTTCAGTTGATGAGTCCATGGTCATCTTGGCGGAAAGCATGGTAGCAGGCAGGCAGGAATGGCACTGGAGCAGCAGTAGCTGAGAGCTTATATCTTTAACTGTAAGTAGGAATGAGAGAAAGCTAACTGGGAATGATCTGGGCTTTTGAACCCACAAAGACCACCCCCAGTGGCACACCTTCGCCAACAAGGTCATACCTCCTAATCCTTCCTAAAACTGTTCTACCAAACAGAGACCTGGTATTCAAATATATAAGCCTATGGGGGCCATTCTCATTCGAACAACCACGAGCACTAATTGCTCTTCTAGCCTAAAGTTCCAAACATTTCCACAGTCCTCTCCAAAACAACATGATCAGGACTGTCACTCTTTTTATTTATTTATTTATTTTTACCATTCTTTGTTCCAGATTGTTTTCTATTTTAGTGATAAGCACCATGACCATAAAAGCAACTTGAAGAGGAAAGGTGTCACATTACAACTTACAATTCATTATGAAGGGAAGCTAAGGCAGAAACTCAAGGAATGTTAATTCAGAACATTGCTGTTCTGTCAAGACCTGATAGGACCCTGTGATCTGGCTGGAATACAAACACACCTTTAATGCAGGAGACAAAGGCAAACAGATCTAAGTTCAAGGCAGCTTGGAATAGAGCAAATATGAGGTAAAGAAAAGTTCAGGTCCAGGAGTGGTGGCACAAACTTTTAATCACAAATGAAGGTAAAGTTAGTTTGTAGAAGGAGGCATCCATATTTGAAAATGATGTCTAATTGAGAGGCAAAAAGGGTGACGAACCAAGAAGATAGAGAAAAGAGAGACTACTTAAGAGGCAGTTTTACACAGAGATGGGCAGTTTTACCAGGACCGGAGCAGAGAGATGGGTTGCAGAGAGAAAGACAACTCAGGTGAACATGGAATGAGCCAAAAAAGGAGAAGAAGCCAGAAGATTACAGTAGACTGCTATGTTAGTTTGAAGCCAAGTAGAGAAGCCAGATTATAAAAGTCAGCTGGGAGAAGGGTTTGAGCCAGAGCAGCTGAGTTGAACCAGCCAGCCCAGAGCTGAGAAAGAACAAGTAATAGTGAGCTTATTAAGTAGTAAGTCTCAGAAGCTGAAATCATTCTAGGCCTAGGTTAGCAGGAGGAGGCAGTTAGCCTCCTAGATAACAATTAAGCCAGGAGAAAAAAAAATTACTTTTACAGTAGAAACCTAGAGGCAAGAACTGAAGCAGAGGAATGCTGTTTATTGGCTTGCTCTCCATGGGTTCTTAATTTGCTTTATTTTGCAATCCAGGGTCACCTGTTCTAGTGTGACATTACCCACCATGTCTATCCTCACACATCAATCATTTACCCTCAAAATGCACCATAGACTCCCGTACATACCAGTTTGATTTGAGACATTTTTGTTTCAACTGAAGTTGAACCCAAATGAATCTGATTTGTGTTCAGTGACTAAAACAAGAAAGTAACCTACTGAGTTACAAGCCAATAGTCCACTAACGTATGTAATTCTCACTTTTAAAAAGTACAATGGGGGCCAACAAGATCACTCATTGGGTAAATGTTTTTGCCACCAAACCTGGTGACCTGAATTTGATTCCTCAAGCCCATATTGTGGAAGAATAGAATAAACTCCATAAAGTTGTCCTCTGACATTCATATATGTGATGAAGTGCATTTACTCACTCTCACACACACACACACACACACACACACACACACACACACACACACACATACACACACACTAATTTTTAGGTACCATGACTAAGATAGTCAACACACTGGTCAGATGAAAGAACTGTTGATATTAGGACCTCAGCTACCAAAGGAAGTTCAGAGTAGAGAATGTAAAGAGGACAAAGAAAAGCAAGTCAAAGTCAAACACAGAAGATTTCACATGAACATGGCAGTCTAAACTTCCAAAAATAGGAATAATTTCAGTATGTTGGACTCTATATTTATTAAGTTATAAACACTTGATTTTAGTCCCACTCTTTATTATGTGTTCAGTGTTACAGTATTTATTCACATTAGGAATTACACTACTGATATGGCTTTATTGCTCATGGTGTATATTTTTCTATAGTGAATATCTCTGGAGTACAGGAGTTGAAGAGAGAATGTTTATATTTTCTCATTTGCACAGGTGTGTGTGTATTATCATAAGTATATTATTTTATATACTAACATAATAAAGAAAAATATTCCTTCCAAATTAAATTATTGAGGAATGGAAAGTAATTTCATCATAAGTGCTGGATAGCTAACAGAAAACCAACCATGATATGACCCGCCTATTTGGAAATGAAAGAACTTTATACATTTGTTAAATGACTTAATTTTTTCAATTGCATACTCTGTTCTCATACCAGTCTTTAAACTATAAACTTTGAGTCACTATGAATCACTGGTGACACTAAATGTTGGTAGTGAGTCATGGGTAAAGCCTAGATCCTAAAGTATACATATTTAATTATGCTTATTAGAGGACAATATGAGAATTAAGGGACTAGAATTGGTCTCTCCCTCAAACACACACACACACACACACACACACACACACACACACACACACACTCCTTGGAATTGAGTTACAGTTTCAGAACAGAACATGAGTTGTTTCAGAAGCTCTCCTGGTTTAAACTAATTGCAAAGATCTAGACCTCCCTGGCTAAAGAAAGCAGGCTGAGAAACAGGTTTCACAATTGTTTTATGAATATAATTGTAGAGGGCTAAGCTACAGAGTAACTGAACTATGATATATTAAGCAATGCTACCATCTTATGGCCAAGAATGGAAAGTTAAAAAAGAAAAAAGAAAAAAAGAAAAAGAAATTGAAAATAGGCCAGAAAGAACATAACTCCAATTAAAAGCAGAAATATAAAAGTTGTTGGTTCAAACCTGAGTATATTAATTTGACAAATACCAAGTGCAAGTAAGTGAGTGTAAACTTTAAAAGTGGGTTACATTTTTTAATTCATCTTGCCTGCTTGACCCCTCCAGTCCCCCTAGTTCTTCCCTATCACCCTTTTCAGCCTTTCCTTCTAGCCAATCTCCATTCATTTATGACTTCTATGAACCCATAGAATTGCTCTTTACCAGGGACTCCCAGCCACCACACTAGGCTGGGACACAGAGCAGTGCATCCTCAGCCCTCATCAGAGAAGCTTCTTCTTGCAATAAATAGTAATTAACACAGAGACCTACAACTGGACACTGTGAAGTGTATGAGTTGTTTTGGAGCACTCAGCCCTAAATGGGATGATTTTCTCAAACCTTTCTCCTCAAGGCTTGAGAATCTATACTGAGCAAGAGCCAGAGACAGTGGTTGGCACCATCAAAAACAAAACAAAACAAAACAAAACAAAAAACCTCACCATCTTCCAGACACAACACAGCCGAAACACACATCAATTCACAGAAACTATTCACACAAGATCACAAGATCTACACGGGTTCAAACTAGACATAATTCCAGACATGAAAATATAATGCTGACACAAAGCTCCATTCCTAACCAACAATTTATTTGCAGTTGATATCTACTTCGAAAAAGAAATTTCAGTTTTCTTTAGTAGAGTGTTACTGAGTATATCAACCACACTTCTGGGCAGATCTCATGACTAGGAGTAGTTGGACAACACAAAATGGTCTCAATGTTTTTGGTGGTTTGGTAGTGGTGGTGGTGGTGGTGGTGGTGATGGTGTGTGTGTGTGTGTGTGTGAGAGAGAGAGAGAGAGAGGAGAGAGAGAGAGAGAGAGAGAGAGAGAGAGAGAGAGAGAGACAGAGACAGAGACAGAGACAGAGACAGAGACAGAGACAGAGACAGACAAAGAGACAGAGACAGACAAAGAGACAGAGACAGAGAGACACAGAACAGAGGACCAGAGACAGAGAGACACAGAGGAGGGACAGTTTTTGTTTTGTTTCATTTTGTCTTTTGTGTGTGTGTGTGTGTGTCTTAGAGTTTTTGTTTACTTGCTTATTTTGATTTTGGGATTTTCTGAGGCACACACCAGGGGCATGAAGTCAGGTGGCTGTGGAAATGGGAAGGATCTGGGAAGAGTTGAGGAAGGGAAAGAATATAATCAAAACGTAATGTATGAAAAGATAAATAATTAAAGGCTATATTCAAATCAAGAGCAGGTCTCAGCTATTTCATGACATGTTAAAATAAGCAACACGTGTTCACTCAAAATCCTATGACTAAGCACCTACTTACAAGATGCATTCACTAGATGCCTGACTATTGGGGTCCCTTATGGAAGAAACACTGACATCTCTTAAATCCACTGCCACCGTTTCTCTCCCATCATGAACTTTACCTCCCATGAGGATATCACACAGAATCTACTAGAAATAAATCAAAACAGGTAAGAACTCCTTAAACTCTCATTTTTTGGGGGAAACTTCCTCAAATAGAATATCCTGTTATGAAGTGAGATTCCTTCATTCTGGGATGACAATCAGTGGATGATATTAGAATCATTTTATGAAATAAAATTTTACATAGAAACTTACAGAAACAGGGAAAACCAAGGTAGTTTTCATGATGAAATACAGAGTGGTCTGAAGCTGCAACTCTTTGTCATCCCCTTGGCCCTCTGCTTAGGCCGCTCAGGTTGCAAGAAAGAAGTTAAGACCAAGATTTCTTCAGGTAACAGGGGGAAGGATATTTTGAGTTTTTGTTTTTGTAACGTGGAAGATTTGGAAATAAAGCATTCTTTGTCTTTTCTTATCTGTGGTCTCCCCCCCCCCTTATTTCATCTTTATAAAAATATATATAAAAAAACAAAATAAACTAGATGAAGTTTTTGTATTAGCTACATTTTTTTTAGATCTGCCCGTACAAACCTAAAAAATATCTCACAAGAACAACAAGAAGACAGAATCAGAGACTCTCAGAAAATACCAGCCCTCCAATGGGGGTAGAAGCAAAGAAATATGTATGTAGCTTCATCATATCAGGGGAAGTGACCACAAAAAAACCCCACCAGATTCCAAGAGTACAAAAGTGGAAAACCACCAAAATTCCAATGCCCAACATAACAACATAGCATGAAAAATTAAAAACTCCAGCCTCTTCTGCTCTGTGAGTGTGCTACAGTAAGGGAAACAGGAGTTGTGAGCACAAAATAGAGAAGTGACTACTATTGTTCTGCTAAGTGGGTACAGTATTAAACTGGCTCCTAGTGACTTACTGTTTTACCTGTAAATTAATGCATCTCTCAATCCACAGAAGACAAGCTTCTATTTGTAGTAGAGTGTGACTAGCACCAAGGCTAAAATGTAGCCACTGTGCACAGAATAAGATAGGGTAGAGTGCTTGGCCCTAATGCGACAAATATATCACACTCCCTCCTTCCAAGATTCAGGGATCATTATGGAAGAGAGAGCAGAAAGGCTGTAAGAGCCAGAGGCAGTGGTTGAGTACAAGGGAACAGAGTTCTCTGGATGCAATAGGGCAACTGCACATATGAATCTACAGTGTGTAAAAGCCCTGTGCAAACTGAAACCAGACCAAATCCAAGCATGGAGTGGGAAGTTAGACAAAAAGTGTCACCCCTAGATGAGGAGCTTTTGGCAGTTGATAGTTGCTGAGAGGAGTCTGTTTTATTTAAGAATGTAGCCTAGGTGAGTTAAGCTTGCTCTAGGAGAAGGCCACACATTCATGAATATATGGACAGCACAAATTGGAACTGCATGGTGAAGGAAAGAAAAAAGAGGACACAAAGTTGGGTGGGCAGGAAAGAGGGGTGAATCTGAGAGTAGTTGAGAGAAGGGTGAATTTGATCAAAACACATTGCACAAAATGCTCCAAGAACTAATAAAATGAAAGAAAGCAACTCTAACCACACCAACATTACTTCACTCTAGCTCATTCCAGTGAGCATCTGAGCTGAAAGGAATTCCAACCAGCTTCAGCTGCTTGTGACTTACTCCTGTTACATTCCAGGCAGAACAACTGAAGGGGAGTGGCCAATGCCTTGCCCTTGGGGCTCACAACTTGAAAAAGATGCCCAGAGTCTGTTGTTAAGACAATAATAACAAAACATACTCTTACACTGAGAAGAGTTGCAATTTTCCTTTTTTTTGTTTGTTTGTTTAATTGTTTGTTTCCTGTTTGATGTGTTTGGTTTGTTTGGTTTTGTGCCTTGTGAGTTTCCAGAGATCCAGCACAGGGCTTTTGAAATGGTGGCTTCATGCTTAGGTATTAAGCTCTCACCCTTACCAGGTGAGAGCCATTTAGTTCAGCTTCAAGCAGCACCACTCCCACTCAAATGTACCAGGCACATCCAACTTAAAGAAGCACAAACATATAAGCCTTCAGCTGTAGGCTTCAACCTTTTCCAAACCTACCTTATTTGAGGTTCTTTAATGCTTGTACCTTCCTTCCAACTTACCTACCCTAGATAGGAAAGAGGTTGATGGGAATAGGAGAAACAGACATTTTTGGACGCAGTTCCTGGGAGCAATTCCCCTGGCGTAGTCAGGAGGATTTCAGCAGACCAGCAATTCAACCAAACTTGAACAGAGTCTGTACTAAGATGTGTTTCAGCTGGCAAAAACCAAGCCCCCACATGAGGTGGTTTGTATTCTAGTGGATAAACATCACCTGTTCCCTCATAAGTCTGTTCCCCATGCCACACTTGGGATAAAAACAAAAACATGTTTATATCCACTATATTCAGCCGAGCAATGGTTCCAGGCATGTACAGATGCAGAGAGATGCTGCTTCTAGGCAGACACACCCAAGACAGCAGCAGAAAGGAATAAAACAGCTTTTGATACACTTGCAGTACTTCTCCCCTGATGGGTTACATTCATGACTTCTCTGGCCATGCTTGCTGACACAAGTGGCTGTGTTTGCCACAGAGAAAGGTTATAACTCTTGCTCCTACATCTCTCCATACAGCACCACACCGCTGCCTGATCAGAGAACAAGTACTTCATACCCTTGCCCAAGACTAGAAAATTTAGCAAAGGAAATCCTTCCAAGCAACAGAGCTATTATAAACAGTGTCTACGGAACGTCTGATAATCTAACAGATACAAGAAACTTTATGTAAACTGTTAAATGAAATTAAGAATACAATGCAGTATACAAAGAGGTGACTATATATATATATAGTCTTGTTTTTGAACATGAATTTGGTAGGGATCCAAATTCAAGTTTTCTTGCTCACACTTCAAGTATTTTACCCACTGAGCCATCTCATAGCCATTTGATATGTATCTTTAAATGTTGTGTTTAGAAATGAGATGTCCAAATCACAAGTTAATCAGCTGTGAATTTCCACTATCAGCCATGCATGATAGTGTGGCAAGGACTAGATTGCCTCCCCAACTCAAATGACTTAAACAGACAAAATATATGGACCAATGAATTTCAAATATTGTACAAGATTTAAAATGACAGTGGTCCCTGAGACAAGACAAACAAATGAAAGATGTCCTACAAATACACAAGCTCACTGGTATACTACAGGAAGCAAAATTTCAAAAGGATCCTACTATGATACATTAGAAAGATAGAGTGGCCAGTGTGGAGAGTAAAGACCTACGGAGTAAACTAACCTGGGCCCATGGAGGCTCACAGAAAGTAAACCACCAAAAATCATGCATAGGCTGTACATAGGTCCCTTACACATATGTAGTGGGTCCCCTAACAATTGGAGTAAGAGCTGTCTCTTACTCTGTTGCCTGCCTTTCAGTCCCTTCCCCCTAGCTGGGCTGCTTTGCCTGGGCTTGGTGGGAGATGTATGATAAAGAAAATTCCCTAAATTCCCTAAAAAACAAGATATTGAATGAAATACTAGGCTGCATATTTTTTCACTAGAAAGGACAAAAAAATAGTCTTAGACCAAAACATTTTGGTAGCTTGTAATAGCATCTAAAAAGTTTTTAAACCAAACATTAAAATAGTCAAATTATTCCATTTCTTCAAATCACCTCCATTGTGTCCCGCAACAAAGCTAAAAATATGACTATCTAGAAACTAACGATATAAAATTTATAACATCCAGCACCCAATTAAAACGTAGAGGCATGTAGAACATAAAAAGTGCAACCTGTAGGAAGAAAACTCAAACCATAGATCCAGTCCGCAAAATGACAAAGATAAGGTTATTAAATCACTCTACATGTTAATTTTCTATCTACAAGGTCATAAATAGTCTTTTGTGTCACTTAAAATGGAATTTTGTATGTACAGAAGAAAGATCAAGATTCACTCTTTTTAGTACCTGCATGCTGATTTAACCAATCACAACTTATTCTGAAATCTTTCTCTTCGCAATAAACAAATTATATATTCATATATAAATGTCTCCTTTTTGTATAATCTCACTTTTAGTCCACTAGTCTACCATTCTGTAGACTTTTAACACTGAACCTCTGTCAAAAGTGCCATTTCCAATGTTCATTGCTGCTAGTGTGCTTTCCCATGTCTCTCTGTTGCCACTGTGAAAATACATTTTTTCTAGGCCTTGTTGTCTCTGCCCAACATTTTCTATGCAACTTGCCTTATACTTCTTGTCATTCCTGTCTCACACTCGCACGAATATGGACAGTGAGTTTGCTTTCTTCCAATTAGCGATGCTACTCTGCCCTAAGTTTCTTTATCAAAAACATCAGTATCACTGGTAGTTCTCAATGACGCCCAAAGAGTGAGATCCTAATTGGTCTGTCCTTCAAACATTTTCTGAGATTCCACCTAAGATCAAACACTCAAATGACAGCACATGCTGGCAAGGATGTAGAGAAAGGGGAACCCTCCTCCATTGCTGGTGAGAGTGCAAGCTTGTACAACCACTT
The DNA here is from genome assembly GCF_964271855.1 of Acomys minous. NCBI lineage: Eukaryota > Metazoa > Chordata > Mammalia > Rodentia > Muridae > Acomys > Acomys minous. The sequence continues at coordinate 66,312,760 of NC_140488.1, read as the reverse complement.
TGGAAATCAATCTGGCACTTTCTCAGAAAAATGGGAATAGTGCTACCTCAAGACCCAACTATATCACTCCTGGTCATATACCCAAAAGATGTTCCACTATATACCAGGGACATTTGGTCAACTATGTTCAAAGCAGCCTCATTCATAAGTAATAGCCAGAATCTGGAAACAACCTAGATGTCCCTCAACTGAAGAATGGATAAAGAAACTGTGGTACATTTACACAATAAAATGCTACTCAGCTATTGAAAACAAGGAAATCTTGAATTTTTCTGGCAAATGAATGGAACTAGAAAATATCATCCTGAGTATGTTAACCCAGACCCAGAAAGACATGGCATGCTATATACTCACTTATAAGTGGATATTAGCCCAAAATAGATGTCCTCTGAGAGACTCCACCCCAGTGGAAGAATCAGGACAGATGCTGGAACTCGCAACTGGATTCTAGGTGGAGTGCCTAGAGTGGTATAGAGGGTTCAGAAGCCCCACAAGGAGACCATAAAGGCCTCCGGATCTGGACCCAGGGGGGCCCTGCACAAACTAATACACCAACCAAGGGCAACGCATGCAGTAAACCTAGACCCTCTGTTCAGATATAGCCAATGGACAGCGCATTCTCCATGGTTGTTGGGGAGAATGGGGACTACCTATGACATGAACTCCGATGCCTCCCCCCCCCCAGTTTTATCATTTCCCCTACTTGAAGAAGCCCTGAGTGCCCACAGAGGAAGGGGAAGCAGGCTATCTGGATGAGAGACTGTGGTCATATGGTCAGGGAGTAGGTCCCCTTCTGTCAGAGGTCTAGGGGAGGGAAATACGGCAAAGGAGGGGGAGGGAGGGTGGGAATGGGCAGATTCAAGCAAGGGGATAACATTGGGATGTAAGCTGAATAAAATTTATAATAAATTAAAATAAAAAATTCTTGAATGTGCCCCAACACACACACGCGCACACACACACACACACACACACACACACACACACACACACACACACACACGGCCTGCTAAGTCCATTTTGTTTTACAGCCAGCTAGGGAACTCATCCCTGAGAAAAGCTAATTGTTCCTCTCTGGGCAGACATTAGTTGCCTGTAGCTCCTTGTCTAATAATGAGTTTTTGTGAGAACTCCTCCCTCCCCTGTTAGCATGCCTATTGATGTTCATTGTTCACATCTTGTTTTTAAGCCATTTCTAAGACAGACAGCCACACAAGCCAACTTTCTGGTTTTCTGGCTCTTACAATCTTTATACTGTCCCTCATCTGTTAATTTTTGTTTTGCTATTCAAGTCTATAGCATAGAGTATGATAATTTGATACACATACACGGTGTGTAAAGATTGAATCAAGGTGATTAAATTTTCCATCTCCTAAAACATTTTATTTTAAAGATTTTGGCTTAAGCATACCCATTGTACATAACTATGGATCACAGGTACATATTTCAATTTCTTGTTTTAATGGTATTTATTTAGTATGAGAGGGAGGGGGTCATAGGGATACATTCATGGCATGACGAGGTCTGAGGACAGCTTGTGTGAGTAGGTTCCCTCCTTTTACCATGTGAACCCAGAAGATAGAACTTAGTTCATCAGGCCTGCTCAGAAAGCATCTTTAACCACTGAGCCATCTGCAATCCACATGTTTCAATTCTTGTATACAATATTTACTGAGCAAATCAGCATAATTAAAGTTTCCCTCTCTCATTACCTTCTTTTCAGTTTTAAAGGAACTAAGTGGCATTCTTCTCTTTGTCCACTAGGGGTCATTACATCCCTAAACTTTAGTGGAACTGATTTTGGTGTCTCTGGTTTCAAAGGCGAGGAAGCTGTGCTTGAGTCTGTCACCTTAGACCCTCTGCCATCCTGACTTGGTACAGGTTTAAGCTATACCAAGATGTCTGCAAATCAAAAACAAAAGTCATCCTAACATGTACATAGAAGCTTGTTTTATTTTCAAAACTTCACACACTTTCCCCAGTCATTTAACTCCAAATTTGCCTGGCATGCGCATCTTATTTTTATCTTATACAACTCTAAAAGGCCCCAAATGGTTCATATCCTTGTATTATCTGTTGCAAAATTAACCATTTCTATAATAGTAAAAATATTTACAAGGGCCAATCAGTCTAACATTGTTTCATTCTGTCATAGACTTTATTCAACTTCTTAATATCTCTTTGTCTTTTCCCTTCTGTTTATGTCTGTTTGTTTCCATTTGTCTCTGTCTTTCTCTCCCCCAGCCTCAGCAAGAGATGTATCTGGAAGCTGGGCATGGTAGCACACACCTGTAATGCCAGCACTTGGGAGGCAGAGGTAGGTGGAAGCCAGCCAGGTCTACAAAGTGAGTCCAGGACAGCCAAGATAACACACAAAGAATGCCTGTCTTGAAAAGCTAAGAGATAGACAGAGAGACAGAGAGAGAGAGACAGACAGAGACAGAGACAGAGACAGAGACAGAGACAGAGAGATAAAGAAAGACAGATATTCAGTAGAAGCCACAGCATGAAGCACATGAACAAGTAGAAGTTGTATACTTCTCAGAGGCTCCAGGGAGAGAAGCATGTCTAAAAGAGCCCTCAGAAAGTGGAAAACTATCTATCCTGTCTATAGCTGTTAAATTAGCTGCTGGGAAGCAAGTAGAAGGATTTGTGGGCCTTTATTTGGGCCCAGGTGTTGCCTACTAAGGATTTCCTCTGGATTCTCTAATTGGTGAGATTAGAGCGAGTGATGCTGTGACTGAGAGTATTTCTCTCTGGCAGATCGTCACAGAGGGATGGATGTGATAGTCAACGAGGCAAATCATGTAAGCTGAATCTGCCTGCTTCCTAGGGATGTAGTCTGGTGAGTGTCTTCTGGAGGTGATTGTCATAAGGCAGGTGTCTTGTTTCATCACCTTGTAGAACTGAAACAAAAAAGACTAGAACATCAATCATATTCAAAATGAGTGTCATAGCATCACAAAATTGTAATGCTCCCTAAGTATATTCAAATAGCTACTAAGTAACTCTTGGATAGGTAGTAAGCATTTCAAATTTAACATGCACTTCAAATGCATCCCTTAATTTCTAATCAACTAAAACAAAGCAAGTTATCTTAATCCAGTGATTCTTATTTCAGTAATATCAGTGATGAGAATTAATAAAATACTCAATTCACTAGCTGGCTGGATAATAATTTGTTGTTTTCAGGTAAATACCCTGCATTTCGTAAAAGCTGTATTATGAGGGTTCAAGGAAATAATATGTATAATGCATACTAGAAATTCAATAAAATACAGACATTTGAATGATCATAATTATATTCTCAAACATTTTTAGGATAAACAACAAGTTCTGTGTGTGACCTTCCAGTATACATTTCACCACAAAAAGTATCAGGGTGGCCTGTGATGCCAATGTGCTTGGCATTTTGTCAATTGTGTGTTCAGCAACAGATTGATGGATAGAGAAGATAGACATGAGGATACAGAATGGAGTGCAGAGACCTATGCTGTAAGGATTAACAAGAACAACAACAACAAAAAAGATAAATGCAAGTATTAGCTTCGTTTACTAAATATTTTATGCCTCTGTAGTATATGTCTTACCTATGTTCTTTGGTGGTTGTGAAGTTTTCCTTTTGAATTTTCTGTGTTTCTTAGTTTTCTAATTGTTAGACAGCAATACTTAATAATGCTTGCTGGTATGGGTTATTTAACTAAGTGTACCTGGAATATGAAACTAAAGTAGTGTGGCTAATACAAAGGATAAAATGTGAGGCCATGCTATCAGATGCTTGCCTGTGTTAGAATCTGGGTCTTTTTTTTTTTTGAAATCTAAAGCTAGGTTTTTCAAAAAGTATAGTTTTCAGTAGGTGTAATACTACATTGGGAGTAAGGAGAAAGTCTTTGGTAGGAGGTGCTTCGCATAAACTGTGGTATTCTAGGATGTCTTATGTCATATTGTGATCCTCCAGAAGTCCCAAGGTCCATATAAAACATTTAAAATATGTTGCAGTAGCCTGTCAAGTCAGTATAAAAGAAATACAGGACATGTGAGTAGGCTAATATAGCCAGTTTATAATACATATGTTTATCTATATTTAGTTCCTAAACTTCTGGTGACCTCTGGATATTAGCCAAGTGATATTCTAGGGAGACATGAATCCCTGCATTCCTCATGCATGTGGTCAAGTCAAGTGCATAAAAAAGCAGTTCATAAGTCCAAATGGCAGCCATGGGATTAAAATGGAATGCCAAGCCTGGGGAAAATAGTCAGGGTGGGTTGAAACTGATATAACTGTACAATACATTGAAAGAAATATAAACACTTTGGTAACAAAGAGTTTTGTGTGTGTACATATAAGCAAAAGATATAAGCATAATAACTTCTGGCTTCTGACCATCTTAGTCTGTTTGTGGGTTTATTTGCAGTTACCATTCTTGAAATGTTCAGTTCTTTCTCTAAGTTCTGGTCTTGGATCAAACGTGACTTCAGATCCAGGATAATGTGAAATTTCCAACAGTGTCTTTCATCAAATTGTTGTCTGTGGACCAAAAAGAGAGCCATTTGGTACTCTCTTGTAGAAACTTGTACTGGATGTAAACATGTTTTTGTTTTGATCCCAAGTGTGGGATGGGGACAGACTTGTGAGAGAACAGGTGGTATTTATCCATTAGAAGACAAACCTCCAGCCGGGCAGTGGTGGTGCACGCCTTTTTTATGTATATTTTATTAATTTATTCATGTTACATCTCAATTGTTATCCCATCCCTTGTATCCTCCCATTCCTCCCTCCCTCCCATTTTCCCCCCGACTCCCTTCCCCTATGACTGTGACTGAGGGGGACCTCCTCCTCCTGTATATGCTCATAGGGTATCAAGTCTCCCAGTTCAAGGCCAGCCTGATCTACAAGGGAGTCCACGACAGCCAAATCTACACAGAGAAACTCTATCTCAAAAAATCAAAAGAAGAAGAAGGAGGAGGAGGAGGAAGAAGGGGAGGAGGAGGAGAAGCGACAACCTACATCATGCGGGGGCTTAGTTTTAGCAGTTGAAACACATCTTAGTACAGACTCTGAGAGGAGCTATATATATGAGCCCAAAATAGGATGCGGGGCTTTTGGGGTCTTGGTACTGTTTAGCTGTTCATTGCTCCTAGAGAGACTACTCCAGAGAACGTTTTGGGGCTTCAGGTTCCAGCTGCTGTTCCAGGTTACAGCAACAACTTGGTTGAATTGCCAGTCTGCTGAAATCCTGCCGACTATGCCAGGGTAATTGCTCCCAGGAACTGAATCCAAAAAGGTCTACTTCTCCTGTTCACATCAACCTCTTTTCTCTCCTATATAGGGTAGGTGGGTTGGAAGGGAGATATAAGCATTACAGAACCCCAAATAAAGTAGGTTTGGTAAAGGTCAAAGCCTACAAAACTTATATAGCTAGTCTTCTAGAAAAAAAAATCCCAACAAGTAATTGTTATATATATTGGCTACTTTGCTGTTGCTGTGAGAAAATAGGATTATCAAAAGCAATTTCAGGAAGAAAGGATTTATTCAGATTTATGGCTCTGGAGGAGTTGGGTCCCTCCTGGTAGGAAGACATAGAAGCAGGACAGTGAAGCCAGGCGGAGTGATCAGAAAACTGCGAGCTCACATTCCATCTATATACAGGAGGCAGAAGAAAGAAATTCCTGGTACAGAGCCAATTTCCCCAAACCATAAACCAAATGGAATTTTTATAAATTACCCTGAAAGTGCCATTCTGTTATGAGCAGCAAAAATTATTAAGTCAAGTGCCAACATATATCTTAATGTGGGGCATCTTGGTTTAGGGCATTGCTAATATGTATTTTTTCTCCATTGTACCTCATTATCTAATGAGCAGTTTTATATGGTGTTAAATTATTCCATAGAAAATGGCCTAAGTATTAATTTCATTAATGGTATAATCTGTTCACTAATTCATGTGAACATATTAATTATAGCACTGTGCTGGAAATAGATATACAAACTCTACAACACACTTCTCTTAAATTATCCGTATAAAAACCTAGGAATGCAACTCATGAACCAGACACTATATACGCAATATGGGAAAGCATATATGTATCAGTCTTCAATGAAAAGCCATGCTTAACATGCAGTTTAACAAAACTACATTAGTGCATCCTAATTCCTCATAGCATTTGTTTATGATTTCAATGGCTAAAGGCTATCTAAATGATCATAGTAGGAAACTGGTTGGCATGGTTTGAAACTTAAATGGCCCTCACAAATGCTCAAAATTTGAGTGTTTCCCAGATAGTAGTGCAATCACTATGCAGGGAGCAGAATCGAGAAGTTCCTGGTATGGAACAAATGTATCACCAACTTGGGGAGGCTATGGAACCTTTAGGAGGTGGGAATCATATGCAAGAAGGAGGTGACTAAAGATGGGCCTATGGTGCTTTTCCTGTTGTCTGCTTCCTGGTCCTGTGATGTGAGGTTGTCAGGACCTAAGCTGCTGCATTGTCCCTCCCCACCCATGATTATCTGAAACCTAAAATAAACCTTCTATCCTCAACTGTTTCTGTCCAGTGTCTTGGTCACTTAAAGTGACATGAAAGTAACTACAGTCTTTGTGTCAGTAAAATAAATGGCATAAGAACCTGAAAAAGGTCTCTTTTACACAAAATAACATAAAAAAAAAAAAACTGCCAAAACTTGCCAGAATCAACACTTTCAGGATTCTGATAATTAACCAGAAGATTTCAGCAATCTGGGGAATGTTGTTTAAAAAATAGGTTTCAACAAGTTATTGAAAATAGTTTTTAAAACTAACAGTAATATATCTATAGAGCTATTTAAATTGCAACCCTTTCTCAATAAATTTACCAATTTAATGTTGTTTCTGTCTATTAGGATATCGAGGACTAAAAATCTCATAAATATCCATAAGAAAGGTAAAAATAGCAGAACTACTTTGGAATATATGCAGCTTCTCAAAGTGTTCAACATGCCTCAGCAATTATAATAATAAATATACCCCTAAATAAACACATGCGCATTTTGAAATTGTGCATAGTGATGTTTATTGCAGCCTTATAGGCAAAGAAAGAAAAGTGTAAACAACCAAAATGCTAAGGAAATTAGATAATTAATAACATAAAATAGTGTATCTATCAAAATAATTAACAGTAAAAGTAAATGAAGTAGTAATACATATTGCAACATGAATGAATCTTAAAAACATTGTTAAGTGAAATTTTCAGAAGATAGTTTTATGATTACATTCATGTGAAACATTTTAAATACAAAGAAATACTAAATTGTTTGTTGCCAGGTACTTTGAGTAAAGAAGTATAGTGTGCACATTATTAATAAGTATGAAGTTTCATTTTTTTTTGGATGATGAAATGTTCTTGAATTAATGTTGATGACACCACAATTTTGTGAATGTAGTAGAACCACTGGATTACATGATTTAAAAGATAAATTTTATATGTGAATTTTATCTCACTCAAAAAATCAAAGTGCAATAAATAAAACGTGGCATGGTGAAATATTCAAAATGTTGAATAAAGAAATATTTGATATATTGATACCAAACAAGGTGGCGCACTCCTTTAATCCCAGCACTCGGGAGGCAGAGGCAGGAGGATCGCTGTGAGTTCGAGGCCAGCCTGGACTACAAAGCGAGTCTAGGACAGCCAAGGCTATGCAGAGAGACCCTGTCTCAAAAAAACAAAGAAACAAAAAAAAAGATTCAAAATATATTGTGTATGAAGTGAAATATCAAGGTACAGATGACTCATGAAAAAGAAGGGATTGCAGAATCTGTATATAGATATGTGTATTATATTCATGCATGTATATACATAATGTGTGTAAAGGACACATGAGAGACTGATAATGTAAGATGGCTGTGACAAAAGGACAACTTCCATAGGAAGATACTCCTGCTCCTTTGGAAACCTAATCAAAGTTAACAAATAATATTTAAATTATGGATTTTATTATATTTAAAAAGGATCAAAGGCCAAATGAAAAATAGGAAAACATTTTTAGAAACTCACATTATCCAGTGGTAATAACATTAAAAATATTATGAAAATATTTATAAATCTTACAGATAATTTCTAGGATTAAATGTTAATAACATAAATACAATTTAAAAATTATTCCACGTATTAGACACTTTCCTCATTGTTCTGACAAAATGCTTCACAAAAGCAATGTAAGGAGAAAGGTTTGTTTGGGCTTACAATTTTATGATAGTAGTTTATTGATTTTAATTGTCAACTTGACTAGATTTCAAATCACATAGAAAATACAACTTGGAGCTTGAGACTATTAGTCTGTTTCCAGAGAAGTTTGAAGGAGAGACTAATGATTTAATTTAATGTAGTACTTCAAAATAAACAAATAAAAATTTTTGTCCTTGATCTATAACACTATAGTGCATGCATGGATTTTTTTTCTGTTTTTATGAAAATATAGTTACATAATCTCCCCCTCCATTTCTCCCTTCAGTCCCTCCCATGTCCTTTCCTTTGCTCCCCATTAAATTCATGGCCTCTTTTTCTTTGTTATTGCTACACACATATAGAACACTTACTCAATCTATTTCATTTTACTTGTACGCATATTATTTCCCAGCTGACCATTTGGTAATGGATAACTAAAGTGGGCACTCTTCCTCAGGGAAGACAACTTCTGCTCTATACATCCCTTAGACATCTGTAATTCTTCATCAAGGCCTATGGCCTCATGAGATTTCTCCTTTCTAGGATAGCATGTCTATTAGCGTTATCATTGTTCAAGTCTTGTTTGGTATTGCTGAGGTATCAGGGTGAAGCTTTCTTATTTCTGGCAGGCACACTCTCACAGCGGACTCTGGATCTTACAGTCTTTCTGCCCCCACTTCTTTAATACTCCCTGAGTTTTAGGTGCAGAAGTTGTTCTTTAAATGTATTAAGTACAGCTGGGGACCCCATGATCAGCTGTTTTCTACATTATGACTAGTTGTAGTTTTCTCTGATGGTCTCCATATGTTACAAAGAAAAGTTTCTTTGATCAGAGGTGATAACTATACTTATCTGTGGGTAGAAGGATAAGAATATAAAATACAGTTAGAAATTAATGCACAGATGTTTAATGATCGATACTAGTGAATGAATAGGACATCTCATATACACTTGGAATATAAATCAGTACACAATTTTCTGTAAATATGTGCATATAGAAATTTCAAAGTGTTCCTATATAGTCAAGCATTGTGGCTCCTGCTTCTGAGCCAAGCACTTCAAAAGGTGAGGCAGGAAGGTTTTCATACATTTGAAGCCAGCCTAGGATACATAATGAGTGTACATCCTAGCTACAGAGTACAATCCTTTCACCAAAAGCCAAAAATATGTATGTTCCTGCAACTCTTATGAGGGTCCAAACCACATTAACTATAGCAAAGAGACTCAAACCAAGGGGGTAGGGATGCGGAGAAACATTAGTCAGTGAGTACCAAGCTACAGTTCCATAAGAACAAGAAGTTCTAGTGTGTTACTGCAGAGTAAGATGACTATACATAATAAGGAAATGTACATGTCAGGAAAAAAACAGAAAATATATTGCATGTTTTTACCAGAAAAAAAAAAATCAACGTTTGAGGAAAGAAATATTCTTTACAGAGACTGAAGCACCAACCTAAGAGCATGCATGGACTGGACCTACTCCCCCTACACATATGTAACTGAAGGGCAACTTGGTCTTCATGTGGGTCCCTTAGCAAGTGGAACTGGGGCTGTCTCTGACATGGACTCTTGCCTACTTTTCCATCACTTTCCCCTTGCTGGGCTGCCTTGTTTGCCATCAGTGGAAAAGGATGCGCTTAGTCCTGATTCAACTGGATGTTCTGGGATGGATTGGTATAGGGAGGGTCCCTTTTCTGAGGAGAAGGGGAAGGGGGAAAGAGGGTGGAAGGGCAGAGTTAGGAGAAGGGGATGGAGGGGGCTGCAATCTGGAGGTAAAGTGAAAAAGTAAAAACATAATTTAAAAAAAAAGATATATTCTTATTCTGACTTGAACATTATACAGCACACATGCATATTGAATGGTAGCACACTAATGTATAATTTACATTTGTCAATTTAAAAAAGCTATAAAAATAGGCCTTAAATATCATTCTAATGACTTTTATAATAGATCTTCAATTATTTAAAGCTATGTTCTTTCAAGAAAGAGAATTTTCTTTTGCTGAAAAAATGATTTTTTTATGATCAAAAAATATTTTCTCTCATCTAAAAGGCCAGTGGTGTGGGGCAGAGTGCCATTGAGGGGTTGTGCCTTTTGAACATTCCATTTCTTCAGAGAAAGTGAGAATATATGTTAGATAGTAACCGTTACTTCTCAAGATTTCAGAAAACCCTTTAATGTAATACACAGATTTCTGGAAATTAATTCCAATGAAATCAACTAATCAAATATCATAATAAAAATAGTGAATGAAGTTTAATCTCTGAATTATAATGGTTCAACTTATGACTTTCACCTTTATAACAATGAACAAGTTATACACAGTCCATGGAAACTATGCTTTGAATTTTGTGTCTTGATATTTTTACTGGCTACTAATATGTGTAATAGAGCTCTTGTGATATTTTTACTGGCTACTAATATGTATAATAGAGCTCTTGTTATATTAAGCAGAGGCAAACAGCCACATTTATACAACCACAAAAATAAATATTGTCCTGCACTATATTTTGTTGCTAAAGGATAATATTCAATAGGTATGTTAAGTACATTGTTATTTATAATGAAACACTGATGTTTTTTATTCTGTTTTCTACTCAGATTCCAGGAATATAAATAATTCTTATTCAAATTATCTGAGGTTTAGGGAAACAGTTTGCATCTTCATATCTGAAAACATTAAAAGCATTTTTTAATGTAAAGAGTTTTCAACTTACACTGGAGTTATATTTTCACTCTATGATGAAGGACATAATGCCACTATAAAGCAAAAAGCATTTATATCAACTTACAGTCATAAACAAGGTAAATATCTCACAAAATAAAAAATCTATAAAGAACTTTATACATTTAATAAAATGTTGTTTATGAGGGAATATAGATAGGTATTCACAGTAGATGTCTATGTGTAACCATATATCATTAAGAAAGTATTCAAACAGATATTGTCAAAAAATGAAGTAATACGGTATGAATGTGGGCATTTACTACCATGTCACAAAAAGGTTTTGAATTTTAATATAATTATTTGTACCTTTTTAGTGAACCAGACTGAAATTCAAGTCTGGTTCAGATTGATGTGCAAATGCTCCTTCCCGCCCCCCCCACCCCCATCTAATTCTCCATCCTTTATTTCATACTGTCCCTATACTGGACAAACACCCTTGGCTAGAGCTCTTTTGACCAACGAGTGTTTTCCCATCTCCTCTTATGCAGCTCCTATCAGCTGCTGCTATCCTCTTTTATCATTAACATTAATCTCTACTATTAGCTGCCAGAGCACTTAGTGGCCTCCTGTGAAGCCTTGTTAGCTTGTCACATAGTTTTGGAGAGCACTAATTGATGTCCTCATTCCCCACATTTGCCTAATCTCCACACACCATCTTCAAACTGGTGGCCAAATAGAGTAAAGTGTCTCTGGCATTTCAGTTTCTCATATTACCACTGGCACTGCTCCAAACAGGCAATACTTTATGATAATTCTAAGCATCCCCAAACTTAGTATATTGTGATCACATGATCAAATTTACAACAAATAGCATCATTATCTGAAGTGCCTAAAACAGCACCCAGACCATAGCATTTTTCAGCCGAAATAGCTGTCAATAAAGAAATGCCAATTGCAGAAATGCACAGTAGAAGTTCCATGTGTGGCCAGTAGATGACAGCATTGCAAAGACATAGCAGGCAAGTTGGTCTCAGGTGGTTCATGTAAAGACTGCAATGAGCAGGAAGAAAACACTATGCATTCAAGACAACAGCCTCAGTTCCTGAGACTGAGGCCAAGGTTAATATCAGAAAACAGATAGACAGGGCTTGCAGACAGGCAGTACCTAAGAAGTATGTGGATGATGCATACAAGCAGCAATATAGTGACAAAACCAATCATAAAAATCACACAGAGAGACAAGGAAATAAACTGGAGCTAAGAGGAACTGGGTTTTAAGGCTCAGGAACCAAAATTCTTAGTTCTTTTTTTTTAATTTTTTCTCCTTTATTAATTTATTCTTGTTACATCTCAATGGTTATCCCATCCCTTGTATCCTCCCATTCTTCCCTCCCTCCCATTTTCCCCTTATTCCTCTCCCCTATGACTGTGACTGAAGGGGATTACCTCCCCCTGTATATGCTCATAGGGTATCAAGTCTCTTCTTGGTAACCTGCTGTCCTTCCTCTAAGTGCCACCAGGTCTCCCCCTCCAGGGGACATGGTCAAAGGTGAGGCACCAGAGTATGTGAGAAAGTCATATCCCACTCTCCACTCTACTGTGGAGAGTGTTCTGACCATTGACTAGAGATCTGGGTAGGGGTTTAAGGTTTACCGCCTGTATTGTCCTTGGCTGGTGCCTTAGTTTGAGCGGGACCCCTGGGCCCAAATCTGCCTATCATAATGTTCTTCTTGTAGGTTTCTAGGACCCTCTGGATCCTTCTACTTTATCATTCTCCCATGCTTCTCTCATCTAGAGTCCCAATAGAATGTCCTCCCCTCTGTCTCAGTTTCCTGGTAAGTGAAGGCTTTCGTGGGACATGCCCCTTGGGCTAATGTGCAGATATAAGTGAGTATATACCATTTGAGTCTTTCTGCTTCTGGGTTAACTCACTCATTATGATCATTTCTAGCTCAATCCATTTACCCACAAATTTCGGGAATTCTTTGTTTTTAATAGCTGAATAGTATTCCATAGTGCAATGGCACATGCCATTAACACAATTATTCTGGAAGCAAAAGCAGAAGAATCATGAGCACCTTATATTGTGTATAATTTCAAATATATATAACATTATGTACAGTTTTTTAGTATGAGAAAGAATGACCCAATACAAATCAGCTTTCAAATACCTTGATACAGGTCCTTGTTATTGCAGAATCCCAGCTTAGAGGGGATGTTCTTTAATTCCTCCATCCCATTAGCATAATAGTCCACCACTCATTTCACTTCTCCATAAAGTAAGCATCCACTAGATAGTTTCGGTTTTTTTTCTCTTGAGTCATGACATTAGATTGGTTAATAACTCATCAAAAATATTTAACCTCTATTTACTCTCAATCTAACATTTTTACTCTATTATGTAGTTCTGAATTTCTGACGTATTTTTGTTTCAAAGAACTTGTCTTGCAGCTTCTTACAAAAAATACACTGACAAGTAATTCCCTCAACTTTTGTTTGCTTGAAAAAAATCTTCCCTCCCTGCCCCCTCCCCCTCTCTCTTTTACTTCTGAATAATAGTTTCACTGGATCCTGAATTGTAGGTTGTCAGGGTTTTTTTTTTTCCTTCAACATTTTAAACATTTCACTGCACTCTTCCAGGTAGAAGATTTCTTAAGTACAGTACAATGCAATTCTTATCTTTGTTCCTTTACAAATAAGGTAGCTTATTTTGAGATTTTGAGTTTGCCTTGATTTTGATATACATGCTATTGTTTTTGGTATTAATTCTCCTTGATATTCTGAAAGCTTCCTTGGTTTTTAGACTGCCATTAATCTTGAAATATATTTAGCCACTAGTGTTTCACATCTTATGTTTCTTTCTTTTCCTCTGTACAGTTTCTGTACTTGTATTTTACATTGTTTATGTGATCTCACAGTTGGCCACATTGTGGGTGTGTGCCTTCATCCTTCTCTTTGTTATTCAATTGGAGAAATTCCCATTGATGCATCTGAAGCATTCCATGTGAGTTCATCAAAGATATTTTTAATTTTGGTTGAGGTGGTTTTCTGTGGCAGTGGTGGTTGAAACAAAGGTATTCGTAGGTTGAAGGGTAGCCTCCAATGCCTGGACTCCAAGATCCTACTGTCTGGCTAGTTAACATTGTTTTATTACTGGCATCTCCTCTTTGTGTGTGTTTTAGAGAAGTCTAGGGCACACAGAAAAAAATTATAATGAAATACAGTTCACAAATTTGTTCTTTGCCCACATTTCATATCCTCCTCGATAAACTAGCAAGAACTCTGTATCGATCCAAACACATAGTATACTCTAGGGCTCACTCTCGGTGTTATAGCTTTATAAAATTAGAAAAATATATAAATAGGTTAATATTGCTATAATACAAACTAGTTATAGATTCACTGGCCTAAAATCCCCTCATTTTAAGTGTTCATTTCCCTATTCTTTCTAATCCCTGAAAACCACTGATCTTTCTCTAGCCACAAATTTGCCTTCTCTGGAATGTTACCTAGTTGAATCTCACAATACTTAATGTTTTCAGATTGCCTCCTTAGTTATATAGTTATATACACATACTACACATAAGGTTGTTCACTATCATTTCAAGATTAATTTCTTTCAGTGCTTTTTCCCCCTTTTTGAGAGTCTACAGTCTTCTCATTCACCTACTAAGGAATGTCCTGCTTAATTACAAATTTGGGCAATTATGAGGAAGTTGCTATAAATATCTAATGTAGCATTTTGTTTTCAACTTTTGGGTAGATACTAAAGTGAACAATAATAGTGTTTTGTTTTCTTGGAAACTATCAAACTGACACCCAGAGTATCTGTATGATTTTATGTTCTCCAGAGACATAAATGCATATTCATGCCAGCGTTTGGTATTGTCAGGATTTTGAATTTGTTTTTCTCTAATAGGCAGGTAGTCACAGTCTCTCAGTAGATGTTTATTTTCTTGAATATCCCTTGGTAAGGGTTTTGTACAAATATTTTGCTTTTTAAAAAAAACTGGTTGGTATATTTTCTTACTGTTCACTTCTAAGAATTCTCACGTCCCCTTGGTGGGGAGGCCCAGCAGCACAGAGAAGAAGGGGAAGCAAGCTATTGGGATGAGACCTGATAGGCTGTTGTCATATGGTGTGAGAGGAGGTCCCCTTCTGTCAGAGGTCTAGGGAGGGTGGGAATGAATGGGAAGATACAAATGAGGGGATAACAATCAGGATGTAATCTGAATAAATTATAATAATTTTAAAAAGAAAAAATTCTCCTTATATATTTTGTCCTTTACTAGATAGGCTTGTATAAATATATTTAATTGTGACTTGTAAAAATCCTCTTTCAAATCCTTTGCTATTACAGACTGCTCACTTTTCCTATCTGAGGACTAA
The DNA here is from genome assembly GCF_964271855.1 of Acomys minous. Lineage (NCBI taxonomy): Eukaryota > Metazoa > Chordata > Mammalia > Rodentia > Muridae > Acomys > Acomys minous. Next base: position 66,297,497 of record NC_140488.1, on the reverse strand, counting down.
GAATATTAATCATAGTTATTCAGAAATTCCCAGTCTGATTATTTTAATATCTCTGTCATCTCTGAATCTAGTTAAGATGATGCTTATCCGTTCAAGTGCTTTCCTCCCCCCCTTCTAAGATATACCTTGAACAGTTTTTGGTTGAAGGCTAGTCATTATTTATTTAGTAAAGGAATGCCAAGCAAATAAAGCATTACTATAAGGTTTGTGTTTAGCTAAGAGTACAGTGGTGTTTCTGTTTTCTTTAGTTGAAGGTGTCATAGAAGCTGAAAGTTACTCTAGTATCTTTGTGACTCCCCCTTTGTCTGTGGATTTCCCTAGGGACCTCTCCTCTAATAGCATGTAACCCTTGTAATTCTTGTGTTTGCCATGCTTTTTCAGCATAATAGAAACCATACTGGTGTGGTGGTGTGGTAAGGAATAAGGAAAAAAGTTGCATATAATGCTAGGGTTAAGTCTCCAGATTTCCATGAAATTAACTTATTTCGCAAGTGTTTCTCACTTAATTCCTTCCCGTGTACCACAGGGAGATTCTACAGTGTGGAGCTAGTGATTCCTTTTCACCGAAATTGTGTGGGTCCTGGAAAAATGTATGCCAGCTTGGTTTTGAAAATATAATCTCTGTTGGTGCAGGCTTCTTTAAAAACAGAATGTTCTGGGCCTATATCAAAATGCTTAGAATTCCTCTACCTGACAGGACTGCAAAGGGTTGTTTTTCTGCTTTTCATTCTGAACATCAGATAAGGTTTCTAGAGGTAAACCTTCTGAAAGTCCCCTGAGAATGGTTCCAAAGGAATTTTTATCTCTGAAGATAGCCAGTCGCCAGTTCCTATCAGTTCTCTGATCTAACAAGAATGTGTCACTTTCAGTCTTGTTAGATTCTGGAGACAGGAATGGCAACTTTTGCATGCCAGAACTTTCCTTTTTTCCCTTTTGTTTTATTGTCCAGTTTAAAAGTCACTACTCTTCTTAAACTATTTGGGTAAGCATTTGGAGAGGAAGGATCCAAATGTCCACTATATAGCAAATGAGAACATTTTGTGTGCTCTAAAAACTTTTCAGAACATGTTTATTTTTTAAGTATAAGACAAATGTGGTTATTGCAAAACTTGAAGTGCTCAAGTGTCTTTCGGTAGTCTCTTGTTCCCAAGATGATCGCTATAACCATGTTCTTTCTGTCTTGTTGATGGAATAAACATAAACAAGCATATTTGCTTTGTTTTTTTTTTTTCACAAATGGATCTGGCTGCCTTTATTCTTCTACAATTGCTTTTCTTTCTTTTTATTTGTTATAGCTGAGATTATTTCAGATGCTATTCTATGTCCTGCTTTTTAACTTTGAGATGCTACCATTCACATTTCATAAACATTTATTATTTATTCCTTCAGTCATTCTTTTTTGATGTTGTAGACTGAACCAAAGCCCTTGTACGTGCTAGATCCATGATGTACTACAGTGCTAAGACCTCAACCCTTCCCTATGTACTTAAATTGCTAATAGTTATCTTCATTATACAACATACTTATGCTGCAACATACTTAATTAAGCCCACTTGTTAAGCATTGAGTGTTTCCCTATTTTTTTTTATTTATTCACTAAAGAAATATTTGTTGAATAGTTACTGGATTTGTGTCAAAGAAAGTATAAAATTTGTGTCTCTCTTTTTGTATACACACATGTGTATGTGTGAGCTTCATGATGATTAAATTTAAGCTGTTATACATAATGCTGAAGAACGCATCCGTATGCGACTTATTTTTGTATTCGTTTTCAATGGATTACTGAAAGTGGAGTTGCCAAGTTAAAGAATACAAATATTTTGAAAGCCTTAGTAACAATTTCTAAATGCATTGTTAGAAAGATTGAATCATTGTATTAGCTTGTGAAAGTTGCACAGGCAATATTCATGCCTACCTTGTTCATGATATCACTATACTATCACTACATGAAACAGTGCTTAGGACATATCAGATAGTTACTGCATGTTTAAGAATAAATGCCTAAAATCTGTTTATCCTTCACTTTGCTATGAGGTTGTTAAATGTTAAAATGCAAATATATTAATATAAACATATATGGATGTATTTATGCATTGTATGTATTCTCCAGTTTTTATCTTGTGCATAATCTAGTACGACGTCATTTTCCTTTCCTATTGAAAAACTGTCTTAAGGGGTTCTTAATGATTTGTATAAAGTTACTTTTTAAGTAAAAACAGACAAACAAACCTTGAGCTTCGAAGCTAGACACATCTGACTTTGAATTTCGATTACACCATTACCTTTGTGAGTTAAATAGGCATTCTCTATCTGTAGTATGTCATGAAGGTTACCTAATACCTTTTTGTAAAAAGTAAATGACAGATTATCAAACTACAGTTTAAAAGTTACAAATAGGTAATAAGTGCTAGCTTTCCGCCTCTCACCAAAACAATTGCAACTGGACTTTTGTTTGTAAAACTAGAATAAAATGCCTTGTGAAGGTAGTGTTCACTTTCCCATCTCCACACATTTCTTGCAACTTGGTTCAAATACCATCTGTTCCAAGTAAAGTTTCTTGATTCCCCAGATGAACTGGTGTTATTAGTGCCGTCCTTGAAGCCACACTGTACCATTTTGTATACTTGTGGGACAATTAATCACTTAAAGCTGGAAGTTTGTTTCTGTTACCCTCCAGTATGAAACACTAACTCCATCATCTATATCATTTTGTTAAACTGAGGTCCTGGTGTTTGTAGGCTTACTCCTCAGAGTTCCTGTGTTGTTTGGGTGAAGCAAGGAAGGAGGTGATGTCTAATAGGAAGAATGGGGGCAGATAGGTAACAGAGAATAATTTTTAAATTGATTTTCTCTGATTAAAATATTGGTAGAAAACTCACTGTGTGAAGTGCTTGTATCATAGCATAGTGTTTGGTTCTAGCCATTTAAGACATTTCACATTGATTTATATCTACTTATCTGACAGGCAAGAGAAAAAAGGAAAGAGAAAAAGTAAGCAGACTAGAATGGGTTAAGAAATTGCCACACACACTTTACAAAGATGCAATAGAGTTAGAGTAAAACAAACACAAAACAAAAACTTGATTGAGATACCTAAATACAGAGAAAACCACAAAATTCCCCCTTCTCCCCACCCCGGCAAACTTACTTGAATCACTCATTCATAATTCCTTCATTCACTTGTTCTGTTCAACAAACCTTTACTGAGTGACTATTATAGAAGGAACTGTATTGGAGACAGAGAGCTCACAGTCTGGGAATGGAGGTGGCTATATAAATAACAATCATCTGAGGAAGACAGCATAAAATATGTATCCTGGAATGTAAAGAGAAACAAGGGTCCCAGGCCAAAGCTAAGTCACAGAGCCAAGCAAACAATAAGCTTCTTTCTGCAGCCTACAGCTAAGATTAGTAGCCTCAGATTCATTAAGAATAGGTCTGCCTGGCATTTAAATATTTTGCAAACTTTTTGACCACTTATTTTCCTATAACTTCACCCCAAAAGTGGTGGAGAAAGTTGGAGATAGTGTTTACTTCTGTTTTTGAGTTTGTTTCCTCAGTCCTGGACACCAAACTGGGGAACTTGTACCTGATAGGCAAATGTTACACCGCTAAGCATTATCTCCAGCATCTTCATTTCATATCATTTTAGCTATTTTTGTTATTTTCTACCTTAAACTTGAATTCATCTTATTTGCTGTTCATGTTTTCCCTCCTCTGATTATGACTTATGACCTCTCTACTATCAAAACAGAAATATTAAGAAAAAAATAGATGTAGACCTTTTTTTCTTTTTGTCAGTGTTTGTGGTATCATCTACAGACTTTTTTTATTCTGAAAGCCAAATTGACCAGTTATCCCATCCCTCTGATTACCTAATTCATTGAAATAGCAGTATTAAAATAATTTCTATACAAATAAGTCTTCTCCAAAGAAATGAGGTGAGGGTGTGATAGGAATCTTATTATTTGCAAGCCTGTCAATAGCATTTATGAGACAGCTACAAGATGTCTAAGGACATATCAAGCAATTTGAGAAAGTCTTGAATAGTGTATGCAATCCCTGTGCAGAAATAGCACAAAACCGTCGCAATTACAAGCAGCCACAGTCAACAAAAGAAAGCTAAGCCAACCTAATTGGGCTACAAGGCAGACCACTGTTTGTTGGGCACCAGTGTCTTCTCACAAAGGCAAATGATCACCCAAATTATAGCAATCTGCTACCTTACAAATAACTTGGAAACAGGATCCTCTAAGCCCTCTGATGTAAGAAGACAACATAACAGAAAAATCTCTCTCTACTTTGAATTAGGATAATTATGATTGGAATTCTTGTTCTGCCACTCATTAGCTTTGTAGCTTTGTGTCATTTATTTTCCTCTCTCAAATGGCAAGTAAGTAATTGTACCTACTTTGTGGCATGGCTTTGAAAATTCATTGACATTATACACACAAAAATGTATGGGAGAGGGGTTCCAAATAAACACAATTATATTGTTTGAATTTCGAAGATCTCATTCTTTTAGGATTTTTGTTGGGTTTTCCAGGCTCTCCAAGCCTCAGTTTTCTCATCTTATAAATTTGTTGGAAAAGTTTTGTAGCAAAATGAATGAGACTATAAAAGCATTCAGAAAACCATAATTCACAGTGGAAATGTTAGTTCTTCCTGTGTGTATCTGTGTGGTGTGTGTACATCTGCATCGTGTGTGTGTGTGTGTGTGTGTGTGTGTGTGTGTGTAGATGCACATGTACATGGAGGACAGAAGCTCAGGTCTTCCTGAATTACAGTCTACTTTATTTTTAAATTTTATTATTGTATATGCATGCATATGATGTGTGTATAACAGTGTAGACTCACAAATGCCATAGCACACATGTGCCACAGCTTATGTGTAGAGGTCAGAGGACAACTTCCTGGATTCTGTTCTTTCCTTCCACCATGAGGCCTAGGAATGGCATGCAGAGTATCAGCCTTGCCAAGCAATCACTTTTATCTGCTGTGCTATCTGGCTACTCCAGCCTGCTTGTTTGTTTTTTTAAAGGCAGGGTCTGTCATTAAACCTGGAGCTTATCAGTTTGGCTTGGTCAGCCGACAATGAGCTGCAAAGGTCTGTTTTTCTCTGGCACTGGGGTGAGAAATACGCCTGCCTCCAAGCCTGATTTTCAAATAGGTTCTGGGGATCCAAACTAAGGTCCTAATGCCTGCATGGCAAGTACTTTACTGACATCTCCTCAGCACTATATGGTATTCTAATTTGTATGTTTACCATCACTTCTAGAGTCACAAGGAAGGTGTCTGCTTATTACCACACTGAAACAGCGTTCAGTCTTCGCTTTTCTAAATTTGTTTCCTAATAGAATGAGTCAAACCTGCTGCTGCTGCTAATTAAAATGCTCTTATAGCTGAATGAACATATCAGCTACCTTGTGTAGAGGGAAAGTGATAGAGGGTGTATGTTGGTGGCAGGAAGGTCAATTCACTGTTTAAAATACTTTATTTCTTGGCATAGTTTGAATTTCAGGCCATTTTAACTTTTCTAATAGTCAGGGCTAATTAGATGTTTGTTTCTCAATGTACTGCACATATATATGTGTACTTGTGTTTCTTTTTCTTTCTTTTTTTTTTTTTTTTTGAGATATGGTTTCTCTGTGTAACAGTGGCTGTCCTGGGCTCACTCTGTAGAGCAGGCTGGCCTCGAACTCACAGAGATCCGCCTGCCTCTGCCTCCCAAGTGCTGGGAGTAAAGGCGTGCACCACCATGCCTGGTTGTGTTTCCTTTTCTTAATAATGTATTCCTTTTGAAGAAAGTTTAGTACTACATTATGGAAAATAAAGAAAAGAGAAATGATCCACTGTATTGATATATCAATTGATAACTTTTTTGAATTCCAGAAGCTAGACAAAGTACTTTTTTTCATTTGTGAAAGTAGAAAGAAAATTTAAAAATATAAAAAGTACAGCTAAATAAAAAGCTGATTTCCCTAAAAATGGGAGTTATTCAAGAAGATCTGTGCCTGCTCCTAGGGGAAAAGGCTATGTAAAAGTCTTAGTACCAAGGTTTTTTTTTTAACGTTTACTCTTATATTCAATTGTATGAAAACATGTTGAAAGGTCCATGTAAACTGACACATCTGTCAAATCCAAGCCCTCTGCAGCAGTAGAAGCTGTCTCTGTTTCCCATCTAATTACAAGAGTGCTGAGACTACGCTCAGCCTTCACATTTGGCTTTATTATGGGAGCTTTGGAATTAAACTCAAAGTATGAGACTTTTACAGCAAACACTTTTACCTGCTTAGCCATCTTTCCAGCCAGAACCACATTTTTAGATGTAATTTTAATATTTTTTAATTAAATCACAATTACAACATTTTCAAGTTCTGTTTCTTCCTTTCAATCCATCACAGGTATCTTCTTGTTCTCCTTTAGCTCATTGGAGTTTGATTTGTATTTTAATAGTTGCTGTCTGGTGTTGAAATTCTTTTAATATGCCCTTTGGCTGTTTGTCCTCTTCAGGAAAATATTTATGGACCTTTGTCCTAAATATTTTTAACCTATTTAAGTTGACTAAAATAGTTCAACTGTTTCTTGTATGTATGTATAGTGCATTCTGTTTATTATCAACCTCAGATTATTTTTATCTTCTTCTCATCTCCACCATCCCGCTACCTACCCGCCCTTTCCTTTTCCTTGCACAACTGTCATTGCTTGGTTTTGTGAGCCACTTGATTTTCTCTTGGACCATCTGTGTGACCACAAGGTTGTAACTAGCTATTGCAGCCTGGTGGGCTTTCCATTTGCTATATAAATGAAGGCAATGATATTTTCACTCCCAGAATCCATCAGGTGTCAATAGTTTAACTTGGCAAAGTATGGCGACATGAGCCAACTCGTAATCAGTGACTGGTTGCTTACACTCTTTTGTGCACACGTGATGCAGACAAGCATAGCTACTTGCTATAAAATAATGATTGTAATGTCTATGTCATGCCCTGAAAACAGCACTTATCATTTCTTTTTTAAAATATATTTTATTAATTTATTCATATTACATCTCAATTGTTATCCTATACCTTGTATCCTCCCATTCCTCCCTCCCTCCCATTTTCCCCCTACTCCCCTCCCCTATGACTGTGGTTGAGGGGGACCTCCTCCCCTTTATATGTTCATAGGGTATCAAGTCTCTTCTTGGTAGCCTGCTATCCTTCCTCTAAGTGCCACCAGGCCTCCCCATCCAGGGGACGTGGTCAAATATGGGGCACCAGAGTTCATGGGAATGTCAGACCCCACTCTCCACTCAACTGTGGAGAATGTCCTGTCTGTCCATTGGCTAGATCTGGGTAGGGGTTCAAAGTTTACTGCACGTGTTGTCCTTGGCTGGTGCCATAATTTGAGCAGGACCCCTGGGCCCAGATCCACCCATCATAATGTTCTTCTTGTAGGTTTCTAGGACCCTCTGGATCCTTCTATTTCCTGATTCTCCCATGCTTCTCTCACCTAGAGTCTCAATAGGATGTCCTTTCCTCTGTCCTGAGACTTTGGCTGGACTCGGTGAGCGGATTGGGTCCAGAGTCCCTGGCTGAGCTCAGCACAAGGTTTGGGCGCAGAGTCCTTAGCTGAGCTTGGCGCGCGATTTGGGCTGAGTCCCTAGCTGAGCTTGGAGGGCAGTTTCGGCCCAGAGACTCTAGCTGAGTTCGGCGTACATTCCGGATCCCGAGACTCTAGCTGAACCCGGTGAGCTCAGTGTGCCGTTTAGGCCCGAGACCCTGGTTGGACTCAGTGCTAACTGGACTAAGTGCATGGATTAGGCCCAGAGACCTGTTTGGGTCCAGAGACATGAACCCATGACACTAATCTGGACTCTGCGAGTGGTCTGTGTCTCGAAATATTACTGGGAACGACAGACCAGCTGAGCATCAAAGCTCCAGGACTAAGGAAATTTCAGGGAGACAGGAAGTAGAGTGGCCATTAGACCCCCTCCACCCAACCTGCTTCAGTCCCGGGAGAGCTCCAGTGTCACCAGGGAACCCAGAAGGGTGTGGACACTTTGGCCTGATAGAATGCACATTCAGAGACCCAGGATGATTACAGGACCCACAGTACAGGGGAGCTGGGGATCACTGGCTGTGAGAGGCACTTATCATTTCTTATCCCTGTCTTCTGGCTGTTACATTCTTTATGCCTTCTCTTACTTACACAATGTTCCCTGAACCTCAGAAGAGGTGGTTTGAATATATTGTGTAGGTCTGGACACTCCACCAATCATTTATTCTAAGCATCTGAAAAACAATGATACCAGTATTGTAGTTGATAGAGTCGGCAGTTAGTGTATCTGTGAGCAGCCTGCAGAGGACCGTCTAGTACTATGAAAGCTAAATATGTTTTGTGTTTACTGAAAAAGATCAAAGTCTTGAGTACAGAGTTCTTGTAATGTAGTAACTCTAGTTATAGATAATTCTACCTTCATTGACAACATAGAAGATCTCCTTAATTTCTTTGGTAGTAGATTTCAAAACTAAAATATTACCAATGTCTTTTTATTGTAAGCCAGAAGACATTTGTTTTTTGATTTTTCAAAAAATTGTCTGTGTATTCTGGATAGTAATCCTCTGTCAAATGTATAGCTGGAAAAGATTCTCCCTCATCTGTAGGCTTCCTCTTCAGATGATTATTTCTTTAGCTGTACAGAAGATTGTTGGTTTAATGAGGTTCCATTTGTCAGTTATTGACCTTAATTCCTGAGGAAGTGGAGTCCTGGTCAGGAAATCCTTTCCTACACTTATAGTTTGTAAAGTTTTCTTCTAGCAGTTCCAGTGCCTTGAGTTTCATGTCTGATTCATCTGGGGTAGGTTTTTCATAAGGAGTGATAGTTTTCTAGCAGCCAATTAGGGTCACTTTAAGAGTATTTCTGGATATTTAATGTGGAACGGACATTATACTTCATCTAATTTACTAAAAGTGGCTGCTACATGAGATTGTTAAACATTTTACTACAAAGAGGACATTCCTTTCTAAAACTAAACTGAAGAAAGAAAGCAGAAAAAAATACTAGACCTAGAGCCTGTTTTAGAACAAGACCCACAGAAGTAGTTTCACCTTTGAAAAGAAGGTGTGTTCTTCATGCCATTTCAGTGAAGAGGCACCTCATGTTCTTTTTTTTGTTTTTGTTTTTGTTTTTTTGGGTTTTTGTTTGTTTTGAGACAGGGTCTCTCTGTGTTCCTTTGGCTGTGCTGGACTCACTCTGTAGTCCAAGCTGGCCTCGAACTCACAGTGATTCACCTGTCTCTGCCTCCCTAGTGCTGGGATTAAAGGCATGCACCACCACGCCCAGCCTCCTCATGTTCTCACATATAGTCATTGCATAACATAACACTTCATTGTGACTTTTTTCTCTAAGCATAAATATTACTTTGATCATAATCATCCACCATTATCACATTATCCTTTCATATCCTCCTCTCCTTGACCTCCTTTCTCTTCCACAATAGTAACAAGGCTAGATCTTCAGGGAACAAAGGCAAAGGGCCTTTCTAAAGTTCGGGTCCTCATGGAAGTTAGAAACAAATAAGCCCCTTATTAACTGGGAATCTGAAACTGACTTTACATTGTACCAGTAAATAAATTGAGTAAATTCATGAGAGAGGGTCTAAGTTAATTTATAACAAATTTCTTGTATTGTAAATGAAAATTGCCTTGTTAAAATCTTAGCTATGAACAGGCTATTAATCAAGGTGAAAGTAAGAACTTAAGGTGCTCAGTACAACAGAATGAATCCTGAGCCTCATACATGACTAGAGCAGTACTCTTGTCATTTAGCTGTACTCCTAGATCAGAATTTAGTTTTTTTTAGCTCTAAAACCCCATCATAAAAGCTAATCCCTACCACTCTATAAACAAATAGTAACCTTACTCTCTTTGTGAAAGGAAAATGAAGAAAAGGCAGAGCCCACTATACAGGCAGAGAACTAACAACCCCACTCACTCTCTTCACTCCTTCACTACACACACATTCACACACACACACACACACACACACACACACACACACACACACACAGACATAGACAGAGAGACACAGACAGACAGACAGACAGAGACAGAGAGGGAGACAGAGACAGAGAGGGACAAAGAGAGACAGAGAGAGAAAAAGAGAGACAGAGATGGAAACAGAGACAGAGAGAGACAGAGAGAGACAAAGAGAGAGACACAGAGAGAGAGAGAGAGACAGAGACAGAGAGACAGAGAGAGATCCTTTTGCATTTAACTAATTATTCAGGTTTTCCGGTTTGGCAAATGCTTTCATGCCTTCAATATTTTATCATAGGTCCAAATGAAGGCAGTCATGTGGACAGTGATTGCATGCAAAAACACTTCATAAACTGTGTGACCCAAGATGATTTACTTGGCTTTTCTACAATTTCATTTCCATATTAGAAGAAATATACATGTAATATGAGCTTCTTGTTTATGGAGATGCCTTGTCATTTAAATGAGAGTGTGAACATAAAGTTCTTAGATCAGTACCTAGCACATGGCACTTACAAAGGCTTCATTACTATTATCCATTTCAAGTATCTGGTGTTTCTGTTTGATGGTTCCTTCTCATCCAAGACTCCTGTTTTCAGTTTTTCAGTGCTATTTTCTTTGAACTTATACTCACACTGCATTATTTTCTATATTAAATACAATATTACTTTAGTCTTTAATATGAAGTTGTTATATGTTTTTACTTCTGATTCATTCAAGAAAATACAAATTGACATTTAAATGCATATCTAATGAGAACATTTTGAACCCACTTATTTATGTGATACACACACACACACACACACACACACACACACACATACATATATATATATCTTTATGAAATCTTCTAGGAGAAACACTAAAATTAGTGATTATAGAGTGACATGGTGGCAGTCCCATTGCTTTAAGTCATTCACCCACAACAATCTGAGATCTGGCCTCCACAGACTCTGTGCAAAGGCTATCAGCAAAATAAGTGTAGTTTTCATGTGGCTATTTTGTCTTGAAATAGCGGATTCCATTGACTTGCCACATGTCCTTACCTCATTAAGACTTTTTAACAGCTTGAACTTTGCAAGCATTCTAGGGAGCAAGCAAGCAGAAGAAAGAACCTCAAGAATAATGATCTCTTATACTCCCTGAGTATTGAAGTTTGCTAGAGGCAAATGGTACCTCAGCTGCTTTCTCTGGTACCTGGAAGCCTTAGATAATGATTTTCAGACAGTCTTACTCATAAACAATGCCTACATAAATCGTGCAATGGGATGACAAAGGGAAAAGGAGGAAATCTGCTCCTTAATAAAAAGAAAAAGAAAATTCTTCCAGTGGCCAAACAAGGTGCTTGAAATGCCAGTGTTATTAAGGCTGAAGTAGAAGTGAGTGCTGGAGAGAAACAAATTACAGGGGTACATTTATCAAGTTAATCAGCTGTTTAATGAGACTAGACCAAGGAACTAATGATTTAGTCAGGGGAAATAAGAAGAGATTAAGTTTTAGCTTGAATGAGGAATTAGGGAGATAAAATGGATTCCTGATCTTAGAAGGCAGGTCAATGGATGTGAAGAGGCGAGGGCCGTCTAATTTTAATTGTTCGTAGCAACGAATTTTTCTTTTCCATTCAGGGCAGACTATGCTCTTAACATGCCAATTTAAAACACATTGTATTTATTTTTTTAAACTTCATTATATATTCACCTATTTTTCTAATTTTGTGGCAGGTTTTCTCATTGTTTTTTTTTTTTTTTTTTTACTAAGTTGAGGAGAAAAGAGGGATATAGTTAGGAAAACATGATGATAAGCATTAGTCTTTCTTCCATATTGACCTTTGGACTGTCCAGTGAACTGTAAGGCTATTCTTTAAGAAGCACAAATATGAAGATCTTTTCCATTAATGATTATGATAAACTAGTACATGCAAACTAGAAAGTCCTCAATAGCTAACTTAACTAGTACTGACCTGGTGAGGATTATATCACCTGTATAAATAATCTCTGATCCTGATTTTATAAGCTATGCAAGTTCATGGTACTGTCAGTTCAAGTACTTAACTAAATGCTTCGAGATATTTACAGAATGACATTTTATGAGATACTACACCCACTCACCACATTCCCCCAAGGGTAACAACTTGTATATTACAGGCTAATGACACTGATATACTCAATCAACAGAGTACTTCAGCCAGTGCAGTATCACCCATGTAGTTCTTTGACAGCTGGAGCAACTTCTCTTTTGCTCCTTAACTATCAAAATCCAAAATTCTACATTTTTGTGAATTTGCCATTTCAAAATTGTTTTATTACTACAACCACCTAATATAGTTTCTTTTGTAATTGGTTTTTGCTCTCAGTATACTTCTCTGAAAAGTCATTAAAAGTGTATGTATCATTTCATTTCCTATGAATGTACAATGGTTTAACAGTTCATTCATTCAATAACATCAAGTTTGTTTGTTATATCCAACTACTATGAAAAATGTGGCTCTTATTCATGTAAGACATTTTTATTTTATTTTTTATTTCAATGGGTTAAAATACACAGTAATGAAATAGCTGGGTCATAAGTTATTTAGTTTTCTTTTTTTTTTTTTTTTTTTTTTTTTTTTTTTTTTTTTTTTTTTTTTTAATACATTTTTATTAATTTATACATATTACATCTCAGTTGTTAGCCCATCCCATGTATCCTCCCATCCCTCCCTTCCTCCCACTTCCCCCCCCTACTCCCCTCCCCTATGTCTGTGTCTGAGGGGGATCTCCTCCCCCTGAATATGCTCATACGGTATCAAGTCTCTCCTTGGTGACCTATTATCTTTCCTCTGAGTGCCACCAGGCATCTCCATCCAAGGGATATGATCAAATATGGGGCACCAGAGTTTGTGTGAGAGTTAGATCTTCTTCTCCACTCAACAGTGGAGAATGTCCATCGGCTAGTCCGGGTAGGGGTTCAAGGTTTTTACTGCCTATTTTTTCCTTGGCTGTTGCCACAGTTTGCGGAGGACCCCAGGGCCCAGACTCGCCTGTAGTTTTCCAGGACCCACTGGATCCTTCCATTTCCTCTTTCTCCCAGGCTTCTCACACCTAAAGATTCAATAGGATGTCCTCCCCTCTTACCCATTACTCTGGTAGGTACAGTTTTTCATGGGGACGTACACCTTGGGCTAGTGTCTCGATATAAGTGAGTATATACCATTTAGCTCTTTTTGCTTCTGTGTGAACTCACTCATTATGACAATTTCTAGTTCAATCCATTTGTCCACAAATTTTGGAAATTCCTTGTTTTTAATAGCTGAGTAGTATTCCATAGTGTAAATGTACCACAGTTTCTTTATCCATTCTTCTGTTGAGGGACATGTAGGTTGTTTCCAAGTTCTGGCTATTATGAATAAGGCAGCTATGAACATGGTTGAGCATATGTCCCTGTTGTGTGGTAGTACATCCTCTGGGTATATTCCAAGGAGTGGAATAGCTGGGTCTTGAGGAAGCCCTATTCCCATTTTTCTGAGAAAGCACCAGATAGCTTTCCAAAGTGGTTGTACTAGTTTGCATTCCCACCAGCAATGCAGGAGTGTTCCTCTTTCTCCACACCCTCGCCAGCATGAGGTGTCAGTTGAGTTATTGATCTTAGCCATTCTGATGGGTGTAAGATGGAATCTCAGTGTCGTTTTGATTTGCATTTCTCTGATGACTAAGGAGGTCGAGCATTTCTTTAAGTGTTTCTCAGCCATTTGATATTCCTCTGTTGAGAATTCTCTGTTTAGCTCTGCGCCCCATTTCTCTATTGGGTTATTTGGTTTGGTGGTGTTTAATTTCTTAAGTTCTTTATATATTTTGGATATTAGACCTTTGTCAGATGAAGAGTCGGTGATGATCTTTTCCCAGTCTGTAGGCTGTCGCTTTGTTCTCTTGACAGTGTCACCAGCCTTACAGAAGCTTCTCAGCCTCATGAGGTCCCATTTATTAATTGTTGATGTTAAGGCCTGGGCTGTTGGTGTTCTGTTCAGGAAGTTGTCTCCTGTGCCTATGAGTTCCAGACTCTTCCCCACTTTTTCCTCTAACTGGGTTAATGTCTGTGGTTTTAAGTTGAGGTCTTTAATCCACTTGGACTTGAGTTTTGTGCATGGTGACAAATAGGGGTCTAATTGCATTTTTCTACATGTAGACATCCAGTTAGAGTTATTTAGTTTTCATCTTTAGGAATCTGCAAAATATTTTTGAGTGCCTGTGCAGTTTTAAATTCTTACCAGCCATGTATTAGGGGTAGTTTCTTTGCATGATATCTTTTTATTAGTGCTGTACTTATAGGTATGTGCAGTGTTGTATCACTGTGACTTCGACTTGCATTTCTCTGATAGTTAGTGATACTGAATACTTTTTTACATCCTTATCTTCCATCTCATTATCCACTTCAGTGAAATGTTTCCTCATGCTTTTTTTCTGGGTTCTTTATTAGATTCAGTTGGTAGCATTTTGAGAGTTCTTTACATATTTTAGACATTAGATCTTGGTCAGATATGTGGCTTACAATTATATGACCAAACATATAGTTTTTCTTTTCATCCTGTTGACAAGCTCTATTGTAGAACACAACTTTTGCATATTTTTCATGCATGTATGATCCTTTCTCACATTTCTTTCTTTTTGTTTTATGACCTACCAAGTTGAACCAAGGCCATCTGTGTGACCATGGATTTGGAACAGTCCGTTGGAATTTGGGCTAACCAGTGGGTATTCAACTGATGACAATGATTTCAGCTCTCTCTGAATTAATCAATAATCAATAATTCAGAATGGAGAGGTAGTACTCATGGAACCCCTACCCCATACTTCCAATGCTTAACTGTTGACAGATTCACTCTTGTACAGTCCCAGCACCAGCAAACATGGCTGCTGTGAGTTCATGAATGTGTATTCATTTTGTCTTACCCAGAAAGCCAGTATTTTCCAGCTTTCTATGTATTTTCCGTCTCTTAATTCTTTCAGTCCATTCTCACACAATGTTTCCTAAGCCATAGAGGGTATTGGGTAAATGTCTTGTTTAGAGATGAACACTGATTATTTGTCACTTACTCTCAGAATCTCCTGCAGCCATGAGTCTCTGATTCGCTGGAGGGGCTTCTCTGATTAAGTATGACAATAGGATATGTCTGAGTCTAAATCTACATATTTAAAAGGTAATTTAATGATATTGCCAATTTAGATAAACAACCAAATTAATTCTCACTCCCTGACATGCATATGACTTCCACAGCCATGGTTTTTTACCTGGTTTATGGGGTTCTGACCAGCTATTGATTCCCTCTTGTGGAGTGATCCCTGAATCCAATAACTGTTCAGTAGTGTATAAATCTTTCATGTCAGGTTGGTGTTGTAGTTGGTAGAATTTCACAGTTGTTGTAGACTTTTGATGCCTTTTCTCTTCCTGAAGTCATGATAACACCTTCCGGTATTATGAAAGACTGCCACCAGGAAGAAAGCTGCCAGTATTATTTGGGAGTCTTTGGTGGTAACCAACAGCTTTGTCATTGAATGCAGAACTTACCCAGCAAGGAGGAAATCATGCTTGGTACTTTAAGCCTAGCCAACTACCTGTGGATGATGAAGTAATGCATCTTAGAATAGGAGGATCTACATAAGTAGGTATCCCACACCTGACATTTGGATTTTTGTTTAATAATACACAGCTTCCAAAACATCATTATTTAGACTTGTGGGGTATTTCCCTGTAAATGTTTTTAAGTTACATATTTTATAATTAATTCAATTATAAAATGTGTTCAACATCATTAGACATCTGAGAAATGCAAGAAAAATTACATAGAGATTCCGTTTTTCCACAATCAGTATAGCTATTACAGATGAATCAAATGACAGCAAACTCTGGTGAGGATGTGGAGAAAGAGGGACCTGTGCTCATTGTTGATATGAGTTCAAGTAGTTCATTCAGCCTTGCTTTTTCAGGATCTACCATTTGGTATTGAATAACCAGTTGGTAGTCTTCCCAGAGGACTTCACTCAGTGATGGAGTGTGACCTGAGAGTTGTAAAATGAAATAAACCTTTTGTTCCCCAAGTGGCTTTGGTCATAGTGTTTTATCACAGAAATAGAAACTCTGACTATGAAAATACCCATGATTTCTTTTGAGTTAATACCCTCACCAACACACACACACACACACACACACACACACACACACACACACACACAGACAGACACACACACACACACACAGACACACACACCTTTTTTTATTTTTCTTGACTTTGAACCTTTGGCAAATGTAAATCTGGCCTATTTGTGTCTCTTATTCTGGATTATCTTTTTTCTTTTCCATTTATCTGTGTTTGTGCACTTCAACCAATATAATACAGGTCTAACTACAAGCAATATAGTAAATCTTGAATTAAATCTTTCCCACTGCACCATTCCTACTCAAGTTGTTTTAGCTCTTCCAGTTACTTTACTTAAAAATGCTGGTGAGGATGTTGGGAAAGAGGAATCCCTACTATAAAGATAATTGTTTGGAATGTGATAGTGGCATTATTAAATATACAGATAAACTTGGACAAAATGATATTTTTACTGTGTTGACTCTACCAGTTCTTACTAAAAACATACCATTTCCCTCTATTTTGAAAATACTTTTTCATTTTACTTGACTGTTTTCAACATATAAAACCTAAAAATATTGCTGGTTTTCACTGATGTCATTTTATTTTTTGAGGCTAAATTGTATAGTTTTAATTTTACATAATTACCAGTGAATTTTTGTATTTTGATTGCATATCTTGACACAATGCTAAGCTCACTTAGATTTAGAAGCCTTTTTTCGGGTAATCCATTGGAGATTTCAGTGTAGATAATTCTGTCACTTTAAATAGTGACCATTTTATTCTTTGTTCTACTGTCTAGAACTTATATCACTATGTAATAGAGTCACAGAGTGGATATGTTGACATCCCAGTCTAAGAAGGAAGACTATTTTCTTTCAGTATGTTAAACATGTTTAAATGTTAATGATTTGTAGTGTCTTTTCACCAGGATGAGAAATCTCCCCTATAATTCTTTTTGCCTCAGTTTTTTGTTATTGTTGAATATGTTCATATGTTTTCCTTTATTAGCTTTTTAGTATGTTGCTTGCATTGATTTTTTGTATTATACCAGCTTTCTATTCTTAAAATGAACCCCAGAGTTGTGTGATTTTCTTCAGTGTTGTTAAACTGTCTTTGCTATTACATTGTTGGAAAACTCCCAATATTCATGAGAAATTTTGATATGTAGTTTTAATTTTTCAGGCTACCTTTGTGTGCTTTTATGCTATTAAATTAATTCTGACATCAAAAGTAATTTGCAAGTGTTCCAAATTATGTATTTAATTTTTTGAATAGTTACAAGACTGTTTATATTATCCTTTTTATATTGCAGTTTCTGTTTTTTAAGGGCTTGAACTATTTCATACATTTTGTCAAGTGTTTAGTACAGAGGTGTCAGCAATGGTCTATTGCTACCATTCGGTTGCTAACAGAACAGGTGTACTTACATGATTTTTATGTCTTCTATGACTAATCTATATATTTTCTTTGGTTACTTTGCTAGAGATGTGCCAGTTTTCAGTTTAAAAAAAAACTTTTCTATTTATTCTATTAGTTCTTTGGTCCAGTTTTGTTGATTTGCACTCACATTTATTATTTTCTGCCACCTACTTGTTTTGATTTTATTATTCTGCCTCCATAAAATTATTGAAGTGAAAACATATTATTTTAGGTATTTTTCTAATATACGCATACAGTGCTACATTTCTCTTTCAGTACTAGGAGAGTTGTTTTTTTGTTTTTGTTTTGTTTCTACTTACTTCAGTGAATTCTTTTTAGTTTCCACCAGAATTCTTTGGTCTATGAATTGTTGAAATTAAAAGTAGTTTTTAACTGGTACATAAAATTGCATATATTTATGGTATATCATTTATTGCTTCAATCAATTCATGCATTGTGTAATGTTCAAATCAAAATATATCAATCACAAGAATATACATCTTAGGTACATAAGATAGATATGACTCTACAGAAAGACAAGGTCTTCAAAAACCTCAGAGACATGCAGAATATGGCATTTAAAAATGTTTTTATTACTTTAAAGATTCATTGACAATGAGACAGGTTAACTCTTAGCAATATCCAACCTACCTCAAAGAAGATGATGAGCATCAAAGAACCTCCTTATGGAGATGGCTTCAAATATGGCAAAGTAGATACTGGGCAAAAAGTCCTCATTTCTACCACAGACAGAATTCTGCCTTAAAAAAGGGCAAGCTTGGATGCAGGCAGAGTCAATGACCAAACTCTGCCAAGACAGGGTAAGCAAGTCCTCAATAGTTCCTGCCTCAAAAAATATGTCTGTCCATCCTATTGGGACTCTAGATGAGAGAAGCATGGGAAAAAAGCAAAGTAGAAGGATCCAGAGGGTCCTAGAAACCTACAAGAGAACATTATGATAGGCAGATTTGGGCCCAGGGGTCCTTCTCAAACTAATACACCAGCCAAGGACAATACAGGTGGTAAACCCCTACCCAGATCTAGCCAATGGACAGGACATTCTCCACAGTTGAGTGGAGAGTGGGGTATGACTTTCCCATGTACTCTGGTGCCTCACCTTTGACCATGTCCCCTGGAGGGGGAGACCTGGTGGCACTCAGAGGAAGGATAGCAGGTTACCAAGAAGAGACTTGATACCCTATGAGCATATACAGGGGGAGGAAATCCCCCTCAGGAACAGTCATAGGGGAGGGGAATAAGGGGAAAATGGGAGGGGGGGGAAGAAGGGGAGGATACAAGGATGGGATAACCATTGAGATGTAACAAGAATAAATTAATAAATAAAAAAAACGACAAAAATATGTCTGTCATATGTATTGGGCCAGAAGACTAAAGAAGATGCTCCAATGTTATAGAGTGTTTTGGGTGACTATTCAGGTAGAAAATAGTCTCTGTCATCTTTTCATTTGGAAATCTACTAAGCTGCACTTGCGGCATACTGAGGTAATCAAGTTTACTCCTTCTCAAGTCTCTAAGGGAGTTGAAGACCAAGTAGCTTAGTTTTACATGAAGCTTAACTGTTTAGGGGTTAATATGTTTTTAGGTCTAGATAGGTGTTTTAAGTTGATAATGACAATATGTGATAGGGATTGATTTACATTCAGAAATTTAGATGCACCAAGATAGGAAAGACATCTTCTTCAAGGCTGTGAAATACAAATAGCCAAAACACTAAGAATGTAACATTTATATAATTCCTGATTGTGCCACAGGTAATCTAGTGTGTGTGTGTGTGTGTGTGTGTGTGTGTGTGTGTGTGTGTGTGTATGTATATATATATATAAATGTATATGTACAAAATAAAATAATTTAAAAAATAAAATAAAAAGAGTGCATATATATATATAATTTCACTTATTTTTTTAACTAAGGAAAAAGTTCAATATGTTTTTCTTTTGAAATTATACAGTACAGTACCTAAGTTTTATCAATATTTACCCCACATTGGCATGGTTAGGGAGAGATTGCCCTGCCCCCCTGCTGCCTCTCACTGCCTGCAGCAGGCGAGTGACCTGTCCCTAAGGTCATAAGAGCAGGAGAGCTTACCCAGATCCTCATTGGTGGCCCTTAATAGCTGGTCCTAGTTAAGAATATGCAGGTGAAATGGCCCTAGGACATGAGAGCAGGAGAGCTGCCCCTGGCCCTTGCCAGCTGAGGAGGCAGTGGGTGAACTAGACAAAGTAGTGCTGGAGAGCTTACTCTGGTGGTGCAGGTCCAGGAGAGCTGGCAGGGTGACCAACTTAGCTACCTCCCAGGGCTTTGAATTGACCTACCCGAACATATACCCAATCTTTGATCTGCTGGAGTGTGTGAAGGGCCAGGCCTGCAGATCAAAGCTGCAGGATCTCCATGACACAGAGAAACAATGGGATATTCCAAAGTCCAAGTAAGGATTGAGCATCAATAGAGTAGCAGAGATTTAATGCCTAGAAACAGACCAATAGCTCATTGTAATGTACTCACTTATAAATGGATATTAACCATAAAGCATAGGATAACCATGCTATAATCCCCAGACCCAAAGAAAGTAAGTGACAAGCAGAGCCCAAGGGAGGATGCTTGAATCTCATTCAGAAGAGGAAATAAAATAGGCATCTGAAGTAGATGGAGGGGAGGGAATTGGGTGAGAGATGGGGAGGGAAGAGGAACAAGATTGGGGATCAGGTGTGGGAAGAGTGGAGGTGGGGGTAGAACTGGGAGAGAGAACAGAAATCAGTGGGGGCCATCTCTGGGACAAGGGAGGCTTCTAGAAGTCTATAGGGGTGACCCTAGCTGAGACTTTTAGTAGCAGGGGATATGGACTCCTGTAGCCAGGTGGGACTTCCACTGGAGGGAAGGGGACTCCAACCCTTCCATAAAACCTTTAATCTAAAATTTGTCCTGCTTACTATAAGTGTAGGGATGAAGATGGAGCAGAGATTGAGAGAATGGCAAACCACTGACTGGCCCAACTTGACACCCACTCCATGGGAGAGAGCCCACCCCTAACACTATTGATGATACTCTGCTGTGCTTGTAGACAGGAACCTAGCATAACTGCCTTCTGGGAGGCTTCATCCAGCAGCTGATGGAAACAAAAGCAGAGACTCACAGCCATACAATAGGCCCAGCTGGAAAGTTTTGTGGAAGAATGAAAAGAGAGATTAAGGGAGCAAGAAGGGTCAAGGACATCACAAGAAGACCTACAGAGTAAACTAACCTGGGCCCATGGTGACTCACAGAAGCTGAATCACCAACCAAAGAGCATGCATGGACTGTACCTAGGCCCACTACACATGTGTAGCAGATGTGCAGTAGGGGCTAACAATTGGAGTAGGGGCTATCTCTGACTCTGACGCTTGCCTTTGAAGCCATTTCCCCTAGCTGGGATGCCTTATCTGGCCTCAGTGGGAAAGGATGTGTTTAGTCCTTCTGTGACTTGATGAGCCAAAGTGAGTTGGTGCATGTGGGGGCGGGGTTTCCTATTCTCTGAGAAGAAGGGGAGGTGGAAAGGGAGAAGAGAGAGGGAGACTAGGAAGAGAGGAGGAAGGGGCCTGCCATCAGGCTGTAAAGTGATTAAATAAATGAATTAATAAAAAAGAATATAATGAATATTTGCAAGTAAAGATGTGTGGACAAAATGGTATATTCTGTGACACACTCTGACACACTATAGCTTCCAGAACAAGATTTATTTTTGAATCTAGCTTATTTTATAAGGTTGCAAAGAGAGAAGAGATAAAGAGGGATGGAAGATGAGTGGGACTATGGTCATGATGTGAAATTCACAGAGAATTAATTAAAACATAATTATCCCACATGTGCCCTGTTGTTTTAAAAGTGTTTTTCCAAACCTTCTTGTCATATTTTCCTTATTAACCTCTACTATTATTTCATTTTTGTTTGGCAGTTAACATGTTTTCTATTATTTTATTGGGTTTAAATATTTTGAGATTTTTAAAAATGTGAATTGGATAAATGGTCTAATTTCCATATATGCTCTTGAAAGAAGTGTGTATTCTTCAGTCTGAGGATGGAGCACTTGGTATATAAATGTAGAGTAGATTGTGTTGACTGTTGGCATGGCTGAGTTTGTCCATACCCTTGGCAATTTATTCTTTACTTGTTCTCTTAAATGCTGTGAGGTATGCTGAGATTTCTAGATATAATTTGGGATTTTACATACTTTTTATGTTTCATTAGCCTTTATTTCCTGTGTTTTGTATTTTTACTATTTGATGCATACATATTTAAGATTTGTATTTCTCAAGTCTTCAAAAACCTCAGAATCCTACAGAATATGGCATTTAAAGATGTTTTTATTATTTTATTTTATTTTTTTAAATACATTTTTATTAATTTATACATATTACATCTCAGTTGTTAGCCCATCCCATGTATCCTCCCATTCCTCCCTTCCTCCCACTTCCCCCCTACTCCCCTCCCCTCCCCTAAGTCTGTGTCTGAGGGGGACCTCCTCCCCCTGAATATGCTCATACGGTATCAAGTCTCTCCTTGGTGACCTATTATCTTTCCTCTGAGTGCCACCAGGCATCTCCGTCCAAGGGACATGTTCAAATATGGGGCACCAGAGTTTGTGTGAAAGTTAGATCTCCTTCTCCACTCAACAGTGGAGAATGTCCATCAGATTTATTGACAATGAGACCGGTTAACTCTGGACAATACCCAGCCTACCTCAAAGAAGATGATGAGCATCAAAGAACCTCCTTACGGAGATGGCTTCAAAGATGGCAAACTAGACACTGGGCAAAAGATCCTCATTTCTACCACAGACAGAATTCTGCCTAAAAATGGGCAAGCTTGGATGCAGGCAGAATCAACAACCAAACTCTGCCAAGACAGGTTAAGCAAGTCCTCCATAGTTCCTGCCTCACAAATAAGTCTGTCAGATATATTGGGCCAGAAGGCTGAAGATAATACCCCAATGTTATAGAGAGTTTTGGGTGATTGTTCCGGCAGCATATCACGTCTGTCATCTTCACATTTGGGAAGCTGCTAACCTGCATACCCTGTATACTCAAGTAATTTTATTCCTTCTCAAGTCTCTGATGGGGTTAAGACCAGATAGTTTTGTTTTACAATTAAGCTTACTTGTTTAGAGGTCAAGTAGTGTTTAGGTCTAGATAGATGTTTTAAGTTGATAATGCTCACATATGATAGATACTGATTTACATTCAGAATTTTAGACATACCAAGATAGGAAAGATGTTTTCTTCAAGGCTGCCAAATACAAATAGCCAAAACACTATGAATATAACAGTTTTATAATTCCTGATTGTTTCATGGTTCTTCTTGCTGTAGGTAGTTTATTGTATATGTGTATAATAATATAAATGTATATGTAAAAATAAAGAAAAAATGATTGTATTTCTCCATGCATAGATTGCCTTATTATACCATATTCAATATATACATATATATACATACATATATATATATATATATATATATATATATATATATATATATGTGATCTGCCTGCCTCTGCCTTCCAAGTGCTGGGATTAAAGGCATGCGCCACCATGCCCGGCCCAGTATTTTTACATTTTATAATCACATAATAGTGTATAATTTGCTTCAACCATTAACTTTAACTTAGAAAGTTTAAGGTTACCATACTTATGACTGTCTTTTTTCCCTGTGTTCTTTCTTTCTTCTTAATAATATTTCAAAGCTTCTTTGTGTTTATCACGGCTTCCTACATCATTGTATTCTAGTCATGGCTGTTTAGATTTGGCAGATAGGTCTCATGACAGTTTTCTTTTGATGTTATTACCTACTAATGGTCTATTCCCATGCACTTTGTGATATTTCTGGGTTTTTATGAGTAATTTGTATTGAAACCTGTATGCTTGTGTATGTGTGTGCATGTATGCGTGCATGTGTGTGTGTGCATGTGTGTGTGTGTGTGTGTGTGTGTGTGTGTGTGTGTGTGTGTGTGGTGAGACTCCAGGTTTGACTTAAGCCATCTGTTTTATCTGGATTTCTGACACCATTCCAAAATAAAAAGGTGCCACCCTTGCAGTGCCAAGTGAGGGCAAAAATCCTGGTTCCCCTTTAGCCTCTGATGAGATCCAAGAAAACGTTACTCCTCAATAGTGCTTGATAGGACTACTCCTCAATAGTGAAGAATTATAGCTCTTGAGCTGGTGAAATGTCCTAACAAAAAAGCCACTTGCCACTAAACTTTAAGATCTCCGTTCAATCCCTGGGAACCACATGGAGAAAGAAAAGAATCAACTCCTACAATGTGGCATGTGTACATTCATACATGTACACACACAAAGGCACACAAAGTAAAGTTCTGATTGTAAAAAAAAAAACTCTTCTTCCATTCCTTCATACATATCTACCACACTGGCTGGAGAAACAATGGGTTATGATAGTCCACATGTAACGTTCACCACACCAAAAAGGGTGGTTGGATTGCCTCATCACTGCTGTTTGATGGTGGAAAGCCTGGCTGTCCACTATGTCTTCTCTAACATTGCCCATCGTTTAGGTGTGAGGTTGCCTCATTGATACAAAATTTGAATGGTAGTATAGAATTCTCTCTCCCTCTGTGGGCTAATCAGACAGTGAATTGTCATTATAGATTAGCAAGAAGTTAAAGTCTGGTCTCTCCATTCCATCTGTACTTAACAAAAATCCTGATAGGGTTTTTGTAGTGTTACACAGCACAGGAAAGGAGATAATCTAGATTTTCTACATGACTCTTGCTGGCAGGCATAAGGATGGATTGGCAGTTGCTTCTGTAGTGATCAGCTATAGCACAGCTGCTACTTGTCATTTCTATTTTATTGACTTCCCTCTTCCTGATACTTTGGCCATACAGGGTAGGCTTCTGTTGACACTTATGGAGTCAACCTACCTGATATTACCTCCAATGTATTTAAAATGTCTTGACTTATAATTTTCTTTGTTCTGTTAGTATAAAACTTTAATCAAACCACTTTGGAATAAACTCAGTCTGTGTTCCCAGGCCATGGCAACTCATATTTGGTTCCCCCCAAAATATCCTTTATCCTCTTTAATGAGAATTGTTTTTTCATGAACACTTGACTGTTTTTTTTTTATATTTAGTTCTGTAGACGACTCAGATGCTTTATTTAAGTAAAGTATCACCATGTTCCCATTATAAAGCTGAAGGAGAGGAAATATTCCTAATTTTCTGATTTCTTTTTTGTATCTCAAGAAAGACTAATTCTTCTCTGGTACTAATACTATTTATTCCACTATCAACAAGCTGATGTTAATGAAAAGTCAACCACTAGTTAAGAGATTTTCATCTAAATATTATATTTGAAATATATGACTTTTTTCTCTTAGTTTACTTTGAGGAACTTAGTAAACAAATTAAACATCTTAGGGAGGAAGTATTAGAATACTGTGTTTTACACTTTCTTCCACTTAAATTTGTTAACATCATCACATAAAGATTTCACACAATATTAATTGCTGTTTTAGTTAGGGTTTCTATTGCTTTGATAGAACATGACCAAAGCAACTTGGAGGAAAAAGAGTTTATTTCATCTTTTAGCTTGTCATCCATTATCCATGGAATACTGGCAGGCACTCAGCACAAATTGGAGTAAGACGAAATTTCTGCCTTTGCTAGTGTTCCTTTTGCAGTGAAGAACATGAGCAAGAGCAACTTGGGAAGAAAGGGTTTATTTCACTTATACTTTCACATCACAGTCCATCATTGAAGGAAATCATGGCAAGAACTGAAGGCAGGAACTGATAAAAAGGCCATGAAAGAATACTGCTTATTGGCTTGCTCCTTGTGGCTTTCTCAGCAACCTACTTTCTTATGCCACATAGAACCACTTGTCCAGAGGTGGCAATGCTCACGGTATTCTGCATCTTCCCACTATATTAATCAAGAAAATGCATCACAAACTTTCCCACTGGTCAGTCTAGTGGGGGCATTTTATCAGCTGGTGTTTCTTTTTCTAAAAGGACTGTAACCTGTGCCAAGTTAACATAAAACTAGCTGACATACAACTAGCCAGCACAACTGGATTTATTGAAGGTTATGTAAACTTAATTTCAGTTACCAAACCAGTATTAGGTTATTGTATATGTCATAGGTGGACTGAGGCCACTGTGTAATCATGGGGAAAGAAGATACCAGGTCAAGATGACCTTAAACTAAACTGGGAACAATAATATGGAAAAACATGAAAAATTAAAATAGAAGATACAGCAAGTAAATTCTCTCATTTAAAATACTGTTAGTTTTAGAATATTTAGAGATATTTTAAATTTACATAATTCATGTTATAGACTGTAATGTATTTAGATAGCACTAAGATTTATTTATATTTATAAAACAAAAGCCTCTATATAAAACAAAAAGTTAATATCCTATTCAAATCCAATCTGAATGTGATAGAAATACATTTGTGTTGAGCCTCATATATCTTTGGAACACTCTTAAGCATCATTCCAAAACACAATTCTATGTGATCCTCTATACAATTAAAAATGGTAATGACATTTCTTTGACTATTGATAGTAACAGAAATCTCATCTCATGAGTGCCTTTTCTATGCCTTGGCAGGTGTATGCATCTATATAATGATGAAAAGCTGGTGGCAAGCCTGACTAAATACATGGATGATAAAGCTAATTCCTAAAGAATGTTACAATATACTATAGAACAGGCAATCTACTAAAGGTATTTGTGTTGGCTTCCTAAGGTTACATAGATGTACAATGGAGTGGTGTAATCTTGACAGAGAATGTCACCTCTTATGAAGATGTCAAATGTGAAGTCTCATTTCATTAAAAAACTCGGCTCCTAAAAACTCATTTCTTGCTCAGGTGAAAATTTCACCTTTCAAAGACGACAAAAACTCAAGAAACCTGACACTCTAAATTAAATTTTGATCATCAGGGGAATACTAGTCAGTCACATGAAAGTGGTATGGACATTGAGAAACAGGTTTCATATCATGTGATGTTTGTGATATTGAATGAAGAAAATACTGGAAGACAGTCATGCACATATCTGTGTGCATGTAAGGAGGCATCTTAGCAAAATTCAGATAGTTTTGTTAAAATATATAAACTATGGAAGAAAATGCAAACAGAGGAGTCATCTAGAATAATCTAAATTTAAAAAGAATGCTTGAAAGGATGATTTTGATGAACTTATGTATATAAACATAATGTTATGCTAAAAAAACTAAAGACAATAATCATGGATTACATTTACAGCTATAGACCACTTGTTTGAGCTCTATATTTACAATGAATTCATTTTTTTTTTTACTCCCGTATTTTGTTCTTTCATCTTTCTAACACTCCTGATGAAATACAATATATATTTTGTTTAGCCAGGGTAAATTCTAAATATATTTAAAATTTTAAAAATAAAGTAAGTCTTAGTTTTAAAATGCTTCCAACAGAAGGGCTAGAAAATGAGGGGCTCTGTGAAAGGCTGGCCTCTGGATATGACATGGCTGTTGCACAGGTGAACTCACAGCAGCTGTGGTTACTCACACAAGACCCCCATAAGAGCAAGTTAAAAACTCCAACTTGGAGTAAGAGGGGTCTCCAGAGGTCCCACCCATTTATAGAGTTATTGTCAGTTGATGGCTTCCGGAGGAGAGTCATTTTTCTTTGGTAGCGATGGCCACTGGACAGTTTCTCATGCCCCAGTAGGTGACCCCACATACATGCATTCATGGGAATCACTAGTCTTAGCGGGTTAATTTTTTAAAGTAATGAAATCTGAAGGGAGATGAGATATGTTGGGGTGGTGGTGAAAGAGAACTGGTACACAGATATGACCAAAATAAAATGTATACATGTACTGAATTTTACAAAATTCTTACAACAAAGTTGGTGCTCTTGTGTTTTTTTTAGCACTTAAAAAAAAAGTAGGTAAGGCCTCTTAGACACATTACTCATGGTATGGATTTCTTGGCTAACATCTTTTTTTTTGTATTTTGCCTACAAAAATAGCCAGCTATATTCTGCAAAGATGAAGGTAGCAATAACTGAGGTATCAAAGAGAAAATAAATATAAGAATTCCCATGCTATATTCTATGATAAAGTATGATTTAGCAAGTCCTGGGATTAGAAACTTGAGCGTACACCAAACTCAGTTGAAGAATTACCCTGTAAATCACAAGATGCTGGATCCCAGCCCCTGATTTAAAGCTCTAATAAATTCCCAGATGAAATTACTGCTCCTGACAACCACTGGTTTAAAAATGGGCACTTTCTGGCATTTCTGGGGAAAACGCAAAATAACCTAATACCCATGGAAGAGACTTGGCAACATATTACAATCAACACATTGTGTTAATCACAATGGTCAATTTTATGAGATTTGTCTGGAAGACTAGAGCCCTCTAGCATGCCTTGGGATATTATTTTGACTAGGTTAACTGAGGTTGGGACATCTACTGTGGGTCGCACCATTTCCTGGCCTGGGATCCTGTACTACATTAAAAGGAGACACTGAGCTGACGAAAAGCATCCATTACCCTGCTTTCTGTGGGTGCATATGATGAGCTGTCTCCTGTCT
Organism: Acomys minous; assembly: GCF_964271855.1. Lineage (NCBI taxonomy): Eukaryota > Metazoa > Chordata > Mammalia > Rodentia > Muridae > Acomys > Acomys minous. The sequence goes on along the minus strand of NC_140488.1, from coordinate 66,269,339 downwards.
GTGCTGTCGTTGACCTTACCATGATGAGCCAGCACATATCTTTTCTCTCTTAAGTTGCTTTTATCGGAGCGTTTATTCACAGCAACAGGAAAAGCAACCAAGACAGAACTTATTAAATCAAGAATGCCTGGTTCTAAATGTTTATATTAGGATAAATGATATATAAGCAGGGATATATCAATATAAAATTTATGTATGAACTTTATTCTATTAGTTGCAAAATACCAGAAACTATCTGCCAAAGCACAGGAGTTTAAATAAAGTATAATACACACAATGAAGAAACATGAAACTGAAAACAGGAATATGAGAATACCTATAAGCTAATAATTTCCAAAATACATTAAGTGAAAAAGCAAAGTTCAGGAGAACACAAAGTATGAGACCTTTGATGATGAAGAAAGGAAACTGTATATTGAATGTTTTCCTTTATAAAACGATGATGAATCTGAAAACAATGTTAATTGCTGTTATGGTTTGAATCTGAAGCATTCCCTATAGGCTCATGGTTTTAGTGCTTTATTTCCAGCTTCTGGCTCTACTTAAGGCTGTGCAGTCTTTGATGAGCACAGCCTGGCTGACAGATACAGGAGAGGGCCTCTGGGTGCTTGATCAGGTCCTGGTTCCTAGTCCACAAGGATGTGAGGAGTGTAGGCACATATTCTCATCAACACAAGTTGAGTTCCTCAGGCATAGGTTGAAATCCCTCTGAAGCTATTAGTTTTTCCTTTTTACAGTTTTTTCTATCAATTTTTAGTTACAGTGATGCAAAAATAAATAAGTTACCTACATGGTGTGTGTAAGAATAAGGTACAGATGATGCTGGTGGCAGTCATGTTTAGTATACTTAACTATGCAGTGGGAGCCTTTAGAACTATGTAATTTTCTACATATTCAAATAAACAATTAACTGAGAATTAATTGGAAAAGGTTAGTATAGAAACACCAGAAACAGAGATTAAGAACAAATAAAAAATTATAAACATACAAAAGACACTATCAGAAAAATTAACTAAGTGAACTGCGTATCACCTAGAATTCTTGGTTCTGAAGTTACATTATAGAAATAAATGAGACTTTAAGTATTCTTTATGGAAGAGTGGAAGAGTATATGCATTTTATGAAGGCATATATATTTAAAATGGACATTTATGTTTAATATTTAATTTTCTACTTAAGTCATGAAATGCCATGATTAACAACAACTTTTGGAAGAGTTTATTTTGACTAACAGTTCCAGAGGGATGAGACTATCATGGTAGGAAAGGAGGGAAGCAATTGAGAGGACATGCTTCCTTACAGGAAGGTTGTACCTCCCTTTAACCTCTTCACACAGCACTACCAACCTGGGGAACAGGTCTTCAAATGCCTGAGCTATGGAGGACATTTTTCACCAAGCTATAATGAAGCAGGTAAGATACTGGTTAGCCAAAAACAAACAAACAAACAAACAAACAAACAAAAAACAATAGATGCTATCCACTCTGTCCTTATTTGGTGCATCACAAGTCATCAGAAGTGCCCTATCACTTCCCAATTTCAGTTCAAGTATTACTTAGGCAGCTAGCTCTACTCCCATGAGCTAAGCATGAAGAAATAAGGTTCAAGACTGTTACTTCTGTCTTAGAATCATGTAGTGTCTGAAAATGGTTTACTTTTGAAAGTATGTTTGAAAGATGGAGGGGAGATAAGTTCGAAGACAGTGATCAAGATGAAGCCAATCAGTAAACAAATTCTCTTGGTATATTCAACACACGAGTTAGGTATTAGCATTTATAACCAAAAGGTTTTCATATACTTGCTGTAACATAATGGTTTAAGTCATTTTCTTCAGTGCGCCACAATAAATTTGCTACTACAGTTTTTTAATCAGCCAAAAGTGTCTTTTGAAAATTAGGATGGTTATCACATATTTGTTCTTTTCTTGCCTTTCCTATCAGAAGCTCGGATCTAAATGTAATGCTCAAAATAAATGATCTGATAGTTGTAGATATTGGCACACCTCTCATTTTCATAGCTTAATTATTTTAGAGCTTCAATTTGAAAGGTCTTGTTATTAGAAAAAAAAGCCTTTGTTTAAAAATGAAAATCAGCAATAGTATCTGGCTTTTGTACAGGACACATTTGTTGAATAAAAATGTATCTATTAAAACAAGAATTCATTTTGTTCAGAAACTGAATAATCTGTTATCAAACATAGTGGCTTATTTGTAATTTTATAAACAAAATAATCTAAAATAGGTATGGTCAGAAAAAATATCAAATGTGTCTGAGAGTCCTGAAGCAGAAGTAAGAAAAAGTTTAGTGCCTAATCTCATCTATTAGTGGTCTAAGCAAGGAGGTCTGGCAGATGATGAAGGGTTTCAAAGTGGAAGGCTGCTTTGTGCTTTGAGTAGAGCAGGTTCTAGGATCCACAAAAATCCTCGGAAGGATATAAACTATTGTATCTTCAAAAACAGGCCCATGGCATTTTTCAGTCTGCTGTTCAGGACCTACTGACTAAAAATGCACTCTCTTATTTTAAAGAAGAAAAACAAAAGCAGAGGCTATTTTTCTTAAGGTAGCTAGTGGGAAAGCAATTTCTAAAGACTTCCCCAACTTGACCTGGGCTGTGCTGTGCTTACCTCTATGAAGCTGACAAAGAGGTACGTGAAGATTCTGATTGCCACATAGGAACTTATGCTTTATGTGTGTACATAGTTATTACAATGTACCATGCCATGGATTCTTTTTCAGTTAAATTTTTGTGTTTATTCTAAGCATAAAATAATCAGTCAGCTCTTGGAGACAAATATATTAATGCTCCTACAACAGAAAAGCCTGTTACTTTAACTTGCAGATAAATATATTCTCCTGATAAGGCCTAAAGTATTATGATTTACATGCCTATTTTCTTGAATTATTTCATTTTATACAAATACTAGAAGAATCTTAAAGGAAAAATATTATAGTTCTGGAAATATCAAGGAACAGCCATAACCAAGCAGTATTTTTAAACTTTAAACACCTGCTACATTTGGCTCCTGAACCATATATATATATATATGTATGTATGTATATGTATACACATACATACATTCCTATTCTCTCTCCCTCTCCCCACCCAATTAATAAAAGCAAACAGTTTTACATCCATAAATGATCAAGCATGGTCAAGTAGAAAATGTTAGAAAGTTACAGCCATTTTATTTAGTACCCAGAGAATGCCAGTAAATTAACATAATCTCTTGATAATTGTTACTCACAGATTTAACAAGAACAAAAATAAATAACTTTATGTCATCTTTGGCATGTTGTAAATTCAAAAGGATAGCCATTTCTGTAGCAGCACTGTGAGGCAAAAGAACACTGTAGAATGCATGACTAAATCTGATCTAACACGATGAAAAATGTAATACAATGAAAACATGTCAAAAGTAACAGTGGATTAAAGAAATATTTACAAAAGAAATGATGGTATAAACTTTATAATAGTTGGGGGGGGGAGTCAAAGTTTTAGCAACCTGGGAACCTTTATCTTTCAATTTCAGCTTTTAGGTTTTTAAGTACCTGTGAAGCAAATCTATATACTTACTGTTAAACACCATTTAGACTATAAACATCTACATTGGAATAATAGGTACATGAATTCCTACGTTGTTTGAGAATGTCTGAAAATGTATTTTGAAAGACATGGCAGTAGCAAACTATACTGTTTGAATAAATCTTGGCCAACACGTGGCATCTGTCTTGCCACATACTTTTTTCCATTTATATTATGGAATATAATGCAAGATAACCATTCAAAAACCATATTGGAGTTTGGATATTTAATTAAAAGTTTATGTATAACTTTTTTAAAAAGCAGTTTGTTTCTAGATTTATTTCCTGGCATTAAAAATAACTTATTGGCTGGGCATGGTGGCATAATCCCAGCATATGGGAGGCAGAGCAAGGCAGATCCCTGTGGTGTCAGGCCAGACTGGTGTGCAGAGTGAGCCTAGGACAGCCCCGGCTACACAGAGAAATCCTGTCTCAAAAAACTTAAAAAAAAAAATCAGTGTACTAAGCAAAGCTTATACTTTTGCTATAAGTGGTATCAGATTCAGAGACAACAAATTTTAAATGAGAAATCTGAGCAATATTAGTTGATAAAAAGAGAAGGGCAACAAATTGGTCAAATGATGTCAACTCTTAGTAAATGAATGCACATATTAATATAGTCTCTAGAACTATCCCACATAAAACTGGATACTTAACAACTATTTTTCAAGAATAACTAATGGTCAAAACTAGACAAAGTAAAAGCAAAGCAGTCATTTATAGGAGATGGTGTCTGTGGTTTAAAATTCAAATATAGAACATACCTTTATTTGGTACCAAGACATATATTCCTAAACATGTAGCTCAATTTTTTGCTAATCAGTAACTGAAATTTATATATGTTCTAATCTAATGTAAGCAATCTTGAATTTCTTTGTTCTAAAAGTACTCTTCTTTTGTAATTTTCTTCACATTTCAGAAAATCATATGCTTGTAATCTAGGGTTTACTGTGTATCCAAGTAGAGGTCTTCCACACATTATCAATCAAGTTGAATTTTAGATGATCAAAGAATATTATTTTACACAAATTATAGAACAGCTTCCATGAGATTGTAAGACTAAAAGCAGGAACAATGACCTATGAGCATAACAGATGTTGTGAATAACCACTACTAATGGGATTACATTCCTGCAGATAACAGGTACTTACTCATTTAAATCAACACAGCAATCACTGATTTCAAGATAAAGAACAAAATTCCTTAACAAGCATTGAAATGGAAAAAAAAACTAAATAAATTTAATCCTAATGGGTCAATCAGGATTTACTATGTCTTGCATTATTGTTGCAAAATATTATAATAAAATGGATCTCTAGGCCCTAAAATCTAGACAAGGATTCTAGAGATGGGATTCATGTATAGTTTCCATTTGAAATTCTATGCTTTTTTCTCCTTGAATACAACTGTGGGTTAAATGAAAGTCCTTATGTTATTAACTACACATTGTGAGGAATGAAAATACAGACAAATATGAGTTTAACAACATGTAAACAAATGACCACTAATACCTTTCTACCTCCATACCACTTTGTTATAGAGAAGTTTGCCATATGAAAAAGCTTCGAATATTTTAAGACAAAATATAGAATGCACATAAAGGAACTCCATAAATAGGAAACATTTTATTGAGTGTCTTTACTCTGGGAACTTCTGAGTTTGTTTCTTAACCCACAAACTTCAACAATGACTGAATTTAAAATTATTCTCATTTGATTAGATTACTTGAAACTCCTGCAACTAGAAATACATTTGCTTAATAGCATTTTTCATTGAAAATGCTAATTCTCCACTAACCACTAATAGGAAAATGTGCATTAACTTACTGTTATAGCTTTCCTGTTTTTCTGTTAGCTGAACTCTGCTGTTCTGAAAATGGAAGCCTTGATTTGGAAAAACAGAAGAAAGTAATAAGGTCCTTTTGGATGCACTGAGTCCGCTGAGGATTTGGTAGATTTTAATGGTGAAGAACTGTTGTGGGATGATCAAATAGGATAGTATGAGGGGTTTAAAAAACCAGATGAAGAGAATGAATGAAATGGACAAACTGCCTAACTTAAAGCGGAATTTTTCAGTGTGCCTTATGCTGTTGGCTTTTTCTTTTTCTTTTTTCTTCTTTATATATGAAGGGTGTCTTCTAGTTAGGATACTACTAATCAAGTGATATAAGTAAGTTTCTACAGCAGCATTATTTTAACATGTTTCAGTGGGGAAACATAAACACCAAGCATCTGTTGTTAACTTTGTGGATTGCCAAAGAAATGCAATCCCTCCAAGCCACCCTGAAATGCTATTTAAAGGTTCTGCTGTTTAATTATCAATACCAAGAAGAAAACAAAAACAAGTAACAATAATAAAAAAATACTTAGGCATTCCTAACAAAATAGATTAAAAATTTGATACCAGAAAATCAGCTACTGGCACTGCATTCTAATGTTCTTTCAAATAGTTTCCTAAATATTCATTCATGGTAACATGCACTTTCAGACAATGGATTTTTAATCTACCTTAGCAGACCTAATGTTTTCTCTTTGAGAAAAATAAGTTCAATATTGTCTCCTCTCCAGAACAGCAAATCACCTCAAAGTTTTACCTCAAAATGCACTGCTGTGAAATACTACCAAAGAATGAAAAATAATTTATCATGAATCCATTAGAAACTATAGTATTCCTCCTTCCATTCACATTTATTCTTGCCAAAAAGGACATGATTAGGCATCCCACTTCTAAAAAAAATTGAAGGTATGGTTGTGACTTTCATTTACTTAATGCTGTCTCTCTACTAATTTGTTAGGCTAGAACATTTAGAATTTCTGGCAGTAACATTCTAATCATTAGGCAAATGTACTAGCATGGCTATATCGTTCGCCCAGTCAATACTCAGTGGGGGATGAGAACGTGTTCATTAAGCATTCATTGCTTAATCCTTAGTGGTCCTTTCATATCACACTATACAACACAGTCCTTTGAGTAAGCTAATTGAAAATTATGATAATCTTTTAACCCATTGTTTATACAAAGGCTGAAAGGTATTTAATGATCATTTTTTCATCTTCCAGTTTCATATTCTAATTTTATTAGCTGGAAAGCACATATGGAAACAGAATGTGTCCTAAAAATTCATCTGCAAAATTACATCTTTGAGTTTGACAAATCCACTGATGAGACTGTGTAACAACACAGACAAGATAATGAGAGGAGGACAAGAACTCAAAATATATGGGCACACATTTTTAAATGCAAGTACTTGTAATAAGGCAAAAAGAAAAGGGGAAAAATGAACCAAACTGGAACACAAAAATCACAAAATAGGACACCAAGACGAAGCAATGCTATTATGTGGCATCGGATCAGTTGTTATTTAATAGTGTTCAATTATTTTTAAAAAGACAAACTCAAATACATACTTTTTTATATCACGTGTAGGAAACAGATTATTTGTGCATGGATAAAGATCACTTACATTTTAAAGAGAATACATACGGTTTGTTTTATTAAGTACCAACACATTACATGTCTCCTATCCTAAATCAGTCAGTAATCGGTTCTTTAGGAACTAAGTAAAGTAAAATGCATGACCAACAGTACACCTAGCACGTACAAGTAATACATTTCTATTCACTAGCAAAACGGATATCCTCCAGTTTACATTCATGAATTACTTCTGTCAGTAGTAGTAGTTAAAATGGTATTTTCTTCAATAACATAAAATGAGTTTTTAAAATTTCAGCTTTTAAAGAAAACAATACACATTACACACTGGTTCCGAATCATAAATTTAATAAATCCAATTTGGCCAGTTTATTGTAAATATAATTTTAAATGTGCTCAAATTCTGTGTCAATCATTAATAGTTTCCTATTTAAAATGTGAGATCTTCTTTAAGTACCACTGTATGTAGAATTGTCTAACGCTTTACTGAAATACATTATATGGTATCATATGTGCTAAGTGCACAAGTCCACTGTAATAAAACTTCAACTACATCACCATAGGTAGACCAATATGCTACACTGTAGCTCAAATCACATGGAAATCAGAAATACAATAGTGTCGCTCCACTTATAAAGGGGAAACATGATTAAATTCAATTGGTTAACCTCAAAGTCAGTTTATGGAACATCAAGATTGCATCAACACCATGTACTTCATATTCAAAGCCTTAACTATGACATACTTTGGAGATTACAACATCAACATGAGACCTTTGGATAAGAACATCTTCAATTTTACTACAATTCCATTAGCTGTAAAACATCAGAAGCCTTATGGAAACTTTCTCTAGATGAAGCCACTTATGGATAATATACAAATTTGTCTGCACACATTAGTGATTTAATTATTCTATCAAAACTTTGGCACCAATCATATCAGTAATTCATATATTAGCACAAATGGATTTTGTTCCGGCACCAAACTATTCTCGCTACATTTAGTTTCTAAACAGACTCAAGTGAATGGAATGCTTTGGCTATGCACAAGCTACTAGAATACTTGTTTTTCTTTTCAGAACAAAAGTTATTCTTCATAAAATGATGTTAAAAATACTGATATTGTTTATCAATATAGCATATGAAAAGCATTTTTATTAGTGTTAATGAATCCCTAAGCCATTTTGTGCAAAATAATGAAAAATAATAGGTTAACTGTGTTTGAAAGGAATTTGGGGACTTAATGTGCAGAGAAGTTGTTAAGACCTTGTGGACATCAGTTATAGTTAAAGATTTGGACACTACTGCAAAATGACATAGTATGAATATTATGGACCTATGTAGTATGTTTGTTTAAAATTCCAACCTCCCAAAAAGAGAGGTTTAAACAGAATATTCAAGTAATGTGGCAGGAAAAAATACCTTTGAATGAAGATTAGGCATAAACAAAACAAAACCAACCCACAATACACATTAAATTTTCTCTTCATCCAGTTAGCTGAGGAACATTATGAATCTTACAATCCAGTTGATGTTCGCTTTTTCATGCTGCGTCTCTGAGCTAAACTTGAAGCAGCAACAGGCTCTAGGATTGGTTGGGAAGGTGCCTGAGCCAAGACAGAATATGGTAAAGCCACTGCTGCTTCTTCCTACAATAATGAGAAAACATTACAAGTTCAGTAACAATCTCTGCAGATAAAAATTATTTCACAATTCACCACAAGACATCTATGTATGACATGTGCCCTTTTACAAAAGCTCCTATAGCAAGAACCCAAGTTAAAAGCCAGTGAAGTTGCCTAGACAGACAGACAGACAGATAGACAGATATGGTTATAGATATAATTTGAAATATTTATGCAGTAGAAGTTTATTTAGTCATAAAAAAGAACAAAATTATGTCAGTCAACAAAAAGTAGAGCTGATAATAGTCATGTTAAACAAAATAACAGAATATAAAAACAAATACTGTATACTTTTTCTCATATGGAGCATATGTTTTAAAAAGACAAAGGTACTATTACCATAACTGAAGTAGAGAAAAATACGGGGGAAGGGAGAAGGAGCTATCAAAATATATCATATGAGTATTAGAAAATGTCACCAGAAAACACAGTATTTTGGGAAATTTCTATAAGCTAAAAGATAATTTTATCTTATCAGAAAAGATATAGTAAAAATACTTTAAGCATTTATTAATGTTAAAAAAGAAATAAAAACTATTTTCCAGAAGTAAAGATAATTTCTACAATTATTTAAGAATCATCAGTGAACAACATGAGAAAGTCACTACACATTAAGTGCGTTTGTTTTACTGTAACAACCTGGGGTGTGTCATCCGTCTCTGGCTGATCACTCGGCAATTGTTCTCTTTGGGTTATCCAAGGGTGCTTTAATACTTGTTCAGCAGTATAACGCTGATGTGGATCCATGTGAAGCATATGAGAAAGCAAATCCTAAGTGGATAGAGAAATTTTCATAAAAATATGTAATTCACATTTCCACAAAAATATAAAAGCATCAATAATTTTGTTTTCTTTCACCAACAATATGAAAAACAGTATTTGTACTCTGCAGTTAATTGTATGTATGTGTGTATTATACATATATAATTGTATATATAAATATATAAATATGTATATATAGCTGATAAGTATCAACAAAATATAAAGTCACAAATTTGAAAGGCACAAGATAAAGGGAAGAAGGGAGTGGCAAGAGTGGCATACATGCAATGCTCATGTACGAATTAAAAAAAAATCTAAGAAAAAAGATAATCCTAAAACATTTTTATTATACATTAGAGTTTTTATTTCTGTAAATCTGTATCATCAAATTTTTAGAACTGAGACTTGGTTAGTAATGAAAGAGGGGTAAAAAACACTTAAGGTAGCTGGGGTTTCCCTTGAGAGTTTTAAATTGGCAAGAAAAGAGCTATAAAACTTTACTAGAAGGCTAGACTACAAGATGTAAAGGTTTGTATTTACAAAGAAAATACTAAGGGGAGGTTGTCATGTATTTAGTTAATCTACTCAAGTAAGGCCTTTCTGCATTATATACTGAGGACAGCAAAATATAAATTCAATATCAATAATTTCTGTTATGATAATAGTCCAGGCATCATAAGTCTTCATTAAATTAACTATGAATATTTGATTTTGGTTATAATTAAAACTGTTAACAATACTGCATAGTAACATATTATAAATTTAAATATACCAAATTACGTATGTAATACATTGAGTAAACTATCCTTGCTACTTTTAGGAAAGCAAGTAAGCTCTCCTCAAAAAAGAATTTTCTAATATAGAAACAAACCATTTGTGTAATCTTTCATTACCCAAAACACTAAAAATAAGGATGGCAGGTAATGATAACAGATAAAAAATAATGCTCTTGTATTTTCACAACTTATTAGGCTGAGCCAGGAGGACTTCAACAAGTTAGAGGCCAGCCACGCTATATGGTAAGTTTGGGACCAGCACTAAGTTTGACTCTACTAAAAAATATAAAATAAATAGGAAAATAAAAATGTAATCTGCCGGGTATGGTGGCACATACCTTTAACCCCAGCACTCGGAAGGCAGGGGAAGGTGGATTGCTGTGTGTTCGAGGCCAGCCTGGTCTACAAAAATGAGTCTAGAATAGCCAGGACTGTTACACAGAGAAACTCTGTCTCAAAAAAAATCTGTTAAAAATATTTAAGGGTTTTAGACAATCAAAATAATCAACTTGGAATAGAACATATTTGCAAAACCAAAAATGTAATATTAAAAATGATACATGCAAAATTGTCTAGGGGAACAAAGGGAGAAACAATTATATAATTGCATGAAATCTCTATAAAACCTAGTACCATATAAAATGAGTATGTGAAAAATAATGAATATTTTAATAAAATACTTAAATGCTGGGTGTGAAGGGGCTTCCAACTGTTAGGGTCCTTGGGTGCGTCTCACTGAGCAGAATCCGTTTAAGGGCAGGTCCTATTTGTACTCCTGTACTGCCTGGCCCAAATGAGGACAACACTTGGCAAAATTCAACCAAGGTCAAAACCCTTTACTGCCTCATACAAAAGGGAAGGTTGGCATCAATCTGTTACCAGCCTTTTTTGGCCAACTAGACAGAAAATAATTAAATGCCTCAATGGCTCCTATACCAAGTAAATTGAAACATAAGAAGGCTGAGATTTCCATAATATATATCTTCAGGAAGTGAGAAATATTGGCTTTTTATTGTTTTTCTGCTTTATATCACTATTATTTCTTATGCTTTCATCCTACATAAGCTTCTTCCTCTTTCCTGTCTTCCTTCTTTTCTCTTCTATCCTTTGCTCATCCACTTTCTTTTCACTACTTAATTATTCACACTCTTTTTCTCTTCTGTTTTGTTTTTGAGGCAGGGTTTCTCTGTGTAGCCTTGACTGTCCTGGAATGCACTACATACACAGACTGACTTTGAACACTCAAGAGATCTGCCAGCATCTGCCTCCTAAGTGCTGGAATTAAAGGCATGCACTTAACACTGCTCTGTTATTCATACTTTTAACATCAGTGAATTTTAAATCCCTAGGTTTTTTTCTTTAAGAATTCTAGCTATCCTAGCTCCTTTCTTATCTAACCTACTATGTTGTAGTTGATATTTGTAATTGCCCTTTCCTATATTTAAATATTTGGAGTGCTTTTGAATTATCATTATCTGTTTTCTCGCCTCTGAGCGGTGACAGGGATTGAATTGTGAATACAAGGCTGTTCAGATTTAACTCCAACACTTGGAAGAGAAGCAGAAGGATCTCTATGAGTTTGAGGTCGGCTAGGGCTACTTCAACAACTTAAAAGCTTTCAATTTTGATCAAATATATCTATTTAAATTCATTTGGTATATGTGATGTATAAGAGAAGGTACACCCATAAAAAATCTCACCAACATGGCTCCCTAAATATGTCCTAAACAAGAACACACTAACACGGGAAAGGCAAACTTAGAAGAACTTAACCCTCTACACTAAGAACTACAAGTAGCAAAGGGATACTTAGAGCATGAGAAATATTCTCCCCCAGAGAAGAGTACACCTACTGGTTATATTACATGGTTAGCCCTGAAAAAATACATATAGATAACACTAGAGACTACGATGGTATACACACACACACATACACACACATACACACACACACACACACACACACACACACACAGAGAGAGAGAGAGAGAGAGAGAGAGAGAGAGAGAGAGAGAGAGAACCCCAAAAACCCACAACCACCACCACTACCAACAACAACAATTAAAGAAAAAGGCTATGAATTAGAAAAGGAGAAAAGTGGGTTACATGGGAGGAGTTGGACAAAAGCAAAACAAAACAAAAAGAATGGAAAATAAAGTAATTTTAATCCCCCAAATAAAAATATATTTAAAATAAATACTGACATGGCAACTTAAAGAAAGACATACAAGGAACACACATATTTATGATTTATACCTTTGCTCCATCTGAAATATTGTCCCAGATTCCACCACTCAAAGAGAACTCTCCATTGCCTATGTGCAAGAGTATTTCCTCGGGAGTATCATTGGGTCCATTGGAAAATGGAGTGTATCTATTAATTAAAAAAATTAATAAACATGAGAGCAAAGGTACATTTTATATATAATGAAAAGCAATGACTGTAGCCACTGAATTATGCCCATAAAACTACTCAAGGGTTGAAAATAAATTCAAAAACTTTAAAAGGTAACCTGACAAAAAGTGCTCATTAATGTACCACTTCATTAGACATAACTGAAATTCCTTTATCCTTAGGAACTGGCAGGCTAATTTATGGCTAAAAGTATGAGAGATTGCTCTATGTATAATGTTTACATTTCTTCATCTAACATTAGGTTTAGATAACATAAAACATACACTTGCATAGAATAACTTGTTTAGTCATAAAACAAATATTTGAAACAGAAATCGGGAAAACATATCCCATGGTCTAAAACCTATAATGTTAACTATATCTGATAAGGTTACCATTCTATAAGAGTTTATATTTAAAATTCTGACAACTAAATGCACAGCAAATTTAACAGTTTAACAGCAGCTTATACTATTAATATTTTATTTTTCCGTATAGCAGTTAAGTTTAATATTTAAAATATCATACCTAACTGTCTAATAGTTACTAGCTCACTCTTTCATCTTTTTTTCTATCAAAATAATTTATACAGGCAAAAATATTCACTTTTAAATAAAAGTGCTACTCATCATTAAGAGTACAATACCGTTTTGATAATCATAAATTACAAACATTAATATAACCTGTTATTACATCTGTTTTGAGCTTATCCTCATCCTACTAATGGTGGACATGTATATGCATGCTTTTGTATTCTAATATATGTTTATATTTGTTATCAATCATCTAACTGAATCTCTGTTGCCCAAAGAGACAGGATTAAATTGCTTTTTAAAATATCATTAACTTTTAAAACAAAGTTAAGTAGACAAGTTACTATTAAAATATATAACAGTCCTATAGTCTAGTAACTCCATGAAAAAGTAAAGCAGTTAATGTAAAAAGTAAATTTTTAGTCTTAAATGTATCTATGTAAAACCTTTTCTATTTAAAAGTATTAATGGAGTGTTTTAAACATTATTTTCTTCTGTAATCTTCCTAAAGATATGTATGTAAAGTTCATATAATAGAGTGTGTAAATATCTTACCCAGCCAACATAGTGTAAAGAAGGACTCCCAAGCTCCAAATATCACAAGCAGCATCATATCCCTGTTGAGTGAGAACCTATGAAAAAAATACTCATGGTATGAAATATTACTTATTACATAACATGATTCTTTCATACTAGAATATTGGTTTTATTAAAATAATTTCATAAATATTAACAATGTAATGTGCACTAAAGGACAAAGATAAAATATTTTGCAATCTGTAAATACTGCATAAACTGGGGTTACTTTAAGCTGAGGAAGTAATTTAAACTACATACGAAAAACAACCATGAAAGCTATAAATCCTGACCTCAATGAGCTTTCATTCCTCCTTATTGCAAATAAAAGACCTGAACTTTAAATAGTACTGAGGTTTTTATTTCTGAAACTGGCTTTATAAGGTATATAATAACTATTCCAATTCTGAAATGAAACAGAGAAATGTTAAGGAACTAGGCCAACATCATAAAACTGGTCAGTACTATAGAACAAGCATTCTTACTAAAAGCCAGTGCTTTTTATATTTATGAAAATGACTTCATTTTTTGAGACAGTATTTTCTTCTATAGCCCAGCATGCTCGAGAACTCATTATAGTCCATGCTGTCCTTAAACTTGTGGCCATTATCTTGCTTCAGCCTCCCAAGTACTGGCAATTCATCAGATATGAGATCACATCTGCCTTGATAACTCTTTGCTAGCACTCTCTGCCTGCCTGTCTGTCTCCATGTGTGTGTGTGTGTGTATGTGTGTGTGTGTGTGTGTGTGTGTGTGTGTGTGTGCGTGCGCGCCTGCATGCACGTATGCATGAACATTTTCTAAAAGGACTACATGTTATACAACTATGAACTCCAATTATGATTTATTTCTAGGTAACATGGGTATAAATTTGTAAAAAAAAAAAGGTAAAACAAAATAAGAGAGAATGCTATGATTTTATGAGATAGTTTGAGACACAAGACTGGTGGTCTTAAAAGAGCAATGTATTTATACAACAATTTATATAACTATTTTGTTTGGGGGACAGTATTTAAAAAATAAACCTTATTTTTACTATCAGTCAGGTAATATACTATTTGTGGTTTTGCTTGTATAAAAGAAAATAATTTAGGATATTTTAATCTTAGATAAGTATAAAGAAATGTACATCTATAAAATAAAACATAAGAGGTTGACTGAAGTGATGTATATCTAAAATCTGAGTGAATATTCTTTGTTGTTATGATAAATTGCAATAACCAATGATTTTTCTTAGAAAACTGGGATTTTTAAAAATGTTCTTGATAAAATAAAGAACAGCCCTATAAATTCTATTATTTCTTGAAACACTTGCATGGATTCTTTAGTCTTTATGATTCTATTTTATTTATTATTTATTATTTATATTTTTTGTTTTTTTGAGACAGGGTTTGTCTGTGTAATAGCCTTGGCTATCCTGGACTCACTTTGTAGACCAGGCTGGCCACAAACTCAGAGTGATTCCCTAGCCTCTGCCTCCCAAGTGCTGGGATTAGTGGTGAGCACCATCACAAACAGGTTTTCTCTGTGTGATAGCCCTGGCTGTCCTGGACTCACTTATGATTCCATTTTATTTTATTTTATTATTTTTTTGGTTTTTTGAGATAGGGTTTCTCTGTGTAGCCTTGGCTATACTGGACCCGCTTTGTAGACCAGGCTGGCCTCGAACTCACAGTGATACACCTGTCTCTGCCTCCCCAGTGCTGGGATTATAGGCGTGCGCCACCATGCCCGGCTATATGATTCCATTTTAAAAGAGACTATCTTGTATATAATTACATACTATGTTTTTACAGAATCTGAAATTTAAAAAAAGACTAAATGTATTTAATTTATAACAATCTGGAAATATTTACTAACTTTTGGCAGAGTCTTCAGCACTTGATAAAATATTTTAAAGCACCAAAACCACACAACTGCTATTCAAAGGTAGTTCAAGTGCCAGTTATGGAGAAATGGTCTACAAATACCCACCTGAAAATTTTCACTATTACAATAAACAAAATGTCTTACTGCAATGGAAGTCTGTTAGGATTAAAAAGCAGCAGTGTACTACTGTATCATACTGTGTAAGACATTCATTTAAATTGACTGCCTAACCATTAATCTTAAAATGTTTACCTAACCATTAATCTAAACATGCATACACTGTGTTTATTCATTTTAACTTGTTCTCGTTCCCCCCTCTCTTTTGCGGCACATTCATTCCTAAACTTTTTCTAGTAAGTTTCCATAATATCAAAGAGTAGTGCTATATAAAATTAAACCAAGATTAAGAATTTGGCCATTAAAATACTTCATTATTATTTATACTAAAGAAATAAATTTAGAATATTTATGGTAACTATGTAGAATATTTAACAAAAGATACTACATTTCAAATATTCTTTTCTACTATGTTATTAAAAACTAAGTCTAGATAAGCTAAAAAATTTTATGTGCATGGTATAGACCGGAGAGTAGTCCAAATAAAATAACCTCTTTAGGAATATGTGTCCCAATTTTAATTTTGAAAAGCATAGTTTCTACCCAGTAAAATTTGGTAAAAATTGTACATTCATTATACTATGAGCTTCATATTATAATATACAGAATATATATACATATATATAAAATACATAAATAATTTGTTACAGGCCAAATCATATCACAAAGAGCTATAAAAACAAATATTGTATCTATTCCCAATAATACCATCTTAAAGCAAAATTTAGAAAAAAAATGAAAATTTTATCAATAAAGTTACTTTTTTATATTTTCATTTTCATTATAGGGAAACAATTTTCCTAACATTTAATTTAAAATACAGATTTATAGACAGTATTTTTCACCAATCTTGTCTTCACTGCTTCAGGAGGTATTAGTATCAGAGTTTCCCAAAAGTACACTCTGTATTCTTGAACTTTCCTAGCCTCATCTTTCCTGACTCTTCTTCCCCCAGGAACAATGAATGATTTATTAGGAAAAAAAAAAACAATGTTTCTATTTTAAAACATAGCAAACACATTCTAAGGTGATCTGAAGCTTTATCTCAGTCCTAAAATGTATGATTCTCAGAAAGGCATGTTGACACATGCCTGTAATCCCAGGCATCAGGAGACAGAGGAAACTTGCTATGTGTTCCAACTAACAGTAACAGCCAGAGCTATATAGTGAAACCTTGTTTTGAAATCAAATGATTTCTATATTAGTATGCAGCCTAGTAGGACAGATTACTCTGATTATAAGACATTTGGTTTAGATGCTAGTAACTACCTGACTCATTATATCATGAATTGTTATAATTCAAAAGTATAAAAAAGCTTTATAGTCGTGAAAAAAGGCAACTCTGCTTTTACCTGTCTTCACAAACATAATTGATATCAAATAGACTTAATTTAAGGAAAACAATGAAAAGTAAATTATAAAACTTAAAAGAATACCTCAGGTGCTACAAAGTTTGCAGTGTAGCATGGAGTTAGCAGAAGTCCATTTTCTCCTCGAAGCTGTTTTGCAAACCCAAAATCACAGATCTTAATTGAATCTGCGTTGGCTGATTCATCCATGTACAAAATATTACTGGGCTTAAGATCACGATGAACAACCTTAAACATAAAAGAAAACAGCATTATATTCCTAGAAGTAAATTTCTGTTAAAACACTTCATATATTTATAGGAAAAATCTCACTTTTTCCAGAACCTATGGCATTAAGAATAATGAGAAAAGTATTCTACCACTTAGATGTTTCAGTTTCTTTCAGTTTTGGTAAGCATGTCCAACTTCAATTCATGGCTGTTTTAGATATAACAGACCATAGGATACAATCCCAAACCATCTAATTTACATATAAAAGACAAGTCACAAGAAAAAAAATCCAGTTTTGATTGACAGATGAACCAAGTTAGAACTTATACAATTTTAAGTGGTTATAGTAAATATTCTCAAAGAAATAAAATAAAACATGTTTGCAATGTAGGAAACTCTCAAGAAAAAAAGACAAGCTCAGTAGAAAAATAGAAACAATAAAGGACCAAATAAATGGGTAAAATTATTAAAATCCTTTTCTGCTTCAGCTATTGATTCAATCTAGTTTTAGCATACATAAAGATTCTATCCTACGGTGATAAAAAATTATGAAGATAGTTATATTCTATTACTATGCTTCAGTGATTATTATTTGATTATAGTGCAATCTTGGCTGAACTGAAGATTTCTTGCTTGCTGTACCACCTCTGCTGTCTCCATATCCTTTATTTACCAATGAACAACAATGCATGCTTTTTATGGATAAGGGCACAATCTTACTCAGTATTTGAATTGGTAATGCCTTTTACTTACAATGCCTGTCATGTATAAATATTCAAAATGTTTGCTATTTAGGCTGCTAAAAACAAGGTTTATGAAGAAATTAATAAATAGATGTTTATTATATTGTACTAAAAACATTTCTGGTTTATCATATTTTATAAAAAATTCTGGTTACCTTTCTGGTGCTTGCCAAGAGATTTGATGGATTAAATTATAGTCAAAAGACTGTATTCCTTTAGTATTATATAATTTATTACCAACTGCTTAAGTCTTATGCCTAGGTCATATTATTACTTTATTTTTATTACTTATAAGTGGGAGTTACATATAATTTCTACTGACCAATTCTGAATTGCAATTTTCATTCTTTGCATATCATACGTATTGTTCAGTTGCAAATGATGTAATCTAAAAACTTTTAAATTATTGCCTAATTTTTAAAGTATACATACATATACATGTATATAAAGCATACACATACAAATATATTGATTTTTTATTTCATTTCATCTCCCTTATATATGAACTGACAGAAACAAGAAAGTCTTCTCCACAAAGTTCAACCTATTGATATTTCAAATGTTCAAAATAAAAACTTACTGTCATATTTAAGGGAAGTTGGTAAGAGCCAATATATAGTCTTTTAGTGCTAGAATATAACACTTATAAAATAATTCTAATATTATTTGATATTTTTGTGAATATTTTTTTCTTGTTAGCTTTTTGAAGTCTAGGCTTACCTAGAACTCACTATGTAGCTTAGACTGGTCTCAAATTTTAGTAATCTTTTTGCCTCAGCCACCCATATGCCGAAATTACACATGTAAGCCACCACGCCTGGCTTGGATTTTTAAAAATGTTTTAGTGTAAATTCAATTAGGCTTGATAATTTCTAGGACAAAGTTAGGTATGTAGATAGTTCAGACTACTTTTATAGACTTCACTAGACCACTGAGACTTATTAGGATTTCCTCTATAAAAATATATAAAGAAATATAGCATATGCCCATAACTGAAGGAAGAATACAACTATAACTTACTCCTTGACAATGAAGATATTCAACTGTCTTTGTTACTACATACAGCACAGCACTAGCTTCCTGTTCTGAGAAACATTTTTGTTTGAGAATACGATCCAGCAGTTCTCCTCCTCTCATCAAATCCGTAACAAGGTAAACATATGTCCCATCATCAAAGACCTACAAAGGAATGTGTTTTAAAACATTATTACTTAAAATCATTATCATACTTTCTTTAAGTTATATTTACTTTGCATTGTTAGAATCAAAGCACATATAGTACTTTGTAATATAGTACAGGCTATACTGAAAGACGGATTGGATAATTTCCTATTCAGTTCTGTAAGATCACATCAAACATGGAGATTTATAATATGGAGTTTTTGAAGTTGGCGGTTAGAATTAAAGAAACCACATAAATAAAAAGAGTAGAATTCTGTGCCTTTTAAATAACATGTACATGCTATTTTCATTATATTACAAGTACTTCAATGATAACCATTTTTGTGACATTAAACATAGCATTTATCACTTCATTAATTAGTATAGTATCATAAGTAAATGTTGAATTCAAATAGTATATAAAAGGCAATAGATAAAAAACCATTTGTACTAAGTATATATGTTTATATATATATACATATATACATACATGCACACATAGATGTACATACACAAACTACAGTTTAAATATAGCAAATCAAACTATATATCATATTTTCTGAAATAAATTGATGAAGATGATGGTTAATATTTTGCATACTCATAAAAAATGAGCCTATTTTCTAATGAAAAGTCATCATTCAATGATAGACATCAATATCTATGTTAACATGTTTATTTTATACAACTGTAGACTAATTCTATTTCATTCAGGGAATGATCCACAATTCTACAGCCTATTGTCTCTAATCAAGAAAGTAAATTTTCCATAATTAATTTCCTTTATATTAATAGGAGTGAGAAAGTTTCTAGTTGCAACAATAAGTCAACTATTCAGACTATATTTAGATTGTTAGAATATTCGTTTATCAAGTCATTGTTCTTTACTGAAATCTTTAAAAGAACATGTATAGAATTTACTGGAGAGTCAAAGTAGCAAATTAAGATGTGGTGGCAAAGCACTGAAAACACCACAGCTATAAAGATCTAGTCTATAACTTCATTAACTTAGTTGACACTTAGATTTTAAAACACTTACATCCTTTAAAGTGACAATGTTGGGATGCTGTCTGTAGCGCATCAGAATTTCAATTTCTTCTGAGGGATCTCGCTTATTTTTATCAATGATCTAAGAAATAAATGGAGAAAATTCACAAAAACATTCAAATGATTTTCCTTATCTAAATAAAAAGAAATATTTTCCATTTATATTTATCTCTATATCTAGCACTTTGTTGTTACTGTTTTGAAATAGATTGTGCTATGTGGCTCAAGGAGTGTTAGCCCAGTCTGACTTCAAAATACGACAATCTCTGTACTTTCAATGTTGGAATTACATGCCTACTTTCAATCATATTTTATTATGAATAAATATATAAGAATTAAAGAACATCCTTCCCCAATTGCTTTAACACTTAAAAATTCCCTACAAAGTTAATTAACTGAAACTATATAAAATGTTAATATATAATTTTTATAGTTGCATAATCTTGACATACCACATTAAAGATTAGTCAAAAAAGAAAAAAATGCTATTTTTCAAAATTGAAGCCTTACAAAGAAATTAAAAAAGAAAACATTAAATCACAACCATTTTCCCCATCATCTTATCTATTGTTCTAGTAAAACTGTATATGAGTTAATCTGTAATACAAACTACATACATCAAGCAATATAGTTCAAAACAATACCTTGACTGCAAATTCCGTGTTGGAAATTAAATGTACGCATCGTTTGCAAACAGAGTAAGAACCAACACCAATATCTTCTTTCAACTCATAGACTTCACTAAATTGAGCAGCATTCCCATTTATCTGTTTATTAAAAAATTTAAACACTAGTGAAAATGAGGTAATTCTAAATTTTCTCCATTTTTGTCCGAAGGAATAATATACCTTACAGGTTAAATTTTTCAAAAAAAAATCCTAGAAGTTTTACCAATATTTAAAAAATTGCCTATATAAATTTTGAAACAACTCTCCTTATTATAGGCTTTCTAAAACCCCAAAACAATGTGATAAACTGACTAGTTTATAAATCACTCCAGCAATTTCTTGCTAAAACAGACGTATTAATAAATATAATTAATTACTATCTGCTCTCCCTCAAAACATACAGAAACAACTTTAACTCAATTATACTAAAAAGTAAATGAAGTCATTAATAATTACCTTTGAATAACTACTAAACATCCACTATTACAAAGTGAGAGAAATACTTATTCTGAAACTGAACATTGTGATGTAGAATTTACCTGGACAATTGGTAATACATTTGAACTTGTAACAGGAGTGATTTTATACTCTTCTGCGATAGAAGTTGCAACAAAGCTGAATCCTTTGAAGAGCTGATGAGCATTTGCACTGGCTGGCAAACCAGGAGAATCTAATATTTAAACAGTTATATTTTACTAGAATTTCATGGACATTTATAATTATAGTATCAGCAGTTTTTAAAAAATGGAAAGGCAATCATTAAGTGTTACAGTTTGGTACACTATAAATATGACTCAGACTTTCTCTCCACTTTTTATATACATGTGTCATGTGGTCAATAAGTTTTGTTTATTAACTACTGCATCCTCACTATGGAACACATAGTAGAAATTCAATATTTCTTAAAGGGATATATGAAACTGATGTCACTGAAAGTAAATTAGATCAAATTCTAAACTGGGATAGTACAGATCTCATATCTTACCTTGTGCCACTATCCAGAAAATGATTAGCCTATCAAGAAATTTAGAAAGCAACAGAAAAACCTTCCATCTTTGACTCTTCTCCACACTTCTGTGATAAGATTGTAGCAATGCTGTTTATAGGATCTTCATTTTCACAAAGATAAAACTAATTTTGTGTAAACATATTTTTAAAATATTTATTGAAAAGGTTTAACTTATTTACTAATTACTACAAAGGCCTTAATTATTAGCAAATATGTATTACCTTTAGGTGTTTTGGCAGTAAATTCAGGATCAAAACAAAATGTATCATCTGGTTTTCCAGAAGCAGGTCTGAAAGGAGGCTGAACCTCTCTTTTATATAATTTCTAGATATAATGGAGTTAAAATATTATTAATTCATGTTAGGAATTCCTAATACAACATCTAAAATTCAAATTCTAATATCTAAAACATTTTGAATGTTAACATGACAGCATAAGTGGGTAAATTGTAACCAAAACATAGACGCATTAAAAATATTGTATGAAATAGTCTTCACACTATATGAATAAGGTATATATTAAACACAAAAGAATTTCATACTACTTGGATTCTATTTTCAAATTTATTCACTTCCTAGCATGCATATGCATGCACACCCACCCACCCACCCACACCCACACACAAATCCCAAACCCAGAAAAATCTTAAACTTTTGGGATATGCAACCTGTACTTGGCAAGAGAAATTGTCACATGATATTGACAATCTATCAGAACATTAGAAATATTTATACAAGTTTCAGATAATTGATACAAATTCCACAGTTGAGACAACATAATGCCCAAATCTAATGAAGTCAGAGAATATATATGACATTATAGTGATGTCACAGCTTGTGCTATAAGAGAATAAAGATGTCTACTTCTGCATATAAAAATAAATTCTCCCTAAGCCATGACCATACAGAGCATATCACAACTAACAAAATCAACAATGAGATTGTTTTTATGAATATTTCATCTAAAATAGTTGATTTCCATAAGATACATTAAATATATTCTTTGTATTTAATAATCTAAGTTCCTAAACTGCATATGTTTTAAAAACACAGATGGGCAAGCAAGATTGTAGCTGAATAAGATTCTCTGACAATCTCTCTCCATAAACACATCAAGTAGAGCAGCCATTCATTTACCAAACTAGTTTCAACAGAGATAAGAAAGCAAGCTAGTGATTATAGTACCTGATTTTAGTATTACAAAACAAAGACTCATTCAGGAGAAAGGTAGGAAGGAAAAAAACCTGCATGCTGTTTACAACAATCCATTTCACCATCAACAACATGCATAGAGTGAAAGTGAAGTCATGGAGTAAAATAGTCCATGCCAATTGAATTTAAAACAAAATGTGAGTGGTCGAAGATCAGATGAAACAGAGTTGAACTCACAAGCATTAAAAACAGACAAACAAGGTCATTATATAATGAGAAAGAAGTCAAGTCAGCAAAACAAAACAGATACATCTAAATGTCCACGATACCAAATATTATATATATACATACATACATACATACATACATACATACATACATACATACATACATACACTAACTGATCTAAAGAGACAAAAAGGCTCAACTGCAGTCACAGCCAGGAAGTTTAACACTCCACTAGTCCAACAAAGACTGCAAGGTTAAAACATTCCCTATGCCAAATGGACCAAATATATATCTACGAAAAATTCCACTCAATAGTTTCTCATAAGCCCTCTGAAGATTCCACAAAAGAATTCTCAATGAATTTCAAAGTACTAAAACCACATCAAATATCCTTTTTATTATGGGACAATAAAACTGGAAACTAGCAACAAGATGAATTTTGGAAACTATGTAAATATAAGATAATCAAACATTTCACATTTAAACAACTAATGGATTAAAGAAGGAAAAAAAATCAAGAATTTTTCCACTTGGTGGACACAAGTGACAAAAATAATATCTATAATGCCTATATTTAAAAATTAGAGAACTTTCAAGTAAATAACTTCTCACTATATTTCAAAGAAGTAAAAAAGTGAATTCTTCTAAGATACGCTTATCAATCTGGGTATATGAATAAAAACCTTCATAGATAATTTAGCAGAATTTCTCAATGTTTTTATTTCCTATCATCCCCAAATTTAAAGATCTATAGTAAAATATTTTATATTTAATTTGTTCTAATATATAACAATGAACAATCTGAAATTAAATAATGCATGGGTTTATTATTGTTACCACCTATAATAATCTGTTACAGCTCACCCATTTTTCCCTCTCATTCTTTCCTCAACAAGAGTGGAAGTATAATATTAACCACTGTAATGGTTATAACAAATGACAAGCAAAAATTACTAAATGTTTCCACATATCTACTACTTAAAGGTATTACCATGGTAAGAGATACCTATAAACAAAAATGTCAGATAATATAAAATAATTGGATTATGCTTATAACCAAAGTCTCTATATACAATTGATTCTAAAAATTTTTGCTCATTTTAATATATCTTATTTACTGACAAACTTACATTCCAGTCAACAGATTCAAAAAACGCATGTTTTTTGACTTCTTCAACTCCTTCTGATCCTATAAGATGGGAATGATTTTAATGGCATGAATTTTTAATCTTGCTACTTTTTACATTTTCCCTTGATTCCTTATATTGAGCAATCTATGATTTCTTCTCTGGTATTGCATTAACTTGTCATTTAACTATGATTAATAAAAAACTGATACACATACTGAACTGTATAAGGAAACAACATAAAATTCTTAAATCTAAAATGTCTAACAAGTACAATTTCTGTTTAATGTAACATTAAACTAAGTAATTTTTTCACAATTCAACTCATACCTCATATTCATATACTAGGTTAAACTCTACACAGGGGAAAAGAGCATTGTAATTCTAACACAAGTAATAGATAATAGGATCACATCAGGATCTAGAAAAAGGCTTCTAGAAATTGATCAAATATTGAGGAGTTCTGAATTAGAAGAGACAAAATAATCACTCTTAAAAACCTAAAAGAATTATCAATACAAGGTTAACTGTGCCTATTTCAAGAGGCAGCCCTATATTGTACATAATAGTACATGTTGAACAAACCTTTTCATTAACTAGATTATTCTATGTTCTAACCATAAGAAAAACTATGTTATATAGAATACTAAAAATTCAAAATTCAAAGCATAAATATATAGCAGCCATAAATGAACTTAAACTATAAGTCATATAGACACAATTACTTAGTTAGTATAGGTAGTATATTCTTATAAAGGTAAAGAAGATAAAAGTTACCCAATCTATTGGCTGGATTCCTTTTAAATAACATCCTTAAAAGACTTTGTGCTTCAGCACTAAGAAACTGAGGCATTCCAAGCTTTGCTCTGAAAAACATTGTAAAATTTTCACTTAAATCTAGACACACTAAGTTTTTTTTTTTTTTTTTTTTTGGTTTTTCAAGACAGGGTCTCTCTGTGTAGCCTTGGCTTCCCTGGACTCACTTTGTAGACCAGGCTGGCCTCGAACTCACAGCGATCCGCCTGCCTCTGCCTCCCAAAGTGCTGGGATTCAAGGCGTGCGCCGCCACGCCCGGCTTAAATCTCAAAGTTTTAATAAATTCCCCATATATTAATAGAAAAGTAAAAGATAGTAAAAATAGCTTAAGTCTTTATTGAAAACCACATAAAGATTTTAATATTACACGTAAGAATTTTTTCCCTAAATAAAACAAAAGTGTTTTTACTTACTTCAGTATCATATTCATGGTCTCATTTCTGTCTTTACCTTGAAATGGCAAAGTGCCAGTAAGCATTTCAAACTAGAAAAAATAAAATAAATAACCACAACTTATTACAACAAATGTATAATTAATCTTGTTTAAAAAAAAACAAGACTTAATGATTGTTAAATCAAGTAGAATTCTGTTGACAGTGGCTCAAAAAACAATCAGAAATTAGGTCACTTAAATAACAAGATTGCTATGTATAGCTCTACATAGAGGTTGACAGAGTTGAACTGCATGCAGCAGATGAAACCAACTAGTTTTATTTTATTTCTAACATGTCTAACTTCTCAATCTAAATGCTACCTGAAAATAACCTATTTGTTTTATAAACAAGTTTATATGTTTAAAGCATATAACAATAATTGCTAAAGACAATAGACACCAAAGCATCTGGGACTTACTCATGTAAGGAAAATCTTTAAAATAACCATTCTCAATGCTTTCTCACCCCAAGACTAAAATAAAAAAAAATTAAGAAACAGAAATCCAAAGTTAGAGGTAAGGCCAAGAGTGGTGGTGCATTCCTATATCCTCATTTATTCTGGAGTATAAAGCCAATGGATTTCATGTTCAATGCCTGCCTAAGTTATACAGTCAGTTTAAAGCCAGCTGGCTACCTTAGTAGAACATGGCCTCATAGTAATTTTTAAAAGTTTAGCCATAGAACAATTTGTTAGCATATACAAGACCTGGGGATTAAATCCAGTCCCCTGAAATTAATGATAAAAAATAAGTACAACATTAGGCACACACAGACACACACAGACACACACACACACACACACACACACACACACACACACACGTGTGTGCAATAATACCTTTTTTAAAAAATGGAGAAAATTGCATGTAGAATAAAGAAAACATCTTATTTAGGGATTTAACTGAGAATGATAAGATAAAATAATGTGTACCATTATTTTTATAAGACTAGGTCTAATTATGAGAGTTCTGTTGAATGGTAAAGCATTTGTCTAGTTTGAAAAACATCCTAAGTTAAATCCTCAGTATTGAAACAAAACAAAAAAAGAGGAAGAAAAGGAAGGAAGGAGAGAAGGGAGGAAGGGAAGAAGGAGGGAAGGACAAAAGGAAGGAAGGAAGGAAGTCCTAAACTAAAGATATTACTAGCTCATTAAAACTTTATATGAAGCTGAGGAAATGGTTTAGTAAGTAAAGTATTTGCCACAGTTTGGATAAAATCCAGATGTGACATGCATGCTTAACCACAGTACTATAGGGGCAGAAACAAGTGGATCTCCAATTGTGCTTCTGCAGCTTGCTCCTCATTGAGTACAGCTAAATTGCTAAGCTATGGGTGCAATAAGAGACCCTCTCTCAACAATAAAGTGATGTTTAACTGAGGAAGACACATGTTCTCTGCCCCACTACACACACACACACACACACACACACACACACACACACACACACACGAAAACAAACACAAAAATTATAGCACTAATAGGTATATTTCAAAATAATATTGACAAATGGCTTTGGTTTCAGTCTTGTTGTTCATTTAAGCTGACTTCATAATATTAATTACCTTATGGATTAATCTCTTGTATAATGACATCAAATCTGCTGCTCTAGCCTCATCCTCTCTCAAGCACTATTTTTCTCACTCAAACCTACAGTAGTAGTTTGTATGATAGCAGACACACATTAGGAATTGTTCAGGCTATAACAGTTTACAAATATCAAAAGAATCACATGGAAAAGTTTATAGGTTTATAGCTGCACATCCACCACTTTTGTCCTTACTCTTGACTTCTCTAGTCAAACTGACTTCCCAAAGATTTGCAAATATGATCATAAGAGTCAGGTTTTCTTGGCATGTGACTATGAAGTTCTATCTATCCTTTGGGGCTTCAGTTCCACGTCTTCCATCTATATGAACTTTTAAATGAAGTCTTCCTCAAACTCTAAGGTACCTATTTAAATAGCTTCTCCAGCCTTATTTTATATGTTCTCTAATTAAGAAAAATGCTGTAATTTATTGGTGATTGTAATTTAGTTACATTAGCTATTGCCTTCAGAAAATGCCTCCTTTGGAAAGATATTTAGTATATGACAATGTCATGTCATATACCACCCCATGATAAATGGAAATAAAAACAAGAAAGAAAACTGCTGTGATTCAATAACCTCTTATCATCATCTGTATTCTGTATTTATATAAATGACACTATACTAGTTTCTAAGTGAGACTTAAAAAAAAATACAAGATACAATTGCTAGTATTTCTAGGGCAGATGTAAATCAATTGCAAAATTAAAATAAAGGTGATAAATTCTGTGATGCCTAATAAAATAGCATAAAATGTTGGTTAAGTCCAGAATCACCTACAACTTTTCTAAATTTTAGATATGAATTGCTGACCCAAAACCTTAAACTAAAATAGTATAAGTCATAAATTGATATAATTAAGGAAATTAATATAACTTACCATAAGTACTCCATATGACCACCAATCAGCACTCTGAGAATGGCCTCGTCTATTGACTACTTCAGGAGCCATATATTCCACAGTACCACAAAAGGAGTAGGCCTTCTTTTCTTGATCCACTGACTCTTTGCTAAGCCCAAAATCTGTAAGTGTTACCAAAAAAGTAGCTGAAAAATCTCAGAAAATAGGAAATAGCAAAAAACAAAATAATGAAACAAATATTTAAAATTTCATTTCCTTTAAATTTTTTTTGGGGGGGTTGGTTTTTGGAGACAGGCTCTCTCTGTGTAGCCCTGGCTGTCCTGGAATCACTCTGTAGACCAGGCTGGCCTCGAACTCACAGTGATCCGCCTGCCTCTGCCTCTTGAGTGCTGGGATTAAAGGTGTGCACCACAACGCCCAGCTTTCTTTTAGATTTTTAATTGACATAAAGTATTTATTGACAGGATATGGTACTAAATTTGATGGTTAAATTACAGTAATTAGGATTTTCATTTCTTCAAATATGTTTTGTGTGTTGGGAATCTTCAAATTCTTTTGTAGCTATTTTGAAATGAATACATAATTGAATGCTATGACATTAAAATTACTTCCTCCTCTCTATAAAAAAGGAAAACAGAACAAGTCTATCGCCATAAAGATCAGAATAATGAGTTTTACAGTATGCAGATTACTTTTGATTTCCAAAAGCAAAAAAAGTAAGCCCAACATTTTTCTCTTTGGTTAATTAAGTCAGGCTGTCACAAAACTGATCACTCAAACCATGTTCAATATTTTCATTTAGAAAATCATTTGTATAATAAGTTTGTGTTGTATCTTTAAGTGTAATTTTCCAGCTTAATATACTATATCCATTCTTTTTATTTAAGACATTTAAAATATTACATTAAAAGTAAAATAAAATAAGAAATAGTCTTGAAAACTACGTCAGCTGAATATATGGTATATAGAAGAGGGAAAAGTCCAGGCAAGGTAGTGCATGCCAACAACTACAGCACTTAGAACACAAAGGCAGAAATACTACAAGTTCCTGTCACAATACCTATCTATGAAAGGGAAAGAATAAGATATATTTGAAGTATTTGAAGGTAATACTCTCAGGCTGATACATTTACTTCAGTTTACAAGGTAACAGTTTGATCCTTTATTTTTACATTGATATATTATATTCCTTAAATTAGAGTGACATCTTTAAATTGTACCAGCTCAAACTTCTCAGTACAAAACATCCCTTCATTATCTTAGTTATAGTTTTCCAAAATTGAAACATAGAATTTACTTTGTACCAAAAACATTTGCAACTTTTTGAGATGATCCCACTTAATATAATGTTCTTGTCATCTACCCTAAATTATTGTGAAATCAATAGTTCTCTCCTTTAATTGCTCAGTAGCCCATCTCATGGAAATTACACATAACTTGTTTATTCATTAACCTTTCATAGACATTAAAGTCACTTCCAGTTTTCAGCTAGTATAAATAGATATGCTTTAGAAGTGTGGATAGTGAATGGTTCCTCAAAACTGGGTTATATAACTCTCCAAATAACAAAACTGCAGAGAGGTAGAACAGATGACTGAAAAGTTAGGGGAAGGTAGGAAGTAATCACTATTGTTTTCACACGTGACACGTACTTTGTTAATTCTTTCAGTCTAGACTACAACTAAAATGTACTATTCTTACCTAAAATATGTTTTAATCAGGGTAGTGCCTCTATTGTAGAATCTTTTTAAATGGATTCAGAAAAAATATGTATTCAGAAGAGATTGTAACTATATAACCTTGAAATGAATCTTGGTCCACTAATTACACAAAATGCAACTCAAATGAAGGCTAAAAATGGATAGCAGGCTTAGAAAAATATGAGCTAGAATAATAAAAAGTAATGGGATTAGTAGTATGTAAGAAATTTTACATACCTGTTAACTTAATATGTCCTATTTCATCAAGCAAGATGCTGTAAATCAAAATTCATAATAAATAATATGGAACAAACTACATAAAAGTCATAAATATAAAATTAGTCAAGATTTGACACATTGGAAAATTTTCAATTATTAAAACAAAAGTATATTATAAATATTATTTTGTATAAGTAAACTTTATGTAACTGTATCATTCATTCAGAATTTCATATAATTGGTATAAGCTTAATGAAATATGCTTAAATATATTTTAGTTAAAAAATGATATCTATGGAGATATGTGGGGTGGCAGGATGGTTTAGAAGATAAAGGTACTTGCCACCAGAGTCGACAAACTGAGTTTGCTATCTGGCACCCACCCACATAGTGGAAGGGAGCCAACAAATGTTCTCAGGTTTCCTTTGACCTCTTCATATATGTCATTGTATCTGCATGTGCATAACTGCACATACAAAAGCACACAGTAAATCAATATAATAAAAAAGTCTTCAAAATCAATGTAGACAGCTTGGCTATAAATGGAAAATATAGCTTTACTTCTCTGGCTTCAGGTCTCTATACACAATTCCTAATTGATGCAGATGATCCAAAGCTAGGGCCAATTCTGCAAGGTAGAACTTCACATCTTCCTCTGTAAAAAGAACCTAAAATAAAACAATAATTTATCATTTGATCTTTAGTCTATATTATAAACTTTTAATTTACTTCTTTTACAAATCAGTAGTCAGACAAATCTGGAGAAATAATAAGAAAACAGGCATAGTTAAATCTTATTTGATTGGCACAAACATTTGTATACAAGAATAATTTTTGAGATAAATTATATTAGTGTCTTAAAAATCACATCTTTAAAAATATTAGCAATTTAAATATAATTCTTCCTAAGACAAATGCTGTTTGTACATCATCTTACATTAAATGCACTTCAAAGAATTCTGGTTTTTCATGAGTTTCATAGCACCAATATTAATTTTGGTATATAGCACTGACATGGTGGCTGTGCTCACTCAGAATAATTAAAGTATTAGAGACATTTTGTTTTGACACCCATACTTTCATTATTTATACTATTCCCTTTTTTACCATCTACTTCTCAGAAATTTCACTTTTTAGTCCCACTGATCAAAGCTTCTAATCCAGCACCACAAGTTGTCAAATTAATAGCCCTTACATCAGAATTTTAAGCTCCTATCTTTGTGTCAGAAAAGAAAGATATTAAGACAAAGTGAAATGCATATGAAATTTAGAGGGTTAGCATTTAACCCTCTGGACCTGAATTTTTAAATCTTTAAAATAAAACCACTTGACGACTACATATACATTTTAAAGTTATCAGGGGTTTTCAGATTGAAAAAAAAAAAAAGAGCCGTTTCTAGAAATCTGTTTTCATCAAAGAAATCTGATAATTTGGAAGGCTCAAATCTGAATGAAACCACTCAGTTAAAATAAAGTGTGCTCATTTACATTCCAGTTAGTGTATTTCACAAAACAGATTCATGCTTCTAGTAAAAGTGAAGAAAATGTATAGTTAATATTATTCGTTATCCAAATCCCAGGGACATTTCTTTGAATATTATAATGTAAAAGTATAAGAACATTATCATCAACTTCATATTCAGAATAAAAGTACTAGTTACTCACTGAAATTCTGTAGAATAATCAAAATAGTCACTGAAACTCAATACGCAACAAAATTCTAAATACCATTTCGGTTACTTACACATTATGTCAAACATATAATCTTATTTATCCTGATAGTGTCTTGGTAGAAAGCCTCACAATGAAAACAAATAAGAAACTTACTAAAAAGCAATTATGTACCATATGCAATTAATTATGTGACAGGACTACATATTCTTCCTGTTATTACAGTCTTCCAAAAACTCTATAATATACTATTATCAACATCTTAAATACATATACAGTTAGACTCAGAGTGACTAAGTAATTTGCCCAAAGTAACAATTAGTAAGTAGGAAACACAGGATCTGAATTCAAGAATACTTGTCCCTAAGAATGACTTTTTCCCCAAAAGACACTTGTATCTTACTTACAGTATTTGTATCTTATAGTATATTTCCCCCTATGTTTTAGGTTCAAGTCCAACAATGCTTTCGTATTTGCTAATTATCTTACTCATAAAACCCCCCTCAAAAGTGAAAGTCACCTAAGATTCTAGTACTAAGAAAAGCATTACACATCTGTGGCTTAATAATGTGTGTATGAGACTATGTATGTTAAGATACTTGATTCCATACTACATATATTATATAGATCTCTTTTGTTCCCAGTTAATATTATATCATACTCATACTCCCATACCTTTCAAACTTGTTTATGAACATTAGTAAATATGGGCACATCAATCATTTCAGTTTACCATGATTAACCTAATGTTCTCATCCTGGACAATTAGGTTTTTCCTATATTCACTCCTATAAATGTTATAATATGCTGTATTATAAATATTCTTGAATATGCATATACCTTTTATTTCACCATAATAGATTCCTAAGTAATAAAATGTTTTTTCATGTCTCGTGGCCTTTCCAATTTCCATGAAGTACCAGAAATTTGTTGTCTATTTCCCATTATTATCCTACTACTTTGTTCAACTGGGTATAAGCCCTTCAAGAATTAAAGAGTCATGACTTTATCATATTAATTACAAGCGCTTTTTTCAAATATGTGCTGGTTTTGAGAAGTAGTTTTTAATTTTAAATAGTCAAATTTATTTTATCTGTTTGCTGTCCCATTTGTTACTTTAAAGCTTACCAAATGTCCATTCAATGATCAACTAAATACTCAGCTATATTTTCTTTTAGGATATAGTGATTAAATTTTAAGATATAGTTCTATCATATAGGTCAATTTTATTTGGTATGTGATACAGATAGTGTTTTACATTATCTTTGAAATATCTAACCAAATTTTCATAAACTGTTTTTATTGATCAATCTCTTTACCACAATATATGATTCATCCTTTATTCATAATCTTATGTTAAATCATATATAATAAGATTCATGGGTTATACAGTATATGTGAAAACTATGATATTTTGCTTACAGAAGCTTTCTAACATAAAAAAAAAAAAACAGATATGGTGGAACACACCTGTAACCCTAGCAGTTAAGAGGCTGCATGCAGTAGGAAATATTCCAGTTTAAAGTCCAGTCTGGCTCTAGACTCTGTCTTAAAAAACCAAATAATAAAAAGTAAAATTTTTAAAAGTTTATATTAAATGACTTTTTTGGCATGTTTATTTCTCTAGGTAAAGTATGAAACTATGCTGTCAATTTTAAACAAATTTCTATTGAGAGTTTGTAATTTTATTAAACTAATAAATGAACTTTCAAAAACTGTTAGCTTTACAGTAATAAATTCAAAATATTTTCTTGATATTAGCAAAAAAGAAAGTTGTGGCTTAAATGTTTATGTGCTTATGTATGGATTTATTTGAGTATATATGTCTATGTGCATTGTCAGAGGGAGAAATTTGGGCAGGTACCTTTTCTTTTAAAATATAAGGACCAAACATAAAATTTCTTAAAACATACTAAAATTAACTTTAAACGTCTAAACTTTAAAACTTCTAAGGCACAAATATTTCTTCAGTATGGATTACTCAACTTTTTATTCACAAGTGAAGTATAACCAACAATCAACTACTTATAATAAGCTACCTATAGACTTAATCACTGAATCAGTTTTTTAATGTCTATTCAATGAATAAACTAATTTATTGTCTTTTGGGAAATGCATTTAAAATGCTTGCTCTTACCTAATATTCCAGACTTAGGAATCAAAACTTACTGACTGCATCTCTGTGCTAGTATGAGTTTAGATAGTCCCACATCGAGAATGGAGGTCTGAAGAGTTTAAAAGAAAGTTAGAAATGACTACAGGTAAGAATTTTTCAAAAACATTTGTGACACTCTATAATCTAACATAAGAAATAATGAATGCTGGAGCCATTGTTCTTCTACAAGTTTCTTTAAAGATTTTCCTTGGATGAGGCTCACAGACAGACCCTATCACATACTAAATTCTGTTCTATAATGCAAAATATGTTCTCATGCATGCCAAGTTCTGCACTGGAGGTAGACAGATAAAAGCCAGAGACCTCAGCCACTTAAGCACTGACTAGCATCCTATAAACAAATTTGTTCCTTTGTCACAAGTTCCAGAACTCTGAGAATCAATGGTAGCTGTCCTACACTCAACATCATAAATTCTGGAAGTTAGATATTGAACTACAGACATCCAATTAAAACTCTGCTACCAGACTACCATTTCAAGACAAAATAAAATGGACAAGGACAGAAGCTATTCTGCTGCCTGAAACATCCAAAACACAGGACAAAATTGGAAGTGATACATCTCAAACACTGGACATCTAGTAACAAAAGACAGTGAGATACTGAGATATGAGGAACATATGTGATATGCTCTGTGACAGCCCTTGCTTTCTACCTGGCAAGTTTCCAAGTGGTAGTGCAGGGAGTTCTAAGTCGGGTGGAGTTCAGAGCCTTTCTGAAGGAATGACTAAGAGCAAGAAGAGTCTTAGAGGAGAAAAGAATTTACAGAGTACTGAAGCAAAGGCAATTGCAGAATGACCTCACAAGATATATAAGGGGTTCCAAGTATATAGCTGGGATGCTAGGACATATGACAAGGACACTATGCTGAGTCAGGAAAAGAACCACGGGCTATAGAAAACCATTTATGCAACTCACAAATTGGGTACTGAATAGCTCCTGCTATCTTCAGCTATAGTGGAAAACATCATACACACAGAATTGGAATAACCAGAAGGACTTTGCTTTAGGAGTACACCAAAATTAATCCTGATTGAAAGATGTTCAGGTCCACTCTAACAAATTTTACAGGAAGACAGGAAAAGATAAAACTAGTTCTACATTTTCAAGCAAGCATCAGTATATTTCCAAAAGCACAAAATAGTAATCATCTAAAACCTTAAATTTCACCAAGACTGCCCAAATGTAAGAAATTCCCCATGGATCAATGGGAACTACCTGAGCTCGAGAAAAAATATAGTCTTAAAAGGATTAAAAAACCCACTAAGCTCAAGAAGATGAAGGACATGCCTCCTTTGGAAAACAAGATAATAAATAAAAATTCCAAGGATGCTGGTTAGAGTAATTAGGAAACACCATCATTTGGATAGCAAGGATAATTAACCCCATATTAAATGTTGTCCTAGTCCCAAATGAAAAACGTAAATGCAAGATCTAGAGTTGAGGGTACAGCTAAAGTATAAAGTGGGTCCCTACCATGAGAGGCACAGTGTTTTGCTCTTCACAATAAAGATAAAGATAAAAAGGATGCTAAATCATCAAAATGAGAAAACATTTAGCATGTAAAAAATTAAACTCAATATATCTACCATTTAATACAAGTAGTCATAACTATGTAGTGGCACACACCTGTACTCCCAACATGTTGAAAGCTGAAAGGGGAAGACTTGGATTCACATCCAGTCTGGGCTATACAATAATACCTACCATGTCTTGAAAAGAAAAGAAAGGAAAGAAACACCTTGCAAGTATGCTATCACTGAGCTATGAAAGAAGCCATGGAAAATAAATAAATGTGGCAAATGGTCTGAAGACTATATGTCTCTGACCCAAACTTAAATATGTACATTATAAAACTTGATAGAACTACAAAATAGCAAAACAAAGTGTTAG
Organism: Acomys minous; assembly: GCF_964271855.1. NCBI lineage: Eukaryota > Metazoa > Chordata > Mammalia > Rodentia > Muridae > Acomys > Acomys minous. The sequence continues at coordinate 66,233,544 of NC_140488.1, read as the reverse complement.
GTAATACTACCAAGCCAGCAGCAAAACTGCAAATTACATTATAACAAAAATAATTGATTAAATGTATCCATAAAAAGTGGGGGAAACAAAGAATAAATGATACAACATGGTAGATTTAAAGATTACCATATCAAAATATAAAATTATATATTAAATATAGTAAGTCTAATACCTCACTTTAAAAAGTACACATTTTCAGATTGGGTAGAAATCAAGGGTGTCATATGTTCTTTTTATTTGCTACATGTAAAAGTACAACTAAATTTAAAATAAAGACACATACATAGTTATACTGAGCTAATGCTTAAAAACATGAGACTGAGAGCCATATCATGTATTAAAGTAATCATTTAGTGATGATATCTCCTTATCAAGAAAGAATACCACCATTAAAAGTTTCTTTAAAACTTTGGTAGAAATTCAAGAAATATAATAACCTATAATTATAATGGAAGATTTCATGTATTTCTAAAATATAAAAATATGTATAGTTATGTAGGAAAATCCCAATTTGTATAGCAACCACTATTAACCTGATCTAACAAATATATGTATATTTTTTTGGTTTTTTAGACAGGCTTTTTCTGTGTAGCCATAGCTGTCCTGGACTCACTCTGTAGACCAGGCTGGCCTTGAACTCACAGTGATCTGCCTGCCCCTGCTTCCCAAGTGCTGGAATAAATGGCATGTGCCACTACTTCCAGCTCTAACAAATATTTAGTGAACCTTCTACCACTCAACAAGAGATTACACATTTTCCTCATATGCACATGGAACATTTACCAATATATCATGTTATGAAGAATACAGTAAGTATAGACAAATTTAGGAGTAAAATCATTAAAAAGGAATCCTTTATGACTATAGTAGTACTGGGTTAGAAATCAGTATTACAAAGATATATGAAAAAATTATTGAAAACAGAAGAAAAATATATGGAAAATAACCAAATATGCATAAACATGATGTTTTTAAATACTCAAATGAGTCAAATAAAGGAAATTAGAAAATACATTAAAGAAATTAAAAGGACCAAAATATCAGGAATAAAATTCAAGCAGTACTTTGAGAATTTGTAACATTGAGTAGTTGCATTAGAAAAAAAAAAGGTTTCAAATCAGTGACAAAAGTTAGTAACTACAAACTAAGTAGCAATAAAGAGTAAAGAAATGCAAAATGGATCAGAGATCACTAAAGCCAAAAACCTTGTTTCATAAAATGAAATAAATAAATATAAATCTGATAACCTTCTAGCAACACCAAACAGGACTAAAGAAGAGAAGACAAACTACCACCATCAGCAGTGAGAGTCATACATAAATAAGGATTCTACAACCATGAGAAAAGATAATAAGGGAATAAAAGAAATGGCTGTGGTGGCTTGAATGAGAAGTGTCACACAGGCTCATGTATTTAGCACACTTAGTCCCCAGATGTTTTCACAGTTCAAAGATGCTATGAACACTTTAGGACAAGAAATCTTGCTGGAGTAAGGCTTTGAGAATTTATAGTCTGGCCACACTTCCAAATCATTATGTCTGCTTAAGTGGTAGTGAGATGAATTCTTTTACTTTCCTACCCTGATTCCATGCCTCCGCTGTTACTGTGTGCTCTCCCTCTGTAACTGCTAGCTAAAATAAACTCTTCATTCTACAAGTTCCTCTAGTTCATAACATTTTAGTACAACAAAACCAACAACAAACTAATACAAAACCTATAGCTATAAATATGATGGAACTAATAAATTCCTTAATAGACACAAGCTAGCACACAACTCAGTAAAAAAGAAACAATAGTCTTAAATCTATTATATAAATTGCCTTTTTGATTAAGTAACTTGCCAAAAAGAATGCTTTTAGCCAAAAACCTTACCAGGCCAAATTGGTTTCCACATGAATTCTACCAATCATTATTAATAATACCAAATCTACATAAGTTCTACTGGAAAGTTGAAGAAAAACATCCTATTCAACTTGTAAGGCAGTAATTACTTTTGATACAACAAATAAATGGAGAAAACATAAAATCAATATTCCTTATGAAAACAGTAATAGGTATGGAGAGATGGCTCAGCAGTTAAGAGTACTGGCTGCTTTCTCAGGAGTCATGTTTGAATCTCAGCAGCCCCATGGCAGCAACCAACCATCTGAAACTCCAGTTCCAAAAATCTAATATCCTTTTCCAGACTTCACAGGCACTACCTGAACATGGTACCTAGGAATACATGTAGGCAAAACACCCCATACACATACAAGTTGGGTTACTGTTTCACAGCTCGCCATATCATAAATTAAGCAGGAAAAAAAAGTCTCAAATGACATGACAATATGTAATATCTATTAAAACATCTCTCCACAACATAATATGGTAACTCAACCTAATAAACACATAAATATAAAGCTTTAAGTTTTATAGTGAAATTAAGCTTCCCTCTATTTTGAATCACCAAGAAGACAAAAATGTCTGCTCCCATCAAATGTATTCAACATTAGAATGAAAGTTCAAGCCAGTGTTAACAAGACTATAAATACAAGAAATAAACACATGATCTATAAAGTAGAAAGAAGCCCCTTGTCAAAAGTAATTAACATAAAAGCTTTTGATATCTATATAAAAAGCAGCCAGAATGCACAATTCTACTAGATTATGAGATATAAATTCAATATGGGAAAATTCTATTGTTTTTCCCACTAAAAAGGAAATTAAAAGAGCATTTCAACTGACATCATTAAACAGAAAGCACTGCAAGATAACTCTGGTAAAAGATGTGTAAGACCTATATGCTGAAAATAACCATTGCTAAAATTGGGAAGTTGCTAATGGAATGGAAAGAGAAATCATGTTTGCAAAAAAGTCACTAGTTTTTAGATGTTCATTTTGTGAAAAGTGACCTCCACATTGAATGAAATGCCAATGTGGGCAAATCCAAGTGGGCATTTTCTTTAGAACTTTAGTTGACTTTAAAATTAATAAAGAAAGGTAAATCACCTATAAGAGGCTAAACAATTTTCACAAGAAAAGCAAAGCTTGTAGATTGTAATCACTGACCTCAAGATAAACAGTCAGTAATCAAGACATAAATATAGACAAAAGAATCAGCAAACAGACCAAAGTATCCAGAAACAGGCCTTTGCCTATATGATAATCTGATTTTCAGTGAAATTACAAGGTAATTCAGTGAAGAAAAGATAATCTTTCCCAACCATGTTGCTAGAAAGGGATACCTCTATGAATTTTAAAAAGACATCAGCACATACCTACAAAAGCACATATTAAAATAACCCCAAACAATTTAAGAATATAAATATAAGTTATAGAATCCTCTAGAATATACAGATGAAAATCTTCACTTAGAACTGGCAAACATTTCTTAGATGGAACATTAAAATCCATTAATTTAATGGGAAAATTAAAAACCAGGCTTCATCAAAATTAAGAAAAATTTGCTTTCAAAAGATATGAGATTAAAAAGACAAACTATAAACCAGAAGAAAATATTTAGATGCAACACGTATGATTAAAGACTTACATCTAAACTATATGAGGAACTCTAAAACTTCAATGAGAAAACAAATATTTCAGTTCAAAATGGACAAGGGTTTAAATATTTTATCAAGGAAGATAGCAAATAATGCAGAAAAAGATGCCCAACATCATTAATCTTTAATGTGATGAAATTCAGAATTATGATTAAGTAACACTATATTTTTATCAGATGTTCAAAACTTAAAAAAAAAAAAGACTGATCATACCAAGTGTAGACAAGGATGTGAAGCAACTGAAATTCTTTTATGCTGCAGTTCGGAGTATAAAAAATATATAATCACTTTGGAAAACAGTTCCAGCAGTGTCTTTAAAATCAGTATACACCTACCATGTAACCCAGCCATTATACTCCTGGATATTTATTTATGAGAAATGAATACATGTCAATACAATCATTTGTACATGAATGTTTCCAGCAGCTTAATTGGTAATATCCAAAAACTGCAGTAAATCAAACATTCATCAACAAGTAAATAAACAGAACATGGTGCATCCATACAATGGGTACTACTCACCAATAAAAGTAAATGAACTGATACACAAACAACATAGATAAATTAAAGTAATTATAACAATTTAAGCCAGACAAAAAGAATATATACACTATGATTTTGTTTCTGTAATCTCTTAGAAAATACAAACCAACAGTGACAGCAGAACCAGCAGGATTAGGATGGGAAGAATACATTACAAACTTTTGGCAATAATGTATTTTATTTTATTAATGATTTCAGTTATATGAATAGGCAAAATATATCGAATTGTGTAATTTATTGTGCCATTTCTGTGTCAATTAGACCTCAATAAATCCACTAAATGAATAAATTAAATATTACACTAGGAGGCATTTAGGTAGCTTGAGTAGCCAAAGTCCTAGGCTTGTTCCTATCTACTTCACACAGTTATTACAGTTATTCAAAATGTTCTTTCATCTCAGAGAAAAGTAAAACCACTGAGATGATCTAAAAGACACACAGAAAGCATCAGCTCACATATCAAGTACTACATACAGTGATAAAAAGCTTAAGATTTCAAATTTCTACAGGAAAATTTTTTATGACTTTTTAGGTTCATTTGAATAAAATATACTAATAAATTTATAAGGAAATTCTCACCTCTTTGGATAATCTTGTGAAGACATCTCCTCCCCTGAGGAAATCCAATATTAAATACAGCTTCCCTTCAGTCTGAAAGGCTAATTAGAAATCATAATGTTGTAGCAAACTAACACTTACCAAACTTTTTACGTTAACATGTTTATAATTTTATTATCAAATATTATAAAGCAATTATATATTAACATGGCCTACTGTTAGGTAATATAACAAAAATTATATCCACTATTTAATCCACTGTTAAAATAGCTATATGTTCCTTTCCAGAACATTCAATGTTGCATGTGGTTTTATAAAATATTCTACCACTACATGATAATGAAGTATATTTATTGGGGGGTGTCATATTTTTATTATTTTTTACTTAAATAATTTATTCATATTACGTCCCAATTGTTATCCCTTCACTTGTATCTTCCTGTTACCCCTCTCTCCCTCTTTCACTCTATTCCCTTCCTCTAGGCCTGTGACAGAAGGAGACCTCCTTGTTCTAGTGCAGTTACCTAAAATTTGTCTCCCAGGCATATCTATTGTATTCTACAAAGCTCAAAAATGTCACCTTCCATATTAAGCCTCCCAAGTGTCACATTTCCTTACAGTATCTTTAATCTCCACTCTACTAACATTATCTACTCCTACTTATGAGGTTTAGTAGTATTTCATGCTTCTTTTGTGGTAGTTATTTCACTTTCATTTGCACATTCATTTATACAATTTCATTCTATATACATTACTAGAAATTAGAGTTTGTTTCACTTTTGTAGCCCACTTCACTTAATACAGTGTTTTGCTACAATAGGGGTTTACTAATAATCTCATGGCAGTTGAGAGACTCTAAAATACTGCTACTTTTATTCCATTACATTAGGAATTGAAAAATAAGGAGCCAGAATTTCTTGTAGAATTTAAATAAAGCAGATATATATTTAAAAGATTTGTCAAAATTAAAATATGTGCTAGTTTTTAAATGCATAGAATGTAATGGTATAGTAAATTGCACTAATACCTTATTTTGATTTATTTATTCCCCAGTAAAATCATACCTACAATCTCATGTATTACAATGGAGAGGGGACATGATTCAAAATCATAAATGCCTGATTCTAAAAATTGTTCCTTCATTATTTCTATTGCTTCTTACTGATCTCACTTCTTCCTTAGGTATTACAAAACAGTTCAGTCTGACCACTATAAGCAAATAGCTCTCTTGACTAGAACCAGAAAGTAAAAATAATATTATCTGGATGTTTTACACAAATTAGCATAGTAGCCTATGATCACTGGAGGTGCTGCTTCATCTCATCTCGAAACACTACTGGCCAAACATTGAAGACATTTTCATTTTTGTTTGTGAATTTCATATATGCATATAGTGTGTTTGAACGAGTTTACCCCTTCCCTCCAATTCCTCCCATAGCCTCTCACCACTATTGCCTCCCAATTTCATGTGTTCATTTTTTGAATTTAGAGTCCACATAGAGTTATTATTATGAGCATGGATGTAGAGCTATCTACTGAAGCACAAACAGCCTCTTAGCAACTGCATTGCTGAAGAAAACTGACTGTATCAATGGCCATCAGTTGCCAATAGCTCATCAGCTAAGGGGGAGACTCTGGGAGACATTATCATGTTATCTTAAGTTGATGATCTTAAGACAATGGAATTCAGCTATTTCAGGTATACTATATAGTGTTGAATACATTAAATTATTTTTAAGTATTTATTTCTTGTTATAGTACTATCTGAAAACAATTGAAGTTCTCTAATTGCATAAATAAAAGGTTGCATACCATAGTGCAGTTTGACAATAAATGGATGATTCACTTCCACCAGAATATCCCTCTCCATCTTTGTGCGAACACGGTCTCGAACTTAAAAAAAAAAGGCACAGACTGAAATGTTATACTCATTCATAATCTCAGTAAAGACCTGTCATTTACCAACCAAAATATAAATATATGAATAATTTCAAAAGCATCCACTGGAATTGTCTGTATATTCCAAGTTAATAATAACCATTTTCAGAAGCCAACAGATTTAGTTTAAATCTAGAGATAAGCTAAAATGGCATAATTGGCTAATAAGCATTTCTTTAATTTTTCATGTGAAGTTAAACTGAACTTAATAGTATCCTTTGCGTTCTCTCCTCTCCCTTCCCAAGCCTCTCCTTGCCTATTTACCCCTCTACCCCTCTCCTCTCTATCTCACTGGGTTTTATGAAATCCATGCTAGTCTTTAATATGGCATACAAGGTAGGATAATTGCAAACTCCACTTCCCTAGAGCTGGAATGTAATGTCTTATCAGGGTCCGTATTAATTTTATAAGTCTCGAAGCCTGTGAATATAAATGTATGGAGTAATTGTGCTTTCTAAATGTACGTCACCCAGACAAACAGTAAAAAATAAAAATGTTGATAGAGTAAAGATTTTTAAAATATTTACCTTCAGAACAAACTTAATGAAATATGTCACACTTCCTGGTATTAAAGCTGTTACTCAGGTAAGCATTCTGGAAATTAAGTTATACAACAATAGAGGACCCCAGAAGTATTAATTGACAACTGCAAAACTATAATAATTAACAAAACTAAAAAGAAATCCTAACTATCCCCTTACAAGCAATACACAACCTATTTCTTAAAACAAGTTCTGCTAAATTCAATTGTAATAAACTTTCTAATTTCATACCTTTTAAAGAAGCCTTTTTTAACACCTTCATTGCATAGAGCTGCCCAGCATCAGGACCAGTCTTCTTTCTAACAAGAAAAACCTAACAGGAAACATTTTTACATGAATTTCATAGTTCAAGCTGCTTTTTTATGTTAAATATATTTTCTTATTTATTCCTGAGAATTTTATACAATGTATACTGATTATATCCTCAATTTGTTCTACCCCCATCATATACCTCCCAGTGTCGAGTTCTCTTTTTATAATGATCTATGACAGCCTGAGCTACTTACTAAAAAGAAACCTCAATCCCATCCCTGTGGAATTTTGACTGGCTTGATCTCTGTAACCATAGTTTTGTCACTCATTTTTTTCTAGTAAGAACAGTGACCCACAACAGGACAGTTGTACATATACACTCACAGAAATTATAACAGAATGCAGAAGATCTATACACTCAAGCCATTTAAAACCCCAGCATGGAAAATGGGAAATCAGCATGAAGTTCCACCACTAGTTAAGGAGCCTTTGGGCCTTTGATTACTAGGAGATAGATAATCTTCTTTAATGCTTTGATCCTAGCAGGCTGACCATGTTCTAGGGTAGGCCCTACTCTCAAGAATAACTGGACAACACAATTAAAAGAAAAGCAAGAAAAACCAAGAAGTTAGAGGGCAGGGAAAAAAGAGTGGAACTGGGAGGAGTTGGGGTAGGGAAGTGATTACGAGCAAAATGAATTGTATAAAATTCTCAAAGAATATGGATACATAAAATAATGAACCAAGAAAAAATGGCTAGTTCATATCACAATTCAAAAATTTATACTTGTACTCTGCTTTGAAAAAACTTGTTATTTGATCTGTACCTAAAATGTTTTCTTGCACTTTTTTCAATGGTTGAGATGTAATAAAAGAAATAACTGGTTATATCTAATCGAGGACATTTTTCAACCAAGTGTGAGGCAGTAAAGGATCCAATGACAAATATGCTGTTTGGTGTTTCTACCTTTACTGTTCTAGCAGTTCTAAAAATATTGGAATTATTTTTAAATAACTTTGACCTAAGGACTCTTTGAAAGGGTTTAAAGATGCCAAGGGAATAGTCTACACCTCTGAGAACTACGTTGTATAACATAGTCATAGTATTGCAAAGAAGAGAGTATAAAGAAAGAGGCAGTTAAGGAAAGAGAGAGTAGCCCATGCTTCCAGAAAAAAATGTGTGTAAAGTTGTCATTTCTCATAGGTTTTCATGTGTTTCCTATTAATTCTAAACGTCGTCTAATAGACATCATCAGTCCTAATCTGAAAAAGTGACTGTTTACTAATTACATGATATGGTGTTTTCTACAAGAGAAAAAAATCTCGATTTTTCTCATAATCAACTACAAATATAGTAGAAGAGCTTCAAGCTACTATACCTATCATGATCTTTTTAATTACATCAAACTATGGGAACCTGTCCAGAAAGGAAATGAGTGAGTTACCTCAGAGTGTTTTTTTCTCTCAATCACATGGACTTTATTGGACTTTATATTGTCCATTAAAAAGTACTCAGTAAACACTGGAAGTGAATTAGAAAACCACATATCCGTAAATGTTGATTGCAGAGAAAAGACCAATGGTAGACTATTTCAAGATATAACCATGTATTTTTAAAACTATTACTTGATAATAGATCAACTGTATAATAATAAATAAGTTCAATGTCTTCAAAATTCACTTAAGTCCTCTATTATAAGGCTTGTCATAAAAGGAAAATATTACTTAATAATCCATGAGTATCTATTTTGTATGAGTGATTTGGCCTATGTTACACAATCTAGTCTGACAATGCCAGATCTTTATGGTTTGCTTATGTTTTAAAATAATGTACTATTTAGATGTACTACATTTTACTTCCTTCACTAGTAGTCATTAGTAGCATTATGCTTAGCATAATCACTACATAGTTTCCCATCCATCTTTCATGGGGAGAGTGCTTTTCTGTAGTTTCAGTCAGTGTCCTCATGAATGACTTCTTCCTTCCCCTTTACCATCTTATTCCACACAAGAACATACATATTCTGTGTATGAGAGAAAACAGAAGGTGTCCATCTGGTCCTGGGCTTTTTATTTAAGTTGCCAACTAGTGTTTCTATTTCATTCTTGATGTAGGTATATTTGTGCTGTTTGTGTCCTCTTGGTTTAATTCTGGTAAGTATTAATGTCAACCAATTTATCTATTTCTTCTGGATTTTTAAATTTCTGAGAATACAAATTTTTAAAGCATTACTGAATGATATTGTAAATTTCACTAGTTTGTTGTCCCCTTCTTATTTCTACTTTTATCAGTTTGGACCTTCTCTACCTTCTTATTGCTTAGTCTGACTAAGGATTTGTCCATTTTGTTTATCTTTTCAACGAATCAATTTTACATCATATGGCTTTTTATTTGAATTGTCCTTTTAATCTTCATTTCATTAAACCTTGTTTTATTAATGTGCAGTTTTATATGACTTTAGCATTAGTAGAATTTTTCCAATTAAATAGCCTAAACATTTAATGTCATAAACTTGCACAATTTAAAACTTCCATTGCTTATATTTTAACAGTAGAACCTTTGCTGAAAAACTAAAGACTTTACAGCCCAAAGTTTCTTGGAATTAGGCCTACACTTATCTGATTCACAGCCTTGGCCAAATTCCTGAATCTGTTCAGCATATAACAAGTCACACCCACACAATGCCTACACAAATGTTGCAATACTGACAAGCAAGTATGTTCACATCCTATGAAGCAAAACAAAAGCTACCTTTTTAATATCTTTGGTTGATGAACTACATAAATCTCATTATTCTGTATCTTATCACTATGAAGTTAAAAGAGGTTTCAATACAAAATTCTTATACAAAGTGCTCCCTGATTTTAAGGACTAAACTGACAACCTTCTATTTAACATAAAGATGTTATAGAAAAAGTCATTTGTTATACATTGTTTTCTTTATGAAGATCAATAATAGAAGTTTACCTGGTCTGTTTAATAGGTGTCTAGCTTAAAGATATTGTTAATATGAATGTATTTGAATCTGTTTCTTTATGGTGGCTGCCAATCTCACTTCTGGCCTGCTTATAAAAGACTTTCAGGCCCTATGTTATATATCTGCAAATAACTATGTGCATTCTAGACTTTGTGTATTCTTTCCTACTCTAATATGTTTCCATCTCCATTACCACATGCTTCTGCTGTTTTGTTTTTTACTTCTTCCTTTGATTTTTTGATTTGTTTGAGAATAGGTCTCATTATGTGCCCAGGCTGGGCTCAGAGCATTCTGTAGGCCCTAGGCTGGCCTTAATCTCAGAAGCATCCTTCTTCTTCAGTAGCCTGAGTGCTATGGTTACAGGCAAATAACACCATGTCCAACTTATACTACTTGCTTTCAAGACTAACTGCTACCTATCTATGGAATTCTTAAATCTTTTATGAGACAAAGCAAGAAATAAATGCACAGGTGAAGGGATGTGTGTGTGCGCGTGCATGCGCGTGTGCAACAAAACTCTTAATAACTTGAAATGTTTCTATGCTATCATTACATTCATCAAATATTTAAGCATTTATTACTTTGATATAAAAACTTCATCTGTTATCCTAAATTAACATATACTCTCAGAAACATTAAAAATAAAATTTTATAGACTATATATACGTAACTTATAGTTAGTTTTAAAATACCTCCTGTGTAAACACCAGCAACCTATTAGTAGACCCTGTTAGTTTTTGTTTCCACTGCACTCTTCATGTTTATCCCTGTCAGACTTTGTTTTCTGCTGCTACGATGGACACCATGACAAAAAACAATCTGAGGGTTAAAGGGTTTATCTGGCTTACACATTACAGTCCATCATGGACAGAAGCTGGGGCAGGAGTTCAAGGCAAGAACTAAAGCAGAGACCATGTAGGAATGCTGCTCACTGGCATGCTTCCTCGGGCTTGCTCAGCCACCTTCTTTATACAGACCAGACTCACCTACCCAGGGATGGTACCACCCACAGTGTGCTGGGCCTTCCTACACCAACCATCAATTAAGATAATACCTAACAAACATGCCCATGGGCCAAACTGATGGATGCAGTATTTCAACTGAGGTTCTCGCTTTCCTGGTGTGTCAGATTGACAAACAAGATCATCCATCACACTCACCTTATGTCATTCATTGAAAACCATAAGCCATCTCAGTTTGCTTTTTGTGTCCTAAAAATATTTATGATACATTCTATACAATATAGGTACCAGACTATATTCAAAGCAAGAATCTCATATCATTTCCAAATCACCTATGCAAGTTTCACTTTGCTGTAAGAGATGATGGGTTGGCTCATGAATCTATACATAAATTACAGCATAACTTTTCACCAGGAAAAAGTCACAAAAAGGACATAAAAATGTCTTCATAAAAATCAAGTATGTGATTTGACAACCAACAAAAAACATGCCATGCATTTTATGTAGAGTAATATAAGCTCAGGGTATTAGAAAACCTTGACATCTGCTGAGTATAAAGAAATCTGAATAAAACCAGAAATAAAAGAAAACAAAAAAACCCCTAAAAAGTCACCTTTGCGTGCATCCTTTGAGAGCCATATAGATGAATTCTATGCATGTATATACATTATTGTTAAATATTTAAAAAAAAACAAACATAGAAAAAGTTTTTATTACCTTTCCAAAAGATCCCTGACCAAGAACCTTGAGCAGTTCAAACTGTGCAGGATCTGCTTTCTCATATCCTTCTTTAACATGATGTGTAATAAGGATTTCATCAACCTCTTCATCCTGTTAAAAAAAAAGTCCAAATAATACCTGTGCAGTTCCAATATTTTGTGATTAGTTCCACTTCAAAACAATACAAAACAAATCACACCAGAAGGTGTGTAATAAACCCCATCAATCTAGCACGTTGTCTAATAGACTATTGATAGCCCATCTCCTGATGTAACACAGAGATATAATTTCATTTCTTGTGGCTCTTGTTTTGGTTCTTTTGGGGCAGAATCTTGCTATGTTCACCTCGCTAGACTGGAACCTGCTATGTGGATCAGATAGGCCTAAAACTTTTGACAATTCTCTTGCCTCTGCCTTCTGTACACTAAGATTACATTCATGTATCACCAAGCTCAGCTCTTACTACATAATTTAACGTAAATCAAAGCATGTAGAATAAATTTATGCAACAGCTTTACAAATAGGTAACAATAACACAATAGTATTAAGAACTAAGACTTATTTTTTAAATTATTTTTGGATAAGAGTACTGTATTTACATACTTCCCTCTTTTCTCTCCAACTCCTCCTATGTACCCCCTACACAGCTCCCTTTCAAATTCATAGCCTCTGTTTTATTATTATTATTACACATATATACATATAAATATATAAATAAACCTGCTGAGTCCAGCTAGTGTTGCTAATATGCATATGTTTTTAGGAATGACGACCTAGCACTGGATAATCGATTAGGGAACTCATGTGGGAGAGGGAGACTCATTCTTCTCTCTCAGCAATCATTTACTGCCCATAGCACTTCATCTAGGGGTGGGGCCTTGTGAGATTTCTCCCATCCACAATGGTATGTCAAGTAGTGTTATCATTTTTTAGGTCTTGTTTAGGCAACCTTATTGTTGAGATTTCATGGGTGCAGCTTCCTGTCCTATATAGAGAACACATCTTGCATCAGCCACCCTGGTCCCCTGGCTCTTAATGACCTTTTAAACCACTTTTTCAAGATGTTCATTCAATGAGCCTTAGGTGTATGGGTTCTATACCAATTGGGGTTAGACATCCCACAGTCAGTTAAGAACTAAGATGCTTAAGCTCCGCACTTAAGAGACAAGAGACAGAGAAAGTAATGATAAAGCCTTGCAAATTGTGAGACAGCAAACATAAAAATCTTGGAAGTCCTTTTTAAGTAGAATTTTACTATATTCTTGATTGAGTATTTTAATATCCAACTAGCCAGATCAATGCAAAGCAAACTCACAAAAAATAATTTAAGAACTCAAAATGTTCTTAGGTCATGAACAACTATTAATTTGAATATAAATGATATACAAGTTTCCTACCATCTATGTTAGAAAAAAAGGAACCCTCCCAGGCGGTATTTCTGCTCATAATGGAAGACTCCTCTCGTGAGTTATAATTCTAGTCCCTATGGAAAGCACAGTAACTAATCCCTATCACAAAACAGCAAAGCTGAGAGGATAATCTCTGGTTTAACAAATTCACTGTTTATAAAACAAAATTAACACATCCAAAACTTCCTCTGGTTAGTCAATGGAGGCTGTAGTTAAGGTGGACTAGAGAATGGTCCCAATGAGCTGAGCTTCTTGACAGCTAAAATAACACGGACACAGAAGGTCAGACATTCACTCTCAAGAGAAGTATATCAGTAAAGAAATTCTAATTTGAGGTATTTTGGTTCTCTGTATAAATCAATTAGAAATTATTAAGAATTTTGAAAGTATATCAAGGGATAGTTCATGTATCAAAACAAAATCAAAATGGATTCTTTTATGTAGTAAATGAGTTAAAGCATGCTTTAAGAAACAAAAATAATTTAACCGAAGAATAAAAGTGAGTTTCTCAATGTTTTAAAATCAGGAATACTGAAATGTAAACATGCATATTTTATGGCTGATATACATATATTTTTATGGGCAACAATGGGGCCTGAACCTAAGGCACCATGAATAGGAGACAAGCCCTCTATTACTGAGGTACAGCCTCAGCCTTCATGTATGTATTTTAACTCTACCAAAGAATAATATATGAATGTATCTGTTATGTGTATTCAAAAATGATATATTTTATACAGATTTGTGCCATTGTTAATGACTTTTTACTCTGTATTAGGAATGTAGTGCCAAATCATCAAATTCGTAGGAGTTTTCTCCAGAAGGAAGAACATTAAAGGAAGGGTCAGTGGGTTTTCTCTTAGCTCTGCCATGCATAATCTAAGTAGAACTGGTTAAACCAATCTATTTCAGTTTTTGACAGGACAAATGGGTTTCATTAGATAGTTCTCTGAGGCCCCCTCCGTCTGAGATCTAAATTGAACATAGTATATACTACTTGTATGTTTAAGAAGGCACTTCTTATACATGGCATGCTTACAATTAACATTGTAAGCATGTATCATAATAACTTCAATTTGGAGTATGTTTGTTTGATTTATTTTATTTTTAAGGCAGGGTTTCATGTATCATGGGCTGTCCTCAAACTTGCTATATAGCTGAGGCTGTCCTTAAATTCCTGTTTCTCCAGCTTATGATCCTCAAGTTCTAGGATTACAAATATGTCCAGTCTATGCAGTGTTGGGGATATAACCTAGAAACCTGTACATACTAGGCAAGCATTCTACCAACTAAGCTACTTCCTCATCATGACTTTAGGTTCTGTAAGGGTTCAGAGTCAGGACATTAAAATCCCAAACATTCATCTTTTAAAAGTGAAGTGTGTCTTCCCATCATCAGTATTAGTAGCCTAAAAAGCTATACCACTTTTCCCAGCGGACAGGAAGTGTTTAATACTAGAACACTGTATCCTGACAATTTGGTTTTACATTCCCATTATACCACATTCTTGAATGAAGCATTATAAGAAATAGAGAATTATATTTTTATTATGTAAAGGGAACAGGAAAACAGTAGATCCATTTTGGGTCCTTTCAATCCTGATAGGTCAAACTGAGTATTACTGTATATGTGACATTTAAGATGTTTAAGATAAAGATAAAAATAGTATCATATGGCTGTGCCCTAATTGAAAATAATTGATGATAATCTTTAAAAAAAAGTCGATGCAATTTCTCTCTCTCTCTCTCTCTCTCTCTTTCTCTCTCTCTCTCTCTCTCTCTCTCTCTCTCTCTCTCTCTCTCTCCCTCTCTCTCTCTCCCCCCCCCTCACACACACACACACACACACGTATGTATGTATGTATGTATGTATGTGTGATGGCGGGTACAATGTGAAACCATCACAAATTCAGCAGAAAGGCTTCAGAAAAATCAACTTGCCAACAACTTAATGTCAGACTTAATAGAGTCTAAAATTGTGAGAAAATTAAATTTTGCTATTTAGAACACTCGATCTACGGTCTTTTGTTAGTGTATTACTAGAAAACATATATACTACCTATTCCAAGTTGATGTGTGAAAATAAAATTGTTATTTTAAAACAAAAATTTAATAACTTTCAAATTGAGTTTACTGTACTTTTACATTAAATGACAAACCGGTGGCACAAATGACTACAGTGCTAAATGTTTTTCATGTATATTTATAATAAGAAATAAATTAAAAGGATTCAACCACAAGTTCTATATTCTGATTATTTTTGTTTTAAATATAGGAAACCAAGAATGCTGTAGCACAAGAAAAAAGGATTGATAAGCAATGCATGAAAAAATAAGTCAAACTACTGCTTCATTCATTTGACAACTGATTTGTTTATGAGGAAGAAATCAGATGTTAGGATGAAAAAGAGTTGGTGACAATCTAGTAGCAATCTATTATATGTGAAATACAGCAGCGTCACAAGACTATAGGACTAGCCTCCAGAACAAAAGGCTAAACAAAAAAGGGATATTTAAAGCCTAAATATATTGGGTTTATGTAATAATACAACATCCATCTGCTCAAGCATTTGTTTTATTTCAAGGCAGAAAGGCTATTTTAGTAAAAAAAATTTAACTCAATGAAACCATTTTGTTGAACTACATGTGGAGAACATGAAGAAAATACTACAGTGCCACTGAAAGCCATGCCAAACATCAACATCCTTTTAACAAAGGCTAACAATAACAATAACGCAAATAAAAAAAATTCCACTAGCTTGAATTAAGCACAATAAAATAATGAACACATAGGGGAAAAAACATATTGCAAAATTTTATACTGATGACTGGAAACAAAAGCATGGCAGCCAACTAATTCTTACTTAGGTTGATTTAGTCTAATTATATGAGTCTTGGTTCCCTCATATATATAATGGAAATACAACCTCTATCCATTTCAGGACTAAGTTACATACGGATCCTTACAGAAAGGTAACATGTCTATAAAATTAAGTTACTAAACTTATATGTATCATCTTTGTACAATTTATTGTGAAGCATAAACTCCACCTAATAGTAATTGTCTAAGAGTATTGAGTAGTAACTGTTCATCAGAGAGTTTTGCAATTTTTAGTACAAAAGCTTTTTATATTTTTATTTTTTTAAATTTTTTATTAATTTATTCATATTACATCTCAACGGTTATCCCATCCCTTGTATCCTCCCATTCCTCCCTCCCTCCCATTTTCCCCTTACTCCCCTCCCCTATGACTGTGACTGAGGGGGATTACCTCCCCCTGTATATGCTCATAGGTTATCAAGTCTCTTCTTGGTAACCTGCTATCCTTCCTCTGAGTGCCACCAAGCTTTTGATATTTTTAAAGAAGGTAAGATGAATAAAAAGAAAACTGAATGGCAGCACTGCAAGAGTCCAAAATACTGAAGCTGAAGCACAGCAAGGGTTATGTCCATCAAAATAGAAAGGCAATCAAGCCCAGTGGTATACACCTGTAATCCCATCTACACAGTAGGCTAAACCACGATGACCACAAGCAAATCAAAAGAGTCTGAGCTACAGAGTGAGTATAAGGCCAAACTAAATAATTTAGTGAGCTCATTATCTGAAAATAAAAAATAAAAGTAGGACTGGGTCTACAACTCAATGGTAGAACACTACCACCTACCTAACAAGGATGAGGCCCTAGATTCAATGTTTGATGTCACCCACAAGGAACAGAAATAAAAACAGGCAGGTAAAATCTACTACTAATGAAGCATATATTACAGGCTTGAAATACTCTATCTAATTTTTTATGTGAATTTATTTAAGTAAAACATACCTAAGAAAAACTTTCTGAAAGACTTTGCATATTTCAAGCATGGTGCTGCTTGTTTGGTTTTTGGTTTTTGAAGACATGGTTTCTTAGTATAGCCTTGGTTATCCTACACTCACTTTGTAGGCCAGGCTGGCCTCAAACTCCTGCTTCTTCTGCCTCGTCAAGTGCTGGGATTACAGATGTGCATCTCCATGCCTTGCTTCATGCATGGGTTTTAAAATTTGAAATTTAAATTAAAATAAATTTGGAGCTAAAATATGGAAAAATTAATTGAGGGTGTTGACGCATATTTTTAGTTAAATATAACATCTATATTTCTGATTAATAAAAAAAATAGAAACTAAATATGTGGCCTTGCTGAAACAGATCAACAAGATACCTGTTAAATAAATGTTCTCCAAAATCCCTAAGGTATTGTTAGCATTAAGTAAGAAATATTTTATGAAGCTTTAAAAAGTAAACATAAATCAGACTGGAGAGATGACTTTGTAGTGAATTTTGCAGAAAACCTGGGTTTAACTTCTGGCACCTACATGGTGACTAGAAGCCGTCTGTAACTCCAGCTACAGAGGAACTGCAGAGGAACTGATGCTCTCTTCTGACTTCCAAGGGCATGCACATAGTCTACACACATGCATGTAGGTAAAATACTCATGACATAAAGTAAATATCAAATATCATTTAAAAATACAAACATAAATGAATCACCAACTACCAAATAATTTTGACAGCATACATGAAGCTAATTCATGTTAGTCACCTACAAATGGAGAAAAATGCTGTTCTATATTTATTACCTTTGATAATGTTAGAAGTAGAGGACTAGGTGGTAAAATTATGCATCCAATTTCCTTTATATAGAGTCTAAGAAGCATTTTATTAAATTTTCTTGTTTTAACTGAATAAAAGACATCAAGTATATGTGAAAGTCCAAGGTAATAATGAGACAGAGTCAATTAGATCTCTAAATGGCTCTAATACAAAACAGTTTTAGGCCACACAGGCAATACCAGGAATTCCATTTTGTGTGAGCGCATAACTTTGTGAATGTGCGCGTGTGGATGCTGGGGACGAAACACGATGCTTTAGAATGACAGCATATATTTTATCACTGAGTTATATTTTTCCCCTCAGATTCATTTTTTAAAAAATGACCTTTAAGGAATCAATACATTGATCAGCAGCCTCTACAATCCCACACTATTTTAAAATGACAAAAAGTCAACAACAAAAATTAGTTATGATTATTCCACTGAAATATGTGGCCACAGATCTTTATTCTACATTAAAACCATTCTAAATCATGATAAACGTATATGACATCCTTATTATCTATGTAGTTTTATTGATACAAACTGAGTATTTTATCAAACACTAAAGAACAGAGTTTTAAGTTTGACCAACAAAGTAAATCAAATCTTTATACTCTACAATCTCTGAGATTGAGTATGCAAGTCGTATATGTATTTAGCACTGTATATATCAAATGTCTTCCTATTTAAAAGTGTATTTTCACACTGAAATTAGAAAGGCTGGGCAATGTTGGCACACACCTTTGATCCCAACATTCGGGAGGCAGAGGCCAGTGGATCTTTTGCGTTTTGAGGCCAGCCTGGTCTTCAGGGTAAGTTCCAGGACAGTCAGGGCCACATAGAGAAACCCTGTTTTTAAAAACCAAAAGCCAAGCCAAAACAACAACAAAAAGGCAAATCTCTGACACCCTATACGTTTATGTCCTTAACATTAGGTTAACTACACATATACATGCACCTATGTACATATAAACATATACTTTTTTTCTGTCCTGTAGTATGGAGCATGGTGTTTCCTTTCTGATTAGTGCTAAATTATGAGCCATTCTTTCCCATTGTCTTGTGTAAATAGTTAAATCCTTATCGTTGCTATGAAAATAGCAGGAGAAATATCACTATACACTTAAAGGTTCACATTATCTCTAAATTTTGAGGTGTTTTTAATAGAAGTTTTAATTTTATCACCCCCAAAATTAAAATGTTACTGATATTATCTTTCATCCTGTGAACCACAACTGGAAGAGATGTTTCAAAGTCACTGTCTACTGAATTAGTAATGAAGAACATTTCAAAGAACAGTCTCAAACTACATTTAAATACCTATGGTGGTTTCTATATGAGATTAGTGTACTGATGGAGATGTTTCATAAAGGATTTCCTGACTTTATCTACAACAATACAGTCACCTAATAGGAGATAGACTCTAATATTTGCTGGTCCTACCCACCTGCTGAAAGCCATCAACTCCCAACACAACTATATTATATAAAAAAAAATAACAAAATAATGTATTTGAAGTTCCTTCTAAATGAAAAATGAGGCTATGAAAACATGTATAAAGCTGGTAACTATGAAACACAATTAATAGAAATGCCTACATTAGTCTGACCTTCCACAAAAATCTTAACAATACTTTTAGGAAAACCTAGATCTTATAAATTAAGTCTTTTACATAGGCCTTAAATATAATAACCTAATGGTTAAACAATCTATAAAATTAGTCATAAACTTCTGAGACACCTTAAATCTAGTCCTTTCTGATAGCTAGAATATAGATTTTAAAAACTTCAAACAATCATTTAGGTCAATTATGTCAAAAGTATATCTCCTTCTTATTAATCTTTTAGTTTAATCCAGAAAATACTGTATTTAGATACCCATATTTCTTATATAACAACTAAAAGTATCATTTGTTATACTTAAAATTGGATGATTCCTATAGTCTGTATATTTTCAACAAAGCTGTTTTTTGAAAAACCACATACAGGCCAAGCCTTACGATTTATGGTCTGTAGTTCTAGTGCTTTAGAGGCTTAAGCATAAGTGTTACATGTTTAAGGTGAGCCTGGACTATAGAGAGACTCTGTCTCATAAATTTACAAAAACAAAATCATGGACTAAGAATGGAGCTCTGTAATAGAGTATTTAAAACTTCAGATATGACGTGTAGTGCCACATGCCTGTAATTCCAGAAATCAGAAGCTGGAGGTTAGGGCATCAGAACTTGACAGAATCCTTAGCTACATTAAGTTTGAAGCCAGCTGGGACCACATTAAACCATATGAAAACATTGACACTTTTGACCAACTTACTTAAATACATTTCTATAATTGATAAAAGCTTTTCTCCTTTCCAGTTATTCTAAATTAACTTGAGTACTTACCAGGCAAGCATCTGGTTCTCCCTCTTCCATTGGCTCATCAACCATTTTAAGATCATTGACCTGAAAAGCATTGCTCAAAATGTAAGTTCAATATTAATAAAATAAGAACAATAACTAACAAAAATACAACCCTAGCATTTCCCTTCACAATCTAACACATTACTGAAAAACAAAAGGCAAAAGATACAAAGAAAGCATTTAGAAAAAGAAAATTTTTAATATACTTCACACATTGTTCTTAAAGCCTTCGTTTTCAGAGCTTTATGTTTCATTACATATTTATTAAGGTTGTGACATGACTGATGGCCTTACACATACAAATAAATCTCATAGACATCCACCTCAGATATATTCAAAGAACATTAGAATAGAAGCAATTTTAAATGAATGTACAATAGGAAATTTCATATGGTTCAATTTAAAATTCATAAGATAGCATACTGAACAAAGCTTAAACTACAGGAGATTTAAACAGCTATGGAAATGTTTTTACATGCAAAGCTTAGTGGATAATTACATGTATGCAAGTGCCCATTTTAAAAAAGTAAACAGAGGACTTTGATCTAAGAGTCTATGAACTAAGAGCCATGGGACAAATCAGGTTAGCTGCTTGTTCCCGAATAAATGTTACTGAAATACAGTCACACTCGTTTGTTACCATGTTATCTATGATGTCTTTCAGACTGCAACATCAATGTTAAGTAGTTGTGACAGAGACTCTATGACCACAAAGTGTTAAATATTTTTTGCCTGGCCTTTTAAAGAGGGAGTCCGTCATTCACTGATCTGAGGAGTTCGCAAATTAAATAAGTCTAAGTGAAAAGGAATTTAACCAATGCCCATTATAAATAACAGATCACATTAAAAGAAAAACTAGATAGACAGACAGACAAAAGGATGGATTACATAAAGCTACTAGTGACACTAAAAAAAAGGATAAGCTCAATAAACCTATCTTTCCCCTCATTATCAACTTAAAAAAATCTTATTTAGAATACTAAAGAAACCATCTTGGGACTCTTCGAAGTAAACAATAACAACGGGAGAGATACCAACATTTGAAAATCAACTCAGATGAGCTCTCAGAGTTTATTTTCCACCTGTATCTCCTGACTTTAACCTATGGGAAGACCTAATGGGGAGAATAAATCATGGAATCCCTCCACTGTAGGCTTAAACAAAACTTCCCAAGAAGGATACACTTCTGAGGTAGTTAGCATAAGGAGAGCATTACCTTTCTAAAATTATCCACACGTTTCCTTTTTGAATAACCAACCATGCTAAGGCATGCACCAATTAAGAGAAAAAATTCTATCTCATTAGAGGAAGTAGGAACTTCAATTCCTATGCTGAGAAAAGTGTAGGGTAATCCCATTTTATTTATCATCCTCTTCAATAAGAGTAACTTCAACAGTGCAAAGCTATGTGAACAAGGCTTTGTAAGAAAATCCTATTTCTGGGTGATAAACCATGGTAAAGCCCCTGGAAAGTGAATTGTTTGTAAGAAATTACATAGAGGTCAGGATAAGAAAATATCTGAATTCTGTGTATGAATTAATGCAAGTACTGGCTTCAAACAACAACCTGTATATGTAGAGACTATACCACCAAAATATAATTAACATCTTTGAAAAGTCAACTACAATATTAACCATAGTCAAAACTCTGACTAACCATGAGTGAGAAATTAGATTCCAGCAACCACTGGAAGAAAAAGTACAGTTATCAAAGACTTGTGTTAGTAACCATATATGCTTAAAACACAGCAACCTTATTAATAACTGTCATAAAGTAGAAACAATCTCTGTGCCCTTCAACCAATCCTGGATAAACACTAAAAGAATACATATTAACAAGAACTATTGATACTTCTGAGAGCTCAGGTGACTCTTACACACATGTTGCCAATTCCTAAGTGTTAATTAATGGATGGATGGTTGAAAAAAGACAAACTGAAGGAAAACAATTAAAAAATAACCAATATAAAATTAATTCAGAAGCCAGCCTAAATCAGTTCTTCACCCAGGGTTCCCACTTTATGTATATGACACCACTGCCTTATATCTTACCACAACATGTTAGGCACTATGGTATTTAAAAAACAAGTTATAGATTTGTCATTAACAATCAGCTTTCAACAAACAATCCCAATCCAGAAAGACATTCTGGTAGCTATTTTTATAATAAAGTAATTCTTGATTTCTCTCTATATAAAAAGGATTATCTATATGAAAAGAAAAATGTGACATTCCTTCGTTACCTAGCTACTGGTTACATCCTAGTCATACCATCTTATGACTAATATATCATGAAGCTGTTAGTCTGGAGGAACTAGAAATAAAATACACTGGGATGAGTCAAAAAGCATCACTGCATCCTGGAAATTATCCTAGTCACCAGCAGAACACCTAATTTTTCCTACTTCATCAACCTTCAAAGAGCAGGTTTTCAATATAAGAATATCGATTCTAAGAAATACCACTGAAATCACTGGGGAGTACTAAAACCCAAATCATTTTCACTCATGCGAAAAAATATTTTCAAAATTACCTAGGAAAATAAAACTTTATTAAAATATAATCTCTAATTTGAGACAATAATCAGGTACATTTCACACCCAGGAAGTGTGAAATGGAAGCCTAGCATGTTACCTATAATCCAAGCACTTGTGAGACTAAGAGGACACAGTTAAAGGCCATTCTGGGTTACGTTAACAAGATACTGTCTCAAAACAACAAGACATTTAATAAATGGTCAAAGGCTCAAGTGAACCAAGCTCTTATCAGTCTAATAAAGACTACTTTTAAGTTATTTTAATTTTCTCAGAAAAGAATTTAAGCATTTTCTAATAATCTAGAAACACCAAAAAAAAAAAAAAAGATATACAAGTAAGAAAGATGTTAATGAGAATGTAAGAAATAATGGGTAGTGTAAATTAATATTTTCATTAATCAAATATACATAAGTCATCGGTTTACACACAAATATGATGGTATTATTAACTTGCTAGTAGTCTCCAGGATCCTTCAAAATACACCTAGTAAGCAAAATGACTGTATGCATATAGTACCCAATACTAAAAATACATTTAAACTTTTCTATATAGAAAAATTTTATTCTCAAGTAACCGTCAAGCCTACATGCTGGGTACTGACTTCTGGAAAAAGTTAATAAATATTAAATAATGATTATAATAATAATTGCCATTCCTCATCCTTCTCTTCCTCCTCTACCTACTTCTCCTCCTTCTTCACTTATAACAATTAGAAAAAATTAGATCTAAATTTTGAGGTCCATTCATAATACTTAGAATAATGTTCTATGTATGTATATTGAGTCAAACTCTTGACCAAACTGAGAAACTTCCAAGTCATTCAGTACAGCAGACAAACTTGAAGATAACCCCCCCATGATCCTCACCTCTGTGTCTTCACGCTCTTGTTCGGCATCTGTTGTCTTCACGGCATACATAGCCTGTGGTGGCTGGATTCCAAAGAAAAAGAATAATGGGAAAGTTGATGGGATTTCATTTATATGATTACATTATGAGGGAAAAAAAGCTCCACAATTCTAGAGACTCTCCTTATTATCTTGACTGAGTAAGTGGTCACGTTGAAACCCACATGACAAGGGACTGTAACCATGCCATAGCAGCTACTATGCAACTTCCAGGACTTGAGGGAAGCCTCCAGCCAGAACTCAGCAAAATGACCAGGCTTTCCAACTTATAGTGGCATAGAAAAGAACTGTGCCAAAACCTTTGGAGAGTTTAAAAGTAGACCTTCCCCAGTGAAGCCTCCAGATAAGAATGCAGAAGAGCCGAAACCTTGATTACAGGTTTGTGTGACTAAGCAGAAGACCTAGTTGAGTCATGCCCAGATTCCCAACCCATACAAACTGTGAGATAATAAATATTATCTTTGTTTAATCTGTAAATTCTCAATACACTACTATATAGCAACAGATATGTATTACAATCAATATTATTGGTAAAAAGTGTCTAGGATTAAATGATCTTCTCTAAAAGACTTTCTAGGGAACTTATTTTATAATACTTTAGAAATATCTTTATAAAACTATATCTTGGTTCTCATATTATAAATAAAAAATTATAAATTACATCTTACTACGTAACCTAGGAAAAAAGTTAGAGCTAAAATTTAAAAATATCTGCCTCATAGTTTATGCTTAGAAGCTATGTAACTGCCCTTTAATGATGCATTCTGAAAATAAAGGTTACTAACTTAAAAGGCACAATATAGAAAACAACATTTCATATTCCTTTCATAGTCAGAGATGCTTGAGAAGCTGAGGCAGGAGGATTGCTATGGGTTTGAGGACAGCTTGTGCTACACAAAGTTCCAGGCCGCACTGGTCTACAAAGAGAGATCACATCATCATATTGCTATTTCTAATAAATTAAGTTATTCATCAAAAGATGAATTATAACTATAAAAATACAAGTTTAAATTATAGCAGACCTCAGATCATATCCTAGAATTTGGTTTTTAAAAACAATTCCACCATACTTACAAATGTGAATAAACTGGAACCTTTGTATAGTGCAGATAACTATACAGTATAGCTGTCATAAAAATATGACCATTCCTCAAAAAAATTAAAGTAGAATTAGCGTATTATTTGTAATTGTACTTCTGAGTGTGAGACCAAAAAAAGTGAAAGCAGTTTCAAAGAAATCTGTGTGTCCTACATGCTCAAAGCAGAAATATTCACAATGGGAAGATGGAAGCAACTAAGCATGGATTAGTATTTATATGAATAACAGTGGACTGTATGTACATAATGGAATATTATTCAGCCTTAAAAAGGAAACAGTTCTAACATATACTTCAAAATGGATTAACCACTGAGATTATTTTAAGTGAAATAAAAGAGTCACAGAAAGGCAAACATTTTATAATTCTACTTATATGAAGTGCCAAAACAGGCCAAATTCATATACACAGAAAATAAAATAGCAGCAGAGCCAGGTAGCTCTCTATAAGTTCAAAGCTCTACATAGAAAGTCCCAGGCCAGGGAGGGATACATAGTGAGACACTGTCTTTGAAGGGCACTTATTTCAAAATTTTATAATTTTTAAAATTTGTTTCTTTCATTTCTTAACTCTAATTTTTGTTAGGAAAATTAGTATAAATATTAGGAACCGCACAATAAAGCCTTTCATCTAAACTATGGTCCATCTGTCAAATTTTCCCCATTTTCATACACCCTACAAGATAAGACTTCTTAATTTTCCATTCACAACAGCTTTTCCTAAAGGTGTAGAATATGTGGCATATGGTGTATGTGGCCTATAGTGATCTGAGCCTTGAAGAAAAAGTTTATCAATCTCCAGTCAATATGATTTATTAATTATAAGCATAAACTCAAGGATATACAAGAACCATAAGGAAGTCTCCCAATGAATGAACAGACTAAAATTAGCTATTCTCTGTGAGTATACCTTGCACAGTATACATAGGTACTGTTTACCCAGTATACATTCATAATTTCCTAAAAATCAATATGAATTGCCTCTCTCTCTCTCTCTCTCTCTCTCTCTCTCTCTCTCTCTCTGAGTGTGTGTGTCTGTGTCTGTGTGTGTGGTGGGAGGTGATGGTGACCCAGGGCCTTGTAATAAAGCATGACTGTCCTGGTACTCACTATGTATCCCAGATTGGTCTCAAACTCACAGACGCCTTCCTCACTCTGTCTCTCAGATATCAGTATTCCATGTGTATTATCACACACCATTTCCAGTAAATGCACTTTTCAACTTTGTTTTAGATAGTATCTCACTATGTAACTTGGCCAATCAAGAATTTTCTATGTACTCCAGGTTGGTGTTGAATTCATAATCCTCCAGCGCCTGTTTCCCAAGAGCTGGAATCATAGGTGTGTACTCAATTCAACCTATATTTTTTATTTAAACAGACTTTTCTCTAGTGTTTCTTAACTATTTGCAATTTTTCTAATAAATATTGGCCAAGAGACAAGAAATGTGGTGCACACTTGTAATCCCAGCACTTGGGGAAAAAGGCCAACAAAATGGACTCTTAAGTTTCAATACATTTTAAATGCTAGTTAGAGAACCAGATCATCAATTGCAGAAACAAATACACATCCTTGAAAGTAGGAAAAAGAGTGCTTTAGATTTTTGAAGTTGATAAGAGACTAATGGGTTAAAAATATTTAATTCAATTTTTGGAACTAGCAAATTCAGCCAAATCACTTTCAATATTTTAGTTGTAGCATCATAAATTTCAAAAGGATTTAACACCAAAAAATGTCAAGCACACTGCTTTCAAATAGTGTAAAGCCTAAAAATATAAACGCTAAAAAGATGATTATACTTAAGTATTTATCATATGTCTTATCAAGCTGAAACATTCATCTAATTTGAATACATTGCGAAAACACTACAGCAATTCTCACTTCACTACCTTCAGAGATGCTTTATAAGGCAAAAATAGCTATTGTTGTCTTAACAATTTTCCTGAACCATAGATCCTATTAGATAAGAGAAAATGGCTGAAATAAAGTCATCTGTTTGATGTGTAGCCAAGGTCATGTCTATGGAGGAGTGCTTACATATCTCTCAAGACCTTGGGTTCAATACCTTCTAAATAAATAAACAAATAAATAAATGTGACAAAGTGTCACACAGCATTCTTGAGGCAAGGATAATGAGCTCTCTCTGGCAACAGAGTTACCACCCCCCCCCCTTAAAAAGTCGCTGTTCATATTGTTAGCCCAATTTTAAACAACTTCATTTTAAGGAGTCTACAAGTAAAAAAATCAGCATAAAATTTAAAAGCTACTGCTATTCATACAACAGCTATTTATATCTTCTGCCATAACTTCAGCATATACTTTTCCAATTAGAGATGGTATATATAAGATCAAACATGACTAAATTAAGAGCTAGCATTAGTTCTAGAATAGCTTGCTAGCTTAGAAAACTAACCTCTAGAACTCTTATTGTTCTAACATTCCATAAAATAAGTCTAATGTACCTATGAGAGCTGTGATAATCAATCTCCATTGTTAACCTGACTAGACTTAGAATCATGTGGGAGATCAGTGAGACATACCTGTAGGTGTATCTGTGAGGATGTTTCCAGGCAGGATTAACTGAGAAGTGGGTGGCACCACAGGCTAGGGCCCAGGTGAATTAAAGGGGGAAAGGAGGAAGCCAGATTTATGGCATTTATCATCCTCTGCTTTCTTGCACATGTGACTTGAGCTTATGTTTCTCTCCTACCATAAAGGACCAACCCTCTGAAACCTTAAGCAAAATCTTTCTCTTTCTACTCCTTACATTATTTTGTCATTTTTTTTGTCACAGTGACAAAAAGTAACTAATATAAGATGCAAATTCACAAGTAATTCAATTAAACATTTAAAAGCAATTCATTAGTAAAAATTTTTTTTCTTTCCTATATGGCAGAAAAAAAAATCTCAGAATACTGAAAAACAAATAAGATGGGCATGTTTCTAAACCCTCTCAGGAATAATGGAAATAATGTAAGGTAATAAGGCACAAACTGAATTGAGAGATGCACACTGAAACTGCATTTTCTGCTTTTAGGGCTCTGCTTCCTTGACAGCTTATTTAAGTAGGAAAAAGATCAACTACTACTACTTTTTAAAGCAAAAGTGTAAAATGTATCACTTAGTCTATGAGAAACTAAAACCATTAACACCTCAAAAGTATTTTTAAAGCTTTCTGTAGGTCTAAATTTGTTGGTATTTGTAACATAATATACTGTCTATTTAGACAGTTCCTTGGGATTATAAATGAATGAACACACACACACACACACACACACACACACACACACACACACACACACAGGTCTTCAGTTATAAAGGCAGGCAAAACTCTGGAAAACTACACAATGAAGCCTACCAAACAACTAGCATACCTTATGCATTATAAACAGGTACTATTCATTTGATAAATGAGTGAAAATCAAATAATATTTGGAATTAAAACCAATCTAAAAATCATTATACATTATTTATATGAGTAAAATACTACTAAACAGTACTAGATTGCTTCTATACACTAAGCATATCCTTATAATACACATCCAAATGCATTTGAGGACCTTCTAGGTTTTTAAATTTCATTTAATGACAGAAAAAACAAACAAACAAACAAAAAAAAAAAACAACTGATTTGCTTTCGATTCCAGCAGGAATTTGTTTACTGTGCTTAGCTGACTTCAGAGCTAATGACTTGAATATGTTTGAATGGGGTAAATGTATTCCAAAAGCCAAGGCATATGTCATCTTGCCAGTCTTAGAAGAGCTACGGCATACACATTTGGAAAATTTACTTGCAAAGAAACATACTGTACTATATGTGGCATAAATGAGTACTCCTTTACATAAAATCTTTCTACATACGTGGTATTCTTTGCAGAAATTCTCTCAATGTAATAACCTCTTAGAGATATAATGTACATACAATTACATTATAATGCCTTGAGAATATGAAATGAGTATAACTGTCTACTGAGTTAAAGGTTAAAGAACTTGGTCGATGTTAAATACATTTTTATTTTGTTCAAAATAAACTTTACTGTCTTATCAAACATATATTATGCTCAACTGCTCTATTTCCATCTCAAAATAACCATAAATATGCTAATAGTTATCTTACAAAAAAATATCAAATTAACTAACATCTAAGGACACACAGCAAACTAGTTCCAAGATTTTAAAAAATCCCGTCCCCAAATCACAGTTTGTAAACATACTATACTATGTTTTGTTCACTTCATGAAAATAATGGAGAAAAATAAAATGAGTTTTTGCAGGGAGAAATGTACTACAACTACAACTATTAGCTTAAGATGAAATATTGCCCCAAATATGTTTTCATTAGTAAAATTGGGTGTTAAAATATTAACTGGAGGAAATCATGACTCAATAATCTATACAAAGTAGAATCTGAGTTAACACAGAAAACAGATGTATAAAAGCAACAGCATAAAGAAGAAGAGGCTTTACTATAACTAAACTGGGAAGAAAAGGTTTCAAAATCCAAGTTATACAGAAAATCAAATATTAAAGAAAAACTAATTTATAAATAAAAGTTATAATCACTTCATAGTTACACAAGATGCTTCAAAATCATCATGTACAAAAGTCATCAGTTAATTTTTTAATTTGAAAATCTACTAATCTTCAATAACCTAAACTGCAAACGGGAAACATTTAAAAGTAATCATTTTTACTGAATAGTCACAATTAGAAAAGATACTCTGAGTAGTTATATGCATTATACTTTATCATTAATCCTAATTGTACATGTAGAGCACCTATGTTACGCAACTTACTGTTGTGGTTAATTTATCAGTATGGCCTAATAATGTTTATTATTAGGCCTATAATTATTATTATGACAGTATTTTCTAACCCACTAGCAATCACAATCAAGACACAGACACCTATTATAGTTTAAAATAGCCTTAGACAACCTGGGGCTGGGCAGATATTAATCCCCTAAACTACTTCCCATAGTGGGGCACATATGGGATATCTGCCCCAATCCCATGCCATCTACTTCTAATAATTTCTATCAATCTATCTCCCATCCATAATCTCATGTACTTGCTAATGTTCTTCATCTGGGTCAAGTCTCCATCCACGCCAGCCATGTGCTTCTCCACCTTCTTCCTCTCCTCTCCTCTCCTCTTCTCTCCTCTCCTCTCCTCTCCTCTTCTCTCCTCTGGTCTCTGTCTCCCAAGATTCTCTCTGTCTTCCCAAGACCTGGAACCTTAGCCATGCCTATCCCATTTGCCCTGCCTAGGAGTGTTGGTCTTTTATTGGTCAAACAGGTTAGGCTTTTAGGCAAGGTACAGGTGGGGCAAAGACAGCAAGCAGTAATTAGCATCAAAATACATCAGACCAACCTCCAACAATTTACCAAAGGTCACAAGTAAATAAGTGAAGGAGATGGAGTCCACACTCAGGTATTCTAGCTACAGAACACTTAATGTAATATTATTATATGTTTCTGAGCTTCTAGAGAATCTCAAGGGTTAAATAATACATTTTTTTCTTTGAAGATGACATATGTGACCAAATTCTTTCTGAACAGTGTATTCAGTGGAGAACAGGTAGTCTTTTAATGGCATAAAAGCACCATATATCAGTATGAGAAAAAAAAAACGAGAACTCTAATCTACAGTACCTATCACTTATAAAAATCAAAAGTGGATTGAAACTCCAATAATGGCATACACTTCAAATAACATCAATGAAAGAAAAAGAGATATTTTGTGACCTTAGATTCAGGCAAATTTTCCTTATACAAAAGAACAAATTCATAAACTAGAGTTCATTAAAACTAAAAACCTCTACTGTCAATTAAGAGATAAAAGTACAGGCCACAGAATGAAAGGGGAAAAAATTTAAGTCAATACTTGATAAAGGACCTGTTTCCAGAACTCTCAAAACTCTTAGGAAATCAAACATGTCAATTTAAAAATAGCAAAAATTTTTAAAAAGACACTTCACTAGAGAAAAAAATTTGCATAACAAGTCACTGTTTCAAAAATAAAATCCCCAACAGTACTTATAAAAAAGTAAATGCAAGATCAATAAAAACAATATGATACCACTATACACCTATCAGAATGAAGAAATCTTAACTGGCAATATCAAGTACTAATAAAAATTCAAAGAAGCCAGAACTTTCACAAGGCAACTTCATTCATAAGTATTTGTCCAAGGAAAATGAAGTTCTATTCAAATCAGTATCTCCTCCAAATTAATACTGTTTAAATATCTGATCTACTAAATGATCTGGTCTTTTCTGAAAATCCATCATATATGCCTCCTCTGAAAGGCTCTAAGCATTTATTCTTGCACAGTCTTGATTGGCCACACTCTCACAGCAATGGGCTAACCTGCTCTTCATGTTTTCCCTGCCATGAGGGACTGAAATCCTGACAGTGTGAGTGAAAACAAGTGATTCCTCTACTTGTTTAGCTAGCCAGCCCCAATGAGATATTTGTTGATCAAACAGGGCCACCATTCCCTCACTTAATTAATATTGATGTGTTTGGGATCTGAAATGCCCCTCAAATCCATAAGCAAAAGACTTAGTTGCCAGGTAATAGTGTTATTTGAAGGTGGTGGAAGCTTTAGGAGGTGAGACCTAATAGGGGGGAGTGGGTGGCTGAATGTGCACCTGAAAGTAAGTGTTGTCTTTCTCTGTTTCCCATTCCCTTTTCTTTTCCTCCTCCCTCCCTCTTTGCTAGACAGAAAGAAGACTTGATCTACCATCGCCTCCCCACTACGATGTTTTACCTGGATCAGACCCACAAGAATGAGACCAAATGATTATGAACTGAACTGTGAAGCAAAAATATCTTTCCTCCTTTTGACTTATTTTTTTCACATATTTTAAGTGACAGAAGAATGACTAATATAACTTTCTAATTAAGTGGCGACACCATATCTAAATAAGATAGAACAGTGCCACTTTGCTTGTAGTGTGATGGAAAAGGAAAGCACTGAAAGCTAAACAGCATGGGTTGGAGAGATGGCTCAGCGGTTACGGGTACACACTGACTGATCCTCCAGAGGTCCTGAGTTCAATTTGCAGCAACCACGTGGTGGCTCACAGCCATCTATAATGTGATCTGATGCCCTCTTCTGACATGTAGGTGTACATACAGGCAGAGCACTGTATACATAATAATAAATAAATAAATCTTAAAAAAAAAAAGAGCCGGGCATGGTGCCTTTAATCCCAGCACTAGGGAGGCAGAGGCAGGGGGCTGTGAGTTCAAGGCCAGCATGGTTTACAAAGGGAGTCCAGGACAGCCAAGGCTACACAGAGAAACCCTGTCCCCAAAAACAAAAAATTAAAATAAAAATAAATGGAAATTTAAAAAAAGAGAGCTCTTAAAACAACAACAACAAAAACTAAAAAGCACTAGCATATAAAATAGCTCAAACATCCCCTTTGATCTCAGTCACAGCTTAAAAACAACAGAACAAAAACACTCGGGGGGCAAATCATAACTCACAGAAAATTGATTTTTCTAATTGCTATCTTAGGAATTAACTTTTTATCTTATTGGCTAATGAGAACTGCAGGATATTTTTATTTTTACTTTTTTTTGGGTCTAGAGTCATTTTCTTTACAATGTCTGGATATAGTAATCATTTAGAAAATGATGAGCAGGTCCTTTCCAAAACAGTTAATCAACATATCAAAAAGTACAGCAATGGCATGAGCAACTTTTTTAAAAAAACCTGTGTGCTAACCTAATAATCAACCAGAATTGAGAACAAAAATCTGAAGGTCAAGTTTATAATTCAATTATATTAAAATGCATAGTACCCAAAGTTTGCTTAACTGTGTCTTATTTCACCCTCTCTTTCCATCCTCCCTCTACTGTTTCCATATATGTGCTACTTTCTATTTCAATAGCTAGTAAGAGTTTATTAATTGTATTTCCTACAAACCATCTCAAATACTCTGTGAAATAAAACACTGGCAGCAAACTTGATTTCTGTCTCACACACAAGAAGGTTGGGGTGTGGGGGGAGAACAGACTTCAAATGTGCAGGTTAAAACACAGCAGTAAAGTGTATGAAAATTCACAACACAAATTTCCAGGATCAGCAAAACCTGGATTAAGTAGCTTATCTCTTAGATCTCGTCTTTGTGAAACACTTTTCCCATCTAAGGAAAAATTTTAAGAATGTACACAAGAGCAGGCGTGGTGGCACGGGCCTTTAGTCCTAGCACTCTGGAGGCAGAGGCAGGCAGATGGATCTCTGTGTGTTCCACGCCAGCCTGGCCTACAAAGTGAGGCCGAGAAAGCGAGAACTCCACAGAGAAACCTTGTATCAGAAAAAAGTACGCATGAAATAACTATCAACAGGAGCAGTACATAACATTAGAAATACCGTAAGTGAGGATATGTCAAATCCTGACAAGTACTGAACTCCATGCACTTACTAAGTCTTTTAGAACTGCCACTAGATGCAATGATAGCACCAACCAAGAAAAGAAAACAACCACAAGAAGAAAAAAAGTATCTTGATTTCCTTCTCATGATTAGAAATGAGAGAGATTATGAGTGGGGTAGTTTTAAATAATGTGGTCCAAGAAAGGAGCTGCACTACTGGTAGGCCCTATTGTGGAACATTAAGGTAATGATTACTTCTCTTGATGAATTAATCAAGGTAGGGAAATGTAGAGGCCCTGCCCTAGAATGAACTGACCTGAATATTTCCACACCAGACTGGCTTAAAGATAAACTTGGAAGAACCAGGAAGGAACCTACATGGGAAAGGGGGTGTAATCAATATAAACCTGGCAAAAGCATATAAGAAGTTCAGATCTTCTTGACTTTTTCCCTGATTCTAGGAAAGCATTCTGCATATATGACTATTCACTACCTTAAATGAATATTGATAAAATAAGAATAAAGATAAATTTTAAAGCATTAATAATTTTAGCTAATAAGTACATCAGTACTAAATATTTTAAACCATAACAAAGAAGGCCAAATAAGAATAATCTGCTATTGTTCGAGAGAGGAATGAAGTTGACTCTGCTTTTCTATCTTCTTCTATCTGTAGTAATCTACTGACTAGCATAGATTTATATGAGCAGGCACACATTAACTACCTGTTAAACCTACTATATCAAGATCCAAGTGCCAGCTGCTCGGTCTTATCCTCTTTTTCCCCAACATCTAATCAGTTACTAGGCTTTACCTATTCTTCCTCTGCAAGAAGAATTACTTTGACAATTATCTTAATATCCTGTAAATTCTCCAAAAAAAAAAATCTCATTCTCTTTCTGAGTCCAACAGCCTCCTGATAGTCACCATATTTAGTACTTCCCCTATTCCACTGATCATATTTCAAAGCACAAATGTGATGTCACTTAATGTCCTAAAAATTAGTTCACATTTACAAAATAATTATAAACTTGCTTTAAAAGACCCATATAATCTGGACTCATGCAATTTCATAAAATATTTCCACTCCTACAACACAGACTTATATCCCAATGATCCTACATCTCTCCTTTCCAAAGTGAGTATAGTTTTACTTACACTGTCTCCAACCATTTAAATTGTTTCATTCACTACTATGAAATATTATCACTCAATAATACCCTGATCAAATCCAACCTCTGTTTCAAGGCCTTATCAGATCTATTGCTAAACCATACTGCCATCGCCACATCCCTTCTTTAATAATCTTATGCCATTTACAATAACAATTTCTCAAATTCCTGTCTTGATCACCTCAATTACATCAATGAGGGAAGAATATGATTCAGAATGTATCCTCAGGCATTTCACATTATTGTACTCCATACTCACTATAGGAATTCCAAACAGAATAACAAAAAACTAACAAAACAGAATGTAATTGAAATGCCTCATTAGCCATCTGACAGAATAAAATTTGTATCTTTTCATCCCTCTAATTATTCGTAAATATGACCTCCTATTTGCTTCTATATCATCCTGTGTGTGGTTAAAAAGATACAGAATGAGAACCTCAATACATTTGGATACAGATTTAGGGAGGTCTTAAAACCTCTTTATAGAAAGCCTTGGGGCTATGGTTATAACTATCTAAATCCCAAGTGTGTGTGTGTGTGTGTGTGTGTGTGTGTGTGTGTATGTGTGTGTGTGTGTATTTCAAAATTCAATGATAAAATAATAGGAACTGTTATTTATACATACTATACAAAAGTCAACTTGCTAAGAATATTAAACCTAATACTGAATTTCTTACCTAACCTCTTTTGAAAATATTTTTCTTCCCATTCATAGACAAAGAAGTTGAGGTCTAAAATACTAACGTAACATGCATTATCACATATCTATTGGGGACACTGGAATATAAATTCATCTGCTTTCAATGCTCATATTCTTTCTTTTATTACTACTAGTATCAGGAAATTGATTAAAATCGCAAGATTTCTCAATCTACCCTGGTTAAATTTTTAATTGCTATAGCTTAAGCTAAAATGCTTTCATCAGTGAATTACTCTCCAAACTAACTTCCTTCAACAAAAACATATTGATAATATAAAATACCACATTTCTAGTATAATATTTATTATGTGATATACAATTTTAAAATACTATAATTAATTCTTCCAGAAAGAATCAAATATTCCCTCACAGAAAAAGAAAACTACTATACAAACTGTAATGTTCATGGAACTAATTCAGGAAGAATTCGTGGTATTTACACTGGCCCTTGCCCAGTAGCAACCAATACTATCTCAATAATACCTCTTTCCAGATCCTGACAGAATCCAGGCAAGAGCTAAATTTGCAGCTGCCTGAGGGGTGATGGCCTTTGAAGTTACTCCCAGCAGACTTAATTGAGAGTCCCTGCAAGGGCTCTCATAACCAGACCTTCTTTCTTATCTTATGTCCCTATTTCCAAGAATTTCCCCCAGGAGCCATTGGAGCCCATAGTCCCCTTTTACACGCCCATTTTCCACTATTCATTAGAACCAAACTAGTTTTTGAGTGAAACCTTGACAAATTTTCCCGTAAGAAAAATTTTCAAACAGCAATTAGGCTTATCATCTGTATGGCTTGCTACTGTCCATTGACACAAAACTGTTGCTTCCCATGATTTCCTCATGAGAAAACATGTTTAAATTCTCAAACAACCAATTTATATACTGATGAAAGATAACTTTAAAGTTGTCAACTGTTCATATAAGCAAGAAAGGTAAAATATAGTGAAAAACACTCCAAAATACATGAGTGTCTGTAATTTAATAATTCATATTTAATCTTACCAGTATGCAACACATAGAAATTATTTCACAAATATGAGCCTAAATTTTCTTTAAGGATTCCAAAACATTTTTATATACTCACATTATATAATATAATGATAATACCTTTGTTCTAAAAACTATTACAGTTGAGGTTGTAAGTTCAAACTTAAAAGATAGAATTTCTAAAGTCAGTATCAAAGGTTGTGATGAAAATAAACAAATTCTATAAAGTAAATTTTTTCTTATGAAGAGAATATTATAAGAAAGAAAAACAAAATGGGTCTACCAACATGGAGCACTAAAATTTCACCTAGAATATTTTTAATAAAGTTACTTGCAGGATTAAATCTAAACAATCTTACTGGTTTTAAACAAAGAAAGCAGAAATCCTATCTTTATCACATTACCTTCACCTTTTGTTTTACTTTATAGGTTTTAACAATTTCCACTGGAGCATTTCTCCAAATTGCAGAGGTAGAGAGACCTATTGTTAAATCTCTACAATACCTAAAACATCCTGAAAAAAAAATCATGTGTGCTAATTACAGTTTAGAAATACTACATTCAAGATCAATCAAGACTAAAAGTAAAATAGCAGATATTTGTAAGATTCCTACGTCCCATATAAATTAAGTACTTGTGATTCATGAATAAAACAAAAATCACTCCTTAGATAGTATGGCTAGACATTTTATACATACAGTTAGAATGTCCACATTTTAAGAAAAATTAACATTTTCATTCATCTCACTTTTAACAACTTCTTAAGAAATATAAAATATTAAAACACTTTGAATCACCAAGTTTAAGAATATAATATTTCATATCTGTATAAAGGGTTCCACTTCACAGTACTTCTCATTTTATTTCCACAAAATCTCTTGTCGTAAGTTACTTTAACATGTAATCTAACCAGTTTAAATTAAACTGATGTAAAGGGGAAAATGACAAGTAACCATACAATAATCCAAGGTATATATTTGTTAAAGATGGAACAGTATTTGAGGACAAAGGCTCACCCTTGAGATTTTGAGGATTCCGAGTCTTACCTCAAAACATTCTGTTGTGAATCAAACTGGTATTCAACTATTTTAGGAGGTGTATGGTGGCCTCTACTGGAATACTATGCTTATGATTAAGTGGCTAGGAAATGATCCAACTTTCTATCACAATAGCTAGGTTTTTGAGTTTAAATGTTGCCTGATTTTTGTAACAAAACAATATAATACCTGTGCACATATAAGTTCTCACACAGTCCAAGTGCAAAGCACAAGCCAGTACAGTTTCAGAAGTAAGAACGGCGGGAAAGGGGGAGAACGGAAGTATTTTGGTTCAACTTGGCTTAGCTTTACTAAAATCGGTCTTATAAGGTCTGGGAATCGCTTTGCCTCTGGTACCCACCAATGGGTCAGGTATTTAGACTGGAAAAGGGTGAAGGGTCTAAGTAAAAACTGCAGTAAGAGTAAGGGGAGCTGAAAACAGGCAGCCGCCGTTCACCTGCACATAGATTAAAGGTTGCCAGTTCTTCTCCACTTCGGGTAGGAAGAAAAAAAGAAAGAAAACAGGTTGCAAAGAAATGAGAACGCTGCTACCAAGGAACACTTGTCCCCTGGGGTGAAAGTCCCCAGAGTTAGTCACCTTGGTGTGTTTTTGTTTCCCGGAGTTAATAAAAAGCACGGGAGTTCAAGAGCAAGCTCTGGTCCTCAGCGCCAATTCTCTGAGAGCAGAGGTGGCGTGGTGCATGGGGAAAGCACAGTCAGGCAAGGCAACCCGCATGTCCCCCAGTCCCGCTTCTGGTTGCGAGTGAAGAAACTTAGAACAAACTCCAGCGTGGCCGCACCTCCGGAGCTCCAGAGGCCAAGCCGCAGCTGAGAGGCTCTGGCTCTGCATGCTGCAGCTCGTTGTTCTGTCCCCTTTCCCGCCCTCATTCTGCCAGAGCCAGGTCTGGGCCCCCAGGAAGGGGATGGGGGGGGGGGGGGCTTGCAGGCACCATGCTCTCCCTCCCGGCCAGGATCTCCCGGGACCCAGGGCTGCAGACTTCCAGCCGGTCCCGCCCACCACACTAACCTCGCTACCGCTGGCACCACCGCTGCCGAACACCTCCATTTCTTGGTCCCAGGGATCCTCCTGAGGAGCGAATGGTAGCATCGCCTCTTCAGAAGCACTCGAATGGACGCTGCCTGCCTCCGGCACCACCATGCATTCCGGTCCTAGACTTGTCTCGGCGGCGTCCTCTTCGGAAGACCAAGAGTAGCGTGCGGGGACTGCTGACCTCGCCAACCGCGGGTATCTCAGAAGCGTGGGAAGAGGGGTACCCGGGCGCTGTGGGTGTGCAAATAGAAGAGATAACTGTGCTGCCTCCCCTCCAGCAAGCCGCACGGCTCTCGCCGCCCGCCCCGCCAAGCTCCACGGGGCCGCCCCCCGTGCCGCCCGCGCCGCTCCCCCCGCCCCCTCCCGGCTCCCAGCGCCGCCAATATGGCGGCAGCCGCCGCGTTACCTGTGCGGCGCCTGGAACCCCCCACGGCGGTGGCGGCGGCGCGGCGGCGTCACCCGCACGTCAATGGAGGTTCCCCAGCCCCAAGTGGAGAGGAGTTAGGGAGGAGGGGCGGGGTGGTTGCGGGGAGCGCGTGCTGGGGGGCGGGAAGAAGGGGAGGGGGCGTGCTGGGCGGGGGAGGCGGGCGAACAGTAGTAAAGCCTACAGCTCGCGCCTGCTAAACCTACCCACTCCACAGAGCATGCGCGATACTCCCTACACATGCTCAGCAGGCCCTCCCAAGACTACCGAACTGCCTGGCTGGCGGGAGGATTCCCAAATAGGATAGGGGAACTCAGGGGCTTTGCAGAGAGCTTCAGGAGTCCTGACACTGCCCAGGGGCCAGCTTGATTGGCCCAACAAAACACAGGTGTCTTGTACACCAAGTCACGCCCATTTCAGTTCTACAATTAGGGCGGAGATTTGTAAGACTTATGCTAGCCACCAAAAGCTACAAGCAGCAGATATAGCATTTAAAAGGAATCAGTACACCCGTGCTCCCCACCCTCCCACCCCACCTGATTCATCTCGCTTAAGATTCTTCTTAGGGTCGCCCTCACAATGATTCAATCTCTTGCGTGCCCCTAGACAAGTGCACAACACACACACACACACACACACACACACACACACACACTCTACCCATAACAACAAAGTCTAGTGCTCTCCCCGCCACGGAGATTATATGATCTGTAGTGACAATAATGTTTCAATCTTCCTCATGGTGTGCTTTACTCCCTTGCTACTCTATGTACTGTCCTTGGCTTTAGTAATGTAACAGAGTACAAATTAAGTTCCATCTTACTCACGGAGAGGATGATTACAACCCTCAGCAAAACATTTACTACTTAAAGTTAAAAAAAATGTTATGACACTTAAAGGCTTGAAAGAAATTGGTACAGCAGCAAAACTAGCTCAGTACCTTGGAGAGGTTTCTAACATGCTGCATATAACACACCACCTCCTCTCGGCTTCTACTTCCAGAGCTGTGGTGCTGTGCTACTAGAGAATGCTGGACTGCGCCTTCCCTTTATTTCACCATCTGCTGTGGAGTGCTAAGAAACCAAAGAGGCCACAAAGGTTGGAAGTGAATTCAAATAAGAATTACTAATAATGCCCTCTAACTCTGCTTAAAATTAAAAAAAAAAATAAGCCCTAGGAATATGCTTCTGCAACACTATGAGGCTTTAAAGCTTGAAAGTGAAAGTGTGTGTGTGTGTGTGTGTGTGTGTGTGTGTGTGTGTGTATACACTGAAGTTAATAGATTTATGTTTGACAATTAAGTCCAATTCCATTGAGCTTGAGTCTTGTGTTTCTATTGCTTACTAGAACTCTTTTTTCTCTCTTCCACATCACCGATTTTTGTTCTGCTGGAATAGTCCCACCAACAAAATATAGTTTCTAACTTCTACTTAGTATTAGTTGGTGCAATTTATACTTCCCTATTTCTGTATTTTCTTCATTTGCCCTCCAAAATAAAACTCTGTACATTTTCCTCCTACATCGCTGAATTGTTTTCTTGTCTGGTTTGGCGTATTATGCTTCATCTTTATAATCTCCAACCGCTGGAACTTCAGTACTCAGCTTCTGACTTCCGTCTCTCCAAAAATGTTTAAAGCTTTATTTACTTTTATGAGCTCTATCTGCATGTGCGTCTGCAGGCCAGAAGAGGGCACCAGATCTCAGTGTAAATGGTTGTGAGCCACTATGTGGTTGCTGAGAATTGAACTCAGGACCTTTGGAAGAGAAGACAGTGCTTTTAACCACTGAGCCATCTCTCCAGCACACTGTCTTCCCAAATTGTCTAGTTCTTTCCTTATCCCAACCAGATCTATGGCTTAAATCCTATCTGTATGCTGAGGAGGTCGAAAATTATCTCCAGTCATAGACTTTCTTGAAATCAAGTTTGCTGCTCATACCTCACTTTGCTACATTCAATTTTCACCACCAACTAAACAAATAAAATTTAACTTCCCTATGTGTTTCATCATTCAACATTCTCTTTAGCACATGACCATTCAAACATCTCAATAATATATATATATATGTGTGTGTGTGTGTGTGTGTGTGTGTGTGTGTGTGTGTGTGTAATCTGTTCTCAAATCTCTGATTTTACTAAGACTACATTTCTCATAAGTTTTATTGAGGTAATAAATATTTAGCCTCCCTTCAATATTGTTAATGTTGTTCTGAACCCTTAGAATTGCTTCAGATCAACTCATAATATTTTCTTGATTTGACCATATACCTCCTTACCTAATCTTTCTGAATGTAAGATTAAGCTCTCTCTTGCATGCTAACCCAGTGATCAAAGTTCTTGAAAGATTCTCCATCATCTCCAGTATAATGTCTAAACTTCTTATCTCTGAATGTAAGTATTTTGCCATCTGCCTTCATTTTCCACCTCCATCTTAACCTGCACCATTCATGGTGACATACTCTAGGAAAATCTATGCACATGTTATTGCCTCTTTCCCTTCTCAGACATCCTATGTGGTTTAGTATTTTTCTTTTCTCTTTTTAATTTAATTGTATTTCTTTCATTTTATGTTATTATCTTTTTTAAAAATGTCTTAGAATCTCTGTAGCATAAGCTAGCTTAAAAGTCAGTATGTAGCACAGGCTGGCCTCCCATTCACAATGGTCCACTTGTCTCAGCTTCCAAATGCTGGGATAATGAGCCATACTTGTCTGCAATTTAATCTTAAAAACAACTAATGCTAACAACTACCATCTTTTAAAGTTACTATTCTACAGGAATATTGTATTTACAAATTATTTTAGCATTCATAGGAATTTATTAAAACATATTTTGTAGCACTCAGCAGGCTGTGGGAAGATGACTGCTTCAGTCCAAGGCTAGGGCAGCAAGGGCAACATAACAAAGCCTGGTCTTAGACAAACAAATAAAATTTATATTTTCTTTATTTTTGACAAGGAACCATAGCCTTGGGAAGGTATGGTAATTTTTTTGTATGCTACCACAGTTATTAAATGGGAAATCTAAAGTTAAAACAGGTCTAATTATGCTTAAGCCTAACCTATTCCACCCACTTCAGTGCTCTCTGAATCTTCTCTATTATTAAGTTTCTTTGTCCATAAAGTCCTTTTACTTGTCTCCTACAGAAAATTTAGCTGCCCATCTCTTGTATCTTCCATATCTTTAAGTATTCCTTAATCTGTTTTTGAGCTTTTGATACAGTAAATTAACAAATTAAGATTTACATACATGGCACAGAAATGGCATCAAATAAATGTGATGGATGGATGAAAAACACCTTTGTACTATAATTTACATTGTGTTAAAACTGTGGACTGATATAAAACTCATCAACACTTAACTCTATAAAGATTAATAGTTATTTGATCTGTGCTGACTATGGCAGAGCTATGTTGTGTAGTGTTAATTATTAGTACACAGGGCTAATGAAAGCTCAGTTCTACTAGCACAAAAGATACTTGAAATGTTGGTGAGAATATAATGATATTTTATTTAAACATAAAAAAAGCTAGTACCAATGAAGACTTGAGATGTTCAGTCTTCTGCAAAGAATATGGAAGGGAGGTTTTTACTTTCTCCAATCATCAGAAACGTTTGTTGTGAATTTTTGTGTTACTTATCCATGTGTTCCTGGGTTTTTAATTACTATACATAACATTATAACTTTTTTGAATTATTAATGACAATTTAGTAGTTATAGGATTGTAATACACTATATCTAAATTTTAATAAACTTCATCTTGAAAGTTGACAATACAGGTGCTACCACCATTATAATGTATTTTCTGGGTGTTTTCAGACCTAGGAAAAGGGTACACTTATACCTCTACACTGATTCTTCTACTCAGTGACAAATGGCACACATTGGATGACCTGGGTCAGAGGTGAGGTGAAAGTGAGTGGTCATATAATTTCAGTGGCAGGTGGGTGGGTGCGGGTAAGGGGGAGGTTGACTGGCCCATCTTGGCTCCACTCTTACAAGTGGGTGTGTGAAATATGAAGTGATGGGCTTTGATCACCAGATCACAGACCACCCAGAGTTCACTGTGGTTCTGATTCCTAAACTTTGACCTATACAAGGTATATATATTTGGTGAATGATAATAGAAAGAGCCACAAAAATCTTACTGTATTCTCTGCCTATTTCTTCAAAGATTGTAATCTAAATAATTAGAAAAGATCAAAGATATATACAGATCATTAGGATGCTGCTAGAAAATATTCAAATATCTATTAGAAATATTCTGGTATAAACTTCTGTTTAGAAAAAAATAGAAATGTTAAGTGTTTAAGTGTAAATAAGTGCTCAGTTATCTTTAAAATGGATTTTAGTAGTTTCAGAGAACTTTTACTCTAAATATCCAACTATTGAGACTCTACAAATTAAATTGCAAACAGGAAGAGATCTCACACTTAGTATAAAGTACAAGTTCACTGTTGTATGTATTATAAAATGGATGATACTAAGGAATAAGTAAGTTAAAGATAATAACTTAATAAAATTTGCTCTTTAGATTGTTACTAAAGTATATATTATGTAGACTATGAAATTCTTTTACATTACTAGAGATGGGGAGGAGGAATAGAATGGTAACCATACTTTTTAGTGTACTAATATTTTTATAAATATTTTTAAGGTTTTAAGATTTAACGAAAAATTCAGTCTCAGTTCATTCTAATTGTGGTATTTGCTACAAAATATCTTCACATGTGTGTGTGTGTGTGTGTGTGTGTAAGTGTAAGCAAAATGCCAAAAAATCTTGTTTTCTCTTTATTTCTAAATCTCTTTAAGATAGAACAAAATATGTTTATATTGTTATTTTCTGAGTGGGAAAATTATCGTATGTGGGTCAAATATTAGAATGATTGATCTACTGAACAGGAAATGAATTTCTAGGATGATGTAAATAAAGATGATAGCAAGCCATGTTTCAAAAAATAGATACATTTTTATAACTCAAAGCAATAACATCAGATATAAAGTTAATCTGGATGTAATATCCTTTACAGCATTGTTCTCTGCAGTTGAATGAGAAAACTTGACTGCTTATTCAGTCAGTGTCTCTTTCAGACTCAGAGTTTCAATTTAAGTCCCCTCCAAATCTTGACCTTTATTGAGGAAAATCCTAAATGTTAACAATTCCTTAATATTATGGGAGTAACTATGTAACCTTGTGCAAACTTCAAGCCATACCTCCTAAACCTGTAATAATACAATAAAGGTTATAAATGTGTACATCTTCCAATTTGCCCCATTTCTGATTGTCTCTTACATACAATTTACAAAATAAATATAACTTAAATGAAAATGTATGATTAGAATTCTCATCACTAGCTTGTTTGTGTACACCTTTAATCCTAGTACTTAGGAGGCAGAGGAAGCCAAATTTATGTAGATTTGAGGCCAACCTGGCCTACATAGAGAGTTTCAGTCTAG
Organism: Acomys minous; assembly: GCF_964271855.1. Classification (NCBI taxonomy): domain Eukaryota; kingdom Metazoa; phylum Chordata; class Mammalia; order Rodentia; family Muridae; genus Acomys; species Acomys minous. Next base: position 66,189,316 of record NC_140488.1, on the reverse strand, counting down.
CTAGGACTACAATGTGAAACAGTCTCTCAAAAACAAGCAATCTCATCACTAAGGCTCACTGTGGAAGCACTTATCTAAACTCTCAGTACTTAACAAACAAAGACCAAAAGACTGTGAGCTACAGACCAAGCTGGACTATACATTCTGTCTCTTCTCTCCTCTCCCCTCCTCTTTTTTCCTCTTGCCTCCCATCTTCTCATCTCTCTTTTCTTTACTTCACCCATCCCTTCTCTTTATCTCTCTGTTAGTCTGTTTCTCTCTCTCTCTCTCTCTCTCTCTCTCTCTCTCTCTCTCTCTCTCTCTCTCTCACATACATACACACACATACACACATGTGCATGCCTGTGTGTGCACATAAATACACATACACACAAATCAGCCTTTTTAATTGAAAGGAATTCTAACCACTACTCACTAAGTTTATAAATAAAACTTAAATTACATGGAACCATATAATTTAAGACTTATTAAGATGTTACTGTAAGTGATTGGTAAGTATGTGTCAGGATCATTTGCAAAGCTCATCAAAACACAGATTGCTGAGTACATTGCCAGTGTTTCTGGTTCATAAAATCTAGGGTGAAGACAGAGATTTTGCAATTCTACATATGTATATATTGATTTTGATGCAGCAAAGAGAACAGAATCTAAGGACTGTTGTTCTAAGTCATAATAAGTCAAAGTAAGAAAAATACTCTAGAAAATACTTTAGTTCTAAAATCATAGATAATTCAGTCAAACTTCATATCTTTTGAATTCACAGCAAAAACTAATAGGAATTTGTAAAACAAGTACAAATTTAATCTACAAAGGAACTTACAAACATCTTTTATAACAGCCAACACTATGGATTCATTTTAAGAATTCATTGTATAAAATATTGGCAATTTATATTACTATATGTGCCTGAACATAATAAAAGTGTTTTTTCCCTGGTTAGCAATTTAACTGGGAAATTGGGTAAAAAATGGTTATGTATGCAGTATAGGATGATTACAAACACAGCATTAGGAAGTTTTAGAACCCGCACATGCCTGTGTGTGCGCGCGCACACACACACACACACACACACACACACACACACACACACACACACACACACACACAGGTATGTATGCAAGTATTCAGACTAGGGACAGATTGGAAGGTGGTGGATGGTTATTTATAGTCAATGTATCAAAAACAGCAGGTTGAAATTTTGCCCAGTGTTAAGACAACTTTAGGGAGTGCATTTTAGCACCCTGGATAGCTCCTTGAAAGGCACTCAGAGTTGAGTCTAAGACTCACATCCCCTATTTTATTTTCCTTATCAGAATGTTTAATATTAAAGGAGGCCATGCATTTAGTCAATGTAAAAATTTCCTAGGATATAAAAAGTAGAAGTTATATTCATTTTGAAGTATTATAGAAAAGCTCTCAATCTTTCTAATGCTGTGGGCCTTTAATACAGTTGTACATGCTATGGTGACTCCAACCATAAATTTATTTTTGTTGCTACTTCATAACTGTAATTTTGCTACAGTTCCTAAGACCACTGGAAATGTGTTTTCTGATGGCCATGACTCACAGGTTGAGATCTAGAATATCAAATGAAGGGAAAACATATGTTAGAATAACCTGAGCAACACAGGTATCTATAACCCCAAAGAAACCTATGAGAATCTTTAGACAAAGCAAGATTTCTCAAATCAGGTACTGAATCCATCATATGTCATATACGTATAATTCCTTCACTTGGAAAGTCAAGGCAGAAGAACTGTAGCAAGTTCAAGACCAGTGAGACCTGGTCTTAAAAGTATGGGTATGGAGTATAGACACATATAACAATGCACACGTGTAATCCCAGTATTTAATAAACTGAAAAAGGGACCTATTCTTTGAAAATATAGAAAGAATAACTTAAACAAAATGTCCAGTTAATATCTATGAATTTTCTAGAAGAAACAGTGCAAAGAAGAAAATAATGTGATATTTGGTTAAACAAAGATTTTAGATTTGGCAAAGAATTCATGAATAATGAGACTATTAAATTTTTTAATATTTGATCTTATAAAATAGTGTTAATATACAGAGAAGATAAACCCAAGAGGAGAAAATAATTTAATCATATGCCATTTTATGTTTAAATGACTTGGCAATCCTGCTACCAAAGATGATATACTAATGAGGTGAAAACAAATAAGGAAATATTAAACATTACTAGCAACCATGAAAATCTTCATTAAAACTACTATAAGATACCACTATACACTTACTAGATTAACTAAAAGTCAACCCAAAACCTCAAGCAATAAAAAATTCTGAAGAGTATGAGAATAAACATTGTTCCTGGAAGTGCAAATTACACAGCCAATTTGGAAATGTGTCTGTCTACTTCCTAAAGTGTTACACATACATTTATATGACTTAGCATCCCACCCTTACACATTTACTAAGAGAAATTAAAATGTATGTTCCCACAGTAATCAGAACGTGAATGTTTAGAGACCTTTACTTGTTTTGTTTTACTTTGTTTTCTACTACTGGAGATTGAATTTATTGTCCAATGCATGCTAGATCAGTGCTTTATCCCTGAGCTGCATCTGTACCCCATTCACTTTTTTAAATTGTCTCACTAAATTTCCCATGCTGGCTTTGAGTATGCTGTGTGGTCCAGACTGGCCTTGAATTTAGGATCCTCCTGTGTCCAGAGTGATTTGAGTTACAGATTTAAACTATGGCCTTTGGGTGAATGTGAAAATATTTAGCAGCTTTACCAATAATACACCATACTGGAAATTCCTAAACAGTCCAAGTTGAAAACAGATAAATACTGTGTGTAACAAATTAAAATTAGAACTAGTCAGCAATCAAAAAGATGGAACTAAATGGTAACCCAAAATGGAAAATTACAAATTCCTTCTGTTCAGGTGAAAAAAAAATCACACATGAAAAGCTTCACTCTATAATTTAAGTATGACATCTTGGAAAACAGTAAATTCAGAAAAAGAAAGCTGCTGTGTTGTGGCTAGAGGCTAAACGAAATGAATTTTACTCAAATGCCTGAAGTTTAGTGGAGTAATGAAAAGGTTCTCTGGTTCTAGTTACATTACTGTATGTATTTTAGTATATAAAAGTATTCCTCAATAAGCCTGTCTTAGAAGAATGTGCTTACATAAACAAAAGGAAGGGATACACACACCTACATACACAAAGTATGGCTAATACTTTCATAAAAGCCCAATGCACTGACACAAACCTGTTATTCTAGTAATTAGGAGGCTGAGGCAGGATTGTGAATTCAAGGCTAGCCTAGACTACATAGTAGGCTCTGTTTCAAAAAAAATACTGAAAAGTAGTGTTAAGAGTATTGATGGTGGTGTAGGGAGTAAAAAAAGGAGTTTGCAAAAAAAAAAAGATATTCTGAGGTACAAGCAGAAGATTTCAACGGATAGAGATGTTTACAACCAAACTAGCCCTTGTAATCTTAGCTGTGGGTGGAGGTGTTTGTGTGCTTATTATATAAGCACACTTACACTCCCTTTTAGCAATAACCTGTTCTGTCACCTGATTTTTCCTTCCCACTAATATACTGAGTCACTGTCCTTCCAGAGTTTCTGGGCAGCACAAGCAATATGGTCCCTTGTGCAGAGCACCTGAAAATTAAAGGCTGGAATGTTTGCCCTGGCATGTTATTTCCTAGAGATATCCACTCCATATAAAATATTTTAATAGATACAACAAAATATAACCAAATTAACATATTTTAACTTCTATATTTTATTAGGATGCGGCCACATATTCCTTCAATTGCCCTTTTAAGTGGAAGAGAAATTACTTATTGTTATTAAACATATTTCACTGGCTTTCTTTTATTATACATGAGAAAAAAGAATGATTCTGTGAAGTCTTTTAGACATATATTTTTGGAATAAAGAAAAGTAGTTAAAATGTATGTACAGGAAAACAATTTCTTTGAAATGAAATATAAATATATGATATTTGTGTAAATATAGCTAACACTAATGCGAGAAATGTGTGTTCTAGAAGTACAAGATAATATTGCTTCTTCTGCACTGATTTTTATAGTTTCTTATAACCATTTGGGTCTGCTGTGGACTTTTTAATTGTCACATAATTACACTGTAGCTTTATCACTAATTTGAAATGGAAGTGATTCCCCCAAATGAAGAAGTACATTAAACATTTTCAAATAGAAATTATAGCTGTAAGACTAGTCTGTTCAGTAAAACACACCTCCCAACCAGGTGGCTGCATGCCATTACTAATTATCCAATTGCTTAATCTTAATTACACCTGTTTTTGGAAAGCAAATGAGTAGAAGAAGAGGCAGAATCATTTATTAACACATCCACACACGTGTGTATGTATGTGTGCATATACATATATATATATAATTTACTTCTGCTGCATATGCCCCAAAACAATTTAATAAGCCACATTGTTTATCTTAATTGGAGCAAAGAAGTGGGAATTAAATAAATGACTCAATCTAATATAAAGAATCCACAGATATAATATATCCTTTTTACATATAATATATTAAATTATAATAACCAACTGAATGCCTCCATAGTACCCCACCTCCCTCAACTTCTTTTCCTTCTTTCCCAAGCACCTCTCATTTCTGCCTCTCATTCCATCTTGATTCATGCTCCTTCAACCTTTTTCATACTCCTTCCTGACACACTTACTTCCCCTTGGCCCTCAAGAACTCCCCAAATTTTATTACTTGCATTCTGTACTTACTGTCTCACTGTATCCTTATGATGCCCAGTTCCCAAGTCTTTGTCTCCTTCTGTTGCCCTTTATAACCTTGCCTACTTTCCTGGTTCTCAGTCCCTCCTTGATTTAAAGTCCACTTGCTAATAATTACCACCTATTAACTTTCACTATAACCTACATACATTTCAACCTCCTTTTCAAGGTGTGTTTTTTAAATTTCTGAAGTTAAACTTATTCCAAAATAGACACTCTAGTTTCTGGACTTGTGAAACTCAATCAAATCACTTCTCATGGTCTTTGGGCCATTAGGCCTTCCTTTGACTGACTTCTTATTCTGATTTTTTAAAAGTAGTAAACATTTTTGCTACTCCCCTTACAATATAGTACTATTAAATGGGTGTGCAATAAGAATAAGTGTGTTTAATAAAATGTATAAGGTATTTATTGAGAACATATACGATAAATAATGTTCATAAACTTGACAGGAAAATATTTCTTTGTTGTCTAGGAGCACAACCTTACTACAAGTAATGGGATTGGGAGTTTGAATATAAAAATATCTTGATTACAATAAACTAATTAGCCATGAAATATCTAGTTATATACCATAATTTTCCAATTCTACTCATGTACTACAATTAGAATTTATATAATTCTAATAGTACTGTGAAATCTATTTTTCTATATTTATTGAAGAATGAGCAGTATATAAGCTACAAAAAATAGCAATGATCAATATTTATAAAAATAGATAAAATTTGAGGATCTATGTATGCAAGATTCTGAAAGCTTTGGGGCCAACATGTTATCTCTAGTAAATCACTTAGAGTGGCAATACTAAGCTCCAGGAGCCTAAAACAGTTAATATGACACATTTATTCAGTAAAAATATTAAGCCTATCATCAGCAAATAAGCAGAGGTCACCAGAGTATTAGGCCACATAAGCTCACCCCTGACTACCATCTGTCATAGGCAATCGACAGGGTCATCCATTTAGTTGCCCACAGTTTTTCTTCCTAGAATACTGAGTCTTTCCCTTTTATTTTCAGACAGATTTGAGCCCTTCTTGTTTTATAAACTGTACACGAATGACTGGATAGGTGAGCGGAGCCTTTAAAATTTATGTATTCAGTGTTTGCATTCATGTCAACATCTCAAATAATGATACTTATCAGTCCTAATTGTCTTCCTCTAATATGGCTATTTACTCTGACTTGAATTACTGTCATACATTTATTTAGTGTGCAGTATAGAAAGGGAACAGTGCACTATTGATCTCAATTTGATTAGAACCAACACTCCAACATTTACTAGAGGCATGTAACTCTGTTTAAATTAGATGGTCTCCATCTAGCATAGAAGCTAATATGCCTCCAATTTCAAAAGCAGATTACTTTTGCTTTTCTGTGTGAACTTCAAAAAATAATCTGCATTTTTACTTCCATGTATAATAGGTAAAACAGAATTAGGTCTATTATATATGGTGTATCTTGTTTGCTTGAATAAATATCTGCTTTGGAAATATTCAGTCATCATGATAAATAATCCTGTCTTGTTTTCTGAGATAAAAATCAAAGTGCCAGAAAATATTTAATCAAGCTGACTTTATAACCATTATAGAAATGAAATGTGTATCATCACCAATACAGGCTCTAGCAAGTTTTCTTTTTCAATATTGATAAGAAAAAGTATTTCTAGATAAACTATTTATGATTGCTTCTTGCGTTAGTCTGCCCAAAACTAAACAAAATGAGTAAGACTAATTTACATAAAGAATATAAAATATATTCTGTATTTCTAGTACTTTTCCCCATTGAGCCTGATTTATCAATATAATGCCCAAATGCAATGCTGCAAAAAGCTTGGCATGATCATGCCAACACTGACAACTCCCATCATGTAATTCTCTTCCCTGCTCTTCCAGAATCTTCAAGATGCTTTTATTTCCTATGCCGTCTTTGTGAGGTGGGGAAGTGCTGAAACTATTGTTTCCAAAGGCTGACAGAGTACATTAAAGGATGTCCTTAGATATCCTTCTGCCATCAATACTTAGCTACAAATGAATGCAGTCAGCATCATTTGTTTATATGAGAATATTGTTCATGGCAACATTTGATCCAGAATCATCTGATTTTCCCATAGGAAACATCAATGAAAGAAGATATATTTGTCAAATCTTATCCTGCATCCATTTATTTTCCCTTCTTTGCCCTAACTCTTTGATGACCCAGTTTAAGATAAAATGTACAAGAAAAATTCTAGCACTTATTGAGTTACAAGTCCTTGTATTGTTCATATCTATTCTATGTAAAAACAAAAAAAACATAGGCATGTGGTGCAGGAGTGCAGGATACTTAGAACCTTGCATGCTCAGAGCCTATCATGTGGGGAAGAGAAAAAATAGAGTAAGAAGGAAAAAGGTGGAGGAGTATGAGGAAGAGAATGGAGGAAGAAATGGAAGGACTGTGAAAAAAGCCTTGCAAAGAATATCATATGACAGAAATTTATGGAAGTATTCTGATATTTATTGTTTAAATTTCTGTTTCAAAGGATCACTATTCCAGTTGACATCCATAGACTTTGAACATCTAATTTTATCATAGGAGATTAAATCATAAGTGTTTAAAAAAAAATATATATATACTCTGTCTTGGACATACATACATACATACATACATACATACATACATAGAAGACAGATGAAGGTGGGTAAGGGTGGTGCACAGCTGTGATCCTAGCATTTGGAAGGCTGAGAAAGAGGTTTGTGAGTTTGGAACACAGGGTAGGTTACAAAGTGAAATCTTGTCTTAAAAATAAAACAGCCATGCTCCGTTCTGCTATCTTTATAATTGCTAGGAAATAGAAATAATCTAAATGTCCTGCAACCAATGAATGGATAATTTAAATGTAGTACATATATGCAGTGAAATACTATTTAGTTGTACAGAAAAATAAAATCATAAACTTTGCAGGGTAAATGGATGTAACTATGAAATATCATTCTGTGTGAGGTAACCCAGGCCCAGAAAGACAAACATCATTTAGAGCCCCTAGCTCTAAATCTTTAGATATTAGTACATAGCCTGAAGTGACTACAGAAACCAGGAAAGTAAACTAAAACATTGTAAGAAAAGTGGGGCTAGGGGAACAATAGAGATGAGAATAGCAAGATCCAAGTGATCTGATAGCCAAAGGATTGGGGAGTTTTCTGTGATATTCTGTCTTATTGTAATGTCAAAACCCCACCAATGTGACTGAGCTGAATATGCATGACACCAATGAATGCCAAAGCAGAGAGGGAAAAGTCCATGAGGCCTCAACCCTACACGAAGTACTACAGGCAACTGAGAAAAAAAGCTGGGAGTAGAATAGGTGGCCTTCTTCAGTGAAGAGCATACTAGTTAGTTGTCCAGGTTCAAAAAATGTGTGCGTATGTGTGTACGTGTGTGTGTATGTGTATACATATGTATGTGTGTGTATGTGCACATAAAACACACACATATATATAACATTACATGGCTTAAGCAGGTTATATTTAGGAGGACATATTTATATACATATGCATACACACATGTATATATGCATTACAATAACAATCAATGTAAAAGGGCCCGTGAATTTGAAGGAAAGTGAGGAAGAGTGTATGAGAGGATTTGGAAGGAGGAAAGTGAAGGGAAAAGTGCTGTAACCATATAGTAAGCTCAAATTTGTTTTGGAATAAAAGAAAGAAATAAATAAACAGAAAAACCAACATAAAGAAAACAATATAAAAGGATATAGTGTGATAAGATGAGTGAGGAAATGAAGAGCTTCAAAGTGAAAAGAAAATGTGGCTGATATGAAATATATTTTCCCTGAGTTTGAGTAGAGAGAGAGAACAGAAAAGTAAATAAAGATAAGGATGTCCTAGAAGAAGGGAAGGACCTATGCAAATATATCCAGTCAATATAAAGTCTATTAATCTAAAGGAGAGAGAGAGAGAGAGAGAGAGAGAGAGAGAGAGAGAGAGAGAGAGAGAGAGAGAGAGAGAGAGAGAGAGACTTTGTTAACATCTGGCATCTACCCCTACAACTCAACTGTCACATTTTTTTACGAAAGATCTTTTCAGTACTCAGTCAGACCACTCTCTTGGCTTATAAGGATGCTTCCTGAATGTCTACTAAACATCTAAGAAACTTCTCATTCACCTTAATGTCACAAACTAATCATTTTTCTTTTTATAAGAATTCTACTATTGGCTTTTGTGCTCTAGTTAATATTGTCACTGTATGCACAGTTCATTTGCACTAGACACATTGTTGTCTTTAATTCTTCCATCTTTCTCAAGTTTCATGTGTGTGTGTGTGTGTGTGTGTGTGTGTGTGTGTGTGTGTGTGTGTCAAATTATCAGCCCTGTGCAAATGAAACCAACTTATTTGTAGTTTTTAAATTACTTGGTTTTTAGCACAATGCAAATTCTTTAAATAGTCTTTGAGGCCTTGTATATAACTCTGTCCTCAGCTTGTAGTATTCTATACTTAATGTTCTTCTCCATGCCAATCCTTTTTCTATGTTTTCAGAATTTGATAAGCTAATTCCATCTCATATATGAATGCCCAATATACTGCCTTCTTCTGTTCCTAACTCTTTCCCTTCAACTGGATTAGCTAAGCACTTGGAAGGTACCCTGTGTTTTATATTCATAACTTATCAGTGATGATGAACACAAATAACAAATAATAGTGCTTGACTTCAAACTGCAGAAGTTGCATAATCAGTGCTGAACACCAGCAAGTAACCACCATTCCCACCTGGTTTGAAAAAGAACAGATATCGGTCTTGTTGGATTGCCTATCATCAACATTTATATTGGCCTCTGGCACATAAGAAATATTAATGGCTATTGACAAAAGAAAAATTCCTATATAAGTGAATTTCTTGACTGTTTGTTCTCTATTCTTCTATGCAACTGCTGCCACCTTAGTCACACATCATCTCTCATCTAGACTATTTTGAGCACTTCCAAATGGACTCCATGAATTTTTTTCTCAATCTAAGCTGATTCTAGCTTAAAAATTCATTAAAATTTTTCTCTTTTAATCTATCTGATTTCTCACAGATCTCTTACTCCTGCAGATATGTTACAAAAGAGACTGAGATATTTCCTGACTTGCAGAAGCTCACTCTCTTGTGTAGGTGAGAGTCCCATGTATCTGTAATACTAAAAGAAAATAGACTCAGGCTACATGCTGCCAGTATGGAGAATGAACTATTCTTGGCAGAATATAGGATTTTCAAAGATGAGTTTTTAGAATTTAAGATTTTTGAAATGAGGGTAAGATGACTTTCCTAATACTTATATTTTGTTGGATATAGGGTCATGTTACTATTCGCTTTAAAAAGAGCCCCACAAGGCGACCATCAAGGCTGGCAGATCTGGACCTAGGGGATCCTGCACAAGCTGTTGTACCAACCAAGGACACTGCATGCAGTGAACCTAGACCCTCTGTTCAGATATAGCCAATGGACAGCTCATTCTCCACGGTTGTGGGGAGAGCAAGGACTGCCTCTGACATGAACTCTGGTGACCCCAATTTGATCATTTCCTGTTGGTGGGGAAGCCTGGCAGCACATTGAAGAAGGATAATCAGGCTATCAGGATGAGACCTGATAGGCTGTGGTCATATGGTGGGGTGAGGGCCCCCTTCTGTCAGAGGTCTAGGGGAGAGAAATAGGACAAAGAGGGCGGGATGGTGGAAACAGGAAGGTACAAATGAGGGGATAACAATTGGGATGTAATCTGAATAAATTATAATTTAAAAAAGACATTTTTAGAAAAAATCAAATATAAATTTTCACATTCAAGATCAAACCAAACTCAGAAGCATACAAGTTCTTTGTAGGAACTGGTGCTTGCATCCTATTCTGGCCTCATCTTCTGGTTACTTTCTTTGTATTCTGTATTATTCCAACAATACCATCATTACTGTATCTCACCCTTCTATTCTGTACCTATCCCTAATGACTCCTACATTTCTGTGGTAGGCCATTTTGACTTGCACTCCCTCTCTTAAGGATTCATGTTTGACAAATTAAGTAAACTTTCTTTGCCTTTTGTTCCTTTAGTATTGCATACATTTTCTTCATAACACTTCTAGTCTATGTGGATCTGTGAATTGAAGGCCAGCCTGGTCTACAGAGCTAGTTCCAGGACAGCCAGGGCTATACAACAAGCAAAACAAAACAAAACAAAAGACAATTCTGCAATTACATCCATAAGAAAGATGGAAACATCAAGGACAATATTTGTGGATTTACATGTTTTTTCTATGACCATACAAGTTAAGCCTAAACTCTTTGAAAAGTTTCCTAGTGCCAATGAGCCAAATCAGATTCCAAAATAAACGTTCATAAAATAATACATTTAATTTATATTGTAGCAACTATTAATTAATAATTCTGTTGATGAAACTCAATACCCCTTTTCTCATAAACAACTGTCAAGGTGATATAGTATCTGAGAGATTTGTATGCAAATCATCATTTCCACCATATGCTGAGTTACTTGGGACATTTTAGTTATTTTAGCTTTCATTTTTGAATTTCTAAAATTATTTAATCATATGTACTATGCAGAGTAATTTTTGAGGACTATAAAAGATAATGACTACTAGTACTTTGAAAAGAAGGGAGCTGATGATAAAGGGTATTTTGTAAATGTTTAAATAGTCCAATGTACATCTATTTTGTCCTTGGTTTGTTTGATTACATAAGACCAAAATTCAAATACTCATATGGTCTGTTTCTTATGGTCAAAATACACCCTCAATTTTAAATTTAAAATTCACTGACTCTGTAACTTTCTCCATAGTCATATTATCAGGGTGAATTTGCTTTCCTAGATTCCCGTATTCCTAAGTAATGATAAAAAATTAATTATCTTGCACTTTCTATTGCGTTAAAGCACTCTCGTCAATAAAAGACTATTGTTGCTTGATTTCTGTTCACAGTTTAAATAAACTGAAGTTGGAATAAAAATGCATGTTTGGCTCGTACAATCCTTCTTCCCCCTCTTTAGTGGGATTTCCCCAAGGTCCACCTAATGTTTGGCTGTGGGTCTCTGCATCTAGTCCTGTCAGTTGCTAGATGAAGCTTCTTCAAGAACACAGCCCATAAAGTCAACTAAGAGGGCCTCTTAGGGGTTCATAGAGACTAAACTGACAATCAGGGAGCCTGTATGGGTCTGACCTAGACCGTCTGCGTATATGTTATAGTTATGTAGCTTAATGTTCCTGTGAGACTCCTAATTGTGGGAGTGAGTGAGTCTCTGACTCCTTTCTCTGCTTTTGGAACCGTCTTTCTTCTATTGGGTTGCCTTGAGCGTTTGTATCTAGTCTTGTTGTAACTTGACATGCCATGTTTGGTTGATATCCCTGGGAGGCCTGCTCTTTTCTGAAGGGAAATGGAGGAGGAGAGGATCTGGGGAAGAGCGGAGGTCGGTAGGAGGGACTGAGAGAGGGATAACTGTGCATGTAATATATGAGAGAAAATAAATAATAAAAATTTAAAAATGCATGTTTTCAATATAGAAATGACCATGTAATTATTCAACTACCCTGTTTGGAGCTGACTATTAGGATACCCCATATTGTTTCTCTTGCTTCCACTTCAAATACTAATTTTAGAGTCTTATTTCCATTATTGAATACCTTTAGAACAATTTTTAACAATAAATACAGGAGACATCTTGAATCTGTCATGTTTCTTTCATAATAATTAAATTCATCCTTATTTTCAAACAATATTTTTCTCGTGAAAATTCAGTGAATCATTCATTTCATTAGTTATCGCTAGTTTCAGTTAATGTTCAGGCCACATAAACCAAAGTAGAAGTTGAAGACTTGAGCAGTTTTTTGAACAAAAGTTACATTTGTAAATATTTAATATTTCCAGTTTTCAAGCAAAACTCACATTTGCTTAAAATATCCAGGTACTATAATTGAGGTCAAAGAGGTCATTTTTTGTTTGAATCATGTAGATAATTGCTTCAATTCTCCACTTCACTTTGTGTGAAGTAAGTAATTGAGTGAATTTCAACTGAACATTTTACTGAAAAAAAAAAGTCAAAAATGAGTGTTGATTATCTTTAAGCCCAAACAAGTAGCTAATTGCCTGAAATTACCAGTTGCTTGGTCATGCAACCTTGGTACATTTAGACATATCTATGATGAAACTGGAGAAAGAAAAATAAACATCACTTCAGCATGCCAACCACAGCTTTCAAGCATATGCACTCGACGAGTTAATAGCACACTAAAAAGTGGCCACTTTTCTCCAATTTCTGGTTTTATCTCTTAAAATAAATGCTTAAAGAACTTATGCCTATATAGAGTAAAAAATGAGAACAGCTTAGCAGCCTAATTTATTTCAACCAATTGTCACAAACATTTGGTTTGCATATAGAGAAAAATTACTAGTAAGAACTAGAGTAATCTGATAAAACAGAAATGTGATGATTAACTAGAAATAATTTCACATACATCATTTTTATTTTGCTAGAACACAGCCTTAGAAGTTAGGATAAACAAATGAAAAATGTGTAGGCACATTGGAAATCAGGGGGCGTGGGGACGGTTGGTGTTAAATATTTACAAATGTAAAAGAGGTCTGGGAAATCTTAAAGTCTGTGAAGCTGTTTAAAAACACCCGAGGGCAAATGCTATCAAAATTATAATGAGAAACAAAATGGATGTTTAGGAATCCAATTTTCCCCTTTGAACTGGTGAATGAACCTTATTTCACAGACTTATATTACTTAAAATGCTTTCCAAAAATCTACTAATAGACTGTCCACTTTGTTATATGACCAGTCCGTACTAAAAATCATTTCATAATGGTAGCTTTTTGTCTTATTCTAACAAAGCTCAAAGGGGAAATTTTTCATCTATATTTCAAATAATGCTAACGTTTCATTATTTTGAAGTGAGAACTATGCTATGCTAAAACAAACTTGACTTAGTGCACTTTCTCAGTCATTCCATTAAGTCTGATTTGAGTGGAAATGTTTAGGAGCTGTCTGACCCATTCCTTCTACCCCCCATATAATGCCTCTCCAACTATTTGAAGACTTATAATTCAGCTAACCTTTCAGGTCTTTTTGTTGTCCTTTATAAGGACAATTTTCTAAGAATTTGAAAGGAGTCACTTTGGCTTGCTTTCCCTGAAATTTCCCCCAAAACTCCATAGCTTACATAGATAGGTCATAGATGCTGAAACTTAGCATATTACTCCCTGTGAAAGGCATTATAAAACTTCAAATACAAAATAATATGTTAGCGCCTCTATGCTATTAATATATCTATATATATTAGACCATGTTCACTGTTGCTGACTATAGAACATTCTATTATTGGCATGTTTGACCTAAAGTTCTTGTGGGCCCTATACAATTATTTGTTATATTTATACTTACCCAGTTCAGGACCATCTTGTACTCATTTCTGTAATCTACTATTCTTTGGATTTGGGTTTGCCTTTAATAGACTTTGTCATGTTTATTTTTACCCACATCAGCTTGTCAAAGTTGTTTGGAATCCCAATCTTAACCCATTTCCCCAATTCCCAACTCTGAAAGGACAGAAAGGACTGAACATATATAAATTCCTTAGTAGCAAACATTATACTATTCTTTGCACACACTCATAACACTCAAACATTCTACATTCCCTTAGTCATAGCCTAAGAAAACTCAACACAATATTTCTAGATAGTCTTACCTGGATCTTGGATCGTCTTCGACGTCTAAAAATTGGAATGCAACAACACAGGCTTAAGTTCATTTTAGCCCTAAGGCCAAATGTTCTACGCTGTGTCCTTCTAGAACTCATCGCGCCTCAAAGTGGATCTGTCTACAAATGTGTAGTACAGCCTGAAAAAAAAATACGACTTGATATAAAACAGTGAAAGATTTGGGAAACATAGCAAGCAATTTAATACATGAGGAAGCAAAGGGCAAAAGGTGGAGAAGTTTTCAAATTTTGAAATCTCACCTTAATCCCTACTCTCCAGGGATTCTGTAGTATATTTTCTAAAAAACACAGCAACTCACAAGTTACCTCTTTTCTTGGAAAAGGGACAGAATGAAGAAGAAACGGTGAATGAGAGTCTAACCCCTACAAAACCTAGCCTTCACATGTCTCTCACACTCAGAAAAAGAAAATAGGCCACGTTATTCCCTCTTCCTCTATTTTCTCTTGGGACATTCATTTACCCTTTCTTATTTAAATTCCTGGCATTCCCATCTCAGAACTGTCTCTATCCCTGGGCAGTTCCTGTCATAAATATACCCTTCCACATCAGCTCAGACCTTCTTGGCCACAAGCCAGTTGGCCAGTTTCCTTCTACCAATAACTAGATTTCCCCTAATTATATAGCATTTAGATGCTAAATATCAATATGAGTAACCAATTTGAATGATGAATCCAACTGACAAAATCAAGTATATCATTAGCATCCAGTGTATACTGTCATAATATGACAGTCTATTATTTTAGCAACACATAAAAGTATTAAGGACATGGATATATATTAAATATCAATATTAAATATTACCCAATTTAAAACATACTTGGAACATTATATCATGACTCATGCCTGTAATTCTAGCACTCAGAAGGGTGAGGCAGGAGGATCACAAAATTGAGTCCAACCTAGCAACATAGGAAAATGTGGTCTCAAAAAACCACAGCAGCTAGGGATGTAGATTAAAAGTAAAATATTTGCCTAGGATGCACACTGTCCTCCTGTATTTGATCCTCAGCATGACAAAAAAGAAAAACAATAGTATTTGATAGATTAGTTGCACGGTAGGGATGTAGGTAAGTTAAACTGTAACTTAAGACAGTAAGACAGTGTTACATGGGACAGAAGACAAGTGGAGAATGTTACTGAAAATGTTTCTATTTCATCTTTCCTTGTGTTTCTTTCTTTTTACTTGCTTTTTAATTTTGACACAGGGTCTCACCATGTAGTTTAGGCTGGCATCACACTCTCAGCAATCATCTTGTCAGCCTCTTAAGTGCTGACATTAAAAACGTGAGCCACCCCACCCAGCTGAAATAACACCTAATTTATATTTTATTTATTTATAATTTATACTCTGATGTGTTTTTAAAAAGGATTAAAGCAGACAACATTGACTTAGAGATGTGCTACAATCAATCATATATTAAATTTTTTATTCAAATATTTTCATGAGAATGGCTTTATACATTTTGCTATTACTATATTCATCTAAATGTCCACAAATAGGAAAACTGATGATATTTTTTACCCTTTTAAGGAGCTGTTGGTGATGAGAAGGATTGTGAAACAAACTTCTAAAAGGACAGTGTTTCATTGTAAGGACTGTATAGCTAACAGATCATTTTCCTCCATCAACTTAATGTCTCTCTATCTCCCTCTTTCACAACTATCTCCAATAATGTAATGGAATAGAAAAATAGAGGCCTCCTCAGTAGACATAAATACTGTTACCACCTTAATATGGTCTTTCCCCCCTCACTCTTCAGTTACTATTTTAGCACATTTCTTTACATTAGCTGATAAAATCAATTATCAAAGCCACTAAATTTGTGGTTGTTCATTACTATGATCCAGGTTAATAGTTTGCTATTAGATTTGTGACTTATAGGAATAAAAACAATGAAAAGGGCACACAGTTTTATAAGCAAGGGTGCTAGATTCAAAGAAGAAAACTCAAGAAAAAAAAGTGTTATATATGTGATATATATATATATATATAATCTCATAAAATTCACAAAATTTTACAAAACAGACATTATCAGTCCTACTTTTCAAATAAAAAACCTAAATGCAAAGAAGTTAAGTGCCCACAGATAATTTAGTAGCATAGCTCAAACTACAATTGAAATCTGTCCATATCCAATGCTTCATCTCTCCCACTTCTCCCATCATGGTAAAGGAGGAACAGAATGAAGATAGGTCCACAAAAACAGAAACTATTTTCCAACACAGTAACTACTCATATCTTTCTCCTCATTTTTCTTTTTACTCTTCTCCAAGAAGAAAACAAAATAAGTTTCTCTTCTGTTACAAAATATATTTATATTCTTGTAGTGTGCCTAAATAAGTTATGTTCATAAATTTGATAATGAATATTGTATTTTTCCATTCAGAAATAAGTGCCATACAAAAAGGGATTTCTGAGCATGAAGGCGTAAATAGTGATTCTCTACCTTCCTAATGCTGCCATTCTTTAACATGGTTCTTCATGTTTTGGTGACTCCCAACCATCAAATTACTTTGTTGCTACTTCATGACTGTAATTTTGCTACTGTTATGAATTGTATTGTAAATATTGGGTATGCAGGAAGGTATCTGATATGTTACCCCAAAGGGGTCACGACCCACAAGTTGAGAACCATTGGCTTAAGAACATTTATTTGAAGCATTAAATATCAACATTTACAGTCCCCAAATATAGTTTATTTGTATATAATCTATTTATTTATACTGCTATATAAACTCTCAGACATCTATTCCAAAAATGAAATTAAAGGAAACCATTGTCAGGGCAAATTATAAATGAGTAACATGAGCTGTCATGGTTGATCATTAATCTTCTAACACCAATACAATCAACTAAAGGTCTTTATTGGCTGTGCTCATTGGTTGACATCTTGATGAATTGGTGAATAACTAGAATATTTTGCATCCAGAGCATACATGTAATAATTATCATATATTTCAACCTTAACAACTTCCTAGAGGGGAAATTTTGTCCAGCCTTAAAAACAGTTATAATCTAAAACTACTCCCTTTAGCTGGAACTTATTTTTTTCCTTTCACAGTCAAAATTCTCTAACAGTTACCTTAAGCATATTCTTGGCTTTATAAAACTTGTTTTTAATTGATTGCGGTATTGAGAATTGATCCTATGGTGCTCACCCATACTAAGCAAGTGCCTTTCCACTGAGCTACATTATCACTGAAGCATACTCTTTCTGTGCAACCTTTTTCTACATGCACCTCTTCGCTATTAATTTAGTTCCTCTTGCTAGGGTGACTAAGCTTTCAGAGTTTAGCAATGATTTCCATGTTAATAAATCTACATTATCTTTTTACACCATGTTTATTTTCTTATTATATTTAACTTGAAACTCTTCCTTTCATTTCTATACTTGATCTTACTTAAAAGTCCAAGAAATGGTGCTTCATTGGCTTATGATTATCTTGATTATTTTTCTCCTACTATAAACATTTTTATTTGTATTTCTTTCTATGCCTTTCTGTGCATTTAGCTTTTTCCACTGTTACTTTTTAAAGTTTGATTTGTTTTCAAGACTTTTGTAACAGCTATGTTAATGACAGCAAAAGACAAATCTTCAGAACTACTTCTGGTCTTACAAATCTCATTAAAAATGCTTACACAACTATTAATTACTACTACAGATCCCTTACATACAAACAGAACCCATCATATCATCCTCATAAAACGTTCTTCTAACTTTGGCTACCACAAATTGTAACATTTTCCCAACTATGATTCACTGTTTTTCTTTATTTCTTCTATCAAGTCAGTTACCATGTCCTTTTATATTTTACTTTCTTCATGTCTTTATTCCTTTATATCTATTGGACAAGCTAGTTTAGTTCAGAACAGGAACAGTAGGCAAAGCTACCACCTGTATTTGCATTGGGCCTTTAGTATCTCACTAAATATAAATTCATGTTTTGTTCTACGACTTTTTCTAATATCACTGATGTTCAAATACTTATATCCTGACTTCTCCGTCAAGTTCTTCCTGCTAAGAATCTTAATTTCAAGGATTTGGCATTTTAGATTTAGCATTTGTTCACTTATATGTGGTTTTGATCTCTGTCTTTCGGATAAGACTGTGTAAAATACCCAATTGGTTCTATAGGGCAATGAAAATGTACTAATGTTTACAAAGTTTATACTTGGGATAAATGGTCTTTGAAGCTCAGTCAAAGGGAAGGGAAATAAAGACTATCCTGTCTCAACTTTTGATCAACCTAGATGTCATTTTTTTGTTTAAATTATTCCTTTTTCAAATTTATTTGTTTTTTATTCAGTGCCCTTAGCATGCATAAGATGAAATTCAAACCATCTAATGATGTAAGTATCTACTTCTCCGGATGTACACTGTTGGGATACTAAATGATGTTGGAGAAAATAGCAAATTGGTTTAATGCAAATTCTTGGTCTCTAATCTCAACTTGCTTTCAAGGTTACCTAGTAACATTTCTTCCTTCCTTTCCTTATAAAAGCTATTTTAAATCTTCTCTACTCTCTTCTTATCACACCCCATCTGTTTCTTCATTTAATGTATTCACCTCATAGTGTGTGGTTCTCATAAGAGAACCCACAAATTTTCTGGCATGTCACCTATAGTCATACTTGCTCATCACTCTCCTCGTCTTTTTTATGTTCTTGCAGGATACAATGGAAGAAATAAGCCACCTCTGGTCTAATAAGTTATTAACAAAAATATTTTCTTAATGTTAGCATCTCAGAATTGCCACCTGAGAACTGTCCCTTGAGATGTTTCCAGCTCACCCCAACTGCATTCTCTTGATCACTTGATCACTCTGTTTAACTTGCCTGTCTTATAGCTTTAACCTTGAGCTCTCTACTACTTCTTTCCACCATAATAGAAAATGCTATTTTATGTTTTTTAAAAAAATCATGGTTTCCTTTGATATGTACTTCTGCAAACAGTCAAATTTATTTAAAGAAAGTTTTTATTCTAATTTTTTCAGTGTCCATCACCCTCATTCACTCTTAAATTTACTATAATTTTATTCCACCTCACTGATCTTTGAAATTACTAAAGTCTATGATGTCTATATGGTTAATATATAATCCTTGTTGTTTTCTGAAATACCCTTTCTCATTCTTTTGGTTCCTATGTCATTACCATGTGATTTTCTCCTATCTATATAGGTTCTTCTGTCTTGTGTTTGTTTGTTTGTTTGTTTTGGTGGGAGGGGCTTGATTTCATTAAAAGTTTTTCAGATGTTGCTAGTTTGTGGTATTTTTTTCTTCAGCCCTCAAGAGCTCCTATTTTACATTCAGTTCTACGTGTAATCTTATTCATATATGCTAATATATCACAAATTTCATCTCCAAACCAGATCACCTTTCTAATCAAATAAATCTCTCACTTTAACACCCCCTAAGCTTTTTCACTCAATATGTTCCATGGGATTCAGTCAACAAATCTGCATTTTCAAATTTAAATTGCTATAAGCAACTGTTTCTCTCTTTTGTTTCTAATTACAGTAAATGATATCACTATGTACTTTAATATTCTAACCCAGAATAGTACTTCCTATGCTTCACATCCACTTTTGTTTTCCTGTTTAGCTAGGATATTTCCTGTTCATTTCATCCAGGTTGTTATTATAAGTTATATATTACAAATCCATCCAAGGCTTCACCTTCTGAGCGCTCACCATAGCCTATTCATAGCTCTGTTTCAGTCATTTCCTATACTATCCAAAAGACTAAGTACGAATGATTCACAGTTACTATGGGTAATGGATAAAGTCCTTGTGACTTGAAAATATCATATATTGGAAATATAATTAATATACCTTCCCTACTAAGCCCCATAGTTTATCATAGTTCATATAGCTGACTCAGATATATTAACATTGCAAGAAAATATATGACCATATAGTAGTAGTCAGAGAAAGGATCAAAGTTCAAATTTTTAAATATAGTTTCTCCTGAATATATATTGCTTTTGTATCACACTATAGCTGGGAAATCATTAGGCTAAATTGTTTTAAGCCACAGACCATCTGTAACATGAAGGATGCATTTGGTTCTTTTGTCTTCACATTTACTGAGGTATTAACATTAACACTTAAAGATGTTTACTGAATTTTTAAAGACTATTAGAATTTTAAAAATATAAAGCAAATTTCTAGAAGAAATTGTCAAAACAGTCTTATTAAAAATAAAGTGAACTGTGCAATATATAGACACTAGAGATTTTTCTTTCCATACTTAGTATTAACTATTTTAATTACTTTTATGTACTTTAAAAAGATAAGATATTGACTATAAGATTATTAGAAAACATAGATCAAATTTTAAAAGAAAATAGCACCTTTTGTTCTTTTTGTTTTCAAAGTCATGACAATTACTATAGCAAACTCATACATATTAATGTTTATCTTTCCTTAGAAATCTAAGAGCCTCCATCTTTCTCATAGAGTTCATTCCCACAACTTTCTTACTATGTTTTGAAAATAATGCCTTAAATGTTTGTTTGGGCTAATAAGTTAGAGATATTATTACTTAATTATATTAAAATGTAGTGGTTTTGTGTGTGTGTGTGTGTGTGTGTGTGTGTGTGTGTGTGTGTGTGTATGTATGTATGTAAAAGTAATTTAAAATAAGATGTTTGGGAAAGACCAAGATTTATCATGTTTTTTTTTACTTTATTAATTTATTCTTGTTACATCTCAATGGTTATCCCATCCTTTGTATCCTCCCATTCCTCCCTCCCTCCCATTTTCCCCTTACTCCCCTCCCCTATGACTGTGACTGAAGGGGATTACCTCCCCCTGTATATGCTCATAGGGTATCAAGTCTCTTCTTGGTAACCTGCTGTCCTTCCTCTGAGTGCCACCAGGTCTCCCCCTCCAGGGGACATGGTCAAAGGTGAGGCACCAGAGTATGTGAGAAAGTAATATCCTACTCTCCACTCTACTGTGGAGAGTGTTCTGTCCATTGTCTAGATCTGGGTAGGGGTTTAAGGTTTACCGCCTATATTGTCCTTGGCTGGTGCCTTAGTTTGAGTGGGACCCTGTGCCCAAATCTGCCTATCATAATGTTCTACTTGTAGGCTTCTAGGACCCTCTGGATCCTTCTACTTTGCCATCCTCCCATGCTTCTCTCATCTAGAGTCCCAATAGGATGTCCTCCTCTCTGTCTCAGTTTCCTGGTAAGTGAAGGCTTTCATGAGGCATGCCCCTTGGGCTAATGTGCAGATATAAGTGAGTATATACCATTTGAGTCTTTCTGCTTCTGGCTTAACTCACTCATTATGATCAAATGATTTATCATGTTTTAAAAGTGGCTTGTGGAAACTTTTCTCCTCTCCAAAAACGTAGTTGATCATACAAGACAAGTGACCCATATCTCCCTTTCCTCTACATAAACTTCATTCATTTTCTTGCAGACAGCAATTATGTTATCCCTTATCATTCTCTTCCTCAGACAGACTAGGCCTAGTCTCCATCTTATTTATCATTTGGGTCTGGTTTTTGCAGAGTCTTTCCTGTTTTTCCAAGCCTTAACCCAAACAGAATGGTATTTGATATTTCCTCAAAACAGAGAACCCAAATAGTTATGTGATGATAACACAGAGACATTCAATAGATAAGATAGGAACATACATTTTAACAACGAAGTATGAATGGTTTTGTGTTTTTGAATCCTCTACTAAGGACCACACAGAGGCAATTTCTCTTTTCCCCTTGTTAAGCCATGCCTGAAAATGATAGTGTTCAAGGGTTAAAAACACTAATGAATTACTCATAGTACACAATTTGCAGCCCTTTATCATTGTCACTTTTCTCATTCACAGGCATAGTCCATGCAATACCATTTAAAGATTAATAATAGAATATTTCTTCAAGCTGATTGATTCCTCACTGATTCACTCTACTGGGTTGAGGTTGATATTTGTTCTTCAACTTCCACTTCCACCTACATCATAGAGACTAAAGAGGTTTCCCATCATTTTTTTTTACCTCTAACACCTGGCTTTTCCCGAATCAGCTAACCCTTCACTCCCAAGTGATGCAATTGTTTCCAATTAATTGGCACTCTGTTTCAGTCTTTCTTAAAAAACTTTTTTTTCAACTTTATAGTCAATGCCCTCAATGGTACACAATATCCTAGCCTTCCATGAGACAAACTCATTTATCTTTTTTTTCTTGTCTATGATACAGAAAAGAAAGGAGCCAGAAAGGCAGAAGATATGGCCAGTGGTTGTTACATACCATGTTGCACTATCATGGCCATCCTCTGGTCAAGAAAGCCTGAAGAAAACACTGTACTGGATTAGTGTATTCAGATAAACAATGAGCGAGGAAGGTAGAAGTTTGTCTTTGTATTTGTGTCTTCTTTTTCTCCTCTTTTCTCTGACTCCTGCCCTAAGTCTTTCACTGCTTTTATATAATCAGCCCAGCTGTTCAGATTCTCATTTAAACCCATTTAACTGAAGCAACCGTCTGTACTCTGAACTCTCCATCTCACTTTATCTATGGTACTTTTTCTTTCTGCCCAATGCCTTAAAAATCAATCTCAGAAGGTAATTTGTATTAAGATCACTTATTAGATGATAAAGACCAAGTGTGTTTCTGCTTATTAAATGAGTATCATGGAAAGAGACTATCTTAACTATAAAATATGACACTTTGATACACTGTGGACGAACAATTTGAAGGAATAGATCTGAGGCCTTCTCAAGTACCTGTTAAATCATATCCTATATATGGCAGCCAGAATTTCTTGAGCTTCTGATGCACTTTCTACTTCCTTTTTCATTCATATCTATCAAATGCCAAACCATGTCAGACAAGGACAGAAAAGGAACTCTATAGTTTATGAAATATTGCCTGGGGGCATCTTTTTTCTTTCTCTTCACTAATAATACTATTTTCCATGTTTGGCAGGTGCTTAAGTGTCTGGACAAAGAGGTCTGTGTTATTAATTATGTATGTATACTCAAGAGCTTCTGCAATAGGCTCCTTTTCCCCAAAGAACCAGTAAACCAGTAAAAGGATCACATTGGTTAGCACTTAGGGGCAGATGGACATTTTGGGTTCTGTGCCCCCTTCAATACCATCCTCCCAATTACTGTGCACTGCAAGGAAAGGGCAAATGCAGCTATGCCTCTTCAGACCTTTGCACAGCACTTGTAGAAATCCACTCACCACCACCACACTAATCAAATCATAAGGCTGCACTCTGCAAGTTACATACATACTAGGGATGGCACTTTAAATTGTTAATGCCATAGATAAATCCAAACCCATTTGAAAACTGTTCAGATGCACAATTGAAAGCACTAAAGTTCAAAGCATGTTTAATTATTTCCCATAACATAATTCTGAAAGCTTTCTTTGTTTATTTAAAAAGGAAGAAAATCTATTTTTCTCTTTGCTGTTATTAACTCAAATAATGGATGGGGAAATTTTTAAAAATTTGCTCTTTTATTATTTCATCTTGAATTTTTTCTAGCTCAATGTGTGGTTTATTTAGCACCAATCACAGAAATTTGAAAACGTAAAAGTCATACAAATCATCCAAACAGGGGTTTTGAAGGAAAAATATATTTGATAGCATTATGAACAACAATTTCTCTTTAGTGATGAGTTAAATGGGCTTATTTTATAGACTGTCACCCATTGCTTTTAAAATAACTTCTATTCTTATACTTGCCATGAATCACTATTAGCTCTCCATCTCCTTCTCTGTCTCTAAGTCTCTCTTCTCCCTCGGGCTCACACCTACACATTCATTCACAGTCCACAGTGTTGGAAACTAAATGATCATTCTTTGCTGTTGCGGTAGCCAATGCTACTGGTTCTTCTGAGTCAGAAGGAGGCAGGTAGAGGCACTACAACACTTTCTGCCTGTCTGACTAATTACTGACCAAGCACTATACCAGAAAATGCAATAAATAACTACACAAAAGAAGCAGAAACTTTCAATTGTCTTCTGAGAGAGCAGGCAAGTGTGCAGGGATTATGGAGCATGTTTTCTTAGGTTTTAACTAATATTTGTAATTAAATTACCAGTTTTAAAAAGCCAGCCAATGGTTTGTACCTGAGATCTGCAGTGCATTTTGCAGCATCATTTCCTACTACCCAGAAAAAATGGAATGATATATTGCTGCAGTAAAAATGAAAATGCTAATGTACATATGAGTAATGTTTTTCCTTCTGAACAGTATACACTAACTCAGGCTCTGTGGAATCATTTACTGATGCATGCACTGATTTAACTACAAATATCCTTTAAAATTAACAACCTATTTAACATTGCTGCAAAGATTATGGTCAGGAAAGCAAATGTTATTGTCTCCCTTGAAGAAATATTCATTGAATTGCTCCAATCTTTTAGATTTGTAATCTAAACTAGAAATCGAGTATAAGCCCTTATTTGACAATAATTGACAAAACACACCAACTCTGTGGCTCAATTTTTTATCCCAATAAGCTCAGAATGTACATAAACACATGTCCCCTGAGCTTCAGTATTTGTTTAATGGATGAGATTCAAGCTTTTGGTTTAGTTACAGGCTTTGTGTATCCAGGCTGGCATAAATTGCTATGGTTTTAGAAAGAACAGTTGTTTTGGGGGCTGATATAATCTTTAATTGGTTTCTAGATTTTAACTTATTGTTTCTATAACTGTAACTCCTGGGATGATTAAAAAGTTGACTTTACAGTGAGACATGAAGAGACCCCAGAGGAGAACAGTGGATTGAAAACACTGGATTGAAACCAATGACACTAAATTCCCTTATGAGCCCTTTCTCCTTTTTTTTACTTGCAGAGTAATACTTAGCTGTACTGTGCCTACTACTACACACCCTATAAAACTGACCAAAGGAAGTGTGGACCACACCTTAATTGAATAGTTTAAAAAAATCTAATCTGCATTATGTAATAAAAAACAGTTGTTGACAAGAGTTTCAATTTTCAAAAGAAAACACAAGCTCTAAACTGAATTCTCACACTGTCTTTTGCCCTTCTGGCTTTGTATTCTCAAATTACAAATAGAGTCTACTCCCCAGAGCTGAGGAAAATCAAATGGTTCATACTTGTGAAGCAGTAAACACAAAAAGACCTAAGGATAAAGCAATTCACAAACTCGAATTCTTTGTTCTCTAATGTATGGCAAAGCTCAGTTTACTGTGACCAGATATGAAAGTATAAAGAGGTAGATAAAGCAGTTCATTATTCATCACTTAAGGCAGTCACAAAAGGACACATTTTCATTAAAAATGGGTTAAATTATTAGAAAACCCGAGCTACTCAATCCATATTCAGTGCTTGCTCTGTTCTGCTCTGTTAAGCGAATACTGCGGAGGTGGGTAGATTGCTGTTTAATAAGATTCCAGTTGAGAGCTTACTTTTCTGAGCCCAAACCAAGAGCTCAAAACTTCAAAGGCAGTGAATTTTGATCATCTATTTTTTAGCAATATTAAGTTTTGAGTTTAGCCCAGAGTTTACAAATGTCTTTAAAATGTATCTCATCTAACAATATCTTTTAATAATTTTGAACCAGTAAGTAATTTCCTTACATTTTTCCAGAAAGTGTCATCTTCTAGTGTGGTATTTGTGATAGTTAATATTGATTACCACCTCGAGAGGATGTAAGGTCACTTGGCAAATAAGGCTTTGGGTGTATTCATGAGGGACCTTTGTAGATTGTATTTATTGATATAGGAAGACCTGCATTAAAGGTGAACGGCACCATTCCATGGACTGTAGTCTCTGGACTGAATGAAATGAAAGACAGTGAACTGAACAAGAGCATTTGTCTTGATCTGATTCTTGACTCAAACAAATATGTTTAGCTGTTCATCAGCCTGTCACCATGATTTATCTGCCATGATGGACTATACCTTAAATTGTGAGCCAATAGCTTTCAATGCGTCAGCAAAATGATAGTGGGGAAAGACATTGGTGGTCTTATTTAGCTGTAAAACCTATGAATTAAAATACTCACCTGCAAGAATGATGTGCTCACATGTGCAATAGTGGCATGATGTAATGGAGATAGCTAGGAGCGAACACAGAACTTTTACAGTACAATTGGTCCAATTCGATACCTGAGGAGATGTCCTGAGGTGGAAAGCTCTCTATGTTGTTTAGCTAAATTGGCATAGTATCAAACTGGCTTCCTGAAATGTAGACCAACAGACAATGCTACTCTCAGGCCTAATCAGAGAAGCCTCTCTTTGCTGTGAACTACAGTTAAAGAAGAGATCAAGAGCTACCAAAGATGCTCAGAATAAGTGATGTTTGAATGCTCACCCCTAAACAAGCCATTTATAGAATTCCCTCTAAGGCTCAGGGAACATTTCAGAGAGAATATGAGGGCCAGGAGAAAGAGAGAAGGGCTGTGAAAGGCCACCCCTTAGACATGACATAGCCATTGTAATCATGAACTCAGAGCACCTGAGGTTGCTGGCAGCTGACCTTCATGAGACTAGCCTTGGCAACAGAGTCAGCAGTGGATAGCAGAGGGGTTCATTGGGCCAATCACCCCTTAATAAACTATTGGACACTGATAAATTCTGGAGGAGGGGAGTTCCAAACCAAAGGTTACATAAAAGGCCCTGACCAAACTCGGTAGGTCAGAAAACAAACACATAAAACCCAAATGTTATGAATATAAGGAAGAAACTTTTAGGGGAAGAAAGGCTGACATGGGTTACAGAGACATAGGAGGGCAAGTGGGGAGAATAATAAAAAACAGTAAATACATTTGTGAAATGTCAAAAAACAAAATTGTTTGAGAAAGTATACATACAGCTTTATGAAGAGAAGAATAGGTTCTGCTAGTGTTGTAAGGCAGATAACTACTCTGGCCATGTTCTTATAGATACAAGACAACATCATAGTGGTGGTTATATCAGGAAAATGATATTTCTTTTATTCATTTTATATTTCAGAAAAGTAAAAAAGCAAAGACTTTTATAATTAAAATTTCTGATCTTCCAAAATAGTCTTGAGCAATAATAATGAGCAAAGTAAGTACTGCTTTGTAAAAATTTAAATTCCCACCATGAGAAAGTTCAAAACAAAATTAAATTAATATAAGCTATGTGATCAAAATTAATATAAGTTTTTTAAGAAACAAAGTCAAAATACCACTGAATGTATAGTAGTGAGAAGAGAAAATCAAAATATAGAGCAGTTATTAAATGGGAAAGGAAACAGGACACTGATTGCTAAATAATTAAAAATCTATAAACAAGTATAACTTTGAAACTATGAAAAACTAAGTAGCAGCTTATCTTTATATACTTAGGAATATTTATGTATATGTACACACATGTATGTATGTTATAGCAATTGATGAAATCAGAAGCCATGAATCTGAAAGGGAACAAGGGGGGAATATATGTGTTTGGAGAGAGGAAAGAAAAGGGTCACATTATGTAATTATATTAAAATGTCAAAAATGAAAAGAAATATTTTTAAATTTTAAATACTGCTAAAATTGTAGCAAAAAGAAAAAGCAGAGTATGCAAGCGTTAAAAACAACAAGTGTTGTGGCAGCTTTTCTTTTTTTTTTCTATTATCTTGAAATATGGAAACTGTCAGGGGCCATGGTAATTTAAATTCAAATCCTCTGACTTAAGGTTATTCCTTGTTCTCTTGCCCCCAGAGTAGCTTAGTTTTAAACAATATGATCACTCTCAAGATGCTGCCTGGCAGCTTCCCTCAGAATCAAATCCATAGGAGATTCTTCTCCACTGCTGCATTCACTGGGGGAATCAGCTTCACCAAAACCTGCAGCTGGATGTCAGGCTTGTAAGGGCTTGTGCTGAGCTTAGAGCTGCAAGTCTTTTTCTTATCAGGCTCACCTTTTGGAGGTTCTTCTGGTTCCCCTTCCTCTATTCAGGATCTGGCCTGCTGAAGCTATACGCAGTCTAGCTTTAAAAAATATATCAGCTGCTATTTTCTGGACCCTTTTCAGTTGTTCTATACCTGCTTTTGTGGATTTCAGTTTTCTGTCTTTCTCTAGAACAGAGCCTATTTGTTACTATACTGACTCTTCTTAACTGGGTCACATAGAAGCAGCTCCCAGGCCATATCTCACCCAGAAGTTTGCTCTTAATGCGGTTTTTAAAGACCATATTTAATGACCATCACTATCCTAAATTATCATCAAATTCTTCAATGCCTCTTAGCAAGCTCTTTTTAGCCTTAAGAGAATTTACTGTAGCATTACGTTAAAAACCTTTGCTAAACCAGTATAACTCAGAACAGTGAAACTCAACTTTCAAGGCCGATTTTGCCATTAGGTTGTTACAGTATAATCAAGGAAACCACAGGCCATTTCCTATTCTCCATTTTGGAGGTATAGAGGTAGTTATTTTCCCAACACTATTACATAGATTATAATCATACTTGCTCTAAAAGGTTTGCTTCAAGTGTGACAGTTTGGAAGCAATTTTAATTCTTAATCTGAATGACCTCTCTGTCTTCATGCGAAAAGTGTTGTTTGAATTACAGCTTTCATGTGAGCCATGAGATATTTTGTGATTAGCAATCTGATGATGCTGTATGCTTTCTTCCCTTCTTAGATCTGGATGTTCAACTGAAGGAAATTGAAAATCTACAAATTTCCAAATTCTCTCTAGTAGTCTTAAAAAAACATTTACTCAAAGCTCTTTACTTTCCCTCTTAAAAGTCCTTGCATTGAAATCGGTAAATAAAGGACCCCGATCTTAGCATGTCAGATCTCTATCTTGTCACTTTGTACTATTTCTGCATTCTCTTCTATCTGCAGTGTAAGAGCTCTTCATTTGTTATATTAGTTTTCTAACTTCCACTTTTATTCTGAATTTACAAGAAATTTGCCTCATATCTCATCATGTCTTCAGGCAAGGCCAATTAATGATACATGGAGTAAAAGAAAGTTTTCTCCCTGGCTCCTTTATTTTAATATCCCCTTATGTGGCAGTTTTGCTATAAGGGCCCTTTGCAAAATAGAGTGTAGCTCTCTTAACTGAGACCAGATTTACAAGTACAGCAACTACATTACTACAGGATAAATAATTAATGATTGCAGAGAGATTAGTCATTTGGCCTCCTAAGAAATAATTATATTTTAATTTGGAAATGAAGAAAGTGCAAAAACTACAAACTTAGAAATCCTTGAATTAAGATACAAAAAAAAAAGGGATGAAGAGGTGGCTTAGAAGTTAAGAGCACTTGATACTCTTTTAATGGACCCAAGTTCAGTACCCAACACATCACTAGTGATTGAGAGTCACAACAAGAAAGGAAAAACACAAGGAAAGAACAGAAGGGAATAAAAGAAAACATATGTACATATTCTATTTTATCTCAGCTACTATTCTCCATAAGGGATTATGAGTTATGATATAGGTTATTACTGCATCATATAAATATGTTTATATGTATAGGAATAAATGAGAGAAGCCTCTGTTCGCTGTGAACTACAGTTAAAGAAGAGATCAAGGGTTACAAAAGATGTTCAGCATAAGTGATGTTTGAATGCTCACCCCTAAGCAAGGCGTTTATAGAATTCTCTCTAAGGCTCAGGGAACATTTCAGAGAGAGTGTGAGGGCCAGAAGAAAGGGAGAAGGGCTGTGAAAGGGTACCCCTTAGACATGACATAGCCATTGTAATCATGAACTCAGAGCAACTGAGGTTACTGGCAGCTGACCTTCATGAGACTGGCCCTGCCAACAGAGTCAGCCGTGGATGGCTGAGGGTTAAAATATTTATAGTAATATTATGTAATGAATAAATATATGTAAATATATGTATTTAGGTAGTAAAGTATATTACCTGCAGCTGGGTCTTTTGGCTACCTCATTTGGTTTCCTATCTACCACCCTTCTCCCCCTGAATCCCTTCCAACACCCCAACACTAAGTAGGCCAGAAAGAAAGATTATTTCCTGCTGATTAGGGGTGTCGAGTTCCATGGGGTATATTTAATCTTTGTGATTAGCATACCAGCAAACTGCAATCCATCCATCAATCCAGCACTCACAAAAGGAGCAGCAGGAACCACCACCACAGCAGTAGCAGCAGCAGGAAACAGAAGCAGGGGAGCAGCAGCCACCACAAGCCCTCTCTGGGATTTTCACATTTATACCCTTTGAAGAGTCCCCAGAATTCCAAACATAAATTATCTGCAGCTGACAAAAACCATGCCCCTCTTAGCATGAAACAAATCATAGTCAGTGGCTGTGGACAATCTGAAGCTGCCCCATATCACACAACTTGGATTGAAACAAAAACATATCCACGTGACATAACTGTATTTTAAAAGAAAAATTTTACTACAATTACGGTAAAAGTTATGGATTCCCTCCTGAGGAACAATCTGTAAATCTAGTCACAGAGTGGTTAGTTAACCCCATTGTATCATGCCACTGTTGCACAAGTGAACACATCTTCCTTGCAGGTGGATACTGTAATTCATAATGCTCATATATGGATAAGATCACTGATGCCTCTTTTATCTGATTAGTTTGTATAGCACCTCCTGGAACTATGTCTTGTAGCTAGCAGGGCAGGAGGTACTCCTTTGTCCAAAGTCATTCCAGTGCTTCTTATTATTTGTTTATTATGGCCTTTCTTACTGGAATGTGATGGGATCTTAAAGTAATTTTAATTTAAATTTTCCTGGTGGAGAAGCATATTAAATGCTTTAAATTATTTACTAGTTGGTGTTATTTATTATTTTGAGAATTCTGTGTTTATTTCCTAAATTGTTCTTCCTATAGCTATGATAAAATATCCCCCACACAACAAAACGATTTCAAGGGATAGAAGATATTGGGCTTAAAATTCATAAGCTAAAAACTGTCATGTCAAGAAAGTCAAGGCAGAAACTTGAAGCACCTAGTCCCATCCAAGTCAAGACTAGATTAAGAATGAATGTATATATGTTTGTTCTCAGTTTACTTTATGCTATTTTATATGGGCCAAGACCCCAGTGCAAGGAATAATGTCACCTACATTTAGGCTGCATCTTTCTACATCAATTAATTTAATCAAGGTAACTACTTATAGATATGCCTAAATGACAATCTAATATAGACAATTCATTAAGGCAATCATATTACTAGATTATTCTAAGTTGTGTCAAGTTGATAATTAGAGCTAAACGTGAGAGTTCTATAACCTATATATTAATTTGATTGCTTGCTTTCTTGGAAGTTTTGTATTTTGAGTTCTTTCTATATTCTAGATACAAATATTCTGTCAAATATACAGATGGCAACAAATTTCTTCCCTTTTGTTGGCTGCCTTTTTACTGGATTTAGTTTTCTTTGCTGTTCAGTAGCTTTTTAGTTTCATTATATCCCATTTGTCAATTGTTCTTCTTATTTCCTGTGCCACCAGAGTCCTATTTTGCAATGTCCTTGCTTGCTTATAAAAAGTTGATGTTTACTCCCTACTTATTTCTCTAGAAGTTTCAAGTTATTAAGTATTACATTGAAGTTTTGAACTCTTTGGAGTTGAGCTTTACACTGGGTGAAATAAAGAGATCTAGATTCTTCTACCTGTTGATATGCAGATTGACCATTATCATTTGTTGAAGATGATGTATTTCCCCCAATGTGTAATTTTTTTGTCTTTGCCAAAAATTAGGTAGCTGTCTGTTCTTAAGAATCTTTTAGTCTATTATATTGATCAATATGTATGTTTTTATGCCTGTCCCATGGTATTATTTGGATAACTCTATAACTTGAAATCAAGTACAGTGATAGCATCTGCAGTATCTTCCTTGTTCAGGATTTCTTAGCGACCCTTGGTCTTTTGTGCTTTCATATAAATTTGACTTTTATTCTGTCTGTGAAGAATATCCCTGGAATTTTTTTCTGGAATTGCGTTGAATCTGCGTATTGTTGTTGGTACTATGGTAATTCTCACAGTATGTATTCCTCAGATCTGCGAGTAAGGGAGGTTCTCAGATATTTCTAGGATTTGCCTCAATGTCTTTCTTTACTGCCTTTATCTTGTAGAAATTTTTTGTTTTCTTGGTTAGGCTTATTTCTGGTATTTTATTCTTTAGGAAGATGTTGTGAATGGGATAGTCTGCTTAATTTCTTTTAAATATGCTTTTTATTGATACATAAGAATACTGTTATTTTTTGTTTGTTAGTTTTGGAAACCTAAAATCTATCTTTATCATCCCTTTTAATATGTATCACATGGACTGTAAGTCAACATGCGACACAGATACTTGCACATTCATGTTTACTGTTGCACTATCCATAATAGCTAGGAAATGGAACCATCCTAGATATTCATCAACAGATAACTAGATTTAAAACGTGGGGCACTTACACAATATAAGTTTTTTAGAAGCTTAAGGAAAAATGAAATCAAGATATTTTCATTAAAATGGATGAAATTAGTGATCATGTGTTAAGTGAAATTAGCCAGGCTCTGAAAGACAAATACTACATGTCTCTGATTATATATGGGTCCTAGATTTAAGTGCAATTTTTTACCCTTCCATTTTAAGCTAGTATCTATCTTTAAAGTTGAGTTTCTCAAACAGTGTTCATCTTCCCTAGCAGTTAGGGAAATGTAAACCAAAACAATTTTGGGATTCATCTTACCTCAGGCAGAATGGCAAAGAGCAACAAAACAACTGACAACAAATGCTAGAGAAGATGTGGGTAAAAAGGAAAATTCATTAACTGTTGGCAGGATTGCAAACTGGTCTATCTACTCTGAAAACCAGTGTGAAGAACCCTCAAAAAGCTAAATATAACTATAAAATATGATCCAACACTTCTACCCCTCAGGATATCCCCAAAGGACTCAGCACTCTATTCTACAGATAGTTGCTCATCAATGTTTATTGCCACCTTATTCACAATAGCCAGGAAATGTCTCCTAATAGATGGATGAATAATATATATTATTATATATACACAATGTAATACTATTTATCTGTAAAGAAATATGGAATAATGAATTTTTCAGATAAGTAGATGGCCCTAGTAAAGATTACATTGAATAAGGTGACATGGAAAGACAAATACCATGTATTCTTATCTGTCATTTTTACCTCTAAATCTGCACGCACATGGGAGTATAAAACATGAAGCAACCACAGAAACCAGTAAAGGATACAAGGAACAATGAGGGAGTGGTTCAGAGGGGAATTAGTAAAATACAAGAGATATGAATTGAGAAACAAAAATGGGAGGGAGCTACAACTGGGGAGAAGGAGAGAGGTCAGCATTGAAGGACAAGGAGCGACAAGGAATAACTAACATCAAAGTTGACAAAGCCTCAAAGAAACAGAGTGTTTTACATTTACCTGAAATTACACACAATATATAAAAGTATGTGTCATACATCTTCAAGGATGTTAAGTCACTTGGGGTGACAATGCTTCTAAGACAAAACATAGACTAAGAAAAACCTCATTACCAAGCGTGAGAAACATACTTTCAAATGATTGTGAGGTGTACTCCAGGTGACTCTTCAAACAAAGTAAACGATTGCTTTAGCCTTTGGTTGCCTCTCAAGGACTGAAGGTTTATCCTCTATTGTTTAAAATATCACACACTTAGGACACAAGAGTTGGATGATTTCAAACTAGTACAACCACTTTGGAAATCTATCTGGTGCTATCTCAGAAAAATGGGAATAGGGCTTCCTCAAGCCCCAGCTATTCCACTCCTTGGAATATACCCAGAAGATGCTCCAGCACACAGCAAGAAAATTTGCTCAACCATGTTCATAGCAGCCTTATTCATAATAGCCAGAACATGGAAACAGCCTAAGTGTCCCTCAATAGAAGAATGGATAAAGAAACTGTGGTACATATACACTATGGAATACTACTCAGCTATTAAAAACAAGGAATTCCAGAAATTTGCGGATAAATGGATTGAGCTAGAAATGATCATAATGAGTGAGTTAACCCAGAAGCAGAAAGACTCAAATGGTATATACTCACTTATATCTGCATATTAGCCCAAGGGGCATGTCCCACGAAAGCCTTCACTTACCAGGAAACTGAGACAGAGGAGAGAACATTCTAGTGGGACTCTAGATGAGAGAATCATGGGAGAAAGGCAAAGTAGAAGGACCCAGAGGGTCCTAGAAGCCTACAAGTAGAACATTATGATAGGCAGATTTGGGCCCAGGGGTCCCGCTCAAACTAAGGCGCCAGCCAAGGACAATACAGGCGGTAAACCTTAAGCCCCTACCCAGATCTAGCCAATGGACAGAACACTCCCCACAGTAGAGTGGAGAGTGGGATATGACTTTCTCACATACTCTGGTGCCTCACCTTTGACCATGTCCCCTGGAGGGGGAGACCTGGTGGCAATCAGAGGAAGGACAGCAAGTTACCAAGAAGAGACTTGATACCCTATGAGCATATAGAGGGGGAGGTAATCCCCCTCAGGAACAGTCATAGGGGAGGGGAATAAGGGGAAATTGGGAGGGAGGGAAGAATGGGAGGATACAAGGGATGGGATAACCATTGAGATGTAACAAGAATAAATTAATAAAGGAGAAAAAAAATAGAAAAAAAAAGAGTTGGATGATTTGAGCTGGATTTGACCTAAAACTCTCTTTGCTGTGGTCTGGCTTCTATGGTTCCAGAAAATAGATGCAAGTTTCCAAGGGAGGGAAACAATTAAATAGTCCAACCTAGCTATAACACCTATGAACCACAACAATGACAAGCATGGCAAAGTATCCATAAAGTTGCAACAAGTGGCATTCACATGTTGGTGGTAACCAACAGCTATCTAGTTGAACTTAAGACCTACTCAACAAAAGAGAAGTTATGCTCAGTACTGGAAAGTTAACCAGCTTTCTAGGACTGGTGAGGTCATGGACCTTAGAAAATAATCTACCACCACCACTTTACTAGACTAGACAAATTCCTCGCTACATTCTAAATATTATCCTTACACCTACAGGTAAGTGTAGCTATGACTTTTCATTAACAAATCCACTCTTTACAGCAAATAGAGATCATCACAGAAAACCGTAACTTGACAAAATAGGGATCCCAGCCCTAATGAATACATCTATATTACAGCCTAGCATCTTTGGAGCAGGGACCACTGTAGAAGAGGGGTAATACCAATGGGCATGTGTAGGCATAAAGCTATTGTGTAATTCAAATGCTAGTTTTTGTAACCCCCTTCATATCTGGTTGTAATACTTGTACTAAGATTCTCCTGTCTTAGTGTTGTATAAACTCTGTTTCCCAACTGTCCACTAATATGTCAATAACACAGTTTACAGCCAATTGCTGGGCAGGGGAGAGAATAGGGCAGGAAGTAGGGGGAACCAGGGGAGGAGTAGTTAGAGAAGGAAGTAGGGGATTCAGCCAAGGGCAGATGATGAGGGGGGTCCCTGAGAGAGAACTCAGCGAGGTAAGTTACAAAGTGCAAGTATTTCTGGGATGTAAGGTGGGAGGAAGCCAAATTAGTTTAGAAGGTTAAGAATAGAGTAATAACTGCTCAGTTCTTATGCTGTGAGCCTGTTTAAATAATAAAATAGAATGTCAATTATTTGTGTGATAACCAGGTTAAGAGAGAAATTGAGAAACAAACATAATTATATAAAATAACTGTAACAGACATGTTAAAAGGAAAGAGACATTTTGTAGGATCCTGTACCACTAGACAAAAGAACTAATGACTGCTGAAAGAAGAATAAACCTTTCTCAGAGATGAGCCCTATTATTGGTTGTAAATTGCAAAATGGCCGTTCCTAAAACCTTATGCACATATACACCAAAAATATGCTCAGTAGGTTGAACTTGTATATAATGTGTGTGCATGTGCATATGCAAACAGATACATATCTACATATACATGGATGTAACCATAATCACAGAAACAGAGGCTTTCCACCTGAGAATTGAGAAGAATATGAGAGTTTGGAGGAATTGTATCTGGAAGGGGATGGAAGGAGGAAATTGAGAGAAAATTAATGTAATTTTATTTCAATTAAAAAGATATTTTTAAAAAGAAACCAGTTGGTTTTAAAAACAAGAGTGATATTAGAGCACATTATACTCTGCTATTAAAAGCCCATTCAGAAATTTCTTGAAAGCCTGTAGGTATGATTTTCAAATAGGACCAATTTCAGAATGTCTGCCATTGATTCTTTTTACATAATGTTTTTCACAATCAGCCGCAGAAACAGAAGTCTGTTCTTATAGTATTAGGGGGCTCAAATTCTGAAATAAGTGAACTTCACTCTCACTTTCTGAAGTTTACTTTGTTTATCACCATATGTATATTTCTAATTCTCCCTATATAAACATAATAGAAAATCCCTAACAAGCAATTTGTTACTATTTTTTTGATGAAAACAAATTTTCATTCTTTGAGTCTTAACATATAGCTTGACAAACATAATTGTTGAATAAATGTATTCAGATGTCTTTGTATAAAACAAACAAAATAAAACACTAATTTTATGGTAAAGTTCACTTAACAGTTAAGGCTTGGACAACCTGGTATAATAATAAGCTTGAATAGAAGTAAGGAATGGAGACAACTTTACAGACCTTAATACCCCTAGAGAATAAAACCTTACTCAACAGGACTACTAAAAGCAGCAGATCGAATGCCAAACTTAATTTCTACAAATTAGAAGCTGGTCAAGAAAATGCCTTTGGGATCTTCTCAAGTTAAAATAAACAAGAGAACCAACCCTCTTCAGAAGTGATATATTGCCTAGAAATTTGCCACAGTAACTGTTATGATATGACTTGTAACAAGTAACCTATATGAAGTAGCCCACAGAGTATGATGTAATTTCCTGCAATTTATCAAGGAAAAATGTGCATACAAAGAGAGAGCACATCATTCAATCAGGTGGGTGGGAACACCCATGCATTATACACAGGCACACTAACGATTTTTTAAAAATATCTGATTGATGTGGCAGCTTAGAAACCAATTGTATCCTTGTAGCTTCAAGTTGCAAAAATCAATTTTGTACTGATTTAACAGATTGCTTTGGCGTGGGAGAAACAGAGCAATCAATGGTGATGTCAGCAGCCTCTTTGTCATGCAGGCCTAAAGGAGTTGCCTATAATCAGTCTGAAACAAGGAGCAGCCACTGCTGCCAATATTAGCAATAGATGTTCAGTTTCTCTGGTGCTGAAACAATCTCATATAAACAAAGTAAAGGAACCTGGGGTTTAAAACAAAGCTAAAAATAAAGTAACTATGCTGAAAACAGGAGAAGTTTATATCAAGAGCATGACTTATGTTTCTGTTTTTCAAGTATCATAGAAAAAGGAATTTGAATTTTTATGGAGCCCTGAAAGGGAAATGTCAGAGCTGGTGGGAGAGTGCTAGAGGGATAACGTGCAAAGAAGTTTTCAACACTTAATATTTAGAAGGATTGTATGTTTAATGGAGGACTCATGTGTAATATTGCAGCTAGGAAGGAAAGGGGGAAGAAGGAGAAAACTATTTTTACATCAAGTCTTTGGCAAAATCTACTCACTGTATTTGTAACACATTAATAAGTGGGGAAGAAAATAGATTATTTATCAATTCAGAAACTTGTCTATATTGAGATCACTTGTTATACACTATTTCTAAAGGTTTTGTAAGAATGCACATCTGTAATCGTTCAGGAATGAGAGAACTGGCTAAAACTTACTCTCCTTACATTTTCTTCCCAAAGTACAACTTTGTCACACTGCACTGAATTTATAGTTTTTCTTCTGAGAATTCTAAGTTATGTCAGATTTAGGATCACATTTCTTCACTTCCTATAAGGTAGCTACAGGAGAGTTGTAAAAAGTGGAATGAAGGAAAGACCTGATTATTTTCATAATCCTAGCAAGTTTATACCATCCATGCAGGTAATCATAGGAAGCTAATAAAAGATAGCCTAGAATTCAACTCATGTGACACTTCATTGAAAATACACATATCTTTTTCATATCTTTTTCTCAGATAATGTGACCTTCTGTAGCATATATAATTAGAATGAGTAAATATCTGAAAAACGAACTTACATAGAAATATTGCATTTTGTTGATGGTCAATATCACTTTAATCTTATCTGACTTTATGAATGAGTTCCAAAATCCACAAATTTTAAGCTCTGAACAGAAATTCAAAGCTCAATATAATTTTATCCATTTAGAAACAACTGAATACCTCTCACATTCAAGGCATCATAATGAATATATTAAAGATGCCAGCCATGCCTGTTTGTTTGAGCAGCTCTTACTCTAATAGTAAGGCTGAGACATGCAGGCACACAAATAACAATGGAGAAAGAGACTGGAGACAGAGAGGAGGCTGTTAAAATACTGCAGCAACTCTTTATTTTTAAAAATCTAACTGAAACATGAACTAGCATAGTTGGCAGTAGAATTAGAAAGAATACGAAAATATGAAAGCTGTTCAGAAATAGACCTGGCAACTAATTTTACATCATGGATAATAAAAGAAAGTTAAAGAAGTATTTCAAGTTCCTTGTTTGGGTTACATGGAGAATGATAATGATAAAAATAAATAGTTCAAAAGGAAGGGTAGGCTCATTAGAAAATGGAGGAATTTGATTCAAAGTATGATGAATATCCAGCAGAAATTATATGTGTATATAATCCTCAAA
The DNA here is from genome assembly GCF_964271855.1 of Acomys minous. Lineage (NCBI taxonomy): Eukaryota > Metazoa > Chordata > Mammalia > Rodentia > Muridae > Acomys > Acomys minous. Next base: position 66,150,172 of record NC_140488.1, on the reverse strand, counting down.
AGCAGTGATCTTTAAATTTTGTGAATTGTCCAGAACTTTTGGGTGTGGGTTCTCAAATTAGTAAGGTGATTATATGAATGTATCAATCTAACTGTATACTGTAAAAATGTAAAGATTGAGTTAAAAGTAACTAGAAATATTACATTAGTTTCATTTCCACACTTTCGTTGATTGTTTTGCATAGCCCCTGAAGGAGACAACCTACCTGTACAGTATCTTTCCAATTTTATATACAAGAAATAGTGATAATAAGTAATAATAATAAAACAATATCATAGGAAATAGAATCCTTTGCTATTATATGATAAAATGTATGCATATATGTGTGTATTTATATTAAAATGTCCAGTATTACCTTATTAATAATGTCCTGATGTCAATTTGAAAGATAATGAGAATCTGATAAACTTGATTGGGTTCACATGTATGTCAGTCATTTAGGAAATGTTAAAAATTAAGATTTCCCTGAAAAGACTAAAAAATGAACAGTAGGAATTAAACCCCCTTTCAGCAATTTTGCTTCATTTTTACACCTTTAGTAAGAAGTAATGAATGATTGGTTCTACATCAACTAGCTAGTATGTGTTAGAACTCAGATTTGAATACAAATTTTGTTTTTTGTCTTTTTTTTTTAATCCAAATTTTGATGTCAAGTTTTTCTCTGTTTTTATTATGCCACAATTGCCCTAAGTCCCTTGCTTCCTTCATTTTTCAAAGTTGAAATAATTTTATCAATACATGCCTTTTAAAATTTCACCTGGTCTCTAACACAAATTCCCAGGAAGGAAAGAATTCATTCTTCAAAGGAATAGGAAAAGTGAGACACTACCGTTTCTTCTCTTGTCCATCATCTCTCCTAAAAAACACAACATTATATTCTCTCGACACTTCTGTCTGTACTGGCGCTTGGGTAAGTTTTGTATTTAAAACGTCTGATTCTGAAACAGGAGTTTCATCAATTCAAATTAGAGTTCTGTTCGTGAACATGTTTGGTATAGTAAAAGTACTCTGAAGATTGAAGACAGAGTGTATGTGTAGGGGGGTTGATTTAACTTTGTTAACTCTGGACAACTCAAACTGGCAAGACAAAGATCATTTAATAAGAGAGCATGGGTTCAGAGGCATGGTTGGACCAAACTAACTTCAGCTCTTTTTCTGGAAGTGTAAATAATCTTAGTTGATTATATGAATGTCTTACACCTAGAATATCTGAATTGAACAAAATACAATGCCCCTGTTGTGAAGAGAGACAAAATGTGGCTTGAGGAAATAAGATTTATGGTTAGGAGAAAAAAACCACTCTTCTAATTGCTAACAACAGTGGAAATTTATAAGGTGCTCTTTCTTTGCTAACATTGTGATCAGGGTCACAACTGAAAATAGAAAAAGAATCCTTTAGAAATTGACAGACAGACAACAAAACTGGAAAGGAAAGCAACTTGGTTTGATACTAGTTTGAAAAGAAGGGAAAATCTAACCATATAATTTTTTAAAGAAAAAAAGACAAAACATACTTATTTAGTTTCAAAAAATTAACTATACAAGGAGATCTGCTTTAGCAACAATTTACAATGACACGTACACGATATCATTAAAAAATTCTTGCTTATCATGAGCATATCCTGAAAAAAATAAAAAACAAAACAAAACTAAAAATGAGAACACCATTCTAGGGACATTGGCCAGTTGACAGGATGTTTATATGAAATGCACAGAGCCTTATCTTTGATACCCGGCACTACATAAAGCAGATGTGGTATGCTTGCTTATAACCCCAGAACTTGGGAAATGGAAACAGTAGAATCAAGAGTTTAAGGACAGTTTGGCTATACAACAATTTTGTTGCCAGCCAAAGCTATTTGAGATACTGTCTCAAGAAAGAAAGAATGAAATAAATAAGTAAATAACAAAACATAAATCACAACCACCAAGCAAAACAAAAAGTCAAGACACTTTCAAACAAGGCTAATTTCATTTAAAACACTACTGTATCCAGATCTAGCTGCAACACAATTTTCTGGATGTACTATACTAGATGGAATAGAGTGTTTGCTATTGTGCACATTTAAAGAAGAATACTGGTGAACTTGCAAATGCAGAAAATTATAAAACCTTCTTTGAGGAAGAGATTGCAGGTCAGAGGAAGGGAGATGATATTGAGCACAGAGCAAAGTTAAGACATGAGCTTCTGACATAGGAGTGTCACAGGTTTTAAGGTCTACAACATACTGACCATAGTTTTTATTTTGATGAAGCAAATATTAAATTATCAATTAATAAACTTGCTGTATCCATTAACTGAATCATGAGACATAAATGAGGTAATATAATGAAATTTCTATAGTATGTATGTTACTTGCTGATTGCACATGATATGGTTTTGGCACTTCCAGATACTGTATTCCTATGCTTTCAGTTAATTTTCAACAATAGTGACATATCTCAGGAACTAGAGATAGTCAAAGCTAGGGAAACTTCCATACTGCTTTTACTCTTGAGGCTGGGTCTCACTATGTAGCCTAGGTTGGTCTTGAACTCCTGGCAGTGTTTCTGCATCAGCATCTTGAGTGCTTGTTACAAGTACTGCTACCATGCCGGTTTCAAAGGCACTTTACAACCTACTTGACTCCAAACAAGCAACATTACTATTGTATTTATGTGTAGATTACAAGGCCCTCTGAAAGTGAGGAGGAGGAGGAGGAGGATTGGGTAGCATCTGCCCTCAGACACCTAAGTTCAATAACTCTACTGACAACAAAGCCATCCTTAGCAGTTTGAAGAATTAAGGAAAATCATCCCATAGCTGTACTTTTTCAAAGTTGGGGTTTGGGGAATGGCAAGGCAAATGTGAGAATGAAACTAGTCTGATATATATCAGACTAATAGTGTACCCAGGAAAGAGAGGAAGAACGAAGTTCTTCTTGGCTGCCTTGCCTTGAAGTGAGGGTAGGGGTAGTAGAGAAGGCAAATGTGATACTATATGTCTGCACATATACATCTCAGCTACTTAGATTTAGTTGGTGAAATGCCGTCCTCACTCTATACTCCAACAGAATGCCTAAAAGTTCAGATCTAGGGACATCAATCATACTTGTTTTATTTTAGCTAGTTGACATGGGGAGAGAAAATGCCCATTTTCCAGCACACCTTAACAATCAGAGTAAGAGCTCTAAGAGAAGTGATTATCCACTCAATCTGAGTCACTGAATTTTTGAGTATCAATCCTGATGCTGTCTAGAAAGAGTAGCCACAGCACCAACAGCTGGCTGTACAGAGAAGTGAGCCTTGTGGCCCTCATGAGGTATGAGACTCACTGTTTACTGCCCAAGCTTTGCAGCAGACATACCCATGAGTTTAGAGATGTTACCAGAAAAAAAGAAAAAAAAAAAGAAAGAAACAACAGAAATGGACATAATTATTTGAGAAATCAGGAACTTGGGCTAGGGTAGCTAGTGCTGGAGCAGTTGCCTGGCATGAGGCATCCCTGGGTTTTATCCCTAGTGTCGATTAAAAACACAAAGTACTAATTCTGTGCTGGTAAAAAGGAGAAGAGGCTGGCTACTGCAGAAAGCACATTTGAATTCAGAAAAGTTGTTCAGTTATCCTGAGCCACATTAGCCTGAGTCCCCAGGAACAATCAGTGACAAGGTAGTTTTTCACTCTGAGGTTTCCATGCCTGTTGTGAGAACACTTGAAAAGCTACTCACCACAGAGGAGCTGGCCCTTCACATTCATCCAGAGACTGCCAGCCTGCTGCAGTTCGAGGGCACAGGACCAAGAAGCAGGAGTCCTGGTTTTGCAGTTCCACCTCTGCCACCTACTCTCTTTGGTGACCTTGCAAGTTCCTTTACCTATAACACTGGCTTGAACCACCTTGCAGAGGTGCTGGAAGCACCTAGTGAATTCACAGACCTGGAAGCACTTTGCAAAGCATAGAGCACTGCAGAAGTGTGAGGGATGATTACCCAAACAGCTCTTATGCCAAGCCTCCTGGTATCACCCTGAAGGCCTCCTCAGCTTTGGCACAGATTTCTCAATTCCCTGGTTGCTCCCTCCAAGCCATATCTGGCTTGGGAGCAAGAGCCCTAACCCTCCTGGCTCTTGCCAGCTTCCTCCTTAATGGATGCAGCTGAATACAGTGATTCTTCACCAGTCTAGGCTACCCTGGAGAGGCCCAGTTTTTCTCAGGAAAAGGCACTACCTTTTAACAAATATCAACAACTCCTCGGAAATAGCCTATCAGTGATAGGTGTGAGACAGGGAATAAAAAAATTGGAGCAATCTTCAGCTTCGGCGAAGAAATAATCGATTTGAGTGATACTTGCTCAAGGAGCTCTGAGTGCTCAGAACCAGAAAGCATGCGTGTATGCACACAGGCGCGCTCGCACACGTGCACATGCACACACACAGGCATCCACATGTGTATACATATACAAATCCTTAATGATTTCACAGTCCACATACTATAGCAACCAGAAATCTTACCTGAATGCTGCTTTCTGCTTCTAAGCCTGTGCTGGCCACTCTGGCTGCCTTCTCTCTACCACCTGTGAAGATTCTAATTCAGTGCTGCCCATTTATACCCTTCTGGGAGTGGCAGGACTCCAGGAATCTCTGTCCTCACCAATCACAAGTGAGAACTCCTCAGTCTTTGGCCATGTCTAATTTAACCCTGTCTATGTAGACATTATATCAGTGTTGTCAGCTTCCTAACTGGGAGACTGACTTGGCCTCAAATTTAAGGAGCTGCTGTCTTCTGCCTGCTGTGGAGAAATTGTACCTGGTTTTCTTAGTTCTCACAGACAATTTGGTGTGCCAGTGAGGCAGAAAGAATATTCTGGTGAGCAAGTCTTACTCATAAACAGTGCACGGATAATAGGGAACACAAAATCAACTGCTGCGGCGTAAAGGGCTCAAGACACAAAGGGTAAAGAAAACTAAGGTCAGAGACTAGTTCACTTGTAAAAATGGAGGGAATAGGATATAGACAGAGTTAAAATAGGCAATGGGCTTAGTGCTTTCTGATCCAGGCTTGGCACAAAAGCACATACCAAAGTAGGGTCCTAACATGCAAGCAGTAGTTGCTAACTTGACAACCTAACTGGCATGGGCAGAAGTGGATTTCTGAAGATAGCGCATGAACAAAACTGAAGGCAAAAATCGATCTGAGGAGGATGCCCTTAGCTCCAATACATCCCCACAGTCCTGACAGAAGAGAAGCCACTGTTTGTTTGAAATTCTTAGTCTGGAAAGTACGATTTGCAGCAACTTGACTGATATGAGAACGCAAAATTTAAGAAGGAAATAAAAAGACATCATAATTGAAGCTGCAGTATGTAGTATGCAGCACAGGAAGCCAACATCAAGCCTAACTAAATCTTTTTGAGTCAAAGACATAAGTGTCTCAATTCACAGTCAGTCCAGGAGGTAGGACTTGTGGGCAAATTATTTCTCCTTTTCTCATTTTATGTTCTCCATGGCTGTTTCATCTCTTAAAATTTATTCCAAATTCAGGCTTATTTGTTATGGAATTTACCCCAAGACCTGGATTTGCATGTCAAAAGGAAGTCTATTTTGCTTTTATTTCCTACGACAGGCAACTGGTGACACAAAGTTAGAACTCAGGGAAAACTACTTTTAATGCTCTGCTTGTATACAGTGGAAAACTGATTGACACCAGCAATACCTGGACATTATATAATCTCTAACCTTTGGATTGAGACCCTTTTGGGGGGGGTCAAACAAATGACCCTTTATAGGGGTTACCTAAGGCCATCAGAAAACCTTGATATTTACATTATGTTTCATAATAGTACAATTACAGTTGTGAAGTAGCAACAAACTAATTTTATGGTTGGGGATACCACAACACCAGGAGCTGTATTAAAAGACTGCAGCATTAGGAAGGTTGAAAGCCACTAATCTAAGGCATGTTTCTTATTCATAAAAACAACTAGAAACATCACTATTCACCATGAAAATGGAACAGATGAATGGCACTGGCATAATAGGGCCCAGGTGGTAGCAAATATTGTGCCAAGAGCAGCAGGTGTGAAATGGTGGCCAGATGTAGTAAGAGGCTGTGCAGAAAAAATCACAGGAAAGGAACGAAATGGGTTCTCAAGTATCTCCATTTAAAAGAATATTCACATGAAGTTTTCCTCATAAGATGGAATGGTACCTACTTAGCACAGACCCTGGCACATAGTAAGTACTCAGTAAATTGTTGTTAAATTGCCAGGCAAAACTTTTCACACATTTTAATCACAGCTGGTGAATGATACAAAGTTGTAGTAAAATTCTTCATATAGTGAATAAATTACTTTAAGAAATAATTTTAGAGTTCTGAATTTTTATTGTCTCTTCCAGTGGCTTAAAGGTCTCAGTTCTCTACATTTTCATAGGTGTAATTGGTAAAACTAAGACTCATGCAGAATCATGGGCAGGGGTAAGGTAGAAAGGAATAAAACTTGTAAAATAGGAAGAAATTCTATTTTAACCATATTAATGTAATAAGAAAAGGTTTTTGTTTCAAATAAGAATAAAAACAAGGGCTTGGGATCTCAGTGGTACAGTTCTTCTCTAACTTGGAGAAAAAACTCAAATGTAATTCCCAGTAACATGATGAATGAATAAATGAATGTGCTACTCTAATTTCTACCGTTAATAATTGCTATTATTTTGTTAAGTTGAAGTTCTATTTTAATACTTTACTATGTCACACGAAAGAAGATAGCACATTGTATGTGCAGTCCTAAGTAAATATACAGACTGGATTTTGAGGTAAGCAAAGCCAAAGAAGTGGAAGTCTGAAAGTTGGTAAGCAAACAAACAAAACAAACACACAGATAAACCAGCTAAATTATTGTTAATCAGAAGGTAGCAGCTACTGTTTTTGCTTTATTTTAAGCTATTTTTATGTTGTAGTTGTACTGGTATAAATCCCAGCTAGAAGAAATTAAGAAACTGTTTGGTGGGGGACAGAGAGATGTCTCAGTGGGTAAGACAGCGTGCCATCAAGTCATATGACCTGAGTTCAATTCCTGAGACACGTATGTTGGAAGAGCTGACTCTTGCAAACTGTTCTCTGACCTGTATGCACAAAACCAATAAATATAAATGCAGAATTTTAGAAGGGAATCCTGTGAGTGAACTTGCCGTTATTAGAGAGTCAGGAAGAATACTGACAGATTCTGTCCTATCTTTGTTCATTTGCTTCTTTCTCTGCAAATGAAACAGTCATCACTTAGTAGTCTTCTCTTGAATCTTAGTGTTAAATTTCAGAACCCATCTTTTTGCTTACTTCTCCAAGTTTGCTGTTTTTTCCATTCTGAAGTTTCTACAATGGGCGGTTTTACTGTGTTTCTACCCTTTTTATCCTATTCCCTAACCTCCTTTGTTATTTCCTTGGCTCTCTGGAATATTTTAACATCATGGAGCTATTGAAAATAATTTTCTCTAAAGTCATTTTAGACCCGAATATATCAGGATGCCTTTGGTTCTATCATTCATTTGTAATCCCATAAGTACCAAGTTGACAAGAAAAACTGCAAAGAAATTACACTAACTTCCAAATGTTGAGAAAAAATATCCACCTACTTATGTAACATTTTTTCAAATTTTAAAGGTATTTTACTTAATTATGAAATTTGGACATTAGGTGATTTTTAAATTTTCTTCTACTTTATGAAGAAATGTGTATTCTCAGACTGTACGACATATAAAAAAACATTATGCTTGTGTTGAAGAAGACTTCAAGTTCTCGTAAGAAGAAATGCCATTAAACTAGAAGATGTAGCACAAATTCTAGCCTCTATGTCTTATTATTTTGGTACAGCCTTGAATTACTGGTTCATCTTCCTCAGCATAAGAATAATAATTGTTATAGTAAATACATATTATTTGCTATATAATATGTAGGGAATACTTTCGGTAGTATAACTTAATTAGTATTTTTAACATCACTACAAAGTAAAAGCTATTATAATCATATAATAGATTTCAAGTTTAAAGATGTTGAAAAATGTTGCCTCAGGCTGGATAGATGGCTCAGAGGTTTAGAGCACTGGCTGCTCTTCCAGAGGTTCTGAGTTCAATTCCCAGCAACCACATGGTGGTTCATAACCATCTATAATGTGATCTGATGCCCTCTTCTGGCCTGCAGGTGTACATGCAGGCAGAGCACTGTAAACTTAATAAATAACTAAATCTTAAAAAGGAAAAGAAAAAGAAAAAGAAAAAAGTTGTCCAATGCTGAGAACTGAAGTCCAGGAAGCTAATCAGTGTTGGGTTTAGGATTCAAGTCTCTCTGACTCTACAGATCACACTCAGCCCCTAAAAAATTGATGTTGGTTTATAGCATTTTATTGAATCTTATTTTCTTCATTTATAAAACAAGTTTGTTATGTGTAAGCCTAGGGTCTCTTTCATCTCTAACAGACTAAGGATCTAATACCAAGTAATACTGTGATCTTGGTTATTGGCTGAGATAGCAATAAGAGCAAAATGCTAGGAACAAATTACTTTATATTGCATGAAAATTGCCTTGTCAAGTTATGTGTTTCCTAATGATTTAAGAAGAAGGAAAAATGTATAGCACCAACAAGGTTCTGAAGTACATCGGTCAAGGGGTGGGAGGCAGGGAGTCCAGCGTTTCAGCCAGGAAAGGAAAGCTCTGAGAGAAACATTCAGTTTCTCAGTTCATGAATCTATGTTTGGCAGGAAGAAATAGACATTCTCTTCTAAAAGGGGAAGAAAGAAAACCCCTGGTCCTAATGGTATCCACTAACAATGAAGCAAAAAGCCTCTGAACTTGCTGAGGAAAATTCAGAGAGGCTTGGCTTTCGAGGGGGAAAGCCTTAGCATATTAATTTCAGTGTCATAAATAACGAATTACTACCAGGGAGTAATATTCCAGAAGAGAAGTACATGCCTCTGGTTGACATACCAAAAAAGCATGGAGCACTAGTGAAGCCAAGAGTTATTCCGGGAGTTATTCTCCGTCCACATTCTCTGCCTTTAAGATCTTGCCCACTGCTGCTGTAGCTTCAGCTATCACATCTATGCGGATGACTCCCAAATCTATATCTGAAATCCCAGCCTATCATACTAGCTCCAAATCTGTATCTCAGCTGCCCCTTGGACAATTCCACAGCGACGTTTTGACGCCACTTCTAACCCCTGAAATGCCAAACCTGATTCATTTATCTTTTGCTTAAAGCCAGTTCCTGTTAAAGTGAAGAAATTCCCTTTCACAACCCATAAAGGAAAATTGAAATATGAAGTAGTACTGTTTCTGTTGGTCTGCTATGGTTTCTGGAAATAGGGTCTTTTGGTGTAGCCCATTCACTCTCCTGTGGCAGTTTCCTGAGCGATGGTGTGAGTTCTGTGCTATAGGTCTTGTATTCTTTTATTATTCTGAGTACCTGTAAGTGACAATACTGTTGTCCTAGGAGTCTAAACAGGAAACTTCAGAGTACTTGTCCAAGTCTAAGCACTTAGCTAAATCTACTAGACTCTTCTTTTCTGAGATCTTTACATTCTCAATATCACCAATCACCTTCACATTGATGAATCTCCAATCTTTATTTTTCACTTTACTTCAAAGAATGTATATTTGTAAATCACTTGGTACATGGTAATCAAGAACTTTTAGATGACACTAGGCATGATGGCATATATCTGTGATCCAGGTTCCTGGGAGGTGAAGGTAGTGGGATCAGAAAGCCAAGTCCACCCTGAACTTCATTAGAACAGGTCTCAAAATATTAAATGTATATTCAAATACCAGTTATCTACCCTTAGATGGAACCTCGCTCTCCAAATGTTCTCAATTAAAGAGATCCCTTTGCTAAATCAGTTTTTTTCTTATCAATATTAGTTATTAAGCACTATAGTCTATTCAGTCACGTAAAAAGAATCTAAGAATAAGTGTGGAAATACAGCTCAGTGGTAGACAGTGTTTACATGCACAATACCTTGTGTTTATTTTTAGCAACAAAATTAATAATGATGATGATTATCATAATAATAGTAATAATAATAATAATCAATCTGAGAGGCAAGTTGTCTCTGAATTTCTCTCTCTTTCTACATACCTACATCTACTATCATCTGAGCCACCAAACTAAAATAAACAAACAAACAAACAGCATTTGATTCAGATAAACCTAGACCAAAATTTGGTCTGACAAGTAACTGTCTCATGTTGGACAATTTTTTAAACCGTTTTGAGCCATGATTTCTTCCTTTGTAAAATGGCGATGACATACTTATTTCATGAAGTTGCTTTCTGCAATAATGTAATTATTGTGTGTACTGTTCTGATTACAAAGTAACTCTCAAAAATGTATTCCTTCTTCACCTCACAATTTGATTACAGATAGCTTCTTTTCTCTATTTTATTTATCTCTGCCATACCATGGATCTCCTTACTTAAAATGGTGTTGTATTTAGTGGGGTCCCCTTTAAGTTCCTTAAGATATAAAGTTAGGCTGTTGATTTGAGATCTTCATTTTTAAAAACAGGGCCTCACTGTGCCACCCATGCTGATGTCAAGTTGCAGTTTGTGACCTTCCCAAGTAGCTGAACGAACAAGTGTGGCTCCCTTTCTCAATTTTGAATATTTTAATATATAAAGGCAATAATGTGGGATGTTTGCATGGTAATTTATAGATCTGAATTTCCATGAGTAATGGTATAACCACATTTTACCCATGTGGAATGATGTTTTGCATTTTTATTATTCTTAATTAAAATTTTTTCTAGTGATTGATTCTTTCACCCATAAGTAAGTTTTTTAATGTTTGCTCTGTAATTGTGAATTCTTTCACATCCATACAGATGGGTCTCATATTTTTGCCTTTATATCAGTATCTATCTTTTAGTTGTTTAATACACTTACAGGTGAATCTTCACCAATATTTAATGACTTCTGCTATCTTGCTCTCTTAAAATATATTTTTATCTATTTTTAGGAATTTCATACATTTATACAATGTGTTTTGACTATATATATCCACAATGTCCTTTTCAACTTCTCCTAAATGCCTTTACTCATGATTCCCTCCTAACTTAATGTCCTCTTTTTCATAATTCTCAAAGTCCTTGTAGTGCTTCCCATATGTGTACTGGGTTAGGGCAATTCTAGCACATCGACAAACTATGGTGGGGAACATTCCTGAAGAAAACCAACTCTCTATTCCCCTTTGTTTATGCCAGTTTGTGTGTGTCTGTGTTCCTTAGTGCCTCCGCTGTTGTATTTTTGCCTTTGACTAATATTTTCTAGTGCACCCTTTTGTTTTCCTCTTCATTTTTTTTCTGTATATGTTACAGTTATTTTAGTAGTTACCATGGGGATTATAGTTAATGCACTAAATTTATAATAAACTAGTTTGAATTGATACCAAATTAACTTTGAACATTAGCCATGCCCTACTCCAGCTCCAGCTCCTGTCCAGCTCTAGCTCCATCCTTTCCCCTTATGAATTTAATTTTTGTATGTACTTAATCTTTGTGTGTATACTCTTTAACATTGTTGTGATTTCTCCTGGCTTTTTCTTTTAAATTGTATATGAAACAAATACAGGCCTTACAAATAAAATATAATAATTCTAAAATAAACTATAATAAATCTAAGTACTCAGTTAACTTTATCAGAGCTCTCTCTTTATACAACTTTTATGTTCTTTTTTCTTTTCATTTCAATCTAAAGCACTCCTTTTGCCACTTCCTATGGGGACTATGTATGTGGCTACCATCCACTATACTCCTTTAGCTTTTGCTTATCTTAGGATGCCTCAATATCTGTTTTGATTTTGAAAGACAGTTTTCCAAGCATATTATTTTCAGTTGACATATGAATCAGCAACACCATTTCTAGGTAAATAATTGAAGAAATTGTAAGCAATGTTTTCAACAGAAATATTCATAATGCTAGAGAAAGAAATTAAGGAAAAATAATATTTGAATACTAATAAGCTAGAGAGAACAAGGATCTCAATAAAAAATTTAAAATTAAACTAATTAAATAGAAAAAATTATATGACAATCACAGTGAGTTCAGAGAATAAAGACAAAGAAATTTCATCAAGGAGAAAATAATACAGAGGAATAACAAAATGATCTAGTAAATATACTGTAAAGGAGAATAACATCTACAAGTGGAATAAAACATTAGAAAAATTAACAACCAAAATTCCTAAACTGATGCAAGGATTTGATTTGTAAATCTAAAGGCTACACTCTGTATTTAAAGTAAATTTAATATATTAATTGAAAAATTGTTTCATAATTATATCATTACATTTCAAGAAGATTGCCAAAACCAGAAAACAAGTCATATGCACAAAAGGAAAACTGCCTGATTTCAGATATGTTACACCCCTTAGTTACAGCTAATATCAGAAGGCAATAGGAAAGTATCTATAACATTATAAAGAAAGCACAGAGTGAATCAAAAGTACTAGCTAGGTTGTTTGATGATGTAAATTTCAACATTAGTAACAGTTGTCATGAAGTAAACAGTTGTCATGTATGTGGCTGTTTATGATGTGTGTATTGGAATGTGTGCAGCCACGTGCATGTATTGACATGAAAGGACAACTTGTGGAATTTTTTCCTTCCACCTTTATGTGTGTTCCCAGTATGGAACTCAGGTTGCCAGGTTTGTGCAGCAGGTGCCTATTGAACCATCTCACCACCAATTTCGTCCTTTTTTTCTTCTCTCTCTCCATCCAACCATCCTTCATTTTTCTTGTTTTGTTTTGTTTTGCTTTGTTAGTTTTTGAGACAGTCTTGCTATGTAACCCAGGCTGGTCTCAACATCACTGTCCTCCTGCCTCAATTTACTAACTGCTGAGCTTATAAACATAAGTCCCTACACATGACTTAATAGGCATTTTAAAGCCTGAAACAACTCACAATGCATAGCAACCTTGTCCTTGAGGGAGAAAAATAATTACTGAATGATGAAATATGTCATTAAAATGATGAATGACTAACCAACAGAAAAGAAGAATGTCAACTATAGAGAAAAGATGGTAGTGAATATTTATTTTACTTAAGCATAGCCTCAAGAACAAACTGTAGGGGTTATGGTTACACAGCAGGCCATAAATGTAATGTAACAATAAGATTGCAAATGATATGTATTGTGATTACTTGTACATATATTATATATCATACAAATAAGTGTGAAAATATCACACAATCATTCTTCCACAATGCTAGAACAAAGTACAAGAAATATGGGTATTATTTTCCTCATCTTTTATGTCAGGGCATCAAGATATATTATGTAAAACTGAATCATAAAATTAGTAATTCATGATTATGAAGTCTATTCTAATTCTAATTTTTACATTGGTTATTCACAAGATATCCCCACCTCCCCAATTAATGTATGGTTATTATGAAGGCTACCACTCTCCACTTATAAACAAAGAAAAAGGTGTATTAGAAGACTAGAGGTAAGAGCTGAAGAATTCCAATGAAAGATCAGCCAGAACCACCGAACTCTATTACTACACAGTAGTCCCTAAAATGTCTTACCCTCACCAGGACCTAGAAAGCAAAAGTAGATAATGAGAATCTGACTCCCTCTTGTGGAAGAATGGAGGAAAGGACTGAGAGAGACAGAGGGGTCAAGGATACCAGATCAACTAACCTCAATCCATGGAGGCTCATAGAGACTGAACCACGAACTAAAGAGCATACATGAGGTGCTCTTAGACCCTCTGCATATATGTTACAGATGTGCAGCTTGATCTTCATGTGGATCCCCTAACAATTGGAACGGGGGTCCCTCTGTGACTCTGATGCCTGCCTTTGGATCGCCTTCCCTAAGCTGGGCTGCCTCATCAGACCTTAGTGAGAGAGGATGCACACTGCAAGTGCTGCAGCAACTTGCTATGCTGGGGTGGGTTGACATTCACAGAGGTCCTCCCTTTCTCTGAGGAGAAGGGGAGAGGGGAGTAGCAGAAAGGGGGTGTGAGAATGGGACCGGGAGTAGAGGAGGGAGGGGGCTTCAATCGGGGCAGTAAGTGAATAAATAAATGGGGGGGAAAGAATCTGACTCCCTAGAGATTTAGGTACATTAACCAGATAAATAAATCACTTTTAAGTAACGCTGAAGTACATTAAGAAGGTGAATTCAGGATTCCTTACGGCATCGAAGAGGGGAAAGAATGTCATTTTAAGAGAATTGCTAAGAGTAGAATGACTAAAGAATAGTTATAGATAAACTCTGGGGCAAGGGTAAAATCTGGATGAGGGCAGATGACCAGAAGTACATAGACAAGGTATATCTTCGCAGGGCAAAGTTCTTCTCTTTTGGAAGCTTCCTGAGCAGAAAACTGTGAATTAAGTCCTGGTTCTACTGCAACTCTACTTGCTATGTGACTTTGGACACATCATTTAACCTCTAAACTCAAGAGGCCTCTACTTTCTGAGCAGTATGGATATTCATGATAGTTTTTACATTGTTGAGGCTCTGATACCCAGGATCCCTCTCTTCCAGGGCAGGCTGCATGTAGCTTCCTAATCAGGATTACTAGAAAGAACATTTTTATTCACATAATGTTTTTATTCATACTTTATTCATAGCCTTTGGCAAGGTTCTGAAACTGGCAAGGCTTATGATGAAAAACCTTCCTTATACCTGATTCCAGTTGAAACTCTTGCACTTTCGTAGTTGGGTGGACACTCCTTGTCCTGCTGCTTGCTTCAATTCTTGCGTTAATCCTCCACCAGCTAATCTAAAGTCCTTCAAAGATTGGCAGATAATAGCACAAATGCTGAAAGCCGAGCAGCGATTAGGGAAGCATTTATAGGGAGGGGAAGTTTTAACCTAGTGGGATTATGTAGGCAAAGGGAATAGTCCAGTTTGCTGGACACACAGGGTCGATTTCTGGGAGAAAGGCTTTAGAAAGTTTAGATTAGGAGCAAACTTTGTCCCACTGGGTTGAAGCTTTATAATTAACTTGTTTGACAATGAGGAGGTTTTGAACATTTTGTCGAGGGGGTGATATGAGCAGGATGAAGTGCTGTTCTCTGAAAAGCTCCAGTTAAAATGTAAAGCGTGTTCCCAGAGAGGGCAAAGCTTCAGCTCATTAGCACTTACTAACACCAACACCTTAGGAAGATTCATTATCAAGGAGCTAGGTGCCTGAAGGGACTGGGCCACAGGCATGGGGCAAGGTAATAATGATTATGAAGGAAAAAGGAGCAGCTCTGCACCCAGGGTGAGGGAATAAAATCCTCTCCTTCAGTGTCAGACCTCTAATTTGTTGTCAGAATCATGTTTGAAAAACCAATAAATAACGCATTATAGTTCTGTAGCCTCATCTTTCTTGTAGCCTCCTTCGAAAAATCTAAAAAGACAATAATGCCTCTTTTGTCTAGAGTATATTTTGGATGAAAGACAAGACAACAAAGGTCAAATGAGGTGGCAGATTATATAGCAAATGACAAAATGCTGGAACAGTATAACTGATATACCTTGTTTTTCTACCTCATAGTACCTAGCAGAGACTTGGGCACTTTGTAATATATATTTAAGTTTAAATTTGTTACTGTATTTAATATGTTTTATAAGGATTATATGCAGCTGAAAATCTCTTAACTAGCAAAGACCAAAATAAGAAAAACAGTCAATGGCCATCTACCTTAGAAGATATATTTCAGAAGGTATAAGGATGCTTAAGAAAGAGAACAATTACTTACCTTTACATTTCCAATAGCTTCTGAAAGATATATAGGTGCACTGCTAATATCCAATTTCTGTTTTAGCCTATCACTACTGAATAATTAAATGCAGACTCAGAGTACTGTTCTGTGTTACTTGACTTTAATACATGAGCCAGTATGATTTGCTTATTAAAATAATTTATTGTCTTTAGTTTTTAATATAAGAAGTGGTAAATTACTTTCCTCAAAATATTTTATATTAGGAGTTATCAGTTTCACTACATCTGGCTATATTTTTACTGAAACTAGGTGATCATTTGAGAATTTTGTCTAAATTTCATGAGGATAAAATAACATGTAAACATTTAAAAATATAGTCTAATTTTCAAGCCACAGTCTAATAGGGCCTAGCATTGAACATTATGAAGCACCTTGACGGTGACTTCTGTCACACTGCATTTGCAGTGATTTTGTTCTTTGTCTTCCTCCTGCTTCTCTGCTTCCTTAGCTATAGCTCAACCTGTTTGAACAATGCCAACTTCATTAAAAAGCTCACAAATTGATATAACTCGATGAAATACATTGGAGTAAAGAAAGAAATGAGACATAAGGAACACTCAGGTCTCAGAAAACTAGTAATACACTTTGAGTTAACAGACTTTGGTTCTAGTCCTGCTTAGATACTTAATGCATTTGCTAAGTCAATTTCTCCTTCCAAGCCACAGGCTCTCTATACGTAAAATAGGTGATGTTAGTAGATTATATTGAAGACCTCTTCTACCTCCATCAGTTGAATTTCCAAGTGGGAGACTATATTAATAAAATCCTGTCCATTGCCCATAGTGATTGACAGCAGAAGGCATGCAAATACATAGGTGCTGGCCCTCATAATTGCATTATTTTATAGAGAACTGTTGGTAAAATAATGTGGAAGAAAGGTCACTTGACTAAGTATTCAGTTTGTGAGGTTGGGAATTTTGGATAGTTAGCTAAACCTTTCAAAACACTTGCTATTTAAGGTTATCATGGCACACAGAGAAAGCCACGCATGGTGGCACATGCTTATAATCCGAGCACCAAGGAAGCTGAGGCTGGAAGATCTTGACTTCTGTGCCAGCCCAAGCTAAATGATGAGACATAGTGTCACAAGACAGTGTAACTCTAGTAGGAGTTAATGGGTACTTTATTATAGTGCATTTCCAGTGCTCCATTCTAGACCTCCACAATAAGAAACTCTTGCAAAGTGGAGCCGGGGATTTGTATACTATCTCCTTAGCTCAACTCAAACACTTTGATTACAACACAATACTTGTTGCAGGAGTATGAGTGAAGGGATATTTATTCAGGGCACTCAGTATTCGAAAGCAAAAGCCCTGGTTGTAGAACAACATATAAAAAAATGTGTAAGTGACAGCTGGACATTGTAGCATATGCCTATATTCCTACTACTGGTGAGGCAGTGGCAGGAGGATTTCAACACCATCTAGGACTACATATTGAGATTCTATTTTAATATGCAAAAACAAAGTAAAATTAAGCACATAAAACCATAAAAATTAAAATTAGAAAAATTAGCAAACATGGTAAGCTTGAAACAAGATATAAGATTACCTGAGAATTGGCCTGAGTGTACCTCAGTTGGTGGAGTGCTTTCTCAGAATGGACAAGGTCCTGAGTCTGACTCCAACACTGAAGAAGAAAAAGAAAGATTATATAGAGAAAGAAAGTAACATTTGAAATTTTAGACATATTAAAAAAAAACCTTGTAGCAACATTTTCAAGACAATCCCCACCCTATCTGCTCAGACCCCAAACTATGGGAACATTGAAACCCTCTATATAAAAGTAGTATATTTGCAAATAACATGTGTATCATCCCATATATTTTAAAACATCCTAGATTTCTTATAGCTAATATAATGCAAATTCTCTGTAAATGTGTATTGTACTGTATTGTTCAGAAAATAATGACAAGAAAATAGTTCATATATGTTCAATGCAGATCCAATTAAAAAGACTTTTTCAGTGTGCAATCAGTTTAATCTACTGATGCAGAACCCATTGTATTTTCCTAGAAGTCAGGACTGTGACTCTTCCTTACAGATGTTTGTATTTTCCCTTTGAGAAGTAGAATTTCCTGATAGTCTTTCAAAGCCAACTTGTCAGCGGCTTCTCTGTGCTTGAGGTGCCTGGAAGGAGAAAGAGTGGGGAAAGAAAACAGAAGAAGAGGAGAGAAGGAGAGAGAGAGAGAGAGAAAGAGAGAGAGAGAGAGAGAGAGAGAGAGAGAGAGAGAAAGGGAGAGAGAGAAAGGGAGAGAGAGAGGAGGGGGAGGGAGAGAGAAAGAACACAGAAAGACAAAACTAAGTCATGTAAAAATACAAATTAGTGACTATGAGAGATTAAATAATGCTGGAAAGGATTGGAAAACGATAAGCAAATAGCCTTTTAGTTAAAGTAATTTGTGATGTAAAAGAAAAAAATTAGTTTGGGTTGGTGTCTAACCTGTGGTGGGATCCACTGGAGGTCTTGGTCCTCATACAAATGACTCTCTTCATGAAATGCAGAGCCCGTTTCAGGGGCGCTTTCGCTTTAGAATGCTTTTTAAAGAGGTGGTGCTTTAAAAAAAAAAGCGCCCAAAGCCTTTTGAGTATAGCTATATACTAATTTACCAGACAGACAAATCCCTCTGGGTGACGTTAGACCGAGGTACAATGAAGAGCTCTATCTTGTGACTTTAGGACAAAGGGACATCCCACCCAGAATTATACTCCCTACTAGGCTATCTAAAAATCCCAGTCTCTGTTAAAATGCAAATATCATTCCTGGAAGCAGTAACACATTAACCAGTTCACACCATTAACATTAAATAGTTTCCCAGATGAGTTTTAACAGGTTTTCTTGTAACAAGGTTCTAAGAGCACAGAATAAATCCCAGGAAAGGAGAGGAGGGTGGCACTGGGAAAATGCTAGAACAATGTCTTTTCAGAAGGAAGGCCTTGAGCCAGCCATCTGGGTTTGTGGAAAGTGTTGGCAAAGGGAAGAAGTAATGGACGATGCTGGGAGACAGGAAAACGAGGTGAAAGGAGAAAGCTGTGAAGACCAATTTCTTTAATAACTCGGGATGAGATCTCTAGAGTTCAGTATTTTAGTTGACAAAATAAGGGAGATTGATGAGATAATATCAGCTCTCCTTTGAGGGGTTACATTCTAGGATTTTTCGTCTGAAAAATTTCTGCTCCCCAATGAAGGACCTTTAGCTACTAAGAAAGTTGAATTCCTAGGACCTTGGCAGGTAACAAGCACAATGATTAGAAATGTGAGACAAAGAAAAGACTTCGTGTAATAACCTGCTGCCTGTTCTCCCTGCTGATAAAATTCCAATAAATCACCGATTGGTTTGGATTAGTAAAGAAACTGTCCTCTCACAGGATCTAGATGCCTATATATAGGGACAAATAGCTAGAAAGAATGTATGAAGTTTTGCAGTTCCAGCTTTTTTGTGGCAAATGGGACTGATGAGCAGTAATAGCTCTCCCTGAGCCAGCAGTTAAGGAAGGAAGGCCTCACAAATCTTCAGCCTGATGGCATTACCAAAATCCACTAAACTCGTAAAGAAGTTTCTTGGTAATTATATAAGAGTCATCTCGCAATAACTAATGTTACTGTAAAGTAAATATATATATATATATGTATGTGTGTGTGTGTGTGTGTGAGAGAGAGAGAGAGAGAGAGAGAGAGAGAGAGAGAGAGAGAGAGAGAGAGGGAGGGAGAGAGAGAAAGAGAGAATAAGCACTCCTTCAGGGGTTTATGTTCTAGGATTTTTTTTTCTCCCTAACAGAGGACCTTTAGCTACTGGGAAAGTTGAATTCCTAGGACCTTGTCAGGTAACAAACACTGTGTTTAGAATTGTGAGACCAAGATAAGAAAATGTTTTCTTCAAGGTTGCCAAATGCAAGTAGCCAAAACACTATGAATATAACATTAATATAATTTCTGATTGTTTGTGGTTCTCCTTGCTCTATGTAGTTTATTTTATATATGTATAATAATATAAATGCATATGGAAAAAATAAAAAATAATATTAAAAAAAGAAATGTGAGACCAAGAAAACAACAACAACAACAACAACAACAGTAGTAGTAGTAGTATGTAATAAAATCCTTTAGCCCTTGTAGTTATTTGTCTGGAAAAAAAGGGACTTTAATCTTACCTGGGTTCAATTCCCTTTGGGATTCTCGTATTCTATAAGACAGTCTTATCTTCTTTACAGTAAATATCTGACTCCTAGGGAAGTTCTTAAATTCTTAAAATTAATTGTCTTTCTTTTTACATTAAAAAAATGATACTGGGGGGCTGGAGAGATGGCACAGAGTTTAAAGGCACTGACTGCTCCTCCAGAGGTCCTGAGTTCAATTATCAGCAACCACATGGTGGCTCACAAACATCTATAATGGGATTTAATGCCCTCTTCTGGCCTGCGGGTGCATGTGCAGGCAGAGCACTGTATATGTAATTAAAAAAAAAAATAACACTGTAAACCAGGCATGGTGGCACATGCCTATAATTCCAGCACTTGGGAAGGCAGAGGCAGGGAGATCTCTGTGAATTCAAGGCCAGCTTGGTCTACAGAGCAAGTTCAGGAGAACCAAAGTTACACAGAGAAGCCCTGTCTCAAAAAGACAAAACAAAATAAAAAAAATTACACTGTAGCTTAGGGTGGCATGGAACTCACTGTACCCCAGGCTGGCCTTGAACTCATGACAGTCCTTCTGCCTATGATTTTGAGTGCTATAATTCCAGGTATAAGTTATCAAACTCTGTTTAATTTGCAGAGTTGTCAAGGATTAAATGAGGGCCCTTCCTAATCCTTTCAAATGGTACAATTCAGGTAATCTTTACTGTCAAAATAGGTTCACATGTTATATAGAAGTACCTGAGTATAACATTTTCCCAGAGGTTTGGCCACATGTTTAAACTCAAGACATCAAAAAGTGAATATTCTGGCTTCTAATTCCTCTAAGGAAAACAGTGGCTGTTTTGAATAATGTTTGTGTATTAAGAGTCAAGGGGGCTTAACACACAACAATTTAATTTGTTTTAAAAATGCTTCCATTGAAATGGAACTCTGAACATAACAAATATATCAGTGATTCTCATTTTTCCTAACCCATGCTATGATGTGTGAGTCACCGTGTTCAAATTGCTATTTTGCTAGGCAACCCAGGCCTGTCTGCTTCTTTCTCATTGCTTTAGTCATTCCAGCAAGGCGTGACTTCCCCTGAGACTTGGGAATTGCAGTTCCTGTTAGGACTGACATACTTGTCAGATGGATTTGTAGAGCCAGGCTTCTCACTGTCCTGATTCAGACCACAGTGACAATAAAACAGGCCAGTGGAATGTATATGTCAACAAATAGGCTTTTAGACCACGAAGGAGTATCAATATCTGTTAACATGTCACCACTCTCCAAAATGAGTTCAGATTTTGCACCTGAAACAAGAACTGAGAAGAGCAATAAACCCTTAACTTCTACAAATTTATCTCTGCTCTTGTCAATGATCTGAAAGGAAGATAACAATTGTAACTTCAAAACAAAATTAAAGGACTTTAAAATCTACTTAGGTTTCTTCTGCTTTTCAGAACTGTACAAAAAGAGGAGAGGCAAGATCCTGTATCACAAGATTTTTAGGGCACAGTGAGAAAGCACTTTTTTCTGAAAATATCTTCATTTAATACATTGCTAATGTCTCCAAATTTATCGTTTAATAATTCCTCCATTTAATAAATAATTGTGTTGCTTGTGTGCGACAGTAGCAGTTGAAGATGACATGGAAGGTAACAGTGTGGAGGCGTAAGTGAAAAACAGATATCACCAAAGGAAGAAAAGTTCAGAAAGGAGAGATAGGCCATGCACTAGAAAACTCATACCCTGCTATAAGTGACTTTCAGCAATAGCAGGTTTACTTTCCAGGGGCTCAGTATGTAACCCAGTTGTAGAGTGCTTGCTTACCATCTCTGTACTCCACAATTCAACCTTGTTGAATTGTTTTTTAAATCTAAAAAAATTGTTTTTTAAATTCAACCTTGTTGAATTGTTTTTTAAATCTTTGAATTGCTTTTTAAATCTTCTTTACTTTCTACTTCATAGACAACAGATCTCTTCAAATTTAAACACAAGTAATTTGCCCTTTTTCTGAGTTATCACCACAACATAAATGTAAGATCCTTTAACGATACATAAAAGAAGAGGATTTCTATGGAATATTAACTTAGCATATTATGCTTAACAAAAATCAAAACCTTAAGGATAACAGATTTTTTTGTGTGTGTGGATGTGAAAGTTTCTATACTACCCGAGCAGATACTGTTAGAATTAAGATAAGTTTTAGTACTTCGTTTTCCACCAGCAGTTCTTCAAAATGGATTTTGGGGAAATGTTTATATCATGGGAGAAATCAATTACTGGTTTTTTTGCAGGTTTAGGTCACATACAAAGTGCCTTTCACATGTTAAAGAAATATTAAACTGCCCAGCTATGTCCACTAGTTATTGAATTTTTGAATGAAAATGATATATAGGAAACCAAACAAGTGATTTTGACTTCTATTGAATGGTTCATATTGTTAGGATTCTGCTTTATTCCGCCTACCCCTACCTATGATGTCATTGCTGCCCCCTGCCACGGGGGCCCAGGGCCATATAAAAAGACAAACTGTCCACGTGGCATGGCCCCTTCTCCCTCTTTTCCCCCTCCTACTCTACTCTCTCATTATACTTCCTGTCTGTCTCTGGGGTACCCTTCCTCCTTTTCTTTCTCTCCCCATACTCACTTAATGAACCTCATATAATATCTGTTGCCCAGCATCTTACTATCTTATCTTATTTTCTTTTTATTAATCATAACACATCTTGTTAAAGAAACTAATAAATTAATTTTCACAAATTCTCTCCACATAGACCTAGATGGTCTGAAACACAGAAAGACCATGCTGGCCTTGAATTCTTGGCAGTCCTTGTCCTTCTGCCACTGTCTCTCAAGTTCTAGGGTTAAAAGCATGTAAAATCTTGGCATAAGATTTTTGTTGCTGCTGCAGGATTTGATTTTGTTTTGATTTGTTTATTTGTTGTTGTGAAGACAGGTTTAAATATGTAGCCCAGGCTGGATCTAAACTCTTGCCAATTTTTGTCCTGCTTTAGTATCCAAGTCCTGGTAGTAGAAACCCAGATGTTAACCCTGAGTTAGACATGCTAGCACATGCTTGTAATTCCAGCTCCTGTGAGGTAGAGGCAGAAGGATCAATTCTAGGCCAGCCTCTGCTACATGATATCCTATGCCAAAATGATTTTATTACAATTTCACCCGATTCCTGAGTTCACAGGAAGACAATGTAAGGGAGTTCTTTGCTTTCCCATTTCACCGAAATTGTAATCAACCTAGCAGCAAGGCAGAGAGTAAATAATTATAGCAATAGCGACAAGAAATAGCAAGAAAACATAATAATACCTGTACAAAGCAATGAGCTAAATGCTCTGCCTGGTCTGTCACATTTAATTTTCGCAGCAACTTCCCAGTGGTGAAAAATACTGCAAATGTTTCTTTCGACTTGGAAGATAAGGATCGTGGAGCCAGGAGGTAAAAGGTATGGAATTGGAGCGCAGGTCAGTTTGGCTCCAGGGTTAACACTTAACTACTGGTTTAAACTGCCTCAACACAATGGAGCACAATGGCGAGATTTATTTAAAGTGTAAGGAAGGTAACAAATTCTCTCCTGGCCGATCCTAGAATTGTCAATCGCCTAAATTGGTAGCTTTCTAATTACTGTTTACAGCTTACTTACAGGAAAATCACCCGAGACGTCTGTTTAAACCCAGCTCTCGGGAGGCAGAGGCAGGCAGATCAATGTGAGATCAAGGCCGGCCTTCTCTACAAAAGGAGTCCAGGACAGCCAGGGCTATTACAAAGAGAAACCCTGCCTCTAAAAACAAAAACAAGCAAACAAACAAACAAACAAAAATGAATGCCCCAGCCAGGCTTAGCGGCACATGCTTGTAATCCCAGCAGTCTGGGAGGCAGAGACAAGCAGATTGCTGTGAGTTTGAAGCGAGTCCGGTCTGTAAAGTGAGTCCAGGACAGCCAGGACTACACGGAGAAACCGTCTCAACAAACAAACAAACCCCCGCCCCCAAACAACAAAACGAAACAAAAAGTAGGCTCCAAACGAGGTCTCCTACATCAGAATCTCACCAGTGAGCTTTATTAATTGGGTTAAAAAAAAAAACATTGCAAGTGATTTCTCCGTTTAAGAATCTTTGCTCTAACTATGCGCTCAGTTGTGCCTCGCGTGCTTGTAGGCACAATCTGGGCCCCCATCTCCTGCCAGACGTCCTAGTGAGGAGCGCTGCTCTTTTAACGTCTTGGTGTCTCCGGTCTATCAGCCTGTATCCTCCAAACAGATAGAATCTGAGTCTGTAAAGACACTTTAAGTTTTTTTTCTAAGCTACTGAGATTCTCATCATTTCTCCGCCCGCTCCCACTCCCGAGCTCTGAGCTCTTTGCAGCTTTTAGATCAAGTAAAATGATGCTGTTCCCTGTTATTTTGTATTTCCTGTGAGTAACTGCTAAATACTAACAATCTGTTTTTAAAAATCGAGTTTGTACCCTAGTGTTTAGAATTATTTCTGAAAAACCATAACAGATTTGTAACAGCAGCTGTTTCAGAAGAACACAAAACTTCAAGTTTGTGAAGGCAGACAAGAAAATTATTTAGGCAGTGCTAAAGTTTACAAATGTTGATGGTATAGTTTACTTTTAAATAAAGTACATCTATGCCGCTGGCTTATCTACCTCCCCTACCCCCTCCCCTACTTGCTCTGCGCCTTTTGCTTTGTAGCTTCTACGGGCTAGCTAGTTAGGCATTAGAAAAATCATCCAGTGGCTTTACTGTTCCAAATAAACAAATAGCCTCATCTATATTTCTGTATCTACAGGTCTGATCCTAACCAGAGCAATGAAGGCTATACAGACTCAGAGGACCGGAGAGAAACTATGAGATCCCTAGTGCAGATTGTTCTTGGAGTCCGCGCGCGGGAGCGTGGAGTCCATGTGGCGGATCCGCCCAGAGCCTCTGTGAAACTTCAGAGGTCCGGACTCACACAGGTAACTTTCCAAGACTCTGAGAGGCACACAGCAAGTTGCTTATGTGGTTATTTATCTCTACAAAACTTGCTAAAGCAAAGCGATTATTTCTACTCTTTATAAAGACAACATACCATATTTTAAGTTTTAATACTCAGAAAATCTTGGTCTACCATATCACAAACATATTCTATTTTCTAAGAAATGCATTAAAAATGAACATACTTTTAAAAAAAGAAACGAAAAGAGGAAGAAATATACCCTGCTAAGACCGAGTAACCTTACTTACCTGAAGCGAGACTCCAAGCTGCAGCTCTCAGGTCTGACCAGAGAGAAAAAGAAAGAAGCGCTGGCTCCTCTTCCTTTTTGTTCACCTGGGGAATCACTTCTTCATATTATTGGTCTGAAGGCTTCTGTGGGTTGTTCTCTGCCCTCTGGAGTCAGAGAGAGAATTGGCTCATGCAAATAGCTCTCTCTTTCACCATTCCCCCAATTTCCAAGTTCCCTCCCTCCACCTGGAAGGACCATGAGCCAGCCCCAAGCTCTGTTTTCTCTTACGTGCTACTTATCAGTTCTTCCTCAGGCTCTGTGTGGAGGTGAACCTGTTTGGTGTCCTCCATGCAAGGCAGAAATGCACAGTAACAAAACCAGTGATCCAATCTCGCCTAGAAGCAAAGCCAGCACTATTTACTCCCTTGTTTCGTGAGCAGTGCTTCTAGGCAAGTTTTTAAACGCAAAGAACTCGATTCAGTACTCAGTCTGTACAATGTCAAAGGAAATAATGCCTGCACATATGTCCCAGAAGAAAATTACTTGTAATAAACCAAAGTTTGGTCTTTTATTCTGTCAAGGCTTCAGAGCGACCTGCTTCAGTAACAAAAACCATTTTGTGTCTACTCACTGGGCACATGGTATTATGCTAGATGTGCTCATGATTTGATGTTGTTTAGGGAAAATTGGCCTCCTGCTTTTTGAGTAGAGAAACTCCAATTAGGAGTAAAAGCTTCACAAGGCTGTTCCTAGGTCAGTAAACACAGAACTGAATAAAATCAGAAGAGAAAATGTCTCTTTATAACTTGGTTTAAACAAAATAAAGAACCACCGTGCTGGATTATAACCCATTGTGGATCTAAAATAAGCATCCGTGTATTTGAATAAGCTCCTGTATTTGAAACTATCACCTGTAAAATAATATAAGTATTTTCATTATTCAGAGTTTGAAAATATTATATGTCGACTAAAAAACAATTATTTTAGTTTAAGACATAGACAATAATCTCATTTGACTTATTTATAAAATCATACTGAAAATAAATATATTACTAATTTCTGAAAATATCAAATTAAAGGCTCATTTTGTAGAAATAAATTAATGAATAAGTAAATAAATGAAAGTATTAGTAGATGTTCAGATAGAAGATATAAAAAGGTATGTAAATAAAATATATTATTTTGAACTACCACATTAATAGTTATTTCACCCATATATGCAGAAATTAATAGACAGGATCATTATGAAAATAGAATACTTGCAAGTTGGGCCTGGTGGTGCACACCTTTAATCCCAGGACTTGGGAGGCGCAGGAGTATTGCTGTGAGGTTGAGGTCATCCTGATCTACAAAGCGAGTCTAGGACAGCCAAGGCTAACACAGAGAAACCCTGTCTCAAAAAAAAATTAGAATACATGCATATCTCAAAGCATCTGTCTATAAGATAATTATCAAGAGACAATAATAATGACTTTAGAACAGAGAAAACAAATGTTCGAAGCTAACATCACTTGCAATAAGACATACAGACATCATTTGTTTCCTGAAATGATATACTGAGCACACAATAAAATTTGTGTGATATTCTTACCAAAAATGCAAATCCTGACCAGAAACCTAAATTGAAGAAAATTCTACAAAGTAAATACTAATCTTGTTTAAAGTTATCAAGGTCCTGAAAAAAAGAGAAGATCTTAAAGCCACTTCACTTTAAACAAACCAAGGGAATATATCATTTAAGGTAGTATATTATCTTAAATTTACACATTAGATAAGAAAAAGTTCATTACCAAGCTTGGTGGCACCAACTTTTAATCCCAACCCATGGGAAACAGAGACAAGCATTGAACAGCAACCTGGGCTATATAGTGAGACCCTGTCTCAAAATAAGCTCACTGATATGGCCATTGGTAGATTTTTTTTCAAAGGTCTCGAATGGGCTTCGAACAAACACCTTAGATGAGATACGATCATGCATTAGTTAATTTCATGAGTTTAAAAGCTGTACTATCATTCTGAAAGATTACAATGAATGGAAAATTTGAAGAAAAGTATTTATGGATTTTTCTACAGGGTCAAGGTTCTAGCTTAGTGGAAGAATGCTTGAAAAGTCCTGGGTTCAAAACAAAACAGAACAAAAAAACCAAACTGAGTATGTAATTGCAGCACCTGGGGAAACATTAAGGAGTCAAGGTCATCCTCTGTTATATAAGAACTTTGCAGCTATCCTCATCTCCATTAGACTCTGTCTTTAAAAAAAGTTGTAAGTTTTCATGATTTTTTTAAGTCTGAAATTATAAAAGGCAAAATCAAAAGACAAAAATATTTAAAAGATGAATTGTTGATGAATACAACACTTGTCTTTGTTTCCTTATTAACTTGCTCCAACATTTCAGATAGGATGATACTTTGGAATATTGGCTTGGGAAGATTCAACATGTGTTATGTTGAACATATCTCATCTGCTAGCTACACCAAGGCATGGAAGACACAAAAATGAAGTCTTCTCTCAGGTTTTACTGTAATAGAGAGTAATGACATGCTCAACTAAGACAAAGTCCTGCGATTAGTGCTGCAATAGAGGTACAGCTAGTGTGTTATAAACACTCAGAGTTTATTTCCAGCTTGAGTGTGTCAGAAAAAGGCCACTGACAAATTAATCTTGGGTTAGGCTTTGAGGGATAGAGGATGTTGACAGGTACAATTTGGGAGTTACAGTGGTAAAGGATGTACAAGGATAAGAGAATGACACGTAATAAACCTCAGAAGAGGAAAGAAAATTCAAAGGCCACCATCCCTCAGTGGCTCAGGAACATATGTGTGTTTTTTGTTCTAGGATACAAATTACTATAATTTAATTGTTATGCTTTTTAGCTATTGATGAAGTTTTAGGCTTACATGTGCAAAAGGCTCAGTTTGGGGGATATCTTAGGAATTTATCGAATGATGTCACTTTGTTGCTATGCTAAATGGGGGAGCTCTTCTAAGATCTCACAGGATGAGTGGAGACAGTAAGGCTATCAGAGCTGGGCTCCCTGCTTATCACTCTATCTCCTCCAATACTGTGAAACCTTCAGTAAGTGTTGTTTGTGAGCAGTTGGATACTGGTTTCTCCAGGCTCTTATCATCCCAGAATTCAGTCATACTGCAGTTTGGCTCCCTTTCTTTGTGCTGTTCCTATCTTCAGGATTAAAGTTTTGCACTGAATATAGGCATAAAGGAATATCTTCAAGGTACTCTGTGACAGCTGGCAAGTAGTCAGGTATTAGCTAACTTTGACATTCTATTCTCAGGTAAGCCCACTCATGTGTTCATTTCTTCTGGTTGTAATTGGCTGATGAGTCATTCTTTAGTCTGAAACAAAACAATCAACAGAAAAGCCAAATTATCCTGTCATTTGTATCTTTTCAGGTGAAGCCTTCTTAGGCATCCTACACACCCCTCCCTCAGAATCATGTGCTTGCTCTCCTTTTTTGAAAAGATGACTTACAAATTCTAAAAATGCACTTGCTGAAAAAATAATAATGTCTCCAGAAGGCATGAAGACAGTCCAGGGCATGAGGGAGGGAGTTAGGTCAGAGGCTGGGATGAATCATTTTTACTCCTTTCCCACCCAACTGTCCATGTGCTCACTGAAGGCTTATCTCCAACAATTGACTCCTTGCTCTGAAAACACCCCTATCATCCCTCCATATATCACTCTCATATATGTGCATGTAGGTAAGATTTATGTGCCTCGCAAAGACAATGGCTTGGGAAAGGGAGTGAGGACTTAGCGATCTTCTCACCTCACTGCTCCCTAGGCCTGCCGGGTCAAAGGGACACCTAGAGATCCTTCCGGAATTCTAAGCAGTTTGCCAGTAAATCTTGAGATTCAGATTGTTGGAGAAATAGTCCCTGTCATGCCCAAAGAGAAAGTTAAACCCATTTAAGTTTGAACTCAAGCTTACAAGCTGGACTTGAATAACAATGAGAAAAGCACAAAGCACAAAGAAATGATATGGATGGAATCAAGGCATTGTGGCCAGCTCAGCAAAAGGAACACTGAGATTTCCTTTGTTAATGAGTAATTAAAGGAAGAAGAAAGCAGCTAGTTTTCTAACTCTTCTCTTTAGAAGCAGTTGCTGTTATGATCAGGATCACAGTTAGAATATATAGAGATCCTGGCTTTTAGTCGGAGACACACATATCTACCAAATTAATCAAGGTTGTCTGTTGCCATTCTTTCATTTGCTAAGTATCTCCATGATTCCTATGTCTCACAGGCTACTTCTTCCTCTCTGAATAGAAGGTATGAAAAGTGCTAAGCTTGTCTTCAATGTTCTTTTCCTATGTATAATGCTTTCTATTTATTCCTCTCCCACTATCGAAATGTTCTGTCCACTGTCATCCTTTGCCAGGACATTGTTCAAAGGAATTACTTAAATGGTTGAAACTGACAAGTGCGTACTACATTCCCCAACACAGAAACATTTATATTTTAATAAGATCCATTGATCATTTACAGGAGTTGTAAGCTCCAGAAGGAACAGGATAAGATGTCACATTTTGGGCAGTGGTTCTTTTGAAACAGTGTCCTCACTGTACAGTCAGGACTAGTCTTGAACTGTCCATCCTTCTGCCTCTTAACTGCTGGAATTACAGGTGTGCTCCACCATACTCAGTCAATATACTTTTAGAACGCAAACAGGCTCTTATGTTGTTCAGGCTGGCTTCAAGCTCACAATTTAGCCAAGGTTGTCACTAAACTTCTGATCTTACAGCCTCCACCTTCCAAGTGTTAGGATTACAGGCATGTACCATGACACTTGACTTTAAAACATATTTTATAGATCTTCACATCATTGATTGAAGCAATTCTTGGCTACGTATTTTGTATTTTACCTTATATGTAAGGATGGCCCAGCAGAGAGTCTGTGGACAGGGCTATAATAGCAAACTGTATATTTATTTTATACTACGTGGAAATAACCTACATGAGTTAATAATTCAGAGAACAAACAAATTAGGTTTCTAACATGGGGTTCACAAAGAAGATGAACAGTTACTAATTTGACTTTTTCTTGTACAACCTATCTTCTTCATACACACACCCCTCCTTTTACTTCCCCTAGGACTGCTAAAATAACCTCCAATATAATATTCATTATCCATGCTGCTCAAACCCACACCACTCTGGATGCTGCTAATTAGCTCTCTTTATGGATGGACACCATCTGAGAATTATATAATGAGAACAACCACGAGGTATGTGACTTTTAATCCTTAACTCATATAGCTGCTTTGTAGACATTTCTAGCCATTCTGAGGCAGAGAACATCTTCATAATTTAGATGCTACCAGAAGAATAAGATTTTCTGTTTTATATCTTGGCTACAAAACAGTTTCTGAGATGGCAAATCAAAAATTGGAAGCCACTTCAAACAAATTAAACATCATCATAGTCAATATGTTTTTCCTTTCCTTTTACTGTTTCTATAATAGGTTCAAAGTCAGAGAGTTGGGCTTCTCAGCCCCAGGGAAGCAAATTATCTCCAGGGACAGCATGACATTTTCCAAAAGGAAATTATCTTTAATTCTAAGCTGAAGGAAATAAATATTACCCAGACAAGCATTTTTAGGAAGCAGGTGGGGTTATGTGTGTATTAAAAATCAAGCAGATGACAAGGTTGTCTTGACTTTTCCCCATATCAGAAATAGAGAGAAATACGTAGGTAAGGAGAAAGCTAAGGATGGAGGATTCTCAACTAATTCTCTTAATGTAAGAGACTCAGCCAGGAGTGGAATTAAAAATATGTATCTGAAGGTCAGTGCCCTAAGCAGAGTCCTTTCTGCAGTGGAGAGGTCCAGAGGCAAAAGAGCTGTTTTGGCTTAAGGCAGAACAGAACATTCTCAGAGCCTGAGAAGGGACAGGAATCCATTTTGGGTGACTACATGAATAAAAATACCTATCAAGCAGCTGTGTGTGTGAAATGAGGTCTGAAGAATGATTCCCTCTTGAAATCTGAGGCCATGGGGTTCCATGCTGCTGTTTTGTGTAAGGGTATGGATTAAAATTAGTGACTTATTAAAAGGAAGGAACAAGCACTGTAGAGTAATATGATAGGGAAATTCAAGTAACAGTTAAAATGTACTTATGAACAAAGCTGTAAACTTAACTTGAGTGTCAGTTTAGGGTGTCAGGGAAAATGGCTAGTATAGGTAAAAGATTAGAGCTGAGGTCCAGCCTCTGCTTTTGGTTAACTATGTTGTTGGGCAATTCCTTTCCTTTTTTTTTTTTTTTTACAGTTTCTTCGACTTTTTAATAAAATTGATTTGACTTTTTAATAAAGTTGATTTGACCTAATAAAAAAGTAAGTTTCAAATATGTTTGCCTAATTTCTTTCTTACCAATAACAATAGGTTTTAAAAGAGTGCGTAGCTCAGTTGGGAAGGTCCCTGCCTTGAAAGCGTGAAGATCTGTATCAGATTCCTAGAGCCTTTGAAAAAACAGAAACCTTGTGTGGCGGCACAAGAAAGGGAAGATAGGAGGTTCCTGGGGCTTATGGGCCAGGCCTGGCCTACTTAGTGAGTTCCAGGCCAGTGAGAAAACCTGTTTTACAAAACAAGATGACTGAGAACCGAAGAACAGTAGCTGAGGTTGACTCTGGCCTCTACACAGACACACAGACACACAGAAACACACAGACACACAGACACAGACACAGACACAGACACACACACACACACACACACACACACACACACACACACACACGAGAGAGAGAGAGAGAGAGAGAGAGAGAGAGAGAGAGAGAGAGAGAGAGAGAGAGAGAGAAAGATGGAGAGAGGGAGAGAGGGAGAGAAAGAGAGAGAGGAGGGAGAGGCACAGAGAGACGCATAGAAACAGAGAGAAGGAGAAAAAAGGGAAAAAAGCAGGAAAAAAAGTTATCATCTAATGTTGCCATCATTTGTCACATGTTAATTCTGGATGAGACCTTTTCTTCATTGAGTTATTGTGAAGATTAACTGAATCAATACACAGAGAGATTTAGAAGACTATCATAGTGGATATTTAATTTATGCTACTTTATGATCACCATTAACTCATTGTATATATTATAATTTAATGCAAAATTTAAAAACAATATGATTATAGAAAAAGTTGTTGTTTGTAAATTGAGCTTTATGAGCCAGGTGTGGTGACACACTTCTGTAATCTCAGTACTTAAGAGGTGGAGGAAGGAACATCAGGAGTTTAATGCCTGACTAACATAATGAGTTCAAGACTAGTTATGGATACATGAGATCCTGTCTCAAAACAATAAAACAAAATAGCTTGTTCAACAATTCAATTTGACCTTACAGTTCTTATAGAAAACCCTTATAGACAAGGACAAATTTAGTACTTGGCAATCATTCTACTAGCTGGTGTTTGATGTTTGTTTGTTTTTGAGATGGGATCTCATGTAGCCCACTCTGTCCTTGAACTGCTGATGCTCTTGCTTCGACCTCTGGAATTGTAGAGGTGAGCCACCATACTTTCTGGATGTGATGATCTGAAACATTACTCTCAAGACTAACACTTTATTCATAGAGGTCATTTACAATTTACAAATAATTAGCTGGTAATATAATACATTGAACTTTATGGGACCATACAAAGTATTTATTAGTATTAATACAAATAAATTATGGAAAAATTGGAACGTTTTCAAACATGTACTATCACCTCTTTCCTAACACTAAAATATGATTTTCTCTTTTCCATCTAGAATCGATGTCATGCCTTCCTACTAATATCTTTTAGACTTCCACATCTAAACGTTTAGGATTGCTTTTAGTCAAGTATGATGATGATCACTGACCAATTAGTTAAATGACTTGAAAGTGGAGCTTTCTGGTCCAAGGAGGGAGTAGAGGGTAATTAGTGTCACGAGGGCTTGAATCACAAAGTTAGTGTAGGGGATATCTGTTCAAGGGTCATTTTGTTGTTGTGAATGAAATTGGTAACTAAGGGAAAGCAAAAAAGTCCTTTGAAATGTAAATGGTACAATAAAAATATAGGTTAATTTCTGAGTCAGACTCTTCTTTTTCTCTTTCTTTCTTCTTTCTTTTTTCTTTCTTTCTTTCTTTCTTTCTTTCTTTCTTTCTTTCTTCCTTCCTTTCTTTCTTTTTAAAGGATCTGACTGTGTATCAAGCCCTGGCTGAGCTAGGATTCACTATGTAGGCTGGCTTTGAATTCACAGACATCGGTCTTCCTCTGCCTCCTCTCAAATGCTAAAGACAAATATGAGAGATACCATGGCCAATTTAACTTAAATTTCTTAATATGTCACTGGAAAGATAAATTTATGGTAAAGTATAAGGTCCAGATATCAGTGGGTTTAACCTTTGCCTAAAAAGGACTAGTGCTGACGTCCTCAAGCAATGTATTAGCTGGTTTTGAAAGGACTTTATTAGATAACTTCTGTATAGTAGGCAGTACTTGGTTCAGTTTTCCAAGTCATGGTACATATACAAAATCACATTCTGCATAACTTGCTAAAGCTGAGGAGGGAAAAGTGGTCAGAGAGAACCTTGAGTCAGGGTATTACAGCCACCCCAATGACTAGGGAAAAGTCAATAGCTTAGCACACCTGCAACCTAATCCTAATTATTTGTTGCCTAGCATACATCACATAACAGTGGCATGGTCGTGGCAACCAGCATGGATTTGATAAATCAAGAAGTGAGCCTGTTAGAGATTCTGCTTCTCAGAGCTACTATATGTTGATGTTGGTGGGTAGAAGAGACAGCTAGAGAAGGAATTTGATGACAAGTAGACGTTTTAGTGAGTCCTAAACCTCTAGGAATTAAAATCTTAAATTGTTACCACTTTCAAAGGTAAATAAGTCCAGGCTATTGTAAATATTCAGATTGATAGTGAAATAAACAGAAGAGAGGGGAGGATACAAGAAGTAAGGGTAGAGTCAATTCATTTCCATAATAACCAAGGGTTAACTACAGCTAATTGAAGGCACCAGCAAGTCCCACAGCACAATCTTATTAAACTTATAAACCACACAATATTAATAAGAGGACAAGAATTAAAATGGAGCAAACATTTCTCTTCACAAAGAGAGTAGTCATTAAGACACACATAGGCCTGCATACGTGGTTTTTTGATACTTTTCCATAACAGTAGATTATTGAACAAAGCAGTACTCCTACAAGTCTAAACATAAAGAATTACATCTTTGTGGGTACCTTGGAGCTTCTCTACCTCACCTATATCTGGAGTTTATTTTCAAGGAAAATGTGATTTTGAAGCTCTTTTCAAATCAGACTACCTTTTTTTTTTTTTTTTAACTAAAGGTCAGGCTGAATGTCATTGTAAAAATTGTACCTGACATTTTCCCACTTTGCTCAGATAGAAATTTTACACAGCCATGAAGTGAAAGTTCAGAAAGGTTCTTTGGGAGAACTCTATAGATTTTTTTTATCGGCTTTCAAAACAAAATTACTGTGCTTTAGATGTGCTTTTCCTAACAGGCTCATGTGTTTGGACACTCGTTCTCCAGCTGGTGCTTCTATATTGAAAAATAGCTGAACCTTAGGTACTTAAGGCCTAGATGACAGATGTTGCGTACAAGAGATAGATTTGAAGGTGATATCCACCTTTGGTTTGGTCATGAGCTTCCTGTTTTCTTGTGAACATATAGTACTATAAGATTCCGCCACTGTGAATATAGCTAACACAGCCAGCATGTCTTTCCCAACATAATGAATGGATGGATATCCTCTGAAACTGTGAGCCAAAATAAATATTTTCTCCATAAAGTATTTATATCAGATATTCTGGAACAGTAAAAAATAATGCCAGCTAATACAAATGTGAATTCACCTGTATTGCTGTATTGCCCTTTGTAAAGAATACAGACAAAACCACCAATTAACAAGAGCTATATCATCCTTTTCATTTCACAAGTCAGGCTTTGCCTAATCACTGAGATGAATGAGACATAAAACTTCAAGTTTCCAAAGACAGAACAGTGATCAATTACTCACCATAATCATGTTGGCCTTTCTAAATGCTATATGTAGATGGGGATATCAGATTGGCTCTTCTGTCTAGGTTGATAGATCAGTTGAATCACACAGCCAACAAATTTAATAGATTCATTTCACCTCACTGACAGAATTGATTGATTATTTTGGTGTCAGTAGACTCAGGGATTCTTTCTTGTGGGCATCTGGTAGATAAAATGTTTCATTATATTCAGAGTAATTATGTTTTGAGAATGTGTGACATTATTTTATGCACGTACAAAAACACACACACACACATACACACACACACATATCTTCTTTTGCTTGTTTGTTCGCTCTTTGAGACAGAACCACAAAGCTAGCCTGCATGTAGCATGCAGCCCAAACAGACTTCAAATTTATGGCAGTCTTTCTGTCTCAGCTTCCCAGCATGATCTACTGTATCTTATTTGCATTATCACTTTTATATTCTTTATTATAGCACAGAATAGATACATTAATTACTTTTCCCTTAAAAACTGAAAAAAAAAAAAAAAACAAACAAACCCAAAGCTGTATGGTCTAGTTATCTGTAAAAAAAAAAAAAAAACTAGAAAGTTGTATGGTCTCTGTTTAAACTGTAAATGAATGCAGTTCTCATTTTTCAAATTATCAGTAAAACAAGGAGTATAATACATGTAACAATATCTTTTCTTACTCCTTATTTACACCATTTATCTATTGTTTGGAACTATAGGTACGTCTTCTGAAATATGGTGCTTGTCCAAAGCAATCAAATTATTTAGCGCAATTCTTAATATCTCAAGGAGAAGTTTTACAAAAAGAGGAAAAGGAAATTAAAATCAGTATGTAATCTCAGGGAACCCTGAATTGCCAAAAATCCTGAAAAGAATGGAGTTGGAGGGTTCATAATTCTTTCTTTCTATCTATCTATCTATCTATCTATCTATTTATACACACACACACATATATACAGAATGGTAATTAAAACGATGTGTTATTAACACAGAGTCAGATACATAGACTATAGAACATAACAGAGAACCAAGAAATAAATCTTTGTATATATGATCTATGGCATAAGAGTGCCAACTGTAAACAATGGAGACAAGAGTAAACAGTTTTCTTCAAGACCTGGTGTTGAGAAATTGGCTACCCACATGAAACAAATGAAGTCGTGCTCTCAACTTATACTTAATAAAAATTAAAGACTTAAGGCTAAACACCTAAACGTATGAATTTATAAAACTGTTAGAGAAAAACGTAGAGGAAAATATTAGAAGAAAATGTATTTGTCACACATTCCAAGGACATAGGCAACAATAGCAAGAATAAGCACTTAGGACTACATAATAAAAAGAAAGCGTCATCAGGGTGAAAAGGCAATCTATGGTGTAGAAGGAAAAATAAAAGATTAATATTCAGAAAATATGTAAATAACTCTTACCTAGCAATGGCAGATTATGCCTATAATCTTAGGCCTCAGATGTCCAAAGTGGAAGACCACAAGTTTGAGGGCACGCTGGACTACAAAGTGACTTCAAGGTCATTGTGATCTAAAATAAGACCTTGTTGACAACTTCCCTCCTCACCCCAAAATACTTCCAATAACTCAAAAACAACAAATGCTTAATACGATTAAAATGTCCAATCAGCCTAAAGAGATGTTTCCTTACAGAAGAAACACAAATATCTAAAAAGTATATGAAAACATGCTCAGTATCACTGATCACCAAGGAGAAAAAAGAAAATTTCACGGAGGTATCATCTCACATTAGACAGTCCACCAAGAAGTAGCAACCCAAATTTTAAATGGGAAAGAAATCAAAATCTCATCACTGTTGATAGAAATGTAAAATTGTGCAGACAGTGGGGACAACTGAAAAGGTTGTGCATGTGGGTGGGGGTAAAGTTTTACTTCTGAGATTATATTCAAAAGAATTAGAAGCAGGTTCTCAAAGAAGTTATATGTGTATGCAGAGTAACTTCAACATTATTTACAATAACAGATATAAGCAGTCCAAGTATACATTGATGGATGAATGGATAACAAACTATGGTGTATACATGATAAGATATTATTTACCCTTAATAAAGGAGGATATTCATTATTTGCTACATGCTATGTGAAATAAGCCAGCCACAAACTGTCAACTACTGGATGGTTCTATTTCTAAGAGAAATATCAAATAAGATAATTTCTCTTTATTCATGGGGAATACGTATACTCAGTTTCATATATATATATATATATATATATATATATATATATATGCTTATGATAAAGCTCAATTAATATATTAGGACAGTAAGATATTTTCTTTTGTTTATTTAATTAGATCTGGCTATGTTACTGGGGCTGAACTGGAATTCACCATGAAAACCAGGCTGACTTTGAACTTGTTAAGATTCTTATGCCTGTCCTCACAAGTGTTAAAATTACAAGTGTGCAAGACCATGCCTAGATATAATAAGAGATGAACAATAACCACAATATAATGAAAGAGTCATCTCAATATATTGCAATTGAAATGACCAGATCACTGCTCTTACACATTGGGATCAGTGCTTAGTAACTTTGAATTACTTAAACAGAGGCACAATGACACTACAATGCTCACTATGTTAAATGAGAGAACTAATAAGTAGGATAAAAATAATGATGCATTTTCAAGCTGGAATAGTGTGGGATGCCACAGTATTTCACCATGTTACTCAGAATGGTACACAGCAAAAATTTTATGAATTCTTATTTCTGGAATTCTCCATTTACTATTTTAGACTACAGTTGATTGTGTGTTACTATAACCACAAAACAAGAAAGCAGTGTTTATCCTATACTTGTAGGAATACTGTAGCCAGAATCATAGAAATAGAACTTAAATGAGGGTTGCTTAGAGCAGAGAGAATAGGGAAATGTGTTGCTGCTCTGTGAGTATGACGTTCCCATTTCACCAGATGAAAAGTTCTAGAGTTTTGTTATACAACAACAGTGACTATAGTTAATGATACTGAATTGTATACTTAAAAAAAATTACTGAGGGCGTCCCAGATAGCTCAGTGAGTAAAGATGCTTGCCTCGCAACTCGAGTTGATCCCTAAACCCATGTAAAGGTGGAAGGAGAGAAAAAACTTCACAAAGATGTCTTCTGACCACCATACATAATCTGTGGTACATATACATGTACGTACATATCCTCTCTCACTCTCTCTCACTCTCACACACACACACTCTCTCTCTCTCTCTCTCTCTCTCTCTCTCTCTCTCTCTCTCTCTCTCTCACACACACACACACACACAAAATAATTAATAGATGAGGTGAATAGGCAGGCTGTAGGTAGTTTATTGTATATGTGTGTAATAAAATAAATGTATATATGAAAAATAAAAATATTAAAAAGAAAAAAGGTGAATAGGTACATTTTATGTTTTATATTGTGTGTTTTTAATGTGTGTGTGTGTGTGTGTGTGTGTGTGTGTGTGTGTGTGTGTGTATACACATGTGACATTGAGTGTAAGAGAAGAGATTAGAGAACAACTCACAGGAGTAAGTTCTCGTTCCACCATTCTGTTTCCAGGGATTGAACTTAGGCTGTCAGACTTGATAGCAAGTGTCTTTACCTGCTTGGCCATCTTACTGGCCCCAGTATTACATTTTTACCACAATTTAAAAAATATTCTAGAGTGATTAGCTTCTTTGAAACTATTCTATTAGTGATTAAATAAAGAATTTCCATGAGACGTCATGCTGCTTGCTCCCAAAGTAATTTTAATTAGGTATTTTAAAGGTTCACATCTTGGCATGCATTTCTAAGATATTATATTTTAATATTTAAAATAAGGTTTAATTGTGACATTTTGCTCAGCTACACGATCTGTGTAAACTATTTTATTTCTGCAGTTCTAGATACTGCACATTAAGAGATACAGTGTATCTTTCTTAACATTCTTCATCTTATATTCTCACTGTATTTTTGGCACCTTGCATCTTGGGGCTCAGGAGCATCTTTCTTCAGAAAGTCAGCAAGCTATCCTCAGGAACCTCAAAGGCTCTGTTATCACAAGTCAATCCCCAGGCTCCTCCACCTTTTTCTTTAAGGTGATAGAATGCAGATGATCACATTCCAGGCCATTGCAGGCCCTCTTAGCTACTGGTAAATGATGCACCACATCCAGGATAAGCACAACTAATTGTTATCTTAAAAAAGTGCCACTATTAAGCATTGAGACCATACAGTTACCAGTGTGGTGATCTTTTACAAGTAATGATTTAAGCAAGTTATGCATTTTCTTCTAATGATAGTGAGTTTTCTCTAAACAATGCAAGGATTTTTCTGGGAGCAACCAGAAGCAGCAGTTTGTAAGCTTCATGAGGAAATCAGTCCCACTGCTCTATAGTCACGACTTGTGTAATGTGCAAGATAAAACGGCATAGCCATTTCTCTCAGTGGGAACTCATTGGACATCATCTCCACAGAGCCATTATAAATGAGGAATACTTCTGGCCTGGCTGAAATGTCCAACTGCTTCCTCAAAATTTATCTGATTGTCCTCAGTCAGAAATTCTCTCAACACATGAATATCACAATAAAACCATTCTTAAAGAACTAAGGTTATATTGCTGGGCTAAAGTTATTTCCACTTCATTATTACTTTTAACCCTAAAGTTTAAGAATACACCCCCATTAAACTTTATATTCTCTTTGCGTAGCCGGCTAGTAAATATTCCTTGGGTGTGTATATAGGTAGAAGATATTTTTAAATTTGAATAAAAAAGCTTTCTAGGTATTTGACTCATCTGTGAAATGGAACACTAATCCATAAGTATGTTGTGAGGATCAAATCAGAAGGGCCTAAATGTGAGCTACTATTAATAACTTGTATTTTAGTTCATGGACACTATAGTGAAATAAAGATGAATCTGATACGTTTCCTGCACTCAATGAATTTCTAACCTTCACATTATTAGTTTTTAAAATTTTATATATTTTTGTCTTGTCCATAACAATGAAAGCTTTAAAAGAGAAAGATGTTGCCTGTCATAGCCAGTGCTGTATCACCAATAAATATTTGTTCAGTGAATAAGATAACGATTGGCAGTATCTAGTGGAAAAATCAACAGTATTCAATAAATATTTACTGATCTGCTGCTATAAGCAAGATACTAGAAGATACAGAAGTGAATAGAGAGGCAGAGTATACAGAAAGGTGAGAGAAATTCTATGAGAATCTGTAAGGCTTCATGGAGTTAGTGTTTGTTTTGGTGTTTGAATAACAGGCAGAATTTGGACGATTAGAGATGACAAAAATATGTAATGAAAATAGCAGCATGAATAAAGGCACAAACTCTAGGAGAGTAGGTGAACTTGGCAAATTCAGAAAGGGCTATGTAATTGGAGCATATGATACATAGGAAGTAAAATACTTGAGATCCTACTGCTCAGGGCTTTGAATATCAGGATAATTGAGCTAAACAATAATTTGTCTGAACAGAGAAGAGTTTTGCATGATATAGCAGGGAGTCCAGGGTTGGATTTGATGACTTAGAAATTCACCCTTGACCCATTATTTCCTGACCTTTAATACCGTTACCAGTTTTGTTACTTTATTTAAAAACCCAATTACAAAAAGAAGCAGGGTCCTAGAGGTGAGTTTTAATCAAAGATACTTTCTGACCTTGTAGAAAACAGTCTTGGTGTTTTGGAAGAAACTGTGCTTTTGCCAGCAAGAGAAAATCTGAAGCAAAATAGCAAACAGAAGATATAATGTGTTTCTCTGTTGCCTGCCCTTAATGCATTTGACCAGGTATTTGTTTCTTGTTCTACTTTCTATAAATCAGTACAAATGAAGCAATACCAAAATACGGCAAAGAAAAATGCAAATGAGATTTTGAGAAAATACCTTCTAAAAGATTTATAATAAGAAGAGAAATGTAAAGAGGAAGTCACCAATGTCAGTTCCACCTGGCTGCCCAATTTGAACAGTAGGAAGGATACGGTACATTCTTGCAGGGATGATTATAGATGAACCCAAGAACTATTTTTTTTTTAATTTGGCAAATTTGAAGGATGATTTTAGTTCTTCATGCTAGCTTTGCTTTGTTTAAGCATATACCAGCCAAATGTTTCTGAATAGGATTGTATCTTTTCTTCATGACTACTGAAAACAAACACATGAAAACAACAAAATAAATTGCTTTAACTGTTCTCTTCCCTGTACACATAGCTATGCATCACTAAGTGCCTGATATTTACCATCACCAACCAGTTATTAGCTCATCCGTCTAGCCTGTGAACATATATAGTCAATAAACATACTTTACCTAGTATGAACTCATTTTCATATACTCTGCCAGGCACTAAGGATATTGTGTTTTCTGTTACTAAAGTGATGTACATTGATTTCTGGCATATTTACAGGCGGTCTAGAATGGGTTTAGAAAACAAACCTATATTGATAGCTACCTAAAATTTTGTACGTTTATTATTTGTTCTTAATTGATTGGTAATTCCCTGTGACTGAATGCATTACTTTAAAACAAATACTCCAAGTCAATTTGCTTGCCAATATCTGATAATAATTAGATAAAACATTTCTTTTTTATAGGAAGTACAAGATTTTCTGTTGCAAAGAACCTTGTAATCTGATCATTAAAAACTCATTTATCTACCATTCTTAACATTTTAGCTTGCATTTATTTATTGGTGTGTGTGTGTGTGTGTGTGTGTGTGTGTGTGTCCTGTAGTACATGCATAGGGAAGACTGATACAAGAGGAATGTCATGACTTTTGTTTGTTTGTTTGTTTGTTTGAGACAGGGTTTCTCTGTGTAGCCCTGGCATCCTGAACTTGCTTTGTAGACTAGCCTGGTCTCAAACTTATAGAGATCCACCTGCCTCTGCCTCTTGAGTGCTGGGATTAAAGGTGTGTGCCACCATGACATGCAATTGCCAGGATTTTGAGGCAAGAAATTGCTCAGAAGTGTGTCGGTGCCTAGCATATTCCTGATGCCTTATAATAATTATTCATTGACCTTAAGAGTTCTTTTTAAGCTGGGTATGGTGGCACATGCCTTTAATCCCAGCACTCAGGGTGGCAGAGGCAGGTAGATCTCTGATAGTTTTAGGCCAGCCTAGTCTACAGAGGGAGTCCAGAACAGCATGGCTACACAGAGAAACCTTGTCTCAAAAAAAAGCAAGCAAGCAAACAAGCAAGCAAGCAAGCAAGCAAACAAGAGTTCTTTTTACCACTAAATACATTTCCCACAAGGCCTTCTAAACGTATAAATTATTTTATGATTTCTTTTCTGCTTACAGATTGATTTAATCTAAACACAAATGTCTAAAGCAAGGTAAAGGCTGACTGAGATTAGTTACAAAAAGGTACCTCTATTGGGTTGTCTTACCCTACATTGATACAAGTCTTGGCAAAGTGGGGAGGTTGGATCACAGCAAATACTTAATGCTTTGCCTGGGCACCTAGGTATTTCTTTCAAACTGAACAAAAGTTTCTACCATTACAACATCCACCATTGTAATTCCTTAGAGACAATCTATACCCTGTGTAAACAACTGTAGTGACTAGGAATCAGTTCCCCGAGTTTATTGATCTATTTTTATTAATACTTTCTGAGTTTTCTCCTTTGGATTGTTACTTAAGTATTGAAAATTCAAGATGGGCACAGTGGTGCATGGCTGTAGTCCCAGCACTCTGGGAGGCAGAGGAAGGCAAATCTCTGTGAGTTTGAGGTCAGCCTGCTCTACAAAGCAAGTCCAGGACAGCCAAGGCTACATAGAGAAACCCTGTCTCAAAAAACAAAAACAAAAACAAAAACAAAAACAAAACAAACAAAAAGAAAATTCGATCATTATATTTCTTTTTGATGGAAATAGCTAATTTTCATAAACATCTCATTCATTATAAAGATATTTTCTCATAAAACAATCCTTTTGATATGAATTCTATTTTTGTTTAGGAAGTTCTATTATAGTTGGAATCAATAGCAAGTTGTTTTTCACTATACTAATAGTGAATACAGAAGTTATGTTTGCTTGTGGTTTTTGTTTTTGTTTTGCTTTTTTGCTGTTTTTATGTTTTGTTGTGACAGGGTCTTCTGTAGCCCAGGTAAGATTCAAGTTCCGTGTATTGCTAAGGCTGTCCTTGAGCTCTTGATCTTCCTGCCTTGCCCTCTCAACTGCTGGAAACTCTTTTTTTTTTTTTTTCTTCTTCTTCTTCTTCTTCTTCTTCTGGGAACTCTTAATTGCAGGCTTGCGACATTGCTAGCCTGTTTTTTTTTTGTTGTTGTTTTGTTTTTTAAGATTTGCCCTTGTTATCTCTGTTTTGCTCCAGACCAGCTACGTTTCAGCTGGAAGAAGATAAGGTTAATCTTTTGGTGCAGGTGTTCTTGCAGGCTAGGCTGATCCTCTGTCTGATTGTGAAATTAAAAGTGGACTTCTTGGGGGCAAAACCAGCCCTGCTGCACGTTGCAAAGGTGCTTATTAGGGAAGAAAATCTCCGAGTAGAGAGAGCATGGTTATTAACTTCAACTATTTGAAGAGATTCCACAAACAGAAGGGAGAATTGTTCTTTCACTAAGGTAGTAAAATGTGAATTAATAGGTAAAAGTTAAATGAAGTCAGTTTTTTAACGAATATTTAAGGGATTTCCCAATAATATTGAGGGCCAGCTGACAGAGTGAAA
Source organism: Acomys minous (assembly GCF_964271855.1). Classification (NCBI taxonomy): domain Eukaryota; kingdom Metazoa; phylum Chordata; class Mammalia; order Rodentia; family Muridae; genus Acomys; species Acomys minous. The sequence continues at coordinate 66,106,367 of NC_140488.1, read as the reverse complement.
TTCCTATCATTTCATGTGCTCAGGTAGAAAGGATTAGGTGCTCCCGACATCTGCAGAGATTTCTTTGTTGTTATGACCGTTGACCTGAAAATGTTTAAAGTGGCTTCTGCCTTGGAGACTGTAAGACTCTATTTTAAATCTTACCCTAGTGGATTTTGTCCCATGGGATCAGAAGTTACAGAGTAGCATACCAGTGCGACAAACTTTTTTGTTTGTTTGTTTGTTTTTTTAGCGACTATGGTATACAGGGTTCTTTACTCATTTTTTAAAATATATGAACACTGCAATATGCTATTAGAAATGGTCATTAGATTATTCACTTCCAAACCTTTAGCTATAATGTATGGTGTATTTTGTGATTCCATTTTGTTTCTCATAAATGTTAGAAAGCTCAAGAGCTACTAGCCTTTTTTCTAAAGCATGGAGTTGTTTGGTTCAAAGTATATAGCGTGTGAACCTAAAGTTCTTTAATTCTATCCTTACTATTGAGTTTTCATCTGATTCTGAGACAAGTCACTTGTGGTGTGATGAAATTTCAGCAACATTCACTTCTAAAGTACTTCTCTGTTCCTGTTAGTGTTCAAGTATTTTGCAGATCCAACTATCCAAACTACACCACAGCAGACATCATCTCTACCACTTTGAAGTCAAGAATGTAAAAGTGAAGGGCAATTATTTTATTAACTAAATTTATAAAACTGATTATAGAACAGGCTTAGCCTAAATATTTAATAAGATTATTTTCTGTTTGGTGAAGACCCAGTCCACCATATTAGTCTCCAAGAGGTTGCGTCATATAGGAATTGAAATGATATGCTTGAGAAGAGGCAAATTGGGAGCAGAACGCCATGTATTTTGACACAACCTTCCTAATTCAGTTCATCATGCTGTGGTGAACTACAACCATAAATTATTTTCATTGCAACTTCATAGCTGTAATTGTGATATTGTTATTAATCATACTGTAAATTTTCTTTTTAGAGATAGATGTTTTCCAAAGGGGTCATGACCTACAGGTTGAGAATCACTGACCTAGGCCATGAGGCTATGGCTCAGATCTGATTTTGGATCCCAAGCACCTATATTAAAAAAACCAAACAAATAAGAAACCAGGTGCATCATGTAATCTCAACTCCAAGGAGGCAGAGATAGCTGGATCTCTGGGGCTCATCGACAAGTCAGCTTAGTAGAATTGATAAACTCCATGTTCAATGAAAGAGCCTATCTCAAAAACAAAACAAAACAAAAACAAACAAACAAACAAACAAACCAAAAAAGAGGACAGTGTTTAACCTGAAATTGCCCTCTGGTCTCCACATGTATACACATTACACACATGCATGTAGACTTGCACACACATATGCACACTGGAACACACACACACACACACACACACACACACACACACACACACACACACTGAAGTTGCCCTCTGGTCTCTACATGTATACACATTACACATATGCTTGTATACTTGCACACACATATGCACACACACACAAACACAAGCACATGCATATATAGACATGAATAAAATAAGAAGAAGAGTCTCCACACACTGATGTTTACTAATGGTTTCTCTATTTGCTTATTTGGGAGGAGTTGTCTGTTGAGACAGTCTCACTTTATACTCCATGCTGGCGTCAAATTTGCAGCAATACCCCTGCCTCAGGCACCCAAGTGTCAAAATACAGGCTTTGAGCCACTATGTCTGACTTATCAGTGACATTTTCATGCATAATTTTTTCACCAAATAAGCAACATGTAACCCAATTACTGTCTTAGATAAATTATTTAGTGATACTTTTCTGTGGATTATTGTCATGGGTGCAATGCATGTGCTATTTATGCCTTCTTTTTCTTTCTAGAATGCTGAATAACAAATTTAGAGGGTATGGAAGTTTCTCTATAAATAATATATTTAATTTTTAATTTGAAAATTCCCTCAAATTTTACAATGTATTTTATCCTATCTGTCCACTACTTCCCTCCAACTCTTTATAGTGCCTTCCACCATCTCCCTCCTCACTTCCTATTTCCTGAGTACTATGTTAGTGTCTTTTGTCTTTTCTTTCATTTTTCTTTTACAATGCTTGGAGTGGAATTCATAGCATTGCTTGGACTATGCTAGTGCTCTACTACTGAGCTACATCTCTAGCTTGAAGTGTTGCATTTAATAGAAGTGTAACAGCCCTTTCCATGGGGCCTGCATTTATTGTTAGCAAGATATTGTTGTAGATTCTGTGAGCACCAGGTGCTCCACTGTAATACAGAGCTCTTTCTGATTTTTTGAAAACATCAAACAGATATTGATTTATGAGTAACAATTCAGTCTGGGGTCGTTGCCATGGTGGTTGTGAGGTAGTCACTTTTGCTAGACGAACTAGAAATCTCAAGGGTATAGAAGGATTAAGTATTAAAAAGGAACTGAAAATTTACACTCTTCTCATCTGTAAAAGCAAAGGCTGATAGACATAAATGAAGTTATTAATATCATGATGAATATTAAGTACAATAGCAACATATAGTCACGGAAAAATACAGTAACTATTCGAACTTTAATATAGTTTCTCTACATAGTTTACCCACATTAACATCTTGTGGGTAAGGAGCCATGGACAATCTAAAAATGTTAATACCAGGCAGGAGAAACCTCCTTTGAAGTTGTTAATTAACAAAGTCCAACATACTCTCAAAATAGTGTAGGCTATTGTTGCCCTTGGTGGTTGTTTTCCAGAATTTGAAGGTAGTAAGCCTCTAATTGCTGAAAATACCATACACTTCATGTATTGGCCTTAAGGGAATCCAGTTAGATAAGACTTGGAAGCTCTTCCAGAGGGACTAGCTTTCAGAGTTCCAGTTGTGATCCCTATAGACAACAAGAATGATTAGCACAGATACCTTTGCTATTGAAGTGCTGTATCGGTAAAGTTTCAACCTAATCAGTAAGTGTTGCATTTAATAGAATTGTATAGTGCCATTTATACCTTGGTAGTAACAAATGGCTGTTTCATACAGTTAAGGCCTGTAAACATAGCAGAGTATCATTAATGGTGTCAGTGTTGGCTCTCTCCCATGGGATGGGTCTCAGATTGGACCAACCATTGGATGGACATTCCCTCAGTCTCTGTTCTGTGTTTATCTTTTTACATCTTGTGGGGAGGGTAAATTTTGATGGGCAGCTTGATCTTTCATGTGGGGAGCCCTAGTAAGTTAGTGGGTGTGGTCTATAACATGGACTCTGTTGCCTTCATTTGATCACTTCGCCCTAATGGCAAAGTGGATGAAGCTGAACTCAGTCCTGATGTGACGTGTTGTGCTGGGATGGGTTGGTGGGGAGAATTCTCCTTTTCTGAGGAGAAGGGAAAGTGTGAAGGGGAAAGAGTGGCAGAGAGTGGGACCAGGAAGAGAAGAGGGTGCTACAATCAGGATGTAAAGTGAATATATAAAATAAAAATATACAGTTAGACACAAATAATAGGAAGGTATTCATGTCATGCACTGTAAGAGTAGTTTGTGAAGCCATAGAACCTAGAGTTAAATATTCTATTGCTACTTTTATAAACCAATGGATACATCTACATTACTCTATACCTAAAGCTCAGGGAACATTTCAGAAGAGGTGCAGAATGATTATAAGAGCCAGAGAACCAATCTGTATGCTCAAAGATAGTGTGTTTTGCATGACAGGGAAACTGCACCCATGACATCTTAACAATATGGCTGTCTAAACAAGACTGCATAATCACACTACCATCTGACATGTGCGTGGGGGAAATCTCATAAGCACCTTCCCCTTGGTGAAGAGCTATAGGACGTTAATGTCTGTGGAAAGAGGGAGAACTAGTCTTCCCCATGTATGAGCTCCCTAATTGGTTATCCAGTACCAATGTTCATCCCTGAAACATGAGAAGTGGTGAATTGACTCACCTGGTTGTGTTTATATATTAATTCATGTGTGTGTGCGTGCGTGTGTGTGTGTGTGTGTGTGTGTGTGTGTGTGTGTGTGTGACAAATTTGAAAGATTCCAGGGAGAGAAGTTGGAAGGAAGAGAGGATGTGAAAGAAATGATGTAAATACAGTACACATACATGAAATAATAAATAGTAAGTCCTTGCACTGAAAAATCACTTGCATAAATTTTATCACTGGATTAAAAGCACAGGAAATTCTAGCCCAGGGTTATTAGGATCTCTAATTATGAGATCTAAAAACCGATATTTCAAGTAAACAGCCTCCTTCCACAATTTATTTTAAAAATGTTTTGTTTTTTTTAAGAGTATGATATAATTACATTATTTCTGTTTTTCATTTCCTTTCTCCAACCCACCACCCACCCCTTGCTATCTTTCAATTTCATGGTCTCTTTTATCCCATTAATTGTTCTTACATTTAACTTTGAGAATCACTGCTTTAAAGAAGCATTTTTTTTAGATCAGTAAAATAAAGTACTATTCTATGATCTAGTATACTGGGAAACACAGACTCTAGACCTAGTGTCAGGACTATCATCTGAGAGAACTTAGGAACTTAAGAAAGTGCTATTATCACCTCTTTGAGCATCAGTTTCCTTCTTGGTATAATTATATGCATTATATGAATATAGATGTAAACTATGAACAAGTGGGAGTCAAATAGCAGTCAAACGATGAATATGTAATGGGCATATATGGCCCTAAAGAAAGCTAATATGTTTGGAAAGTACTTTTAAAACTGTGAAAATAATCATAAATTTAATTTATATCCCATCTTTGTGAATGTCAGAAATTTAATTGTCTGAGTAGCTGTAGTTAGATCCAACTCAATTCAAATTTATATTTTACATAAAATGACTACCCCCTGTTGAGTTTTCCTCCCACTAACTCCCCAGCAATCTTTTAGCAATCAGTCTCTGTTATACCTTGTTTGATTATATGCTTTACATCATGTTTCATTTTATGTATTTAAGCCTAAAATTTTAAGTTATGACAAACTCCAGGAAACTGAAGAATATATTCCTTTATTTTGAGTCTCAAAGTCCATATAGTATTGAATGCATAGGTGGTCAACTGGTAGTTTTATCTTTTAAATTTCAAAGTGACTTTTAAGTTAAAAAAGTCTTTACAACCAGTTCCTTTTATCCCCATAATCAATGATAGGCTTCCAGAAGAGATATAGTTATTACCATTCTATAGAGTAAGAAACTGAAGCTTAAAGAATTTCATAGCTTGAACATGTTCCCATCTAAGGCTCCAGTTACTTCTTCTTACTCCCTCCCCCCTCAAACCTCAGTTATATGCAACTCTGCCCCAGATGCACATGGTGTCGCAGTATTGAGAAGTGATAGAATATTCCAGAGGTCTTGCATTCAATTTCCAGCAACCACATGGTGGCTCACAACCATCTATTTATAATGTGATCTGATGCCCTCTTCTGGCATGCAGGTGTACATGCAGATAGTGCACTCATATACATAAAATAAACAAACAAATCTTATAAAAGTGAAAACAAAAAAGAATGTATAAAGTGTGGTAACTTAACTAAAATTGGTACTGGTCTATGCAGCTATAGAGAAGTCACCCATTCTGGCACGAGAATGTTCAGGAATGCCATTTTGCAATCACTTATGCTACTGAAAGGAATCCCATTTGTTGGCTATTACTTTTTGTCAACTTGACACAGGCTAGAGTCACGTGAGGGGAGGAAGCCTAAGTGGAGGAATTGCCTCCATCAAATTGGACTGTGGATGTGTCTGTCAGACATTTTCTTGATTGATAGTTGATGTGGGAGGGCCCAGCCCAATGAGGGTAGTCCCAGGCCTACACAGGTAGTCCTGGGGTATATAAAAAAGCAGGCTGAGCAAGAAATGGGGAGTAAACATGCCTCTGTTTCAGTTCCTGCTTCCAGGTTCTTGCTTTGAGTTTCTATTCTGACTTTCCTTCATGATAGACTCTAACCTATAAGATGAAATACCACCCCACCCACCAATCTGATTTTGTTCCTGATGTTTATCATAGTGGCAGAAAGCAAACTAGGACACCCAAATTTCTAAAAGTAATCCCAAAACTCCATTAGTTCATCAAAGTACACATATATGGAACTGTTAGTTTGGTCTGTTATTAGTTACTTATCTAGGGTCAGTAACATTTGTTCACATCTTCCCAGGAAGAGTTCACGCATCGCCAGTACACATGTCAATACTCCTCATGCCCCCATCCCACCCCTGGTTTGTTTTTTCCTTTCTTTTTTCCCTCCCTCCCCTTCTCTCTGCTTTTCTTTCTCTTTTTTGAGACAAAGATTAACCCAAGCTGGCCTGAAACTCAGGCCTCAAACTTGAAACAATCCTGCCCCAGCCTGCAATGCTGAGATTACAGGCTTGAGTCACCATACTTAGTGTTCCAATGCTTTTTGTTATTATATAATACCACAGTGTACATATTCTTATTGGAGAAATGATAGGTTGTGGAATAGTTTTTATAATGTAGAAATTTTCCATAATCAAAATTTCACCCCCTTTTAATAAAAAAATTTACATCATTAAAAGAAAAGAGGAAAATTAGAATAAAGCCTAGACTAATTTCAGCATTAATTCTTGGGTATAAATTTTATCGCATTTCAAATGACATTGTCTTGGTTATAAGGTATTCTAAATTCACTGCACCTGAATTCTGTTTTCTTTTCTGTTTTTTTTTTTTTTTTTTGTGATCATTTGTATTCAACTAGATCAATGCTTATTTCGAATGAACTTGGGCTTTCTTAACCTTTTGTTACTGTTTTTCCAATGAAAATATCTGATAATTATCTCAAAATAGAAGGCACAAAAGCTATGAGGTTAAATAAGAATGAATCTTTTAAAATAGTTAATTGGTCCAGAGCCTCTTATGTTTAGAAAAATAGCACTGTATGCACTAAACAGGCTTTACAAAGGTTAAGTGGCCTTTTTCCTCTGACTCACTGCATCAGTGAAGATAACAGGTTATACAACTCTTCATATAGGAGTGAACTACATATTTGAAATGATATGCAATAAGAAAGAAGGCCTTTAGAAAGCAATTTGTGTGTCCATGAATAAACTAGAGAGAATGTAAATACCAAACATGCAGGCAGGTATGTAAACAATGATGCAGATTCCCATGAGAAATAAAACATGGTTGAACAAAGTATGTTTGTCTGTTTTAGAATCAGTAATAACTGGGTAAAATTCACTCAGTAGGAAAGAAACATAACAAAGTAGGACAAAGCAAATGTACTCAAATTTATGTAAGTCATTTAAAAAATCTATTTCAGAAATTTACCATCATTTGCACATGCATTAGAGAGTAACATTTGATAAAGTGAAATGAAGTTGCAAGAAATAACTTTTCTATAGTAAGTCTAATTCATGTAATTTTATAAAATATGTCTAGATACCTATAGATAATGGAGCAGTAAAAGTAGATGAAATGTATTACATGGAATTAATACTTCACTCAGTGCAAAGCAAGGAGTTCACTTACTCTCATTCCTCTAACTGCTATAATAACTGCTAGAGTCTAGCAGTTCTTTTTTTCCTGTGAATGATTTTTAAATTTTTTAAATTTAATTAATTTATTCAGATTACATCTCAATTGTCAGCAACTCACTTGTATCTTCCCGTTTCCCCCTCCCTCCCTCTTTTCCCCTAATCCCATCCCCTAGGCCTGTGACAGAAGGGGACCTTGTCCCTCACTATAAGATCACAGCCTATCATGGAAACAGCCTAAGTGTCCATCAGTAGAAGAACGGATAAAGAAACTGTGGTACATATACACTATGGAATACTACTCAGCTATTAAAAACAAGGAATTCCCGAAATATGTGGACAAATTGATTGAGCTGGAAATGATCATAAATGAGTGAGTTAACCCAGAAGCAGAAAGAGTCAAATGGTATATACTCACTTATATATGCATATTAGCCCAAGGGGCATATCCCATGAATGTCTTCACTTACCAGGAAACTGGACCAGAGGAGAGGACATCCTACTGGGACTCTATGTGAGAGAAGCAAGGGAGAATGGGGAAATAGTAGGATACAGAGGGTCCTAGAAACCTACAAGAAGAACATTATGATGGGTGGATCTGGGCCCAGGGGTCCTGCTCAAACTATGGCACCAGGCAAGGACAATATGTGCAGTAAACTTTGAACCCTTACCCAGATCTAGCCAATGGACAGGACATTCTTCACAGTTGAGTGGAGAGTGGGGTCTGACTTTCACACGTACTCTGGTGCCCCATATTTGACCACATCCCCTGGATGGGGAGACCTGGTGGCACTCAGAGGAAGGATAGCAGGCTACCAATAAGAGACTTGATACTCTATGAACATATACAGGGGGAGGAGGTCCCCCTCAGTCACAGTCATAGGGGAGGAGAGTAAGGGGAAAACGGGGGGGGGGGAGGAATGGGAGGATGCAAGGATGGGCTTACAATTGAGATGTAATATGAATAAATTAATAAAATATATTTTTTAAAAAGATCACAGCCTATCAGGTCTCATCTTGGTAGCCTGCGTACTCTTCCTCGGGGTGCCACCAGGTCTCCCCACCAAGGGGAAGTGGTCAAACCAAATATGAGGCACCAGAGTTCATGTCAGAGTCAGTCCCTGCTCTTCACACAATTGTGGAGAATGTGGTGTTTACTGGCTAGATCTGTATAGAAGTTCTAGGTTTACTGCATGCCTTGTCCTTGGTTGGTACAGTAGTTTGAGCTGACCTGAATGGGTCCAGATCTGTCAGCCTTAATGATCTCTTTGTAGGTTTCTAGGACCCTCTGAATCATTCTATTTCCCCATTCTTCCTTACTTCACACTAGAGTCCCAGTAGCAGTCTCAGTATCTATCCCAATTTCTGGCTAAGTGAAGGCTTTCAGGGAACATCTCTGTTGAGCTAGTGTTCAATTATAAGTGAGTGTATGCCATGCATATCTTTCTGGGTCTGGGTTAACTCACTCAGATTCCTAGTTCCATCTATTTGCCTGCAAATTTCAGGATTTCCTTGTTTTTAATAGCTGAGTAGTATTACATAGTGTAAACATACCACAGTGCCATTCTTCAACTGAGCACATTTAGATTGTTTCCACGTTCTGCCTATTACGAATAAGGCTGCTATGAACATGGTTGAGCATATGTCCTTGTTGTGTGGTGGAGAACCTTCTGGGTATATTCCAAGGAGTTGAATAGCTAGGTCTTGAGGTAGCCCTATTCCCTCTGACAAAAGACTAATATCCAAAATATATCAAGAGCTCAAGAAATTAAACATTACCAATCCAAACAACCCAATTAAGAAATGGGGCTCAGAACTAAACAGAGAATTCTCAACAGAGGAATATCGAATGGCTGAGAAACACCTAAAGAAATGCTCAAAGTCCTTAGTCATCAGAGAAATACTAATCAAAACAACTCTGAGATTCCATCTTACATCCATCAGAATGGCTAAGATCAAAAACTCAAGTGACAGCACATACTGGCGAGGATGTTGAGAAAAGGGAAAACTCCTTCATTGCTGGTGGGAGTGCAAACTTGTACAACCACTTTGGGAGTCTAGCAGTTCTTTAAGGAGAACACTGAAGGCTCCCTAAGAAAAGCCTTTAGAGTGTGATAGCTGTGCTATTTGCATTCTATATGTAGACAAAACTTTTAGATTGTTTTGGATCCATTTCTAACCAGGGCCAAATTCTTAAGTCATGGTTCTCCTTGAGTTCCTTCATTCTCTTCTCTCCACCCCTTTTTAAGGAAAGCAATAATAATTGCATTGGCTAACATCCTAAATACTTTCTGTGCTATGACGCATTGTGCCTTATAAGCCCAAATATATGACAGTTTATCACAGTCTCATTACTACTTAAATACTATCATTATTTTGTCTACTATATAGACAGGTCAAACAACATAGCAGATCTCTGCATTTGAAATAATATATGTGTATTAGCTTTTTAAAATTTTATGAGTACCACATGCATACAGAAGCCCATGAAGGCTAGAAGTTGTTAGATAACCTTGAACTAGAGTTACAGATGGTGAGCAGCCCTGTGGGTGCTAGAAACTGAATCATGGTCCTCTGCAAGAAGTAACTGAATCTAGGTCCTCTGCAAGAACATCAAGTGCTCTTAAGCACTAAGCCATCCCTCCAGCCTCTTATATTAGTTTAAATTATGTGTATATGTGTATGGATGTATACATGTATATACAGATGCCCACAGAGTTCAGAAGAGCTCATCGGATTTCCTACAGCTAGAGCCACAGATAGTTATGATCCATTCAGTGTGAGTGCTGGAACTAAATTCTAGTCTTCTGCAAGAGTAGTACATGCTCATAACTGCCGAGCCATCTCTCAAGCCCTACACCTATAATACTAATACAAACACTCACTCAATTTTAGCTATCAAGCATTATACACATCCAGCACCTTGAATTCCTCTTACGCTGCCTAGCACTCACTCACTGTCATCTATTACAATGATTCTATCAAGATTTTTCAGAGGTTACTTATTTATGCGACATCAATTTTAATCATTAACCACTTCAACTGTCACTCTCTCAGAACCATGGCCCTTGATTTAAATATGGTAGAGAATGCAGTTGACTAAGCAAATGCCATTATATGAATGAATAAATACCTGATAGGTACATTTACCTTTTGTCAGGGATGACTGCATTATCAAAAACTATTCAAAAAATGAATGACAACTAATAAACTTCCCACAGAGGTATGTAGTAGAACAGAATATATGAGAGCCCTCTCAACATCCAGCATTGCATTGATTGAAGTAACATGTAAGATTGACTATATAATTTGCTGATCTGATGTGATTAATGACAGACTACAAGACAAGATTCTGAATATAAATACAGTGGAGGTATTTTTTTCTTGTATAAATAAACTTATCTAATTGACATTCAAAGCTGTGCCCTAGGTATTAGAGCTGTAAGCTATACACTTTAAGCTAACAAGCATTATTAAAACAATACCCAGCATTATTAGAGGTGTGGACAGAAATAGCCTTTAATAGCTTGAAATAATATTTCAAAAGGTAAAACCTTTTATGTTTTTATCCCTACAATTTCTATTACACTTGAGTCAGGCATGGTTTAGTGCCTATAATTCCCAGAATTTGAGAGAACTGCAAATTTGAGTCTAGCCAAGACAACAAAGCAAGAGTCTCTCTAAAAAACAAAACAACAGCTGGAGAGATGGCTTGCCAGTTAAAAGAATGTGCTGGTCTTTCAGAGGACTTGCGTTTGATTCTCAGCAGCCATACAGTAGCTCACAACACCTATTTAACTCCAGTTCCAGAGGACCTGAAATCTTCTTCTGGCCTCTGTGGGTACTAGGCATGCAGTCTCTACACATACATACAGGAAAAATACTCATATACATAAGATAAAAATTAAAAACAAAACAGTCTGTTTTTATTTTTATTTATTTATTTATTTAGAATTCAAATTTTATTTTGTACCAACATTTTATAAATCAATAACTAACATTTACTTTTGTCTTCTTATCCATCATTAGTGAGAAAGATGCAATAAAGTCTTTTCTAGATTTCTAGCTTTGCCAATCTGTCCTCCGATCATTAACATATGTCAAAAAGTCTACCCAGACTGATAAAAATTATTGGCTATTATCTTCATGGTTGATCATTCTTTTCATCAAACAAAAATATTTGTGTTTGATTTTTGTCTTGGATTATGTTTGATCATTCCCTGCTTATTTTTCACTCAGGAAGTATCTACCTTTAGTACATGAATGTTGGCCACTACCTACTATTTTTACATTATTACTTGTATTTAATGGTCTATATTGTCTTAAATGACCATTACATTTCAACTACTAATACCAATTTAAATATTTTTATATATTCCTTATCACATTTGACTGAGGGCCTTACATCAATTTTTTTCTGGTGGGCAGCAACACCTCCTTGGAAGTTATTAACAATGAAGCCTTTCCTCATGATCAACTTTTAATTCATTGTTTCTGTGGCAACACTAGAAAGGTAAACACCAACATTGCCGCTTCTTATAATTTCAAATGCCATATATATAGGTGGATCTGTCTGGGCTCTGTTGAGATTCATTAAGAGAAAGCCATTTCTTCTTGGTCCAAATAATGGAATCTACATTTGTCTCCAGGTAGAGATATAACATTCAGATCTGCTCAAATGATTAAAATATTGCCTATTATTATCTCCTTCCTGAAGAATTAATCCAGCTGGGCCTGCCAATCATATGGCTAAGAGATAACCATACATGCTAAGGAGAGGGGAAGGTGAATCTCCTTCATTTCTTTTTTCTTCTTTCTCATCTCTATCTTGCTGGAAGTTTATGACATGACCCTGTTGGCTGACCTCCATTGCTATTCTTTTTTTTAATTTATTCATATTACATCTCAATTGTTAGCCTTTCTCTTGTATCCTCCTATTCCTCCCTCCCTCCCACTTCCCCCCTTCTCCCCGCCCCTATGTCTGTGATTGAGGGAGACCTCCTCCCCCTATATGTGCTCTTAGAGTATCGAGTCTCTTCTTGGTAACTTGCTATCCTTCCTCAGAGTTCCACCAGGCCTCCCCATCCAGGGGATGTGGTCAGAAAAAGGGCACCAGAGTTTGTGTGAGAGTCAGATCTTACTCTCCACTCAACGGTGGAGAATGTCCTGTTCTTTTGGCTAGGTCTGGGTAGGGGTTCGAAGTTTACTGCCTATATTCTCTTTGGCTGGTACTTTAGTTTGAGGAGGACCCCAGGACCCAGATCTGCCTGTCATAAAGTTCTTCTTGTAGGTTTCCAGGACCCTGTGGATCTTTCTATTTCCCCATTCTTCCATGCTACTCTCACCTAAAGTCTCAGTAGGATGTCCTCTCCTCTGACCCACTTTCCTGGTAAGTAAAGTTTTTCATGGTACGTATCCCTTGGTCTAGTGTCTTGATATAAGTGAGTATATACCGTTTGTCTCTTTCTGCTTCTGGGTGAACTCATTCATTATGGTAATTTCTAGATCAATCCATTTGTCCACAAATTTGGGGAATTCCTTGTTTTGAATAGCTGAGTAGTATTCCATAGTGTAAATGTACCCCAGTTTCTTAGTCCATTCTTCTACTGAGGGACACTTAGGCTGTTTCCATGTTCTGGCTATTATGAATAAAGCAGCTATGAACATGGTTGAGCATATGTCCCTGTTGTGTGGTAGGGCATTTTCTGGGTATATTCCAAGGAGTGGGATAGCTGGGTCTTGAGGAAGCCCTATTTCCATTTTTCTGAGAAAGCGCCAGATATCTCTCCAAAGTGGTTGTACTAGTTTGCATTCCCACCAGCAATGAAGGAATGTTCCTCTCTTTCCATATCCTCGCCAACATGTGGTGTCACTTGAGTTTTTGATCTTAGCCATTCTGATGGGTATAAGATGGAATCAGTGTCATTTTGATTTGCATTTCTCTGATGACTAACGAGGATGAGCATTTCTTTAAGTGTTTCTCAGCCATTTGATATTCCTCTGTTGAGAATTCTCTGTTTAGTTCTGAGCCCCATTTCACAATTAGGTTGTTTGGTTTGGTGGTGTTTAATTTCTTGAGTCCTTTATAAATTTTGGATATTAGACCTTTGTCAGATATAGGGTTGGTGAAGATCTTTTACCAGTCTGTAGGCTGCCGCTTTGTTCTGCTGACAGTGTCTCCTGCATTACAGAAATTTCTCAGCCTCATGAGGTCCCATTCATTAATTGTTGAAGTCTGTTTTTATAAAAAATACTAGCAAAAATATTAAAACTTCTTCAACTTCGAGGAATGTGAAAAATATCACTTAGGTTTACGAACATATTTAGCCATGAATTTGTCTTTTAAAGAGATTTATAATGACTGTCCTTCATGTTTATGAAATCAAAACACTTTACTATCCTAAGTCAATTAATTTGCAGACCTTGGAAGGACCCAAGTCATTTGAATGTGTGTATGTCATATTTCTCCTTGCAACAGTTTTGAAAATTTATCAGTTGGGAAGGAAAGCTGCTTATGTGCTATTTCAAACTCACACTTTGCCCTCCTTTCCCCCTTCTCCACTAGTTAGGCAACACAAAGAGTTTTAATTGGGATCAGGCTTTGACAAAAAAGTCATAGGCATATTTCATCCAAATTAAAAGCATGCCAAATTAGTGTCAAAGGGAGGTAAGAAAAGCTAGATGGCATGTTAGTACTTAACAAAATCTTAACAAACTACCAGCTTTTGTTTGATGTTTATACTATAACAGTGTATTTGCTTATCTTACCATTTAAGTATGCTTCTGGGGACAAACCTGTTGCCTGTTACAGAATAGTGACTTTGTCCCATTGATTCTGGAAGTCCTGGCTTTGTTCTTACTAAGAAAAGCTCATTAGAATGATATACATGTGAGCTTAAGATGGCAATCACATTTTCACTTGAATATTCTATACTCTTTCTCTTCTTTGAACCTCACACACCAAATTATCCCTTTCCTTATCAGAACCTTATTTTAGGGAAGAAATAATTCACCTTTAAGAGGAAAAACACAACACACAGAAAAATGAACTTTAAAAGAGAGGTCTGTTAGTTGGAAATCATTTATTGCCTCTATAAAAGTTTAAATAAAAACTCTACAAAAATTCACATTACCATCTGATATGGTTTTAAAGAGATAATTAGCTTCAGAGGTAGTACCAGTAAGATGGGATGCAGGATTGCTGAAAGGGATTACTCAGTAAGTTAATGCAAAATAAAATTCCAATGAGGAACGATATATACCCAGTATACAATTTAATGGAACAATTGTAATTATATATGCATGAAAATATTCCTTTCTTCTCCCCACTCTTGGCAAATCTGTTCTTAATAAAGGCTTGTGTATACTGTAGGCTCACAAGTTAGTAGGCTATTTCATTAGAGCATTACAAAGCATAGCTTGGTGAAGGGCATGGCACAGTGCTGTCTGTCAAGGTTAACACAACTTCAAAAAGAAATCTAGCCACCATTTAGATACAGTGGCATTGATAACTCTTCAAAGAACAAAATCTTTTTTTAATTTTAATTCGTGGGATTTGAATATTCTAAAAGGACACACCATTCCTGGTGTCTCATCACTACCTCCTGGATAAAAGGCAGCAGTCAGTTCTCAGGATCTCTCAAAGGTGAGTTATAAACAATCAGGCTAAGAAGTGGGGGCTGAACACCCCTCTGCAAAAAGGGAAACAAAGTCATTTTTATCATCCAGTCTTTGTTTATATCCACTACTTAGCTGTTCTCTTATAAACTGATAAGACTGCCTAATACAGGGGCCATAAAATAGGTATTTCTTTGAGATCTTGTTAGGAACAGCAAACTGAAAACAAGATGTGACTGGGCCAGAGCCTTTTTTCTCCAATAGTAACAAACACTGATTACAGTTGCAGTGTAAAAGACCTGGTGATAGCTGACCTTACAATAGAACAGTTCCAGGTTCCCTAAACAGGCCAATTTTCTTTTAACATTTTCTTTGCATGTGTTAATTTTCCTATTCTCCAGGGCAACTGCAATTCTCATTTTCTTGTAACTAATTTTAGCTTGGCTGAATGAGTAAGGTGCCTTCTTTTTGTTTATTGTGGTTTCAGGGTTTTGTTTTTAACTCACATTTTAGAAGGTAAGTGCTCTCAGATATACATTATATACTTAGAAATTGCTTGGTATCCTACTTACTTCTGCTTCTCTGAGTGATACTTCTGATAGTGTAATATGTTTTAATAGTCAAAGCCCTAAAGAAAGAAATACTAGTTAGCTGATTTTCACTATCAGACACAAATATGTTCATGAGAGCAGTCAGAAGCTGTCATTTTTCTTGTGTTAAAAAAATCTCAAAACCAAATCCACTACATTTATGTGAAAAATATGCTTCCATTATAATTGTTTCATATTTTTCCTCCTGAAGTGCTTAAGAATGAACCTGGGACCTTGTGCACATGCTAAGCTGGTATCCCAGTTTTATAACCATTATTTTAAAATACTTGATGTTGACTTCTTCAAGGTCATTGCTATATTTTCAATCTGGTATGATTATTGTTTTGCATTGAAGCAGCTATTTCTTTTGGGTCTGGCTGTAGAACATCCCCATTTAATATTGTTGAATGTTTAATTCCTATGTTCATGAATGATATAAATCTGTGGCTGGAAGAAAAAGGCCAGGATAAAAGTTGTCCTAAGTAGACTGTTAGAACACATAGCTTCTATTTTAATGAAACTTTAAATGTGAATAAGGGAACAATTTCTGTGTCCTCCCAAAATTACAGATGTAGGATTCTTTCTAAGAATCACATCTATTAAAATCCTTAAATCAATCACAAGTGCTAGTGGAAAACCTTCTATTAATAGATACGAAAAGGCTAACAGGAAACATTTCTTTGTGTTTTGAAGGCCAGCTTTCCTCCAGTGCTGGAGTTCTCAACATGTGCTCTAGTGCCTAGCTGAAATAATTTTTTATAGTCTGTAAATGTTAAGAAAACCACTGTCTGGCATAGTGTCTTTCCTATAGCAAGAACTCCATGAATTTTTTAAAATTTAGTGACAAATTTCTAAGGTGTGAAAAATAAAATTCTGAGTGTTAAAACAGAGAAGACTCGCCTGTTCTTACTCTGCAATGAAAACCAACTAGGAAGAGTTTTAAACTGAAGCACTTTAAGTTTAAACAGAAACTCAATGATACTGAAGAAGACCATAGCAGATACTTGAGACTAGAAATTTGCTCATACTAAAAGAAACAGTTCCTAGGTATGGCGGAGCACATCTGTCATCCCAGCATTTGGGAAACAAAGGCAGGGGCGGCATGACTCAAGGCCATCCTTAGCTATATTGGGAATTAAAGGCCAGCCTGGGCTACTGGAGAACTTGTATTAATTGTCCATATCATAAAATAATGGTTTCTGCATTTGCTGTATATATCGGGGACTCTTTATTTCATGGAGAAATTTATATGACTGAAAAACTTAATCTGACTGTTTGAGGTTCTGTTGCTCATTGGTCTTTTCCCTGAATGGAATTTGATTTGTCAGTAAGGAATACCAAAAGTTGTTTGTAAAGAATCACATGACTTTCAGCTAAGGGCATGTAGCTGACTGCTGAACTATTTCTGCTAATGAAGATGCCATAGAAGTTGTGAGGCAGCAATATAAAATTAAACAAATGATAAACTGAATGACCATCAATGAACTTTACTTGTATTTATCAAGGAGAAGGAGCATTTCCAAGTTAAAGGCATTTGTGACTGCCTTTCTGCAGTATCAGTTGTTATCAGTGAATTCCAAGATCAGAATAGCTGCAGTTAAAAAAAGTTAAAAAATATCCAAAACGACCATAAACCAGTTTATCTAGCTGCTTCATGCATCTTTCAGGATTACACAATAATTTAATCATGTAACAGTTCCACACAACTTACTCACAAATATATGACATTGTGAGCTTAGGGAGAAACTAGTATTTTCCCATCTACGGATCTTAGTAATACCATCTGGTATTCCGGAAGGGAAGATCTGCAAAGAGATGTTTATAGTGTGCTGCCATCTGGTACTTACTAATAGTAACAACTGGGTACCATGCCCATTTTAGGTGTGTATTCATAGAATAGCATCCAGGCAATTCAGAGGACTTTGATTTATAATCAAAGGAGTATAACTCTGTTTGATACTATTGTTGGCTGATGGCTCTGTGGAGGCCTCATATGGAAATGAGGTAAATTTTGTGGCAAAGTTATATGACTATTTTTAAAAATCCCAAATATCAATGGCATATTTGATTTCCTATTTCACAAAATTTAAGATGTGAAAAATATTATGAAAATGTAGGTAAACTTGGAACTATTTGTGCAATTTTTGTCTAACTGAATTATATAATTGTACTATATATAGTATAATGTGGGTCATCAATAATTATCACTTGCAATATATAAGAATTGAGATTAAAACTGTCTTTTATAAAGTACTTTTTTTGTATACTTAAATGTTTTGACTTTTTACTGGTGAATTGACTTTCCAGAAGATTTTCCCCTCACCCCAGTGTCAGGGTTAGACATTAGAATACTGACAATGTACAACTACATCTTAGTAATTATTTCAATTCCCAATCATTAAATTCTCATAGGAGTTGAAAAATAAATCCCAGGATTCATCCAGCTTAAATCTATGTTTAGGTTTGTGTTTAATTTTTAGCCCACTTTCCTGAGTAAAAATGCATACGAATGATAACAAAATGAAATAGGAAGAAAGATGTAATGGCTACAAAAATAAGACTAATCAAGCTTTAAGACTCAGTAATGCTGAAATATGCTTATTTTTATGTTTCTGGGTAAAATTACAACAAAGATTCTTCTTAGAGAATAAGCAAAAAACATTTCAGAAATCAAATATAGTAGATTTCATAGCTGAGTTGGTCAAAATTAAATATAAGTTTTCTAGGATTTTATATAAGTTAAAAAAACATTTCAAGTATTTTCACATGCTTTTTTTTTTGTAGCCGTTATATCTTGTCATTCCTTCACAGCATATGTCTGTTTTAACAATGTGTTTTTCCAGTTGAAGACTATTGGGGAAACAAAATACAGTTATCTTAAAATGCACACCTGTTAGGCAATGAACAGACTACATCATATTCCCCACCCCCAATCACAAACTGTCTGAGGCATTTTTCTCTGATAAAGAAGACACACTGAATGAGGTATCATCAGGGTCCGGTGAGGCGTGACTGAAATCCATCTCTTCTAATTCAGGAGGTAAGTCTGACAGCAGTGCCTGTGTCAGAAAAAAAATCAATTGTGTTGCATTAGTATGCAGACAGATTTATTTATTTTTTGCAATTTTTGTTAATAGTCGTTCTTTTGTTTAAATTTACTATTATGGATTTAGAGAAAGAAACATTTCTTTTTAAATATCTTATACAATTCTTTACCTAAAAGAATAAGTCTTCACATAATATTAACAAAGAATAAAATATAGATGCCAAGTATGTGGATTAGGTAGAGTAGAATCTTATATTAAGGGGAAATCAAGAGGGAAATGAGTAGCTATTCTGGTGAGACTAGTCACATTCAGGGTGGTGTGGTTGTAGACATAAGCAACTATTTCAAACCAAGAACTTTTAACCAAGGGCTTTTAAATGGTTGAGTCAGGTAGGTTTCACACTAATTTTGTGTGTTCCCTGCTCACTGGGAATTGGCTTCAGAATTGCATTCTTTGATGAAAATATTCATGCTCAGCTGTATTACACTTTAAAGAAACCTATCTTCCAATAAAGACCCATTTTGGTTTGTTAAAAGAATAAATTTAGGAAGCATGGGAGAATGGCAAAGTTGAAGGATCCAAAGGATCCTAGAAACCTACAAGAAGAATATTATGATGTGCAGATTTGGGCCCAGGGGTCCTGCTCTAACTATGGCACCAGCCAAGGACAATACAGGCTGTAAACTTCAAACCCCTACCCAGATCTAGCCAATGGACAGGACATTCTCCACAGTTGAGTGGAGAGTGGGGTCTGACTTTCACACGAACTCTGGTGCCTCATATTTGACCATGTCCCCTGAATGGGGAGACCTGGTGGCACTCAGAGGAAGGATAGCAGGCTACCAAGAAGAGCCTTGATACCCTATGAGCATATACACGGGGAGGAAGTCTCCCTCAGTCACTGTCATAGGGGAGGGGAGTAAGGGGAAAATGGGAGGGAGGGAAGAATGGGAGGATACAAGGGATGGGATAACCATTGAGATGTAATATGAATAAATTAATAAAATTAAATTAAAAAAGAAAAAAATTAGGAGTTAGGGGAGAGATTCTTCTATTTTACTTTAGATAAAAGTTTAACAATTTGTAGGTTTCTAGGACCCTCTGGATCCTTCTATTTCCCCATTATCCTATGCTTCTCTTACCTAGACTTCCAATGGGATGTCCTCCCCTCTGTCCGACTTTCCTGGTAAGTGAAGACTTTCATGGGACATATCCCTTGGGCTAGTGTCCAGATATAAGTGAGTATATACCATTTGACTTTTTCTGCTTCTGGGTTAACTCATAATGATCATTTCTAGTTCAATCCATTTGTCCACAAATTGCAGGAATTCCTTGCTTTTAATAGCTGAATAGAAACCTACAAGAGCATTATGATGGGCAGATATGGGCCCAGGGGTCCTGCTCAAACTATGACATCTGCCAAGGACAATACGTGCAGTAAACTTCAAACCCCTACACAGATCTAACCAATGGACAGGACATTCTCCACAGTTGACTGGAGAGTGGGGTCTGACTTTTACATGAACTCCGGTGCCCCATATTTAACCATGTCCCCTGCATGGGGAGGCCTGACGGCACTCAGAGGAAGGATAGCAGGCTACCAAGAAGAGACTTGATACTCTATGAGCATATGCAGGGGAAGGAGGTCCCCCTCAGTCACAGTCATAGGGGAGAGGAGTAAGGAAAAAATGGGATGGAGGGAGGAATTGGAGGATACAAGGAATGGGATAACAATTGAGATGTAATATGAATAAATGAGTAAAATATCTTTAAAAAGAAGAGTTTAACAATTTGTCAGGTGTGGTGGCACATGCCTGTAATCCCAGCACTCTGGCAGGCAGATGCAGGTGGATCTCTGATTATAGCTGTGGTAATGGTGTGTCTGCTCATTTCTTTGCTGGAACCATTAGGATCTGTGAACATCTATGAGATAAGCTTAACCATGTTCTAATTGTTTCATCTGTATTTTTAGAACATGAATCTATAATAGAGAAACGAACAGTCAAGTTTTATGTGGATGGCAGTGCTGGTGCCCATCTAACCATAAGAAATTGGACCTAAAATAGCATAGTCTACATGAAAAAATTTCAACAGCATTGCTTGTACTTTGGATTTAGGGAAATTAGTAAACGAGAAGTAAGGGAATAGGAACAAATGAAAACTGGCCATTATCCAGGTAAGGAACAAAAAGGCAAGGTATCCACGGGGAACATATGAAATATACTGTCGAAATAAGACATGATTCTCCTCTTCAATAAAATAGTGACAGTTACCCATCCTATAACTTTTGCCTTGTGCTACACAAAGAAGAAAACTTTATATTTTTTTCAGGCTATGTAATGAAAAAATAACATGTGGAGAAAGTTATTATTTATTTGGTACCACTAAATTGCCCATGGATGTCTTGCTGAAACTAAGTGAACTTACACGTGAAAGTAGAATAAAGATACCACATTTTTTCCGAGGTACTACGTTGCAGTAATATAAGGCATGCCATTTTCTTCTAGAACACTGAGCTATTGCTGATCCAGTTCGAATACAATGGGACCTTTGCTAATATTAGTTGTTCAGAATGTGAGTGACACACCACTGGATTCAGTTCACTCTGCAGTTTGAACTATAGCATCTTAAGGATGGAAAGGGGTTCAAACTGCCACTCATTGAATATGAGCTTCACATATTGGAAAGTCAAGTGGATTCGAACATTTCATGGTATTCTAAATTCTAGTGGAGAGAGCTGGAAACTAGAAAAGCAGTATCATTTCTTCTTCATTGAGTTATATAGAGTTGACTGACTAAAATGAGAGTAGAATTTAAAATGTTCAATATATGAGGTAGTTCACAACATTACTGATATACGGATTTCACCGCAAAATTCTTTCAATATCATACTAGACTGCAATATTGGGACATTAAACAACTTTTTGCCAATGACTGGAACTGCCTTTTTTACAAAGATATAAGTAGGCACAATTAAATTTCTTCTATTCTTCCATCCCGTGTGTTGTACATTGAACCCAGGATGTCATTTACTCTGAGAAAAACACTGACAATGACTCCCATCTACAGCCTCAGTATTTTTTATAATATGTTTTTCATCAGTAACAACCATTTTCGAGGTCTGACCAAGTGCCATTTGTCCCAAGAGATCATTAACACTTTCCCCAAATACATGCTCAGTGTCCGTAATACTTATTCTAGGCTCTAAGATGTGAATGTAAAATTGATAATCATTCTTATCCTCCTTGCAGAGTGAAGAAATTGAAGTTTAAGAAAGGCAATCGATCTGGCTAGGATCACACAGTGAATTATCAGGGGAAGAAAGACCATAACTAATGACTTAGAGCAATGTTGGCAACATTATCTGGATGTTAAAATGGCTATTATTGATTTTAAAAAGACAACCTTTAGGTAATCTAATGTTTCAGTTGGAAAGTACCATATATATATATATATATTTTAAACACTGGACTTCTTTGTAGGGGCAAAATATTCTGTAGATCATGTATTTCATTCAACTAATCTAAATATTAATGAAATAAATACTGTCTATTTTTTAAAAAATAAAGTAACAGCAAATGTGTCTATTTACTGGATAGAATAAAATGTATTTCTAGAAATAAACTACTGAATATTTCAAGTTTTAAATATCATTAGTTTAATATATACCTGGATTACTTTTGTTATCACTATTAGTATCATATCTATGTTTTAGAAACTATACATATTACCTTCTTTCCTCAAGTTTCCATATGATTACAGGTGTGTATCACCACCCGTAATACCCAGTGTCTTTTATGCTTGGAGAATACACTTTGAAATTCACTATACCCAATCTCAATTACAAAAAAGCATACTTATTATTTAGGCTGCTGATTCCATAGGCTGTGGCATTTGGTAAAATTTTTGTATCATTTTCTATTTCAGACCATATTATGCTCATATCTTATTTCACTAGTCTCTTATCAGAAGAAAACTAGAAAGGGAAACCCAAACCACATGTTACTTTTCTTTCTTTCTTTCTTTCTTTCTTTCTTTCTTTCTTCCTTCCTTCCTTCCTTCCTTTCTTTCTTTTTAGTTACTTTTCTTATTTGTTAGTAATTGTTGGGAAAGAACCAAAGCAAAGCCCAAGTTAGAAGTAGAAATTCAGTCTGTGAGTTATTCTCACAGGTCATGAGACAATGGCAAATACTAATTAACTGGTCCTGAAACTGAATTTAAAATTGATGTATGGTATTTTTAGAGAAGAAATACCCTGTTACTTTAAAGTAGAAGCCTGTGTGTGTGTGTGTGTGTGTGTGTGTGTGTGTGTGTGTGTGTGTGTGTGTGTATGTGTGTTCTACAGTTATTTAAAATTTGTGATACTACTGGGATTGTTTTCAATATTATCACTCTTATTCATGTAAAATTCTGTATTTTATGTTCTTAAAAAACAAACATATTTTGACTTTGCTGTGCTTTGCTTGTTTGTTTTAAGGCAAGTTCTTAGTTTATGACCAAGGCTGAACTCGAACTCACAGCAGTTCTACTATGTGAGCTGCCCTAGGGCTAGAGTGATGTCATAAGCCACTATACCTGTCTTATAAACACATTTTCAACATGCCGTGAAATGTGTATATCATGTATAATGAAGCAATACACTTAATGCTAGCTCAGGCAACTAAAGACTTCTGTACTATAATCTCTCTATATGGTCAGAATTGAAAGAGAAAAATTCATGAATCTGGGCAAATAATATCCATGCTGGCTTTAGTCATATGAGATGACTCTTCTAGTTTAATTTTTTGTTCAATATATAAGTTAAATATACAAACACTTCTTCCCTTGAAAGAAAGGAGAATTATGGAATGTTCAAACATTAACTATTTCCCTGGAAATGTCTGGGATTGGCTATATATGTTCAATATTCTTTGGGTATAAGACATTAGTGTTTTCACTTTTGACTTTTTTAGGTGAATAAAATCTCCTAAGACTATTTAGTGAAATATAGCTACTTGTATCTCATACTATACACATATAAATTTTCTTAGAAGAAATCAGCATGACAATTTGGCATCATTTTGCAAATTTGGTATCATTTGGTGTTAAATATATTATTTTACATAACTAGGCTTAAACAAATACATTATATTATATTAATATTATCTCAAGAAAGATCTTAGAATAAGAACCAATTTGAAAGGAATTTATAAACAAATATCCATAGCAAAAAACAAAAGGTATTTCATTTTTGGTGGGAGGACCCAAACATTTTTACTTACATTGCAAAATGTGATACACTATGGTCACAAAGAATTTCATGCTTTCTTAGTGAGGATCAACATATTATAAAACAGACTATGTCCAAACATTTGTGAGTTCCAGCAGCTGCTAGTAGATAAATAAATGGCCACTTTTTCAGTCAGAAAATGTTCACTAAACACACTATCTAGTTAGGGGTTGAGAGAGCTACACCTCTACAAAAATTTGAAGGAATTTCCTGAAATTTAATTTTAAAAGTTGATTTTCTCTACTTAAATGCTATCCTGACATTGAGAAAATATTATTTTTTCTTTTTCTTTTCTTTTTTTTTTTGGGGGGGGACAGGGTTTCTCTGGGTAGCCTTGACTGTCTTGGACTCACTTTGTAGACCAGGATGTCCTCGAACTCACAATGATCTACCTGCTTCTGCCTCCCAAGTGCTGGGATTAAAGGCGTGCTCCACTATGCCCAGCTTGAGAAAATATTCTAATCAGCTATCTTGACTTTGCACTATAGTAGCTTGTACACATGCACGCATGCGTGCACGTGCGTGTGTGTGTGTGTGTGTGTGTGTGTGTGTGTGCGTGTGTGTGTGTGTGTGTGTGTGTGTGTGTGTGCGGACACACACACACACACACACACACACACACATGCACACGCACACACACAAACAAATCTTAACACCTATTCTTAAAAACACTATATTTTAAAAAAATCATATAATAACCATTTGCTCCATGAAATCCAAGCCAGAATGGAGACTACAAATGAACAGATATGAAGAATCCAAATATGACATGCCATTTTTCAACTTGACACATTGTGGCTTACTGGTCTCTCATGGGACTTACCTGCTGTTGTTCCTTATCATCAGCTTTCATAGCCAGAATCAGGTTTCTAACAAAAGTCTGGAGCTTAAAGTACTTTTGCTTTTGAATCTCGAGTTCATTTTCAATGAACCTGACTTCTTCATTCTGAAAGAGAAAACATTAAGCAAAAAATTACCTCATGTAAACTCAAGCCTGTATAGGTTTAATGAACAATAAAGCTAGAATGCAATCAAAGTATAAGGAACAATAAAGAAAATAAAATTTTAATCATAAAGGAATATAAAACATTGAAGGAAATTATCCTGGTATTCAAAGGCTGCTTTTTAAATAAATCATCAATAGAAAAAAAATTGTAAATAGATTCCAGGAAGAGAAGAAAACAGGAAAGACTTATCTTCTTGGAAACAACTTTCCTATATCAAACTTAATTAGCATTTGGATTAGGGTTAAGAATAGAGTCCAATTAACCCCAAGAGAAATAGAGATGCAACAATATTAGGTGTGCTATTCACAAGGTCAAATTCGAAAAGCTAAAACAGTTATTTTGTACCAAGTAGGGATCAAAATTATTTTAAGTACACATTTAACTAAATGCAAAAGTTAAAATAATTAAAACTTTCTACAGTAAAATAGGAGGTAGAGGCAGAAATATCAGGCATTCAAGCCCAGCCTTGACTCTAAGTGTGTTTGTGCCTGTATGGTGACTGTCTTAAAGGAACCAAAACCAAAACCAAAACCAACCAAACAAAAAAGCATTGAAGGAATAATTAGAAACATACTCTAAATAAAAATAAAACATAAACTACATACTGGAAGAAAATATTCTAATTCACATAAAAGGAAAGATATAAAAAATTTTCCATTTTAAAAGTAGCAACAGACTAAAATATAGACAAAAATATTCCAGCAGGAATTTAATGAAAAAAGTTATATATTCAAAATATACTTAACATAATTTTCAGCTAAGAAATGCAAATGAAAAAATACTACTACCAGCTTGCTACATTGACTAATGTTAAAGGTCTTGACAAGATTCAGTTGCTGGTAAGAATATGGAGCAATTAATAGTCATATACATTGTTAGTGGGAGTGTCAAATAATAAGGTGAACTCTGTAAACATTTATCACAAAATTCTGCTTCTTTCTTAGTAATCCTATTTCTAGTTATTTATTTAAGAACAATGAAAACACTTAGATTTTCAACACTTTTTTTCATAATAGCCCCCAAATGCAAGTAATTCAGGTTTTCATTATATACTGTTGTGGTTTGAATGTGAAATTTCTGCCATAGGCTCCTGCTTGAACATATGACACCTATCCTGTGGTGCTATTCTGGAAGGTTGTGAAACTTTTATCAGGTAGAACCTTGCTAGAATATGTGAGTCACTGGAGGCTAGCCTTTGATGTGCCATAGCTGGTGCTATTTCCTGTCTTGTATCTGCTTATGGATAGTAGATACAGTGTCACCAAGCCCCTTACACTTCTGCCTCCATGCCCTTCCCTGCCACAGTAGGCTATGTTCCTTTGAACTGCACGCCAAAACAAAACCTTCCCTTAAATTGCTTCTTGTCAGGTATTTGATAACAGCCATGAGAAAAGAAACTAATATACAAATGATAAACAATTTGTCAAATTCAACTAATTGTACATTAAATTAAAAAGGTGAATTTCACTGTATGGACATCTTTTTTTTTTTAACTGTTTGGAAGCTAAGTAATACAGTACACAGATTAAATAAAAGCACACAGAATATCTCAAATAATAACAACATTAATAAAACTTAAGAGGACCATTATGGTATATTCCTATTAATACCAACACTCAAGAGTCTGAAGCTAGCCCAGGGTACATACTGAGAACTTGGCTCAAATCCCAACCAAACAAAATAAACTTAATTTCTTTTACCTAATAGAAGCTTGACACCATTTGACCATCCGTCATCTCCCAATCCTCACTGCAGCCTTGCATGGCCACCATTCTAGCCTCTGTTTCTCTGAGTTCAGTTATTTGAGATATCAAATATTAAGTGAGAAAATACCATACTTGTCTTTCTGTACTTGGTTTATTTCACTTAGCATAATTTATGTTCTCAGATGTTATTCATCTTTTCATAAAGGGAAAACACTATTTTTGTTTAACAGTACATGTGGAGAATATTGCAAATAATATGCATTCCATAAAGCAAAAGGCAAAATTTAAAGTTCTTCCCATAGAAAGTAAGTACTTGGAGTGATGGATATATTAATTCACTTGATTTAATTATTTTACATTGTATTCATAAATCATACCATAACCTGTTACCTCATGAATATATAAAGCTATCATTTGTCAATTTACAATTAAAATATAAATTATTAAAAAATAAAAATAAACAAAACTAATAAATTATCAATCATCCTCCTTGACAAAAACTGTAGAAAGAGATGGAATATTCTTTCTAGAAGGAGACCTGGTCTCAGAGCACAGAAGGACTTAAAACAGGATTTGTTCAAAATGCTTCCTAAAAACATATTAAAATTAGTTGATTGCATGGCTGTTTTGGTGTTTCAGTCAAGTGGATGTTGTATTAATTTCATTCAATCTGTGAACATGGTTACTATGTTACTTGTTAGTTCAGTTTCAATCTTAATTTGGGGGATGAAACTGCTTCCTTCCAGACCACTTAATAAGTGAAACATCTGTTCAGGCTAAATTTCTATTCAGTCACTATACAACTAAGTCAAAAGTAAGCACTCTAAGGAAATTCAATATGTTTCTGCCATGATATGCTTTTTGCTAATTCTAAACCTTTGCTCTTATTAGAAGTCAGTGTATTAGTAAAATGTTGACCAGAAAATGTTTTCTTCTGTTTTTGTCTGTTTCATATCTGATGCACATGCATATGGTATATGCATGGTATGTGTGATATGTGTGGGCAAATATCTGTGTCTCTACGTATGTGTGGGTATGCATATGTGCTATGGAAGCCAGAGGTTGCTTTCCACCTTAGTTTCTGAAACAGGATCTCTTACTAAACCTGAAACCCACTGTGTCAGCTAGGCTCAGTTAGCGTTTTTGTCTCTGCTGCTTCTTCAGCACCCCATTTACAAGTATGTGTCACAAGCTAGGTTTTTCACATGGGTGCTAGGAATCCAAACTCAGGTGCTCGTGCTTGCATAGAAAACTCTGTACAAACTGAGTTATATTCCTGCTCCTTGTTTTGCTCATGTTGTTGAGGTTTTTGAATTGTTATTTGTATTTGAGACAGAGTCTCATGTAATTAGGTTAGCAGTTGAAGGTACCTTCTGCCTCCACATCCCCAGCACACTAGGTAGAAAGTCATTTGAATATAGACAGGCAGTATCTATCATCATTTAATGCTGACTTATTTGCATTCACAGTCCTCCTGAACTGTACTCATAGCCCATCAGAAAACATTTTAAAAACATTAGTTCATATTTGCGAAAGTCACGAA
Source organism: Acomys minous (assembly GCF_964271855.1). NCBI lineage: Eukaryota > Metazoa > Chordata > Mammalia > Rodentia > Muridae > Acomys > Acomys minous. Next base: position 66,078,108 of record NC_140488.1, on the reverse strand, counting down.
AGCATCTTTTCATATGCGGATCTCTAATTTCTCATGCAAATATTTCCCTTCTTCGGTGTTTATGAAATGTTTGAAATGCATAAACAGCTTTAAGATAATTTAATATTGCAGACATTTTCTTCTCAGAAATGCTTTTTGCAAGCCTATTAACTGCTTCCTAGATTACAGGCAGTAATTTATGTGTACTTTAGAGATTTTCCTAAGTAAATGGAGTACTTGTGAAAGTAACAAGTAAGACAATAACAGTCACAGCGTTTTACAAAATAAGGCCTACTTTATTTTTTGTCAAAAGCCTTCTCTGAGTTCCCAGTAAAATGTTTATATTTTGCAAGATGATTGTTGTGGGACACAAGGTTGCAAATATGCCAGCGCTTTGATCTCTGGAAGGCCATTAATGGCTACCATGCCTGATGTCCTATTTTATGATATAGATGCTCATGCCACAGCTATTGTCTCCATCAACTTGTCTCCTAAGGATTTGGTATTAGTTAGAACTCCTAGAAATATGGGTTTCTAATGATGTATCTCAATCAGGAATGCTACCATGTCTAACGTGTGTGTTAAGAAAATGCACCATAGAGAATATTCTTTTCGTTTGCTAAAATAAATCCCAAGCACAGAAGATGAATTCACCGTAGGAAAGTTTAAAAATGCTGTAGCCCCTAATACTAATTGAATTTATATAAATAAGCACTTGGGAAACAGTATTGAAATTATTTCCGTAGACAAATTAATTTGCTCAATTACTTTCTCAGCAACTGCTTGCTAAACATCTATGTGCCAAGGTTCTTTAACCAAATAATATGTAGGTGATTAAAGTATGTTTCTGCCTTCAAGAAACTTATGATGAGTATACTTAAATGAAAAAAATGACTTCCACTCCTAAACAAAAAACAATGCTGTTCATATTTAAATAGTGTACAGCAATTTTCTTCAAAATATTACATTTCTAAACTGGTGTTTTTACATCAACACTCAAAATATGCAATGGAAACTCCAGGTACAAAGTTCACAGTTGGTAAAAGGAAGCATTTTAAAATGATGTGTATAGAAATATATATATTTTCTATATATGTGTACAATTATTGAGAATTCAAAGAAAAAAGTTTAAACACTATAGAGATGATTATAAAGAATGTCCCTAATGGCCTATTATGGGATCCCTTGTTCCTACAATATTTCTGACAATTCAAAACACTTGGTTAGTGAAATGCCCTTCAGAGTTCAGCATAAACATTCACTGACATTTCTGGGCTAGCTGCTCTGTCCTGCCATCCTTGTCCTTTAGCTGCAAACCTTCTCAAGAGGACTGGCACCGAGAAGGGGAGAGGTCTTGGAAAGAATCCTCTAAGTCTTGAGCCCAACCCTATTTGACCTGTTCAAGAGTGCTAAGTGGGGCACACTTAACAGCTGTGCAATCCAGTCCTCTGGCCTGGACTTTCCACAGCCTGTGCCAAGTAGTGACCTGGCCTGCAGAGTCATTTTAATCCTGAAATCAGTATTTAGAAGTATTATATGACCATGGAGGAGTTATTAGCAGGATCTCTTCTAGTTCAAAACCAGCAGCTTTAAAACCCAGCTAATTAAAATACAGTTTATTTTTTCATTGAGTATTTATTTATTTGCTTTTAAGGCAAGATCACTTCATGTATCCTGGGTTGGCCTTGAATTCCTGGACCTTCTGCTTCAGTCCGATGAGTGCTGGGATTACAGGTGTGACCTACCAGATCTAGCCATAAATGTAGCTGATATACAGAATTTTACTTTTCTCTCTGACCACTTAGCAAATACAAAGTCAAAAACAATTTCTTGGCATGTTTATAACACTCACTATGTTAAGGCTCGACATATGAACATTAGGAAAACATGTGTCTAATAGCATTAATTTCAGTTATACTATACTAACACAGAAAAGAATTTTTGAGAAGAAGGACAGCTGTTTTCTAATTAAATGGTGGTCTTTGTTACTAGCATACGCTGTAAATGCTGATTATGTTCCACAAAAAGAAACTTTGTGTTTAGAAAGAAGCACTTTGTGCCAAAATGTCAGAAAACTCAAAATTTCCTAGCAAGACAGGCTGTGGAGTAACAAGGGGAGACTACTGGGGAGGCTGCTTGTCCATCTATGCAAAAATATATCAATAAACAGACTGATAGCTTATGTTAAAATTGAGTAAAAACAAAATTATGCATGACACACTATCAAATAACGCCTTCTAATTTAGTAACAAGTGACATTAATAAAAGGTCATCTTTATTTATATTCATCTCATTTTTCATTGGTGAATTGCTTTTTAAATTCTCATAAAACTAGTGTGAGGTATATTCTTGGAAGAAATTGCAATCCAATATAAAAGCATCAATGCACGGTGGGAAAGATATTGTCCCCTTTACTACTTACCCCATCCACGTTGCTGTTGTGTTTATTTAATTTGAGGTGGGGTCTTTTCATATTGCACAGCCTGATGTGAAATCCTTGGGGTAAAGTGCTGTTCCTGCGTCATCCCTACACATAGCTAGGGCTCCGTATACAAACCTCTAGCAGCTCGACCACCATTTAAAAGAAAACACTGTCTTTACCATAAATTCCACATTAACCGGCACTGTCATTATGTGTTGTTCTCACTTGCTTAACACCATCAGTGCTAAATTTTGAGCCAGTAAATAGTTTGTTTAAAATCATAACAACCAAATAAGCCAGATATTTTAAAGTGCCCAACATTTTGACTAATTTTCAAGACACCCAAGAAGAGGCCCAGCCTATCAGATGGAAAAAAAATGAGAGGCACTATAAATTTTTTCAACTCAATAACTTCCCTTAATGAATTCAGAACTTGAAATTGCCTTTACCTTATAATCCAGGAGAGAATTCACTTGTTCTACTTCAGAATTGCTTATCATGTCACTTTCTTCATCATCAATAATTTCTATTTTCTGTAACATAAGCAGAGAAACTTTCACAAATATATGAGGTCTATTCATACATACAAGGTATACAACATACCTTCTCAATATTTAGTTTGGTGATAGAGTGATCTAGGTTATCTGGATTAAACCTTGATAATTGGCTCCTCGGTGTTATACACAGCATGTGTTTCAACCCTTGTATCTTTAATTGGTGATTGGTGACTCCCTCCAGTAATAGGGAACTAGCTTTTAGTAACGATAGTCTATTTTAATCACACACACACACACACATACACACACACACACACGAAAGGATTCCTTTTCTGTCTGCACAACACTCTTCCTTCTAATGAAAAATGTTAACATATGGCATGCATCCCAAAGGAAAATACAATGTCTAAAAATTCACATATTTAATGTGCTCCATTAGCTAGACAATTGAAAGCAGACATCTATGATATAATGAGGAAAATTGCATGGTGATTTGTTTTTTCATAGGACAGTAACAAAGGCAGTGAAGAGAGGACAGAGGCAGAGAGAGAAGCTCCTTTAGCTTCAGAATTAGGCACAGCAAAGCATAGGCTGTATGTTGTGCACAATAGATACTGACTACATATTTGTCGAAAGGCTAAACAGTACAGTTCCGTGCTGATGAAAAGAATGACCAATAAGCTGCAATAAGGAAGGCAGAGCAAAATTTTAATCATAAAGCATTTTATTAAAAAAATAAACTAAATCCATTCAATTTTTTCCTTTGTTTGTAAAAAAATGCAGTTAAGAAAGAAGAAATCATACTTTAAAACATTTAAACATGACCAATCCAAAAGACAGTTTCAAAAAGGAGGAAGCTAAACCAGATTTAGTCACTAGACAGTCTTTCATGCACAAGCACATTAATAGCAGCATGTCCTAGGCAGAATAGATGTTCTACCCAGATTACACACACACACACACACACACACACACACGCACACGCACACGCACACGCACACGCACACACACACAAACTTAGAATGATTATAATTGCTATGCTGCCTCTGAAGATATGACACCATCACAGTGTTTCTGACCTTCAGTCTATGAGGAAGATGGACAGCTGCAGCAACACTGTTTCTCCTGCTGCATGGAGAGGAGCCTAATGTTTTGTTTTCTATTATAATCACTATAAACTTGAGTCTTAATCAGATCATAATTCCTGTTCTAAGGTTTTTAGATTTTCTACCTATGTGGATGGATTCTTGGAAAATGGAGCTAGGCATTTAAGAAAAGAAGGCACCAACAGCCACTGTATAGATTGTGCATATAAATAAGTCTTATATGTCTCTTATTTGTCATCCATGAATAATTGGGGGCACTCAAAAGTTACAGGCAGAGGAGATCAACCTTTGAAAGTTTGAAGTTTTGTCTCTGAAAATCAATTGTTCTTGAAAAATTAGGTGCCTAAGTGACTATGAGTCATACCATGCCACGACTTCATTTATTATTTCCAGCTGTCTGCTGCTGGGGAGAGTCAATGCAGAGAAATTCAGGCTAAAAATGAACAGATCTTTAGGGGAAAAGATATTTCAATTGTAAATAATTGTTTATATTTATACACTATAATTCAAATCTCGAGCAGGAGACATTTGGTGAGATTTAAAGTATGAGAATAGTTTATTGTGGAAAACAATGATTATTAGCCACTTGATGAAAAAAATGACTGCCTCTAAATCAAACCTAATTTCTCAATAGGCCTGTTGAGTTCAGTGTTAAGAAGAATCAAACATGGACTTAAACTGGGACTTTAAAAAATCAATGAAATTCAACTCTGAATTCTATTTTATATGTAGAAAACAACATTAAATATTGTTGGTATTTAACAAATACGAGTCCAACTGTACATTTTATGTGTTCCATTTTTATTAAAGAGACGTTCAGGATTATAGTATCAAAGAAATAATGTTTGTGTTAGAAGCCAGAGTATATTGTGACATCACAGCTACTTTGTAACAGATAAAAAATTATAAGATCTGTTTTAATGAAAATAAGCATAGAACATTGATTCAAAGGCAAAATGGAAATATGATGGCATTTCCCTTTATGTCTAACTTTGTTTAATACTATCTTGATTTCTGTATTACTTTATTGTGCCAAAAATATAAACAAATTCTGCTAAAACAGCTGCTAAAGGAACATCACTATATGTTTATATTTTTACAAAACCCAGCTTAATACACATGTAGCCTGTCCCTGCTGCTATTCAGATTCTTATAATACGGTCTTTCCTTCTTTGTTGTGATTTTGAAAGCAGTTAACAGGGTCCAATTTAACCAGAAAAAAAAAGAAAAAAGTCCTGAATGCAGTATAGATAGGTATGGTCTGAACAGAGAAATCAGGATGCAAACAGGAGTACTAACAAAGGCTTCCTTCATGATCTCCAGCTAAACACCATTTCAATTCTGCCATCTGTCCAATGGAATGAATCTGCTCCCTGCTCAGTGTGTTGAAGAAAGTAACTTGTTACATATAAAATATGTCATATTTGAGCTAAGCACTAGGTTTTTATACTTCGACATCTCCTAAGGTTAAAAAGGAAGTTTTTAAAGTTACTTATTGAAAACTGAAAGATATATTAAATTCATCGGGGAAAGCTCTGTTTTGGTTTTCAGGGTAAAGCAAGACTTTTTTCTGACAATACAGATGTTGTCATCAACTGGCACACTGTCCTTGAAATCCATCTGGTAATGAGGAAAGAATTTCAAACTGTACATACCACATTATCTGCGGATACTGCCTGGTGCTCTTCATCCTTATGCGCCATGGTCTCATTTGGGATAACTTCACTGGGCTCCTCTATAGGAAAAAAAAATAAAGAGTTCATATGTTGTATCTCAAAACCTTACTATATTTTTAAAGAATACTAAATAACGTGTCTTTTGACAAAAACATATGCGTGGCAAATCACAAGTGTGCTTTGTTGTGAATTTTCATATTTTATTTAGTCATATATATTTTAGTTATATGGATAGGTAGAAATACAACAATGATCAACACTGTGCTATTTATGATAGAAAAGATAGAAGAAACTTGTATCTTCAATAATGGATAATAAAGAATTCACTTAAGTAGTATGAAGCTACTAAAAATAAAGTATAATGAACTTTTTGCAAGTGAGAAAAACCCTGAAAGATAAAATCTGTGATGTAAGTATGCATAATCTTAGATTTATAAAAGAATTATATATGTTTTTAATGAAGAAAAATGACACTATTTGTGCCTAAGTGTTGCCATTATTATCTCTGGATAGAATTATATATAACTGTAATTGATTTTTACTTTTATTTTTAAGTTTTTAAATTTAGTTTAGTTAAGATTTTCTATAATATTATTCAGTTTTTTCTCTTCTTTCTCTTTTTATTTTGGTGGATAAGGGCTTGGCTGGCAAAGAACTCACTGTATAGACAAAATTAATCTTAAAGTTTCAATAAATTTTTTGTCTCTACATCCTAAGTGGTGGAGTTTCAGGCAACTGCCACCACACCTGGATTTGCTCATTATAAGACAAAAGCAACAAAAATAATTTCTCAATAAAAAGTATACAATTATAAGTGCAGATTTATAATTGTATAAAAGGCAAGATTATTTCAACATTTGTATACATATGCTCACTTTTGCACATCCTTGTATACATATGCAAAGAGATAACACAAAAATATTCCCTTGCAATTGTTTACAGAAGGTTATTCTCTATTATTTCCATTTTTGTAGTTCTTCCAAATCTTTTCAACAATAGACATATATTTTTTCTGATAATATTGATAATCACTCAGAGAAATTAGTCTAATCAAAAACTATCTGTGATGAGCTAGGTCAAGTGTCTGCTTCAAGGCACTGGGTGTATCTACATACATCACCACTTTGCCCTTTTACCTTATATTAGCCTCACTGAGATGCCTTAAAAATAGAATAGCACTGTTTATCTCTGTGTCTCTTTTCTATACAGCAATTTCATAGAGATTATTTGGATAAGTACTAGTAAAATTTCACTGATCCCTGGTAAATAACATTTCAATTCAACTTAGAGAGTAGATCAAAAAATATTTATCACCCCCCCCTAGTATCTTCCTAGTCCGTTCATTCCCATGTATAAACAGGAAGAAGGATTAGGAGAAATCCACTTATAAGACTTTCTTGTGATAGGCACAGGAGACAACTTCCTGAAGAGTACACCAACAGCCCAGGCCTTAATGTCAACAATTAATAAGTGGGACCTCATGAGGCTGAGAAGCTTCTGTAAGGCAGGAGACACTGTCAGTAGAACAAAGCGACAGCCTACAGACTGGGAAAAGATCTTCACCAACCCTACTTCTGACAAAGGTTTAATATCCAAAATATATAAAGAACTCAAGAAATTAAACACCACAAAAACAACCCAATTGCGAAATGGGGCTTGGAACTTAACAGAGAATTCTCAACAGAGGAATATCAAATGGCCAAGAAACACTTAAAGAAATGCTCGCACTCATTAGTCATCAGAGAAATGCAAATCAAAATGACACTGAGATTCCATCTTACACCCATCAGAATGGCTAAGATCAAAAACTCAAGTGACACCACATGTTGGCGAGGATGTGGAGAGAGAGAGGAACATTCCTTCATTGCTGGTGGGAATGCTAACTAGTACAGGCACTTTGGAGAGATATCTGGCGCTTTCTCAGAAAAATGGAAATAGGGCTTCCTCAAGACCCAGCTATCCCACTCCTTGGAATATACCCAGAAGATGCTCCAGCACACAACAGGGACATATGCATAACCATGTTCATAGCTGCTTTATACACAATAGCCAGAACATGGAAATAACCTAAGTGTCCCTCAGTAGAAGAATGGACTAAGAAACTGTGGTACATTTACACTATGGAATACTACTCAGCTGTTAAAAACAAGGAATTCCCCAAATTTGTGGACAAATGGATTGACCTAGAAATTATCATAATGAGTGAGTTCACCCAGAAGCAAAAAGAGACAGACGGTATATACTCACTTATATCAAGACACTAGTCCAAGGGATACGCCCCATGAAAAACTTTACTTACCAAGAAAGTGGGTCAGAGGAGAGGACATCCTATTGAGACTTTAGGCGAGAGTAGCATGGAAGAATGGGGGAGTAGTAGGATCCACAGGGTCCTGGAATCCTACAAGAAGAACTTTATGACAGGCAGATCTGGGTCCCGGGGTCCTCCTCAAACTAAGGCACCAGCCAAGGAGGATATAGGCAGTAAACTTCGAACCCCTACCAAGACCTAGCCGACGAACATGATATTCTCCACTGTTGAGTAGAGAGTGAGACCTGACTCTCACACGAACTCTGGTGCCCCTTTTCTGACCACGTCCCCTGGATGGGGAGGCCTGGTGGCACTCAGAGGAAGGATAGCAAGTTACCAAGAAGAGACTCGATATTCTAAGAGCATATATAGGGGGAGGAGGTCTCCCTCAATCACAGACATAGGGGAGGGGAGAAGGGGGGAAGTGGGAGGGAGGGAAGAATGGGAGGAAACAGGGGAAGGGCTAACAAGATGTAATATGAATAAATTAATTAAAAATGTAATAAAAAAGAATTGCTTGTGAGAATTCAAGTTCATGATGTTCAAGAAAACTTCAGGAGAATTTTAATACAATGTTTGTATAAATTCTATTTAACTTTCTTATCTCTATCATGTATTTTCAATTAAATATTATTGTATGCACTTGTGGTATATAACACAATATACATGTATATAGCAAAAAGATTGCTACAATGAAACAAATTAACATATTTATCATGTCACAGTTTACTATGCCCCAGGCACAGCTGCTATCATCACTTATTGAAAATCTGAATACACAATACACTATCATTACCTATGGTCTTCATGCTCTTCATTAGATCTTTACTATTATTCATCACAGACATTGTAACTTTGTGCCCTCTGAGTTACATTTCTTCATTCTCCCCTCCCCACTTAAAAATCCACTCTTTTATTTATATTTGATATATTTGCCCTTCCTTGCACCACTATTTGCTGCAACATGGATGAATCCAGGGGGATGTTATCTAAGTGAAATAAGCCAGGCAGAAAGAAAGAAAATAAATTGCATGATCTCATTTATTTGTGAAATGTAAGAAGAGTCAATTTAAAATTTTATAAAAACAATGATTCCTAGACAAAGGAAAGTTTACCTGTTCATTATTTAGACATTTCAAGTCACAGACATTTCAAGTCCTACATAATCAGTGATGAAATGAAATGGAAAGAGGGAGAATTGTCATCAGATTTAGATGCAGATCTTATATTAGGAATCGTGGTCTCAGAAGATGGGTTATATTGCTTATCAATGAGATCATTACTAGTACTATTCCTTACAGGATTGTTGTACATTCTTCTTCAGGTTTACTCATAACTTTATACACAGTTGTGGTTCACTGACAGCATATTGTATGGCTTGATTATTTTAGAACATTTAAATAAAAGCTATTTTGAGGCTTCTGAGAGAAAATGTGTAACATAATAAGCTAAATAAGGAATATTTTGTTCTCTCTCTCTCTCTCTCTCTCTCTCTCTCTCTCTCTCTCTCTCTCTCTCTCTCTCTCTCTGTGTGTGTGTGTGTGTGTGTGTGTGTATGTATATATATAAAGTTTGAGATATAAACACTGACATTGTGTCGTGGTAGTAATTCCTCAAAAAATGGAGCTTTGTTAATCAAAAAGTAAAAAATAGAACCAATCCTTGAAAACTCTATATGGTAACTATAAACTCAGGTTAAGTAAGCCATGAAGAATTATCTTTTAAAAAATTTATTTATTTATTTATTATGTACACAGTGTTCTGTCTGCATGTAACAACTGCACGTCAGAAGAGGATACCAGATTTCATTATAGATGGTTGTGAGCCATCATGTGGTTTCTGGGAATTGAACTCATGACCTTTGGAAGAGCAGCCAGTGCTCTTCACCACTGAGCCATCTCTCTAGCCCCAGTATTATCTTTTCATGCACACACCACACACTCACATATTAAGATACAGCTTTAAAAGAGGCACTGCTATAAATGCAATGTTGTAAGTATTGATCACTCCTATACTTTAAAGAATTTGATTCTCAGAAAAGTGAAAAATCTTTAAAACTCCTTAGTCATAAATATATTTTGGTAGAAACTAAACGTAAAATTAAGGAACTGAGTTACTAAGTATCATTTTTGCTGAAGTCTCCAAGTTGCTCAAGGGGTGAAGCCATGCATTTTTTTTTCACAAATCAATTCAACCATGACTGTTTTCACTCCCTCCCAGGAAAACAGAAAAGAAATGAGGGAGAGGAAGGTCAAGTGCAAGGTTGAAATGAGGTGAATCAGAAGGTCTGTGGAAGGGACCTACATGCTTGCTAAGAAACAAAGGATTCCATGGGAAACTTGTAAGAGATCACGAATACTTACACTTTCTGTTAGCTGACAAAAGCATGCCTCTTTTTGTAATTTGAAGGCAAATATTATTCTTTGCAAGAATGCTGAAAGAAAACTGTATGTTGTTTTCATATGTTTGTTTTAACTTGTACTGCAATATATAGAAGCACTACTTTACAGATACATCCCTCTCTTAAACATTTAAAACACTCTAATCTTGTTAAAATAATAATTGTGTATAAGGACTCTGACTTTTGTTATTAGGTTTTGGAAACATCTGTATATCTCTAAGAGGGAATGAATGGACATCACAATGTAAACATAACTGAGTTACATTTTCACAAACTGGAAAAGAATATAGGTCAGTATATTTTAAGAGGTAGGGTATTAGTCTCAGCCAGATGATACACTTAGTTTTTACAAACAGATCACACAGTCAACCCAGTCAGATTAGTATTCTCCATCAATGAAATGAAGAAATTGTACAGACCTAGCAGGAAACAGCACCAAAGGGGCTCTTTCCAGTCTTTCAAAATGCTTTCCTGCCACAATTTCTGATGAGAATGAAAAGGTTACTGTGCGGTTGTGAAAAATAAGCCACTGAGAGAAATTCTAGGCAATTGCTTACTTCTCATCCTGCACTTTTTGATTCATACATTAAATTCTCTCTCTCCTTTTTCTCATTAGGTCTTGATTACTATGCCAGCTATCTAGACAACACACTATTATATGACAAAGGACTCTGGTACAGGAGCAGTGGTTTATTACATGTGGACCATTAACGCAGACTTTAAAATTAACATTCACCGTTTTCCCATTAAGTGCTTATTTTCAACAATTCTGTTTCAGGAGGGGAAGTGGCAGTCGGGATGTAACTCTGCACTAAGGGGCCTATGCATTTTGCTTCATCAGAATACTTCCTCACAGCAAAACTGCCCTTTCAGAGACAACTAGAAACCCTTCTTCCTGAATCACTTCAAATAGCTGTTGGGCATTAGGCTCTAAGGACCCCATCATATAATTATTGGGAATTCCCCAAGGATCTCCAGGCACATATTATTCTGGAAAGGCTAACAGAAGATAAACCTGTATTTACTGGACCAACTATATGAGAAAAAAATGACTTTAGAAATCACAAAACATTTTGTTTTCCTTGTGATTTTTATGCCTGCATCAGTTTTCCTACCCCTTGTTATCGTTTGCAATCATAGGTGAGAAAGAAGGAGGAGGGAAGGAGAGGCAGAAGGAGGAAGAAGGAAGAGGGAAAAGAGAAAAAAGGAGAGAGAATATTCATATTTGATAATCTTTCAAACACCTGGACTTACAATGCATCGTCCTCTCAACGGTGACAGCGTTTCTATCCCTTTCATTATTCTACCCATTACAATTTGCCTGCCTGCCCCCTGGGCATGCAATTAATTGCTTTTGCAAAGAACCTCTTAAAGACTGATTCAATGGCCTCTCCTTTCTACTCAGTTTCTATGAGATCATTGAGATAATGACCCCTCTTATTTCTGAAATCTTTTTCTTTCCTTCGTTTTAGTAATGGCATACTATCCAGTTCTGCTGTGCTTGAATGTTCTCTCAGTGGCAAATTTTTTCTCAGGGCCTCAAAATGTAAATATTTTTCAACACACAGCCCTTCTCCATTGTTTTGTCTTGTTTTGTTTTGCTTTTTATTTTAATTTTCTCAATTAAAACTCTACTTCTGTGGGTAGGTACTAATTGGCCTCAGTTTGGCAGATTACCATGTTTCTTTTCCTGATTTAACCTCTCTTTTGAGTTACAGACCAATATTACCCAACCGTTCTCTATGTGTGTCTCGTTATTATAGAAAACTCTGAACTGCAAACTGAATTAACCTTCCTAATGATAGTTTATCTATTTAATGTGCTGGCAATAAAAATTTTAAATAAATTTTGAGGAAAAAAGTATGAAAAGATATATAGCTAAATAATTCTTCAGCTTGTCTACAACTAAAATAAAACCTTTACCAGATATCATGAGATTTTATAAAGCACAGTTAAAAACAGATTAATGTAATACACAATGAAGTTCATTGCTTTCTCATGTGTATATGTATGTGTACCTGCATATGCATATATACAAATTCATATTTTATTTTAAAAGTTATACTGCAACTAATTAAACAGAGAATTATGCAATAAATAATGGAGACCAATTGCTTAACTATTTGTAAAAGAAAAATTATGTATTTTTCTCTTATATCTTAAGGCAAACTAAATTCTCAGTGGAATTAATATAAAATTGCTAAACTAAGACCATAAGGATGCCAAATATATGAGCTTATTTTTACAATTTTAGAGCAAGAAGAGACTATAATTAGGACTGAAAGTCAGAAGCCACAAAGGAAAATACTGCTATGTCTGGCAATGTAAAAATTATACACAAAAAATTTTACCACTAAAAATCTGAAACAGGGGGTGGTGATAGGAGGATCAGAAGTAATGAGACATTCTAATTTTAAAAATTCAAGCATCAGCATTTCAATGATATATCTTGTTTTTCTATATAATGTCACTTTGATAAACCTATTCCAGTTATAATTTGTTTATTCCACTAATCCAAAAGAGAGGAGTTTTTTCAACTTGGGATGATCTAGAATGCTCTCTACATTGGAGCTTCTGAGGTATCCTGGGTGATTAACTAACATATAGAACTCACAGAAAGACCACTAATAGCACAAAAGTTAGGGCTACTGTCAAATTTTATTTTTGCCCTAATTACTAAAAGAGATTTTGTATAATTAGCAATTACTGTAACATAAAATTTTTGTATCACAAATAATGCCACCCTTGAAGATGACTAGTATAAATAGGCAACAATCTCGGTTCCTGGGAGGTAAAGATTGGGGGATCAGGAGTCTAAAGACCAGTCTTTGTAGTGAGTCCAAGGCCAGTTTAGTCAAAATATGTGTATATATATTTGTAGATGAATCATAAACAAAGTTAAGAGACAAAAAAGAAACACAGAGTTGGAGAGATGGCTCAGTAAGTAAAGCACCTGCCATATAAACATGCAGAGCAGGGTAAGAATGGTCACCTGCCAGCAACTGCAGCCCAGTATATGAGATGCATAGAGGGAAACCCAAGAACAAGCTGGCTAGAACTGGAAAAGAGATCTCTGGGTTCATGTGTGCCTATACACAGGCAAACACAGCTACATATATCATGCATAAATACATATGCAAAATAGATATTTTTCTGCTTTACCAGAAAATAATTTGCCAGTATTCTGAACTGATAACAGTGAAAAAGAGAAAAAGAAACAAGCAAATATTCAAGTGAGTGGTTCTTAATTTCTGAAGCACAGACACAGAAAGACTACAGGGTTTGTTATCAGGTTCAGATAAAGCACATAGAAAAGACACACTTTAATAGTCAGAAAGCAGATTAGTGTGCCTGAAGCTGAGGAAACCAGGATCACTGACTAAACAAGAGAAGTTTCCTGATGTGATAACAAAAAGATCTAAAATTAAGTTTTGGTAATACAAATCTATAAACCTTACTAAAAATAACTGGATTGTATATTTATAAAGAATATTTTTATGATATATAAAATAAATATTACTAAAACTTTTAATAAAATTACATTAGAATTACTTATTATGTTTGAAGTCAAATAAAAAATTCTTCTTAGGTAAATGGCATTAATCTGTGCTATAGAATGTAGTCTCTCTCAGGGATGCATTGAGTGGTATTATAAAGATGAGCCAGTTTAACTTCCTTTAACAGAATGAAGAAAAGAGTCTAATGAGCTTAGCTAAATGCTTTGTCCGAAACTGAACAATTTGCTAGTGGAAAAGCTTTGAGTGACATTTGTATGTCAGATCACAGGCCTATTTGCATTTTCATGTACCATATTCTCTTTTGTTAAAGTATTTGTAAGCACTCACCTAACATTCCAAATATAATCATTTACCTGCTTCTTGTATAAGGACTGCTGTAATAACTAACATTTCAAAAAGCAGGGCATCAGTATTGTGATAGATGAATGCGCTTTGTGATGACTTGATATGGAAGACTTTTTACATAGAAGCATTAAAAAAATAAATATGTTTCTTTTCAAATGCTTGGTCATGTTTTGAACACTCTAGAGTTAAAGTGCAGTATACTGAAAAGCAAGTAAAATACATTGAATTTCCAAAGGCTGTTATTAGGAGGCACAGTAAAGTACCTTGAGAGCTTGCTTCGGACAAACAGATGGACACTTCATCATTTCTGTCATTATCCTCTCCTACTTCAGGCCCAGCTTCCTCTCCTGGTGTGAGTGCAGACAAAGAACCAGACTCAGGCTGCTCAGAAAAATCAGCAGGGCCTCCTCTTGGAGGTGGAACTTCAATTCCCATTAAACGGTATTTTCTTCTTCGATTCCCAATCCAAGTCTTTGTAAGAGAAATATAAGCAGTTTTAGAAAATCTGGGCATTAGAATAACAAACAAATGAGGCATAAAACATAATTAGAAAGGACACATAAGCACATGAAACAATAAAACTTTTATGGCAATAAGCAAAACTAGAAAGTTTTTTTATCAGAAGATGGTATTATTTAAATATTTAAGCCTTAAAATGACATGCAAGCTATTAAAAATTGCTTTTGTTCCTGTTTTTATTTTTATTTCTAAAGAAAACAACTCATTGAATCCTTAAACAGAAAAAATGAATTGGTCTTTTTTCAATGAAATGAGGCTCATAACTCCATATTCCACTTCAAATTTCCCTCTTCATAGGTAAAATTGTGCTCTCTCTGTGTATGCTTGGCTTCAAAATACTTGTTTCTAGTAGTCTAATATTTTTGGGTATTTTAAAATTACATTTAGAACCAATTAAAGATGTTTTTAAATAAATATGTGGGATCAAATCCAGATAGCCAAACATGCTACAAGTGAACTATATCCTTACACTTAACTTTTATTGCTTTTGAGACAGGGTCTGGCCAGGATGAATCCTGTGCTCCTCTTAACTAAAACAAAGAAGAGACTTGATACCCTATGAGCATATAAAGGGGGAGGAGGTCCCCCTCAGTCACAGTCACAAGGGAGGAGAGTAAGGGGAAAATGGGAGGGAGGGAGGAATGGGATGATACAAGGGATGGGATAACAATTGGGATGTAATATGAATAAATTAATAAAATAAAAAAAATCCTCGGCTGGTGCCTTAGTTTGAGGAGGACCCCAGGACCCAGATCTGCCTGTCATAAAGTTCTTCTTGTAGGTTTCCAGGACCCTGTGGATCCTATTATTTCCCCATTCTTCCACGCTACTCTCGCCTAAAGTCTCAATAGGATGTCCTCTCCTCTGACCCACTTTCTTGGTAAGTAAAGTTTTTCATGGGGCGTATCCCTTGGACTAGTGTCTTGATATAAGTGAGTATATACCGTCTGTCTCTTTTTGCTTCTGGGTGAACTCACTCATTATGATAATTTCTAGGTCAATCCATTTGTCCACAAATTTGGGGAATTCCTTGTTTTTAACAGCTGAGTAGTATTCCATAGTGTAAATGTACCCCAGTTTCTTAGTCCATTCTTCTACTGAGGGACACTTAGGCTATTTCCATGTTCTGGCTATTATGTATAAAGCAGCTATGAACATGGCAGTAAACTTCAAACCCCTACCAAGACCTAGCTGACGAACATGATATTCTCCACCGTTAAATGGAGAGTGAGATCTGACTCTCACAGGAACTCTGGTGCCCCTTTTCTGACCACATCCCCTGGATGGGGAGGCCTGGCGGCACTCAGAGGAAGGATAGCAAGTTACCAAGAAGAGACTCGATATTCTAAGAGCATATATAGGGGGAGGAGGTCTCCCTCAATCACAGACATAGTGGAAGGGAAAAGGGGGGAAGTGGGAGGGAGGGAAGAATGGGATGAAACGGGAAGGGCTAACAATTGAGATGTAATATGAATAAATTAATAAAAAATGTAATAAAAGAAAAAAGAAAGAAATCCTCCTGCCTTTGTCTTCTCACTGGTCGGATTACGGGTGAGAGAAAACATGGCTAGCTCTAACACTTTTTTATCTTAAATAACTGTAGGTTACAGAAAATTTCAAATTTCAGAGCAGATATTATCTGTTATTCACTTTGTTTCTTGTGCCTTATGTCTTACAGTATTATAGCACAATATAAAAAGCATTAGACCAGTTGTAGTGGAACATGCCTACAATTCTGGCATTTGGGATATTGGGGTATAAAGACTGCTGTGACTTTGATGCTTACTTATGATAAACAAGGAGTAGCAGGCCAGCCAAGCCTACTCTGCATGATAGATATATATGAAAAATTGGACATATTCCTTGCCCAGGTTTTACTTATTACATATAAAGTTCTTATGAAAAGTCCTATATAACTTTTCATGTTGATGTAAAATTTCATTTTATATTCTTAACAATGTATGTGAGACCTTTTTGTATTTAATATATATCTTCAGTATTTAATTATTGAACCCAGGGTTACACTCAAGCTAAGCAAGCCCTTCCTCAATGAAATTCATCGTGTTTAGTTTTTTTTAAAAAAAATGATTAGCGATGTTAAATACCATTCCACATGTTTATTTGCTATTCATATAGCCTCTTCAGTGAAATGACTTTTCTTATTGAAGTATTTTTATTGGTGTGCTATTATTCTTTTTATTTATTTTTAATTTGTTCACTTTACATCCTAATTGTAGCCCCCTCCGTCATCGACTCCCCACATCATCTGACCCTAGCCTATTAAGTCTCATCTGGACTGCCTTCATCCTCTTCCTCTGTGGCCTGGCATGGCTGCCCCGCCAAGGGGAAGTGATCAATGGGTGGACAATTGAGTCCATGTCAGAGGTAGGCCCCACTCCCTATATTATGGGATTCACGTGGAGACCATGCTGCCTATCTACTACATCTGAGCAGAAGGTATAGCTTCTCACCATGCATGGTACTTGGTTGGTGCATCAGTCTCTGCAGCACCCCACTCCTCCACCCAGATTTGTTGGCTCCATTGGTCTCCTTGTGGAGCTCCTGTCCCCTCCAGCTCTTTCTATCCCCCCAACTCTTCCATAGGACTCCCTGTGCTCCACCCCAAAGTTTGGCTTTGAGTCCCAGCATCTGCTTTGATCCTCTGCTGGATGGAGTCTTTCAGAGGACCTCTATGGTAGGGTCCCATCCTGTTCCCTTTCTGGTGTCTATTCTTTTTGCCTTTCTCTAATTGAACTATTTAACAGAATACTCACACAATAATATTTTGAAAGTTCTTTAAGTATTCTGTGTATTATTTGTCAGTAATGTGGTTGACAAATGCTTTATCCTGGTGTACAACCCAAATTTCTATTCTAGGTTTTCTGCAGCACAGATATAAAACATCTTTAAAATTTTAAAACAAGTTGTTGGTCAGAAGTGTGTCAGACACCCTCAAAACAATACAGGCTACTATCCTTGCTTTTGGTTGCCTACGAGAACTTGATGATAAGACCTTAACTGCAAAAGATACCCTAGTCACAGAACTTGAAGGAATCCAGTTGATACTAAGAAGCATCCTCCCAGAAAGTGGTATGTTGGTTGCTGAGATCAAAAAGTAATCAACAGTCTTAACAAGCTACTAATGCTGTGAGCTACAATAATGATCAGTGTGACCAAATACTCTCTTACGAGTGAGACAGTGGCTTGGATGCTACAGGAATAATCAATCATTTCTGATTGGATTCAAGTCCTGCTCCATGGAAAGAAACGCACACCTACTTCTGTAAATCTTATTAAGAAACCATGAGTGCAGAGCTATATGGGTAGGATCCTATGGGAGAACCTATTATTATTATATTGTTTAATGGACATAGTATCAAACCATCCCCTAAATTTGTATCTTTATACCTATAGATAGTGCGTCTTCTCAGATATCATTTGAGAAGTGTCTGTGCAGTGGATGGTAGTAATGCAGAAACTCACAAATAGTCAAAGTGCAGAAAAGAAGGGTCTACTGTGTAACAAATGAGACATTTATATTACACCCCTCCTTCCAAGGCTCAGGGAATATTTCAGAAGAAGGACGTGAACAAATGTAAGAATTAGAGATTTAAAAAGACCAGAGTGAAACAGTATTCTCTGGACATGACATGACTGTTGCACTCATAAACTCACACCAGATGTGGCTGGCAGCACAAGACCTGCACCAGCTCAAGCCAATCAATATTTCAACGTGGAGGGTAGAGTGGCTCATGAGCTGAAGAGCTATTAACACTTGATGGTTTCTGAAGCAAAGAAAGTGAGTTCTCTCTAAGAGTGTAGCCACTGGTAGGTTAACAGCTTCCCATTGATGGATTTAAATCCAGTACAAACTGGACTCAGTAGTTTATTTTTTAAAAGAGGACATGAGAGACAAAAAGGAATGTATCAGGATGGGAGTGAAGGTGAGGAGGAACTGGGAGGAGTAAAGGGAGGGAAAAATGTGTAGAGATTATACTGTATGAGAAAAGAATCTATGTTTAATAAAAGGGGAAAAAGAAGAAATGAAATTGGGAGGGAGTGGATCTGAGATAAGTTATGGGAGTGTTGGGGATTAATATGACCAAAATAACCATATGTACTTATGAAATCATCAAATAACTAATACAAATATTACATTACCTAAAAGAAAACTTATTAATGTTTTGACAATGGGTTCATTGAAATGATCAGTGACACTTACACTTAGAAAGACTAGCAAAGTAAAAGAGGCATGGTCCAAAGTTATTAAATCAGAAATAAACCAGAGTATGTCATTGTAGATGCTGTAGACACAAAATAAACAGTAAGGGGACAATATAAACAACTTTAAACATGCAATTGGATGACTTGGATAAGATGGAGCAATTATTTGAAAAGTGCAAATTACTGCAGTGTAAACAAATTACTTGAATAGCATTTTAACTGTTAAGAAAATTTAGTTAATCATTAAAACTACCCTGTAAAGAAATTTTCAGGCCCACAAAGCTTATAGATAATTTTATGCTTAATGATAGAAAATAGAATGTAAAAAATTCTAAGAATGAGAGTAAAC
Organism: Acomys minous; assembly: GCF_964271855.1. NCBI lineage: Eukaryota > Metazoa > Chordata > Mammalia > Rodentia > Muridae > Acomys > Acomys minous. The sequence goes on along the minus strand of NC_140488.1, from coordinate 66,058,764 downwards.
AAGATATCCATTCTGGCTACTTGTACTCATGATAGAAGTGATTTTAATGCATATAGCAATTTAAGGAAAGTACAGGAATGTATACAGACCAGAAAGGAAGAATTAAATAAAGCTCTCTCCCTATCTGCAGATTGTAGGATATTTTATACAGAAGATCCCAAGGAATATATCTACAAATAATAAGTGAATTAAGCAATATCAGAGAATACTAGTCAATATGAAGAAACCAATTGTGCTTTTATATAGTAAAACTAAACATTCTGACCTGGGTATGGTGGCATACACCTTTAACTTCAGGAGTCTGGAGGCAAAGGCAGGAAGGTCTCTGTGACTTCCAGGATAGCCAGGGCTGCATAGTGAGACCCAGTCTCAAAACAAAAACAAAAACAAGAACAAAAACAAAAACAAAAACAAAACAATAAAAACCAATAAAAACCAAACTAAACCGATAAAGGAACACATTGAAATTAAAATTAAAATCTATTAATTTCTCCCCTTCCCTTCTTTTTGTGGTACTGAGCGTTAAGTCCAGCATGCATAGCAGGCAAGCTCTTTACCACAGAACTACATCCCTAGTCCTACACTACTTTAAATCCCTCAACAAAACAAAATACTTATGTATAAACAATAAAATATGTATAGAAATGTGTGTGTGTTTATTTGCATATCTGAAGGTTAGTTAGTACTTGTCCCATTGTGCTGGTGGAGGTCAGAGAACAAATTTGAGTGCCAGTCTCTGGCTTTCACTTTTAGACAAGGTTTCTTTGTTGTTCACTGGTGAATACACAGGCTACCTGCCTGTTGAGCTTCCAAATATTTTCCTGCTTCTGCCTCCCATCTCACCATAGAAGTAGTGTCATTATAGACATGTATTGTCATGCCAGATTTCACTGGTTCTGGAGAGTCAAATGCAGGTCCTTACATTTGTATGGCAAGTGTTTATTCACTGAACTATATTTCTATATAGTTATATTTATATAGGTGTATATTAATGTATGTACACCTATTCAGGTGTGTTTGAATATCAACTTCAGTGGTTGTTCCCCAGGCATCCTGTCTTTCTGTCTTTCTGAGAAAGGGTCTCACTACTTAGCCTCACTATGTAGAACGGGCTGGCTTCGTACTCATAGAAAATCAAATGCCTCTGACTCCCCAGTTCTAGACTAAAAAGAATGACACCACACCCAGCCATTTTAGACAGGGTCACTTACTAGCCTGGAGCTTAATGGCCAGGCAAGTCTAATCTGGCTGGCTTGCAAGCCCAAAGGGTTGGCCCAATTCCAGTTCCCTTGTTCTGGAATTACAGATGTGTGGCATTACCATGTCTGTATTTTTAAAATCTTATTTATTTTAATTTTATTTTTGTTTTTTAAGCATTTCATGTCTGCATAAATGAAATATGATCATATCCACCCATCACTTATCCCTCCAAATTCCTTGTAACCCTTCCAATACATCTGTCCTCTGATCTTTATGTCTTTTTGGTTATTGTTGTTAACCTACTAAATCTAATGTGTTCTGTTCATATGCACATGGACTTGGGTCCACCCATTGAAGTATGTGAAACCTACCATTGGCCATACCATCAAATAATAATTCTTCTTCCAGTAGCCTTTAACTGCCAATAGCTTCTCAGTAACTGATGGGGCTTGGAAAGCAGCTCCCCGATCTCTGCTGTAATACTGGCTAGCCAAAAGTACCACTGATAGACATACACATACTTACTGTTTGTTTGTGTTATCTGGGGATGAAACTGGAGTCCTCTTGTTTACACTGACAGAGTTATTTTCCCAGCCCCTTTGTTTATATATTAACTAGGATTTACTCTGTGCAATAAAATCTACACCAGTACAAAGCCACGGTAGATACTTTGTAATGTAAATAAAAATAAAATGGAAATTAAATATGTGACTTGAGGTGCTTGGGTGGGTTGACCCTTGTTGCCTCCCCTTCTTTGAGAAAATGGAGAGAGTGAAATGGGGGAGAGTGAGGGTGGGACCAGGAGAAAAAGAGGGAGGGGCCTGGGATCAGGTTGTAAAGCCATTCAATTAAAAAATAAATGGAAAAAATAAAAAAATATGTGATTAAAGTTAGCTTTAGTACTTGCTGGGTGGGAGTGGGTAAGCAAATTTAGAAAATATAGACCTTTAGATGTATTTATCAGTGTATACTAAACATGATATCTAAAACAAACATTGTTTTAGAGGAAAAGCAGTCCAACAGGGAAATACTTATGAATGTAATAAAAATTCTCCTAAATTGATTAACGTTCTACAAAGGAGAAATACTAGCTTAAAAAGTAGTTTTCATTTCCCCTAATGTTGCCTCACTGCAAATGAATTGCTAGACTCCAGAAGACCTAAAGAACCTGACCTTCTCACCAACCTCTTTTTAATTGTCATGTTCTCTCACTACTTCCTATGTGTGAATACTTAATAAGTAGAGGAGGCTGACCTAAAAATGATGGGAATCCTCCCACCTCTACCTCCTGAATTCTAAGTCTAAAGGTGTAAAACAAACACCAGCCTATAAAATTTATTATTTTAATCATGTTTTTGAGGGCCAGGACTGAGCCCAGGGCCTCATACATATTAGGCAAGTATTATAAGACTAAAAGTGTCTCAGCCTATAAGGAAACACACTTGGCTTCTTTTTCTTAATGCTGGGGTTTAACCCTGGGCTTCCCAAGGCATAATGCTGGACTCTGCTAGCACTCTGTTACACAAGTGCTCTGCCTCAGTGCCCACTCACTTTAAATAAATTAATGTATATGAGAGACAATAGAAGCCAGGCTTGGTGGCTTTTATCTATAATCCCTGCACTTAGGAAGCTAAGAGAAGAGGACTGTTGTGAGTTCAAGGCTACTTAACCTAGACTCAGAGATTCTTTTTAATAAACAAACCAAAGAAGATAACAGAGAGTTTACTATATAACTGAAAATTTTTGGTCTGTTTAAATACACTTCAAATCTAGCCACACTTCTCTGAAACTAAATAATCTTAAATCTTAAAATGTACATGTATTTTCCATGCAATTTATTTAAATTTCACAAACTGTAACATTCAATCACGTATTTTTTATACAAACATTTGGTCATAATAGAGTACATTGGACCTGTCTGTCATAACCCAAACACAGATGGAAAAGGCAGGCATTATAACAGATAGGGGGTATACTAATGGTTTTTGAGTGTGTCACCCCCAGGCACTGTTCCCATATAATTTCTCTATAGTTTTGTAAAAAATCTTCCCACTTATGGTTGAGTGAATCTCAGAGACATTTAAGCACTTGAAAGTTCCTTAAGAAAGCTTCAGTCTTCATATGGCACAGGGTTCCGGCACATGAGAGGTGCTCCACGCACAGTTGTTAAATGAATAAGCTAATAAACAATAGACAGTAATCTAGAAATAATATCTTAAGTTTAAAAAGCACATGCTTATAACTCATAATACTTAATAAAAGTCACATGAATAGTGTGCGAAATTTTCTTTCCAGACTTCTTACAAGTATATTAATCCTCTCAGATCTGTGTTTTTGCTGTTTGCAGTTTCAGTTACCAGTAGTCAACTGTAGTCTGGGACTAGAAACATTTGTCTTGGCTTTCATCAGTGAGACCACAGTTACATGGCCTTTATCACTGTATAGAGTTATAATTGTTTTTATTTTGTTATCGGTCATTGTCATTAGTATCTTGCTGTAACTAATGTAGAAACCAAACATTATCATAGACATGTATACATATGCTAAAAGCAATATACAAAGGGTTTCAATTTCAGAAATGCACTAGAGGTCTTGGAATGCTTCCATAAAGGAGATAACTTAATGTGACATAACAAGGAAAACAAATCTAAAATATCAAAATTATACCATAAGTAATAGTTGACTAGCCATCTAGAGGCGAAACTCACTTTGGTAATCAGTAAAATGAAGGTTTTCTGTACTTATAGTTTCTTCTGCAATCTCAAGAAGATGTTTTTATGGCAAAAATTCTTCCTCAGAGCAATTTATCCAATACTGCAGAAGAGGTCTTTTAAATCCCATCATCTCTGCAGACTTCCCCTCTTTTGTGAGCAGGCTGGCATGTTAGAAGCTCAGCAGAAAAAATAGGATAGCAGCTTGCATCCCATTTCTTCACTATGAGAAGTTTTCATTAACTTAAGGAAAAATAAAATAGCATTTCACATTGTCTTGCATATGTGAATTTCTGTAGGTATAGTAGATTGTGCACATAATAATAGCTGATGAGGGACTTCATATCAATAGCACTGGCCTTAAAACTAGAATCCTAAGAACATGCCTAAAAACCACTGAGAGAATCGTAGCCATGAATCCTATGGCTATATTACCTTGCATTTGAGAAGTGTATATTTATGAAAATAAACTGTCCTTATCTCTTTTCTTTTGAAGGACAGAGGTCTCAGGAAGGTCATAAAGCATAACTTACTTATTATTAACAATGGAGATTAAACAGAAACTTTGAAAAATATTAAAAACTCTATAAAAAGTTAGAAGAAAAAAATTAAGGATACCTCCTTATTGAAGATAGATTAAAAATAAAAACAGGTTAAAAATAAGGATTACAGATAGATAGTTGTATCTCTGGTAAAGAAAGTGACCAATTCAGATTGGAGTGAATGGGTTATAAAATTCAGAAAAAAATAGCTTCAAGGTTACAAAACTGTTCTATAGCCAAAAGTGTGGCAAGTTTGAGGGAAAAAATAGTATCAAGTACTTAGAAAACTACATAAGCAAACATGTAAATGTAAAAGACACAAACTAAGAAAGATGCTGTAGTAGTACACACCAATAGTGCCAGCACTTGGAAAGCTAAGGCTTCCACAAATGCAAGGCCTGCCTCGGATTCACAATGAGTATCAGACAGTCAGAGGTACATAGGGACACTGTGTTTCAAAAACAAAAGGCTAAGTGAAGTACAAGTTTTGAGGGAATAAAGTATATAATACTTAAAGGAAAATAATATTGCACTATTCAGAGGTGTCAAGCATTTACATTATAACCACATTAATATTTTGCAAATTTGTTTGGACATTCTAGCAGGAGAGTGACACTACATTTTTACCTTTCACTGAAGAAGGTCTCTTCTGTTCAGAATGGTTGCTCTCTTTAACTAAGCCTCAGTTTCAGGAGGAACCCATACAAAGTAGTAAGGAAGGATGGGGACACATGCCTAGTCAATCAAATTACCTGAATCATCCCCATTCCTCATGGCCAGATCACCCTAACAGCCCAATGTTAATAATGAGTATCACACTAAGGGATATCAACATTAAAGGAGGATATCGAGGGAAAAATATGAAAATAAGTAAATGAAAACATCAATGGAACAATGTTGGATTTTTAAAGCTTTGACATTAATAGGAAAAATTTAATAGACACTGCTTAACATGGAAAAACCCCCAAAAGTAGCAATGTAAACAGATTTGTGAAGGCTAGCTATATATTCTTATATTTGTTCTCCTTTCTTCCAAGCAATAACAGGTTTAGCTGAGCACATGATCAACACAGTAAAACTCCATTTGTAGCTTCCCTTGCAGTTTAGTTAGACCATGTGACTAATCTTTGGGCAATTTGGTGGAAGGGAAAGTGTTTAATGATAGTTTCTACAATATCTTTTTGAAAATTACTTTGTATATATCTTTGATGCTGTCTCTTCTTTGTGTTTTATTACTTGGAGTTGTATACACCACCATATGGATCTTGAGGAGGTGTTGCACTGCACAAGTGGCAGAAACAAAAAGATGGAATGTATTAGTATCTCTAAGGTTTCCCTAGCATTTCTATACTATCTGTGGGCAGCATATCAACTGGACAGAACTGTAAAGGTATTTTGAGTGTCTCTGTAATTCACAGCTAATTCTAATAATGTACGACATCATTCATAGATGGAAGTCAATACCAAAGGGATCATCTAATGCACTGAAAAGTCTTTGGCTCCAGATATTGGAAATGTAGGAGGAGAGGAGTAAGGAAAGTCTTTAAAATAAAGTCTACAGAGCCTACTATGTGTAGATTATATCTTTAAAACTTTTTACCTGTTTTATATAAATAAAGAAATTGAGATAGTTAGGCTGACAATGCTCCATACAAGAATCATAGCCTAACAAAAACTCTAGTACCAATCATAAAAAATTTCCTTTTAAATGTTGGTCAGAGTTGTCCAAGTTACTGCCAAAACAATATAGATCACTGAAAAGTAGCACTTTGTTGCCTCTCAGGATTTGAAGGTGGATCTCTGTTGCTGAAAGCATCATATACTTAGGGCATAGGATTCAGATGATTCGAGCTGGATCTGACTTGAAAGTCTCTTTCCTGCAGTATAGTTTCCATTGTTCCAGAACATCCTATGCAAACTGCCAAAGGACTGAAGCAGCTAAATAGTCTCCAACTGTCAGTATCACCTGTGAACCATAATAATTACTATGATGGCAAGATATGCATAGAGGTGCAATAAGTGACCCTCACATGTCAGTGGCAGCAAACAGCTGTCTAACTGGACTTAAGACCCATTCAACCAGAGGGAAATTATATCTGGTACTGGAAACATAGCAAGCTTCCCAGGGCTAGGAAATTTATGGACCTTAGAACAGAATCTATTTTTTGTCACTTTGCTGGGGCGAAATAAATCTTTACTACATTTGAAAATGCAACTTTATATCCAGAAATAAGTGTAGCTCTCAAAGCTCCTCTTGAAGTGAAGCTCAGGGATAAGAGATGTTTAGGGTAGTGGGTAGGGCAGGCCAACCAGGATGATTTGTAATAGCTACTTGAGAGAACCTGGAGGCCTGTGTCTATTTTGAAATGTTAAATAGGCATATCAGTTAGCCATTTGTTCTAGATTTGAGACCCAAGAAGACCCACCTGCCTCTACCTCTGAAGCTCTGGGACTGAAGGATTGCACCACCACACCAAGGCCCAGACCATTTTTCTTTCTTTGACAAATAAATAGGAAGGCTCTGTCACTCCTGGACACACTTCTAGAACTCCTCAGAATGCTGGTAAAGGCTGGATTTTAACATTAATGCCTTAACATTTGCATGCATGTCTGTGTGAGTGTGAAGAAAACTAATAGAGGGGCTGGAGAGATAGCTCAGTGTTTGTGAGCACGTCTCTTGCAGACCTGGGTTCAGTTCTCAGCTCCTATATTGGGGGCTCCCAAGTAGCAAAAAGAAGAAGGAGGAGGAGGAGAGGAAGAAGAAGAAGAAGAAGAAGAAGAAGAAGAAGAAGAAGAAGAAGAAGAAGAAGAAGAAGAAGAAGAAGAAGAAGAAGCAGCAGCAGCAGCAGCAGCTCTTCTTTAGAGCAAATGGAGACCATCACAGAAAACCTCAATGTGACACAATGCAGAGATGATCAACTGTACAAAGCTCAGCCCCAGAAGATACATTTGCATCACATCTCCTATCTGTACTGTCCTATGTGTCTCAGAATATCACAGAAGAGAGGGCAGAAAAATTGTAAGAGCCAGAATGTCAGGAAGTGTGTGGTGAAACAATCTAACCATGAAATGGGTACATAAACACGACTGGAACAATGACAATACTAATGGGAATAATTATGAAATGAAAAGAATTTTGTGGGGTCCCACTCCTAGACAAAGAACTATAGGCAACCAATGACTAAGGATAAGGAGAATTAGCCTCTCCTAGGCATAGCTGCATCTAACCCCTGCCTATTGGTTATCTAATGCAGCAGAACCATCAGCCCTGAAGTCAAATATATGCAAACAACAAAAAGTTGTTTGTATATTTGTGAAGCTTTGGGGGAAAATTAGTAGTACCTACCAAAACCAAAACTGGCCCACGCTCTGTATGTGTGTATGTGTGTAACAATGACAATCAAGGAAAAAGGGCCTATCAACTTACGAGTTAGAGAAAACATGGGAGGGTAACTGGGAAGAGAAGGAGAGAGGAAAAAGAGGGGGAAAGTGACATAATTCTATTTTAATTAAAATTTAAGATATTTAAAATATTTATTTGTTTTATTTACTATTTGTATGTATGTCATATATATGTGGTGTGTGTGCGTGTGTGTGTGTGCGTGTGCGTGTGCGTGTGCGTGTGTGTGTGTGTGTGTGTGTGTGTGTGAATGTTCAGATACACCCAATTTTCAGGTGCTAGCTAGTTCTCTTCTACCATGTAAACGAGGCTCAAATGTAGGCCATGGCTTGCAGGGTGAGCATTTCTACTCAAGGGGGTATCTTTGATTTTTAAAAATCAGATTGAAAATGACAAAAATTCAAGTTCTTCATTTCCCTGTCAGCGGTCTTTACTTGGGTTCTCCATGCTGCAGTCCCACGTTAATGATGTCTCCAGTCATTTTTGGGTATCATTTCTCTTGCTATACTCAAAACTCCCTTAGAACAGGATGTATCTGGTGCATTCTTTCTCACTGTAAATATATACTCTCCCATAGCAGCACACTTGGCAAACAAAGGATGAAAACTGAATTTTATATATGGATCAAGAGAAGAAAAAGCAAAGCTCTGACTAGGACAAAAGTATTTATTTTGAGAAACCTTTGTCCTTCGTCTCATCTTTATTTGTTTGAAAAAAAATGTTATTTCATCTGAAGAGTTTTCTGTTTTGTCACTTGTTCTTTAATGGTACTTCCCTCTTGATCTTCTGAGATGACCCTCAAGTATGGCTGAATCAGGTAATAAGTTTTCACAGAGCCAAGTGTTATCGTCTGTTCCTACCTCCAAGTTGAATGAGACTTAGAAACCCAATAAAAGAAACCAGCAAATGGTTTAAAAGAAAAGAGACATTTTTACCTTAAGGAAAGATTATTACGTATTTACAATAGTACAATTATCTCATCATATATAGTATATATATATAGTATATATATATATAGTATATATATATATATATCTTTCAAATGGCATATAAACTACTATCCCTACAATTGATCAGCTCAATCATTTTTATCTATCATTTACTATAATAACACATGAGATTTATTTTAGATCATTTCACTCAATTATTAAATAGTATTAGTAATACCTTTAAAACAGTTAAAGAATTCTTGTTATATCATACAATTGACTAATTTAGCATGTAAAATTAAGATTTTTAAAAGATATTAACAGAGATGTGCACCAACCACAAGTTATATAACTATTATAGCATGCCAAAAAGAAACCCTATATGTATTAACAGTTATTACCTTTACCTCCCTACTCCTAGACCATGGTGACCCCAATTTATTTGCTGACTCTACAGTGTATCTGTTTTGTACATTTCATATAAATGTAATCATACTGTCATTAGATTCCTTTAAAGATTTCCCTTCTTGAAGCATGCAGAAGCATCAGTTTTCTTTATATGGACCTATACTATTCTATTATATATCTATAGTACATTTATTTATATATGCACTTGGAGAACAGTTATAGTGCTTGCACTTTGGGGCTACTATAGATAATGTTGTCAGATGTATCTGTGATTAAGGTTTTTGTTTTGTTCTATATAAGCATAAAGCCAGAAGTAGAATTGATGACTTATAGAATAAATCTATGTTAAACTTTTTAGGATTTCTGAAGGAGAAATGTAAATATTTAACACAGGGTAGTACACAGGGTTTCAGTTTCTTCATGTCCTGACCTATTTTTAATTATCTGTAATTTTAATTATACCCATCATTGTGGGTGTTACCATTTCAATAGCTTTGGATCTCTCTCTCTCTCTCTCTCTCTCTCTCTCTCTCTCTCTCTCTCTCTCTCTCTCATATATATATATATAAAATGTTAAATATATTCTCACAGATTGCTTGGGCATTTTATACTTTGGAGAAATTTATAAACACACACATATATATCTTGTTACTTAAAATGCTTTATTTGCCTTTTTATCATTTGGTTATATTATTTACACACTCGGGACATAATTTCCTTATCAGATAGATACATAATTTGAAAAAAATGTCTCCCATTATGCAGGTCTTTTCACTTCATTAATGATATTGTTTGCAGTACCCCATGCTGCTACTTTCAAGTTTTCATTTATGCTGCTCGTCAACTAAAGCATGAAAATTACTGAATATGTCTTACCCGAACTATTTCACAGTCGACATTTAATTCAGCTGCAACAGCTTCAATCTTCTCTCTACATACAGAGCCCAAGCTGGTCATACCATTGTCCCAGTACTTCTTAAGGGTAGCCAAGTCTCGATCACTGAACTGAGTGCGGTCCTGTAGCTAGAAAATATATATAAATTTTATTATGATCAAAGGAAGCAATATTATTAAGAAGGTAAACAGGGTGGAACACACTAAGCTAAGTTCCATATATAATATTGTGACAGTGTTCCAGAGAGTCTCTGAGAGACACGTGGGCCTCTTCCTTCAGCTAAGACATCATAATTTTTTTCACTTGAGAAATTAGCATGTTTAAAGGGAATACAGGAGTCAGGAGCTCAAACTGATCATTCAGGAAGAGGCACAAATGGCTGCCCTTTTTGCATCTCTCAAAGCAATTGACTTGTAACAAAGAACTCTTAACAAGCCCAGAACGGGTAGGAATACAATGTTGTTTTCTCTTTCAAAATGCTGGGTTTCTAAGATCCCATATTTCTCTATCTGGACGTAAACTAAAACAAAACAAAACAAAACAAAATAATGACAACAACCTACTCCAGAGAAAACCTGAAACCCAGAGGTCTCCTTATTCCTAGAAACGGACTCGTTGGCCTATCTTACAATTACAACTGTTCATGCATGATCTATCTTTTGTCTCCTGGCTTTCTAGAAATTATGAAATGCCTACAGGAATGGTGGGGAGTAAATTAGGCACCTCCCCACTTTGGCCAAACTGTCAATAAGTCCATTTGCTTGTATTAATTTGTGTTTCTTAAATTGTCTAAAATACAGAGAAGCTGAGACTATGAGTTTATGAACTAAAGTGTCCAGCAAAAAACAAACAAACAAACAAACAGATAAACAGACTTTACAAGTTTTATACTGTTTCCTAGTTATGAAAAGGTACATTTTGTTTTAAATTTCTATAATAAGTATGCTAGAATGAAAGGAGAATTGTTTCTAAATGACAGCAATGTAATGCTCTTCATTATGCAAATATGTTCATTATAGCAAACAGATAAAAAAGAAGATAATTTAAATTAAGAACCAGGAATAACACTTAACATTTTAATTTATATTCTTTCAAACTTTTACCTATAATGCACACAGTCCCACTCATACATTTCCAAAAAATTAACAAAATAAAGATGGAGGCAGGGGATAAGACAACGCACTCACTAAAGTGCTACCTACCTTTGCATGCAGGAGTACTTGCTTTGGGTCCTAGGTACTCTTGTAAAAGGTCATATGATGGTTTGCTCTTGTAAACCCAGTATTGGGGCGACAGAGGCAGAAGACTCTCTTTGCCTCAGTGGTCAGCCAATCCTAGCCTAATAGTAGAACTGCAGGCCAATTTTGAGACCCTATTTCAAAGGTGATACCCTAGCATATGTATAAATGCATACACATATGCATACCTGGAAGATATATGAACATACACATGTATACATACATGCATGTACACACACACACACACACACACACACACACACACACACACACGGTAGTATATCATCACTGTGCTGTCTTTTAATGTTAATCTAGAGTTGTTTTACAGGTAGAGGAAAAGGCCCCCAAAGCACTTGCTTCCCAAGAAGAGATTTCACACAAATCTGACAACTTAAATTAACCCATATATATTTCATACCTTATTTTATCTTTTTTTAAAAAATAAAATTCTAACACTGCTACAGAAAAGGTAGAGAGAAACTATAAATCTTTTTTTTTCTCCCAGTTGGGCCAAACTGCAAACAAATCTATTGCTTTATCAATTTATTTCTTCATTCTTTTACAATGAAGCAGGTTCATGAACTTAAAGACCCTGGGTAACAGGATGAATTTAAAAGACAAATTAGTAAACTGTGAAGAGGACATTGTAATTGTACAAAATGAATCATATTTGTAGCTTCAAAAGTTTCCAATAAACCTAACTCTTTTAGTTCTTAGGTTTTTAAAAAACGTAGTATACTACATTCTTTATACACTGCTTAATTCAATGAGTCTTGGAGGCATCCTTAGAAAGTAAATTAGAAATATGACAGGAAAAGAAAGGTCAAAAGATTCATTCAATAGGGCACAAATCATGCAATGTAGAGGTAAATATAGAAATATCTCATATAAATATAATATATATTTTTAATTTCTTTCATAAGATTTAACTCTATGATGTATCCAATTATCTAAAGTAAATATATCCTGAAAAATCTCCATGTGTATTTTGTTTGTGTGGTGAGGTGTGGTGAGGAAGTGAGAGGGAGAGGATAGGGAGAGAGAAGGTAGGTTGTAGTGGAGGGACTGCACAGGGAGTTGAGTAGAGTGACAGGTGGAGAGAAAGAGGGATGGAGCTATGGAGGAAGGAAGAGAAAATAGATAGATGATAGACAGTCAGATACATAGACAAATGAGAGAGAAAGAGGGTATTGTAAGAGTTATTTAGAAAACGTTACAAATCATGTTTGGGGTATGAGGTCATTGTAGTGTATTTAGTCCATCTGAGCATAACTTTCTCATTACCAACACAGAGCAGAGATAATCCTGACCCCATCACCAGGCAAGGAAATAAAATATACTAATAGTCAGGGCTCTGCTAATAGTAGTGAAACTGCCAAGTATCTCTCTCTAGTAGGACAGATGGAAAGTATAGGACCTTCAACTGGGAATATATCTAGTACTCTCTCCTGCCTCCTCACTGCAAGTGGCCTACAGAAGTGCTAAAGTGCACTGCAGGTTAAATGAATGCACTGCTCTATGAGGCAGCTCAGTGAGGTTGGGTCTGCATATGCTGGGGTAGGCCTTTTGTATAGCACAGGTGCTTTTGAGTCGTCCATGCTCCAGTAAGTAAACTCAATAATCCCACTGGTTACACAGACTGGATTTGAATGGAATATTTCCTTTGTTGTCTTTGTTGCTGTAACTGGAGTGAATTGACACTTGTTCATGGCAACAAGGGAAAAGCTGTACAATAAAGGCTCTGGTGTTGCCGCCTGCCTAAGATGAAGTTTACTTAGCTCTACACTAAGACTACCCTTCAAATACTTCCTACTCACATACTCCTTTTAAAATTTTATTTCTAAATGAAACTTAACATGAAGATTATCTAAAATCAGATTCAGATTAACAGTGAGAAATAAAATATGTACAACAAGGGCTGGAGAGGTGGGCAATAGTACTTGCCATGTAAGCATGAGGACCTGAGTTCAAATCAACAGCTCCCATGTAAAAGTGGTGTGTGCAAGGTGAGCTTGTAACCCCAGCACTGGGAAGTGGAGCTAACTGGATTCCCGGTGTTTACCAGCCAGCCAATCTAGACAAAATGGAAGCTTCAGGTTCAAAGAGACTTTCATCTCTCTGTCACCATCTCTAAGTCTCTCTCCCCTCTCTTCCTCTTCCAGTGTGTGTGTGTGTGTGTGTGTGTGTGTGTGTGTGTGTGTGTGTGTGTGTGTGTGTGCGCGCGCGCATGTGTGTATATGTATCTCTCCTCCCCTCTCCGTGTGTGTGCCTGTGTGTATGTGAACACGAATATTAATAAATTCAATTACAAGGGGATGGAAAGATGGCTCAGCACTTAACAATATATACTAATCTTCAGGAGGCTCCAATTTGATTCCCAGCACTGATGTTGGATGTATCACAACTACCCATAACTCTAGTTCCAAGGGATATGACCCCCTATTATGGTCTCCACAAGCAACCGCAAACATGTGGTGCACAAACATACATTCAGGCACACACACACACACACACACACACACACACACAATTTAAAAATGAAACCTAAAAATTAGTATTTAAATCTGTTTCTCCTTACTTAGTAAATCAAGTAATATGTATGTTACTATTATTAAATCGCATGTTTTCAATGAATGAATGTAAACATGCCATTTATGTTTTTTTCTAATCAAAGGATATAACTAAGTTATTTGCAACATAAAATTCACATCAGGTGTTCCTTCTACATGGATTCCACAACAGTTGGGGAGTTAAAATTCTCAAAAATAAGGATAAACTTAGTGGTAGAAGATTCTAGAAAGACTCAAATAATTCATCACAACTGCTGTTATGAATATTTCTGTGAATTTCCATTGCAACAAATTCTCCAGTTCGAGTTAACCTACATTACTGTCAGAATGGAAGGAGTAATGAACAGAACACTGAACACACTCAGCCAATTAATTTGTAATTCATTTAGAGGACATCCAAAGCTGATTCATTCTTTAAATTGAACTAAATAAAACCTGATTTGATTTGCTAGAAATGTGCTGGGGTCTCAGCATTAGCAATGCTAAAGGCGACCTATTATGACAATGCCTATTAAGTAGAAGCTTATGAAAGAAGCGCAGTTATTTTTAAAGCTCCTAAGAGCATATTTTAACTAAGAAAATAAATAAGGTAATAAAATCAATTAGCATTAAAATTGCGAATACCCATTTAGTGAAGGAACAGAGTGGGTGGACATTTAAAGGATGAGGTGAATTCTCCCCTAAGGAAGTCTGAAATAGAAGTCAATTTTGTCTTTCTATTGGACTCTCAGGTCAACTTCATGTTATGACACATACTAAAGCCTAAAGTTCTGGCTTAGGAAAAAGACACTGGCAAATAATTTTGTTGATTTCTTGTAAAGAGTAGTATTCCCAAAGCCCAGGGCTTCCTACATGAAGAAAAAAAAAAACACTATCAGTGAACTACCTTCAAGAAAGTCCTTAATATGAAATACAATTAAATAATAAATAAAACCCGAAGAGTATCAAATCAATTACTGTTTCTCCGTTCACCTGCAAACTTATAATTATCAGAGCAAACATAACCACTAGCAGTAGATGACTCAGTAACATTCTAGGAGTATAATGCATACAGAGAGCCAGGGTCAGTACCTTATGCCATAACGCCATCATTACAGAGGCTGAGGCAGGAGAATCACTCGAGTTACAAACAATAGGATAGGCACAGTCTATGTGTAAGATTCTTCCTTTCGCTTCCCACATATACAATTACATGTGCTTATTAGTATAAATATAAATATATATCCTTACCTGAAAATCTGGTACTGTTACAGGTGTATTTCATATAGTGGGTAAGGTCTCTACTATTTACATATATCCTCTGCCCATAGATATAATTTTTGGCTTAACTTTTCTTCAAAAGTTGACTGATTTGTTGGCTTTTTGGCTAATATTAATTAAGTCTAGAGTTAGAAGTGACATTGCCCAGAAATATGACATATCTCACAAGCTGTTTCAGTCATCATATAATGGAAAGTAAACTCATTTTTGTGGGTTTTAAAGGCAGTGTATAGCACTGGCTGTTCTGGAACTCACTTTGTAGATCAGGCTAGCCTCAAACTCACAGAGATCTGCCTGCCTCTTCGTCCTTAGTGCTGGGACTAAGGGTGTGTGCCACTATCACCTTGAAGGGCCGAAACCTCTATTATGATTGATTATCTTACAGATATTGAATATCTGCATAGCTAGAATTCCACTGGAAACTGGCTCACTATTCTTTATATAATTGAACACTTTTTTTTCTGGAAGCAATTTCAATAAAAAGAGGAGTTGTGGCTTTCGCTTTAGCATAGTAGGCATACTGTTTCCCTAACATCATAAAGTCCTGGTTCAACCTTCAGCACCTCATAAATAAAGATGTTATTTTTCTCTTCAGTGAAAATGAGTGGGAATCTAGAACATCCTAAGTTTAAATCTCAGCTCCTCTTCTTCCTAAGTGAGGTCCAAGTGATTTAATATCTGAGGTTTCCTTTCTTTATCCGATAATGATGGGATTAAGACTATCTTTCTCCTAGCACCACTAAAAGGATTAAATAAGAAATCCTACATAAAATAAATGAGGCTCATAACCATAGGGATTTTTATAAATGTTAGCATCCTGACTCTCACTTCCTCCACGTGTCTACCTATATCCTAAACAAGAAAAGGTACAAGATATTTAGAGGTAAACTTAATTGAAGTAAAAATCCCAGATACCTCAGGGGAATAACCAATTTTAGATAGAGCAGGATTAGCTCAAAATGCTTGGAATTTTCCCAGCCTTTTAGTAAAGTGCACCATACTACAAATACTGTTTTTCTATTTTAAAAAGCAAACATTTGAATATATTCGAAATAGTGTGTGTGGCCAAAAAGTTTCTTACTTATATTTCAGTCACAGTCTCTATATAGCACAGATGATTTTTGACTACGGAAAGGATCTGATTTCCTTTCTTGCATCACTAGGATGCGGTCGTAGCTTCATTAACTCTTTAAGAGATTTTTTTTTGGCTTGTACTTCTGGTTCACAATTGGTACTTCTTGTTTCTGTTGTATGAGAAAATGTATCTGTTGACTAATTTAAATTTGAGATGTTTCTACTTTATAGACAAGTTTTGGAGCTGCAGAGGAATCTGCTGTAAGTTCATAAAATAGGGCATCTAGCCAGCTCCTCATTTTACCATATTTCTTGCTAACTTCTTACAGTTTTTGGAGAATGGCTGTATTTCTCCATTTCCCATTTATAAATACATAAAATTGGGATGCAATTGGTTAAAATAAGTCAAATTGGAAAATCTGTCCTAGAACATAGTTTTCAAGAGTTGCTTAGTTGATATAATAGGATGAACATGTGGATATCTTGTGAATAAAGTAAGATCATTGGGAGAAAAAGAAGTGTGTTATAAAATGATAGCTCAATGTGTAAATAGTGTAGTAAATTAAGTAATAAAGTCATTGGGAAAACTTATACAATTTCATATGTCTCACAACTTTAATCCAACAACAAAAAGTGCTGTTACATCTTCTAAAAATAACTTTTGGCATCATAAATCATCATTAACCATATTTAATCTATAACTTAAACTTTTAAAGAAAATAAAATTTTGTATGACCTGATATAAGAGAAATTGATAAGCCTTTCACTAGATAAGATCTTTTGTCAGTCAATTAACACTGTACATACACCATGAATGTGCACACATAAATGCAGAGGATATCTACACATATCACATATGTGTATCTATATGTACATAGATATACATACATATATATATGTATATGTATACATATATATGGAGAATGACCAAGAGAGATAAGTACTATTTATAATCTTACATTTCCTCCAAAATATCTATGTGTAACCAAAAGTTCTATATAATAAATTTGAAACTTGATAGCTGTTTACCTTAATTTTTTTCTTTTATTACCAATCCACTTTATAGATTTTTTTTGTTGTTCTCTATCTGTTGCTTTAACCATGTTATGTAAAGAAAAACAAAAGATGTATTTAATGCACAGCTCTGCAAGTCCAAGAGCATAGTCTTCCCATCTTCTTGGAAGCCTGAGGACCTTCTTATGGGGCCCTTGCATACTGGAGACAAGTATTCTGTAAAGAATGGGTTTGTATATTATGCTTTAAACATTTTCAGTCTCACTCAAGGAAAGCACAATAAAGAACTAAAAATGAGAACTTCCTCTCATAAGATGTATTTAAATTCTCAAGGCTTTATCATAGGTGACTTAGCTAGGTTTTTATTTGTAAATGGAAAAAACTTCTGCCATGGGTATGAAATATCACTTGTGATGTACAACAAGCAGTTTAATTTAATAAAATATGTATGTACCAGGAAATTATATTGCAATTTCATCACTTGTCTAAAAGTCCCAGGTGCAAGACAAAGCAGTGGTAATTACTTTGACAATATATTTAAAACAATCATAACTTCAAAATGACAGTGTTAAGATAGTTCCTCTCATTAAATTGCCTGATCTTAGACCTATTTTGCTTGCACTAAAATTTCTACTTTTCTCTCTAGCTTCTTGTTTAGTCATGTGATTTCTCCCTCTTGCACTTGTTCCTTTCATTATGATCCAGCCTGACCATCAGTAGAGCTGAACAGACGCTCATGCTAGTCCCACACACTTCCAGAAATAAACCCACAGATCATAAGGGACTAAAAATAGAAACTGGTCAATAACAGGCAATGATGGAAATAATAATAATAATAATAATAATAATAATAATAATAATAATAATAATAATAATAATAATAATAAACACCCCTCAGGAAATAAAAGAACAGCATAAACATGGCATTGGTAGTGAATCCATCAAACATTTAGAACAAATTAACATCAGGTCTCCTCACTCTTAGAAAACATCAAACAGAAATTAAACCTCCTAACTTGTTTTTTGAGGTCAGCATTATCTGATACCCACACCAGGTAAGGACATCATGATTTCATGCCATTACATGTTAAGTAACTTTTATGAACACATATAAAATTATTCAAGCCAATAATAGAGAAATGGAACTAGGCATATCCACTCTACAGTGGTCAATTGGGACTTTTCCATGAAGTATGACTGTGGTTCAACAACAAAAAAATCAATCATGTAAAACCACATATTAGTAGAACTCAGGAGGAAAAAAACTCACATGATCCTGTTATTTGGCACTGGAAAATGGTAAAATACTCTGCATGCTTTAATAATTTTTTCAAGTAATTAGTACTAAAGGACACAGGCACTGCTTGAAATTTTGTTACTACCAAACCCATTGCTCCTTGAAGTATATTAAATAACTCAATATTTGGAGAACTCATATATTTTTCTCTTTCATTTTGTGAGTCAGGGTCTCAAACAGCCTAGGCTGGCCGTAGACTCTCTGCTCTACTTGACCCTGAACATCTATCTGCTCTCCCTGCCTTTATCTTTTGAGTGCCTGGATTACAGATTTATACCACCACATTCAGATGTATGTGGTTCTAAGGGTTGAACTTGGAACTCTGTATATGCTAGGTAAACATTCCATGAACTGAGACAGACTCTACCCAAGAAAAACTCACTTCTTGATTGAAAAACTTATTACCAAAGCACACTAATAAATATAATGTGAAACTGTCTGAAAGATGGAGAAGCATCAATGGAACATATTGAGATTCCAGAACAAAACACATGTATCTCTGGTCGATTAATTTTTGTATTGCTTTGAGGTGGGCCTCATTTAACTCAGTTTGGTCTTGATTTTGTTATGTTTTTAAGGATGACTTTGACCTCTCAAATATTGAAATTAAATGTGCTCCTCATCATATCTGGCTTTGGTTGATTGGTTTTATGAGAATTATATGTTAAGAGCATTCAGTGGAAACTGATGGCATGATATCATATCCTCATACATAAAATGATGCTGGACCTCTACTTTGTACCATATAAAAATTCACTCAGAACTGACCAACACCTAAATGTAAAAGCTACAACTATAAAATTCTTAAAAGAAAATACAGGTATATTTATTATGCCTTGCATTTGGTAAAATGGCTTCTTAGACATGATACCAAAAGCACATACAATGAAAGAGAAAAACAGAAAAACTAAGCCCATAAGGACTGAAGACTGTAGGAGTTTGGTAATTTTATCAAAGTCTTTGATTGCCTAGGCAACAATTTTCTCAACAGAATTACAAAAGGTAAAAAAAAAAAAAAAGAGAAAGATAGCAAGATAAGACACCTAGGATTACATTAAATTAACAAGCTTCTGCAAGACAAATCAATCAATCATTAGAGTCTATAGGAGAAAAATCTATGCTCCTTTTATTCCAACAGGAAATTAAGATCTTAAAATATAAAATGTTATAATTTAAATAACTAAAAACAGATAACCTGGGCTGGGGATGCTGGAAGACTATTTGCCTATCATATATCATGAGGAATACTTCATTCCCAGTGCTTGGGAGGTGGAGGCAAGAAGATCAGGTGTGTATGTCATTGATTAGTCTAAAGTTGACATAGGTACATGAGGTCTTGCCTCCTAAAAATAAACCAACAAAACCAGAAAGAAAACAGTGTATGAGTAAACTGGACAGATAGTTCAACAAACCAAGTGTAAATGACCAGTAAAGACATAAAAATATTTATCTTTAGTCATCAAGTAAATGCAAATCAAATGATATTGGGTTATCATCTCACCTGTTTGAATAGCTGCTATTGAGAAACAAAAAACAAATGTTAGCAAGGGTGAACGTCTGCATACAGTGTGTGAATGTAAATTAATGAACTCACTACCTATCTATTCTATGGATTAATGGCACTTTGTTTATCTGTTTACTAAAGGGAATCTTGGTTACTTCAAGTTTTTGATGAATACAAACAAAGATGCTATTAATAATTATAGTAAAAATTTGTATGGACATATATTTTCAGGTTAGTTGGGCAAATGACTGGGAATAAAGTGCTAGATCATATGATAATACTGTTTATTGGCTCTCTATGAAACTACCATGCAGTCTTCCAAATTAGTTATAACACATTGTATTCTCACCAGAAATAACTGTGATTTACTATTTTCTTAATCAATAATTTATATTCCCAGTATTTTGGATATACATTTTTATCACATACATATCATTTTAATTGGATACTTTCAAAAATAATTTAAAATTTTCATATAAGGACCATTCATAAAATTGTTTTCATAAATCTTTCAGATTTTTAAAATACACTTAGCATGAATTTATTATTTTTTGGCTTAAAGTATATTTGTGTTGTCATACCTAATAAACCTTTTGCCTAGGGGGCAACCTCTCACCTCCTTAGCTCCTTTGAACTATACTCTTCTCTCTGCTCTCCCCAAATCTAACATCTTGGTGCCCAAATCTGAGGCAGGTATTACTGAGCTGGGTTGCTCGAGGAGACTGCTGCACCCTTGCCATTGCTGTCTTTGCATCTAAAGAGGAGACCTTTGTCCTCCTCTTAATCTCCAGGATTCCTTGTCTATCTGTTCACAAATCCTATCAAGAGGTCAGGAGTTACTCTGCCTTTGGATTTGTTCTCTCATCAAGATCTGTGGAGTCAAGGCACCCCTTGCATGGTCATAATCAATTGGCAGTCCCTGTGTATAATTCTAGAAGGGAACCTGAGGGGCAAAGGGATGATTTTCTCCTTCACACCCTTTCTGGTGGACCTGTTTAACTGAGCAGTTTTCATAATGAATGACAGACACCAAATCTTACCTAACCAAGGACTCTCCGCTTTGCTGCTTTTTGCATAACCTGAAGAAATTTTATCCTAGAGGAAATATCAAAAATTATTTTCTTTGAGTATACTGATCACAAACAAAATGCATAACAAGAGTCCACTGACCTGAAAATGGTACCATTTGGCTCTAACATTCTTAGAGATTTAGAGAACTTTATGTAGAACAATCTGAGGTTGTCTGCAGCTCCTAACTTGCAGGCTATCTTCTTTCCCTGTTACTGACAAATTTCTCTGTGAATCTTTTACATCTTCCAAATCGTGCTACTAAGTGAAAAACCTGTTGCTATGGAATAATTTACTCATTCCAAGAGACCCTTTTACTGACTTTGACCCTGTGACCACATTGACCCTTCTTTTCCTTATGTCTTTTTAGCCCCCTCCAAGTCAGCTAGCTTCCTCTCCTACCCCTTCAGAACTATCTTTTCCATCCTCCTTTTTTTTCCACCTCTGGTTCCACTGACTAACGCAGGCCCCTGAGCTCCTGTCCATATGGCATTTAAAAAAATCCAAAGCCACTCACCCAATCATAGGTGCAGACCTGGGACTATGTGGAGTGAAGTTGAACCATTATTCCAAGTAGAAACTTCTAGAACCAGTCCATGGGCTCTGAGACTGTGTAGCAGTCATTAAAGATCTGCAGAATCAGTATCCTTCTCTGACCCTGTCGGTCTATTAAACACTAATTATCACTCTATTCTGTGATTATTGAGGGTCCCACCCATACCCAAGGCTCCAAGATTGAAAACAAAGCACCATTCATTTGGTTCATAAACCATACAACAAATGAGAGAAAAGATATGCAACACCACAAAACACCACAAAAGGATCTAACTCCAGATGCATAGATCTCATTGCAAAAAATACAAACAACATGAACAGCAAAAACAATATGCTTCATCCTGGAACCAATACCCAAGTCATAATAATTCTTCAGAAAAGCAAGTTAGTTAGCTGATATACAAGACAAGGACTTAGAGAAAGTATGAATATGTTCAGTGAGTTCAAAGAGGTTATGAATGCCTGAATGAAGACTGAAAAACTACAAAAAGCTGAATGAAATAATGAACACAATTCACTATATGAAAACAGAATTAAATAGAAAGAATCACCAAAAAAAGCTTAACTGAAATAAAACTCGAAACAAAAGATTCAGGAAGTCAAACAAAAACTTCAGAGTTAGGCCTCAGCTACAAAGTACGGAGATGGAAGAGAAAATCTCAGGCACTGAAGAAAGGATAGAAGAAAATAGATGCCTCCGTCAAAGATAACAATTTTTTCCTTTTTTTATTATTCTTGTTACATCTCAATGGTTATCCCATCCCTTGTATCCTCCCATTCTTCCCTCCCTCCCATTTTCCCCTTATTCCCCTCCCCTATGACTGTTCCTGAGGGGGATTACCTCCCCCCGTATATGATCATAGGGTATCAAGTCTCTTCTTGGTAACCTGCTGTCCTTCCTCTGAGTGCCACCAGGTCTCCCCCTCCAGGGGACATGGTCAAAGGTGAGGCACCAGAGTATGTGAGAAAGTTATACCCCACTCTCCACTCTACTGTGGAGAGTGTTCTGACCATTGGCTAGATCTGGGTAGGGGTTTAAGGTTTACCGCCTGTATTGTCCTTGGCTGGTGCCTTAGTTTGAGCGGGACCCCTGTGCCCAAATCTGCCTATCATAATATTCTACTTGTAGGTTTCTAGGACCCTCTGTATCCTTAAAGGAACAACACAGCCAAGACTCTGGGACAGTATGAAAACACCAAATCTACAAATAATAGGAATAGAGCAAGAAGAAAACCAGGTTAAAGGCACAAAGAATATTTTTCTGCATTTTTAAATTTTTAATTTGTTCACTTTACATCCCAATTGTAGTCCCCTCCTCATCACCTCCCAATCCCACTCTCCCTCCCTCATATCCTCTCCCTCCTCTCCTAGTCCTCAGAAAAGAAAGACTCCCACTGCCCCTCATCATCTGACCTCAGCATACATATCAAGTCTCATCAGGCCTGCATCTTCTTCCTCTGTGGCCTGGCAAGGCTTCTCCACCAGGGGGAAGTGATCAACAAGACACCTGAGACCATGTCAGAAGTAGTCCCTACTCTCCATATTATGGGACCCACAAGGAGACTGTGTTGCCTATGTACTGCATCTGACAGGAGGTCTAGGTCTACACCACACATGGTCCTTGGTCAGTGCATCAGTCTCTGCAGCACTCCCTCCTTTTCCTGGACTTGTTGGCTCCATTGGTCTGCTTGTGGAGCTTCTGACCGTTCCAATGAAACAGTTGTTCCTTTAAAAGGACTAACAAGATCAACAAACCTTTAGACAAATTAACCAAAAGAAAGAGATAGCCCAAATCAAAAACACTAGAAATGAAAATTATATCAGACACTGAAAAATTCAGAATATGACAACATACTTCAAAATCTTATATGCCACAAAACTGGAAAATCTAAAAGAAATGGGCAAATTTCTAGATGTATATGATCTGCCACAGTTAAGGCAAGGCAAACTAAATAATATAAAGACCCATAACAGCAAAAAAAAAAAAATAGAGACATTAAGAAAAAATGTCCTGGTAAGTGAAGACTTTCATGGGACATGCCCCTTGGGCTAGTGTCCAGATATAAGTTCACTTACCAGGAAAGTGGGACAGAGGGGAGGACATCCTATTGAGACTCTAGGTGAGAGAAGCATGGGAGAATGGGGAAATAGAAGGATCCAGAGGGTCCTAGAAACTTACAAGTAGAACATTATGACAGGCAGATCTAGGCCCAGGGTTCCTGCTCAAACTATGGCACCAGCCAAGGACAATACGTGCAGTAAACTTCGAACCCCTACCCAGATCTAGCCAATGGACAGGACATTCTCCACAGTCGAGTGGAGAGTAGGGACTGACTTCCACATGAACTCTGGTGCACCATATTTGACCACGTCCCCTGGATGGGGAGGCCTGGTGGCACTCAGAGGAAGGATAGCAGGCTACCAAGAAGAGACTTGATACCCTATGAGCATACACAGGGAGAGGTGATCCTCCTCATTCACAGTCATAGGAGAGGGAAATAAAGGGAAAAGGGGAGGGACGGAGGGAGGAATGGGAGGATACAAGGGATGGGACAACAATTAAGATGTAATATGAATAAATTAATAAAATATATTAAAAAAGAAAAGAAAAAATTTCCAACTTAAAAATATCCAAGGCTAATGAATACAGCACAGAATTCTACCAGATCTTCAAAGAAGAACTGACACCTATACTTCTCAAATCATTCTAGAAACTAGAAACTAAGATAATATTTCCAAATTGTTTTTACAATCCGGTATTATCCCAACACCCAAACCGAAACTCAATGAAAAAATTACAGAATATCTCTGATGAAAATAGGTACAAAACTTCTTAATAAAAATACTTGCAGACTGAATTCAATAATGTATTAAAAGTTTATGTAGCATGATTAATTTGGCTTCATCTAAAAATGTATGGATGATTCAACATGCATAAAATCAATAATAATATACAACCCCTCACATGACCAGCCTAAGTACAGAGCACATAATCATATCATTAGTTGCAGAAAAGGCTGGTGAAAATATCCAACATCATATGCATTGTGACTTCTGATATGCAAGTAGTTGAATACTTTTCCAAACAATTTGATAAAATAATTATAGAATGACCTTCCTGCCTAAGGTTCTACTAGTTACTGATTTCTTCATCCAAAAGACCTAAGCGGTGGAGATTCATTAAGCCCTCCATCTTCAAATCTATGTGTTTCATTGTCTACAACTTCTCTTAACCCACCAGTTTCTATGATCTTCTGTTTTTAACTCAAAGCTATGTAAGCAATTCTCCTACAAACTACATACATATCTCTATATAGATATCTTTCCCTAAACACAACTATGTCTCTTCATCTCCCTGTTTACCAGCTTCCCAAAACGCTGCTCATAATTTTTCTGAGATACTAGGCTATACTTTTTTTTTTCTCACGGCCTTTTTTCTTCCACTTTATTTCATACTCCCAACACAATAACAATTCCTTTAATTTAAACTAAAAACCATAGATGTCCTGAAAGGGTGGCAGCAAAGGAATGGTAGTGTCAGAGGGAGAGGTGGGTTGGGGGATCAGTGAATCTTCTTGCCTGAGCTCTTGAAGTTGCTGGCAGCTTGGAGCTGCAACTGGTAAGCCATTGGATGGCTCTTGAAACTGTAGAGCCTGGCCACACAAACTGGTTGGTGGGTCACTTGAGGCAGTATTCCAGATGCACATTCCTGGCATTTGAGGGAAGCCAGTGCCAAAGTAGGCGCTTTCCATGTGGTGGTGCCTCGATGACTTGGGTGTGTACACGCCCATGCACTTGGGGCAGTAGTGTTTCACCATGGCCTCACCTGGGATGTCCGAGAGGCCGATGGGGAACATGGGATGGTTCTCACAGTACACGCGAGGACAGTAGCCAATGTCTCTCTGCTGGTACTTTACCAGCAATGCCTCAGTTGGTGAAGATGTAGCAGGCATGGATCAACCCATAAAGCATCTTCGTTCCCTGTTCAATCAGGTCACTCTGGTTGGGATTGTTTTCCCGCTCTTCGTGAGGCTCCAGGTCCAAGATCATGTCTAGAGCTTGTTGATAGTGAGGCACTTGCTCATTGAGTTCAGTAAGATTAAATTTCTCCTGGATGTAGTCTTCATCCACCTCACAGAAGAATTCATTACCACAGAGCCCGCAGAACCAGGAAATCCAGAACACGTCCTCAGAGCTACCCATCTTTAAGTAGGCGGAGGTGGCGCCAGCCATTCTGTCGCTCTTCCCTTAGCACTTCTCCCTTCCCTCAGGGCTTGAGCGACGCATCCTGCTGCAAACCCTAAGTGTGGTCTTCGAAACCTGCTCAGAGTAGTGGTGACAGGCGCTGTGGTGTTACTTCATCCTTGGCAAGCCACAGGTCTCTCTTTGTGTCCTCATGGGCTTTCATTTAACGCTGAGCATTAATCCTCCCAGCTCCAGAAAAGGATCTTGTAGCCTAGACTATGTTTTTAAGCCTTTCCCTAATGTTTCTGACTCTCATTTAAGGGGTTTTAGTTCCTACAATAGTTAATAGATGTGATCATCATTAAAACGCAGGAACCACCTAAGCAGGGTACGCTATGGCTGCCTCAGACTCAGTTCCAGAGTTGAGGTCCTCACCTGAATTATCTTACAACCTCTGAGCTTCCTGAACTAAGATGACATAACTCTACACAAGAGATTAACAATAAAGTATCTACATAATTCTAAATATGCTATTGTCCATGATCATATTCCCATTTTAGAAGAAGGGCCCCATATCTTCCAAAGATCCCTCATAATTAACATCTAATCCTAAAACTATTATAAACTGCCTCCTACTGCAGCAGGTAGCTATCCTTTATCATAGGCAACACCCAAACCAAGATTCTCCTATAAGCCTAGAAAACCAGAAGACCAGTAGGGAGGCTATATTTCAGGGCAGACATTCCTCTTTCCTTTTTGCATTGTCTTTTAGCCTTTTCTTTACTTATCTAAATTTAGGGTGTGGAGGCTAGCCCAGGAAGGTGTTACCTTAGATCAAGGCTGGTTTACAAAAGAGGGCAAAATAATTTAATCTAAGGGGATACGTTTTAAAATGTTGCAGTCCTTTATGCTGTCTGCATGTCCTCTTGTTTATCCATCTTGACATAACTTCTATTCATCCCTGCGTCCTTGCCTTTTCACCTTTGTTGCTAGTTAGACTCAACTCAGCAGTTTGCCTCTCAAATCTCTGACGTGCGTGCAGCTGCCTGACTCGTGACAGAAACTTCTTGCCCGCAGGCCTCTTCTGGCTCTTTATCTTATCAGCACACAGGCTCTTACGTCCCCAGCTGTTTCTCAATATCGGCTTCCCAGCCCTCTTCAAAATGCCTTGCCCCTTTGAACACTGAAGTCACTGTGCAACAATTCCCAGGTGTGCGCATACACACAAATACAGACAGACAGATGCATTTACTGTATGATGTGTGATCTAAAAGTAAATATTATTAATAAATGTTAGAAAATAAGAACCCATGTTCCCTTCACAAGGGTTACCAAGAAATTGGGAATGTTTGGCAAGCCGCTGCCACTGAAACTGCTTGAAATTACTTTTTCAATAAAATCTGACATTGTGGGAAGACACAAACATGTTTTTATATTTTTCTTACATAGCATGGTACTCAAGTTAGACTTCAGTGAAATCATACTTTCTTCTGTTGGTGGTGCCGTATATGGGGTAAGTGGACATTTATTCACATCTCCCATAGAAAAATTATTGTGACAAGGTGACACAGGCAGGGAGCAGGGGAAGACAAATTATCAGTTCCTGGACAAACAATCCTGTGTACTTGGAAAAGCTGACAACAGACACCTGGACTCTTGAACCAGGTTTCTAGGTAAAGGTGGGTTATGCAAATTAGTCTGTGTGGAGGAAAGGGCTATTTTTCCAAACACAAACACCAACTGAAATGTATAAAGGTTATGAATAATAAGGAAAAGAATCAAGTCAAATCAAAATTAGTCTCCAATAAGGAGCCTTAAAGAAAAAAAGGATATGAATTATCAGACAAAGAAGTTCAACAAATTACAAAAGTCATAGGTGAGCACTGCGTTTGAACTGGGAAGAGAATGCATGAGTAAAAGAAGGATATTAACAAGATGAATATGATGAAGAACCAACTAGGTTTTAGTTACTAGAAATTAAGGAGCTGAGTCATGTAATAACAGAACTAAAAATTAACAGAACAGTTAACCTGGAGACTTAAGCAGAAGAAAAGACCAATGAACATGGAGATATGTGTTTAAATTATGCAGTTGGAAGATAAAAAGAAAAGAAATAATAACAAAGGATGAAAAAAGAGCAAGGGGACTATGGGATACCACCCAGTGAACAAATATATGTATGAAGAGTCTCATAAAGGCAAGGAGAGATAAGAAAGATCATTTAAACTTTTAAGTTACATTCATTAATTTCTATGTCAGCATGGTACATGCCGCAGACTTTATGTGAACACTTTGTAAGAGTAGGTTTTCTCCTTCCACCAAGTGGGATCTAAGAATCAAACTCAAATAGATGGTCAAGCACGTCAGCTAAGTGTCTTTAGCTGCAGAGGCATCTTTCAGGGCCAACATTATTTAAATAAATACAGATACAATAAATTATATCATATATTGGGAATTTACTTAGAGAATAGATTGTAGATGCTATCACCACAGAAAAGAAACGGCCAGCTAAGGACATGCTTCAGTCAGTAGAGCATTTGCCTATAACTTTTCCAGGTCTTAAATCTAATCCACATCTCTGAAACAAAACCAAACCAAGAATGATAGATATATGAGATGGATATTCTAGCTGCTTCAGTATACAAGTTTATAAAAATTATGTTGCAAAATGTAATCATTTCCTTTAAAAGTAAAAGTATGTAAAATAACTAAAAATTAAGTATGCTCTGGAAATACACTGTGCCTATTCTTATAATATTGCATTGTGCATTTGAACTATTCAAAGACATCAAAGATAAAATATAGCTATTGGAGCATGTTAGGCACATGCTCTTCCAGTAAGCCACATACTCTATTTACACCTTTATTTTTAAGTCATAATATCTCATGCTCTGTTTTAATGAAATTTATCAAAATCAATATAAAAATTGAGATACTTTTGCATTACCACCCTAGATCTTTGAAATCAAATATGTAATTTACACTTATTAGACATGCCAATTTGAAGGCAACATTACAATTATATGTACTATAACTGTATTTATATTTCATGAGAGTTAGCGATTTTGAGTATTAGAGTTTTAACGAATATTAAAATACTTAGGTGTACCAGTAACCGAATGGAATAAACTGTTAAATATTTATTAAGTTATAATTAAGATGCACTATAAACCCACTTCAATCTTCTGAAATTTCCTCCCCCCCCCCTTTTTATTTTTTTGGTTGCCTTAAATTCTACTTACCTGGTCTCAAGTTCACTTACTATATAGTCTTTCATCTCCATGCCAATACTGAGCCAACTAGCAAGTGGTTTATGTTAGATGTATTTTTTTCTTTTCTTTTTAAAATATATTTTATTAATTTATTCACATTACATCTCAATGGTTATCCCATCCCTTGTATCCTCCCATTCCTCCCTCCCTCCCATTTTCCCCTTATTCCCCTCCCCTATGACTGTTCCTGAGGGGGACCTCCTCCCCCTGTATATGCTCATAGGGTATCAAGTCTCTTCTTGGTAGCCTGCTATCCTTCCTCTGAGTGCCACCAGGCCTCCCCATCCAGGGGACGTGGTCAAATATGGGGCACCAGAGTTCTTGTGAAAGTCAGTCCCCATAGATGTATTTTTCTACACTATACTTTATTTTACTCTGCTAATGTGTAATGCTTTCTTTAGACTATTTTATTAAGCGTTAGGGATTGAAGCCAGTGCCTAGTGCATGGCAAGCAAGCACTGTGCCAAAAGAGCTACCCTACCAACACTCATTATCTGTTGTTTATGATAAAGTGGACCTGTTTATTGAAGGTTTTTAACAGATAATACCAGAATCTGCCTCACCTCTGTGTTTGCTTCATTAGAGGGCCTTTTATTACTAGTGTTGCAACGTTTCTGTTTTTTTGTATACTGAGGGATTTCACCAGGTCCCTGGGCATTTTGACCATTATCTCCCTAGGCTTTCAGTTTTATCTTTTTTTAATAGATACATATCGACTTAGGCTTGGCTTAGAAAGCCTGGTGGCGCCTGCACGTTTGTCACATCAGATGGCAGGAAAACCTATGTCTCTTGGAAACCAGCCTTACAGACAACCAAGTACTAAATTAAAGGGCTTCAGCAGAGCAAGGACACACTCAGTTTCTCTGGTTCCCAGGCCCAGAACAGGCTGAGCACTGTCATGTTGATAAGTCATATATTATCTAGGACCTTTGTTCTGTGTTTTTTTCCATCCAGCCCTTAACCTGAGATGTGCTTGGAACTTTGCAAACATCTGACTTAGCCCCAAACCATTAAGTACACAGTACATTTTAACCTAATATGGTAATGTCAACTGACTCAAGACCTATTCCTTGTGGTGCAACACTTACCCACCCTAAGGAAACTTTGAAAAACAACACCCCTTTCTTTCCCCAGTTAGCTGTCCCTTTACCTCAGACACTGCCTGTAGACTGACTTCTATTAACTTTTTGCCTGTCCCTGGGCATCTCTGGAGCCACTATGTCCTTAGAACTCTGGAAACTCACCAAGGTTTTAGTGATATTTTTTTCATTTCTATATGCTATGTTCATATGATCTGTCATCATTGATATTTCTACTAATCTTTGTGCCACCTAAAGTGATGGAAACCAAGGCTCTTGTAAGGATAACTTTTTGATAATGCTACTCAATAGACCCTTATGTGTAGAAACAAAAATGGATTCACCATATTTGGGACTTCCTGTGGTGGTTTAATTCCTCTTGACAGTGTTGATTCGCAATCTGGCTCGATCGTGGAACACAGAACTGTGTAGTGTATAGGACATAGACAAAGGCTCCCCAGACAAGTCTGTTTCAGAGTCCTCCTTTAGCATTCTTTCAGGGTGTCTCTTGGAGATCAGGTAAGTGCAGGCTCAGTTGGGAAGTTGAGCACCTCACTGGCAGTAAAGTGTCAGGAAGAGCATCTTTCTAGTTGACCTTCCTTACCAAACTAGCAAACGTATTTATGGAAGTCTTGAGGAGGGTGAAGGGATTAATGCTGTCTTTTTCTGTTGCTAGTTTGAGTGTTATAACTCATTTAAATCAGGTGGCCTTCTGCTTTTGCTGTTACTTAAATGACAAAATATACCTTATGGTTCCTCCATGCCCTGGATTCTCTCCTTATTTTACCTTATTTCCACCTTTCAGAAATGTCTTACATTAATTTTAGCATTGTATCTCTATTTTATAGGGAAGAGAAAAAAGTAAACTACCTGGACAGTATTGTCCAAAATATTAAAGTCCTAGCTTTAATTTCATTTGTCCTCTAACTTACCAATCCTTTTGTAACTAATTTACTTTTCTAAATGTCTGTTTATTTTTCATGGCTTTATAGTTTTCTATGTACCAGTTACAACTAAGTATTCTGTGTACTTTGTTAGATATAGCTTTATGGATCCTATACAGAAAAATTCAATGAGATTTCATGGGAAAATATAGTTCCAAACTTAAGAGTAGTTATAAACATTAATGACATATCACTTTTAATACTGAATTGTTGTAACAATGGTAACGTATATTAGTAAATATTTATTGTCTATTAAGATTAAATTGTATGATTAACTAAACTGAAGAAAATTAAGATATTTTAATGAGTTGCTTTAAATGTTTTCTTTTACTTATAAATCCATTTTCTTTAATTTTTATTTAGATGTTTCTTTTGTTTTAAAAACTGCATTATAAAAAACTGCAAATATAAATATAAATTTGTTTTTAAACAGAAAGATGTCCTGCCCACAGGATATTCAGTATATTAATTTCTTGATTTTAATTACAGTTGCATTTGAAAATTAGAGTTTATGATCTGGAAATATGTTTTTTGAGACAATTCCACTTTATCAAAGCTAGGTTTTTCTAGTTGTATAAAAATAAAAAATCCAATGATATTCCCACTAAGAATATGAGAGAAAACTCATTTGTTGTGTTAAACCAAAGATTACTTACTGCTCTTTTCCTAGAACACCCTGTAATCCAAGGCACAGTAAGGTTTCCTGAAATCTGTGAAAACAACAAATGAAATCTTAGTAAGTATGTATTAACATTGCTTGTAATGTTGAGCAACACTAAAACATTTTATATGATGTGAAGAGAAATAGGTCTATAACTAGATATATTCCAAATCAAAGACATTCTTTCTTTACTGATTTAAAGAGCCTTCCCTTGTAGAAAAATATGAGAACTGGTGTAAAATTTCCTCAGGAAAAAAAGTTTGGTGAGCTCTGTAAGGGATATGAAAGTATGTGGAAAATAACATTATTATTATTTTTTACTTTTTGTTTTTTAATTTATTTATGTATTTGTTTTACATCCCAATTGTATCCCCCTCCCTCCTCTCCTCCTGGTACCTCCCTCTTCCCCAATTCCCCCTCCCCTACTCCTCAGAAAAGGGAGGCACCCCCCACCAACCCACTCCAGCACATCAAGTTGCATCAGGACTGAGCACTTCCTTTTCTCCTGTGGCCAGGCAAGACAGGCCCTCCAGGGAGAAGTGATCAAAAAGCAGGAAACAGAATCCATGTCAGAGACAGACCCCTCTCCCCTTACTAGAAGACCTACATAAAGCCTGAGCTGCCAATCTGCTACATCTGTGTAGGGGGTTCGAGGTCCAATCTATGTATGGTCCTTGGTTGGTGCTTCAGTCTCTCCAAGCCCCTCTGGGCCCTGCTTAGTTGTCTCTGTTGTCTTGTGAGGCTCCTGTCACCAACAGGTCCTTTAATCCTTTCCCCTACTTTTCCACAAGGCTTCTTGTGCTCCACCCAATGTTTGACTGTGACTCTCTGTTTGTGTTTCCATCAGCTGCTGGGTGGAGCCTCTCAAAGGACAGCTAAGCTAGACTCCTGTCTGCAAGCATAGCAGAGTGTCATTAATAGTGTCAGATTGTCTGTCTTCCATGGGGTGGGTCTCAGGTTGAGCCAGGCATTGGTTGGACATTTCCTCACTCTCTGCTTTATTTTTGTCCCTGCACAACTTGTAGGCAGAGTAAATTTTGGGTTGAAGTTTTTATGGTTGGGTTAGTGTTCCCCTCTCTCCATTAGGAGTCCTGTCTGGTTAGAGGGCTGTCTCTTCAGTCTCCATGACCCCTACTACTAGGAGTCTCAGCTAGAGTCACTTCCATATATTCCAAAAGCCTACTCTGTTGCAGGTCTCTAGCTTGTCACAGAGATACCCCCGCCTGTGGTTTCTCTTCTCTCTGCAAACCCTCTGTCCACACCCCACCCCACCCCACCCCACCACCTGCTCTCCCCACATTCAATCCTCACAACAAGATTGAAGAGAAAGTGAAGGAAACAAAATTATTTTTAAAAATTTAATGCCATGTGGATTAAGCAAAAAGAACTTTTTAAATAGCACATCATCACAAAACAAGAGATGGCACTACTTGTATTTACTCTGAATACTCAGCACCTACTAATATAAATATTATTACAGTCACCTTCTTAATATGAACCATAGGAATTCAGTACAAATCACTGAAACACTGTTTTCTAAACTATATCCTCATTAAATACATATCTTGCTATGTTTTCCACCTTTTATCACAGAATGGTAAAATGTAGATTTTAAAGGACCACTGATCTAAAGGATGACATTTTTGTATAAATAATGCATGACTGTAAAAAGTAGCAAAGGCAAATTTTTAAGCTATATCATCCATACATCAAAACTCTCTAGATAAAAATGTGTCTAGTAAAATCTGTTCTTTTAGAGATGCATTTCAATGTTTAATGTTGATAATTAAGATTTGTAATGTTGCAATCATGAACAAATTCATCTTCCATAGTATACAAGTATTTCATATTTCAGTAAATACTTGTTAATACTGTCTCTAAATGTTGAGAGACTTTTACTTTTACAAATGGAACAGAGTAATGATTAGATCTAAGAATATACTTACTTCAGTTCTCCATATAACGAATATGTGAGCTTGACCCAAGATCAGTGCAAGTATTTTTATTCAATGTAAAATAATTTCACTCAATGTATAATAAAATGGCGACTAGCTGAATGCTGAAGGCATGGCAAAGTATGAATAATTGACTTTTTGTTTTAACTAAAATAATCACATCATATGTTCCATATAAATGGAGATATTCAATTATTTTGAATTATCACTTCACATATTCCTTTTAGTAAGAATATTTTAAAAGTAGTTACATAGAGCTTCTAGAAAACAAGTATAGTATGCAAAACAATTATGGATAAAACAGAATCCCAAACTATAAACTATGTTAGATGATACTAAAATTTTATATTCAGCTAAAATCTACTGTACTCTAGTTTATTTATTTAATTTATTAAATATGTTTTATTTTTTAAATATACATTTATATTATTACACATACCTACAATAAACTACCTATAGCAAGGAGAACCATGAAACAATCAGGAACAGTCATAGTGTTTTGACTATTTGTATTTGGCAGCCTTGATGAAAACATCTTTCCTGTTTTGGTACGTCTAAAACTCTAAATGTAAATCACTGTAACATACTTTTAATTCCTTACACTTCTAGCACAACACAAAGAACCGCTAACCAAAATAGCTAGATTGTAGAAAACATTGACTGATGCTACAGATAAACATTCCTTTAACTTTGGGGAGTCTTTTTTGGTACCAGATTGAAGACAGGATTCTCACTTACTAGATACTATAAAACATAGCACTCAAAGGAAATGTACCATAAGTTTTACTTTTACACAAAAGCAACCTGATTTAGAAACTTATGAAATTAAGTTACAAGGAGTAGAAGTGGATCTAACAAATATTTCAGAACTTACACAGCCAAATGAGTGCTCTATGTTTCAAACTAGAAAATTTCGGATATTATAAACTCATTACAATAATGTTGTCATTGTTGAAAGCATTTGGGAAACTTGGAAATGTCAGTTCATGCCTCATCCAAAGATTCTGTCTCATTAGTTCACACACCTTTTATTGTAACTAAAAAATACGCCCTAGATTAAACATTCATACTATTCACTAAATGTGGCTCAGAATGAATTCTATTTTCCAAAATCAAGTTTTAGTGATGATTTGTCATCACTAAAAGCATTTAAAAGAATCCCACAGGTTCTTAAAACAATTGTAAAAGACTTCAAAAACTTTTTGACAAATTGAACATTATTAAAATAAGTAGATATAACTTTTCAAGGTATCTAATTTAAATTCCGTTCAAATGTCTATCAGGTATCTCTCCTATATGAGATGCCATTTTAACCATTGCAAGAAATAAAATGATAGGTAAAACCTAATTTCCTGTAGGGAAAGAACTATTATTTGGAAGGAAAAGAAAAGACAGGGACATGAAAGATTTTAATACAAAGAAAACTATAATAAGAATTAGAATAGTTTTCCAATAAGTAAAGTAATAGGAGTTCAAAGTATGGCAAAATTATACTCACTTGTGTGTTGATATCTCAGCTGAATCTAAAAAGGTGAGAACTTTGATAGAACTAAAAAAGACGTTCCAGGAAAAAGGAATAGCATCACCACCATGGCATAAAAGGAGAGCTGTGTCTGAGGAAACGTCAGTTCAACTAGTGATACAATGGTAAGCGAAGGGCACTTTGTGGAAGTGAGCAATGCCATATGCAGTTCAACCAAATGCTGAGAAAATATGGAGCTCATGATATTTCTGAGGTACACCTGTTATGTGATAGAACCGTATTTTTATATATTAGGAAGTTTAATATGACTGTGCATGTATAAGAAGTAGAGAAAATTTTCTATGAATTTGTACAGGAGGAAATCCAGGCTTGAAACTAAGATAGGGGAAGTAAGAAAGAAGAAAAATGCAAAAAATACCTACACCCAAAGACAGATCTTATATATGAGACAGAAAATAATTGGATGCTTGGGAGATGACAATGGCCCTTTTTAAATGATCGCTATAGAGCTACTTTCTAGACAGTCCAACCTATCCAATCCAACCAAGAATTACAAGTTTATTACAAGGAAATGATAGAAATATGTGTCTTATGGCTAAGAATGATATATTAGAAAACAACATAATTGCTTGTATACAAAATGGAACTAGATTGTGTGTGTTTATGAGCATAGTGAATGCAAATGTAACACACATTGCATGTAAAATCACAATTACGCTTGAAACTAATGATGTATTCCAATATATTAAATATACATTAGTTACTATTTTTCATGGGTGTACATCCATAAGAAGCTATGTAAAAGGGTTAATTTTTATGGATTACTTAAAGGAATTTTAATAATGATTTTTAAAAATAGGTTTTATCTAGAGTCCCATTAGGATGTGCTCCCCTCTGTCCCAGTTTCCTGGTAAGTGAAGGCTTTCGTGGGACATGCCCCTTGGGCTAGTATGCAGCTATAAGTGAGTATATATCATTTGAGTCTTTCTGCTTCTGGGTTAACTCACTCATTATGATCATTTCTAGCTCAATCCATTTATCCACAAATTTCGGGAATTCCTTGTTTTTAATAGCTGAGTAGTATTCCATAGTGTATATGCAGCACAGTTTCTTTATCCAGAATAGCAAAGTAGAAGGATCCAGAGGGTCCTAGAAGCCTACAAGTAGAACATTATGATAGGCAGATTTGGGCACAGGGGTCCCGCTCAAACTAAGGCAGCAGCCAAGGACAATACAGGCCATAAAACTTTAAACCCCTACCCAGATCTAGCCAATGGTCAGAACACTCTCCACAGTTGAGTGGAGAGTGGGATATGACTTTCTCACGTACTCTGGTGCCTCACATTTGACCATGTCCCCTGGAGGGGAAGACCTGGTGGCACTCAGAGGAAGGACAGCAGGTTACCAAGAAGAGACTTGATACCCTATGAGCATATACAGGGGGAGGTAATCCCCCTCAGGAACAGTCATAGGGGAGGGGAGTAAGGGGAAAATGGGAGGGAGGGAAGAATGGGAGGATACAAGGGATGGGATAACCATTGAGATGTAACAAGAATAAATTAATAAAAAAATAGATTTTAAATTTAAACATTGTTTCCTTTTAGAGAATCTAGATCTTATAAAAAGTAACACAGGAATCACATGTTAAAAGCATTAACTTGATTCTAAAAGTAATTTAGTTATTCTGTTTGTTAGTGTTTTGTTAACTTGACCCAGGTTAGTCATCTGAAAAGAAGAAAGTTCAATTGAGAAAATGACTCCAAAAGATTGGTCTGTAGACAAGACTATGTGCATGTTCTTGATTAAGGTTGGTATGGGAGGCCCTAGATCACTGTGGGTGGTGCTTCTCCTGGGCCCACCGTTCTGAATTCTATATATATAAAAAACCACCCTCCCTCCTTCCTCTGTCCATTCCCCTACCCCAGACCTCCAACAGGAGGGCCCTCTCACCCCAAATGTCCGGTGACAGTCTATTAGGTCTCACCAGGATAGACTGCATCATTATCCTCTGTGTGCCAGCAAGGCCATCTTGCCTAGGGGCAGAGACCAAAACATGGGCACCCAAGGGCATGCCAGAGGTTCAGCAGCAGTATCCCCCCTTCCCCATGTGGAATTGGCAGTAGATCATCTGAGCAGGGGGTTCTCTGCATGCACTGTACTTGGTGCATCAGAACATACAGCCCACCCCCATGTCCCAATCCATAGGCTCCAGTGGTTTCCCTGTGGGGCTCTTGCTCTCTCCAGGACCCTCCATCCCACAACTCTTGCATATAATTTGCAGTTCTTCTCCCAGAGTCATGTTGCAAATCCCAGCATCTCTCTTGGTCACTCACTGTGTAGAATCTCTCAGAGGACATCTATGTTGGGTTAATATCCACTTATAAGTGAGTGTATACCATGCATATCTTTCTGGGTCTGGGTTACCTCACTCAGGATGATCATTTCTAGTTCCATCCATTTGCCTGCAAATTTCAAGCTATCCTTGTTTTTGATAGCTGAATACTATTCCTCTGTGTAAATGTACCACAGTTTCTCTATCCATCCTTTGGTTGAGGGACATCTAGGCTATGAACATAAGTGAGCAAATGTCCTTGTTGTATAGTGGAGAATCTTTCAGGTATATGCCCAGAAGTGGAATAAGAGGGTCTTTAGGTAGCACTATTCCCAATTTTCTGAGAAAACGCCAGATTAAGTTCCAAAGCAGTGGTACAAGTTTGCACTCTACCAGCAATGGCGGAGTGTTCCCCTTTCTCCACATCCTTACCAGCATGTACTGTCACTTGATTTTTTTTTTTATCTTAGCTATTCTGATAGGTGTAAGATGGAATCTCAGAGTCTTTTTTATTTGCATTTCCTTAATGACTAGGGGTGCTGAGCATTTGTTTCTCAGCCATTCAATATTCCTTGTTAAGAATTCTCTGTTCTTGATAGATAGAGGTCAGATTTTAGGAGAGTATTGTTTTGCTTTCTGAGGACTAGAGGAGGGAGAGAGAGAGGATATGAAAGGGAGGGGTATAGAAAGGGGATGAGGGAAAGGATTCAATTGAGATGCTAAGAACTCAAACTGCAGAACAAGCAGGTAACTTATATTGCTAGTTGCACTACATAGGAATAGCTCTGAGACTGGCAGAGATATAAATATACATAGACAAGGCTTCTTGTTGGCTACAGAATCCCTATGAATTACTATTAGATGCCACTCTTCACATGGTATGAATGAAGATTTACAGATGTCTTTCTTCTGCTCATACAAAGAGCAGAGAATTAGCCTTAATTGTTCTGTGCATCCTGTAAACCTCATACTTTTATAATGTTAGGACTGTATAATGCTTGTGAGAAATTATATGTCTTCAGAACAAAAGAACCAGACATGGACACTGACATTGGATCAGACCTGACATGAATCATTTCTCTCCGCATACTGGACACGGGCATCCTGCATCCTTCATGTTCCAGCACCAACTGCTTCAGTTGTTGTTCCTTATCTGAACAAGTCAGCTACCAGGACAGCTTCAAAGAAAGCTTGTGATCCCAATTGGTGCAGCATTTCAGTCTGTCCCACACAGGACTGTAATTTCTCATCATTTAGAGACTGGACCACTAATGTTATTCCTAGCTTGTTTAAACATTTTCTCCAAATGTATTTGGGCCCCTACCAAGGTATTATTGGTCTCAAATCAGCCAGAAGAAGCCTTAAAAAGAGAATGACACCCCATTTCCCTTAAGGTGGGGTTTTGATTGTTTTCTTGGGATATGGAGGTTTATTTTATTGGGAGTTGGTTATAAGTTACTATTGGTCGTATTTAGAGAGAAAATGAGATTGGACTCAGGAATTTCTCTCTTTTCCTTTATCTTTCTTTCCTAGGTGTGGAGATAGGGGTTGAAAAGAAAGAAGGAGGAATATAGGAATATATAAGGATGACAGTACAACAAGTAGTTTATTGAATCTACTTCTCCACTTTAGGCCTTAACTGTTACTCACAAACAAGATTATTTTTAATTCATGGATATAGAATTTTGTATATTGATGCAAAATAAGATCTATTTTGATACATTGGTATAGAATTCAAATTCAAGATTATTGTTCACACATTAAATATATGTGTACTCTAATATGAGATAGTATACTCATACAACTCAGTTAGAAGACAAGGTTTACTTCTAATATTTTTAAAGTGATTTTTAGGCTGTTTAGGATAAGTAAGTTATACAAGTTAATTGTCAGTTGATCAACTCATGGCCATTTCAATTACTAGTCTATTTTCATCACAAGAATATACACCCTAGGCTCTATAGCTAGACGAACTCTGGTGCCCCTTTTCTGATCATGTCCCCTGGATAGGGAGGCCTGACGGCACTCAGAGGAGGGATAGCAAGTTACCAAGAAGAGACTCGATATCCTAAGAGCATATATAGGGGGAGGAGGTCTCCCTCAATCACAGACATAGGGGAGGGGAGAAGGGGGAAAGTGGGAGGGAGGGAAGAATGGGAGGAAACAGGGGAAGGGCTAACAATCGAGATGTAATATGAATAAATTAATAAAAAAAGTCAAAATAGTTAGATAAGGTCTTCAAAATCCTTAGAGACATACAGAATATAACATTTAAAGATGTTTTTATTATTTTAAGGATCTTTTGACAATGAGACAGGTTAACTCCTGGCAACACCCAGCCTACTTCAAAGAAGATGATGAGCATCGAAGAACCTCCTTATGGAGAGAGATGGCTTTAATGGGGCAAACAAGCCACTGGGCAAAATATCCTCGTGTCTGCTAGAGACAGAATTCTGCCTAAAAATGGGCAAGCATGGATGAAGGCAGAGTCCACGGCCAAATTCTGTGAAGACAGGGCAAGTAAGTCCTCAATAGTTCCTGCCTCACAAATATGTCTTCAGATATACTGGGCCAGAAGGCTGAAGAAGATGCTCCAATGTTATAGAGAGTTCTGGATGACTGTTCAGGCAGCAAACTGTCTGTCATTTTGTCATTTTGGAAGCTGCTAACTTGCATTTCCTGTTTACTCAGATAACTAATTTCATTGCTTCTCAAGTCTCTGATGGGATTGAAGACCAGATATATTAGTTCTACAATTAAGCTTAGTTGTTTAGGGGATAAGATGTTTTCAGGTGTAGTAGATGTTTTAAGTTGATTAAGAGATATGATAGATATTGATTTACATTCAGAATTCCAAACTCACCACGATAGGAAAGATGTTTTCTCCTAGGTTGCCAAATACAAATAGGAAAAATACTATGAATATAACATTTATATAATTCATCATTGGTTCATGGTCCTTCTTGCTGTATGTAGTTATATATATATATATATATATATATATATATATATATATATGTGTGTGTGTGTGTGTGTGTGTGTGTGTGTGTGTGTGTAATAATATAAATGTATATGTAAAAGTAAAAACGCAATAAAAGAAAAAATAAACTAAAAAAAAAAAAAAAAAAGCAAACCATGGAGAGCAAGTCGGTAGGCAACATTTCTCCATGGTTTATGCTTCAGTTCCTGCCTCCAGGTTCCAGCTTGTGTTCCTGGACCAAATTCCCTCAAGAATGTATTGTGATGTGGAAGTGTAAGCTAAATAAACCTTTTTTCCCCAAGTCACTTTTATAATGGTGTTTTATGATGGGGTATCACTGTGACACACCTGACCATGTTAGTCTTGGGAATATTATGATATTTTTTGTGATGTTGGGCTGGAAAAGTGATTTATTACCCAAAACATAATGAGCTGATCTGTGGTAGTTTAAAAGATAATACTGAAAAAGATGCAGAGAATGGAAGCCTGGGTGCTTAAGGTTTAGTTAGAGTGAAGTTTTTGAGAATCCTTCAAAAACTATCCAGGCCATTCAATTGCTAGACTGTGTCTCAATGATGCTGGTCTTTTATTAATCATAGCTGATTTCTCAGTCTAAACCAGCCAGATGATTTGTCCCAGCATAGAAAAGGTTTCATTATAATAGTGCTGTTCTGTTGTTAATCATTACTGATTTTTCAGCCCTAGCTGACCAAAACCTGTATGTTTGCAACTCAAATTATCACTTGCATGGCCTGGGCTCCACAGAACTTGGATAAAGGTTTTGCAGCAGTACCACGAAGCCAACTTGAACCTATCATTTGAGCTATGTGTATTGTGGATGGCAGAACTAGAGAAATGGAGCTGCCTAGCTTTTGCAGATCAGAAGAATCTAAGAGAATTCTAGAAGTATGACATTCAGCTGAAAGATTTGTTTTACACTTCTGGATGGTGGTTTTGTTTTGCTTTGATTGTGACTATGCATTTTTTCTTCCCTCTTAGAACAATAAAGTATTTAGATTGTTTTCTTATTTTGGGGAACCCATAGTTATGGGACCTTGAATATTTTAGAGTGTTTGAAATTTTAAAGAGACACTGAGTTTTCAAAGAGAACTTGGCTTTTAAATTGTCAAAAAAAAATGAAGACTGGAACTTTTAAAGTTATACTATGTTTTATGTTTCACTATTAATAGTAACATGACATTTTGGAGACAAACAGGAAAGAACAGCTTATGGTTTAATAGTGATCTGTCTTTTTGTGTATGTCAAGTTGACAAGAGGTCAATTGTGCTAGTTTTGTCAAGTTGACACAAGCTAAAGTGATCTCAGAAGAGAGAACCTCAATTGAGAAAATGCCTCCACGAGATTGGCCTGTAGGCAATCCTGTAGGGCATTTTCTTGATTAATTTTTGATAGGGAGGTAATTCATTGTGGGTGATGCTATCGATGAGCAGATGGTCCCAGGGTATTATGCCAAGGTGGGGTGATATCCATGGATGGTCTGTCCTTCTCTGAGGAGAAAAGGGGAAGATGAGATGACAGGGAGGGACTAGTAGGAGAGGAGGGAAGGTCTGAAAGTTCAGATCAGGATGTAAAGTAAATAAATGTTAATTAATGAAAAAACAAAAAAATTACAAAGTTTAGCTTTGGACCCAAATGTTGTACCCAAAGAAAAAGAAAGAAGGAAGGAAGGAAGGAAGGAAGGAAGGAAGGAAAGAAAGAAAGGAAGGAAGGAAGGAAGAAAGAAAGAAAGAAAGAAAATTGAATAAGTCAGGAGGAACAAGCCACTAACCAGCATCCCTTCATGGTCTCTGCTTCTGTTTCTGCATCTAGGTTCTTGCTGGAGTTCTTGCCCAGACTTTCCTTAGTGACGGGATTGTGGTGTAGAAGTGTAGCCAAATAGTCTCTTTCTTCACCCCAGTGATTTAGACCATGGTCTTTATCACAGCAATAGATCCTAACTATGACATCTGTAAAGAATTGTATATACATGCTGGATACCCTAATTTTAAATTTTTAAATCATATTATGAGTAGACTGAAGCTACTACCTGAAATATGTTTCATTTTATATGAGTTAGGAAAATTGAATTTTTATTAATTAGCATTTCATTAAATGTAATTTGATTAACTGAAACAATTAGCCAATAACTGTCTCTTGACTGTAAGAAATTCATAAATCATTGTTTTAGCTTTCTTTCAATTGTTCTGGTATTAGCTAAGCACCAGTGCCTGCCAATTACAATGCTTAATTTGTGCTTTCCTAGAGTTCTTTTTTTTTTTAAGAGTACCAGATTTATAACATAAGAATACTGTTGGGCATGTGATAGGAAGCCAATAAATACTTTCTAATTAATTGAATTGATTAGAACCTTCATTGTTCACTTGCTATGACTTTCTGGATCTCAACAAAAAGCTAAGCATGACAATATTCAAAAGACTTTTATAGAGTAAGAACATGGGGATATAAGAGGAAATTGCTTCTGGCATTTTATATATTTTACATTTTTGTTGATTGCTCTCTTATCCACTCCATCCTTATATTCCTACCCACCCTTTCCCTTATGCACTCTTTCACTGCCACTATTCTCAATTTCATTTTATTCTATTGTCTTCCTCACTCCCTTCCTTAAAGCCCCACTTCGTCCCTGTATCATGAGGTCTTTTGTAGCTTCCAACTTTAACCATAATTTAAGCCCTCCTGTATACACATATTTAACAGTTAGAGGCTAGGAAACACATAAGAAAGACCATTAGGCATTTGTCTTTTTGAGCATGAGTTGCCTTGAAGCAAAGAAGAAAGAATGTCTGTCTGCATATATACTTTTTCCCCACTCTTCGCCCTACCAAGTCTTTATTCGGGCTTTGAGAAGTAGATTAGTTTTACAAATTATTTTTTTAATATTATCATTTTGGGATAAGTAATTGATGTTTTAGGTATACAAATCTTTTTATCGATTAAGTTTAAGTTTTCATTAAGTTTTCTCATTAAAAAATTAGGAAATTTTATGTTTAGAAAAGTTATGAGCCCACCAAAATTATTACACTTGACAAGCAAGATGCTAATTTGAATTTATTTGTATATGATTTTAGTAGTTAAATTTTATGAGCTACAAAAATAAGATAAAAAAATTAAAATTAGAAAAGTTCCTGGGATATAACATTTAAGATACTTCTAATTTTATTTCTAATTCTTGAGATACTGGCTATAGAATAATGCAAACTTATAAGTAAAATCATATAAATTTTTATCTGGAAATATTTTTTCTGATTCAAAATCACTGGGAAGTGTCTAATTACAAATTAAAAATTAAACCCTCCATAACATTTTAATAACTAAGTTTGGTAACAAAAATTTTGAGAAAATATAAATATTCATTACTAATTTCAGAAAATATACCTACCAAATGTTAGCAATAAGTCTTCAATATCTTTCTATAACAGAAATGAAGTAATTTTATGACATGGATATTATATCAGAGCTCTAGGCAGCAATAGAAGATCCATTGTTGTTAGTAAACTACTATTTTTGGAGGGCTATATTAGTGTTTTTACCATATCTCTCCTTCATACACAGTTCTTTGTTGAAGCCAAATACAGGAGTTTTGTTTTGTGTTAAACACCATAGCTGTTTGCTGCACTAACTTTATATGCTCAAATGTAGTAACTCTAATTTGAAAACAAACCACAGATTGAAGTTAGCAACAATAAGAACTAGGAAGCTCTGCCAAGGCAATATTAAATAGACAACTAATTTCATGGAGGTGAGAGCACATAACCAGAAGTTGGGAGTCTGAGGCAAGAGGATTACAAGACT
Source organism: Acomys minous (assembly GCF_964271855.1). Lineage (NCBI taxonomy): Eukaryota > Metazoa > Chordata > Mammalia > Rodentia > Muridae > Acomys > Acomys minous. The sequence goes on along the minus strand of NC_140488.1, from coordinate 66,014,395 downwards.
AAGACAAGCTTAGATAGGCAGTTTGAAGCCAGCAGACTATATGTTGGGTCCCTATGTCAAAACAAACATGCAAAAATGAAAAGCAAATAGTGAAGGACTAAAACAGCATTGTGGCAGCTATAAAAGCCCTGGAAAAACCTACAGCAGCTAAGCAAGCAAATGCCTAAGAAAATGTCATGGTGAAAGTACTTGTAAAGTGTATGGCATTTTTATTGATCATTTTTAGAACTATTTTTTAGTGTGACACTACATGACTTGAAGGCAGTTTTGGCCCAATCCCTAGTCTCTTCTGTGAACAAGAAGTAGACTTAATGTGATTGAACTTTTTTCATTACTGTAATGTGTCTGGAGCTGTTTGAGGGATTGGTCTCTTCATTTATGAATTGGATGTTCAGATATCCAAAAGTGGTACAGGTGAGCTCTCAGGCTAGAAGAAATGGGGGGAAACTGTGGGCAATGGTTATGAAAATCTCATGGAGAATGCTGATCCACAAAAAGGTAGATTAAGGACTAGAACAGAATAACTAATAGCTCCTCAAGAAGTAAGAGTAAGACTCAGACAAATTAAAATATTATAACATAGCTTTTAACTCAGAGGAATTGGTAAATAAGCACAAGGACTCAGTGAAAAGCTAAGAAAGGACTAAAAGACCTGAAACTTTATGCTAGGCAAGCCAATAGCCAAAACCAAATTAAGTGGTGAGATACTCAAGGAAATTCCTCTAAAATCGGGAACAAGACAAGGCTGCCCACTCTCTCCATATCTCTTCAATATAGTACTGGAAGTTCTAGCCAGTGTAATAAGACAACAAAAGGAGATCAAGAGTATCCAAATGGGAAAGGAGGAAGTCAAATTATCCCTATTTACAGATGATATGATAGTCTACATAAGTGACCCCCAAAATTCCACCAGAGAACTCCTACAGCTGATAAACAACTTCAGCAAATTGGCTGGATACAAAATTAACTCAAAAAAGTCTGTAGCCTTCCTATATATAAATGACAATCATGCAGAGGAAGAAATTAGGAAAACTACACCCTTCACATTAGCTACAAGCAATATAAAATATTTAGGAGTTACTCTAACCAAACAAGTGAAGGACTTGTTTGAAAAAAAAATTCAAAACTCTGAAGAAAGGGATTGAAGATGATCTTCCTTGCTTGTGGATTGGGAGAATTAACGTAGTAAAAATGGCCAACTTACCAAAAGCAATTTACATATTCAATGCAATCCCGATCAAAATACCTATACAATTTTTTAAAGACATTGAAAGTTTAATTCTCAATTTCATATGGAAAAACAAAAAAAACCAAGAATAGCTAAAACAATCTTGTACAATAAAAGGTGCTCTGGAGGAGTCTCCATACCTGATCTCAAGCTGTACTATAAAGCAACAGTAATTAAAACAGCATGGTACTGGCACAGCAATAGGCTGGTTGATCAGTGGAATCCAATCGAGACCCAGATGTGAATCCACACACATATGGTCGCTTAATTTTTGACAAAGAAACCAAATCCATTCAATGGAAAAAGGATAGCATCTTCAACAAATGGTCCTGGTCTAACTGGATGTCTATGTATAAAAAAATGCAATTGGACCCATACTTGTCACCATGCACAAAACTTTGATCCAAGTGGATCAAAGACCTCAACATAAAACCAGAGACACTAAATCAGTTAGAAGAAAAAGTCGGGAAGAGCCTGGCACAGGAGATAACTTCCTGAACAGAACACCAACATTCCAGGCCTTAAGGTAAGCAATTAATAAATGGGACCTCATGAGGCTGAGAAGGTTCTGTAAGGCAGGAGACACTGTCAAGAGAACAAAGTGACAGCCTACAGACTGGGAAAAGATCTTCACCAACCCTACATCTGACAAAGTTCTAATATCCAAAATATATAAAGAACTCAAGAAATTAAACACCACCAAACCAAGTAACCCAATTGAGAAATGGGGCTCAGAACTAAACAGAGAATTCTCAACAGAGGAATATCAAATGGCTGAGAAACACTTAAAGAAATGTTCAACCTCCTTGGTCATCAGGAAAATGCAAATCAAAACAACTTTGCGATTCCGTCTTATACCCATCAGAATGGCTAAGATCAAAAATTCAAGCGACACTACATGCTGGCGAGAATATGGAGAGAGAGGAATACTCCTTCATTGCTGGTGGGAATGCAAACTAGTACAACTACTTTCAAAATCCATCTGGTGCTATCTCAGAAAAATGGGAATAGGGCTTCCTCAAGACCCAGCTATTCCACTCCTTGTGATATACCCAGAAGATGCTCCAGCACACAAGAACATTTGCTCAACCATGTTCATAGCAGTGTATTCATAATATCCAGAACCTGGAAACAGCCTAAGTGCACCTCAGTGGAAGAATGGATAAAGAAACTGTGGTACATTTACACTATGGAATACTACTCAGCTATTAAAAACAAGGAATTCCTGAAATTTGTGGACAAATGGATTGAACTAGAAAAGATAATGAGTGAGTTAACCCAGAAGCAGAAAGAGTCAAATGGTATATACTCACTATATGGTATATATTTGGACACTAGCCTAAGGGGCGTGGCCTATTAAATTCTTCATTACCAGGAAAGTGGGATGGAGGGAAGGACATCCTATTGGGACTCTAGGTGAGAGAAGCATGGGAGAATGGGGAAATAGAAGGATCCAGATGGCCTAGGACAGGTGGATCTGGGCCCAGGGGTCCTGCTCAAACTATGGCACTAGCCAAGGACAATATGTACAGTAAACTTCGAACCCCTACCCAGATCTAGCCAATGGACAGGACGTTCTTCACAGTTGAGTGGAGAGTGGGATCTGACTTTCACACGTACTCTGGTGCCCCATATTTGACCACATGCCCTGGATAGGGAGGCCTGGTGGCACTCAGAGGAAGGATAGCAGGCTACCAAGAAGAGACTTGATACCCTATGAGCATGGACAGGGGGAGGAGGTCCCCCTCGATCACAGTCATAATGTAGAGGAGTAAGGGGAAAATGGGAGGGAGGGAGGAATGGGAGGATACAAGGATGGGATAACAATTGGGATGTAATATGAATAAATTAATAAAATATATTTTCAAATGAAAGCTTTTGAGATAGAATTATAATTCACGGTTAAGAGTATTTGAAACATATCTAAGCAACTGAATATGTAAAGCAGTAAAGAAATAGTCTTGTTTGGTTCCCAGGTCTAATGTTTACTAAAAATCTTACTCTGGATATATCTTTTCCTGGTAAGTGCCATACGAAAGATTATTTGATTAATGCTGAACTTAACATTTAATCAGGCATCTACTTTCAAACAAATAAAAAACAACTGTAAGCTCTAAGTTGTTAGCTATTATCATCTAAAGTGCTGACTGATTTGCCTACCTATACATCCAAGGAAGGCAATTGGGTACATAGGCAATTTAATCTCAATTTAGATGTGGGAAATGTTATGCTTCCTATAAAGGTACTATTTCTTGAATAAAAATGTGTTTTCATGTCAATGGTAAGGTGCTATTAAATGTCATATATTCCTTTAATTTTTTTTAAAAAAGACCTCTTCATTTCTTTCTTTCTTTTTCTTTCTTTCTTTTTTTTTTTTTTTTTTTTTTTTTTTTTTGGCTGTCTTGCACTCACTTTGTAGACCAGGCTGGTCTCGAACTCACAGCGATCTGCCTGCCTCGGCCTCCTGAGTGCTAGGATTAAGGCGTGTGCCACCACGCCTGGCTTGACCTCGTCACTTTTAAGTGTAATAACGAAAATACAACATTCTTCAAGGTGTTTACTGCCATCCACCATTTTCAAATAAAAGTACCAAATTACTTCAAAATATGAGTTGTGGCCTAGGCTGTAATCTAACTGTACACAAACATCATTTTTAAAACAAGCATGCCAATAAGAATCTTTACAAAATAAATTTATACCTTACCTGGTAATTGTTTTGGTTTTGTGATAACCTCAATTGGTTTGATGATACAAAATGTGGTGAAAAATTACTCCGTGATGGATTAGTATTACTGTACATAGTACTAGATGCTGTGTGTAATGAGGTCCGTGGTGTTATATGGTAGTCTCTATTTTGATACATTACATTGTCTGACAAATCTCTAATATTCACCATTTGCGAATTTGGCAGGTTTCTTCCTGGTCCAGGCAAAGTTGTACTTTGGTTCTCAGCTCGAAGGGAATTGCCACTTTCATAAAACCTTGAGTAGCTTGTTATCTGTGCTCCCATTGATGCCAGTTCTTCTTCTCTGGCATATTCATCCTCTGCATCTCCAGTCTCCATTGCAATGGACAAATAATTTCCTTCTGCTGAGCCAGGCTTCTGTGTGGTATTTCCTCCAAGAATTCTCTGAGGGTAATCACTGACTGCCAATGAAAACACCTCACGAATTTCCAAGTTCTGTGTTCTACAGTAAGGGTCTCTTAGGGTTGGCTTTTGAGCACATAAGTTATGTGATGCCAGACTTGCATGTTCAGCTTTATATGACCTTTGAATCGCAGCTGGTTCAATTTTGCAAGGTCGGTGGCACCCAGATGGCTTTTGAGGTACTGTCATTTCAGAAGCTTGCACAGGAGAGCTTCCATAGCTTTTCTTTGTGTGATTGTACACTGAGTTTCCAGCATTTAGTACGCTTGTCTGTCTTGACAAAATAATTGTCTTTTCCCCTAGGAGCACAGAAGCATTTTTACAGTGTGCTACTTGTCTTTGAACAGGAGTGTGCAATTGAAACTCAGCGTCATTTTTACTGGCTGGTTTCTGAATAGGAATTTTGTGTGCTTCGGTAATCTGTGTATTTGTATGCTTTGCTGTCCCTTGCTTACTTGATGAGCTTGCTGGACTATATATACCAGTTACAATGACATCATTATTGGCAGAAGTCCAAGAAGATTGCTGGCTTGAAGGCCGGGCAATATTAATCACATTTCTGACTGTAATATCTGGAGCTGCCAATGAGGTACCAGAAGCAGTTCCTGCTGTTCCTGATTCAGAGTTCTTACTACTCATTTTTCTCCGCTTATTGCCAACCCACGTCTGAAAGGATAAAGAAAAAAATGGCAATATGAAAAAAGTAAACAAATTTGGAAAAAAATTTCTAAGTGATAAATTATATTCTTCTTATCGAAACAAAGCCTACACATGAACAAAAATAATCCAATAAAAGTCAAAGTAACCAAAGTGTAAGAGCAAACATGATTAAGGACTCAATAAACACTTGAGAACATTAGTAAGAGCCTATTACTACTCCTCTCTGCCATAGATCCATCCAATTAATATATAGTAAGAACTGCCAAAAATGCTTAAGAATTTTAACATTGTTTTTGTCCTTTGCCCCATTAAATAATTTTCTAGGAATAGCTCTTAAAATGTATTTATAGTTTGACTAGTTATAACTCTCTGCTTTTATCCCTGCCCACAGCAAAACAAAACAACAACAAAACAACCAAAACTTCCTATAACCAAACATGATAGGAGCACAAATCTGAGTATAAAAATAGCTATGGGGACAGAAATATGATGAAGACATAGTGTCCATTTTGAAAATAATAGCAGTAGCTTCCCACTAGGGCTGATGACCTTGCCAACTATCGGGTTTTGACAAGGTTGACAGTGCCAGTAGTGGATTCCTTCCTGTAGAACAGGTCTCAAATTTGATCAGAGTGGTTGGTTACCCAATATACTTGAGTCCCCCTTACTCCCCAACCTATAAGCAAATAATAATAGCCATAGGGAAGGCTTACCAGGTTCCAACAATCCCTGAGGATCTATAAGCAGTTAATAGCTTCTGGGGTAAAGAAAATACATTTTTTTCTTTAGTGGCTTAGCTTCTAGTAACAAACCCATGCTCCTGTGTTTCCTTACCTAGTACCCTGAAAACAGCCCTAATAAAATTTACAGTCATCAGAATCAGATATAAAAAGAGAGACAGAGTAGCCAGATTTGGTGGCTCATGCCTTTAATCTCAGTACTTGGGAGGCAGAGCCAGGCGAATCTCTGTGAATTCAAAGCCAGTCTGGTCTACAAAGTGAGTCCAGGACAGCCAAGGATACACAGAGAAATCCTGTCTCAGAAAAAAAATAGACAGATAGATAGAGATACACACACAGGAAGAAATTGAAAAGGGGCATGAAAGTAGAAATGTGACTTGGAGGAAAAAGGAAGGGCATCATATGAAATGGGAGGTGAATCTGATCAAAACATATACATTATGAAAATGCCACAGTACAATTCAATATTACATAATATATGCTAATAACTATTAAAATGTAGGCACAGATGTAGACAAAGTTTATAGTTAACCATATTCATTATACATTTATTTATAATATCAAAAAAATGAAAGCGCACTAAGGGTCAGTTCTTTAACTCATTAGAAAATGCTCATTGTATTATTAATCAAATATGTATGCATAATCATCAGGCTAAGTGACTTCTATTGTAGGGAAACATATGGTTAATTTCATATTACTATTTATATCATTCTCAGAAATACTGATTATTATACACATTATCTTGCATACATTTTTGTTGTCATGCAATACTAGAAGAGAAATAACTAAAATCTCTATTCTCTAGCTGCCCTCCAACAAACAAAAATTTTGTATTCCTCAAAATCTTCCGTAGTTTTTACTAATCTAAGAATTGATCTTTTAAAAAGTACATATTTTGATTAGATTTCTGATGATTGCATTGTTTTGATATCATGCATTACATGTGCTTAATTTTATATTAGGATATTCACCATTTAAAACTGATTTCTAAAGACAATTTTCTATAAAGATAATAACTTGGTTACACAATGCCATTGTTTTGGTTTGTCATTAATTTATGGTAGTCATTTACCTTTTTTTACTTTTTTCTACTTAAAAAGTTTTGTACAATGAATATGCATTACTTTAAGAACAGAAAAAACTTTTGAATAAAGGTAATACAATAGGTTGGCATTTAAGATTTAATTATAAAATATATTTTTCTGTATAAATAATTTATTATAATTGCCTTCCTATAATTCCTCTGAATCATGGTTCTCTTAAAATACACAATAAAAATATTGCACTCCATAATGTGATTATGCAACTTTATATTCAAAGTATATATCATATGATAAACTACTAAAACACTATAATCTCTTAAGAATTAAACAAAATAAATGAGTAAATGAAAATCTTAAATAAACTAATCTCACATATAAATCATGTAAGGTTGATTTCTGGAAATTTTTAACGATGTGCTTTTGAAAACCTCATAAATTATCCAATTTCCAGTGTTTACACAATGCAGAGAAACAGCAATAATGCTGCTGTAATACTGTATGTATGTACTAGATTCTACAATGGCTATATTTATATATTTTAGCTATTTCAGTAGGTGCTACTTTTTAAATTATATACATGAAGAACTGAGGCCCCAAAATAATAGCATTAGAGAAAATAACTTGCCAGCAAGTCGCAATGATTCAGTGAATTCTGCTTGATTTCAAATGTATTCTTCTTCCATTACCTCATATAAAGTGCCTGGTATTTGCTGAACCAGTTATCCATTGACCATCTTACTTTCAAGATTACATTTTCAATACAGAAAGTATTCTAGAAACTGTGATGTTCCCTGTTGCTTTACATAATATAGTGGGAATTTTAGACTTACTTTGATTTCTTTGAACAAGAGAAGAAAGATTTACAAGCAGGATCTGAAATGTGTGTAAGTATAAATATTCACAAGAGAAAGAAAAATATTTTTGGGTAAACATAATTTCCCAAAAGTAAATTTCATAAATGTAAATATTAAAATCTTTCCAGTTTTTCATTTAAGATGCATAAGAATGATGTATTCTAATATTGTATACACATATGCCACTAAAGTTAAAAAAATATTGAGGAAAAGCATAGCAAATTGGTAAAATTTGAATCCAGACTAGAGAACATCTCTGGACCATATGTCTTACTTATATAATTCTACTGTTTATGTATATAGCTGTATATTATAAATAATAGTATATATATTATGTACACATCAAAAGAAAAATATCATGTACATCTAAAATTCAGCTATCTAGAATTCAGCTACCCAAAAACCTCATTTATCTGGAACACAATCAACACTGATTTCACAAGATCAATTGATGTAGCTCATCAATACAGTGATCATTAACCTTGTCTACTTTCTCTGATTTTACAAATATTTTGAACAGGAACAGTATCATACTTTCCCACAAATTAAAAGCATCAGAAAAGTAGAATCAATAATAGAGGTTCTTGTGATCAGGCTCCCTGATAATACTTAAAATCAAGCACTTAAACATTGCTCGTTAAAAAGAAGGGGGAAAGGAAGTAGGCTCAGTCTCCTAGCAACTACTCAGGGTATGAATATGTGTGTGGACAAGGAAATGGAGGTAGTTAAGTCAAGAGGTCCCACACCCTGGACTCCATTTGATATTCGTTTCTTTTTCCTGCAAAGCCATTTAACGGCAGTGGGAGTTTATATTTGTATTTATTTTCATTCATTTACAGATCAGTAAAGTGATTTAGGATTCTGGGTATTGTGAGAGGTAGCAAAGTAAGTGGAAAGGAAAAGAGTAAAAGCAGACTGGAAGGAAAAGAACAAGGGGCTGAAAAAATTAACTTTGAATTAAGGAATAGAGTCTAAGGGGGGTATGGTAGTCTTGATAATTGCTTTTGGGTTGATGGAAAAGCTGAAGGTGTGGATGGCACTTTTAAATAACTACAGTTCTGAATAAGGCTGACATAGACTTATTGGCCCAGATTCCCAGATTGTGCTTCGAAAACTAGAATTTAGTAGCAACATAATTTCTGGAGGTCTGGATATCCTGACAGAGAAATGTCCAAATTTAACCTACCTCAATTTAAGTAGTAATGAAAGTCAGAACCACAATATAGGAACTTTGCCTTGATTTGTATAACTGGGAGATCATAAAGTATTTTTGAACTGCTACAGCAACCACACACTTAGAAGGATTTTCATCAGGATGAATCAGACTCAGAAGAGAAGAGAATTCTAAGGATGGAAATGAAGGAGGAAGAATAAGAGGATAACGATGAAACAGGCTCAGATTCAGGAGAAGAAAAATGAATCTCATATCAAAGAAAAAATAAAATCAAGATAAATATGATGGTAACTATGTTAAAGAGGAAAAAGAAGGTCTTTGGGAAGAGGAAAGGAGATACAGAGGATTTATGATTCTAAAATCAGTTTTGCTAGTATTCTTGAGTATGCAAAACTGTGTGATCCATTTTGTTTCTTCATGTATAATAGACACATTTTAGGAATAATACTGTGTAGCAAGCCATTCATTAACTTTCATTTTGAAATTCTCACAATGCTTTAAGAAGATAAATTTTTGGTTTCATAGTATTTTATGCAAGAAGTTAACAATATCTTACACCATATTATTAGGATAAAGAAACAGCATCTTAGTGCAAGTCAAAGGCTGAACCATTGATCAATATTAATAAAGATGTTCAGCTCAAATTTTTCACTTATTTTCCCAAATGATTTTTATACCAGTCCTGTGCTATATTTCTGAGTAGAACCTTTAATTATCCTTCTTATAAATTTAGAGCATTAACAAATACAAGATTTAAGTGAAATATAGTAGGCAGCTGGAAGAATAGTTGAAAGCAAATCAGTATTAAAGTTTATATTTACTTTCAATACATTGTTATTAAAATAAACATCTGAGGTATGTACATATGCTTGCTTATACGGATACTAAATAAAATATAATGAGTAGGTAAGAATATCTCACTTGTCATGTTGACTCCATCCGTGTTCAAAGCAAACACTTTTTAAATATTGGGCATTTGATTTTTCTGTTCATTTCCATACTTGTAAATTTGCATTATGCAGTATCTCTGGCACATGCTAGCCTATGTACCCAAGGACAATATTGAAGTTGTGATTGTGATTGCCCACACCTTAACCTCCTTCCAGTTGTTTACCACACCACCCAATCTATGTGTTACTGAGGACAGAACCCAGGGTTTCTTACATGCTAGGCAAGTAGTATACCAACCAAGCTATATTTCCAGCCCTATTTTTTAAAGTATCACTATACTAATTGCATTTATCTGAGATACATTTAAATTATGTACTATAGTACTACCATTGTTTATTAGTTTGTTTTTAGTTTAGATGTATGATTTCTTTTTCTTTTGATATAGGGTAGCCAGGCTGTCCTTTAACTTACTATATGTCAAAGGACGAGCACAAAATTCTAAATACCCTGTTTTCACCTTCCAAGGGCTCAGATCACAGGTGCGCATAACCATGCCTTGCTCTTTGAATTGGTGCTTTAAAATTAAAACTATAAGTAGAGACAGTAAAAATGTTTCAGAATTGACTGAAATAAAATACTTGGGATAAACTTTTGTGGGAGGATTACAATCTCAAAAGAAAAAAAAATGACCTAATATTAACAATAAAGTTTCTATTTTAGTCATGAAGAGTTGTCATTGTACACTTGATGTGTATGCTTTTTGAGACAGGGTCTCACGCAGGTCAGGATGGCCTCGGCATGCTATGTCCCTGTAATACGAATTTCATTCACCTTTTTCAGTTGTTGTCTTGGAGGACTACTGTCTCTATATGGTATCTAGGCTTAGTCCTGGAATCTTCTAGCCTTCGTACAATCTAACCTAGGCCTAGAATGTTCTCAGCATCTGAGACTTAGTGCTTAATAAACTTACTTATTCTTTCTAAGGTCTGGGCTGGCTGGTTCAACACAGCTATTCTGGCACAAACTCCTCTCCCAGCTGACTTACTCAATCTGGCTTCTCTCTTGGCCCAGAATTACTCTGCTTGGCCTTAAACTAACTCCAGCAATCTGCTCTAATCTTCTGGCTCATTCCATCTTCACCTGAACTCTCTCTCTGCAACCTGTCTCTCTATTACTGTTCCAGTAATACTGTCTCTCTCTCTCTCTCTCTCTCTCTCTCTCTCTCTCTCTCTCTCTCTCTCTCTCTCTCTCTCTCTGCACTGACCCTTAAGTATCTTCCCTTTCCTCTCTCTTCTTGTGAGAATTGGGCATATCCTATTACATCAAATCTTCTGTGATTCATCACTTTTTCTGCCACTCAATTAAACATCACTTTCAAACATGGGTGCTTCCTTCTACAAACTAAGTTTTCCTTCATTGTTTGGGATTAAATGTTTGTGCCACCACTCCTAGTGGCTTTTCTTTACTTGATGCTTGCTCTATACCAGGCTGGCCTTGAACTCAGACCTGGTTGCCTCTGTCTCCTGGATTAAATGCCTGTTTGTATTTCAACCATATCACACAGATATAGGAGGTCTTCGGATGTGATCTCTTGCCAGAACAACCATGTTATAAATTAAAATTCCTCTACATGTACCCACAGGTGACATTTGATTTCCTGATTCTCTCCCAACTTTTTCTTCCAAGTGCCAGGACTACAGGTGTGCCCCCAACCACACCTGATTTTAGAGTGCTTATGTTAAGAATTATAGGCAACTAGGCAAACCTGCAAACAGGAGAGGTGGTCTTCCTCAGGGAAGACCACACAAATTGGTTGCCCAGTGACAAATAGTGATTTCTAGAAATACATACAATTATGCAGACTGAGGAGGATATATTCAGGAATATATATGTATACACATAAATGTATGCATGCAATAACAATTAGTGAAAAAGGAGGCCATGAATTTAAGGAAGAATTGAGAGGCATGTATGGTAGGGATTAGAGGGAAGAAAAAGAAGGGAGAAAAATCTAAAACAAGTGTAGTAAAATAAATTTTAATGTTACATCACTTCTGGTTGATTGACATTAGTTATTCTAGGCTGGTGTCTAGGCTCATTTGGATGGAGTAACTCTTAGATTTTTCTTCATCTACATAATCTCCATGTCCTAAATGTTTCTCTTTTGGAACAATAAAGAAAAAATATGCATCACTGTCTCTTTTCTAGAAATTGGTAAACTTACACCATAATAAAGAATTAACTTTGTCAAAAGTGGGGGTGGGGAGGGAGAAATGTGATTAAATTACTGTATATTTACTTTTTAAAAAATCATCTTACCAGTATAAGCAAATCCACAGTCCCTTGGTTTATAAACATTTAGAATATCCAAAACCCTTAAAAACTTGTTTGTTTCATAGTGGGTATTTTGTGCAGATTTTGTATTTTGTAGAACTTTGGGATTTTTTAATGCTTTTGTATGGCAATATCTGTTTTCTTAAATCTTCAAAGTTAATACTTCTGTACAGTTTCTTTTTTGAGACAGGTTTGGGCTATGTAGACAGGCTGGCTTTGAACTTGTAGGGACTCTCCTATCTCTGCCTCCCCTATGCTGCAATTATGGGCATGCATCACCACATCCAGCTCAACAGTGCATTGAATAAGCCATAGAGTGTTTAAAAATACAGCGTTCCTGATCCATAAGAAAGAGACAGAGGAATCATAAAAACAATGTAATGAAATCCACTATTTAGTATATTAACATAAACTGATAAAACCATTTCATAAGAAATAACTAAACAACAAAAATCTAAGAGTCCAATTATTTTCGAAGATCCCCGTTGAAAAAAAAGTACAGAAACATATACTTAAGAAATACTTCTAATTAAAATGTTGAAAATAAAGAAAACTCAATGCTTGAGGGTTAAGATTTAAAATTTTTCAGTGCCTATCTGATATAAATGTCCACCCTTTGTAAATGCCTCATTCATCAAAAAGAAAAACATGTCAGACTAAACTGGTGCAATGAGAATCTAAGGTAATGATGTAGCAAATATACTATAACAGGAAAAAAGAAAAGAAATGGATTTGAATTGCCAATATTTGGAAGTCATAAAGTTCTCTTTTAGATCTATCTTAGAAATTCATTACCTCTAAGGTTCATTTTTCAGTACAGCAATTTATTTTTATATATAACTAGCATTCTATAATCATTGCCACTACTTATTATTTTCTATTCATTTTGGGGAAATTAACATACAAAAGAATGGTTTCATTAAAGCATTTTCAAACTTTTGTGTTCCAAATTTCTTTACCCTTTTTTATATCTCACTATTTGTTCTCTCATCTGTTTGCTTCATTTTGATTTTTGTTTGGATGTTTTATTTAATGTTTTAAGTTCACTTTACGTATGAAGTGAATACTTAATATAATGGACTTAAGTTCTTGTGAGAAACCTAAAATAACTTTACATTAAAAATAATAAATATCTCTCTCAAGTGGAACATATAAAAAGCAAAAGATAGAGGTGATCATAGGTTTACAAATTGACAAACTGATCTGCTGAGCTTTTGTATGAGTGGAAAAGAGTTAACATTATATTGGGATTTAAATTTGAAACAATGACCTTGTGTACCAATGATGATTTCCTGGAATGAAGAGAACTGATTTCTTCACAGAAGTCCTTATATCTATACAATATCACAGTCATAATACTACACTCTCAGAATAATAATCTAATACCCTCATTATTTTAGATTTTCACTCCATGCTCAATAAAAGTATAAAGATCTATATTTCTATAATTTCTATACTGAAATACAATATTAGTTATAAAGGAAAGAGTGCAATAACAAATTTGAAATATGAAAGATGGTCCACATTGCAGCTGCCTGGCAAGATGATTTAATTCAAAGTAATGCTGAGACAAAGGGAGAAAAAGTTCAAGGAAATATCAGCTGGAAAAAAGTTTATTTGTATGAAGTGCAATCTCATCAACTTGAAATGTTTTATTATTTTTACTAAAGCTATTAAACATTTTCCTTTGAGACTCAATAGTTAATTTAAATGGTGTAAGGAAAGCTACCAATAGGAGATATTTCTAGTTTTTTGCAGAAATATGAATCTGACAGTTGATCTCAGATAATACGAATACTTTTCCCTGTAATTTATGGCATAATTTCCTATTTAAAACTAAAGTATTCTTCAGTTCTTAAGAAACACTTTGAATACAGTTCTATGTAAAAATCTTTTCTCTAGGATCTTTGAAGGTATAATTGTACAGCAAAATGAACTTGAAAAACGTATATCCTTCATTTCCCAAAATTAGTCTAGTGAATGCCATTGATTGGAAAGTTGTGAATCTTTGTAAAATGTTTAAATAAACATGAAAGGACCAACACATTCAATAATATCAGTCACTAGTTCTGGTAGATTTATCCGTTGCCTCCTCTCCATCACCTCATTGCTTTTCAGGAATGTGAAGCAGCTCTGGTTTTGGTCTTTTTTTTTTTTTAACAGAGTAAGAATGGTTGCAATAATTTCTCTCTTTGAGAATCCCTGTCTCTTAATCACTAACCATTATATAATATATATATATAATATATATACATATATAACTTAGAAACAAAAGGTATCCCTAAAACCAATTTTACTTTCCTAAAATGAAAAACTCTCATATCTGAAGAAAAATTCTAAATACAACAAAAAGGTTCAGAAAAATCTCTGTGTCACTATCATGGTGAAGGCTCTGTGTAAATTAAATGAGAGTTTCAATAAAGCATATGATCAACAACCCATAAATAATGTTACTGGGATTTATTAGTTCAAAGATTTATACACAAGATATGTCTATACTGCAAGGGTTCTAGTTTTTTCAAGGTATTTATGAAAACAAATATGTACTATGTGAGTATCTCTATTTATCAAAATAGTATTTTTACATCAGGGAAATGAAGCTGTATGTAAAGTTAGGACTTCATTCCCTGAAAAATTTTTTTCTTATAGTAAGCGAATATCATTTGTAATAAAAAGCTATAAATTCAAGTGCAAGACCTCAATACTTACCCTGACTACACTGAAGTCCAGCTTAGTCTCCTGTGCACACTGTAATATGAGCTGAAAGCAATTTTTACTTTGATTTGTCATTCCATTTTCATAATAACGCTGTAAAATCCTTTGTTGTTCTACAGTAAATACAGAACGCAGATTCATCTAAAAATAAAAGAAGATACTCTGAAAATTGGAATAAAAATTTGGTAGGTGTAGAATTTGAACACTTTTGGTTCTTGATACAATCTCAGTGCTTCTAAACTGCAGAATTTATTTAAATAAATTAATCCTCAGTAATGGGCAGTAATTTGTGTGTGTTAAAGGGAGACAGCTTCTCCCTGAAAAATATATACAAACATTTAATTTGCCTTTAAAAGCACAAACTTCAAAGACATAAACAGAAAATGAAAAAGAAAAGAAAAAAGAGGCAAGCCCCTATCTGGTTATTGTCAGTACATGGGAAAAAAGGCTTTCACTGAAATAAATATTTATGGCTAGTAAAGCCAGAGATGGTGTTAGCCATACAGAGTCAATTATCAACAGGGACACTCACTGTTCTTTGTCAAGAAAAACATCTGGCATTTGTCTTCACAGTCAGAAAGCTGTGTTCAGAAATAAAGGGGACTCTTTTTCCTCATTCTGAGATAAAAAGAATTTTATTATATATTTTAAAACCTCTCTTTTAATTTTTATTTGTAGTTTTTGCTCTTGAGATGGGTTCTCATGTAGCACAGGCTAGCCTCCAACTCCTTATCTTCCTGCCTCTAGCGAATGCTGAGGTTACAAGAGTCACAAACACCTCCAGCTCAACAAAACATTTCATAATGGCTTAGAAACAAATAAAAGGGGCTAATAACCACAAAAGTGCCTTTCCTTTATATAATATTAACCAACATAATTATTTTAATAACTATAGTATCTAAATGAAAATTCAAAATCAGTATAAGTTGCTAAAACCATGTACAAACAGTACTTTTAAATTAACTTGACACCATCAAATTAGACAAAATAAGTTTACTTGTCCTGCCAATGGATGAGATGTTTAATACAAAGGGCAAAGAACTTTGTGCATCTCACAAGTAAACGGCAGGCTAAACTCTATTTTTTTTTTTGTTTTTTTGTTTTTTTTTTGAGACAGGGTTTCTCTATGTAGCCTTGGCTGTCCTGGACTCGCTTTGTAGACCAGGCTGGCCTCGAACTCACAGCCATCTGCCTCCCTCTGCCTCCCGAGTGCTAGGATTAAAGGCGTGCGCCACCACGCCCGGCTCTAAACTCTATTTTAAAAGGAAGAAGTATAGTAGTATATTTTATAAAGAACATGTGTAATTTGGTAAAGGGAACTTCAGATCTTTGTTAAAAATCTGTCATATAGAAAAACTCTCCTGAGGAAGTGGGTCCTTAAAGTTAGGAAAATTGCCACAATAAAAGCACCATCTGTCAAATCAAACATTTTTCCTACTATACAGTATATTGAAACAATCAAGTTCACCAATATGGAAAGACAAATTATTTTTCCTAACTCTGAATACTTATAACAGTAAACCCCATACAATAAAAATTAATGAATCATAAAATGTAACCATACACAATGGTTTTTTTTTAAACTTTGTTCTTCACTCACACAAGCCCTTCTCTGTTAAGAGATTTAATTAGACAAAATTAAATGTAGGAGAGGTCACAGGAGAAATGAGAGTAGAGTTTCTTTCAGGAACATCCAGAAATAAAGACCTCCATTAACTTTCCGAAGGAGAGTTCTGAAGGATGTTCAGTAATGTGGATGTCAACTTGACCAAACCCTCAAGGGTGATTGCAATAGTAGATAGGGACGGTATCCATCAAATCAATTTTTACTATTATGGCTTCCAACTCTCAGAGTTTACCCTAAATAGTTCAGCCACAATCAGGAGAAAATCCAGAAGATGGAAGTCAAATACCTGAAATACCTCATCTGACTTGGAAGCAAGGCACTCTGGGATGGTTTCTGAGGGTGGCAAACTTCAAGTTATAAACGCATAATTAGGATAATCACTCTGATCCTTTCCTGTGCCGTTAGTTGTGCCTACAGTAAAAAGCCTACACTGCAGGATGCCGTTGATGCCCACGTGTGAGCATACCTCCCTTGAAATATAGAATGGACTATAGTCCTATTGGTTGGCTGCAGTCGTTACACTTACCTTATAAAAAACAAGATTGAACTTCTCCACTGATAACCAATACTCAAATGCAAGCGACCGAGTACCAAACACATCTATAATTCTGGAAACAGGAAATGTGAAGGACTTTTTAAGTCTTTCCCTTAAATTCAGCACCAACAACAAAAAGAGCTATTTTTCTTTCAAGTTACATGATTTCATTCCTTACTGTAAAAACTAGATAACCCATTTGAATAAGATGTCATTGTTTCTACCCACCCTATCTATGTTTATCTATATTGAATGAAAACACAGCCAAAATTGTTAGTCAGTTACAAAGCAAATATAATCAGAAAGATCTTTCAAAAGTATCTATTTATGTACAACAAATGGCATGCCATTGGTTCCATGGAATCAGTCATCAGATTAGCATGGGAAGAGGGTCTGGATTGGGTGACTACTGAAATCACACATCCTTTAGCCTTACTTCAAGATTCTCTAGTTTTATATTCTACACATCTCCTCACCTACCCAGCACAATCCAGTAAAACTCATTCTTTTGAAAGTATGGTTTTAGTAATGCAAATGTATATAGTCATAAATCTATTATGGCAGTCAATATATAAAATATTTCAAGATCTTCCAAATATTTTCTTTAGGCTGCCTGTTTGTAATTGATGCCTCCAGCCACCCCAGATTGGACCCACTAAGCTATTCATATGATTTTGATATTTAAAGAAATCCACCTAAATGGAACCATACAGTATGGTCTCCTGAACATCACTCTTTTTATTCAGCATATTTTATTTCAGACTAATTTGTGTTTTCAATAGTTTGCTTCCTTTTTATTTTATTGATGAACATCTGGGTTCTTCCAAGTTCTTAGAAATTATATACAAAGTGGTTAAGAAAATGTATGTGTAATTTTATGGGTTCAAATAAGTTTTCTCTTCTTTTGTATAAATAACCAGGAGTGGGATTGCTGGGTCATATGCTTTAAGTGTATGTTAATGGTATATGTTATATGATTTCAAATGCAGTGTTCATTGGAAGGTTGTTAGGATTCTGCATCAGTCTGCCTACCTGTGATGTCATTGCCTAATGGGGGCATGGCCCTGCCTGGGGCACTATAAAAGGACAGTCCTACCCCCTCCCCCTTACTCCTCTTACTCCTCACTACCTCTTCCCCCCTCCCTCCCTCCCTCCCTCCCTCCCTCTCTCTCTCTCTCTCTCTCTCTCTCTCTCTCTCTCTCTCTCTCTCTCTCTCCTTTCCTCTCCTCTTCTCTTCTTCTGTCTCCATAACTTTCTCTCTCTGGGGTATTCCTCTGCCCTTCCTTTCCTTCTCTCCCCATTCTCATTTAATAAACTCCTATATAACATAATATCTGTTATCTGTTATCTTATCTTATAATTTTCTTATTTAATAAACATACAAAGTTACATTATTTCATTACCTCATATGCACTTGCTACTCTCAAGATTATTGAAAATGTGGCCAACAGGTATGTGATTTGGACATTGTTATAGTTGTATTACTTTGTGTTTTTCTTGTGGCTAATGATGTTGAACATGCACTTAATACACTCATTTATACCACTTATCTTGTTTAGTATTTAAAATTTTTAAATACTAAATAAAAAGTTGATATCAGATAGATCTTTTAAGACAACATTTCTGATAAAGCCTATATACTCCAGTATATATAATTAACACTGAAAACTTGATAATTATTTTAAAATATCTACAGCATTTGGGAAGTATTTGAACATGAGATCTACATAAACAATATAGGAGGAAGGTGGGGAAGATTTTGGAGAAGTTGTGGGATAGAAAATCACAATCAGAATATATTGTATGAAAAATACTCTCAATTTAAAAATGAAAAAATAAAAGAATTTGAGAGGGAGTGAGGTCCTGGGGCCTGAGTGGTTAGAGGAAGGGAGTATGGGAAGGGTTGGTGGGGGGTAAGGGAAGGGGGAAATAATGCAATAATATTTGGGTTAACATTTAGAAATATATTTCAGGGCATAATTTTGATGGTCTATTTGTTTTCCTCTTTTATTGATTGTGCTTTTTATATTAATTTTGCTTGACCTGGACTATTGTATATCCAATATTTTTTTCATACAAATTTTGTCATTAGTTTGGAATCCTGCTGTGATTGTGTGTTGAATATATGTTAATATTACTATGCCTTTTAATTCATCAGTGTATTTAATTAAATGTTGATTTCTGGTTTTCAATAAATAGGTCAAATATCTGTAATGTTAAACTTATGCTAACGTATTTATTTGGGAGTAAGGTATTACTGTAAATTTTATTCCTTATAAAATTTACAGTGTAATAAATACACTGTTCTTTTGGTACATTGACTTTGCAGGCTAAAACTTTGCACAGTTCACATATTACTTCCAAAAGGTTTTTGATTGCTTAGTACATTTTTTTTCAAAGACTGAGCAGGTTTTATTTATGTATTTTCAAATATATGTATATGTGTAAGCATATATATGTAATAACAATTAATGGGAAAAGGCCATAAATACATAAGAGAACAAAGAAGGGTATATGAAAGAGTTTGGAGAGAAGAAGTGAAGGGGGAAATTATTACATTCTAACATCAAAAAATAAAATAAATATTTTGAAAGTAATAATGTTATCAGATAGTGCCTGCTCAGTACAACAGGAAATACCTCTCTCATTGATAACTTGTCCATCTGATGTTCCCATCACTGCATTTGAGACATTCCTTGATTCATGATTTCCTTTTGTTTTATAAATATGAAAACCTCATGGAACTGTTATCATGTTGGCACTTTGTATTTAGAGCAATATGAATCTGTGTGGCTAATCCCTCATAGATAGCTGTAGAGTAAACAATCTCCTCTTTCCTTTGAGGTAAGTGTTTGGTTGGCATCACTGGTTGCCCTCGCCCTCCCTGACATGGTCTATAAAATCCTAGTGCTTTCTCCCCTAGAAGGAAAGCCTCCTCATTCCTGGCATTCCTCAGGACGCCCCACCAAACTCCCTCTCCTGGAGTCACCAGCTCCCCAAGTTCAACAAGTGGCAGACAAGTCATCTTACTTAACCTGCAATTCTTAAACAATGCCCCTTGCCGCCATAGTTGGGGTGTGACTTCCTCTGGCCTAGTCCCCTGAGGCTGCTGAACTCACCCATGAGCTTCAGTTCCCAAAAAAACCTGCCCTTTTTATACTTTATTTTTATTTTTTATTTAATTGATTTATTCAGGTAACATCCTGATTGTTATCTCCTCACTTGTATCTTCTCATTCCCCCTTCCCTCCCTCTTTCACCTTATTCCCCTCCCCTAGACCTGTGAGAGAAGGGGACCTCCTGCCCCACCATATGACATCCCCACAGATAGGCTTACCTTTTCTTTTCCAATAATTATCTTTTAGTTCTCTATCTTGCCTTACTACACTGGCTAGGAACTACAGCATAATTAATTTTACTTATCAAGAGAAACATTTTCCCCCTAGTGACTGATTTTAGAGGAAAGGATTAAGTCTTTCACCACTAAGTACAAAGGTATTTGTAGATCTACCAACATTATTAGGTTAATAAGAATGCCTTGTACTTTTATTAAATCAAACATCATCAGCATCATCAGTAGGCGATTAATTTTTCATTTTCTGCATATCTATTGAGATGACAAAAGTTTTGCTCTGCTCTCTAAGATTTTGACATACTAAATTATGCTATTTGATTTAAAAATGGTAAGCCTGACCTTTATTCATAGAATAAACTCCAGTTGTGGGTCACACATTTGAGATATATATATATATATCTTTGTAAATATTTGTATCACTACTTTTGAGTCTGGTTTTTGGGATATTTGTGGCTCTCTTATGCTATATTTAGCATGGGTACTAAACTAATGAGCAACAAAATAGATATTCTATATGTATTTTATAAGCGATTACATAGAACAGCTATATTTTATCTTAAATATTTGTTTAAAAATTACCAAATAAACCATGTGTGGTGGGCGCATGCCTTTAATCCCAGAACTCAGGGAGGCAGAGGCAGGCAGATCGCTGTGAGTTCGAGGCTAGCCCGGTCTACAAAACGAGTCCAGAACAGCCAAGGCTACACAGAGAGACCCTCTCAAAGAACAAACAAACAAAAACCATGGAGAGTCAGCAAGGTAACTCGGAGGATAAAGGTACTTGCCATCAAGCCTAATGACCTGAATGAGATCCCCAGGATCCACACTGTGTGAACAGAGACTGACTCCTGAAAGTTGTACTTTAATATTCACATATGTGCATGCGCACACAGACAGACAGACAGACACACACACACACACACACACACACACACACACTCTAAAAATCAAGCCATGCTTGTTATTACTGTGAAGTGTTAAACTGCAAATCATATTTCTATATTATCTAAATGCTCTAAATTTAGTGATTTGGGTATACTGTGTCTTTCACAGGTAATTGCTTCATCCAATCTAAATAGCTGAATTCAAAAGTGTGAATTTATTTATTCCATTTCCTTTTTACTTGTTTAATGACTATAGAGTCGGCAGTAATCTATCCTATTGTTCTTGGTATTGGTGATGTGTTTCTTTCCTCTTGTGAGCTTGGCAGGAAGTTTATCACTTATATTGATCTGAAAGAACTAGTTTTTCATTTCATTGATTTTTGTCAACATTTCCTGTCTTTATTTACATTTATGTTTAATTTCTGCTCTATTTACTGCTTACTGGTTCCTTTATTTTTGGCCTTTTTAGATTCAATTTACACTTTATATAGATTCTTAATAAGATTTTATACCATGGTTTTGAGATTTACTATTCACAATTATAAGCAATTACTATTTATATTTCAATTTCTAGGAAGTCATTCATATTCTGAAAATTGTTGTAACAATTTAATGTTGCCCTTCAGCTCAAGGTATTTTCAAAATCCCTTTGGTTCTAGACAGCTAAAATATGTAGGTATTATGTTTTTTGGTATTGAGTCTATTTTGGTATTTTTTAGATTTATTTATTCATAATTATGTATATAGTATTCTGCTTGCATGTATACCTGCACATCAGAAGATGGCACCAGACTTCTTTATAGATGGTTGTGAGCCACAATGTGGTTGCTGGGAATTGAACTCAGGTCTTATGGAGGAGCAGTAAGTGCTCTTAACCTCTGACCCATGTCTCCAGTCCTTGAGTCTAGTTTGTAAGCAGAGAATGTCATTTGAGTTACTGAAGAAAAGGGGGAAACTTACCCACATATGGTCATTTCTCTAAATGCTGATTTCCTCTCCAAAAATTTGCTTATTTTTGTTCATTTCTAAAATTCCTTGGGCAGTTAGTTAATTTTCAAAGTTTATGTGCTTGCCCCTTGCTAATTGTCCGATGTACAGTTAAAGGAATGTATTCTATTTTTACATGAACATTTCTAAAAATGTCAATTGGGCTACCTTGACTCAAAATATTGTTTGAGATTTCTATATATTTACTGATTTTGCTATCTTTTAAATTAGTTAATAAAAAATAATGTCTTCAAGTATAGTTATGAATCTTTTATATTTTTATTTATATTAGGTTTTTCTTTATGTATTTTAAAGTTTGTTTTTTGGCACATGGACATTTGAGCATTGTCATATATTTTGGAATATTGAAACTTTATTCTTGTGTTTGTCCTTGATCTGCATTCAAGCACGTTTAATATCAGTTTATATACCTCAGTTTTGTTTATGGACTGTCTCATGGTGTAAGATGGGTATGGTGGCGTACACCTTTAATCCCAGCACTTGGGAGACAGAGGCAGGCAGATCACTGTGAGTTCAAGGCCAGCCTGGTCTATAAAGGGAGTCCAGGACAACCAAGGATACACAGAGAAATCCTATCTTGAAAAACCAAAAAAGAAAAGTATATTTAGCACTTTACGTCCATTTACTTATAATCTATGACTATAATATAAAGTAGATCCTTTCTATTAAGCATATAGTTTAGATTTTGTTGTTGTTGTTTGAGACATGGTTTCTCTGTGTAGCCCTGGCTGTCATGGAACTTGCTCTGTAGACCAGGCTGGTCTCTAACTCACAGAAATCTGCCTGCCTCTGCCTCCCGAATGCTGGGATTAAAGGCGTGCACCACCACCACCCAGCAAGTAATCAATGTCTTTAGAGTAACAAGAACACTGCTATTGAATATATTGACATAATTAGACCAATATATTCAACTTAATTAATAATTGCTTGACACTTACAGTTTGTTCTTTGATGCCTTCTTTCCCACTTGTTGATTTCTTTATTTAGAAACATGCTATCATGTAACAACTGATGAATTTATGTATGTCTTTTTCTCAGGCTGGCTTCAAAATCACAGGAAGCTGAGAGTGACTTTGAACTCTTCCTGCATCTACCCCTCAGGAACCCAGACTATAGATGTGAGCAACCATACCTGGGACTTTTCCAATTTATTTTGAATTATTTTAATAGCTTTTACCTTTATGTTTAATTCATTGAATTTTTGGCTAAAACCCTATGTACATTGATATATAGTATATTCTTTTCTCAAAAATAGCAAATTGGCTTTTTTAATTCTTTTTTTCAGTTTCATATATTTCTGCCTTTAAATGCTATTTCCTTCTTTTTCTTTGTAGTGGGTGTAAAGTTCTGTTTCCAAAAATTTAGAGAGCTCCCAAGTATTTCATTTATTGACTTTTAGTTTCATTGTATTATGACCAGAGAACATCCTTTCTTGGAGTTCCTTTTTTGACAGTTTTATAACCCCAACTATGGTCCATGTTGATCAAATTTCTATATGCATTTTAGAATAACATGTATTTTGTTATTTTTTCATAGAGTGTATTAATCAACTAAGTCCAGATTACTGGGAGTTCCATTTAAGTCTTTTAAAAGTAGTTGGTTTTTGACTCTATATTTATAGCAAATACTAAGAAAAGGTATTAAGCTTTCAGAATACGATTTGTCAATGTTTCTTTTTAATGCTTTTGTTTCAAAATTTAGAGTGCTATTATTTGCTATAAATTGTTTAAACCTTTTATGTTCTTTTAATTAGTTGATCCCTTTATTAATATGAATGGCCATCTTTATATGTAAAAATATTTTCCTTTTGAATTATTCTTTATCTGATATACCTTCTGCTTTTTAGGGTGCATAATTTGATAGATTTTTAATTGATATAAATATTAATATGGCTGAATTTAAGTATAAAATATTTCTACTTGTTTCCTATTTGTCTATTTGTCCTACCCATTCTGTTTCTTTAATGAATTTTTGTATTCATTCAATACTTTCATGATTCTAACTTACTGGCTCATCATTCTTTGTTTTCTTATATTAGTAAATTCTTTGGAGACAGTGGTACATCTTTTGAATTCACTGCCATGTTAAGTTATATCATATTACATCACACTGAATATGCTTCCAATGATATACTTTAATTTCTCTTGCCACTAGCCTTTATTCTGTTGTTAAACAGCTTCTTACTATTGTTTTAAAGATTTGAATAAATTTTCATTAAAAAAATTAAAGAGTGCTGTCATACTATGATTCCTAAAATGAAAAAGATCTTTCATTTTTATCCACAAATGTACTATTTCCAGTATTGTTTTTACTGTTACACACTCCATATTTCAATTTGCTATCATTTTTGTCTTCTTTAAAAAGGACTTTAATATCCTTGCTATTGTACACCTGCTGCTGGAACATTTTGGAAATATTTTCTCTTGCATAAGCAAAAATACATTTTTTTTTGCTTTGACATTTTTGATAAGGAATTCGGATTGATTTTTTTTTCCAAAACAGATTCTCATGTATCGAAGGCTAACCTTGGACTCCATCTGTAGCCAAGGACTCACTTTGCAGCCAAGAACTACATTTTATTGCATTTGTATTCATGTACTTATTTTTAACATTTAAGGTTTAAAAAAATTCTCTCTCTTCCTCTTTCCTTCCCTCATTCCGTGCTTTCCCCCTTTCCCTCCCAGCCACTCTCTATATGCCTGGAAATTAGAGGACAGCTCTCTAGAGTTAGTTCTCTCCTGCCACCTTGTGGGATCCAGAAACAGGTAGCCAGGTCTGTGCACAAGGCCAACCAGCTAAGTCATCTTGTAGGCTACCATTTCAGGATTTTTGAGACAGTTTCATGTAGGCCAGCATGATTTCAAACTTTCTATGTGTTGGAGGCTGACCTTGAACTTCCTATCCTTTTGTCATATTTAACTCCTGAGTGCCAATATTAAAAATATGCTCCAGCACATATGGTTTATACAGTACTCGAAATTGAACACAGCCTCATGCATGTTAGACAAGCACTTTATTAACTGAGCTACATTTCCAGGCCACAGATTATGTTTTCTTTAAGTTTTTAAATGGTGTGGCTTCACTGCCTTCTAGCTTGTTTGCAGTGAGGCATCTCATAAAGTGGAGTGCTCCATCCCTTTTCCTGCTTTTCATATTTTCTGTTTTCTGAATTTTAGCAATTGGGTAATTTCAAATGCTGAGGTTACAAGTCTATGACACTACACCCAACAATAATTTCATGTAGTCTTACATTTCTAGACTTTCACCATGAACCACTAAATATTGCTTCCATTTCTTGCCTTATCCTGCTGCTTTCTAATCTTCATAAACATATATAATACAGTAACAACAGGGGTTTAAATAGTCTTCTAGACCTAACTTTTTTCATTATGGTGCCTCCATGAAATACAAAGTATACATCTTCCTGTTTCTGTGCATTCTAGGCAATCTTTATTTAATTCCACATATGGTGAACTTTATTGTTGAGTAATGGATATATTTGTTGTCTTTAGATATATTTAGCCTTTGTTCTGAGAAATATTTAAGTTATTTGAAAGTAGTGTGATTACCTGAGATTTGCATTATAAAGAAAATCTAAAATTGCTTTCATTCTAGAGTCAATTTGCTCCATTACTGAGACAATATCCTCTGTGAACCCTCCTAAAAGCATCAAGCAATGGGGCCTTTCCAACTTGGTTAGGTAAAACATAAATCAGTATTGACCCTATATGAGTGAACACTTATTTATGTATTTATATTTATTAATAAACTATGTCACATGCAGTCCAAATTGGCCTTGAGTGTATTATGCATTATGTAGCCGAGAATGGTCTTAAACTCCTGCTTCTTGTACCTTTACTACCCAAGTGCAGGGACAACTGGTGCCACCATGCCTGTTTCATATGTGAACTTTGAAGAAAGTTTGCTCTGTTGATTTCTAGTGATGTTCTTTTCTCTGTCTTCAGCTGTATGTTCATACACTTGAGCTGATCACTATTCACTAAAGACTCTAACGATATCTCTATAGCTCCCTTGAGATCTATGTGTGATAACTTCCCCTGTGCAGTGTTCATGTCTTTATTCCCCTGTCCCTCAAAAGTAGCTACACTGCTATCCTTAGCTCTAAACTATGTCTCCTCATCTCAAAGAAACAAGGATGCTTGGGTTGCTTTTCTCTGACCTATCATCTAAGTGCTCCCCAGGCAGTGAGTTGGAAAAATCAAAGAACTCATCTTATTGGTTGTTCTTTCAGGAATCATGCTCCTGGTCCACCTGTTGTTATATGCCTGGAGTCCATTGAATCTAACATATTTTTATGTTTCATCATTTAAAATGAAAGTGCATATCTTGCTGCTGTTAATTCATCATGGCTGTGAGCAGAAAACTCAGTTGGCTTTTCAGAAGGGTGGAGTGGAGACATTTCAGAAGTCAAGACATCTTTGTATTCAGGGGGCTTTGATATTACTTGCTAGTTTAAGCGTGTTGGAGCAGATAACTGAATTCCTGGACCTGATCATCTTCGACTAGATAGTGGGGGTATAAAACAGTCTCTTGATGAGTTTTCAAATTTGCTAACCTATAACCTGCTATGTAAAGGGCATTTTTTAAACATTGAAAATGTATGTACGTATGTATGTATGTATGTCCTGAGGCAGCATTTCTCTGTGTAGCTCTGGCTGTCCTGGAACTATCTTTGTAGACCAGACCAGCCATGAACTAGGAGATCCATTTGCCTCTTCCTCCCAAGTGATGCGATTAAAGTCTTGCATCACCGGGATAGGGAATAATTTAACAAATGTCACATCATTTCTATAACATTTGCATAAAAGCTTCAAACAAATATAGCATTAAACTCTAATAATAAAGGAACAGTGACCCTATTGTTCTTGTCTATAAGAGAGTTTGATCTTTTTAAATGCTGAAGAATACAAAAATGTTGTTTAGTATAAAACATTGAACATAAAAGGATGTGACAATAAAGCAGGCCATTTGATTTAGCAAAACTCGAATAAAAATACAGTAATTAACTGATATTTCAAACTTATATTTTAACATGTTTAAGATACTTATTATTGTAAATCAAATCTTAAATCTGTAACTTTAAGGTATCATTTACATGGAAAATTACTCTCTAGCCAAACTGTTCTACTTAGCTTATTTTACTATTAATGTTCAATAATTATAGATGTTATAAAAATTAAATTCCATAATCCCCTATGGATCAAGTCTACGAATAGATATTGGATATATTCTAATAACATAAGATATATTCATTGCCTCTTGAGCTAAAATTTACTGACATCCTATACATATCTCTTGTCTCTTTTTAGAGATATAATTGGTTCTGTCATTTATGATACAGGAAATATTATAAACAACCTATTGACTGACTTTCTTAAAGTATACTAAAGTGTACTGACCTCATTATATAACTTAAATTATGTATAATTATTCATGTTTACCAGTTTCATAAAACTACATTTACATTTATCATGGCACAGGAACACACTGCAAGACAATTTTATGTATACATGATCCACAAAATTATATGACAATATATATAATTGCAGAGATACCCACATACACATTTATAGCTACATTTCTAACACTCGAGTTTTTTGTTTTGGGGGAGACAGTCTTATTTTGAAGCCCAGATTGACTGAGAACTCATTATATATCCCAGCGTAGCTTCAAATTCATGGCAATACTCATACCTTAACCTTCTGAGTGCTAGGATTACCAACATGAGCCACCATGTCCAGCTCTAATCTTTGAAGTCTAAAGAATTTAGAAAAATCTTGTTCCAAGGTAGGAAAATGTGTCAGCAAGTAAATCCCTAGATTTCAAAATGCTTCATCAATAATCGTTTATCAGCTTTGAAGACATTAGCATTTGTCAGGTGTTAATGGTAAAATTAAACTGTCTATAAACTATATTTGGATAATAAAATTCATACTATTATAAAAAGGAGAAAGATTATTTTCAAACATATATTCCAGCACAAGGAAGAAACATAAGGTTACAATATATGAGTAATCCTGCTGTATCTTTAGCTCTGATTTCATATGAATCTACAGCCCATCCATATACAGAACATATGAAATTAATATTTTGTGATTAATAGTATCACCTCATAAACTAATCCAGCACCTTGATTCACACATTTTTCATCATTAAATTATGCTTCTTTCTGCAATGTTATCCCTAAACAAACTGCAAGGAAAACCTTTGTCCCTTGTATTATACTGAGAGTCTCTTCTTAATCATTCTTTCTCAAACTTTGTAATACATATAACTCCATCCGATTTCTCTTCTTACCCTACTACAAGAAGAAATTTTTTGTTGGTGGATAAAATTAGTTTTTAAAGATTAGTGTCATATTTCTTTACTTAAATGTTCTTTAGATGTTTCCTGAATAGATTTGCACAGTTTATATTAAAAGTTAAAGGTAGCTTTGTCTTGATAAGAAGAACTGTACTATCTATTTCTTCTATCTCATGTTTCTGATTTATAAAACTCTACAAAATCCTAGTGGGGAAAACATTTCCATACACAAGCTGTTCTTTAGGATTTAAGAAGAGTCTCTCAAAGCACACCACCTAGTGGTAAGTAAGTGACATTGTATAAGTACACAGATATATAGTGGACAAAGAGTATACAAACAGACACATATTTTTACCTAAACAGATTTATTTCCCTCAAAGAAAAGAGAATTCAAATTAACTGTTGGTAAAGAGTAAATTTGTACATCCATTATAAAATATGGTGTGAAGTCTCCTTGAAAACTTAAAAATAGAACTGTTGTATTGATTCAGTAATACCATTAGTGAGTATATATCTAAGGAAATGAAATTAGTATATGCACCTCTGTGTCATTATAGAACTATTCACAGTAGCCAAGATACGGTGAACTCAACCTGAGTGCCCATAAATGGATGTCTAAATCAAGGAATTGTGTATATCTATGAAATGACATATTATTAAACCTTAAAACAGAAGGAAATCTTGCTATTTGCAACAACATGGATGGAACTGGGGGACATTATGCTAAGTGAAATAAGCCAAGAATAGGAAAAACAATACTGCATGATTTTGTTTATATATGGAATCCAAAAAAGTTGAATTCATAAAACCATAATTGGAATTGTGTAGATGGTGGGTAGATATTGATGGAAAGATAGAACTTATCATATAGATAAAAGGAGTAATTCAAGAGATCTATTGTATATCATGACTGTAGTTAATAATGGATTATTTACTTTAAAGGTGATAGAATATAAATTATAAGAGTTCTCAGAACAAAAACAGTAAGTAAGGTAATATGTATGTTAATTAGATTTATGTATTCCAGTATGCACATATATTAGAACATCATGTTGGTAAGATGCTGTGGTGTACATATTTAATTCCAGAACTCTGGGGGATTAAGACAAGAGGTCCATTAGCTGAAGTTCAAGCTAGGCTACAAGAGATTGTGTTTCCCTAAACACTGTAAGTTATAAATATATAATTACATATATAATCATTGTCATTTAAATAACAAATAATTATCTTCAGACACATTTTCATAAACTGAGAAAATGTTTCCTTACTTAAAAGCCTCTTAAGCAAACAGTTCTGAATTCAATAGCCATGAGTAAGAAAGACACTTCTAGTCTGTTTGTTTTATTTTTTTTTCTCATGCTCAGGTTGTGTAGCCAAGGGTGACCTTGAATTTCTGTTCTTCTAGTCTCTATCTCCCAAGTATTGAACTTGCAATCACTTGTAAACAGGCTTAGTTTGGTGTGATGGTAAGTACCTTATCTAGGGTCTTATCAGTGTTGGGCAAGCACTCTACCAACTAAGCTACATCCTTATCCTTAAAGGCACTTGTTCAATGTTCATTTGAAAAGACAACCAAAACCAGAAACATAGTCTTTTTTAAAGAGATAAAAATTTCTTTGAGTCTAAGAAATTCTTAGTACAGTGATTGTCTTTCAGTTGTTTACAACTATAAGACAGAAGTTTTTGTCTTTATACACAGAAATAAAGAAGTATATATCTTTCTCTGTGTTGTGTATGTACACACAGGCATTTTCTTTTGTTATCAGTGAACTAAAACTTCTAAGTTTAAAAAAATATTTTTTCAGACATTTGAAAGCAAAGCAATTCATTGGACTTACTACAGTATCTATAAGCCTCAGTTTTAGAAATACTGTCCTATTCCAAGCTTGTAAAATTAAAATTGAGCATATGTGTTATTGCCACATTATAATCATGTATGTATTCAACAGCATTAACTCCTAATGTTTTTCTTGTCATTTACTCTTGGCTAATCATATATATATATATATATATATGAAACAGTAAGGAAGATTGTTATACAGATGATATGTTTTTGACTCATTATAATTTTATTCCTTTGTGGTAAACAAACCAGATCTGAATCTACAGAATATTCTATTCCTGGTCTAATCTTGACAATATTCAGCAAATGCTATTTTATCATTCATATTTAATGCAGGTAAAAGGATCAAGCTATACACTTTATGTATAAGACCATTAATATGCTATGTTTTTGAACTACATTTTGTTTTTACAATAATTCTGTGTGTGAGTGTATGTGTATATGTGTGTGTGCGAGTGCTCTCTCTCTCTCTCTCTCTCTCTCTCTCTCTCTCTCTCTGTGTGTGTGTGTGTGTGTGTGTGTGTGTGTGTGTGTGTGTGTGTGTGTGTTGTTTTGTCTTTTGAGGCAGAATCTTAGTAGGTATCCCAAGCAATCATTGAACAATCCTGTTTCAGTTTCTCAAGTGCTGGGACTAGAGGTATGAACCCTCATGTCAAGCTGGAAAATGAGTCTTAAATAAATTTTGAAAAGGTCAAGAGAGTCCAAATAATGTTTCTCAGTACAATGTTTATACTTCAAGGGAAAACAGAAGGTTAGAAAGTGGGTAGTAAAGTACTGGAAAAGGTCCAGTTGATGCAGCATTCTGAAGATTTTACAAGAGCTTGAGGAACTGTCCTGCACTTGGTACTTTCTATGGATGCATAGATTTAATAAGTTAGTAAAATAATAGAATCATAGAGTTAAAAAGTTAGAAGTAACCTTATATTATAATAAATAAGATTGTGGTATCATCAGGAAACTAAAGACCAGAGATATAAAGTATATATTTCAGAACTTGTTTTACCAAAAATATCTAATACACACCATAAGCTCTTTAATGTCTAGATTGCTTTGTCAAAACTGAGGGTATTATAGGACACAAAACTATTAAATAAATATTTTTATATATCTTAAATGACAGTTTTGAGTAACTAAATTTGTTTAAGCTGCTCTAAAAAAGTGGAGGAAAATCACACCCTGGCTAACTTTATCACTAAAAATGTATCATGTTACAGTTCAGAAGTTTGACAAACTGCAATAGGGGTATTAGGGTCCTTTTAGAGAGAGAAGTGTTTAGCACGGAACTCAGGTCCTTGCACATATTAGGACCACACTGAACCACACCCTCCACATCATATTAGGTTAGTTCATTATTTTTTAAAGAATGTGAAAGAAAGATCTGTTCCAGGTCTCCATTCATGATTTGTTGATATCATTTGCATACTCCGATGATATTATTTTTTGTCATCTGAGTATATTTTGACATCCCAATATGTCTCCCTTTTATATGGACACCAGTCATATAGGATTACATGCCCTCTCTAGTCCAGTATGAATTTATATTTCTTTATCTATATAATGCATCTACGATGGTTTTATTTACAGATACACTTACATTCTGAGATGCCAGAGGTTAGCATTTTGAGATATGAGTGGTGGGCATAATTCAAGCCTCACCACTACTTAATTCAAAATTAAGATAACAAGATTAAGTGTTAACATCATTTAAGAACCAAAAGAATTACCAATTTTTATATTCGGTCAAATAATGTCTTTTACCACAAACAGATGCTCATCCCTTAATTCCTGAAACCTGAAAATATTAGATTACATAGCTAAAGAATATTAAGATTGCTGATCAAATAAAGATTGGTAGTTGATAGTCATAAATTATTCTACATGATTTGAGTGGGGTAAATATGGTGATCACAAAGGTCCTTAAATATGAAGATGAAGCCATAAAGTATCAAGAATTATGAGACATCAGAGACCTAATCAAACATTGCCAGCTCTAAGATAAAAGAAGGCTGTAAGACAAGAAAATGCGGATAACTTACAACAGTTGGGAGAAGCAAGGAAATGGCTTCTTTCCTAGAATGCCACAAATGGAAATCCTATTGACAAATTACTTTAATACAGTGAGAATCACCTGATAATTATCACTTTCACAACAAATGCATATTATTATTACTATTATTATTATTATCATTATTATTATTATTTTGTTTATTTCAATGCAAGATCTTGCTAAGAAGGGCTTAAATTTGTGATTCTTCTTTCTCTGTCTTGCAAGTGCTGAAGCTACAGTATTCTACAATACCAAATTTATGCTATCTTAAAATATTAATTTTATGATACTATACTCCAGCAACAAACAGAAAAACTGTTTAGTTTCTCCATTTAATATGCTGGCAGACTCCCAATACATCTATGTATATGCTTTTTGTGACTGTGTTGATTCTGTTTATGAATCAATTATAACAATAAATATCACTTTAGTGGTGATGAGACTGCAATAATCAAAGTAAGAGGATTCATCCAAACTCAACCATGTAATTTAGTAAATAGTTATAGCTATCCTTCTAATAAAAAAGTATCAACTCCATGATGGGTGGAAGCTTATATAAGTTAGCCAGGTAATGAACAATGAAAATACTTTGATTACATATTTCTGTACAGTTGTATAAGAGGACAAAAAGAAATTCAGTTTTTGTCTATGATCACTAGCTTTCAAAAGTCTAGATAGTGAAGAAATTCTGACTTTGATTTCCAAGTGGGCTTCTCAGATGTTATTGTGAATATAGATCACCTGAGGGATCTTGCTAAAAGTACAGATGATGAACTTTTATCTGGATTAGAATGCAGATTTGCAGTTTCTATGTCCTTTCCAAGACAGCCATGCATCCATTCCATGGAACATTTTTAACTATCAAAGATTTAGTAGACAAAAATACACCAAACCCAACCAGAAAAGTAAATTAACTGATAAATGATTTAAAAATGCTGGAGGTAAATCTGAAGTGTTTTTTCTTCTAACTAGAAATGATGTAGACACAGACTTTTCCAATACATTCATGAATGTGATATCATTTATCAGTAATAAATATAAAAGTGGGGTTCTAAACAAAATAAGTAACATATATTTAAAAATAACTCAAGTGGTTATACTACTGTCTTAGAAGAGGAGAGATGTTCAAGGCTGAAAAATCAGATTATCTAATGTAATACTTCCCACTAATGAAGAACATATCTCTTCTTCCACATTTTAGAGTTTATTAGGTTTCTACCAATCATGCTCTTTTCTGAAGATTTTG
Organism: Acomys minous; assembly: GCF_964271855.1. Classification (NCBI taxonomy): domain Eukaryota; kingdom Metazoa; phylum Chordata; class Mammalia; order Rodentia; family Muridae; genus Acomys; species Acomys minous. Next base: position 65,980,737 of record NC_140488.1, on the reverse strand, counting down.
ACACAGAAAGTTGTTAGTCTATGAAAGGGCAAAGCTACTTTGAAGATAGGTCTCAGATAATTACTTTTTCAAATGTTGCAGCTACTCAATCATAAAATACATAATAGGTACATCCAGCTAACCAAATAACAAAGCATTAAAGCAATAAATTAGCGTAGTTGAAAGCATATAATCTTATAATGCATCATTTCATAAAACTCCATGAGGCAATCTATTTACCATTAGTTGCTTTGACATAGTAAAGAATATGAGTCTATTACTTTATGGCATTTGACACCATTGAAGGTTCATATGACCTCTTTCCCCTAAGTCTCAGCTTTTTGTATATGTAAGAAAAATGTATCCATTGAGAAAAACATGGAAATTTCATAGACTTTATATATTCAGAAAGAGAGAAGTTAGTGGACATATACACAAACATATACTTGTACAAACATTTGAAAAAAAGTGAGTTTTAACAACGAAGTGTTTAGTTTAAAATAACACTTCTTTATGTCCAAGATCTGCCACTTACTAATTGCATGACCTTGCACAAACACATCCCCCCCCCAAATATCTGTCTACATGAAAAAAAACTTTTACTGGGATATGTAAGTCATATATTTGCAAGACTGCTTAAAGCTCATCAAAAGAAATTTCTCCAATTCCAAGGGAAGAGAAACTAAGTAGATAAGTTTCCTGAAATTTTCTTATCTCTGCCAAATAAAAGGAATAAATATTCTTGATCAATTAAATTGATTATAAAGCTAGGTGTAAAATAATAGAGGACCAAGAAGGTAGAGCAACTACTCTTGTACACCTTTACATGATGAAGATGTAAAATGTATTGTTTGACTGACTGACATGGTATACTATCAAGTATCCAGTTACAGTATATGTAGATTTTTAAAATCTAATTCTGGCATTTTTCTCACTAGCTGGCACAAGAATGACTTTATTTACACAGATGAGTTTTAAATTATTGCTTTGGTATTACTTATGACTGGAAAGGTTCCAAGATGCTGGCAACTGTTTCTCAATATGTTAAACTTTCCAGCTCTGTGTGTGTGTGTGTGTGTGTGTGTGTGTGTGTGTGTGTGTGTGTGTGTGTATGTGTGTGTGTGTGTGTGTGTGTGTGTGTGTGTGTGTTGCTGGGGACCAAACTCTAGATCTAATTTTACTAAGCAAATCTCAGCCGTAGCTGTTACAGCACCTTTCTTTTTTTCTTTTTCTTTCTTTCTTTTTTTTCCTGAGACATGGTTTCTCTGTGTAGCCTTGGCTCTCCTGGACTCGATTTGTAGACTAGGCTGGTCTTGAACTCACAGCAATCTACCTCCTTCTGTCTCCTGAGTTCTGGGATTAAAGGAAGGTGTGCATCACCATCACCATGCCCAGCTCCTTTCTCTTTCTTTCTTTCTTTTTTTGTTTGTTTTTTGTTTTGTTTTGGTTTGGTTTAGTTTTGGTTTTTGTGTTTTTGGTTTTTCAAGACAGGGTTTCTCTGTGTAACAGCTCTGGCTGTGCAGGAACTCATTCTGTAGGCCAGGTTGGCCTCGAACTCATGGAGATCCACATGCCTCTGCCTCCCAAGTTCTGGGATTAAAGGTGTATGCCACTACCATCTGGCTAAATGAATCATTTTTTTCTTGAGACAAGGTTTCTCTGTGTAGCCTTGGCTGTCCTGTACTCACTTTGTAGACCAGGCTGGCCTTGAACTCATAGCGATCTGCCTGCCTTTGCCTTCTGAATGCTGGGATTAAAGGCGTGCGACAACACACCCTGCCTCTTTTTCTTTAAGTATAAATAAATCTTTTTCTTTGTTTTTGAGATAGTGATTTGATTACAACATCTCCTTTCAAGAGTATTCGAAGAATATTTCAATCTTAAGGCCTACATTTTATCCACAGTTGCCTAGCTGACTCATTCTGTCTACTGGTGTGCAAATAAACATCTAAGGGAATCATATTACTTATTATACTTGTTGTCTACAAGCTACAACTTCTTTGAAAGAACTCCATAATTTATGTAATAGGAGAAACGGTCAAGGTATAAAAACATTCCCTAATAATAAATAACATTCATAGTTCTCTTACAATAACCCCTTTAAATCCATAAATTATCTACCCTTCTCAACTGCTTTTAAGCTATTGTCTCAAACCACAACACTGAAAAAGTATATACATAGTGCCCAAAATGAAGCAGGGAATTGAAAAAAGAAAACTATTTCTCTTAAAAACAAAAACAAAAACCCAAAACTCTATAATAACTATGATTACACTATCATTCAAGCAAAAGTTCTGCTCTGTGGAACAATTGAATTTTAATCCCAAGTGAATATGTATGTATGTATGTATGTATGTATGTGTGTGTGTGTGTGTGTGTATGTATATGCAACTGTGGCAACCATCATGCTAATCAGTTGTCAAAAGAAAACTATCAAGGGTAGTCAATCTAAATAGCAATTTAAAGTAGAATGCAATAAACAGTGATTTTCAGTAGACTTTTCCAGAAAGGATTCATGATACAATGTGATCAGAAAGAAGTATAGAGTGATGGAATATCTCTAAGCAATGTCTTTCCAATGTTCCGAATTACAAGCAAATCTACTTCTGAGGCAATGGTCCTTTGGTCTTGTTTATTAAGACATGGTATATTTGAAAGCCACTCACAAAACAGGTATCTCCATTATGCCTTTTGCCTGACTCACAGTCAGGTTTTCTTAGTCACCAGAGGAGTCCTTGCCTGACTAATGATGACTAAACTTTATGTGTGTATAATTCTCTCCAAAACAATATTCGTTAGCTCCCCAGGGAATTGTTTTTCTAAGGAAGAAAAGCTGTTAAATGGCTATAGCCCTTTTCATTATTCAGCCAGCTGTGTGGGAAGATAAGGAACTTGCTGGTCTGTTCCCAATGCCTAAGGCTACAAAGTTCACTAAAAGAGTACATAACAACAATGCACATGTGCATGTGTGCACACGTGCACATGCGCACACACACACACAAACATACTGCACAAAATAAGGTGGTAGACAACAGGATAGAGCAAAGTGACAAAAAAGGAATAGATGTGAAATTTTTAGGATAGGTGACTATATAGCCATTGAGTTATACTTGAAAGGCACATATAGAAAGCATACTTTGAATAGAGCTTTCAAAGGGGACAAGATTTAAATTATGTAGAATAGTGGTGTGAGAAGCAAAAATAAAGAAGTTATTGTTCACACAAAATCGTTCAAGAAACTTTAGGGAAATACACACTGAAGAAAAGGTGTTACTATTCAAAAGGGCTAGATTGAGGTTCTTTTTCAAACCAAGTGGAGTCTGGATTTGAATAGTAGATAAAGTGTCTTGGGAACATAGATATTAGGAAGCCAAGAATATTCTTATTAGAGAAAGCAATATTGAAATAGTGTTCACAGACAAGTAGTCTTGTGGGGTGAAAGGTATGTACTGGCTAGGGCGCTCCTTTGGTTACTAGAAGAGAATAAGAGATGACATTTCAGAGTAAGTGAAGATGGCATGAGAAGACATTCAAAGGAAAATGTGCCAATATTTGATGAGACCTTCACTTTAAAAGGTGAAGAAAAGTCTAGTTTTTTTCCCCTGTAAATTGGAAATAGATGATGAGATCATGGTGGGGTCTAATACCCTTACTACACAATCTTTCACCAAGGACAAATAGACTTTTCCTCGAAACAGCTGAGTGGCACAGTTTCTTCCAATGAATGGATGCTAGACAAAGTCTCTTAAATAGGACTTGACTTACTTGGTTCTAACAGAAACACACAGGAAGAAGAAGGAATGAAAGGATCAAATCTGAGATAGAGGCTAAAGATGTATGCCATGGGGCTAAGATGAAGAAAAGACAGACAGCTGAGTAAAATGTATTTCTCTTAGTCTCCCAAATGATGTTCCAAATTACTGACTAGCATAGCAAACTGAAGCGCTGAAGATTGAAAGTTGGATTTATTTGAAAAATTAGTGTGTTCCTTGCCCCGTCCCAAACTTAATCTAAGTATCTGAAAATTAAGAATTTGCTTTCTCAAACTTATCAGGTTCATTTTGATGCTGAGTACACTCAGTAGGCCAAATGCAAAAACAAGTGGCAGATCCCTGCACTTCAAATGGCACTTGAAATATCTCAAGGCCAAATCCCTAATCTTTCCCTTATTCAGTTCAGACAGAGCTCAGCCCCTCCCCCTCCAGCTAAAGGGAAAAGGCGCCTGCGCAATTTCCATGCCCATTCTCCCTGCAGTGAACCGCCCCCCTCCCCTCTAATCAGAGGGTTTATGCGCAGGCGCAGCGTCCACGGTGCGTTTGAGTGGGGCTATGAGAAATCTACTGTCCAGTGAAATCTAGAAGTGGTAGAATTCAATCCTGTCCTTTCTTCAGAAACAGAGGATCCAGTTTCTCTTACTATCAGACCAATAGTATGCCCCAGCCATCGCCCTCTTTCAGAGCAAGGTCCTGCACTGTGAGGCAATCCCACAGTAGCCCCATCCTCAGCTGCTTTCTAATTTCACGCTCTTGCAAGCCTTTGCTAGGAGGGTAGAGGCAGTTGGCTTCCCAGAAGCAGCACCAATTTATTGGCTGTATTTTTTAGGCCACAGACCCTACGGGCCCCCTACTGGGCACATTGTCCCCGTGTCTTGAAAGTCGTCCTCTGCCCTTCACAGCCACCCAGGTTAGGCGCTTACCTCGGGCGTGGTGCGGTCACTGAAGAGATAAGAGGATCCAAGATGAGACCAGGGCCAGAGCAGGCGGATTCCGAGAGATTTTTCCTGGGTCGTCACTGCCGCCTCAGACAATGAAATCAGCGTGTCCGATCATCAATTCTCATCATGATCGTGACGTCACAAAAGACAGCGGCCAATGGGAGCCCGAGATCAGCTCCGGACAGTCCCTGGCCTCAGCCCAGAACCCAAGAGTGGGGAGGGAGGGGGGAGGAGAGATGGCTTCCTGTAGAGGGCTTGGCTCTAACAGGCACTTATCTGCTGGATCTATTGTGAGGCCTCTCAGTACTTCTCTCCCAGGATAGCTGTGCACATTCAGCATCCCTGTGCCTATAGAAGTTTCATGGCAATCATTTAAGTCAAGTGATGCCTTGTTTTCACACTTGAGATTGGCTTTGAGCAAAATTGTTCCCCATTACCAAAACTAAATTGTAGTGTAAGGGTTCAACTGACAGGTATATAAGCTTGTTCTTAAAGTCAAAAAGGTTCCCAAGGACCCTTTGGAATTTTTCCAATAAAAAACAAGTGTTCCAATAAAAAAACAGTTGTGACTGGGTTGACTATGGTGACTAAGGCAAGAAATGGACTACCTTCACGTAATTCCTGTTTTGAAAAAAAATCAAAAGACAAAAACAAAACAAAACAAAAACCAAAAAACTTACCTGGGTGATCACTGTTGGGGGGGTGGGGGGGAAGTTAAATCAGCACTTGATTTAGTCACTTGATGCATTACCCAAATTAGCTGGATGTCATGAGAGATAGAGAATTTATTGATTAGTTACTATTGAAGAATTTGGGACACCATTTGGAAGATAGAATTAGCATGCAATAAACTGACAACAATAAAATAAAATACATGGTTATATGTCCTATCATTAACTAAGATCTACATTGTTTTATGAATGAAAGGATCAGTAAAATAGGAATTGGAGAAGCATTCTATGTTAATATTTTAATTTAGCTGTTGGTTAAGATAAGAAGAAGCAAATGTCTTAAAGGGGGAAAGGAATAAGCAAGAATAGAGAAGTCAATATGTATACTGTGGATTAAGCCAACTTGACCAATAGTAAGAGCTAGTGTGAGATTGGATAGGCTAATAATAAAAACCTATGATTCAATTAAAAGCCAACAAAAGCTAGGGTTCAAAGCTACTCAATCTATAAAATCAAAGAACTATGAAAAGCTCTGACAATTTTTATCAAATATAATTCAAACCACACCCAACTCTAGATTTCTCAATGTCTTCCATTCTCAGATGCTACAAAATGTAAATTCTTATCAGCCCTACAGAATGTATTGTAGCATTTTACCATACCTGTAGCAGACTTACCTTAATTGCCTTCAGGAGTCACCTTAATATTATTGCTCTGGGAAAAGAAACTTAGTAGTTGGAGAGGTTTGATAATGTTTATTTAAATTCTAAATTGGTTTTCAACAAGAAGCATTGTGGATAGTTTTGATAATGTGACAAATACAGTTTCTCCAGACACATACATACACAGGAGAATTGACTAGTATCTATTAAAGAAGAGAGATGTTATACATTTCCTGTACACTTTCTGTAATGAATAGATTCTAATGAAATAATTCTCATGTTAAATGACTTGAGATTTTATACATAGTGAATTATTTAGTTCATAATAGTGTTATTGGTACAGAAAAAATGTCAAAGAAGGAATTAGTTACTTACTAAGCACTACAAAGTGTGGACCATTTCAGAATGCTTTAAATCATCCCCCCTCTGGTCCACACCAACATATAGCCAAATATTTAAGATTTGTTCTGTCATACCATCTATCCATAAAGGAACTAGAAAATATAAAACATTTGAAAGGACCAGTAAGTAGTTCTCATTTCAAAATAAAAGAATAATATTTGAGATACTTTTGGCCAAAAAGGAAAAGATATCTGAAGAAGCATCCAAATTAATACTTTGTCATTCACATGAATAGCAAACAAAATAGCAATATAATAAGCATAGCAACAGTATATAGCTATGGCTCAGTGGTTAAAAGTTCTGGCTGCATTTCTTTTTTAAAAAAATATATTTATTTTATTACACATGTATAAAACAAACTACCTACAGCAGGGAGAACCATGTGACAATCATGAAAATCATGATTTCTATATATGTTTATAAATGGTTTGGCTCTTTGTATTTGTCCAGCTTGAAGTTGTCATCTTTCCTGTCTTGTTGGGTCTAAATTTTTGAATGAAATTCAATATCTATCCTATCTCAACTCTAATAACTTAACTTCTTTATCTTGATCTAAAATGATCTTATCCTCTAACCAAATAAACTTGACAGGTTTCAGTCCCAGCACCTACATAATGGCTCACAAATATCTGCAAATTTGGTTCCAGAGGATCTGATGCCCATCTCTGTGGACACCAGGCACACATATGGTACATACAGATATACATGCAGGCAAAAGAGGCACACATATAAAATAAAATAAATATGAAAAAGCAGAAGGATAATTGTGCTAAACTGTGTGTAGATTGGAAACAGAAAGGCAAAGGGTAAATAACTTTCTATCTAGTGCGGCAGATCAAACTCAGACCCACCACAGGTTAACAAGTACTCTACTACTTATCTACACATTTAGTCCTTCTTTTGAGCTAGCTTCTCTCTGTATTTGAGGCTGCCCTTGAACTTTCAATCATTCTGCCTCTGGCTTCCAAAGGATGTGATTAGAAGCATCTCAACCAGTTGAAATAAAAGTCCTGAGCCACTCAAACTTTTGAATGAGCTAAAAATATAAAGTGTTAAAATAGTTATTTTTGAAATAAAGACCATCATATCTTTTGTACCTTTTTTGCATCACTATTTAAAAGTGGGGAAAAGTACAAGAAAGCACAAAGTGAATTAATTACCTAAAGCCAATGGATTAATAATTTACTAAATTATATCTTTCAATCTGATAGAGTTGATGATCATTCGAAAATGACCTTTAACAACCATGTCATTTCCAGCACCAGGTAGTCGATATAGATTGAAGAGCTAAGATTTGGCAAAATGAGTCAGGGCTTCAAGGACTGGAGCTAAGTAAAGATAGCATTAATGTTCTGAAATCACCTGAGGAAAGCAAGTGTCTAACAGAAACAGAACTAGGTATGTCCTTTCCTACTGAGGACAGACAAGGCAGCCCAGTTAGAGGGAAGAGATCCAAAGACAGACAAGAGAGTCAGAGACAGCCCCTACATCAGATGTTGGAGGATGCACATGAAGCCCAAGCTGTCTATCTGCTACATATGTGCATGAGACTAGGACCAGTTTATGCATGCTCTTTGGTCAATGGTTCAGTCTCCATGAGCCCCCATAGGCCCAGGTCAGATAACTCTGAAGGTGTTCTTGAGGAGTCCTTGACCCCTCCTGTTCCTTCAATCATTCCCTCAACTCTTCCATAGGACTCCCCCAGCTCTGCCTAATGTTTAGCTGTAGGTCTCTGAATCTGTTTCCATCAGGCGCTGGATGAAGCTCTCAGAGAACTTAGGCTAGGTTCATGTCTGCAAGCATAGCAGAGTAACATTAATAGTGTCAGGGATTGGTTTTCTCCCATAGGATGGGTCTTTGGTTGGCTGTTCCCTCAATCTTAAGTTTTTGAGGAAAGAATTTGAATAAGATATCAGAAGATGGAAAAATCTCTTATGCTAATGGGTCAGTAGAATTAGCACAGGAAAAATGGCCATCTTATCAAAAGCAAGCTACAGATTCCATGCAATTTCCATGAAAATTCCAACACAATTCGTTGCAGACCATGAAAGAGCAATCCTCAACTTCATATGGAAATAAAAAAACAGAATAGCTAAATATTTCTGAAGGTACCACCATCCCTGATTTCAAGCTGTATTACAGGGTAATAGACCATGTGCTTCCCACAAAACTTTTTCTCCAATTCACAAACTAGCTGGACTTCGATCTTCTGGAAAGATTTCAGCTGAGGAAATGGTACAAAAATTGTAAAAGCTTTCCGGCCACCGCCAACTTCAATTTCCTTGGCTGCAGTGTTGTTGAGTTCCCACAGCTGTGATTTGAGATCTGAGTTCATCTCTAGCTCAAGCAGCGCCTGAGGATGCCAAATTCAAACTCTTCTGGCTTCTGGCCATTGGGCCTCACAATTTTGGCACTTGAGTTGAGCATGGCTTCATCCTTATGGAGTGCTGGCTTAGAAAGAGCAGTTAACTCTTTTCCAACCGACTCCTCTGCCTTACCATGCCATTCATTTCCCTTCTTATTCCTTCCTCCCCATTATTTTTTCCTCTTCATATCACTAGTGTTCTATTATGTCTTCTACCTTAAGACTTTTCTTTCCCCTCCCATGAATGATCTCTTTCTAGTTTCCTGAATTCTATGAATAATCTAAGTTAAACACTCAAAGCTAAAGAATCAACACTAAGATCTACATTTGAATGAAAACACATGGCATGTACCTCTCTGGGTCTGGGTTGTTTCACTCAGTGTATTATTTTTCAATACCGTTTATTTCCCTGTTGATTTTTCAATTTTAGTTTTACTTACTGTATATAGGTACCATACTTTCTTTCTTTGTAACTTTTTAAATTAACTTTTGAGACTTTCATAATTTCTTCTCTCCAATCCTTCTATTACTTACTTACTTATGCTCTACTCCATGTTGAACTTTTGGCCTCCTTTTCTTATATATACATATATGTGTGTTTTAAAAATATATATTATTACATGAATGTATATACATAAATATATATAATTATATAAATGCATCTTAACCTATTTTGTGTTCTGATAGACACAATTGCACAGCAGATGTGCAGATATTCTGGCTCTTATAATCTTTACACTTTCTTCAAAGGTGTTCCTCAAGCCTTAAGTGTAGGGGTTGTGTTGTAGTAAGGCTCGGAACCCTATAGTCAGTGTTCTCTGCAATTTGACCGGCTTTGTGTTTCTGTAATGGTTTCTGTCTGCTACATAAAGAATGTTCTTTGATGAATGGTAAGAATAATACTTATCTGTGGGCATAAGGATAAATATTTAGAGTGCAGTTAAAATTTATGCTTCTTTAGGAAAGTGGCAGTAGAAGTTTTCCTCTTGGTTCCATGGCTTCACCAGAACAGGTAGTTAGCTAATTATATAGTATCAGCTGTGGGTTCCCTCCTAGTGAGTGGGCATTTTGTCCAATTAGAAATTTTTTGATCACCATCAAGAAGTGGACATCTGTGCTAATTCCACGGCTTAGCTATCATGACTAGAGCAACTATGAAAAAGGATGAGTATTATCTCTATAGTAGGAAATAAGGTCCTTTGGGTCATATTGCCAGGAGTGGCATAAGTAGATTATATGATAAGTCTATTTCTAAGTTTCTCAGGAAGAGCCACACTGATTTCCACAGTGGCTACAACAATTTACACACCCAACAACTATGTATGTGTGAGCCTTTCCCATTCCCTATATCCTCACTATAACTTGTCTTTTCTTCTTCTTCTTCTTCTTCTTCTTCTTCTTCTTCTTCTTAATATTAGTCACTTGACAGGGCTAAGGTAAAATATGAAAACAGTTTTTACAAAAATCTTTATTTTTTGAAATTATAATAAAATCACATCCTTTTTGTGCCTCTCTCTATCCCTTCCTATGCATACCCCTGCTCTATCTCAAATGCATGACCTTTTAATCACACACACACACACACACACACACACACACACACACACACACCACCTTAGTTAGGGTTTTATCGTTGAGAAGAGACACCATGACCGCAATAACTCATTAAAACAACACATTTAATTGGGACTGGCTTACAGTTCAGAGATTTAGTACATTGTCATTGTGGCAGAGATCATGGTAGCATGTAGGCAGACATGGTGCTGGAGAAGAAGGTGTTAAGAGTTCTACATCTGGATCCCCAGGCAGCAGGAAGTGACAGTCACATACTGGCCAGGCTTGAGCTCTTGGGACCTCAAAGCCCATCCCTTCAACAAAGCCACACCTACTCCCACAAGACCACACCTCCTACTAGGGCCACTCCCTGTGGGTATACGGAGGCATTTTTATTCAAACAACCACATTATAATATAATAAAATTTACATAAATCCAACCTGCTTAGTTTCTATAAGCTTATGTGTACATATGTGATATCACAGCTGACTACTAAGCATTGGATAAGTGTCTTATCAATGTTGTATTGCTAGGAAGGGACACCATGACTGATGCAACTCTTATCAAAGAAAGCACTTAATTAGGCTTACAGTATCAGAGGTTTAGTACATCATTATCATAGTGGGAATCATAGCTACAGGCAAGCATATATAGTGCTAGAGAAGTAGCTAAGAGTTCTACATCTGGACCCACAGGCAGCAGCAGGAAAAAAAAAAAGAATCTGAGCTTGAAATGGGCTTTTGAAACCCCAGAGCCCACCCCCAGTGACATACTTCCTCCAACAACGCCACACCTCCTAATGTTTTCAAATAATGCCACTTCCTGGTGACCAAGTATTGAAATCTATGAGCCTATGGGAGCCATTCTTATTCAAACCACCACTACAAATGTTGTTTTTATTTCCTCAGATGACGGAACTGATGAAAGATGCTCTCTACCCTTTCTAGCTCTTTCTGAACTCTCACTGGCTTATTCAGCTCAGCTGTACTGCCCTAAACTTTTCTCCAGGATGACTGACTCAAAATGGCTTCTCTTACCTCCTTAATGAATTGCTCCGCCTGGCCTCAAGCAAATTCTGACAATATGTTTTACTCTTCTGGCACCTTCTCATTCTCTGGCTCATTCTGTCTTCATCTGTTTCTAGATTGTTCTCTCTGTAACCTGTCTCTCTAAAACTGTCCCTGTAATTAACTCTCAGTTAAAGGAAGACATTTTTCTCTCTCCCTGTGCTGCTTTTAAGTAGCCTCCTTTTCTTGCCTTGTTCTCAAGAGAATTGGATGTGTCCTATTTTTGACTCATTCTATCAAATCTTTAGTTACACTGTCTACCCCTCAATTAGACATCACTTTAAAACATGGCTGCTTCCTTCTACAAACTAATTTTACCTTCATTGTTTAGGATTAAAGGTGTATACTAAGGGCATGTCTGCATTCCAGCCAGATCACATAAACCTAAAAGGTCTTTGGATGTGATCCCGTGCCAGAGCACCCATGTTGCTGGGTTTAAATTCCTCTACAGCTGAGTCATATAACTTGTACAATTGCTGAGGATAAGTGAGTGTTGAGTACTTAGGCCTAAAGGAGGCATTTGTAAAACCCCCTCCAAGACAAAAGGAACGTGGCAGTACAGATGCTTGAAAGATTGAGAGAGTCAGAGGATGGAGAGGAAATCCGTGAAATATTGTCTCCTATATTTTCCATAGTTGTTACAATCACAAACATATATACACATATTTTATGCAAATGCACATATGTGATAGCAGTTAATGAAAAAAGAAGTCATAGATTGAAAGAGAAGGAAAGGATATATGGGATGATTTGGAGTGAGGAAAGAAAAGGAGAAATGATGTAATTATAACAAAAAAAAAAAAAAAAAACCAGAAAGCAAGCAACCAAAAAGACATAGGAGTACGTTTGTGAGAAGAAAACCTGTCTGAATGTGAGATGGATGGAAAAGGATAAGTGGATATATTTATAATACATTCTACATACATAGTATTTAGTTAAAATCAATTTTAATAAATCCTTTGAAACTTTCACATAATTGTATTTTGAAAATATCCATATCCTTCAGCCTCTCCACTTGCCACATTTGCAATTCTCCCATTCATTCCCACCCAACTTTGGGATTAATCCTTTTAACTTTTTTCAACTTTCCCCATGGAATCCAGTTTATGTTGCCAAGCTAGTCTTGGAATTGAGGCCTATTGTTGTATGTGGTCAGCCTACCAGGAGTCACATCATTAAAAATTCAAAACCAAGTCTCCTTCTATTAACAGTCATCATATACTACATTCTCACCAAACAAAATTCCAACATAGAGGGTGGGAAAGTGGCTATGTAAATCCCACCATGGGCTGAGAAGCAAAACTATTTTTTAAACAAAATATCATGTGTAACAATTTAAAAAATTACAATTCTTTGTATCTATAAAATCTGCTGCTTTGAATAAATTGAACTTTCATTTCATTTTAAGTTTTAAATATTACCATAGGTTATTTTATATCTATCATTTCCTATAAATAACTCATTTTTGGAATACTGGGTGGGTATTAAACCCATATGTGTGTATATATATTATACACACATATGCACATAAATAAGTATTCTACCACTTAAGTACCTCTCTATTCCTAATGACCTTCTTTCCACCCTTAAAAGCATTATATCAAAAAAAGAGCACATAATTTTAAAAGTTGAGACACTAAAATTATTGCTCTTTTTAAAAACATTTATTTATTTATTATTTATACAGTATCCTCATGTGTGCCTCATGCCAGAAGACTGCATCCAATCACATTATAGATTGTTGCGAGCCACCATGTGGTTGCTGGGAAGTAAATTCAGGACCTTTGGGAGAGGTTAAGAGGACTCTCCAGCCCTAATTATTGTTCTCTTAATAACAATGTTATGATAAAGATAAGATTATCAAGGCAGTGATATGCTAGGGCCTGCAAATAGCTGCCTAAAAGAAGTAATTATGCTCATCTCTTCCCAAGTTCAATTCTAGTGACTTCACTCTGGTAAAATGTAGCTATGTTTGAGGTAGTAAGACAAAATCAACCAGCGGGACAAATGAGGGCTACCCCTTCATTAAAAAGTTATTTGTTACTCCTTCATGTAAAAACTACATTGACAAGAGTAAGAAGATGATAGAGTACAGAATAGTGTTTTGAAGTTAACTTTGTTAACTTCAGAAGAATTAGTTAACTTTGATTTGGTTACCATTAAAATAAGAGTTACAACTTGGAAATGTGTCTGTGATTAGAAGGAGTGAAAACATATCACTGTATGTCTTACAAATTCACCTTTCAAACCTTTAAATAGATTGTTTTTACAGAGAAAATATTTTAAATCCAATGTATACTTTTGAAGTACCTAAATTATTTAGAAATTATAATGTATCTTATCCTACTTATATCTACTTATGTTGTTTTTACTTAAATTTTTATTTAAACAAGAATTAAAACACCATTGAGTAAATGTGAATCCAGGGTTAAAAGGTGTATTTTCAAGAAAGTTGGTTTTAGATGGATAATAGTAGATGATATAGATTGAGTGATTTTATATGTCCTTTGAGTCTGAGAAGAAATATATAAATAGGACAGAGTTATGCCTGAAAGGTTAAAGCTCAACTTAAGTGATTATATATGGAAGCAGATTCTGAAGAAACAGAAGGTGGATACTCACAGAATATATAAAGTATGGAATTGAAAGTAATGCTAGGTGAAAATGCAATACAGATTCATGAGTTAGACCTGTTTGTAAATCAGTACTTTCCTGTAATAGGTTACTTTGTGTGTTCTGTATAAACTCAGTTGAAGACAATGGCCAGTATCCTCAGATTTTAAAGGTAGTCTTTATCTGGACAAAACAAAGCACTGATATTTCTAAACTCCAAGGAACATTATTCTATATAACAACATTATTGGATGAATGAAGAACTCAAGTGTTCATTTAGTATTTTAGGAAATCATTCACCTTCTAAATACACTAGTCCCTATATAACATCCCCTGTAATAATTTAACTGTGTATGTTCTGAACAATAAAGGATGAAGACAGCATTCATGAATATTTTAGTATGGCAACAAAATAAAACATATAAAGTCAGATATTTTAAATTCAAGTGATATTGAACACTATAATGGATATATTTACATACATCATCTCATTTAATCTTCATAATTCAGAAAGGAGATGATTGAATCTATATTACATATGAAAATAATTAATATGAATAATGATTATTATGAAAATAAAGCAGACATTAATAAACATTTTGTATAAATTATTTTAACAAGAGGTTTGGACAATCATGTGTTTACATTTTTTATAATACTTATTTATATATATTCCATCCTTTTTAAAATAAAACATCCAAAAATTTACTATCTGTCATTTTATTGAATGATAGTTCTATATTATACACAAAATAAATTAAAATACATTTGTTTATATAGAACCTACAAGAGATTATTACTCAAAGTTTAAAAAAGAAATCAAACTTAGAGAGCGTAACATCACGAAACTTGTATGTGTGAAAACCAATATTCAAAGATAATTTTTCCTAGTAGTACCCTAAAAATGGGAGCAGGGACTGTCTCTGACTCTGTTGCCTGCCTTCAGATCCCTTTCCCTTAGCTAGGCTGCTTTGTCTGGCCTGAGTGGGAGAGGAGGAAAGGGACTAGGATGAAGCTGTAAAGTGATTAAATAAATAAATAAATAAATAAATAAAAAAGAAAGAAAATATAAATCATAATAAAAGAAAAGCTCAATTATCACTAGCAATATTGCTTTCTGTGTTCATGTGTTATTCACATTACTTTTGCCAAAAGTCCCAATGGTAAAATTTACTCAAGGATTGGTTCAATATAGTACATAGGAATAAGTTAGTGTTATATACTGAAATATACAGAGGGGGTAAATGTGTGATATTTAATGTTTGATTTGAAATATTCTGTGGCTAGCGTTACCGTCTCGCCAGCAAGAACGACGCTGCACACACAAACAGGATCCTTCTGCAGTAAAGCTTTAATGCATCTTGAGAGGGAGAGCATAAGCTTACAACAAGTAAAATGGAGACAGAGAGATCAAACAGCAGAAACCCATCCCTTATATAGGAAACTGTCCTCCGCTTAGGATGTGTCAGTCCCTGATTGGCTGTTGCTCATCGGGCGAGATGACGCCACGGGAGAGGCAGAGCACAACGAGTGGAAAATCCCTTCGCACATGCGCAGATTAGTTGTTTGTCAGCATGGGACACAGGATGTCAGCGCCATCTTGTAATGGCGAATGTGAGCGCGGCTTCCCACAATATTCAGTCAAAGATCCATTTAAACTAAGTATTTATGGCAAAATACTGGCAATTGTTGAACCTGAGTTATGGGTGTATGTGGAGTTGTTTCTTCTCTCTTCACTTTCTCATGTATTTAAGTATTAGATATTTGCTTAAAGAAATCAAATCCTCTATGATCTTACACTTCCTAAATGGCCAATGGAGATGTTCTCATTACCTATGTCATGCTTTCTTTTTAACAAATCATGCCAGAACCAAATGATTCTTATTTTCTTCCTATGTCCTACCAGAACCTAATGACTTTGACCTATGAGCCTCTGGCATCTGATACAACTGTACTAGAACTACAAGGCTGCCAGACAATCTGAGCACTCATACTTGCTGTTTTCTGATTCAAGATTCAACACAAGCAAGTGCTTCATTCTCTTGCTTCCTTATTATACATGGTAACCTCACAATGCAATCCATTATGAACCTTTCTTTCCTTAATCTTTTTTTGCCAGACATCTTGTCACATTAACTAATACAGTACCTACCTTGGTTAAAAATATTATATTAAATCATTTATGAGCCAAGTAACTAATACAGTACCCGTATGGATTAAGAATACTATGTTAAATCCTTTAGGAGTTTGAGGGCATGTCCATTCTGTGGCCCATGAGCTACCAGTGTCCCAGAATAGTAATAAATATGTCATATTTGATTTCTGATTCTCATTCTCAAGATTCAATTTTGTAGATCACATTATGTTGCAATGTTGAAAAGTGTGATATGTGACAGAGATGCATGTTACAGTCTCAAAATATTTAGGGTCTCAAGAACTATTGAAAACTTGATAAAAGATTTAGGTGTCCTTTGTTCCTGAGGAAAATGGAACCCTTTGCTCAATAATCACTGCTGTACATTTGTGACCTTGGTGTGGCTCTGGGACTGATACTTTCATCCAGTGTGGCTAGAGAAAGGAGAAAGTATGTGAACCAATTAATATATTAATATTTGACACTGAGAGAAAATAAAACATGAATTAAAGACCCCTTTTATTGAATTAAGAGTATATGAAAAAGCCCTGAGAGACACAGATTATGAAAGGAACAGAAAATGAACGAGTAGATGATAGAATGAAAGTGGTGGATGAAAAGATAAATTTTGCCTTGTTTTCAATGGGGAAGCATGTGTATTTGAAGTCTTGAGTGATTTAATTCTTAAAGTGCCTCTCCATAACTGTATAATTTTTATGTCTATGACAAATGTTAGATTTTTAGAAAGCATTACATTTTTACTATGTGTAAAAAAAACCTATAGAATACTTAAAACATGATACAGAAGAGAAGTAGGTATAGTACATTCCTTATTTCATAAAGATGGGGTGATCATACTAGCATAATACTGGAAAATTTTTCTCAAAGTATAGAAAAAATTTAAAATCATATGCAACTAGATTAACTATACTTCAACTAGATTAAATATATTTCTTTATAAGTAGCTAGATATACAAATTTATAGAACTACTACTATGTACAGAAACTGTTGAGCTTTAATGTCTACATTTCATGTATTTTTATCTATCATCACAAAGTATGTCATACAATATCAAATATAAGTATGACAATTATGCTTTATAACCAATAAATTTCTTTACAAAAATAATAACACTTCTTTTTTATTTTATTAATTTGTTCTTATTACATCTCAATGGTTATCCCATACCTTCTATCCTCCCATTCCTCCCTCCCTCCCATTTTCCCCTTACTCCCCTCCCCTATGACTGTGACTGAGGGGGACCTCTTCCCCCTGTATATGCTCATAGGGTATCAAGCCTCTTCTTGGTAGCCTGCTGTCCTTCCTCTGAGTGCCACCAGGTCTCCCCATCCAGGGGATGTGGTCAAATATGGGGCACCAGAGTACGTGTGAAAGTCAGACCCCATTCTCCAGTCAACTGTGGAGAATGAGGGAGTTAACCCAGAAGCAGAAAGAGTCAAATGGTATATACTCATATATATATATATATATATATATATATATATATATATATATATATGTATATATATGCATACTAGCCCAACAGGCATGTCCCATGAAAATCTTCACTTACCAGGAAACTGGGACAGGGGAGGGGAGGAGATTCTAGTGGGACTCTAGATGAGAGAAGCATGGGAGAATGGCAAAGTAGAAGGATCCAGAGGATCCTAGAAACCTACAAGAAGAACATTATGATAGGCAGATTTGGGCCCAGGGGTCCCGCGTAAACTTCAATAACACTTCTTAACAAGAGAAGAAGACAAGCATGTTCCTGATACTTCAAAAATGTGTCCAGAAATTTTGAGAAACAAGAAAATAATAAATAAAGTAATGATTGAAATTAAAGTCCTTTATTAGATGTATTGTATGAGAGAATAATCTATTTTCAATAAAAATGAAGTAAAAGTACTGAACTATAAGGAATGAATTATAGGGATATTTATAAACTTTTATCTGGAATATTATTGTTAAAATATGAGAAATTATCCAAAGATCATGAAGTTATCTCTTAACAGTAGTTAAACCTAGCAATTTAAAATTTCCAAGCCATAGAACAAGAATTAAATGCTTAGACTTCTCTACCACCACATTGCCACCCACTTACCTGTAGCATTATACTACCCAGGAAGAGAAGTAATAACAATGATTATAACAAAATAGTATACTCAAAGACATACAATTAGATAACAAATAGTTTCCCAAAGCTGAGACTTTTTCAAATTAAATGACAGAAACATAAATATCTCTAGAATTGTGTAATAACTCTCTTCCAAAATAGTCAATATGGTAAGAAAGGAAAAGCTGGTGTACACAGCTTGATCACGTTTTGTTAGGGCTGGGTGTACACGTCAGAGATAGATAATCTTGGTAACATGTTAAGTACCTGAGTTAGGTACCTAACAACCACAAAAACATCTGCTGAAGAACAAGGACTCAAGAACAAGTAGGCAGATTGTATGTATATACTGACGCTGGACTGAAGGAACAAAAATAGGCCCAGGGCTCATATAGTTTGGCCTAGTTAGTTGAAAAATACATTCTACAAATTTAATTAAGACATTTACACAATGAACAGTAGATTTCCCTTTCTATAGTACAATAAGAAACATGAAATTTGTCTCACTACACTATATATAGAAAAGATGGGATAGTAAGAGCACCCTTTTGAATGCATACATAGCTGAACTTCACAAAAATTTAAAGGAAAGAGTTCCATGTTGGTAAGTAGATGTTCTATAATTCCCACTTTAACCCTCCTGAGCAGAATTAAAATACTGAATAGACTTTTTGTTACAAAACTATCCAGAAGCACCAATAAAGAAATATTAAGATGCTTGAGAACTAACAGGAAATTTGAAGGGAGAGGGAAAATTCAGAGTGGTAAAAAGAGCAAAGAAACTGCTTAACCTCTGAGAATATTCAACAACTTAGGGAATATTGTACTTTTGAGTCTCAGTTCTCAAGAGTACATAATTAAGGTCAGAGTGCACCAGAAGTATACTACTCTGCATAATCCAATTGTATTTCACTTGAATCATTCAGAAAATACCAAGTAGATTTTTATTTTCATAGTGTAACACATTTGTCCCCACTCACTCAAAGGCAGATGAAAATTCTCCAGATAAAATCAACTTTGATGTACTTTTCAAAATAGTCTCAGTTAATTGTTCAAGGACAATAAATGAAAGAAAGATAATTAACTATAGTAGGAACCCAGACATCAAGAGTAAAAAATATCTATACATACCATAAGAAAACAGACATTTATAAAAGAAAAATAGAAAGTCCTTAAGAGAATCTATAGAATAGATATCGTCTTTAAAAAGTGGCAAGCAAACTATAACTGATATCAGTAACACAACCAAGAAATCACTGTGGCTTCTTCCATACACTGATGCATTATGGATAGCAACAATGAAGGTCAAAAGATAATGAAATAATAAATTCATTGTAGTGGACAAAATTTAAACTGATCCAATCTAGAATTATATCAACAGTGAAGATCTCTTTTGAAGAGTGGGTAAAATGAACAGGTTGCTCAGCAGGTAAATATGCTTGCCACCGTGACTGATAATCTGAGCAGAACTTGCATGGTGAAAGGGAACAAACCCAGAGGTAAACTTTCAAAATCCAGTTCCCAATTTCCATTTTAAAATCCCTACAACTACATATGATTTTGTATTTTACAATGAAATACAGACTTTTTTCATATCAAGATACAAACCAAGAGTGATTACTATAATTATTACTATTGAATATTTAACATTATTTCTATTAAACATTTCTCACAGTAAAACAAGAGTGAAATAGAAAACATAAAGTTTCTCAAGGTACAATTAGATCTTTATGAATCCACATATAAACTAGACATTTAGGCAGTCTCATGTCCCCAGCTCCACGCCAGTGAGCTGATCTCCATCCCAGCAAGCCAGGCTTCTTATCCATTATCAATGGACTGTCTACCTTGATCATCAATCTCATTAGGTAGCATAGGTTCATAATTAAGCATTTTCTGTTCTCTTGGTTCCTCTGTCTCTTTTCTCTCAAGCCTTTGTAATATAGCTAATTTTTCTTATCGTACAGCTATTTTTCAACCGTTTTTGAGGGGAAAAATATAAAGACTGTAATTGATAGTGGAGAGCTGTTTACTCCATTGGTCACAATTGCAATGAGTACTGCAATGGCTTTTTCAAGTAATGTTTCTATCCTCTCAACTCCTACCCTTGTTCTCAAGGGATTTTAAATGTAGTTTCCCATTGTTAATACATAAAAAGCCTGTCTATATAATAAAAATTGTCTTTTGGAGTGGCTTACTGTGATTCACTGTCTGAGAGGCGCCTGTGTCGTCCCTTGCTCTGGGCTTGAGGCTCCCACTGCTCCAAGATCTCTCACGTCTTTCTGGGCATCCAGCAGAACTCAAAAAACTGCATCTTCCTCTGCAGATGATCCCAGGTGCACTTCTCTGTGGCTTTCTGTCAGATGTCCTCTGCTTCTGCAATACTTGTGGGCTTTCTTTTTTTTTTTTTTTCAATCACTTTGGGTTTTCCTATCACCTACGTTTGAGTGCCATACGTAAAAGTAACTTTTACTCTCCTTGCTCAGTTGTTGTCTGGGAGGCTTACTGTCTCCTGCTGCTGACCTAGGCCTAGTCCTAGAAGCCTCTAGTCTCCATACAATCTAACCTAGGCCTAGAGTACTTTCAGCCTCTGAGAGTTACTGCTTTCTTATTCTTACTGGGTCTGGGCTGGCTGGTTAAACTTAACTGTTTTGGGTCAAACTCTTCTTCCAGCTGACTTATTTAATCTGGCTTCTCTCTGCCCAGAATTGCTCTGCTTAGCCTCAAACTAACTAAGCAATCTGCTCTAATGTTCTGGCTTCTCATTTTCTGGCTTGTTCCATCTTGTCGTCACCTGAATTCTCTCTCTTTGCTACCAATCTTTCTATTACTGTCCTGGTAAAACTGCCTCCTCTCTCAGTAAAACTACCTCTTAAGAACCTTCCCTGGCCTGGGGTGGTGGCACACACCTTTAATCTCAGCACATGGGAAGCAGGGGCAGGCGAATCCCTGTGAGTTCGAGGCCAGCCTGGTCTACAAAGTGAGTCAGGACAGCCAAGGCTACACAGAGAAACCCATCTCAAAAACAAAACAAAACAAAAGTTTCCTTTTTCTCTCTCTTCTCATGAGAGTTGGGTGTATCCTAGTCTGTCAAACCTACTCTGATTCGTCACCTTTTCTGCCACTCAATTAGACATTACTTTCAAACATGGGTGCTTCCCTCTACAAACTTACTTTACCTTCGTTTTGATTAAAAGCATGTAACAGCATACCTGGACCTAAGCTTTATTTTACTTGATATTTGCATTATGCCAGGCTGGCCTTGAACTCAGATCTGTTTGCCTGTTTCCTGGATTGAAGGCATATTTGTATTGCAGCCAGATCACACAGACTTAGAAGATCTTTGGATGTGATCTCCTGTCAGCAAGATCACATAGACCTAGAAGGTCTTTGGATGTGATCTCTTTCCAGAACAGCCATGTTCTGAATTAACATTCTTCTACAACATAGAAATAAATTAAGGCACACATGAACACATACACACAAACATACATATCACAAATATGCAGCATGCTTAAGAATTTTGAGACACTTTTATTTGAATGATATTTAAGAATATCAACTTCCTGAATTGATGCATAGATGCAATGTGTTTACAATATTTTTTTTTCTTTTAGGAATTTAACAAGCTGATTCTGTTGCTTTTGCTGAAAGTAATAATGGCCAGAAACAGCCATAGTGTTCATGAAGAAGAAAATGGGAGGAATTGCTAAGAAAGTAGTTAATGATCATGAATGCACATAGAAAAAAACAACTGAGAGAACTGTATGAATACTTTGACATTTCATCTATAGATAATTGATTTTATAGATCAGTGAGGAATTACTGACTCTTGAATATTGTTGAGAAATGGGTTATCAGTGCACTGAGGAAAGCCAAACAGCCTCATATCATGTTAAGATGCAAAAATAAACTAATTGTGAAAGAGGACAGTATAAGTCTTTTTAAAACAATATAAATTTTCTTCTTTTTTCCCTCCTTTATTAATTTATACTTGTTACATCTCAATGGTTATCCCATCCCTTGTATCCTCCCATTCTTCCCTCCCTCCCAATTTCCCCTTATTCCCCTCCCCTTTGACTGTTCCTGAGGGGGATTACCTCCCCCTCTATATGATCATAGGGTATCAAGTCTCTTCTTGGTAACCTGCTGTCCTTCCTCTGAGTGCCACCAGGTCTCCCCCTCCAGAGGACATGGACAAATATGAGGCACCAGATCTCGTGTGAAAGTCATATACCACTCTCCACTCAACTGTGGAGTTGTTCTGTCCATTGTCTAGATCTGGGTAGGGGTTTAAAGTTTACCACCTGTATTGTCCTTGGCTGGTGCCTTAGTTTGAGCGGGACCCCTGTGCCCAAATCTGCCTATCATAATGTTCTACTTGTAGGCTTCTAGGACCCTCTGGATCCTTCTACTTTGCCATTCTCCCATGATTCTCTCATCTAGAGTCCCACTAGAATCTCCTCCCCTCTGTCTCAGTTTCCTGGTAAGTGAAGGCTTTCGTGGGACATGCCCCTTGGGCTAATATGCAGATATAAGTGAGTATATACCATTTGAGTCTTTCTGCTTCTGGGTTAACTCACTCATTATGATCATTTCTAGCTCAATCCATTTATCCACAAATTTCGGGAATTCCTTGTTTTTAATAGCTGAATAGTATTCCATAGTGTATATGTACCACAGTTTCTTTATCCATTCTTCTATTGAGGGATACTTAGGCTGTTTCCATGTTCTGGCTATTATGAATAAGGCTGCTATGAACATGGTTGAGCAAATTTTCTTGCTGTGTGCTGGAGCATCTTCTGGGTATATTCCAAGGAGTGGAATAGCTGGGTCTTGAGGAAGCCCTATTCCCATTTTTCTGAGATAGCACCAGATAGATTTCCAAAGTGGTTGTACTAGTTTGCATTCCCACCAGCAATGAAGGAGTTTTCCTCTCTCCCCACATCCTCGCCAGCATGTGGTGTCGCTTGAAGTTTTGATCTTAGCCATTCTGATGGGTGTAAGATGGAATCTCAGAGTTGTTTTGATTTGCATTTCCCTGATGATTAAGGAGGTTGAGCATTTCTTTAAGTGTTTCTCAGCCATTTGATATTCCTCTGTTGAGAATTCTGTGTTTAGTTCCATGCCCCATTTCTCGATTGGGTTATTTGGTTTGGTGGTATTTAATTTCTTGAGTTCTTTATATATTTTGGATATTAGACCTTTGTCAGATGTGGGGTTAGTGAAGATCTTTTCTCAGTCTGTAGACTGTCGCTTTGTTCTCTTTACCGTGTCACCTGCCTTACAGAAGCTTCTCAGCCTCATGAGGTCCCATTTATTAATTGTTGACATTAATGCCTGGGCTGTTGGTGTTCTGTTCAGGAAGTTGTCTCCTGTGCCAATATGTTCCAGGCTCTTTCCCATTTTTTCTTCTAAGTAATTTAGTGTCTCTGGTTTTATGTTGAGGTCTTTAATCCACTTGGATTTGAGTTTTGTACAAGGTGACAAATATGGGTCCAGTTGCATTTTTTTACACATAGACATCCAGTTAGACCAGCACCATTTGTTGAAGATGCTATCCCTTTTCCATCGAATGGATTTGGCTTCTTTGTCAAAAATCAAATGACCATATGTGTGTGGATTCATATCTGGGTCTTCGATTCGATTCCACTGATCAACCAGCCTGTTGCTGTGCCAGTACCATGCTGTTTTAATTACTATTGCTTTATAGTACAGTTTGAGATCAGGTATGGAGACTCCTCCAGAGCACCTTTTATTGTACAGGATTGTTTTAGCTATTCTGCGTTTTTTGCTTTTCCATATGAAGTTCAGAATTGAACTTTCAATGTCTTTAAAAAATTGTGTAGGTATTTTGATAGGGATTGCATTGAATCTGTAGATTGCTTTTGGTAGGATGGCCATTTTTATTATGTTAATTCTCCCTATCCATGAGCAAGGTAGATCCTTCCATCTTCTCATGTCATCTTCAATCTCTTTCTTTAGGGTTTTGAAATTTTTTTCAAACAGGTCCTTCACTTGCTTAGTAAGAGTAACTCCTAAGTACTTTATATTGCTTGTGGCTAATGTGAAGGGTATAGTTTTCCTAATTTCTTCCTCTGCAAGCTTATCGTTTGTGTATAGGAAGGCTACAGACTTTTTTGAGTTAATTTTGTATCCAGCCAATTTGCTGAAGGTGTTTATCAGCTGTAGGAGTTCTCTGGTGGAATTTTGAGGGTCGCTTATGTAGACTATCATATCATCTGCAAATAGGGATAATTTGACTTCCTCCTTTCCCATTTGAATACACTTGATCTCCTTATGTTGTCTTATTGCTCTGGCTAGAACTTCGAGTACTATATTGAAGAGATATGGAGAGAGTGGGCAGCCTTGCCTTGTTCCTGATTTTAGAGGAATTTCCTTAAGTATCTCACCATTTACTTTGATTTTGGCTATTGGCTTCCTATATATAGCCTTTATTATGTTGAGGAAAGTGCCTTGTATTCCCGATCTCTCTAAAACTTTAAACATGAATGGGTGTTGGATTTTATCAAATGCTTTCTCTGCATCCAAAGAGATGATCATGTGGTTTTTTATTTTCATTTTGTTTATGTGGTGGATTACATTGATGGATTTCTGTATATTAAACCATCCCTGCATGCCTGGAATGAAGCCTACTTGGTCATGATGAATGATATCTCTGATGTGCTCTTGTATTCGATTTGCAAGTATTTTATTTAATATTTTTGCATCGATGTTCATCAGAGAAATTGGTCTGAAATTCTCTTTCTTTGTTGAGTCTTTGTGAGGTTTAGGTATCAATGAGACTATAGCCTCATAGAATGAGTTAGGTAATGTTCCATCCCTTTCTATCTTTTGGAGTAGCTTGAAGAGTATCGGTATTAGCTCGCCCTTTGAAGGTCTGGTAGAATTCTGCACTGAAGCCATCTGGCCCTGGGCTTTTTTTGGTTGGGAGACTATCAATGATTACTTCAATTTCTGTAGGGGAAATGGGACTATTTAGCTTGTTTATCTGTTCTTCACTCAACTTTGGCAAGTGAAATTGATCAAGAAAATCGTCCATTTCCCTTAGATTTTCAAATTTTGTGGCATATATGCCTTCAAAGTAGGATCTTATGATTCTTTGTATTTCTTCAGTGTCTGTTGTTATGTCTCCCTTTTCATTTCTGATTTTGTTGATTTCAATACTGTCTCTCTGCCTTTTAGTTAGTTTGGCTAATGGTCTGTCTATCTTGTTGACTTTCTCAAAGAACCAGCTCTTGGTTTTGTTGATTCTTTGGACTGTTTTCTTAGTTTCTAATTTGTTAATTTCACCCCTGAGTTTGATTATTTCCAGACGTCTACTCCTTTTGGGTGTTTCTGCTTCTTTTTTTTCTAGGGCTTCCAGTTGTGTCGTTAAGGTGTCTATGTGCGATGCTTCCAATTTCTTTTTAAAGGCACTTAGTGCTATGAATTTTCCTCTTAGCACTGCTTTCAATGTATCCCACAAATTTGGGTATGTTGTTCCTTCATTTTCATTGAATTTCAGAAACTCCTTGATTTCTTTCTTTCTTTCTTTCCTGACCCAGGTGTCATTTAGCAGAGAGTTGTTTAGTTTCCACATACGTGTAGGCTTTTTGTTATTTCTGTTGTTGTTGAATTGCAGCCTAAGCCCATGATGATCTGATAGGATACAAGGTATTATTTCAATCCTCTTGTATCTGTTGAGGCTTTCTTTGTGAACTACAATGTGATCAATTTTGGAGAAGGTTCCAGGGGTTGCAGAGAAGAAGGTATATTCTTTCTTGTTTGGGTGAAAGGTTCTATAGATATCTGTTAGATCCATTTGACCCATGGCATTGGTTAATGATGTTATTTCTCAGCTTAGTTTCTGTTTCGATGACTTGTCCTTCAGTGAGAGTGGGGTGTTGAAGTCTCCCACTATTATTGTGTGGGGATCGATGTGTGGTTTAAGCCTTTTTAGCAGATCCTTTACAAATGTGGGTGCCCTTGTATTGGGAGCATAGATGTTCAGAATTGTGATGTCATCTTGGTTGACTTTACCTTTGATGAGTAAGAAGTGTCCATCCTCATCCCTTTTGATTAATCTTGGTTGAAAGTATATTTTGTTCGATATTAAAATGGCTACGCCTGCTTGCTTCTTGTGTCCATTTGCTTGGAATATTTTTTCCAACCTTTTATCCTGAGGTAATGCCTATCATTATGGGTGAGATGTGTTTCTTGAATGCAGAAGAATGTTGGATCCTGTTTATGCACCCATTCAGTTAGT